>NC_050077.1:39391696-40679013 GCF_009764565.3 Dermochelys coriacea
CCTGCCATGGAGGTCCTGGTCTTTTTTAGCGGGGGCCTTCCCCTTCTTCTTCCCCTGGCCCTTCCCGCCGGCTGGGGGCTCCCCCCAAATCTGAGGGGGTGATAGACGTTGCAGCAGTGGAGGTCACCCCGGTGCCCGTCGCTGCTGGTGCCCCAGCGGGGGCGATGGCAGATGGTTTGGCAGCGGACGTAGAAGCTTGGGGGGGTGACAGAGGGGCAGGCGGGGGAGGGGGAGCTCGGGCTACTGGAGAGGTCTCACCCGTCTCATCCCCCGCCATCATGAGCAAGGAGGAAAGGGGAGGACATCAAAAGGAGGAGGGGAGAGGGGAAAGCAGGTCGACCACTCCTCCCCGCTAGGCTGCAGGCAGGGGAGGAGGGCGCCAAAAGGGGTGGGCTGGACGGGGGGCAATCAGGGGTTAGGGGTCAGTCACCGACACAAGGTGGAAATTCCGGCTCCTCTTGGTGCACTATGGGGGGCAGGATTCAACAACATTGAAGGTGCAGTGAAGAGGGTTGCAACTGAAATGGGGAGTTGCACAAGCGCATGGGAGGGGGCATGGGCACATGGAGCGAGGGGCTAAGCCGTCTGGGGGGTAGAACAGGGAAACCAAGGGGCTAGCTTCAGAGGCTGGGGCGGGGCAAACAAACAAAGGCTGCAGAGGGAAATGGGCGGGGCAGGCAAACAAACTGAAGCTAGTAAGGGGGGCTGGAGCAAAAGAGGAGGCAAAGCAAGTGGCAAATGGGGCAGGTAGTAAAGGGCAAAGCTGGGGGTTAGGCAGTCCGGGGGGGCACATGTGCCCATGTGCACTTGCACAAGTCTTTTTTTAGCTGGCTGCTGCTTCTGGCCCAAAGGGTGGAAATAGGGCGTGGCAAGCCAAGCAAGCAGCTGAGTCCAGAGGCAGGAGCTGAGGCAGATGGTATACAGCCAGTGGGGGTGGTGGAGGGGGCAGTGGTGGCGGTAGTAGTGGTGGGGGTTGGGGGGACACACAGATGGATGGGGGGGCAGCTCCACGCCACACCCCCGGTGTCCCTACATACACAGTCAAAACCCCCACCACAAGAGCACAGTTTGGAAATTACTCAGTCTTATGGTCCCCTCCACGGTGGTCTGCAAAGTCTCTAGGTGCTGCCGCACTGGCAGATGATCCTCTTCTTCTCCTCCTCGGGCTTCAGCAGCTCCAGGCAGCGGCCTCTGCAGCAGCAGCAGCTCCAGGAACTCCAAGTGGTCGTCCAGGCAGGCAGAATGCACCTCTCTCAGGTGGTGGTGGTGGTGGTGGTGGTATCCACAACAGCAGTTGCTGGGGTCCCTCACTCCTCCTCTCTGGGGAGTGGGCTAGCAGCCCCCTCCCCACCCCAGGGTTGCAGTTGCAGCAGTAGCAGCACCCAAGAGTGGGGGGTCCAGCAGCCAAGTAGCAGAGAATGGGGGGTGTCTGGCCCAGCCAGGGGAGCAGCTGGAGCAGCAGGGAGAGCTTAGGGCCTAGTAGCAGCAGCTTCCCACCTCCCTCCAAGCTAGAAGGCTATGGGAGAGCAGTCTTATTGGGATCCGGGAAGTGGGCGGGCGAAGCCCGTCCACTGCTAAAGGGTCCCCCCCAGCCTAAAAGGGGGACCCACAGGACCTAGATACCCAAAAAATTCCGGGGGACAACTAATAAAATAACAGGGACAGGAGTGCGGTCAAAGGGTCAAAAGAAGGGAACCGGACGGGGACACCGAGCAGAGAACCCCGGACAGAGCCCACTGCTCCTCAAAGGCGTCAAGGGAGTCAGAGGACGCCGCCCAGAGGAACTCTGCCCGGATACGTGAACGGACCGAGGATCGGAAATAGGCCCCACAGTCACAGGAGACTCCATCGGCCAACCTCCTCACTCTGGTTTTGTAGATGGCCATTTTAGCTAGGGCCAGGAGGAGGTTGACCAGGAGATCCCGGGACTTTGTGGGGCCACGGATAGGGAGTGCATAAATGAGAAGGTGAGGGGAGAAGTGCAACCAAAAACGTAATAAGATATTGGTGAGGAGCCGGAATAGGGGCTGCAGCCTGGCACACTCCAGGTAGACATGTGCCAGGGTATCCCTCACGCCGCAAAAGGGGCAGGTGTCTGGGATTGTGGTGAACCGCGCCAAGTACACGCCCGTGCTCACGGCTCCGTGAAGGAGCCGCCAACTGACATCCCCGGCGGGCTTTGGGACTAAGATGGAATATAGGCTGCCCCACCGGGGCTCTGCACCCTCCAAAGGTGGCAGGAGGTCCCGCCATTTTGTATCGGGGCGGGACACGAGGGTGCGGGCGTGAAGGGTGTGGAGCACGAGCGTGTAGAGATGTTTTCTTGGCGCGGTTTGAAAACAGACCGGCTGCATCTCGTGCAGCCGGCTTCTAGTGAAGGGGTGAAGGGATCGGTTGGGTCCACGGGGGAGGGGTCCAATTAAAAGGTCCGGCGGGCCTGGGGTAGTGGGTGGGCGGGGCGTGCCCTCGTGCAGGACCCGGTCGAGATAAACCCGAGCAGCGGGCGGCAAAGCGGCCTTCACCTCCTGAAGTATGCATCGGGGAGTACAAGGTCTGGAAAGCCCCATGCGCTGAGCGAAGGTTAGGGGATCCAGCCAGTCTCCCCGGTCATAGTCCAGGAGGTCTCCGACTCTTGTGACCTCTGCCAGGACCAACCTCTGGCGCACCGAGCGGGACTCCGCCACCTGCAAACGGAGCTGGGGGTTGTGTAGCAGGGGCTCCGCGAGGAGATCTGCCCCCTCGGTGGCCGCCACGGACCTGCTCGTTGTAAAGAGTTTCCAGGTCCGGAGGAGGTCCTGGTAGAAGACCGGCAGCCCGGAGAGGTCTCGCGGAAGACCTCTCGGATGGAGATAAAGGAGCTGCCGGTCGTATCGGAGCCCTCGGAAGCGGCGCAGGAAGGCGTGCGCCAGTATGCTCCACGCCGGACTACCTGCACCATAAAGGAGCCTCTGCAGGGTCTGGAGGCGGAAGACATGGACCTGAGTAAGCAGACATTTGAGGCCCTGCCCTCCCTCCTCCACAGGTAGATGGAGAACCCCTGCAGGGACCCAGTGCAGTCCTGACCAAAAGAACTCCAGAATCGATGTCCGCAGGTTGGTCAGGAAAGCCGGGGCCGGGACCAGGGTGTTGAGCCGGTACCAAAGCATGGACAGGACTAGTTGATTAAGCACTAACGCTCTCCCTCGAAGGGAGAGGCACCGGAGCAGTCCTGTCCATTTCCGGAGCCGCTCTATCACCCCGCCCTCTAAATTCTGCCAGTTCTCCGGCGGAGAGGGATGCGTGGCAGAAAGGTAAACGCCCAGATAGAGCAGCGGACCCGTGCTCCACCGGATGGCTTGAAGCGCGGGTGGGCGGGGGCTCGCCTGCCGCCAGTCCCCTACCACCAAGCCAGAGCTCTTGACCCAGTTGACCCGCGCAGAGGAGGCTGCTGAATAGATGGCCTGGCAAGCCTCCACTCGCACCAAGTCGCCCGGGTCCTGGACCATGAGGAGCACGTCATCAGCGTACGCCGACAGGACCAGCCGCAGCTCCGGCTCCCTCAGCACCAACCCTGTCAACCTCCTTCGGAGGAGACAGAGGAAGGGCTCGATCGCCAGAGCGTAGAGCTGGCCTGAGAGGGGGCACCCCTGCCGTACTCCTCGCCCGAAGTTGACCGGTTCGGTCAGGGTCCAGTTGAGTCTTACCAGACACTCTGCGGAAGCGTACAGCACCCGGAGAAAGTTCACAAATCTGGGTCCGAAGCCAAATGCCTGCAGAGTGCTCAGGAGATACCCGTGATCCATCCTGTCGAACGCCTTCTCTTGATCTAAGGACAGGAGGGCGAACGACAGACCATCCCTACACCCAAGTTCCAATAGGTCCCGGACCAGATAGAGGTTGTCGAAGATACTGCGGCCCGGGACGGTGTAGGTCTGGTCTGGGTGGACCACGTCCGCCAGCACGGACCCTAGCCTCAGGGAGATGGCTTTTGCCACGATTTTGTAGTCCGTGCTGAGGAGCGAGACGGGACGCCAATTTCGTAAATCGCGGAGGTCCCCCTTCTTCGGCAATAAGGCGAGCACGGCTCGCCTGCACGAAAGAGGGAGGACCCCGCTCTGCAAAGACTCGGCCCAGACGGTGACTAGGTCTGGGCCCAGGACATCCCAGAACACGCGGTAGAACTCCACGGTCAGCCCGTCCATGCCCGGAGATTTATTGGTGGGCATGCGACGGAGGGCTTCCGAGAACTCGGCCAGAGTGAGAGGCAGCTCTAGCCGGTCTCGGTCGCCCACGCTGACCGTCGGGAGCTCCTCCCACAGCACTCTGCAAGCGTTAGGATCGGTCGGCTCCGGGGAGAAAAGGCTTGCGTAGAAGGCTCTCGCCCTCTCGCACATCTCCACCGGATCCGTGAGGGGGGTGCCATCCTCAGTCAGTAGGCAGATGATATGTTTCTTAGCCCCCTTCTTTTTTTCCAGGGCGTAGAAGAAGCGGGAGCCGCAATCCATCTCCCGAAGGAGACGGATGCGGGATCGAACAAAGGCACCCCGGGCCCGATGGTCCTCGAGGCTCCGGAGCTCCTCCCGCTTCTCCCGGCACGCTCCGCAGAGGGGTGGATCCTCGGGGCTGGCGGCCAGACGCCTCTCCAGCTCTAAGACCTCCCGTTCCAACTGCTCTATCGCTGCATCCCTCCGTCGGCTGGTGCCCCGGGTGTAGTCACGGCAGAAGAGCCGGGCGCGCACCTTCCCTACGTCCCACCACCGCCGTGCCGAGGGAAAGGCACGCCGCTGCCCTCGCCAGGCCAGCCAGAACTCCCGGAAGGACGCCACGAAGCCCGCATCCTCCAGCAAGCTGTTGTTAAAATGCCAATAGGCCGGCCCCGGCCTCTCCGCGCAGAGGGAGGCTGTCACGGTGGCTATGTGATGGTCCGAAAATGGGGCCGGCCGGATGCTGGAGGAGTGGGCTCGTGTAAGATGAAAGCGTGATAAATAAATGCGGTCCAACCGGGAGTGGCGCGACCGATGGGCCTCCACCCGGACAAAGGTGAACGTGGAAGCGTCATCCGGGTGGTGGTCGCGCCAGACGTCCACCAGGGAGTGGTGTTCGACTATCTCCTGGAGGACGGCGACGGCGGCCGGGCTCTTCTCGGTTCCCGAGCGGTCCCGTTCCTCAAGGGTGATGTTAAAGTCCCCTCCCAGGACCAGGCACTCCTGAGGATCCAAGGTGCCGAGGAAGGCGGATGCCTGCTGATAGAATTGCAGCCGCTCCGGGCTCGCTGCTGGGGCATAGATGTTGACGAGGTTGACTACGAGCCCCTCCATTTGGACCCGGAGGTGCAGCAGGCGACCCGGCACAGCCTCGGCGACCCCCAGCACCTCGGGCCGTAGGTCGGGGGAGAACAGGGTCGCCACTCCACCCGTATGAACTGTGAGGTGGCTAAAGTAGACCCTGTCCCCCCAATCCAGCCGCCAGCTGTCTTCGGCGGTCGGATCCGTATGGGTCTCCTGCAGGAAAACCACAGAGTACCTCCCCTCTCGAAGGAAGGAGAGCACCTGGGACCTGCGGAGACCCATCTTACAGCCACGGGTGTTCAATGTTGCGATGGTAAAGGGTGCCATGAGGAGGGCTGGGGGGGATCCTCGCCGGCAGGGATGCTCGTGGCTCCCGGCGGGCCGCGTAGCAGTCCGTGACCCACCCCGTAGGTGAGTAAGGAGTCACGGAAGTGGCGGACCCGCTGGTAGGCCGCGGCGCCCTGTCTCCCGGTCCTTTTCCCCTCCCCCATGAGGGCCCTTGCGGCCCGGAGGATTTGATTAAAGTCCCCCCATCGCTGGAGGGCAAGCTGGACTTTGTTGCGGGAGCCACGGACGTCTTCTAGGAACTCCCGCAACTCCTCTCGCAGCGCATGGGGGGCTGGGGTTATGGTCTGGTTGCTTCCCGATGGGGCCCTTGGTACAGCCCCCTGGCCCAGCGGGACGGGCAGACAGGGTGCGGACCCCCGACGGGGCTCTTGATGGGTTGACCTGAATGCTGGGGCGATAGGGGGCGGCGGAGGGAGGATAGCAGCCCCTGGTGGGTCGGGACGGGCAAACACAAAGGCCATTCCCTGGGAGTCATCTGTTGGAAAGGGGAAGGAGACTGTCCCAGGGGTGGCAATAATATCTCGGGAGGTGGGCGGCAGAAGGGCAGGGGCAGGGGTAGAGATGAGAGTCTGGGTCGGGAGAGGGCTCTCACCGATGCCGGGCGCAAGCTGTCTGGTGGATTTGGCAGCCACGGCATCAGGAGGTGGACTTTCTTCTGTAGGGTCCTCTCCCGGAAAGGAGGTCGAATGCTCCTCACCAGCGAGGGATGCCCCTGGTGGCTCAGGTTCCAGCCGCGTGGCACTGGCCGTCGCCTCAACTGGCTCGGTGGCTCTCAGCAGGGTGCCTTCTGCAGCCGGGTTGATGGAGGAGTCCAGGGGCTCCTCGGAGGTGGGAGCAGAAGCGACGGTTACGGGGGAGGGAGTATGGGGAAAGGGGGGCTGGAAAGAAGTCGCCCAGATCGAGGCCCGCTGGCATAGGATCGTCCTCCCCCTGGGTGACCGGGGTCAGACCCAGGGCCTCGATCTCCTCATATATAGAGGGGAAATTGTTTTCCGCTACCCCAGGATTCTCCCCGCCGGCACCTGACGCGATGGTTACTTCGGGGCACACTGGGGTTTCAGATGGTGCCTCGGGGGTCTTGGAGGGGAGGGACTCCCGTGGAGGGGAGATACCGTCTTCCAG
Source organism: Dermochelys coriacea (assembly GCF_009764565.3). NCBI lineage: Eukaryota > Metazoa > Chordata > Testudines > Dermochelyidae > Dermochelys > Dermochelys coriacea. The sequence continues at coordinate 39,398,434 of NC_050077.1, forward strand.
TGCTGCCACGTCTTCCCCAGCCGGCTCTGGTGGGTGGAACACACCCATGGGTAGAGCGGAAGGCTCGGCATCGGTGCCCCCCTTCCTGGTCTTCCGGGGGGCCTCCGCGTCAGATGGGAGGAGCGGAGCTCGAGCCTTCCGCTTGCCCCGCTTCCCCTGGACTAGGGCCCAGCCCTCCATGGCATCATCCGGGGGCTGGCTAGCAGGGGTTGTGTCAGGGGGCAGAGGCGATGGCTCAGGGACTCGAGGGGGTAACGGTGGGGCAGCACAAGGGAGGGAAGATTCCCCTTGGGGCGGGCCCTCTCCCATGCTTGGCGCTGTCCCTGCCGCACCCTCCTCCACAGGCCCTGCCAGATTGCAAGCAGCGGGGGCGGGGTTCTCCCGCTCGTCTGGGCATAGTGGGGGAGGTGCCCCTTGGGCCTGAGCGGGAACAATGGTGGACTGGGAAGGAGGAGGGGCGGTTTCAGGCGCCGGGCAGCCAGGGGCGTCGGCGATGACGGGGCCGGTGCCCTGCCGGGGATCGGGGGTCCTGGATGCCCTTCCTTGCCGGGACAGGGGGCAGTCCCTCCGGACGTGCCCCATCGCCCGGCAGAGGTAGCACCGGGCCTCCCCCGTGGAATAATGCACCCTGTAATGGGTCCCCTGGTAGGGGACTAGGAAGGACCCCTCCAGTGCCTCTCCGTCGCGCGCCGCCGGCAGCAGTTGAAGCTGCACTTGCCGGCGGAAGGAGAGGACGTGACGGAGGGCGGGGTCTTTGCAGCCCAACGGGAGAGGGCTGATGACAGAGATGGGCTTCCCCAAGGTAGAAAGGGTGGGTAACAGGGCGGCATTGGGGAGAAAGGGAGGGACGGAGGTCAGGACCAGGCGGACGCCCAGGTCCTCTAGCGGCTCTAAGGGGACGAACACGCCCCCCGACCGCCAGGCCCTTCTCCACCGCCTCCTGGGCAGCGGCCTCCGATGCTAAGAAGAAGACGACCTTGCCATACATTTTGGAGGCCGCCACAATGGCCGTGGGCCCCACCACCCTCGCCAACGCCCGCACATAGGTCTCCACGTGGGGCGAGGCGGGCACCAGGAGGCAACGGACGCCGTGCTTCCTGGTCATGGTGGGAAAGGGGCCCCGGCCGCTATAGATGGTAGCGGAGGCGGTGGGCTGGAGAAATGATGTAGCGGCAGGCGGGGGAGCTGCCGCCACCTGGGCGTATGCTCTAGGGGCCGGGGGAGGGACACCTGCAGAGCTGGTGGAGGGAACAGCGGGGAGGGGCGCCCCAGCTGGAGATGGGGCCGGGGCATCGGGGGCAGCCCCTGCCATGGAGGGCCTGGTCTTTTTAGCGGGGCCCTTCCCCTTCTTCTTCCCCTGGCCCTTCCCGCCGGCTGGGAGGACTCCCCCCAAATCTGAGGGGGTGATAGACGTGGCAGCAGTGGAGGTCACCCCGGTGCCCGTCGCTGCTGGTGCCCCAGCGGGGGCGATGGCAGATGGTTTGGCAGCGGAGGTAGAAGCTTGGGGGGGTGACAGAGGGGCAGGCGGGGGAGGGGGAGCTCGGGCTACTGGAGAGGTCTCACCCGTCTCATCCCCCGCCATCATGAGCAAGGAGGAAAGGGAGGACATCAAAAGGAGGAGGGGAGAGGGGAAGCAGGTCGACCACTCCTCCCCGCTAGGCTGCAGGCAGGGGAGGAGGGCGCCAAAAGGGGTGGGCTGGACGGGGGGCAATCAGGGGTTAGGGGTCAGTCACCGACACAAGGTGGAAATTCCGGCTCCTCTTGGTGCACTATGGGGGGGCGGATTCAACAACATTGAAGGTGCAGTGAAGAGGGTTGCAACTGAAATGGGGAGTTGCACAAGCGCATGGGAGGGGGCATGGGCACACGGAGCGAGGGGCTAAGCGGTCTGGGGGTAGAACAGGGAAACCAAGGGGCTAGCTTCAGAGGCTGGGGCGGGGCAAACAAACAAAGGCTGCAGAAGGAAATGGGCGGGGCAGGCAAACAAACTGAAGCTAGTAAGGGGGGCTGGAGCAAAAGAGGAGGCAAAGCAAGTGGCAAATGGGGCAGGTAGTAAAGGGCAAAGCTGGGGGGTAGGCAGTCCAGGGGGGGGCACATGTGCCCATGTGCACTTGCACAAGTCTTTTTTAGCTGGCTGCTGCTTCTGGCCCAAAGGGTGGAAATAGGGCGTGGCAAGCCAAGCAAGCAGCTGAGTCCAGAGGCAGGAGCTGAGGCAGATGGTATACAGCCAGTGGGGGTGGTGGAGGGGGCAGCGGTGGTGGTAATAGTGGTGGGGGTTGGGGGGGACACACAGATGGATCGGGGGGCAGCTCCACGCCACACCCCCCGTGTCCCTACAAACACAGTCAAAACCCCCACCACAAGAGCACAGTTTGGAAATTACTCAGTCTTAGGGCCCCCTCCACGGTGGTCTGCAAAGTCTCTAGGTGCTGCCCCACTGGCAGATGATCCTCTTCTTCTCCTCCTCGGGCTTCAGCAGCTCCAGGTAGCGGCCTCTGCAGCAGCAGCAGCTCCAGGAACTCCAGGTGGTCGTCCAGGCAGGCAGAATGGACCCCTCTCAGGTGGTGGTGGTGGTGGTGGTGGTATCCACAACAGCAGTGGCTGGGGTCCCTCACTCCTCCTCTCTGGGGAGTGGGCTAGCAGCCCCCCCCCCGGGGCTGCAGTTGCAGCAGTAGCAGCACCCAAGAGTGGGGGGTCCAGCAACCAGGTAGCAGAGAACAGGGGTGGTGGGTGTCTGGCCCAGCCAGGGGAGCAGCTGGAGCAGCAGGGAGAGCTTAGGGCCTAGTAGCAGCAGGAGTAGCAGCTTCCCACCTCCCTCCAAGCTAGAAGGCTATGGGAGAGCAGTCTTATTGGGATCCGGGAAGTGGGCGGGCAAAGCCCGTCCACTGCTAAAGGGTCCCCCCCAGCCTAAAAGGGGGATCCACAGGACCTAGATACCCAAATAATTCCGGGGGACAACTAATAAAATAACAGGGACAGGAGTGCGGTCAAAGGGTCAAAAGAAGGGAACCGGACGGGGACACCGAGCAGAGAACCCCGGACAGAGCCCACTGCTCCTCAAAGGCGTCAAGGGAGTCAGAGGACGCCGCCCAGAGGAACTCTGCCCGGATACGTGAACGGACCGAGGATCGGAAATAGGCCCCACAGTCACAGGAGACTCCATCGGCCAACCTCCTCACTCTGGTTTTGTAGATGGCCATTTTAGCTAGGGCCAGGAGGAGGTTGACCAGGAGATCCCGGGGCTTTGTGGGGCCACGGATAGGGAGTGCATAAATGAGAAGGTGAGGGGAGAAGTGCAACCAAAAACGTAATAAGATATTGGTGAGGAGCCGGAATAGGGGCTGCAGCCTGGCACACTCCAGGTAGACATGTGCCAGGGTATCCCTCACGCCGCAAAAGGGGCAGGTGTCTGGGATTGTGGTGAACCGCGCCAAGTACACGCTCGTGCTCACGGCTCCGTGAAGGAGTCGCCAACTGACATCCCCGGCGGGCTTTGGGACTAAGATGGAATATAGGCTGGCCCACCGGGGCTCTTCACCCTCCAAAGGTGGCAGGAGGTCCCGCCATTTTGTATCGGGGCGGGACACGAGGGTGCGGGCGTGAAGGGTGTGGAACACGAGCGTGTAGAGATGTTTTCTTGGCGCGGTTTGAAAACAGACCGGCTGCATCTCGTGCAGCCGGCTTCTAGTGAAGGGGTGAAGGGATCGGTTGGGTCCACGGGGGAGGGGTCCAATTAAAAGGTCCGGCGGGCCTGGGGTAGTGGGTGGGCGGGGCGTGCCCTCGTGCAGGACCCGGTCGAGATAAACCCGAGCAGCGGGCGGCAAAGCGGCCTTCACCTCCTGAAGTATGCATCGGGGAGTACAAGGTCTGGAAAGCCCCATGCGCTGAGCGAAGGTTAGGGGATCCAGCCAGTCTCCCCGGTCATAGTCCAGGAGGTCTCCGATTCTTGTGACCTCTGCCAGGACCAACCTCTGGCGCACCGAGCGGGACTCCGCCACCTGCAAACGGAGCTGGGGGTTGTGTAGCAGGGGCTCCGCGAGGAGATCTGCCCCCTCGGTGGCCGCCACGGACCTGCTCGTTGTAAAGAGTTTCCAGGTCCGGAGGAGGTCCTGGTAGAAGACCGGCAGCCCGGAGAGGTCTCGCGGAAGACCTCTCGGATGGAGATAAAGGAGCTGCCGGTCGTATCGGAGCCCTCGGAAGCGGCGCAGGAAGGCGTGCGCCAGTATGCTCCACGCCGGACTACCTGCACCATAAAGGAGCCTCTGCAGGGTCTGGAGGCGGAAGACATGGACCTGAGTAAGCAGACATTTGAGGCCCTGCCCTCCCTCCTCCACAGGTAGATGGAGAACCCCTGCAGGGACCCAGTGCAGTCCTGACCAAAAGAACTCCAGAATCGATGTCCGCAGGTTGGTCAGGAAAGCCGGGGCCGGGACCAGGGTGTTGAGCCGGTACCAAAGCATGGACAGGACTAGTTGATTAAGCACTAACGCTCTCCCTCGAAGGGAGAGGCACCGGAGCAGTCCTGTCCATTTCCGGAGCCGCTCTATCACCCCGCCCTCTAAATTCTGCCAGTTCTCCGGCGGAGAGGGATGCGTGGCAGAAAGGTAAACGCCCAGATAGAGCAGCGGACCCGTGCTCCACCGGATGGCTTGAAGCGCGGGTGGGCGGGGGCTCGCCTGCCGCCAGTCCCCTACCACCAAGCCAGAGCTCTTGACCCAGTTGACCCGCGCAGAGGAGGCTGCTGAATAGATGGCCTGGCAAGCCTCCACTCGCACCAAGTCGCCCGGGTCCTGGACCATGAGGAGCACGTCATCAGCGTATGCCGACAGGACCAGCCGCAGCTCCGGCTCCCTCAGCACCAACCCTGTCAACCTCCTTCGGAGGAGACAGAGGAAGGGCTCGATCGCCAGAGCGTAGAGCTGGCCTGAGAGGGGGCACCCCTGCCGTACTCCTCGCCCGAAGTTGACCGGTTCGGTCAGGGTCCAGTTGAGTCTTACCAGACACTCTGCGGAAGCGTACAGCACCCGGAGAAAGTTCACAAATCTGGGTCCGAAGCCAAATGCCTGCAGAGTGCTCAGGAGATACCCGTGATCCATCCTGTCGAACGCCTTCTCTTGATCTAAGGACAGGAGGGCGAACGACAGACCATCCCTACACCCAAGTTCCAATAGGTCCCGGACCAGATAGAGGTTGTCGAAGATACTGCGGCCCGGGACGGTGTAGGTCTGGTCTGGGTGGACCACGTCCGCCAGCACGGACCCTAGCCTCAGGGAGATGGCTTTTGCCACGATTTTGTAGTCCGTGCTGAGGAGCGAGACGGGACGCCAATTTCGTAAATCGCGGAGGTCCCCCTTCTTCGGCAATAAGGCCAGCACGGCTCGCCTGCACGAAAGAGGGAGGACCCCGCTCTGCAAAGACTCGGCCCAGACGGTGACTAGGTCTGGGCCCAGGACATCCCAGAACACGCGGTAGAACTCCACGGTCAGCCCGTCCATGCCCGGAGATTTATTGGTGGGCATGCGACGGAGGGCTTCCGAGAACTCGGCCAGAGTGAGAGGCAGCTCTAGCCGGTCTCGGTCGCCCACGCTGACCGTCGGGAGCTCCTCCCACAGCACTCTGCAAGCATTAGGATCGGTCGGCTCCGGGGAGAAAAGGCTTGCGTAGAAGGCTCTCGCCCTCTCGCACATCTCCACCGGATCCGTGAGGGGGGTGCCATCCTCAGTCAGTAGGCAGATGATATGTTTCTTAGCCCCCCTCTTTTTTTCCAGGGCGTAGAAGAAGCGGGAGCCGCAATCCATCTCCCGAAGGAGACGGATGCGGGATCGAACAAAGGCACCCCGGGCCCGATGGTCCTCGAGGCTCCGGAGCTCCTCCCGCTTCTCCCGGCACGCTCCGCAGAGGGGTGGATCCTCGGGGCTGGCGGCCAGACGCCTCTCCAGCTCTAAGACCTCCCGTTCCAACTGCTCTATCGCTGCATCCCTCCGTCGGCTGGTGCCCCGGGTGTAGTCACGGCAGAAGAGCCGGGCGCGCACCTTCCCTACGTCCCACCACCGCCGTGCCGAGGGAAAGGCACGCCGCTGCCCTCGCCAGGCCAGCCAGAACTCCCGGAAGGACGCCACGAAGCCCGCATCCTCCAGCAAGCTGTTGTTAAAATGCCAATAGGCCGGCCCCGGCCTCTCCGCGCAGAGGGAGGCTGTCACGGTGGCTATGTGATGGTCCGAAAAAGGGGCCGGCCGGATGCTGGAGGAGTGGGCTCGTGTAAGATGAAAGCGTGATAAATAAATGCGGTCCAACCGGGAGTGGCGCGACCGATGGGCCTCCACCCGGACAAAGGTGAACGTGGAAGCGTCATCCGGGTGGTGGTCGCGCCAGACGTCCACCAGGGAGTGGTGTTCGACTATCTCCTGGAGGACGGCCACGGCGGCCTGGCTCTTCTCGGTTCCCGAGCGGTCCCGTTCCTCAAGGGTGATGTTAAAGTCCCCTCCCAGGACCAGGCACTCCTGAGGATCCAAGGTGCCGAGGAAGGCGGATGCCTGCTGATAGAATTGCAGCCGCTCCGGGCTCGCTGCTGGGGCATAGATGTTGACGAGGTTGACTACGAGCCTCTCCATTTGGACCCGGAGGTGCAGCAGGCGACCCGGCACAGCCTCGGCGACCCCCAGCACCTCGGGCCGTAGGTCGGGGGAGAACAGGGTCGCCACTCCACCCGTATGAACTGTGAGGTGGCTAAAGTAGACCCTGTCCCCCCAATCCAGCCGCCAGCTGTCTTCGGCGGTCGGATCCGTATGGGTCTCCTGCAGGAAAACCACAGAGTACCTCCCCTCTCGAAGGAAGGAGAGCACCTGGGACCTGCGGAGACCCATCTTACAGCCACGGGTGTTCAATGTTGCGATGGTAAAGGGTGCCATGAGGAGGGCTGGGGGGGATCCTCGCCGGCAGGGATGCTCGTGGCTCCCGGCGGGCCGCGTAGCAGTCCGTGACCCACCCCGTAGGTGAGTAAGGAGTCACGGAAGTGGCGGACCCGCTGGTAGGCCGCGGCGCCCTGTCTCCCGGTCCTTTTCCCCTCCCCCATGAGGGCCCTTGCGGCCCGGAGGATTTGATTAAAGTCCCCCCATCGCTGGAGGGCAAGCTGGACTTTGTTGCGGGAGCCACGGACGTCTTCTAGGAACTCCCGCAACTCCTCTCGCAGCGCATGGGGGGCTGGGGTTATGGTCTGGTTGCTTCCCGATGGGGCCCTTGGTACAGCCCCCTGGCCCAGCGTGACAGGCAGACAGGGTGCGGACCCCCGACGGGGCTCTTGATGGGTTGACCTGAATGCTGGGGCGATAGGGGGCGGCGGAGGGAGGATAGCAGCCCCTGGTGGGTCGGGACGGGCAAACACAAAGGCCATTCCCTGGGAGTCATCTGTTGGAAAGGGGAAGGAGACTGTCCCAGGGGTGGCAATAATATCTCGGGAGGTGTGCGGGAGAAGGGCAGGGGCAGGGGTAGAGGTGAGAGTCTGGGTCGAGAGAGGGCTCTCACCGATGCCGGGCGCAAGCTGTCTGGTGAATTTGGCAGCCACGGCATCAGGAGGTGGACTTTCTTCTGTAGGGTCCTCTCCCGGAAAGGAGGTCGAATGCTCCTCACCAGCGAGGGATGCCCCTGGTGACTCAGGTTCCAGCCGCGTGGCACTGGCCGTCGCCTCAACTGGCTCGGTGGCTCTCAGCAAGGTGCCTTCTGCAGCCGGGTTGATGGAGGAGTCCAGGGGCTCCTCGGAGGTGGGAGCAGAAGCAACGGTTAGGGGGAGGGAGTATGGGGAAAGGGGGGCTGGAAAGAAGTCGCCCAGATCGAGGCCCGCTGGCATAGGATCGTCCTCCCCCTGGGTGACCGGGGTCAGACCCAGGGCCTCGATCTCCTCATATATAGAGGGGAAATTATTTTCCGCTACCCCAGGATTCTCCCCGCCGGCACCTGACGCGATGGTTACTTTGGGGCACACTGGGGTTTCAGATGGTGCCTCGGGGGTCTTGGAGGGGAGGGACTCCCGTGGAGGGGAGATACCGCCTTCCAGTGCTGCCACGTCTTCCCCAGCCGGCTCTGGTGGGTGGAACACACCCGTGGGTAGAGCGGAAGGCTCGGCATCGGTGCCCCCCTTCCTGGTCTTCCGGGGGGCCTCCGCATCAGATGGGAGGAGCGGAGCTCGAGCCTTCCGCTTGCCCCGCTTCCCCTGGACTAGGGCCCAGCCCTCCATGGCATCATCCGGGGGCTGGCTAGCAGGGGTTGTGTCAGGGGGCAGAGGCGATGGCTCAGGGACTCGAGGGGGTAACGGTGGTGCAGCACAAGGGAGGGAAGATTCCCCTTGGGGCGGGCCCTCTCCCATGCTTGGCGCTGTCCCTGCCGCACCCTCCTCCACAGGCCCCGCCAGATTGCAAGCAGCGGGGGCGGGGTTCTCCCGCTCGTCTGGGCATAGTGGGGGAGGTGCCCCTTGGGCCTGAGCGGGAGCAATGGTGGATTGTAAAGGAGGAGGGGCGGTTTCAGGTGCCGGGCAGCCAGGGGCGTCGGCGATGACGGGGCCGGTGTCCTGCCAGGGCTCGGGTGTCCTGGATGCCTCTCCTTCCCGGGCCAGGGGGCAGTCCCTCCGGACGTGCCCCATCGCCCGGCAGAGGTAGCACCGGGCCTCCCCCGTGGAATAATGCACCCTGTAACGGGCCCCCTGGTAGGGGACTAGGAAGGACCCCTCCAGTGCCTCTCCGTCGCGCGCCGCCGGCAGCAGCTGAAGCTGCACTTGCCGGCGGAAGGAGAGGACGTGACGGAGGGCGGGGTCTTTGCAGCCCAACGGGAGAGGGCTGATGACAGAGATGGGCTTCCCCAAGGTAGAAAGGGTGGGTAACAGGGCGGCATTGGGGAGAAAGGGAGGGACGGAGGTCAGGACCAGGCGGACGCCCAGGTCCTCTAGCGGCTCTAAGGGGACGAACACGCCCCCGACCGCCAGGCCCTTCTCCACCGCCTCCTGGGCAGCGGCCTCCGATGCTAAGAAGAAGACGACCTTGCCATACATTTTGGAGGCCGCCACAATGGCCGTGGGCCCCACCACCCTCGCCAACGCCCGCACATAGGTCTCCACGTGGGGTGAGGCGGGCACCAGGAGGCAACGGACGCCGTGCTTCCTGGTCATGGTGGGAAAGGGGCCCCGGCCGCTATAGATGGTAGCGGAGGCGGTGGGCTGGAGAAATGATGTAGCGGCAGGCAGGGGGGCTGCCGCCACCTGGGCGTATGCTCTAGGGGCCGGGGGAGGGACACCTGCAGAGCTGGTGGAGGGAACAGCGGGGAGGGGTGCCACAGCTGGAGATGGGGCCGGGGCATCGGGGACAGCCCCTGCCATGGAGGGCCTGGTCTTTTTAGCGGGGCCCTTCCCCTTCTTCTTCCCCTGGCCCTTCCCGCCGGCTGGGAGGACTCCCCCCAAATCTGAGGGGGTGATAGACGTGGCAGCAGTGGAGGTCACCCCGGTGCCTGTCGCTGCTGGTGCCCCAGCGGGGGTGATGACAGATGGTTTGGCAGCGGAGGTAGAAGCTTGGGGGGGTGACGGAGGGGCAGGCGGGGGAGGGGGAGCTCTGGCTACTGGAGAGGTCTCACCCGTCTCATCCCCCGCCATCATGAGCAAGGAGGAAAGGGGGACATCAAAAGGAGGAGGGGAGAGGGGAAGCAGGTCGACCACTCCTCCCCGCTAGGCTGCAGGCAGGGGAGGAGGGCGCCAAAAGGGGTGGGCTGGACGGGGGGCAATCAGGGGTTAGGGGTCAGTCACCGACACAAGGTGGAAATTCCGGCTCCTCTTGGTGCACTATGGGGGGCAGGATTCAACAACATTGAAGGTGCAGTGAAGAGGGTTGCAACTGAAATGGGGAGTTGCACAAGCGCATGGGAGGGGGCATGGGCACATGGAGCGAGGGGCTAAGCCGTCTGGGGGGTAGAACAGGGAAACCAAGGGGCTAGCTTCAGAGGCTGGGGCGGGGCAAACAAACAAAGGCTGCAGAAGGAAATGGGCGGGGCAGGCAAACAAACTGAAGCTAGTAAGGGGGGCTGGAGCAAAAGAGGAGGCAAAGCAAGTGGCAAATGGGGCAGGTAGTAAAGGGCAAAGCTGGGGGTTAGGCAGTCCGGGGGGGCACATGTGCCCATGTGCACTTGCACAAGTCTTTTTTTAGCTGGCTGCTGCTTCTGGCCCAAAGGGTGGAAATAGGGCGTGGCAAGCCAAGCAAGCAGCTGAGTCCAGAGGCAGGAGCTGAGGCAGATGGTATACAGCCAGTGGGGGTGGTGGAGGGGGCAGTGGTGGCGGTAGTAGTGGTGGGGGTTGGGGGGGACACACAGATGGATGGGGGGGCAGCTCCACGCCACACCCCCGGTGTCCCTACATACACAGTCAAAACCCCCACCACAAGAGCACAGTTTGGAAATTACTCAGTCTTATGGTCCCCTCCACGGTGGTCTGCAAAGTCTCTAGGTGCTGCCGCACTGGCAGATGATCCTCTTCTTCTCCTCCTCGGGCTTCAGCAGCTCCAGGCAGCGGCCTCTGCAGCAGCAGCAGCTCCAGGAACTCCAAGTGGTCGTCCAGGCAGGCAGAATGCACCTCTCTCAGGTGGTGGTGGTGGTGGTGGTGGTATCCACAACAGCAGTTGCTGGGGTCCCTCACTCCTCCTCTCTGGGGAGTGGGCTAGCAGCCCCCTCCCCACCCCAGGGTTGCAGTTGCAGCAGTAGCAGCACCCAAGAGTGGGGGGTCCAGCAGCCAAGTAGCAGAGAATGGGGGGTGTCTGGCCCAGCCAGGGGAGCAGCTGGAGCAGCAGGGAGAGCTTAGGGCCTAGTAGCAGCAGCTTCCCACCTCCCTCCAAGCTCGAAGGCTATGGGAGAGCAGTGGGAGGAAGAGAGAGAGAGATTCGCTCCAGGCTAAACAAATCCCTGGGACCACGATAAGTGAAGTGGCAGCTGCTCCAGGTCAATTAAGACACTTGGGGCCAATTAAGAACTTTCCAGAAGACAGGGAGAAGGCTATGTTGATTGGGACATCTGAAGCCAATCAGGGGCTGGCTGAAACTAGTTAAAAGCCTCCTAATCACTCAGGTGGGTGTGCAAGTCAGGAGCTGTGGGAAGATGTTGTGCTGTTGGAGAGGCTGAAGTACACACCATATCAGGCACAAGGAAGGAGGCCCTGAGGTAAGGGTGAAGTGGAGCTTGAGGAAGTGAGGGCTGCTGTGGGGGAAGTAGTCCAGGGAATTGTACATGTCATGTTTCTAAAAGGTCAGCTACTATAGCTGATACTATTAGGGTCCCTGGGCTGGAGCCCAGAGTGGAGGGTGGGTGTGGCTCCCCCCCAACCTTTGCCCCCTGTTTAATCACTGAGACTGGGAGACAACAGAGACTGTGCAAGGAAGGATAACTTCTCCTCACCTCCCTCGCTGGCTTATGATGAAAATGGCACAGTAGACTGTGACCCTTGTCTCTAGAGAAAGAAGGGTTACGTGGAGGGTCACAGTGAGCCTTTGAGGCTAGCGAAATCTGCCAGGAAACATGGGACCCACGGAGACAATGACAGAGCTTTGTCACAGTATGTAAAGTTAACAGCAAGGTTTATGGTGAAAGAGTGTACTCATTGTTCTATAAAATGTGTCTTTTTAAATTCCGCTGTCCCTTTTTTTTTCTCCACCAGCTGCATGTGTTTCAAGGATCACAGGATCTTCTCCTTTCCAGAGGCTAACAAAGATTAGAAGGCGAAAAAAACTCACTCGCGATGAAATGTTCTCTGAGCTCATGCTGTCCTCCCACATTGACAGAGCATAGACAAATGCGTGGAGGCAGACAATGTCAGAGTGCAGAAAAGCACAAAATGACCAAGAGGAGAGGTGGTGGGCTGAAGCTGATTGGTGGCAGCAGCATAATGAGAGGAGACAGGATTCAATGCTGAGGCTGCTGGAGGATCAAACTGATATGCTCTGGCATATGGTTGAGCTGCAGGAAAGGCAGCAGGAGCACAGACTGCCACTACAGCCCCTGTGTAACCAACCACCCTCCTCCCCAAGTTCCATAACCTCCTCACCCAGATGCCCAAGAATGCAGTGTGAGGGCCTCCGACCACCCAGCCACTCCACCCAAGAGGATTGCCCAATCAACAGAAAGCTGGCATTCAATACGTTTTAAAGTGCTATGTGGCCTTGTCCTTCCCTGCTTTCCCACCCCTCCCGGGCTACCTTGGCAGTTATCCCCCTATTTGTGTGATGAATTAATATAGAATGCATGATTGTGAAGCAACAATGAGTTTATTGTCTCTGCAAGCGGCTGTCCAAGGGGGGAGGGGAGGGTGGTTAACTTACAGGGAATTAGAGTGAACCAAGGCGGTGGGGGTTTTATCAAGGAGAAACAAACAGAACTTCCACACCGTAGCCTGGCCAGTGATGAAAGTAGTTTTCGAAGCTTCTCTGATGCGCACCACGCCCTCCTGTACTTTTCTAACTGCCCTGGTATCTGGCTGTGCATAACCAGCAGCCAGGCGATTTGCCTCTACCTCCCACCCTGCCATAAATGTCTCCCCCTTACTCTCAGATATTGTGGAGAGCACAGCAAGCAGTAATAACAGTGGGAATATTGGTTTCGCTGAGGTCTAAGCAAGTCAGTAAACTGCACCTGTGTGCTTTTAAACGTCCAAATGCACATTCTACTACCATTCTGCACTTGCTCAGCCTATAGTTGAACAGCTCCTGACAACTGTCCAGGCTGCCTGTGTATGGCTTCATGAGCCATGGCATTAAGGGGTAGGCTGGGTCCCCAAGGATAACTATAGGCATTTCAACATCCCCAATGGTTATTTTCTGGTCTGGGAAGAAAGTCCCTTCCTGCAGCTTTTGAAACAGACCAGAGTTCCTGAAGATGTGAGCGTCATGTATCTTTCCCGGCCATCCCACGTTGATGTTGGTGAAACGTCCCTTGTGATCCACCAGTGCTTGCAGCACTATTGAAAAGTATCCCTTGCGGTTTATGTACTCATTGGCTTGGTGCTCCAGTGCCAAGATAGGGATATGGGTTCCATCTACGGCCCCACCACCGTTAGGGAATCCCATTGCCGCAAAGCCATCCACTATGACCTGCACATTTCCCTGGGTCACTATTCTTGATATCAGCAGATCTTTGATTGCGTTGGCTACTTGCATCACAGCAGTCCCCACAGTAGATTTGCCCACTCCAAATTGATTCCCGACTGACGGGTAGTTGTCTGGCGTTGCAAGCTTTCACAGGATTATTGCCACTTGCTTCTCAACTGTGAGGGCTGCTCTCATCTTGGTATTCTGGTGCTTCAGTGCAGGGGAAAGCAAGTCACAAAGTTCCATGAAAGTGCCCTTACGCATGCGAAAGTTTTGCAGCCACTTACAATCGTCCCAGGCCTACAACACTTGCGGTCCCACCAGTCTGTGCTTGTTTCCTGGGCTGAGAATCGGTGTTTCACCGCATGAACCTGCCCCATTAGCACCATGATACCCACATTGCCAGGGCCCATGGTTTGAGAGAAGTCTGTGTCCATGTCCTCATCACTCTCGTCACTGTGCTGACGTCACCTACTTGTCCGGTTTTGCTTTGGCTGGTTTTGGTGCTACATATACCGCTGAATAATGCGCGTAGTGTTTAATGACAAGTTTCAGAGTAGCAGCCTTGTTAGTCTGTATTTGCAAAAAGAAAAGGAGCACTTGTGGCATCTTAGAGACTAACAAATTTATTTGAGCATAAGCTTTCGTGAGCTACATCTCACTTTAATGTGCTCCTAATTGCCAAAGTGATCTGAGCGGGCTCCATGCTTGCAATGGTATGGCGTCTGCATGGAAAAAAGGCGTGGAACGATTGTCTGCTGTTGCTCTGACAGAGAGAGGGCGACTGACAACATGGCTTACAGGGTCGGCTTACAGGGAATTAAAATCAACAAAGGGGGTGGCTTTACATCAAGGAGAAACAAAAACAACTGACACACAGAATGGCCCCTTCAAGGATTGAAATCAAAACCCTGGGTTTAGCAGGCCAATGCTCAAGCCACTGAGCTATCTCTCTCCCCGGTATTCCAGGCAAGACTGAATCTTCATTAAACTTTTCAAGGTTCCCCTGTCAGACCTCACCGAAACGACTGTTGGCCATTGATTTCACAGAGGGAGGGAGGGAAGGGGGAAGTAAATGAATAAAAAATAAATCTGGTCTATTTCTTGTTTTGATCCACTCCATCTATCTTTTACATCTTTGGCTGGCAGCAGATGGTGCAGTAGGACTGCTAGCCATCCTCACCTCCTGGCTGCTCGGCAGAAGACGGTGCAATACAACTGCTGGCAGGACTAAAGAGAATGACCTGGTTGAGTCACTCCCTATTTCAGTCCCTGCACCCATGTCTGCCCAGGCACTCCTGACCGACCTTACTGAGGTGGCCATGAGCACCTCAGACATGATGACAATGGTTATCAGGCCTATTGCATCATCTGCTGCCACAAGGCAATGGGTTGCTGCTGTGTAGCAATGCAGTACTACGTCTGCCAGCACCCAGGAGACGTATGGTGACAGTGAGCTGAGTGGGCTCCATGCTTGCTGTGGTATGGCGTCTGCACAGGTAACTCAGGAAAAAAGGCGCGAAACAATTGTCTGCCATTGCTTTCATGAAGGGAGGGAGGGAGGGAGGGCCTAACAACATGTACCCAGAACCACTCGTGACAATGTTTTTGCCCCATTAGGCATTGGGATTGGGATGTCATTAGGCATTGGGATCTCAACCCAGAATTCCAATGGGTAGCAGAGACTGTGGGAACTGTGGGATAGCTACCCTCAGTGCAACACTCCGGAAGTCGATGCTAGCCTCGGTACTATGGAAGCACTCCGCCGAGTTAATGCACTTAATGCACTTAGAGCATTTTGTGTGGGGACACACACAATCGACTATATAAAAACAATTTCTAAAAAAAACAACTTCTATAAATTTGACCTAATTTCATAGTGTAGACATACCCTAAGGTGCCACAAGGACTCCTTGTTGTTTTTGCTGATACAGACTAACACAGCTACCACTCTGAAACCTGTGTGAAGTCTGTTCTTAGAATAATGCAACAGCACCTGTTTCTAAATACCTGATGGATCCAATTCTGCCACCTCTGCTCAGGCCGAGTAATACCTTACTCCTTGAGTAGCCCTGTTGATTTAACTGGTAGTGCTTAGGGGTAAGACACTGCTCAGTCTGAGGAAGGGTGGCAGAATCTGGTCCTTTGTAATAAATTCGGTGCTCAGAACCTTACAGACCAATCAGGAGGCCATTGCCCCACCTGACAATCAAGATCTGATGCACATGCACGCACATGCATGGCATGGGTTTGCTGGCTGCATTTGGAGGAGGATATGAGAATCTCCCTGAAGCAATGTCCATAAGGCTTGGTGGGAGCGTGTGTTTTGAGCAGGCTAAAACATGACACTATTTGAGTACAGAGAGTGCCAGAGCAGTGATATGAAGCTGAGAGACAGGAGGGATACAGAGGAAATGCTGGGGCCATCAGGGGCCTGTCTTTGTAGCTTAGCCTCAGTCACGTGACATAGGTCACCCCCAACACATAGCAGTGGTCAGTGGCTCCTGTTAAAGGGTGGGGAGGTGAGAGGCAAGGAGCAAGAGATGGGCCCAGTCCAAACACCCCTAAACTGTGGGCAAGTTCAGAGTGGAATTTCACAGCTGCCCTTAGGAGCCACATTGTCAAACAAACTCAGCAGCCAGCCACCCCCCTTGATCCAACAATCCAGCCATTTCACTGAACTCCTGCAAGGACAGTGGAGTACTCAGCACCCACAGTGCGGCTGCATTTTCCAAAGGGCTCAGCAACCCACCACGCGATGTTCTTCTGACAAACCTAGTCTCTGTGATGTGCTGAACCAAACTCCTTGCTTTGTGGGTGTTTGGGTGGCTCTGTAGTTTGAAACTAGGGCTGTCATTGCAATATTAACTGTGGATTATCAGTCCCAGGAGAACTACCATCTTTCCCTTCCTTTCCCAGGAACTTAGTATTCCCTTCAGAAGGTTCTTCCCTGCAGATCTCCCAAGTTCCTGTTCTCATGCCTTTTATTCCAGGCAGTGGAGTGGCGAGCAGAGCTCTAAGCTAATAGACTAAATTTCTTTGCACCCCGACATCTCACCAGCTGAATTTGTTCTGATGCGACTGCTTTTGAGTAAATAATATTGTGCCTACCGTTGGGTGTGTTGCAGTAAGAGCTGGGTTAGAGAACTTGGACCAAGATTGCCTTTACCATGACATCAAACACAGATCTAAAAACCTTAAGGGCAAACCTGCCTGTTACCCTGTGTCCTCAGACAGTGCTCTGGCCCTGTATGCATTAGCTAACTGACTCTCACATCAGCTCAGCAAGGGAAGTAGTGCTCTCCATGCCATACCTATCAACACTGCACACACACCAGGATGAGTTGTCTCCGCACCTACACATCCTGCACAGGGAGGGGCTTCTTTATAGCTATAAACATACTAAGAGAGGCTGTCTGTATCCTACAAACCCTGTAAGCCCCCCATCCCACACCAGGAGGGGCTGTCTCTGCACCTCTAACAAGCATGGAAGGGGCTGGGATCAGAATCATGGGACTGGCTTTGCTCATGTCAAAATGCCCAAAGCCAGAAAGGAATGAAAATATAATCCCATAACAGTGTAGCCAAAACCTTATCTCTATTTCCCACCACTGTCACCTACAGCGGGAAGCTGTCTAACCAGCAAGGGGCTACCTCTGGCCAGCAAACCTGGCATCTTCTCCCAGGTCCAGTGGAACAGGGACAGCTCTGATGCAGAGATGTGGGGAAGGGGCTGGGGTTCTCAGGCTGTTGACAAGCATTTCCACTAGAACTGGGTGGAAAATGGTTTTCCCACCTTGTGAGAATTCTCAAAATTTCAAAACTTGTCATGTCCCGAATCAAAATGAAAGGTCAATCTTGAAAATGTTTGTGAACCAAAAATCTGCAAAATTTCAGACTCAGGTCAGTTGCTTCAATTCAACTTTCTAAAAACAGTTTTGCTTCAATTTCAACCTTTTAAAAATGTAAAAGTTTTTTTGACCATCAGTTAACTCAGATTTCAAAACAAAAAGTTCTTTTTAAGCAGAAAATGGAACTTTTCCTTTTGTTGATTTCAAAATTTTTCCCCAAAAACTTTTCAAAATGGAAAATTCATTGACACCGACCCTGTCTTGGGAAAAGTTGTACTTTTCACAAATCAGTATTTTCTGATGAAAAACGTTCAGTCAAAAAATTCCCAACCAGCCCAAATCCGCCAGCTTTCACATTGATTATCCAGGCAAACTGATGGTGAATACTGAATTAATGTCCAGTTGCAGAATGCTGATCTGGAGGGTTAGGAAATGAGATGCTAACTGAATTCTCCTTATTATTAATTATTTTGTGTTAGTAAGGTGAATCATGGATCAAGACCCCATTGAGCTAGGTGCTGTACAAACACAGAACAAAAAGACAGGCCCTGCCCCAAAGATCTTCCAAGAGTCTTTATATTTTCAACTGTGCAAGTCAAATCCAGAGTCAGTGTCAGCAGGAGTAACTCCATTGATTTAAATGGCACCCTTATGCCAGGGCTGTATTTGGCCCTGTTCTGGCAGGAATGGTAACTAGTAACTGCCTGATGTAGAGGAAGATGAGTTGCAAGAACAGAAGGTACCAAGTATCAGAGGGGTAGCCATGTTAGTCTGTATCCACAAAAACAACAAGGAGTCTGGTGGCACGTTAAAGACTAACAGATTTATTTGGGCATAAGCTTTCATGGGTAAAAAACCCACTTCTTCAGTTGCTATACCCAAATAAATCTGTTAGTCTTTAGGGTGCCACGGGACTCCTCATTTTTGAGAGCAGAATGGTTCATCCAAGCTCGTTCTCCCTCTGAGTCTCTGGCCTGTGGCCACAGTTTGCCTTTCAGATTGGCTGGCATTGGAATGCAAAGAGCACTCTAGTATAGTCCTGGAGTTTGGGCCCATCATCGCTTCTCCACCAGTATCCTGCCCACAGTTTATCAGTGAGAGGAAGGATGGGCTGGTGACCCGAAAGGCCCTAGGCTGGGTTCAATCCCCTGTTTTGCCATGGACTCCCTTTCTGACCTTGGATGAGACATCTCTTGGCCTCAGTTTCTCATCTGGGAAATGGGGATAGGCCTTCTTCCTTTGTCTTATAGCCTGTGAGCTCTCTGGGGCAGGGATGTGGTGTGTATGTAGTGTGTGTATGTGGCGTAGTACAATGGAGCCCACATCTCAGCTGGAGCCTACAGACACTACTGGGATCATAATGAATGAGGGGTAGCCTTTTAATCAACTAATGTGTGTGATATTGATCTTCCCTTTTCACCCACAATCCTCATCAGGGATTGGTGCCAAGGGGCCTGTGACTTTTTAGCAAAACTCAGTTATTACACTAGATAACAGAGGAAGGGTTTTCCTGGCTGGCTGTTTCAGAAGGCATTTCTGTCATATCCATCTTTTCACTCATTCTGTATATCTGTCTAGTCAATCCTTCTCCATTCCATCCGTCTGCCTATCTAATCTAACTATCATAATCACATTTACAATATACCCATCCCCATGGTGTCTGGGCACCACAGCACTTCTGTGATATAGGCTTTGTTCCTAGGAAAGAGGCCTGTAAGAGTAACATATCAGCATTGCATTGTTCCAGGGAAAATTATTTTGAAATCAGGTGCCATCACCCAACCAAAACCCACATGAAAGGATGAAGGTCCTGATCCTGCACTGAAATGTGCATACATGCAGCCCTGCACCCCAGGGATCATGGGGCTTTGCAAGGGGAAAGGGCAGACTCTGCATTCATATGGAGCTCTTTACAGGATTGGGGTTGTTGCTGGCACCAAATGCCCGAGGCAGGCAACAGCTGGATTGGTTGCCCGGTGTGCATCGCCCATTAATCACAATGGGGTGGAGAAGTAGAAAAGTTTATTTGAAGCTTCAAGCGGTACAGGGAGACAACAATCTCAAATCCTGCACACCAGTGCAAGCAGTTACACATATTTTATACATTCATTCTTTAGCATGCTTATCCAATAGCAAGCTGTCCTAAGTATCCAATACAGCCAATCCGGTATACCGGCCAGTTCCCCTTTTTCCTCTTATCATCTATTCCCCCATATATGGAGTTGTTTGTTCAGCATTATCTAACATTCCTGTCCTGAAAGAAAAGGAGTACTTGTGGCACCTTAGAGACTAACAAATTTATTAGAGCATAAGCTTTCGTGAGCTACAGCTCACTTCATCGGATGATTCCTGTCCTGCTTGACCTAATCTTGCTCCAGCTAGTCTGTGCCTGCAATACACTGTTGCAAGTTTCTCAGCCGGAAGGCAGTGAGTATCTCCAGGCAGAAAAGGGAAGGAGGGGGGGGGCCATCTGGGCCTAGAGCGAGGGGGCTTCATCGACACTCGTGGTCTTCCATCCCCTTGAGTTACCTAGTGGCCATGCCCGGTGTCCCCAGCAACTCCCTCCTTTGAGAATACTCAACAGCCTTGTCTCTGAGTTTTCTCACTTGGGCTCTTACCTTTTTATAAGGGGACTTTGCATAAGCACTTTGTGGTAGCCCTGAAGGGAATGCATTACCATGTTTTTTACAAGGGCTCTGACACATGATATTGCACAACATAACACCATCAGTATGATTAAGACAGGAAGAAAACTTTTCAACAACAGACTAAATAAACCACTAAGCCAAGATGATAAACCCCAGTCTGAAAACAAGGTTTGCAACCAATCACTCTTGGGGGCAGTGTAAGCAGCCAGTGCTATGGCTCGGGCATGGGCCTCAGCCTGTACCACCTTATCATAAATCTCATAACTGCTGTCATTTACATATACACAACATCGGGACCCGACAAGGGCACAAACACCCCCTTGGGATGCCAAAAGGTAGTCCAAGGCCAGCGTGTTTTGGAGGGAATACGTTCTGAGCTGCTGTTCCTCCTTATTTAATGTTACTACTGCTGATCCTAGATCACGAATCGAGTCCTCTAATTCTAAGGCTACTTTTTCAAGCACCATTTGAAGCCTTACAATATAGCGGCCTATGCATGCTATGGCTGGTCCGGTAATCAGTAGCACAATTCCCAGTATGGAACACCCAGTAAGCTTTTCAGTTGTAAAGGGATTCTTAGCATTGCCCTCCAAGGCCGCATTGAGTCGCCACAGGGTCTCTTCTCGTGACTCAACGGAGGTATCTCGGGTATTCCTAATCTTTCCTTTGGGCAGTGTGGTGGATATTGAAAGATGAGGAACTCCATAAGCTATATAACAGCTACCTGTCCAATTGGCTGGCAATACCTTGTAAGCCTTTCGGCCACATACAAAATAGTGGTCCTGTAGGGCCCAGTAAGGACTGTTTCTTAGAGGGATTCCTGGGATATTTAAGGCCGCTTTTCCAAACAATTCATATGCCCCCAGGGGGGCTTCCCATCCTCCCGAGTGGGTACAAGGGGGGTATTCCTAATTGTGCTGTTCAAATTGCACTCACCATAAGGACTGCTGCAAACCCACCATTGGCCTGCTATAGTGGAAATATTAACTGAATGGCAATTTATATTTCCTGACCCTCTTTTTGTGGAAGAATCATTCATAAGAGTTTCCCCAAAAGGGGAGGAACTATTACATCCACAGTGTTGACCTTCCCTCTCGGTTTTTATCCAATATCCATCGGCCCACTGTGTAATAACACAGGAGCTCCTTTCCACAGGACACCTATAGTGATCAGATTGGTTTCGGGTAAAACAAAACACTCCCTCAGTGAGCACTGCAACTGAATACTCCTGATCCTGGTAGGTAGCTTGCTGCAAAGAGATCTTATCCCAGAACGGAGGTCCGTTCGATTTCTACTTTCCTGCTCTTTGGTGGCAGCTAATTCTGCTAGGGTTAAGGGCAGCATGACAAGGGGCACTCCTGTTCTGGGGGAAAGTGGAGTCGGAGCACACACCGAGCAATCAGTTTGGTTTGTTAAAGTAACAACATGGTGCGCAAGTAAAACAAAGGAATTATGTTCCCGATATGCACAGTTTAGAAATAACAGCATAGAAAATAACAGGGTTACACGATTAATTATTACTGGGGTCCTCCCGGTCCAGGGTTTCCAGTTTTTGAGTGGGCCCATTTTGGCGTTAAGGTGCCCGCTGTTTGTGTCTCTTAAAAAGTAACTTTAGCCCAAGATCGTCACTAGATGAGGATTCAACGGGGTGGACGGTCCACTGCTCTGCTGATGAAAGGGTGGGTACTGCCTTCAGACACGAGTGATGGATCCAGTTCTTGTGTCCCTCGACCTTTGCCGCCGTATGGGAGATCAGCAGGACGATGTAGGGTCCTTTCCACTTTTCCTGGAGAGGCTCATCTTTCCAGGTGCGAACAAGCACAGAGTCACCAGGCTGCAAGGAATGGACAGGAGAGTCCAAGGGAAGAGGCTGGGAGTCTTTAGTATACCTGTGAAGAGACAAGAGAACAGCAGACAGGGAACACATATATTGAGACAAAAAGCCATTACCCAGCTCCCACTCCCCTGACAGAACCGGTGTGCCATTCATAGGCCATACCCTCCCAAACATAATTTCAAAGGGACTAAGCCCTAATCTACCCTTTGGGAGAGCGTGAATGCGGAGCAGGACGAGGGGTAAGGCATCAGGCCATCGCAGGGAGGCTTCTTGGCACACTTTTGAAAGATGTTGTTTAAGGGTCTGATTGATACGCTCTACTACACCGCTGGCTTGTGGTCTCCAGGGCATATGGCATTTCCAGGGGATCTGCAAGGCATTCGAGATGCTTTGGACAATCTTTGATGTGAAATGTGTCCTGTTGTCAGATTCCATCCACTGGGGAAGTCCGAAGCGAGGAATGACCTCCTTAACAAACTTAAGGGCCACCGTCCTGGCAGTGCAATTGCGGCATGGGAAGGCTTCTGGCCATCCGCTGAATCGATCCACTAAGACAAAGAGATATTTGTACCCTTGGGTCCGAGGAAACTCAGTAAAATCTATTTGCCACACCCGCCCGGGGCCCGGAGTGGGTTCCAGAGCAGCGGGTGGCCCTGGATGTCCTGGTCAGGAGTTATTCTTTTGACAGACTAAGCAGTCCACCTGTACCTGGGTAGCCAGGGGTCGGAGTCCAGAAGTTATAAAGTATTTTCCCATCAGTTGGATAAGTGCTTCCCTGCCAGCATGAGTGGTTTGATGTAATTTCTGTAACGCTGGCTGGATCAGGCCCTTTGGTAGAAGGACCTTCCCTTCCAGTGAGTGGAGCCATCCCTCCTTTTCCTGGAGACCGAGTTTGTCAATTAGCTGTCTCTCCTCTCCAGAGTACTGGGGGGGTTGGAAGCTCCCCCACAGATGGGATAAGGGCATGCATATGGGCATTCTCATTCTGAGGGGATATCAGGGTGGCAGCATGCTTAGCCTCTCTATCTGCCTGGGCATTACCCCTGGCCACATCTTGATCTTCCCTTTGATGGGCTTTACAGTGTACCACCGCCACTTCTGAGGGGAGTTGTACGGCTTCTAGGAACCGGAGGATTTGGGGCCCGTACTTGACTGGGGAGCCTTGAGCTGTCAGCATTCCCCTTTGATTCCATAAGCCAGCATGAGCATGTAGCACTCCAAAGGCATATTTTGAATAGGTAAAAACATTGACCCGCTTTCCTTTTGACAGTTCAAGCGCACGGGTGAGGGCGACTAGTTCAGCCAGCTGGGCAGAGGTCCCAGTGGGCAAACCCTTGGCTTCCACAGTGTCATGGAGGGTTACGATAGCATAGCCCACCCTCCTTTGCCCATTTATCACAGTGCTGCTACCATCAGTATACCACTCATGATCTGCATTTAGGAGGGGTATATCTTTTAAGTCAGGGCAGCTAGAGTATTGGGCATCTATGATCTCTAAACAATCATGTTCCTGTTCCTCAGTCTCCGGTAAGAGGGTGGCGGGGTTAAGGGAGGGGCAAGACTGTAAGGTGACTTCAGAGTTCTCCAGAAGTTTAGCCTGGTACTTAGCCATCCGAGCCTGCATGAGCCAAAGGCCACCCTTTGCATCCAATAAGGCTCGGACCATATGAGGGGTATATAGCTGTATTGTCCCTCCCAAAGTTAGTTTCTCAGCTTCAGCCAGCGTCAGGGCTGTGGCTGCAACTGCCCGCAGGCACGCTGGCCATCCCTTTGCCACTTGTTTCAGCTGCTTAGAGAAATAGGCCACGGGATGTTTCCATGCTCCCAACAACTGTGTGAGCACTCCTAGGGCCACCCCCTTTCATACATACAGCTTACATACAGCTGAAATGGCTTAGTGAGATCCGGGAGGCCCAGAGCCGGAGCTTCCATCAGCTTCCTTTTCAAGATTTTAAATGCCCTGTCAGCCTCTGGGGTCCAATAGAAGGGGTCATGATCTGCTCCTTTTACACAATCATACAGGGGTCTAGACCACAGTCCAAATTCCGGGATCCATATCTGACAGAACCCCGCCATGCCCAGGAAGGCTCTGAGGCGTTTACGATTAATGGGAACGGGAACCTGACAGACAGCCTCCTTCCTCTCATTGGAAAGCTGACGCTCCCCCTGCCTGTACTTTGAAAGCAGCCAAATCCATAGGGTTAAAGGGCACATGGGTATAGACCTGCATAGTCGTGGCCAGACGCTCACCCGTGCCAGTACGGGAGATCTTAGTTTCAGTAAGTAAAGGATATAAGCCCACTGTAGGGGCCCTATCAGGTGGGGACATGGGGGCTGAAGGGGACACCGGACCTGCCATCACAGTTGGGGTGGAGGTCTGGGGACTAACATTAGCCACTATCGAACCAGTCAGAGCCAAATTACATCGTTGCAAGACATCTGATCGATTACACAAAGTCAAAAACAAATGCGCATACAGATGTTCATTCCATTTCCCCGTTCGCTGACAGAACAAAAGTAACTGGAGGATCGTATTGTAATTAATTGACCCTTCTGGTGGCCACCGCTCCTGGTCCTCTAGTTGATATTGAGGCCAGTCAACTGTACAGTATCTTTTAAATTTATTCTTAGACATCAGATCTGATCCAAATACCTTCCAATTTGCTAGGATACACTCTAGGGGCATACACTGTGTCCTCCCTCCCGAGCTCTGTCCCTGTCCCATGCCTACAGGGTAACTCGGGGCGTCCCCAGGTTCAAAACAGAGCAGACAATCCGGATTTCAAAAGGTTCCTACCTTATCCGAAGGACCAGTTCCCCACCGTCGCCCGCAGCACTTCTCCACTTATCAGACGCATTGCACCGTTGTACCCTATGGGGCCGGTTGGGCTATGCCCCTCCGAGGCCCCTGGGAATCACACCGGTGTGCACTGGGCATCGGTCGGAGTCCTCACCCACTGGTCCCCACAAGGGATCCGGGCAAGGCTTGTGTTGTAGCCTCGAGCCCACCCAGGGATGCCAAAAACTGTTGCTGGCACTAAATGCCCGAGGAAGGCAACAGCTGGATTTGTTGCCTGGCGTGCATCGCCCAATAATCACAACAGGGTGGAGAAGTAGAAAAGTTTATTTGAAGCTTCAAGCAGTACAGGGAGACAAAATCTCAAATCCTGCACACCAGTGCAAGCAGTTACACATATTTTATACATTCATTCTTTAGCATGCTTATCCAATAGCAAGCTGTCCTAAGTATCCATATAGCCAATCCAATATACCGGCCAATTCCCCTTTTTCGTCTTATCATCTATTCCCCCATATATGGAGTTGTTTGTTCAGCACTATCTAACATTCCTGTCCTGCTTGACCTAATCTTGCTCCAGCTAGTCTATGCCTGCAATACACTGTTGCAAGTTTCTCAGCCTGAAGGCTGTGAGTAGCTCCAGGCAGAAAAAGGAAGGAGGGGGGGCCATCTGGGCCTAGAGCAAGGGGGCTTCATCGACACTCGTGGTCTTCCATCCCCTTGAGTTACTAGTGGCCATGCCCGGTGTCCCCAATAGGGTCTAAGTATTGGATAAAGCAAATGAAAGTCACAGTAAATGAGTCATCAGGAAGGCTGCCTTGGCTGCAATGTGAAGGCACAATAGTGAGTGTGAGGGAATTAGGGCATCACGCAAGAGACATCCAAGAGGCCGGCCTGGTAGCAAGTGCATTAAGCTGTCTGTAGGGGAGGCAGGATTTCTGCTTAGATTGGCAAAGCCTGTGAATGCTGGGGCAGCAGTATGTTGATTGCTAGCAATTGGTGCTGTGGAGGCTTTGGAGAGTACCATCCAGCCCTTCTAGGCCAGAAGGAAAACTGGTACCTGGGGGATGTAGGTGGGGCAATTATTTGGAAAGAAATTCAAAGCGGATAATTTTGCTTTTCCTTGTGAATTCCCAATCAGCTGCATTTTCACCACATGTTCATGCTGCCAGAGGCTGGCATTTGACAACATCAGGAGGACATTTCCTAGGAAAGTATTTTCCCAGTTTTCAGAGTAGCAGCCGTGGTAGTCTGTATTCGCAAAAAAGAAAAGGAGTACTTGTGGCACCTTAGAGACTAACAAATTTATTTGAGCATAAGCTTTCGTGAGCTACAGCTCGATGAAGTGATCTGTAGCTCATGAAAGCTTATGCTCAAATAAATTTGTTAGTCTCTAAGGTGCCACAAGTACTCCTTTTCTTATTTTCCCAGTGAAACTGACATGATTTCCCAGCCACATCTGTGGGGGGGGAAATGGGCCCCTCCATTTCAGGGGGACAGAAAAGTGTGTCATGTGCTTGTGACAAGAATCCCTACATACCGAGCTAGCTTTGATCTAGCTCAAGTACCAATGTCAGTGAACTTGTGGCAGCATGAGCAGCGATTGCTCAAGTGTGTACCCAGGGTCCTGAGTGGCTTAGATTTTTAAAGATATTTAGGAACCTAAAGATGCAGATGGGTGTGTAGTGAGGTTTATTATTAGCCTGGTCAAAATTACCTTTGTATGTGCCAGGGACTTCTTAAATTAAACAATCATGGTCTTGTGCAGAGGTGGGCAAACTACGGCCCGCGGGACCATACTGCCTGGCTCCTGAGCACATGGCCTGGGAGGCTAGCCCCTGGCCCCTCCCCTGCAGTCCTCCCTCCCCCTCAGTCACGACGCTGCGTGGACAGCGCTCTGTGCGGAGGGGCTGCATGCTCATGCAGGGCAGCATGTCTGGCTCTGGCATGGTTCCCAGACATGCTGCTCTGAGCGGCATGGTAAGGGGGCTGGGACCGGGGGGTTGAATAAGGGGCAGCAGGGCTTGGGGGGCAGTCAGGGAGCAGAGGGTGGTTGGATAGGGGGTGGGGTCCCCGGGGAGATAGTTACGGGCGAGGGGTCCCGGGAGGGAGCGGTCAGGAGATGGGGATCGGGGTGGTTGGATAGGGCAGAGGTTCTGGGAAGGCAGTTGGGTGGGTTAGATGGGATGGAGTTCCAGGGGGTGGTTGGGGCAGGGGTCCTGGGAGGGGGTGATCAGGGGACAAGGAGCAGGGCGGGGGTTGGATGGGTGGGGGATTCTGAGGGGGATGGGAAGTGGGAGGGGGCAGATAGTGGGCAGGGGCCAGGCTGTTTGGGGAGCCACAGCCTCCCCTACCTGGCCCTCCATACAGTTTCGCACCCTGATGTGACCCTCGGGCCAAAAAGTTTGCTCACTTCTGGTCTTGCGGTTAAGGCACTGGGTCTGGGGTTTTGGGTTATAATCCTGTCTCTTCCACATTCTCGCACACAGTCCTTGGAAGTGGCACCTCACCCTTCTGTGCTTCAGTTTCCTGTCTATAAAATGGGGATACTGTAATAATCTTTCCTTTGTCTATTTAAATTGGAAACCTTCAGGGTAGGGACTGTCTCTTACTGTATGTATATACAATGTCCAGGACAGAGGGCACCTGATCTTGGTTGGAGCATTTAGGTGCTATCACAATAATTACAGTTCTGCCTACTAGCTGAACTACAGCTTCCATTCCTCCTGGAATGGCTCCCTCAACCCCACATCAAAGCTCTGCTGCAGTATTGGAGTACACCTAGCCAGAATGGATTGAACATTGCTGAGGGGTTGTTCCAGAGAGGCGCGGGGTGCTGTGGACTCTGCTGCTACAGGGACACTGTAGTGGGGTGGATTGGCCGCCTACAGACCTGGAGGGGGAGGAGCCCCTCATTGAACCCTGATGGATGGAGCCACACCACGCTCAACCCTCCCATCCGAAGTTAGTGGGCGGGACTGGAAGTACAAAAGGCGAGCCGGAGAACCCAGCTGGAAGGCAGCTGCCGGAGGAGCCAGACGCCTCCCATGAGTTCCCAAGCTGGGAGGCTTCTGCAGACACCAAGGGAGCCGAGGACTGGCCAGGACCAGCAGGGCCATTTACAGACCCGGGAACAAGGAGCTCCAAGCACTGACAGAGGCCTTCTTCCCCGATGACCAGGGCAACCCTCTACAGAGCCAGGTACACCCTGAGGGGGAGTTAGGAAATGGCCCAGGGATAACTGACCCCTGTCTGACTGCAATGCTGACAGTGAGTGAGTCAGCTTTTGCGGTCAGGATCCCCGCTGACCCAGTGGCAGATCACTCTGCCACTGCTAGGGCCCTTTGGCCGGGACGCAGTGGAGTGGGTGGGCCTGTGTTCCACCCAGGCACCCTAATCCATGGGTGGCAGTCTCCCACTCTCTTAGGCAAGAATCCTGTGCTTGTTGGCCCTCCACCAGAGCTAGGAGGCCTGACTGTTTGCTGCTCAGCCTGAGTGCAGGCTCAGCCAGAGAATCTTTGCTGCCCTGCTCCGACCAGGTGGCTCCATTAACTGTCTGTGTTGTTCGGCCCTGAATGCAGGCCCAAGCTCCCGTCGCCCCGCTGATTCCCCATGTCAGGCAACCCCCAGAGACGTACTGGGGCAGATTGGCCACCCACAGACCTGGAGGAGGAGGTGTCTCTCCCCCACCCCCACGGACTACACTTGGTGGAGAAGGCAGCCATCGGCCCGACCCCTGCAGTAAGGGGCCCTGCCACAGCAGCCTGCCGTTGGGAACCTTTGGTGGAAGAGGGAAGAGGGTTAAAAACAGTGGAGCTCAAGAAGCTCCTCAAATATCTGGTTGAGAGCCAGCAGCAACAGCAACTGGTGCAGCAGCTGGGAGCACAGCAGCAGCAGTTACTCCGGGAGTTGGGGGTCCAGCACCAAGAGCAACAGCATCTCCAACAACTTGCAACCCTGCTGCCCTGAACTTGTCCAGCCCTGGCTGGGGCTGCGGGGAATCCCCACATCTCCCTCAGTGCCAGTAAGGCTCTCCAAGATGGGACCCGAGGACGACCCATAGGCATTCCTTGCCATCTTTGAGCGAGTCGCCATAGTGACAGGGTGGTCGCAGAAGCAGTAGGCCACTGTCCTGGCCCCCTACTTGACTGGGACGGCGCAGACCGCCTAACGGGGGCTTCCTCTGGAGGAGGCGTGAGACTATGGGTGGGTGAAGTTGGCCATTTTATATGCCCTCAACATCATGCCAGAGACCTTCCATCGGCAGTTCTGGACAACGACCTACCTGCCAGGCGCCCAGCCCCGCGTCATAGCCCAACAATTAAAGACCTCTGCTGGCAATGGCATGTTCCAGAGCGACACTCAATGAGCGAACTCACCGAACTGGTCTCCCTAGAGCAGGTGCTTTTACCCCACAGTAGGACTTGGGTACTCTGCCACTGCCTGATGACCTTGAGTGTGGCGGTCACCTTGATGGAAGACTTTCTGGCCGCAGAGACCCCCATTGGGACAGGAACTTGGGCTATGGGCCCTGCACCCGGGCTGACGGGCCCCGTGCCAACCCGGAGACCCAAATCCAAGACCAAACGCCGATCGGACGTCTGCAACCCTGATGGCCGACCCCAGGATCTCTCTCGGCAATCCGGACCTGTGTTTCGCAGAGCACCCCAGCAAAGCGGGCTGGGACTCTCACCAAAGCCCTCCCCCAGAGACACCACCTCGGCCAGGGCATCCAGAAGTGGGACCCTGCTTCTCCTGCAGCTGTTTTAGGCATTTACAATGGGAATGTCCCAAGATGGACTGCAGCTTCGGCCAGGTCTGTACTGGAGAGTCCCTTAGCCACAAGCAGTCCACCCCGAAGCTGACAACGCCCGTGGTGGTGGGACCGAGATAAGTCGTGGCCCTCCTGGATTCGGGGTGCAGGCAAACTCTTATCCTTCAGGGGGTCGTCCCCAACCTTAGAGTGGCGGAGGGGGAGATCAGACTCCAGTGTCTCCACAGGGATGTGAGAGCGTACCCCCGCATCAGGGTACTCCTGACGATAAATGGTGTGATATAGGAAATGACAGTGGGGTTGGCCCCCGCTCTTGCCTATCCCATCATCCTCAGCTGAGACTGGCCGGGCTTTAATGGCTTGTTGTAGGAGGCCAACCTCAGGGTACCTCCTACCCGGCCAGTCCTAGAGGGAGACCCCGTTGGAGATGGGGACACTGAGGCCGAAGAAGGGGGACCCCTTGAAAATGCGGAGGGAAGGCCGAAAGTAGAGGACCTCAATGAGTCCGGGATCCTGACTCTGCCTCCAGAACCCCCGGGAGAAGGCCCCTAGACAACTCTTCTATCCGACTTCTCTCAAGACCAGTGGGATGACCCTACACTCCGTCATATCTATGACCAGGTGGCCCGCATTAACGAGGCCGTGATGGACACCCAAAGAGCAGTGCAATGACTCCTATTTGAACTCATAGCAGATTGCCTCTATTGGGTGGAGCAGGTCCCACAAACCCAGGAGGTTCAGACCCAGCTGGTTGTTCCCTGGTGTCTTCGGAGAGGCATTTTGAAGCTCATGCACAACATCCCTGAGGCCAGCCATTTGGGGCAAGAAAAGACTCTGGCATGAGGCTTATCCCTCTTCTACTGGCCGGGAGTCCATCGTGAGGTAAGAAAGTATTGCTGCTCATGCCCCGAATGCCAGGGGGCTGCCGGCCCAGGGGTGCCGAAAGTGCCCTGGGTCCACTTGCCCGTGGTAGGTGTTCCCTTTGAGCGAGTCACAATGGATCTGGTGGGACCCCTCCCAAAGAGCAAGGCCAGGTTCCAGTGTATCCTCATCCAAATGGACTATGCAACCCACTTCCCCAAAGCCATTCCACTGAGAAACACCAGTGCCCGCACCATCGCAGCCGAACTGGTGAAGCCTTCCCTGGGAAATCCACACTGATCAAGGGACTAATTTCACTTCCCAGCTGCTCTGTCAGGTATGTGCCCTGTTGGGTATTAAGAAGCTGTAGACATCAGTGTGTCATCCGCAGATGGACGGACTCGTCGATTGCTTCAACAGGACTTTGAAGGGTATGTTGAGGAAGAATTGCAGCAGTGGGACCAATTGCTCCCTCCATTGCTGCTAGCCATCTGTGAAGTACCCCAGTTGTCCACCAAGTTCTCCCCCTTCTAACTCCTGTACGGTCGATGACCCCACGGGATACTGGATCTAATGAAAAGAAAAGGAGTACTTGTGGCACCTTAGAGACTAACAAATTTATTAGAGCATAAGCTTTCGTGAGCTACAGCTCACTTCATCGGATGCATTTGGTGGAAAAAACAGAGGGGAGATTAATCCCCTCTGTTTTTTCCACCAAATGCATCCGATGAAGTGAGCTGTAGCTCACGAAAGCTTATGCTCTAATAAATTTGTTAGTCTCTAAGGTGCCACAAGTACTCCTTTTCTTTTTGCGAATACAGACTAATACGGCTGCTACTCTGGATCTAATGAGAGAGGCCTGGAAGCACACCTCTTCAGCTTCGCAGGGGCTTCTCCAATATGTGCTGCAATTGCAAGACTGACTCACTCGGGAAGGGGCCCTTGCACAGGAGAATTTCTAAGTGGCACAGGGGACCCAGGAGTGGTGTTATAACCAGGGGGCCCGAGACTGAACTTTCGAGCACAGCGACCAAGTACTCCTCCTTTTTCCCACTGAGGAGTCAAAACTGCTTGCCCGATGGCAGGGCCCTTATGATCTGGTCTGCTAGTTACCCCTCACCCTCCTGAGCCAGACTTAGGTCCCTGATATGGCCAAGACCGAGGAGCCTCAGTTGGGGGACATTCTCTCCCCAGAACAACAAAAACAGGCTCGGTGCCTGCTGGACGCCTTTCGTACAACTTTTACTGCCCACTCAGGCCAGACTAGGATCATCCAGCACACCATTAAGACAAACCCCAGGGAGGTGGTTCTGGAAACCACTCGACCGCTCCCGCAACAGACACAGTAAATTGTTGAAAGGAAAGTCCAAGCGATGATGGAGCTGGGAGTCATGGAACGATCACAGAGTGAGTGGCGCAGTCCCATCATGTTGGTTCCGAAGCCTGATGGGACCCTCCGGTTCTGCATAGATATCCAAAGGGTGAACGTGATATCAAAGTTCGATGCATACCCAATGCCCAGGATTGATTAACTCCTTGATCCTCTGGGGACCGACAGATACATCACGACCCTTGACCTCACGAAGGGGTACTGGCAGATCCCCTTGGACACAAGCTCAAAGAGAAGAGTGTTTGCTACGCCAAGCAGGCTCTATCTCTTCACCCACATGCCCTTCAGCCTCCATGGAGTCCCGGCGACCTTCCAGCACCTGATGGACCACCTCCTGGATCATCACACAGAGTCCACCGTGGCTTGTTTGGACAATGTCTTAGTTTACCGCCAACAGTGGGATGAGCATTTAAATCAGGTGGCCGCCGTCCTCCAGACCCTGCGAGGGGCTGGGCTCATGGCCAACCCCCAAAAATATCAAATTGGCTGGCAGGAGACTACGTACCTGGGATAAATCCTTGGCCAGGGCCTCGTCCAACCCCTCATAGGGAAGGTCCAGGCACTGCAAGCATGCCTGGCCCTGATGACAAAGCACCAGATGTGACAGTTCTTGGGCCTGCTTGGATACTACCGGCACTTCGTGCCCTAATTCGCATCAATTGTGGTCCCCACACGGCCCTCTTTACCAAGAACAGCCCCTGCTGGATATGCTGGTCAACAGAGTGCAAAGATGCCTTCCAGACTCTTAAGGGAAGTCTATGTCGGGAACTTGTCTTATTCAGCCCCATCTTCAATCAGGAGTTTTTGGTGCAAACGGACGCCTCAGTGGTGGGGCTCAGGGACGTCCTCTCCCAGGAGGTAGACGGAGAAGAACATCCCATCCTCTACCTTAGTCGCAAGCTTTTTCCGTGCAAGTGTAAATACTCGGTCATTGAGAAGGATGTCCTCGCCGTCAAGTGGGCGATCGATGTGCTCAGATACTATCTTCTGGGGGCCCCCTTCATCCTGATCACCAACCACACATCCCTGAAGTGGCTAAATACCATGAGGAACTCTAACACCAGGCTGATGCGCTGGTACCTTACCCTCTAGCAAAATGCCTTTACCGTCAAGCACCAGGCAGGTACAGAGAATGCCAATGCTGATTTCTTCTCCCATTTAGGGGAGAATTAAGAGACCAGTCCTGAAGACCTGGAGCTGGACTTGAGAAGGTGTATGTGTAGTGGGGTGGATTGGCTGCCCACAGACCCAGAGGGGGAGAAGCCCCTCATTGAATCCTGGTGGGTGAAGCCACACCACGCTCAACACTTCTGCTGGAAGTTAGTGGGCAGGACTGGAAGTATAAAAAGCGGGCCGAAGAACTCAGTTGGAAGGTAGCCATCAGAGGAGCCAGACGCCTTCTGTGAGCTCCTGAGCTGGGAGGCTGCTGCAGACCCCGAGGGAGCCGAGGATTGGCCAGGACCAGCAGGGCCATTTACAGACCCAAGCACGAGGAGCTCCAAGCACTGACAGAGGCCTTCTTCCCCAGTGACCAGGGCAACCCTCTACAGAGCCACGTACACCCTGAGGGGGAGTTAGGAAGTGGCCCAGGGGTAGCCGACCCCTGTCTGGCTGCAACGCTGACAGCGAATGAATCAGCGTATTGCGGGTCAGGATCCTCGGTGATCCAGTGGCAGAGCACTCTGCCACTGCTAGGGCCTTGGGTCGGGATGCAGTGGAGTGGGTGGGCCTGTGTTCCCCCCTGCCAATCCATGAATGGCAGTCTCCCACTCTCTGAGGCAAGAAGCCTGCACTTGTCGGCCCTCCACCAGAGCTAGGAGGCCTGACTGTTTGCTGCTCAGCCTGAGTGCAGGCCTGAGCCAGAGACTCTTTGCTGCCCCGCCCCAACCAGGATGCTCCATAACTATGTGTGTTGTTCGGCCCTGATCACACAGCCGAGCTCACGTATCCCATCGCCCCACTGATTCCCCCTGTCAGGAAACCCCTCAGAGACGTACTGGAGTGGATTGGTGGCCCACAGACCCAGAGGCGGAGGAGCCACTCCTCCCCCGCACCCCACACTGACTACAGACCCTCAGCCCTTGCCAGCCCAGGAGCAAGGGTCTGAGCATTAAACCTGATCCTCTACACACTTGTGTTGTGCTATCATTGGGTTGGTCTCGGGGGGCTCTCAGTTTGAATCCTCTGATACTGTGTGTACTGTATGGATGGGAGGAATGGACTGGGATTCCTTGGCATGTCTAACCCTGAGTCCACACAATTCTTAGCCATTCTGATCTGGTGACCCTGTAGCTTTTTCACACCACTGTGTGACGGAAGTTACATTGACTTAAGCAGTAGTGTAGACAAGTCCACATTCTCTCCTCGGGGAAGAAGCATGTGCAGTGGAGTGTCTTGTTTTGGTAGATGTTGCTCTGTAATTATGGTAGAGAAGGCAGGCCAAAGAAATGTGCCTTGCCCTAGGAGCAGAAGGTGGTGAGGTTTGGGATGGTCCTAAGGTCCTGGGAGACTTGACTCCAGAGACTTGGACTAGCCCCCCAAGAAAGTTCTGTCTCCTGCACAATGAGCTTTACCCTGATTGTAGAGAGATCCATTGCACCAGAAGAGCAGAGATGTTGACCATGGTCTGCATCCTGAAGCTTTTGGTGATCTTTTAGATATCCAGGCCATGGAGCATCTTGAGGATAAGGACCAAGACCTTGAACCTGATTTGGTGTTTAATGGGAAGCCAGTGTAGAGAGAGAGGAGAACAGGTTTGATGTGCTCATGGTAGTAAAGATCCATCCTAGAGTACTGTTAAGGAGTAAAGATAGTCTCCTGCTCCTCCACTACCTTCTGTCCTACCTTGAGGGAGTTTTATAATTTGGGCAAAATACTGTGACAGTGGAAGAAATCATAGGGGCTCTCCATAAACTACATTACACATGCTGTGGTGATTTTCAAGCCCCAAGCACCCCTTGTGACACTTGGTAACATTAAAACAAATATGCAGAATTAAGGACCCAGCCACACACTAACGCATTATATAATATATGAATAGCCTGTAAACCCCACCCTCTGATGGTGTTATTCTAATTAGGGGTGGAGTTAAGGCCCCGGAGCTATAGTTCTGATCTTGATGGCTGATGGTCTGAGTTGGTTCTGGAGAGACCTGCTCTATTTTTATCTTGGCTTATTGCAACCATTTTATTTTGCAGTCTCAAACGACTCATTTTGTGTGATCATGTGTGTGCACTCAGTAACGAAATCTCACGCTCAACCACATGAGCAATGCTAGTTGCACGACAACAGTCTGGATGCAGCAGGGTTTTTTCCAAGTGTTGTCCACTCCCGAACCTGCAAGCCAGCACAAAAGAGATCAGGATTATCAGTAGAATGTTCCCAGCTTCTACTTTCTCTGGGAGTTGCAGAGTGAAACTTTGCTAGCCCAGGATGTGGTAGAATGGGATCCTACTGAGTGCACTTGCCTAAGGCTATTGCTCTACATTCACTATCACTTATGGCAAAGTCCTGAAGTCCTCATGCAGGCAAAACTTCCCTTGATTTCAGTAAGAGTTTGCCTGAGTACAGAGGAGTAAAAGCTGAGTAGCAACCTCAGCATCTGGCCCCTTGACTTGAATAGGAGTTTTGCCTGAGTAAAGAATTCCAGGATTAGACCCTTGGTAAAATGGGAACCACCTGTTTCCCCAATGTAATATTCCACAGACTCTCTCTTTGGGTTATTCTAATCAAATTAATGTTTCATACCCGGATAAGAACAGCTTTTTGGAGATGAATAGCTGTATAATGTGGATGTGTTTGTTTCAACTCCTGTTGGAAGACTTTAGGTTAATGTTGGCAAGTGGTTGAGATGAGAGATTAAAAACCCTCAACAATCAATATTCATTCATAATCTGAGAGGAAAACAATATTTCTTCTCAAAAATATTAACACCAAAGACATGATGAATCTTTGAATTATATTCAAATTGGGGAAGAATCCAGCCTCCTTGGACTCTGATGTTTGGACAAGTATGGATTCTGACTAGCCCTGATCCTGTGTCTAGGACACTAGACTGGGACCTGGGTTAAGTTCCTGGCTGTTCCACCGATCTGCTGGTGATGTTGGGCAAGTCACTTCACCTCTCTGTGTCTGTTTCCCCTCCTGCCCTTTATTTAGATTGTAAGGTCTTTGGGGGCAGGCACTGTCTATATGTTTATATAGCATGTAGTACATGGTGCCCTGATCTCAGCTGAGGCCTCTAGATGCTATATAGTAATTATAATAATAACGGGGTGAGGTGGTCCCTTAGGTAGCTTGGCCCGGTGTGTTTAGAAGATCTTGAACATAACTTGATATTTTCTAGAAAGTCAGCATAAGGAGCAGAGCATCAAACTAAGATGTCTACACAATGCCCTGCAGTGCCAGGCCCACCAGCCATGTGGAATGATTGGATAAGGGACTTAGAAAGCCTGTGAATCTTGCAGTGTTTTTTCTATGCTCCAGCAGAAAGGCTGTTTAGTTTCACTGAAGACATCTGCATGAACATTGCTGCTAGGGCTGTCTATTAATCACAGTTAACTCACATGATTAACTCAAAAATATTAATTGTGATTAAAAAAATTAATCATGATTAATCACACTGTTAAACAATAGAATAACAATTGAAATTTATTAAATATTTTTGGATGTTTTTCTACATTTTCAAATATATTGATTTCAATTACAATACAGAATACAAAGTGGACAGTACTCACTTTATATTATTTTTATTAAAATATTTGCACTGTAAAAAAGATAAACAAAAGAAACAGTATTTTTAAATTCACCTCATACAAGTTCTGTAGTGCAATCTCTTTATCATGAAAGTGCAACTTACACATGTAGGTTTTTTTGTTACATTAACTGCACACAAAAACAAAACAGTGTAAAACTTTAGAGCCTCCAAATCCACTCAGTCCTCCTTCTTGTTCAGCGAATTGAATGTCCCCTTAATTAAATTCCCGTATTTCAACCAGGTTACCATGAATGATATCATTCTCCTGAGGATAACACAGAGAGATAAAGAACGGGTGTTGCTTGAATGCCAGCAAACACTGGGACCATACGCTGCCAGGCTTTGTCATGCAATGATACCAAATTACTTGCTACTAGCATGGCGTGGTAAAGTGTCCTACCATGGAGGACGGAATAAGGGTGCTCTCCCCAGAAACCTTCTGCAAAGGCTTTTAGAGTACCTCCAGGAGAGCTTCATGGAGATGTCCCTGGAGGATTTCCGCTCCATCCCCCGACAAGTTAACAGACTTTTCCAGTAGCTGTACTGACCACGAATGCATCCCAAGTCCTCAGGGCTACTTAATCATTAAAAACGCTTACTTTTAAAACATGTGTTATATTTTAAAAAGTACACTCACCAGAGGCCCTTTCTCCGGCTTGGTTGGGTTGGGAGAGTATTTCAGTCAGGGTGATAAAAAGATTCTGGTTGTTGGGGAGAGTGGTGTGCTGTGTGCTCTCCTCAAGCTCATTCTCCTCCTCATCTTCCCCGTCTGCAAAATCCTCAGGCATGGTGAAGAGTACCGCATCATCGGAGTCCACGGATAGGAGTGGGGTAGTGGTGGCGGTCCCCCCTTGAATTGCATGCAGCTCAGCATAGAAGCAGCATTTTTGGGGCTCTGACCCGGAGCCCGGATGTTCCTTCTGGGCTGTTTGCCTGTGGCTGAAAAGAAATCCTCCCCGCAGTTAGCCAAGTGGTGGAGGGGCGGGGGGGGGGGGGCATTGGCGCTGAGCTGTTCGCATTTGGCTAGCAAGGATCTTCCCTGATACCAGCCATGTGGTGGGAGGAGGGGTAAAGCGATCATCCCAGAGAATTGGTGGGGGGGGCGTAGTTTGGTTTCCACTGCTGCACATTAACACGAAAACCGCAGCACTAAATGGCCAACTCAATGGGCTTGCTTGGTATGGGAAAGGAGGGCACTGCTGTTATAAAGGTTGCAGAAGGTGCCTGCAAGCCGAATTCTGTTGCCTGGCACCTAGTGTGTGATCTCTAACGCCAAAGCCACAGGCACTCAATATAAGATGCAAAATGAGACCTTGTACTGAAATCGCATGTGCTATGTAATGTGAATAGTGTTGTGCACCGTGAAAAAGTATAGCCATTGTTCTGTAAAATGTATCTTTTTAAATACTTCACTCCCTTTTTTTCCTCCTGCAGCAAATGTTTGCAAATGTTTCAAGCCTCCCTCCTCTGTCCCAAAGGCTATCTCAGATAAGGTGGCGAAAAAAACAGATGCGCGATGAAATGTTCTCTGAGCTCATGCAGTCATCCGGCACTGACAGAGCTCAGCAGAATGTGTGGAGGGACACAGTAGCACAGTACAGGAAAGCGGCCAGTGAACGTGAGGACAGGAGGGATGATCAAGATGAGAGGTGGCGGCAGGAAGATGAGAGGAGGCAGGATGCAATGCTGGGGCTATTCCGGGATCAAACGGACATGCTCCGACGTCTGGTGGAGGTTCAGGAATGGCGGCAGGATCACAGACTGCCTCTGCAGCCCCTCTTTAACCACCCTCCCTCCTCCCCAAGTTCCATAGCCTCCTCACCCAGACGCCCAAGAACATGAGGGGCGGGGGAGGAGGCTCCGGGCACCCAACCACTCCACTACAGTGTAGAGCCCAAGCAACAGAAGGTTGTCATTCAACAAGTTTTGAAGTGGCCTTTCCCTTCCCTCCTACCCTCCTCCCACACCCCACCTCGGCTACCTTATGAGTTATTTCCCTATTTTTATAATCAATTAATAAAAAATACATGGTTTTTAAACAATAGTGACTTTATTTCCTTTGCAAGCAAGCTGTGATCGAAGGGGGGAGGGCGGGCGGCTTACAGGGAATTAGAGTCAACCAAGGGGGCAGGTTTTCATCAAGGAGAAACAAATGTCACATGGTACCCTGGCCAGTCATGAAACTTATTTTCAAAGCTTCTCTGATGCGCAGCGCTTCCTGCTGTACTCTTCTAATCGCCCTGGTGTCTGGCTGTGCGTATTCAGCAGCTAGGCGATTTGCCTCAACCTCCCACCCCACCATAAACGTCTCCAGTGTCAAGGGAACAGTTCCAGGCCGAGCAGGAAGCAGATGAAAGCCTCCAGAGAGCTTGGACAGTGGCACAGAGTGGGAAAACCCCAGCACCAGGTCAAAGCCCCTCTTCCGCCACTCCCCATCATTGAGGTTCCATTTCAGCGAGTAGCTGTGGATATTCTGGGTCCTTTTCCAAAAAAGACACCCAGAGAAAAGCAGTACATACTAACTTTCATGGATTTAGCTACCCGGTGGCTGGAAGCAGTAGCTCTAAGCAACACCAGGGCTAAAAGCGTGTGCCAGGCATTAACAGACATTTTTACCAGGGTAGGTTGGCCCTCCGACATCCTCACAGATGCAGGAACTAATTTCCTGGCAGGAACTATGGAAAGCCTTTGGGAAGCTCATAGGGTGAATCACTTGGTTTTCACGTCTTACCATCATCAAACAAATGGCCTGGTGGAAAAGTTTAATGGAACTTTGGGGGCCATGATACGTACATTCGTAAATGAGTACTTCAACAATTGGGACCTAGTGTTGCAGCAGTTGCTCTTTGCCTACAGAGCTGTACCACATCTCAGTTTAGGGTTTTCACCATTTGAACTTGTGTATGGCTGTAAGGTTAAGGGGCCATTACAGTTGGTGAAGCAGCAATGGGAGGGGATTACATCTTCTCCAGGAACTAACATTCTGAACTTGATAAACAACCTACAAAACACCCTACAAAACTCTTTAGCCCTTGCTAGAGAAAACCTAAAAGATGTTCAGGAAGACCTAAAGGCCTGGTATGATAAACATGCCAGAGCGCATTCCTTCAAAGTAGGGGACCAGGTCATGGTCTTGAAGGCGCTCCAGGCCCATAAGATGGAAGCGTTGTGGAAAGGGCCATTTACGGTCCAAGAGCACCTGGGAGCAGTTAACTATCTCATAGCATCCCCCACCTCAACCCTAAAGCCTAAAGTGTACCATGTTAATTCTCTAAAGCTTTTTTATTCCAGAGAATTAAAGGTTTATCAGGTTATAGCCCAGGGAGGAGATGACACTGAACGGCCTAAAGGTGTCTATTAGGAAGGAAAAAGTGACGGTGGTGTGGAAGAGGTGAACCTCTCAATGACCCTTGGATATATGCAGCAACAGCAGATCAAGGAGCTGTGCACTAGCTTCGTGCCGATATTCTCAGCCACCCTAGGACGAACCGAACGGGCATACCACTCCATTGATACAGATAATGCTTGCCCAATTAGAGCCCAACTTTCCTGGGTGTCTCCTCAAGCCAAAACTGCTATAGAACAGGATATCCAGGACATGCTACAGATGAGTGTAATCCACCCCTCTGAAAGTGCATGGACATCTCCAGTGGTTCTAGTTCCCAAACAGATGGGGAAATACACTTTTGCGTGGACTACCGTAAGCTAAATGCTGTAACTCTCCCAGACAACTATCCAATACCACACACAGATGAGATATTGGAGAAACTGGGATGTGCCCAGTTCATCTCTACCTTAGACTTAACCAAGGGGTACTGGCAAGTACCGCTAGATGCATCCGTCAGCCTTCATCACTCATAAGGGGCTGTTTGAATTTAATGTGCTCCTTATGAGCTGTGAAATGCACCCACCACCTTCAAGAAACTTGTAGATAGTCTCCTAGAGGAATTGGGAGAATCTGCAGTCGCCTACCTTGACGATGTGGCCATATTTTCGGATTCACGAGCAGAACACCTGGAGCATCTACGAAAAGTCTTCGAGCGCATAAGGGAGGCAGGACTAACTGTTTAGGGTAAAAAGTGTCAAATAGGCCTAAACAGAGTAACATACCTTGGACACCAGGTGGGCCAAGGAACTATCAACCCCCTACAGGCCAAAGTAAATGCTATCCAAAAGTGGCCTGTCCCAAAGTCAAAGAAACAGGTCCAATCCTTCTTAGGCTTGGTCGGATATTACAGGCGATTTGTACCGCACTACAGCCAAATCGCTGCCTCACTGACAGACCTAACGAAAAAGAAACAGCTAAATGCAGTTCAGTGGATTAAAGAATGTCAGAAGGCCTTTAACCATCTTAAAGCGACACTCATGTCTGACCTGTGCTAAGGGTCCCAGACTTTGACAAACTTTCTTAGTAACCACACATGCGTCTGAGCATGGTGTGGGAGCAGTCTTAATCCAGGAAGGACCGGATCAAGAATTCCATCCTGTCGTGTTTCTCAGCAAAATATTGTCTGAGAAGGAAAGCCACTGGTCAATCACCATTGTGTACGCTCTGGAAAAGCTATGCCCATACATTTGGGGACAGCGTTTCCCCCTGGAAACCGACCATGCTGTGCTGAAGTGGCTTCATACTGTCAAGGAAAATAACAAAAAACTTCTTCAATGGAGTTTAGCTCTCCAACATTTTGATTTTGAAATACAACACATTTCAGGGGCTTCTAATAAAGTGGCTGATGCACTCTCCCATGAAAGTTTCCCAGAATCAACTGGTTAAAATCGTCCTTAAAATGTGAAAAATATTGTTAGTTTTTATATAATCAGTAGTATGTCTAAAGGTGCATGTGTCTTATTAACTCTGTTTTCTCCTAGAGCTCCAGGAAGAGATCACAGCCAGTGTGGAACAAGCTATCCAGCACCATCTGTGATTTGGGGGGCGTCATAAGGGTAGCGTAAAATCTCTTCTTGCTGCTGTACTGAATTGCTTTACCTGTAAGGGGTTAAGAAGCTCAAATAACCTGGTTGGCACCTGACCAAAAGGACCAATAAGGAAAGAAGATACTTTCAAATCTGTGTGGGGAGGTTTTGTTTGTACTCTCTTTATTTGTTCCCTCTCTGGACACAGAGAGAAGCCAAGCAGGGACAACATCTCCTGAAAACATACCTGGAATAATCCAGCTAAGAATTACAAAAATTGTAAGTGAGGCAAGGAAATGCGTTAGGTTATCTTTCGTCTTAGCTTGAAAATTTTCCCTATACTAAGAGGTAGTTTTATTCCTGTTTTGTAACTGTGAAACTAAGTCCAGAGGTGAGTCCTCTGTGTTTTAAATCTTTTTATTACCCTGTAAAGTTACCTTCCATCCTGATTTTGCAGGTGTGATTCTTTTTTCTTTATAATAAAATTCTTCTTTTAAGAACCTGATTAACTTTCAGTGTCCTGAAAACCAACGGGTTTGGTCTGTGCTCACATTGTAATCAGGAAAGGGGGTGAAGGGATTTGGGGGGATATTTTTGAGGAATAGGGACTCCAGGTGACCCTTTCCTCAATTTTTATATGAATCACTTGGTGGTGGCAGCAATACTGTCCAAGGACTAGGAAAGGAATTTGCGCCTTGGGGAATTTTTTAGCCTAAACTGGTAGAATATAAGATTAGGGGGTCTTTCATGTGGATCTCCACATCTGTACCCCAGAGTTCAGAGTGGGGAGGGAACCCTGACAGGGCAACAGGAAACCACTTATCTGGAATACAGCTTGGGCTGAGGGCAGGTACGACCCCGCATTGGGAAAGTCCAAGCACTCCAGGAATACCAGGCGCTGACCACAAAGAGGCAGGTGTGTCATTTCTTGGGCTTAGCTGGATATTACTGACGGTTTGTATCCCACTTCACAATCATTGCCACCCCTCTGATGGAGCTCCTGACCAAAGACAACCACCGAATTTGCTGGTCCAACAAATGAGAGAAGGTCTTTCAAACCATCAAGGAATAAGCCTTGTAGCAAGCCAGTACTCTTCAGCCCTGACTTTCATTGTGGATTCATCTTTCAGACCAATGCCTCAGGAGTAGGGCTTGGGGCAGTCCTCTCACAGGAGGTGGATGGGGAGGAACACCCTATTGTTTATCTCAGTTGGAAGCTGTTCCCCAGAGAAAAGAATTACTCCATCATTGAGAAAGAGGCCCTAGAAGTTAGGTGGGCGGTCAACGCCCTCCACTATTACATCCTCGGGGCCCTCTTTATACTGGTTATGGACCATGCACCCCTGAAGTGGCTCAGTAAGATGAAGGACACTGACACCAGGCTTATGCATCTGTAACTAGCTGTGCAGCCCTACACCTTCACCATTCACCATCAGGCAGGGACGGACAACGCCAACACTGACTTTCTATCCCGCTTAAGGGAGGGTGAAGTCACCAGCTCTAAAAGTCGGGAGATGGATTTGAGGGATGGGGTGTGTAGAGAGCTGGGGTGGCCTCCCTCCGAACCAGAGGGTAAAGAGCCACTCTCTCAGCCTGAGTGGGCTGGGCCAGGCCAAGCTTACTCCACCCCCAAGAAGGGGAGGGATGGAACAGGAAGTACAAAAGGCAGGGCCCTTAGCCCAGTCAGGGCAGCACCAGGGAGGGAGGGAGACACAGACTGCTGGCTGTTCCCTGTAGACCCTGCTGCCAAACCAGGGAATGCCCTGGACCAGGGGAAACCT
The DNA here is from genome assembly GCF_009764565.3 of Dermochelys coriacea. NCBI lineage: Eukaryota > Metazoa > Chordata > Testudines > Dermochelyidae > Dermochelys > Dermochelys coriacea. Next base: position 39,441,143 of record NC_050077.1, read on the forward strand.
GACCTTGAGGAAGGACTCAGGCTACCAGGACTGCCAGCCGCAGAGTACTCCGAGGGACTGGAGGAGTCAGGCAGCGATCCCAGCCAGAGTAAGCCTGATGCTGAGGACAAGCTGGAGCTACCAGGGCTATTGGCAGCTGAATATCTCAAAGAGTTGGAGGAACCATAGGGACCCACTTGAGAGACCAGGTAGGAAGTAGCCCAGGGACAGAACTGGACAGTGTAGTGAGTTAGTATTTGGTCAGTGTGTTGCAGATGGATCCCCGCTGACCCAGTGGCGGGACCCTCTCCCCCTGCAACTGTCAGGGCCCTGGGCTGGAATGCAGTGGAGTTGGGTAAGCCTGTGTTCCCTTATCCCTACCACTCTGCCTCAGGTGGCAGAACCCTGAAAAAGAGCTCTGACTCTTCCCAGCGCTCCCCTGCCTGAGGGGCATGTCACAGACTCTTGCTGGTGACCCCCTGCCTGAGGGGAGCATCACTGACTCTTGCTGGTGCTCCCCAGATTGAGGGGTGTGTCACAGACTCTGACCGGTATTCCTGTGTCACACCAATTACAACAGCACATCTCCCTCTGCTAATTCCCGGTCAACGGAGAGGTGTGACCAAAGCCTTTTGGTGAGGCAGTAGCTCCCCACTGCCCCCCAGGAGCTCGGCAGACCAACTGAGATCTTGCTACAGAGCCCTTTCCTGGTACCGGGTCCTTTCTCTCACCTGGATCCTTCCTCAGGATCTTGCAACACCGTGGCCCACAAGGCCCCCGCTTCTTCCAGGAGGGATCCTTCTGCAGCTAGCTCTAGAATTCAGCTGCTGGGTTTGGGGCCTAGCCCTCATTGCTGTGCCTTAGTTTGTCTCAGCCCTGTTAAGCCCTGTCCCTGGCAACTCACTTTCCCCCATTGGAGGTTCCACACACCCCTGCTGGGTGGATTGCTGGTGCCAGGCAAGAACGAGAGTGCCGTTTGGCCAGTTCTTCGGTCCATTCCCCATCAGCACCTCTGCAGGTAGCTAATTCTGCACCCCAACCTCTTAGGGGCCCGCATTCAGATTTATCTTCCCTACAGGACCTTAACTGAGAGTCCGACCACCCCCAGCACCTGTGTCCCAGTGACAGTAGGCAGAAAGCCCACTGCTTTGGTTACCGAGCCCACTGCTTGGTTCCCACATCAGAGCAAGTATGAGCCACCTCTTCCTGTGCAGGACTGGCCCATCCCTCTCAGCTCCAGGGGTCTGTCATAAATATAAAGGGAAGGGTAAACACCTTTAAAATCCCTCCTGGTCAGAGGAAAAACCCTTTCACCTGTAAAGGGTTAAGAAGCTAGGATAACCTCGCTGCCACCTGACCAAAATGATCAATGAGGAGACAAGATACTTTCTAAAGCTGGGGGGAGGGAAAAACAAAGCCTCTCTGGCTGTCTGGGTAATGCCTTTGCTGGGAACAGAACAGGAATGGAGTCTTAGAACTTAGTAAGTAATCTAGCTAGATATGCCTTAGATTCTGATTCCTTTAAATGGCTGAGAAAATAAACTGTGCTGAATGGAATGTAGATTCCTGTTTTGTGTCTTTTTGTAACTTAAGGTTTTGCCTAGAGGGATTCTCTATGTTTTGAATCTAATTACCCTGTAAGGTATTTACTATCCTGATTTTACAGAGGTGATTCTTTTTACTTTTTCTTCTATTAAAATTCTTCTTTTAAGAACCTGATTGCTTTTTCATTGTTCTTAAGATCCAAGGGTTTGGGTCTGTGCTCACCTATGCAAATTGGTGAGGATTTTTATCAAGCCTTCCCCAGGAAATGGGGTGTAAAGGTAAGGGAGGATTTTTGGGGGTAAGATGTTTCCAAATGGACTCTTTCCCAGTAATATACTGGTTAGATGTCTGGTGGTGGCAGCAATAAAGTCCAAGGGCAAAAGGTAAAATAGTTTATACCTTGGGGAGGTTTTAACCTAAGCTGGTAAAAGTAAGCTTAGAAGGTTTTCATGCAGGTCCCCACATCTGTACCCTAGAGTTCAGAGTGGGGAAGGAACCTTGACAGGGTCTGGCTCCAAATAGGCTGGTAAGGTAACCCCATCATCCCTTGTGTTACTATCTGGGGGTAAATACTTTCTTTGCTGATGGCCGGGCCATTTACATGTTCACTGGCTCCTGCCCTCTCCACCTTCCGATCTCTGGTGGGTTCAGCTCTTTGGCCGTTACTGACCCAGGGTCCGGATCCTGTCTTAAAGAGACACAGTCACTTCCCAAAAGTATGTCAAAGCTGATGGACCACAGCTAACAGCCCTACGCCCTGATCTGTGTCTGCACATTACCCAGAGCCACAGGCCAGGTGAATGACTGCCATTTGGGAGCCTTCCCACAAGTTACATTGCCCCTCAGCAGCTAGCGGGGTTGCACCATACTCCCAGAAGAGTCTCGGTCCCAGCATCTCTTTCAGGTCGTGAATGTCTCCCCATTGACCACCACCATCCGCTCCCATTGGGGTTCAGAGGGGCCTGAGTCCAGGAGTTACAAGCAGACATGTCTGCTAGGCTTCCACTCCAAGCCCATCTGCCTTCCCCCTCTCCTGTCCCCTGGCCTGCTCTGCCCCAGGAGCTGGCTGGGTGACTGCTTCCCAGCTCGCTCTCTGAGCCTGCATTATAGGCTGTCTGCCCTTTGCCCATTAACCCTTCGAGGGTTCTCTTGTGTGAAAATTTCCTGCATCTTTGGGCTTGACACCACCTTCCATCCTTTTGCCCAAAGTAATGACATTGCAGGTCTCGGGGAGACGATCTGCCTGTTCTGGCATTTGGGGGAACCCCCTCAATGGACTTCCTGGAGTCTCACCTCTGAGAGGTCTCTGGGTGACTCCCCTTCCAAGTCCTCAACATGGGTCTCTCTTCCCTCACCTTCCTGCTGTCCATAACCTCAAGTCTACCAATGTACCTGCACTTTGCAGGGCTTTGGGCTTCTGAGAACAGATGTCCTACAGCTGCCCCAGTCCAACCAGATTATACACATCTTCTGTGGGAGTGCCTCACACCATTTCCCAGCTTGCAGATATATTCTCCCAGCAGGATGGTGACCTCCTTGCACATGGGAGAACAATACAGTAGTGCACAGGCAATCCAGGAAGTTTCTGGAAAGTGTAGGGGACAATTTCCTGGTGCAAGTGCTGGAGTAACCAAGTAGGAGCAGAGCTCTTCTTGACCTGCTACTCACACACAGGGAAGAATTAGTAGGGAAAGCAAAAGTGGATGGGAACCTGGGAAGCAGTGACCATGAGATGGTTGAGTTCAGGATCCTGAAGAAAGGAGAGCCACAGAATACGGACCCTGGACTTCAGAAAAGCAGATTTTGACTCTTTCAGGTAACTGATGGGCACGATACCCTGGGAGAATAACATGAGGGGGAAAGGAGTCCAGGAAAGCTGGCTGTATTTTAAAGAATCCTTACTGAGGTTGCAGGAACAAATCATCCCAATGTGTAGAAAGAATAGTAAATATGGCAGGTGACCAGCTTGGCTTAACAGTGAAATCCTTCCTGATCTTAAACACAGAAAAGAAGCTTACAAGAAGTGGAAGCTTGGACAAATGACCAGGGAGGAGTATAAAAATATTGCTCAGGTATGCAAGAGTGACATCAGGAAGGCCAAATCACAATTGGAGTTGCAGCTAGTAAGGGATGTTAAGAGTAACAAGAAGGGTTTCTACAGGTATGTTAGCAACAAGAAGAAGGTCAGGGAAAGTGTCCCCTGACTGAATGGGGGAGGCAACCTAGTGACAGAGGATGTGGAAAAAGCTAGTGTACTCAATGCTTTTTTTTTTGCCTCTGCCTTCACGATTAAGGTCAGCTCCCAGACTACTGCACTGGGCAGCACTGTTTGGGGAGGAGTTGACCAGTCCTCTGTGGAAAAAGAAGTGGGTCAGCACTATTTAGAAAAGCTGAATGAGCACAAGTCCATGGGCCTGGATGCACTGCGTCCAAGGTTGCTAAAGGAATTGATGGATGTGATTGCAGAGCCATTGACCATTATTTTTGAAAACTTATGGCGATTGGGGGAGGTCCTAGATGACTGGGAAAAGGCTAATGTAGTGCCCATCTTTTAAAAAGGGAAGAAGGAGGAGTAGTGGGGCAGCTGCCAAACTCCTGGAGAACAGGGGTTAAAAGTAGCCATGCTAAGCTGATGGGGGAAGCAGCCACAGGTGTGGCCAGCTCAATTAGCACCCAGCTGGCCCTGATAAGAGGGCTGGGGGCCAGGAGCTGGAAGAGTCTCACTCTAGTCCTGGAGTGGGAAGGGCTAGCTGCCTGGGAGCAAGGTATGTGGAGCAGTGCAGTGCAGTGCAGTGCAGAAGAATGTCAAAGGGAGCTGGGGAGCTCCAGCCTAATAAACCACCAGGCTACAGGCCTTGTTGAAGGCCTATACAAGGCACTGGGGCTGCAGAGGGGCAGCCTGGGGATAGGCCAAGGCAGCAGGTCCTAACCCCTTGCCAATGATGAATGGCCATTACACACTGCAGTCTGCCCCAGTGAGCAGAGGCTAGATGATGACTGGCAGTAGCCACTGAGGCAAGGTGGATTTAGAGGTTGGGGGTTCCCCTGGGAGGGGAGATCCAGAGCGTGGGGTTACTGCTGGGGGCAGAACCCTGAGATAAAAGGCACCGGGGTCTGGGAGAGACACGGGGGCCTGAGGCAGGTGAGCCACCAGCCTGCATAGGGCACTCCATACGCTGGGAGCTAATTCACAAGACGACCAGCAGGAGGTGCCGTGCTGGTGAGTCATCGCCTCACTACAGGAGGATCTGGGGAACTACTGGCCAGTCAGCCTCGCCTCAGTCCCTGGAAAAATCATGGAGTCAAGGAATCAATTTTGAAGCGCTTTGGGAAGAAGAAAGTGATCAGAAACAGTCAGCATGGATTCACCAAGGACAAGTCATGCCTGACTAACCTACTTGCCTTCTATGATGTGATAACTGGCTCTGTGGATGAGGGGAAAGCAGTGGACGTGTTATTCCTTGACTTTAGCAAAGCTTTTGATATGGTCTCCCACAATATTCTTGCCAGCAAGTTAAAGTATGGACTGGATGAATGGACTATAAGGTGGACAGAAAGCTGGCTAGATCATTGGGCTCAATGGGTTCCATGTCTAGTTGGCAGCCAATATCAAGCGGAGTGCCCCAAAGGTCAGTCTTGGGGCCAGTTTTGTTAAATATCTTTATTGATCTGGAGGATGGCATGGACTTCACCTTCAGCAAGTTTGCAGATGACAAACTGGGAGGAGTGGTAGATACGCTGGAGGGTAGGGATAGGATACAGAGGGATCTAGACAAATTTGAGGATTGGGCCAAAAGAAATCTGAGGTTCAACAAGGACAAGTGCAGAGTCCTGCACTTAGGACGGAAGAATCCCATGCACAGCTACAGACTAGAGACCGAGTGGCTAGGCAGCAGTTCTGCAGAAAAGGACCTAGGGGTTACAGTGGACCAGAAGCTGGATATGAGTCAACAGTGTGCCCTTGTTGCCAAGAAGGCTAACAGCATTTTGGGCTGTATATGTAGAAGCATGGCTAGCAGATCAAGGAACGTGATAATTCCCCACTATTTGGCACTGGTGAGGCCTCATCTGGAGTACTGTGTCCAGTTTTGGGCCCCACGCTACAAGAAGGATGTGGAAAAATTGGAAAGAGTCTAGCAGAGGGCAACAAAAATGATTAGGGGGCTGGAGCACAATTTATGAGGAGAGGCTGAGAGAACTGGGATTATTTACTCTGCAGAAGCGAAGAATGAGGGGGGATTTAGTAACTGCTTTCAACTACCTGAAAGGGAGTTCCAAAAAGGATGGATCTAGATTGTTCTCAGCGGTAGCAGATGACAGAACAAGGAGTAATGGTCTCAAGTTGCAGTGGGGGAGGTTTAGGTCAGATATTAGGAAAAACTTTTTCATTAGGAGGGTGGAGAAGCACTGGAATGGGTTACCTATGCAGGTGGTGGAATCTCCTTCCTTAGAGGTTTTTAAGGTCAGGCTTGACAAAGCCCTGGCTGGGATGATTTAATTGGGGATTGGTCCTGCTTTGAGCAGGGTGTTGGACTAGATGACCACCTGAGGTCCCTTCCAACCCTGATATTCTATGATTCTAATCTATGATGTCCAAGGTTTCTCGTACACCTCAGAATATTTTCCTATCTGGCTCAGGGGTCCATTGAAACTTAAGCAGCAAAGCCCATTTGAACCTCCATAGTCCCCAGTCTCTACACTGTCCATTTGGCTGAACACCCCTTGGCCTTGGGCCAAGCCAGGGCGTGATACAGCTGTGCCTTTCTACAGGGTCAGTCTGGTTCATATCACAAGCCTTCTCACAGTCAATGAGGTCAGTGTTGTATCCCTCCCCCATTACACTGGGTCACACTTTGGAATCTAGGCTTCCTGACAAATTGGCATCTTGGGGTCCTTCCCCACTTGCTCCACAAGAGGTGCTCTTGGCCTGCCTCTCCTCCAACTTCAGTTCATGTTTTCACTGTTCCCAGCAGCCTCTGCTCCTCTAGCTCCAGCTCCTTTGCTCTCAGCTCCAGTTTCCATCTCTTCACATCCACTGGGGGAACCCAGGTTGGGATGTGCTCCTTCTGGCTGGGGAACCGGGTCTCATGGACCCCCTGCCCAGGGCTGACTCTAGGTTTTTTTGCAGCCCCAAGCAAAAAAATTTTTGGCTGTCCCCCACCCCAGCCCTAGGCTCCCCCCCCCCCGCACCTCCCTGCTGCCCCAGCCCTGGGCTCTCCCCACCCACACCCCCTGCCACTCCAGCTTTGGGTTCCCCCCCTTTTCCCCCACCAGTGCCCTCTCCCCTACCACCCTGCTGCCCCAGCCCTGGGTCACTGGTAACTTGCTCTCAGGGCAGGTCATCAGCATCCCACTCATGACACTAGTAGGGGCGGAGGCTGCATCCACCTGACTCCTTCCCGGCGCCCAGGGGGGCCCTGACTCTGCCCACTCCCCCCTCGCCTCCAGCTGGTCCAGCGCTGGCAGGGTCGGGGTAAGCAACGGGGCCCTCAGGCCATGCCTCAGCCCAAGGTCCCTCCAGCAGGCGCTCCTGCCTCCAGGACTGGCCAGGAATCGGGAGGGCAGAGCCGGGGGGACCACCCTTGCAAGGGGCTGAGGAGCCGGGGGAGGGCAGCCCAAGAGGGAGTGGACAGCGGGGAGCAGAGCCCCGGAGAGTGGGACGCGGGCCCCGCACGGCAGCGCCCCGGCCACCGGTCCCCTCTACGGCCCCGCTGCTGCTGCTGCTGCAGCTGCTCCTGGCTGCCTGCCACAGCCCCTGGGTGGCTTGGGCTGCTTTATCATAGAATATCAGGGTTGGAAGGGACCTCAGGAGGTCATCTAGTCCAACCCCCTGCTCAAAGCAGGGCCAATCCCCAATTTTTTCCCCAGATACTTAAATGCCCCCCTTAAGGATTGAACTCACAGCTTCACCCAGCCCTGGATGTGGCGCTGGGGGGCGGCCGTTCTGCGGCACCTGCAGGTGGCTCCATGCATCCTGCGGGGCAGCCCCCAGCCCGAGTGTCCCCCACTCCACCAGCCAGAGCCCACTGGATGGCTTGGCTATAGCCCGCGGCATGAACCACAGCGGCCCCAGGACACCCCCCCCCCCCCGCGCAGCGCACTATTGCTGCTGGTCCCCAGTCCTGGAGCCAGCTTTGGCCACCCACTGCAGCTCTTCCCCCTGGACTTCGGCATCAGCTTACGGGCTGGGACAGCGTCTACCTAGGTGAGTGCCCACAGGGCCGGCCCCCAAGCAAAAAAAAAAAAGGATGGCCCAAATGCCGCCCCTGCAAATGTGCCACCCCAAGAACCTGCTTGCTTTGCTGGTGCCTAGAGCCTGCCCTGTCCCTGCCACTACACCAACTGCCCCCCTGCTACTCCCAGGCTCTCCTGGCATCCCAGAAGCCCTCTTGGGTTCTGGCCCTTGCTCCTTGGACTGGTCATTCGCTACCAGCCTGGCAATCAGCTACTCCTGGGTGAGCCTCCCAACTCTCAGCCCTCTCTCTCCCTGTAGAGATGTGCAAGGTCCCTTTTAGGGAAGTTGTTCTAAGCCATTTCCTTGCTGGTTCCTTCAGTTCCCCTTGTCTTATTGCTGGCAGCCACTCACTGCAGAGCCCTCCTCTTGCAGCCAGCTGTCTACAGGGTGCATCCACCAACCATCCTCTGCTACCAAGTCGTCACAGACTTACAGGACTCATGCTCTCCCCCAGCTCTGTACTCTCTGGGTACTGGGAGGAACCCCCTTCAGAGCTCTTCTCAGGAGTCCACTCTCTCTCTGGGGTTAAGCCATAGGCCCCTTCACCTCCTGGAACCACACCTCTCTGAGCCTTCAGCATGCCTGTCTCTCGCTATGGACCTAAATGTACTGGGCTATGGGCGAGAGCAGCGCACGGAGCCTCCTGCCCTCCCACCCTGACCTAGGAGCCAGACCTGCTGGCTGCTTCTGGGGTGCAGTGCCAGGACAGAAAGGGAGCCTGCCCTGCTGTGCTGCTGACTGGGAGCCACCCACAGTAAGCCCGTGCCCCAACCTCTTGCCCCAGCCCTGAGCCCCCCCCAAGACCAGAGCCCCCTCCTCCACCCCAAACCCCTCATCCCTGGCCCAGCCCTGAGGCCCCTCTGAAACCCTGAACACCTCATCCCCGCCCTAGAGCCCACACCCCCAGCGCAGAGCTTGTACCCCCTCCTGCATCCCAACCCCCTGCCTCAACCCGCAGCCCCCTCTCATATTTCAAATCCCTCAGCCCCACCCCAGAGCCCACATTCTCAGCTGGAGCCCTCACTCCCTCCAGCACACCCAGGCAATGTGCATGGGGGGGACGATGTCACAAGGGCCAGGTGACATGCCCTGAGGGGCGTGCAATGTTTTCTAGGCAGTGTGTATGGGGGGTTGTCACAAGGGCCACGCGATGTGCCCTGAGGGGTGTGCAATGTTTTGGAAGCAGTGTGTGTGTGTGGGGGGGGGGGGTCTCAAAACTGCCAGGTGACGGGCCCCGAGGGGCACATAGTATTTGGAGGCTTGTTGTATTGGGGATGTCACAAGAGCCCAGTGATGAACTCTGAGGGGCAGGCAGTATTTTCAAGACAGTGTGTCTCGGGGCAGTGTGTGTCACGAGCCACATGACGGGCCCTGAGGGGTATGCAGTGATTTGGAGGCAATGTATATGGGAAGGTGTCAGAAGGGCCAGATGACGGCCCTGAGGGACGCACAGTATTTTGGAGGCTTTGTGGTGGATGTGGCAAGGGCCAGATGACAGGCCCTGAGGGACGCACAGTATTTTGGAGGCAGTGTGTATGGGGGGTGTCACAAGGGCCAGGTGACGGGTTCTGAGGGGCTTGCACTGTTTTGGAGACAGTGTGTACATGATCTGAGGGATGCACATGTTTTGGAGGCAGTGTTTATGGGGCGGTGTCTCCAGTGCTAGGTGACATGCCCTGAGGGGCGTGCAGTGCTTTGAGGGCAATGTGTATGGGTGCATGTCAAAGAGGCCAGGTGACGGGCCCTGAGGGGCACATAGTATTTTTGGAGGCAGTATGTATGGGGGAGTGTCACAAGGGCCAGGTGATGTGCCCTGAGCACCATGCAGTATTTTGGAGGCTAGTGCATTGGGGGGTGTCACAAGAGCCTGGTGATGAACTCTGACGGGCAGGCAGTATTTTTGAGATGGTGTGCCTGGGGGTCATGGGCAAGGTCATGGGCCCTGAGGGGTACACAGTATTTTGGAGGCAATGTGTATAGGGGGGGTATCACAAGGCTTGGTGATAGGCCATGAGGGGCACCCAGAGTTTTGGAGGCAATGTGCCTGGCAGGTTGTCACAAGGGCTAGGTGACAGGTTCTGAGGGGCTTGCACTGTTTTGGAGTCAGTGTTTATGGGGGGTTATACAGGGGCCAGGTGACTGCCTCCAAAACACATCACATCCCTCAGAGGCAGTGTGTATGGGGGTATCAGAAGGATCAGGTGACAGGACTGAAGGAGCGCAGTGTTTTGGAGGCTGTGCATGTGGGGCGGGGGGGTGACAGACCAGGGATGGGCAAAGTTTTTGGCCCGAGGGCCACATCAGGATGCGAAACTGTATGGAGGGCCAGGTAGGGAAGGCTGTGCCTCCCCAAATAGCCTGGCCCGTGCCCCCTATCCGCTCCCTCCCATTTCCTGCCCCCCTCAGAACACTTCACCCATTCAACCCCGCCCGCTGCTCCTTGTCCCCTAACCGCCCCCTGGGACTCCACCCCCTATTAACCTCCTGCCACTCCCTGTCCCCTGACTGCTTCCCCAACCAGAACCTGTCCCCTGACTGCCCCCCCAGGACCCTCTGCCCCTTGTCCAACCCCCCGGCCCCCTTACCATGCTGCTCAGAGCAGCAAGTCTGGGAGACGCACTGGAGCCAGACACACTGCCGCGCTGCCCTGCATGAGCGCACAGCCCCTCCGCCCAGAGCACTGCCCACACAGCAGCCTGGCTGTGGGGGAGGGGGGATAGCCTCCCGGGCCAGGAGCTCAGGGGCCAGGCAGGACGGTCCCGCGGGCTGGATGTGGGCCGCGGCCCATAGTTTGCCCACCTCTGATCTAGCCCAATGCCTCATGATAGACCTAGACCGTATCTGTTAGAGAGAAATGGATGATGGAGAATTTACCACAACCCTTGGGAATCTGACCCAATGATCAATTACCCTCCTTGTTAACCATGCAGTCTTATCTCCAGTTTGAGCTGGATGATGTTTTGTTGCCTCAGACTCTCCAGCCCATGTTCTATCCAAGGGAGAAGAAACATGTTTTCCACCACTTCTATGGCCCCTGTGTCAGAGAGTGGAGGGGACACATCGCCACTCCCCTGGTATTGTTTCACTATCTCATAACTAACGCATGCATATTCATAGCACACGTCAGTATGTATTTTAGTAAGAAAGCACTCTGAGTGAAATTGCATCCTTTAAAATCAGAGAGAATGTATTTCCAAGTTAGCATTTCTTATAATAATCATCTCCTTCAGAGAGATGTGCCATCTAATAGCTGCTGTGGCACATCCATTTTTATTATAATAATGAAATCAATTTATGAGCAAAATTGCAACGAACACTACAAAATTTTACTTATTATGATGCCATGGAGTCTTCTGATGGTTTGTCTTCAGTATTGAGCAAACCTTATGAGCTGCTTCTTGGATTTGACACACCCATACTTACTTCACTCTTCAGCAGCTCATGCTGATACATAAAATGTCTCAAGAAAGTCCTGATTCTTAGGGCCCGATTCTCCTCTCTCACCAAATCTTGGGCTTGGTGTAGAGCTGCACGGTATTGCCCAGCTCCAGGAAGGCAGGATGTCTCCTGGGATCACCATCCCATGGGAAGATGTAGTGTGATCTCCCCATTCTGGGATGGATTGTACCCTGGGGGACACTAGCAGGGACTGTAATTGCACCTGGCCCCTGAATTAGGATGCAGGTGAAGGAAGGTCCTGGTGCCATCCCCTCTCATGGGACCTCGCCAAGATCTAGCCCTCAGGTTTCACTTCAGCAAACTCCCATTGACTCCTGGATGTGGTCTGTTTATACAAGGGCCCAAATCAATGCCCTGCCCAATATTCTGGGGTGTTTGAAATCGGTCCTGTCTCTCCATGGCTGTGCTGGTGTGCATGATGCAGTACGTATGAGCAGGGAGAGAGTCCTCACCACATGGTAGTTACTGGAAAATAAAATCTGTCTTTGTAGCCTGGTTCCAGCTCCCCCCATCCTCAAGGTGCACAGCCCCCTGCCCTCCCCATTCAGATTCTGTTTGGCAGCAGAATATTGAATGCAGCTGAATAACATAGTAAGGATGGACCACAGGCCCTGAGGAGAGACAGCATGTACAGTGTGGGCCAGATGCTCAGCTGGTATAAATCATTCCATTGACTGCAATGGAGCTATGCTGCTTTACAGATGCTCGTCCTGTGCAAGGAACCAGCTCCCCTGACTCAATTATAGCTGAAAAGCTGGGGGAAACTAAGCGCTTGTTTTGAATCCATCCTCAGCAGCAGTGTGTCCCTCTCCTTGTGGAAGGGCCTGCTGTGCTCTAAGCATTGTCCTCGAAGCACAGTAGCCCTCCATCTCCCCGATTAGATCTGATTGGGGGTCCATGGTCTCCATTCCCAAGCCCTGAGTTTTCTCATCCCTGCTGTAAGCTCTCTGCTGGAGATGAAAGCTCAGCTGGTGTTCTCCATTAGCATTTCTGAGCCAGACTGCCAATTTCACCTGATGTTTCCATTTATTCTGAGCTGAGAATAATTAGCCCCTTTTTGAAAATCATGGTTAGCTGCAAGGAAATAGGAGCTGGGCAGAACACTACCAGGGGGCCATTGTGAGTTACCCGCATTGGGATGTAGCTGCCTCCCTTTCAAAAGCAATCCACACTCCCAAGCTTCCTTCCCCAAACCCATCAGCTCAATGCTCTCAGTGCTATTAATCCTGTCTGCATGACTTGCTGCAGCAGGGACCCATGGCCTCGGTAACATGCCGCCTTTCACATGAAAATGTGACCTTTCCATCTGCTTCCTGCTTTCATGCACCTCACACAGTGCTCTGAATATAACATAGTTAGAGCAAATCCAGACAAGCATCCTGCATGCCGAAAGAAATGCAAAGCTGGTGACATGCGGTGGATGGAGGGTTGCTGCAAAGGATCATGCTTGGAGCACTGAGATGCCCCTATTTTTTTTTTCTGCTTTACAACCCCCTCCCCAGACTCCTCTAATTCCCAGGGCTGCTGCTCAGAAAGGACAAGGTGGTCTAGGGTAGATCCCCTCCAACCAGCTTGGATTCCATTACGCTCAGTTAGATTCCCTTAGATAAGCTGTCACAGGGTGCCTAGCCCCTTAAGAGAGAGCAGGAGGGTCAAGTGCACCTGGACTGATTATCTGTTGTTCAGCTGGTTGTAAGGGGGACCCTGAGACTCATAAAGAGGGAGATAGCTGCAGAGAGCAGCAAGGTTCCTACAGGGCCCTGACTTAGCTAGGGGAAGACCACAGCAGGGGAGGCCAGAGGTGCTGGGAATACAGACTCTTAGGGAAGAGGGGTTGGGCTCAGCTGAAACTGGGATGAATACTTTGTAGATCAAACTTTGTGAAGGGCATAGTAAATTGGACTTCAGAAGGGGAAATGTTCTAAATATCAGGCCTGTACAGACTTAAGAGAGCCTGAGTTAAAGGGAAGCTGAGGTAGGCCTTAGCAGAACCACACTTGGCGAGAAGCTGGTGGAACAGGGCAGGCACGCCCTTTGATATCTGCCCACACCTACTCTGCAGACTGAGCACGGGAGTTTGTGTAACTTGCCTCCCACAGAGCCAGAAGAAGGTGACACTTTAAAGCAGGGCGAGGGTTACTTTAACTTGCAGATTTGTTGGGGTTTGTTCTTTTCAGGAGTGGAATTACATCAGTGTGGAAGGGGTGCAAGAGGAGAATCAGGCCTTTGTGTGTAAAGTACAGCAGTTTAGGGCTGGTCTACGCTAGGAAATTAGGTTGATTATAATCATATTGCTCAGGGATGTGAAAATCCACCCCTCCTGAGCAACACAGTTAAACCCATCTGGCCCTGGTGTAGAGAGCAGTAGGTTGATGGGGAAAATTCTCCTGTCAACCTGGCTATGGCTTCTTGGAGAGGTGGATTACCTACGCCAATGGGAGAATCCCTTCCATTGGCGTGAGTAGTGTCTGTACTGCAACAGAGTGAGCGTAAGTAGGTCTAAGGGAGTCTAATTGTGGCCTGATTTTCCCCCCTCACTCTAGTTCTATACCACTGAATCTCCATTGACTTCAGTGGTGGTAGTCCTGATGTATATCTGTGTATGCAAAAGGAGAATCAGGCCTTGTCTATATTAGCACAGGGTGTGTGTGCTAAATTTCACGGGTTTACAGATCCCCTCTGAATTTCTAATTGAGCACCTAAATACCTTTGTAAAGCTAGCCCAACAGCTTTATAGACATTAGCCAGTTTATTAGACATCTGGGATATGTCTACGTTGTGGCTGGGAAGTGTGATTTGGGTAAACAGACTTGGGCTAGCTCTGCTTCAGCGACCATGCTAAAAATAGCGTGGACATTGCTGCATGAACAGTAGTTTGAGCTAGCTGCCTGATTCCAACCCCGCCTGATGGTCTGGATGGCTAGCCCAAGCTACTGCCCATGCTGCAACATCCATACTGCTGTTTTTGGTGTGCTAGCGTAAGCAGAGCTAGCGTGAGTTTGTCTCCCTCGCTGGGAAATACACCCCAGCTGCAATGTAGACATACCTCTGGAGTCCTGCATCATAGCCACCATCCTTCAGTGGTGCTATGCTGATTTATTCAAACTGAAAAACTAATAGGACAAGTCAAAATCAGAGAGGATGCTACACTCAACCCGGCAGGAATCAGGAGTAACTTGATGACACCAAGTGAGTTATATCCATATGAAATTGACAAGTTTTTAAGATTATTTTACTTAAAGAATTTTGTGACAGGTTGGATCACAGAAAACCCTTTGGGGCTGCCAACTGATGTGCCAAGTCTACTCCTGCCCTCCCAGCTTGGGACTTCAGTGCCCTGCCTGGTTTGAGCCAGACCTGCTAGCCTGCTGCAAACCCAGACCCAGGTCTGAACCACATCCCCTAATAGCTGTAGGTTTAAACTGAAAGCAGTTTAAGAAGTGTTTCTGTCTTTAACACTCAGATGCCCAAGTCCCAATAGAGTCCACACCCCAAATAAATCAGTTTTACCCTGTATAAGCTTTGAGTTTATCCTGTATAAGCTTTATACAGGGTAAACTCAAATTGTTCACCCTCTATAACACTGATAGAGAGGTATGCACAATTCTTTGCCCCCCCTCCCCAGGTATTAATACATACTCTGGGTTAATTTAATAAGTAAAAAGTGATTTTATTAACTACAGAAAGTAGGACTTAAGTGGTTCCAAGTAATAACAGACAGAACAAAGTGAATTACCAAGTAAAATAAAATAGAACACACTAGTCTAGTAAAAATGCAAATAAAAACCTCACCCTCAGAGGAATTCCAGTAAGCTTCCTTTTACAAACTAGTCTTCTTCTAGTGTGGGTCCAGCAATCAGTCACACCTACTGTAGTTACTGTCCTTTGTTCCAGTTTCTTTCAGGTATCCTTGAAGGTGGAGAGGCTCTCTTAGGCCAGCTGAAGACAAAATGAAGGGGTCTCCCATGGGCTTAAATAGACTCTCCCTTGTGGGTGGCGACCCCCTCCTCTCTCCTATGCAAAGTCCAGCTCCAAGATGGAGTTTTGGAGTCACCTGGGCAAGTCACATGTCCATGCATGACTCAGTTTTTACATGTAGCAGCCATTGTTTGCATGCTACCTTGAACGTCCTCATGTAGACTTCTTATGTGGATTGGAGCCTTCCAAGATCCATTGTGTGTTAAGTGCTTCTTGAATGCGCAGATTAAGTGCTCAGTCCTTTCTCAAGAAACTGACCAAATGCTTTATTACGGCTACTTACAAATTAAGCAAGTATACAGCCAATATTCACAACTTCGAATACAAAAATGATACATGCATGCAAATAGGATGAATAGATTCAGTAGATCATAACCTTTACAGAGATATGTTACATGGCATCTGTAACATAAAACATATTCCAGTTATGTCATATATACATTCATAAGCATTTCCATAAAGCCTTATGGGGGGCACCATCACAAATATCACCCTTAATTTTGAATTTTATGGCTCTGATCAGATTGAGTTGAAACTTGATCATCCTCTAATTATAGGGGGTTATTGTTTTGCATTTCCTTTCTTTTTGTTTGTTTACATTTGTATTTCTCAAAGATCAGAAGAATTCTCCCATGTACCCATTAGAAGACTCTTAACTAGCTCCTGGTATTTCAGTGAATGACCCAGTTCCATAACCATTTATTGTAGGATTCTTAATGTCTGTTGTTCAGTAGATGGCCTATAATGGTTTCCCTTTAATGCAAACCCATACTTTGATTCATGTCAGGTCATCGACCAGAACGTGGTGGGGGTGGGGGTGATGATGATGATTTGGGTTTGTGTAGATTTGAAAAGCTGTCACAAATAACTGTGCAGAACAGGGGTTTTAAAGATTAACAACTCAGCCATTCAAAAAAAATGCCCAAATTATTTGAAGAGCTAATAATCTGGACTTCCGCAGAAAACCATGACCCAAAACAGCTTGTGGACAATTCCAGCCAAGGTTGCAATGGAGTTGGAGAGGTGGGGGAGAAAAAGTGGGAGAAGTGTGTGACATACTATACCTTGGGGGAGCATACTGTAACCCCCATATTCCTCATTTTCATATAATTGTGATCTTGCATATAAAGCATGCCTTGTAAGGTATCAGGGGAAAGGTTATGATCTGCTGAAAGTCATTTCTCTATTCATATGTGTGTACCGTTAACGCATATGATATGAGAATTGTGTAGTATGGTTATCACTAAAACATGCTGTAAGTTGGGGGAATCAGCCAGATATTAGCTCCCCAGAGGCAACAGCAAGGAAAGCAACCAATGCCCGGGCGAAGTGTCAAACAACCCATCAACAGCCATTGTCCAGCAAGAGAGCTACAATGCAATGACTCACCTGCATGAGGCCACACCAGGGGAATTGCTCAACCTTGCTTGGAGAGACTCAGCAATGCCCCACAGGCATGCCTGGACTTGTGCTCCCCAAGCATATGGACTGAGGGTATAAAACAGACAGAGTGGACACATACTGGGACCACCTTCTGCCTCCACCTTCGCTGCAAGCAACCAAGACCCTGAGAAGAAGACAAGACTTCAACAGAGGAGATTGACCCAGGTTTAAGGAACAAACATGTATATTAAGAACTGCAATATCCAGTGGGGTGAGAAAAACTGCTTAATCTAGATGTTGCCCAGTCTAATAGGGTTGAGAGTTTAGATTGTGTGCTTATATTTTATTTTATTTTGGTAACTACTCTGACTTTTTGCCTATCACTTAAAATCTATCTTTGTAGGTAATAAATGTGTGTGTTTGTTCTACCTAAAGCAGTGCATTTGGTTTCAAGCATGTCAGAAACTCCCCTTGGGATTACAAGCCTGGTGCATATCAATTTCTTTGTTAAATTGACAAACTCATATAACCTTGCAGCATCTAGTGGGCATAACTAGACACTGCAAGATGGAGGTTCCTCAGGTTCTGTCTGGGACTGGAGATATTAGCTAGTGTCATTTGGTTGCACAATCCAAGGTGTAGCTTTCATGCCAGAGGCTGTGCGTGAACAGCTCAGGAGTGGGGGTTCTCACAGTGGAGCAGGGTAAGGCTAGCTCCCAGAGTCGAGGATTGGAGTGACCTAGCAGATCACTGGCCCAGATAACACCAGGGGAACATCAGTGCAACTCTGTGTATATAAGAGAGCAGTATGATTGTTCAGAGCTCCAGTATGAAACTGGAGAAAAGCCTGTTGATAGTCTTTGGGTTAAGTTTAGAAGTGAGAGCAACAAGGGTGGTGTCATGGTGGGAGTCTGCTATAGACCACCAGACCAGGAGGATGAGGTAGATGAGGCTTTCTTTGGACAATTAACAGAAATTTCCAGATCACAGGCCCTGGTTCTCATGGGGGACTTTAAGCACCCTGACATCTGCTCGGAGAACAATACAGCAGTGCACAGACAATCCAGGAAGTTTTTGGAGAGTGTTGGGGATAACTTCCTGGCGCAAGTGCTGGAGGAGCCAACCAGGGCCCATGCTCCTCTTGACCTGTTGCTCATAAACAGGGAAGAATTGGTCGGGGAAGTAGAAGTGGGTGGCAACTTGGGCAGCAGCGACTGAGATGTGTAGAGTTCAGGATCCTGACAAAAGGAAGAAAGGAGAGCAGCAGAATACAGACCCTGGACTTCAGAAAAGCAGACTTTGACTCCCTCAGGGAACTGATGGGCAGGGTCCCCTGGGAGGCTAATATGAGGGGGAAAGGAGTCCAGGAGAGCTGGCTGTATTTTAAAGAAGCCTTATTGAAGGTGTAGGAACAAAGCATCCTGATGTGTAGAAAGAATAGCAAATATGACAGTTGTCCAGCTTGGCTTAACAGAGAAATCTTCGATGAGCTTAAACACAAAAAGGAAACTTACACAAAATGGAAACTCGGACAGACGACTAGAGAGGAGTATAAAAATATTGCTCGAGCATGCAGGGATTTAATCAGGAAGGCCAAAGCACAACTGGAGTGGCAGCTAGCAAGGGATGTGAAGGGTAACAAGAAGGGTTTCTACGGATATGGCAGCAACAAGAAGATGGTCAGGGAAAGTGTGGGACACTTACTGAATGGGGAACGCAACTTAGAGACAGATGATGTGGAAAAACCTGAAGTACTCAATGCTTTTTTTGCCTCCGTCTTTACACACAAGGTCAGCTTTCAGAGAGCTGCACAATATGGGGAGGAAGTGAGCAGCCCTCAGTGGTGAAAGAACAAGTTAAGGACTATTTAGAAAAGCTGGACATAGACAAGTCCATGGGACCGGATGCAATGCATCCGAGGGTGCTGAGGGAGTTAGCTGATGTGATTGCAGAGCCATTGGCCACTATCTTTGAAAACTCGTGGTGATCGGGGGAGGTTCTAGATGATTGGAAAAAGAGAAACATAGTGCCCATCTTTTAAAAAAAAAAAATCATCCGGGGAACTACAGCCTTACCTCTGTCCCCAGAAAAATCATGGAGCAGGTCCTCAAGGAATCCATTTTGAAGCACTTGGAGGAGAAGAAGATGATCAGGAAAAGTCAACATAGATTCACCAAGGGCAAGTCATGCCTGACCAACTGATTGCCTTCTATGATGAGATAACTGGCTCTGTGGATATGGGGAAAGCGGTGGATATGATGTACCTTGATTTTAGCAAAGCTTTTGATATGGTCTCCCACAGTATTCTTGCCAGCAAGTTAAAAAAGTATGGATTGGATGAATGAACTATAAAATGGATAGAAAGCTGGCTAGATCATCAGGCTCAATGGGTAGCGATCAACGGCTCAATATCTAGTTAGCAGCCGGTATCAAACAAAGTGCCCTAGGGGTTGATCCTGGGGCTGGTTTTGGTCAACATTTTCATTAATGATCTGAGTGATGGGATGGATTGCACCCTCAGCAAGTTTGTGGATGACACTAAGCTGGGGGGAGAGGTAGATACTCTCGAAGGTAGGGATAGGGTCCACAGTGACCTAGGCAGATTGGCCCAAAAGAAATCTGATGAGGTTCAATAAGGACAAGTGCAGAGTCCTGCACTTATGATGGAAGAATCCCATTCACTGCTACAGGTCAGGGACAGACTGGCTAAATGGCAGTTCTGCAGAAAAGAATATGGGGATTACAGTGGATGAGAAGCTGGATATGAGTCAGTGTGCCCTTGTTGCCAAGAAGGTTAACAGCATATTGGGCTGCATTAGTAGGAGCATTACCAGCAGATCCAGGGAAGTGATTATTCCCCTCTATTTGGCACTGGTGAGGCTGCATCTGGAGTATTGCATCCAGTTTTGGGCCACCCACTACAGAAAGGATGTGGACAAATTGGAGAGAGTCCAGTGGAGGGCAACAAAAATGATTAGGGGTCTGGGGCACGTGACTTATGAGGAGAGGCTGAGGGAACTGGGCTTATTAAATCTGCAGAAGAGAAGAGTGAGGGGGGATTTGATAGTAGCCTTCAACTATCTGAAGGGGGGTTCCAAAGAGGATGGAGCTAGGCTGTTCTCAGTGGTGGCAGATGACCGAACAAGGAGCAATAGTCTCAAGTTGCAGTCTGGGAAGTCTATATTGGATATTAGGAAAAACTATTTCACTAGGAGGGTGGTGAAGCACTGGAATGGGTTAACTAGGGAAGCGGTGGAATCTCCATCCTTAGAGGTTTTTAAGGCCCAGCTTGACAAAGTCCTGGCTGGGATGATTTAGTTGGTGTTGGTCCTGCTTTGTGGAGGGGGTTGGACTAGATGACCTCCTGAGGTCTCTTCCAACCCTAATCTTCTATGATTTATCGTTTCTACACAGCACACCACTAGAAAAAATGAGATGTTTTTGCTAAGGAAAAGTCTGGCACTGGAATAATAGGAGTTGCTGCAAGTCCACCTTGAGGGGCATTGTCAGGGCTGTGTGTGGGGAACCCAGGACTGTAACAGCATAAGATGCTGCAGGTCAGGACTCAGAGCTATGTGTAGGGAAAAGCAGGGGTGTTGCAGGGCTTGATTTGGAGGGTTAGCAGAGACTTAGACCAAATGAGAATAGTAGCATTTTATACAGCTGTAAGTGATTACACCATGCAGTGAGATGGACAGTCTGGTCCTGTATATTTGTCCTTTCCTGATTTGTTGGTTGGTTTCCATAAATTGAAATAAATCAACCAGCCAGAGAAATGCACACTTTGCTCTTTGTGTTTGAGGAAACACATTTTTTACTCTTTGGGCCAGATTGTCAGTGGAGTGACACTGATTTATACCAGATGAGGATCTGGCCCTATATGCTGTGAATTAATTCCTTAGTTTACCTTTCCTGAACCACTGAAGCCAATGGGAGCATTGCCATTGACTTCAGTGGGTGTAGGATCAATCCTTAATCAATGAAGTCAGTTTCACTTTCATTTCTAGTCAATTTCACTTCTGGTTCTTAGTGTTGCAGTGATTGGGTTGTAAACATTATTTGTTTGACATTATTATTATTATTATTATTATTATTAATAATCACCTGTTTGTACAGCACCTAGCACCATGCAGTGCTGGTCCTTGGCTAGGCCTGCCAGGTGCTACTGAAATACAGATAATATCATATAACAACAACATGAATTAAAAATCAATGGTGGTTTTAGGTGTTGTAAATACTTGTTGTTTTAACTAAATCTACACTTTTTGGCCATTTTGTTTGATGAGAGCCCCTTAATATTAATGGGTCTTTAAAACAAATTGATGCTGTTTCACACACTCAAAAGACCTCCACAGAATCCAGATGCTGGTGCTATATATAAGCATATGAATAGCATTTTTTTAAAGTGTTAACACAGAGCACCACTCACATTGTCAGAGCAAGGCCCTGCCAGCCCCTCTGTATGTTGGGATGGCAAAGCTGAACCATTCTGACTGCCCTCAGAAATCCCAGCTCAGACAGCAGTAGAGCTTCCCCATATTAACTTTACTGAGAGACAGGGGCTTAATTCAGATATCTCAAATGGGTATCCCAATGATTCCCACAGTGACACCTAATTTACATTGGTGTCAGTGAGAGGAGAGTTGGGCCAACAATTGCCACATTGTACAATCACAGCCGTGTCCCTGTCACTGGACCTGATTCTGCTCTTACTTCAGATTTACACCGGTGTACGTCAATTGAAGTCAGTGGAGTTGCACCAGGTTCTATAGCAGTGTACCATCAAATAAGATCGGAATCAGGCCTTCTGCCTTTATTACTCCCTATTCAACACCTCCAGCCAGTTGGCTCTGGACAGATCCCTCCATCCATCTCCTCACTGATGGGGGCAGAACCTTATTATTTTGCCCTGAATCCAGACCTCATTTGCTATTATTGTTGACCTGTTTGAATCCTGCCTAAAAAATGTACTCCTTTCACTTGCTTATGCTCAGTGCTGTCAGCCCCTTCTTCATCCCCATCTTATCTAACCAGTGCTCCAGGCATGGCCCTGCTATCTGAACTCCCATCTAGCTCATTTAGTTCTCATCTCACATCATACTGCACTTTCTGTTAAATCCTCTCTTGTGCAGCTGATCGCATGCACACTCACACTGGGCCAAGTTCTGCTGTTACCATGGTGTAAATCCAACACAACACACTGACTTCAGAAAGCTTCCATCCTTTTGCTGGCCATATCACACTGTAAGTTTGTTTCGAATGTGCTGTCCATTCTCCTCCCCATGGCCTTGTCTATTCTGGCATTTTTGTTAAAATATCCGGCTGTAGGCCCATCCTCCCAGTGCAGAGTCACAGATGTTGGGGACTCCTGCCTTGAATGGAGTAAGACCACAGGTGGCAAGATCTTTAGGTCTGGGTTGTAAGCTGCCAGGATGTGGGCAGCCTGCCTAGTGGATGGAGCAAGACCTTGTCTGGTGGTTGTGGTGGCAGTTCAGGGTAGTGGTGAGCATAGATCCAGGAATCAGGCACCAGAATGAGGGTGAAGCCAGGATCGGGAGCAGACCAGGGAGGCAAGACCAGACTAGAGTGGACAGGAGTCAAGGCTATAATGAGGCTGGAACAAAGGAGCAGAGCAAGCACAGCTGTGGGCATGATGTGCATTGAGTGGCTGCTCTGCTGCTGCAAGGCTCAAATAGCAGACTCTCCTGTCCATGCAAGAAGTATTGCAGTTTGGAGAAGGCTCATTGGACCCAGCTGAGCTTGCTGGGTTGCCTAGCAAGCAGTCAGAGAGCCAGCTGTGCTCCTGACATGGGTGAACTCCCTTTTCATCATATGCCAGTAGACCTCACTCCTGCCTTTCAATCCAACTGCTATTCCCGTCCTGCCTCCAGCCCCATCCCTAGGTCTGCTGATCACCTCAGTCCTGACCTGCAGCTCCTGTTATTGGAACAGGGCCAAATGGAGTGGGTGAGCAGTGGCTCAGGCTGCCCTGACCCTCCATAGTGGCTAGGTAGTGGTTTCACTTCCACTTCTTGACCCGGGAGAAGGATCTGGCTCAGTCATGGTGGGAATTCCCAGCAGGCTGCTCAGTTACTCACGCTGTGTTTTGGGTGAGCTACCTAAAGTCCAATGCTTGGATTCTTTCCACCATTTGTGGAGCAGGCTTGCAAAGCAAAAGGAGTTTTACATTGCACCTGGCCTACTGGATGATGGACTAGAGTGAATTCCATAGCTCAGGACCTTCCCCTTCCCACCTCAGAGTGTTCAATGCTGGCCTCCCTCAGCTGCAGCACTCTTATGGAAGGCAGCTATGTCAGAGGCCTGAAGAGCTGCAAGTAGAATAGCATGGCTCCACTCATGCAGATCCCTTTAGAATATCACCCTTTACCTGGAGGGACAGGCATCCCCTGGTGTGTGAGGTCTGCTCTCTTCTAGCGCAAAGCTTATACAGTCCCGGTCACCTGCCCTATGCTCTCACCACCTACATTACCACATTCACAGAGCTTAGTGAACAATAGGGAATTGGCTTAGTCGTGTACCACTGCTTTCTACTGGATGCAATCAGAACTGCTCAACTGTGTGTAATGAGCCCTTTATTGACAGCAATTAAAGGCAATCCCTTCTTCAAGGGCTTTTGGAGCAGGAAGTCCTGGGTTCTATTCACTTGGCTGCCTCAAAGCTCTAAGTGGCCACAGTTTCCAGTGTAGTGACACTGGCCACCAATTTAATACTCCCTCTTTCTATTAACCCTGATTAATTTTCTTTTCTTTTCTTAATGTGAATTCTAAGCATCATCAGCCTAGAGAGAGAGAGAGAGAGAGAGAGAGAGTTGAGCTCTGTAGATTCATACAACCGAAGTGAGAGTTAGCAACAGAGTTTGCCATCCAAACATTTATTTTACCTGGTCTGACAAAAAAAATCAAATGACCAAACACAAACCAAAACAAACAGCCCCCAAATTAACATCTTCTCCAATGGCGAATGGAGCTGCCTATTGATTTGCAGCAGGGCTAAAAATAACTTTAAACTCTTCATCCAGAGCTGTGAAAAATATGCTATTGCTAGGAGACATGGTTACCAGGAGACAGACATTGCTAGGCTACACTGGTTGCCTTGGTGACAGCTGGGGGCCTGAGTCATCTGCAGTGCAGTCTATCTTTGGCAAAGGCTGGTCAAATAGTGATGTGGTTCCAGCTGACAGTTCAGCTCCATGTACTGTTGATATTTGTTTCTGGTTGAGAAGGGTGTGGGGGAGGGAGCTCCAGGGAGAGCGGGATTGTGCTTTTGAATAAGTACAAATAAATGGACCAAATAAAGCAGTCGCTAAGGGGAGAAATGAAGCTGCTTTTGCTTTCAAATGCTCCAAGCATGCTTATGACTGCTGGGATGAGAGTATTGCAAGGGTCAATTAAATGCCAGTAATTAAAAAGATGAACCTATAAAGTAGATTTGTGTGTCCTCCAAGATCCAAGCACATTGATTGAGAGGAAGGAACCCACCCCTTCACTGGCATGTTAAATCCTCTTCCTTTCCTCTCCCACTCTGGGATTACAGCTGTAGTAGATGTAGTACCTAGATAGACAGCTAGCCCTAGTGTCAGTATTACATGACCCAGTCAGGCTTTGGCCTACAGGCTCAGTTCTGCATAAGTCAATGGGATCATTACCACTGACTTTGGGTGAAGGATGAAGCCCTAAATGAGCTGCTGTGCTGCATTTGAAGCTGTGCAGGGGGGTTGAAATCTCCATTAGCCCTGCAAATGTCTTCATTTAGTGGTAGATAGAAATTACCCATG
The DNA here is from genome assembly GCF_009764565.3 of Dermochelys coriacea. Classification (NCBI taxonomy): domain Eukaryota; kingdom Metazoa; phylum Chordata; order Testudines; family Dermochelyidae; genus Dermochelys; species Dermochelys coriacea. The sequence goes on from NC_050077.1 coordinate 39,465,517, forward strand.
CTCACTCAGAACTTAGCAGGGCTCCCTCTTAAAGTGAACAATCCAGTCTCTGCCTCAGATTTGCTGGCCTTGCTCAGCAGATTTTCAGGGCTCTACACACCATGCCCCATCTTACTGGTGATGTTGCTAGGCCTTGGGAGGAAAGGGGGCTTTATGGTTAAGGTAAAGTAAGGGGCTGGCAGGAGCTGGGAGATCAGGGTTTGAATCCTGGCACTGTGTGACAAGCAGGTAAATCACTTCCCTTTCTGTGCCTCAGTTCCCCTATCTGCAAAGTAGTAATAATTCTATTGTACTATCTCAGAGGGGTTTATAAAGGTGAGTTCAAAGGCACAGCAAAGAACACTAACCTGTGGCCTTTTTAATTTGCTTCTTTATGATATATGAAGAAAGGGCCTTATTCTCCTTTCACTTACACCATATATATCTCCACTATGAGCTCAGATTCTGGACTTGCGGTGTCCCTGCAGCAGTGGAACATATTCTATCCTACAGCCCTCGCCATGTGGTCTCTTCTACAGTGCACTCCTATTGGCCAAGGCGAGGAGACTGGGCTGCAGGAAATCAGGGGTGGGATTTCCTGCCAGATCTCTAAACCAACCAAGACTATGGTGGTGTGGAGGCCAGCTCCTCTTCTCTGCCCATCAGTGCTCCAGGAGCTGGCCTTCACAGCACTGCTGTTGATCTGTGGAGTCAGAGGATGCTTCCTGCAGCACAGAAATCCCATCACTGCCTTGGAGTGCTATCCTGGAGGGAAGAGTACTGCCAACTGGTTCATCATCGCTGCTCTTGCTCCTCTGAGCTGCCTCAAGTGAGCAGCGAAGGTAGTGGAGCCTGTTTATTTTGTGCTGCAAACCGCTAGGTGGTAGGGCACTACTGGTGATCAGAATGGAAGAGGGACTATAGAAGAGCAAGATCTCAAAATACTCTTGGAGCCCAATCCAGCTCTGTTTTCATTGACTTCAGTGCGGGCTGGATGGGCCATTGCTAATTAGCAAACACAGTTATTATGCAAAAAGAAAAGGAGTACTTGTGGCACCTTAGAGACTAACAAATTTATTAGAGCATAAGCTTTCGTGAGCTACAGCTCACTTCATCGGATGCTGTAGCTCACGAAAGCTTATGCTCTAATAAATTTGTTAGTCTCTAAGGTGCCACAAGTACTCCTTTTCTTTTTGCGAATACAGACTAACACGGCTGCTACTCTGAAACAGTTATTATGAGCAGTTAAGGTAGAAATGCCTATAGTTGAGGTTGCCTGACTTTCCACTGTAAGACCCTGTTTTCATTTGCTTATCACTTTGCCAAGCTAACTGTTCAGGATGAAATTTTCCATTCCAGATATTGGCATTGGTTTGGAAAGTTTCAGCAAAAATGGTCTAGCCATTTCCAAGAACAAGATTAGGGAAAAACTGATTGTGATACCAAAGTTAACAAATTATAAGAATTTTTTAAAGAAGCTTTAGTGCCTCCATGCTGTGAAGCAGGGACTTGAAATCTGGTAGGAGGCTGCTGTTGAAAAAGGAGTTTGTGATGGTGTAATTAAAAACTATCATAATCCATATGGGCAAAGTGGGATGAATTAAAGTTGCACAAGCAACCTTAGTTCTGGTATTTCCTAAATTTTGAGGGCTTGACTTTGCAACCTTAATGTTCTTTTAATGCAGATTTGTGGAGAGAGAGAGAGCGTGTCTGGTAAATGGCTTTCTCTTTGATGGATTTGGAAGTTCACTCAAGTGTATGATTCCCCTTTTAAAGACTAGTAAATTTGCAAACTCTTCAGTCATCCTCATCCGATGATGATGAAACACCTTGTCTGTAGCAGAGATTACATCATACTGACCTCATGCAAAGTGGTGCAGGTGCAGCTTGGAAGTACTCAGTGCATTACAGGGCCCCTGAGACCGTGATAGCATAAAACTGGCAGTGTCATTTTTTGATGCTAACTAGCTAAAGCAAAGGAAAAAAGGCTAATACCTTAGGATAACCAATGACATGAACCAGTCAGATGCACCATAAATGTTGTGTATTAACTATTTCCACTGGAGAAGCTGAGGGGAGAATAAATGGAGATGATGATGATAAATCCTGGGTTGTCCCAGGTTGGGACAGATGATGGAGCTGGTAGAATTAAATAGGGGTTATGAAAATCTGTAACTCTGTAGGGCGTGGAAGAACTCACAGCCTCTTTCAGCCCCTTCCCTCCTCTCATCAGGAATATAGACTTGATTCTGATCACAACTGGGACAGATGCATCCTAACACTGGTCAGAGACTCCGAGGAAGTAGTTCTGCTTCCCTTATATGGGGACTGTTCAAGCTCAAGGAGCCTGAGGGCTGCACTGACTTGCACTTCTTGCTGCCATAAGACTGATGGGGCTTGCAAGAGTAGAGAATCACCAGGGCACAGGGCTGCCCCTGCCATGCCTCTCCCTTTTCTAGCCAATCCCTAACATTCCGCCATCCTGGAGTGCCCCCTGCACCAGGGGCTCCTGAGGGGGTAGTATAAAGCTGGCTCAGTGCCTAGTGAAGACCCCCTATACCAGCCTGGGGGCTGCCTGCTGTGCCAATGCAACTGGGGCTAAGGAGCTGGGCAGGGATGGTGTCCCTAGCTTCTGTTTGCGAGAAGCTAGAAATGGGCAATGGGGGATGGATCACTTGATGATTAACTGTTCTATTCTTTCCCTCTGATGCACCTGGCATTGGCCACTGTTGGAAGACAGGATACTGGGCTAGATGGACCTTTGGTCTGACCCAGTATGGCCGTTCTTATACAGGGCAATATTGAATCTGGCCCTTTCACTTTCCTGTAGTTACTCCAGATTTACAATAGTGGGGGTGGAAGCAGAATCTGCCCCCAGGGAGTGATTTCTCTTCTTTCCTCCTGCAAATTGATGGTGGTGGTTGACATTTCATGCATCCTTTGTCATCGTCCAGAAGGGGGAGCTGTCTGAGCTGATGGGGAGCTTCAAGCAAGTTTCTAGGCCTGATTGCCTTCTATTCTCCCTTCTGCGCATTTGCACTCCTCACTGGCTTGGAAGAAACTTTGGGCCATAGGAAACACCTGGGCTCAAAGGATTAGAAAGAGTGAGGGGAATGAGTCTGGGTAAGTGATGTCCATTTCCAGGATGCAAAGGTGAATGCTCACAGGACAGCTGGGCCAAGCTAGCCAAGAAACGAATAGCAGCATTGATATATGTGAATGGAGGCTATCCAGAAGGATTAAGAAAAACAAGAACAAAAGCACTGTGCTGCTCGGAAGCATTTTAAAAAGTATGGCTCCCAACATTGCAGAGAGTTTTGTATGGGCTCAAGGGTCTATCCACACAGAGCTCCTTATAGGATTGTAGCCTATGCAGAGGAATCACTTCATTCACCACTGAAATGCAGCCACCTCTAGTGTGGAGCGCAGCAGCTGTTCAGCAGCGCGCAGCAGCACTGCACAACAGTTGAAGACAAGGAGTGAAGACTACTGCATTCAACTGAAACTTCAAGGTAGAATTTAGGGAGCAGAATGTAATTACCCTGATTTCAAATTGGCCAGGGCACTGGACAGCATTTGAACAAAGTGCAGTGGAATCTGTAATAGTCACAGAGGGATGAGGAGGTCATAAGAGATGGCACCTCTAACTCTACAGAGCTGCCTAGTGCCGTGTCCTGGATACCTCAAGATTACTGCTTGCACAGCAGGCTGCTTTACCTGAGACTTGACCTTTGTGGCCATTAGAGTACTGTGCCTCCTACACGTTCACCTTTAAAAGATTGGTGTGTGTTGATTCTAACACTAATGATAAAGACTTTTTTCCAAAGGGGAGACAGATGATGTTCTTTGGAGCTAAGGGGTGAATTTTGTCCTTTGGAATCCAATGGGAGTTTTGCAGCTGGCATCATTTATACCAGGCTTTTTGTGCAGGGTGACTGAAATAGAGTTATTTCATGGAAAGGGGCTTTGCAAAGATCTCTTATCCCTACCTCCTAGGATATTTTGACCGTGACTTTATAAGTGCATTATTTATCACTGGATAATAGTGATACAGGTTGGAATGATTGGCAAAGTCTGCCTGCAGCTGCAATGGGGCCCTTATCCTGTTTTTGGATCCATGTATATGGACCCTTGCACCTCTGTGGGGCCCTATTGACTTCACTGGGACACTGTCTGCATGAATCCGATTGTAGAATCGGGACTGTAGATGCTGTGTAAAAGAAGGGTCTGATTTTACCAACCGTGAGCAATCTCATTGGCTTCAGCACTGTGCCCACTAGTGTTTGTGGGACTGGAACCTAGAGCTGTGATGTACACACCACTCACACCAGAGAATTAGACAGCAAGGACGAAATTCAGTGCTCAGCTGCACTGATGCAACTCTGCTGAGCCAGCTGCTGATCTCAGTGTTCTTTGATTTTATATGGGGCTTGTACCTGACATCAGTGGAGCTCTTCTAGATTTACACCTGCGTCACTGAGATTGAGTCCCGAGGATTCCCGAATGCTTGCACCAGAGTTCAGAAATAGCACTAGCAGGTATTTCCTCTTGTTCTTAGTCATGTATATCGATAAAACAGGACCAAGTGGTTTCATAGCCCTAAGCTCTCTTGGTTAGGTGGGAGGTAATTTTCTGTGAATTGCCTGGTCACTCAGACCAGCGTTGCCATTTTGCAATATGAGGGGGCCTTTTAGCTCTTCTTCAGTTCTTGACAGTTAATCTATTTACAATCATGCTGGATTTCTGTTAGAACCTCTCGCGTGGCTCATTAACATTTCATAGCTCTTTCTTTTAATGGGGATACATCATATATACTAAATATTGCTACAGTGGAATTGGTTGCATTTCAAATGGCCTATTCAATTGCCTATCTTAGGCCAGCTTGCAAAGCTGACCTGTTGCCACATGTCTGTTTCATCTGGCTCTGTGCCAACAGGCTGGAGCCTTCTCAGGTAGGGAAAGTTGGTTAAGGGAAGAAATCTGAGGCCTTAGGTAGCACGGGATCTGTGCTGCATGTATGTTCCCCTGATATCCTTGTGATCCTTGCATCACAGTGACCAGTCGTTATTTAATTACAGGCATTTCTGTGGCAGTCATCACTGTAGTGTCTAAGCACCTCACAGAAATGAGTGACTGAATCTCCACAATGTCCCTGCCACATAGGGCAGTATTATTCTCCCTTCCCTGTCCCTACAGCTGGGGAAGCTGAGCAATTAAACAACATGTCCAAGCTCATAGCTTTTGCCAGAACTCTGACTAGAACCCAGATCTCTTCAGTCTCAGGTTCTGCCTTAATCACAAAAGCAAACCAATGTCCTCTCTTGCTGAGAGTAGACCCAAACTGCCTTTTGAGACTGCTTAAGGCCAATCAGCCAGAAGGGGTCACTGTGGAGGAACGCAAGGCTGATCCTTGGATGAACTTCAGCAATTTTTCTTCTCAGTTCAGGCGGCTCTGAAAAGAAAGACAGAGGGTTTGGTTTTCCTCCTTGGCCTGCCCCATGAGGTGCTGAGTATTGCCTGAAGTGACATATGTGGGTGCTCAGCACCTCTCAAGCTGAACCAGTAGTCAAACGCCTGCAGCCAGATCAACGTCAGTGCAGCTGCACAAGTAGCTGAGAACAGAGGCTGGGACTTCACATCAACCATACTGATTGGCAAGACATGGTGCTGTCTGTGGGCCATCAGAACCACCCTACAGCCACTGTTAAGAATGATTTGCCCTTGCCATCCTATGTGGTTTCTTCGCCACCTCCCCAGCCTCGGGGTTTAACCTAGGACAGTGGTTTCCTTTATGGGATTGTCTGTCAGTGAAGTGAGCAGTTTTGCAGCCATGATGCAGGGAGCATAAACAAGAGGCAAATCTACATTCTGCCAGGTGTGTAAAGCCTGAGTCGGGAAGCAGCAAAGTGGTGTTTCTGTAGTGCTGCTGCTTCATTGTGGTTCAGACTCTGGACATTGAGCACTCTGTCTGTGTATCTGTGTTTAAGGGCTGCATGCTATTTTCCCCTGTGGTGCTCCTCTGGAAATCCGTCACACCTCCCCTATTGTATTTCCCTTTGAGGAAGATTTAGATCAGACCCTTTAACCAGATCACTGCTGAGCAGAGAAAGACACGTTCTTTCCTGCCACAGGCTCTGTGTATTACCAGGACAGTGTCCCTACCCCAGCCCCAAAACTGGCATGCCAGGACCAGGAACTGAGCTTGGCTCTCCCACTTTGCTGCTGGGGTATGACCACTAGGCTGACCATGTGTCTCTGTGGGCTGAATCCTGCAGACACTGACTTGCGTGCGTAGCCCAACATGTGGGAGTTGGTGCTACATGCAGGAGGAAAGGTTTGCAGGATTGGGATCTGCTTTCCTTATGGGTCTATGTTAACATGTGTTTGTGTTTGGGTGTTCCTGTACATTTATGTGTGTACAAAAAGCACTGGTTCTGAATGGTGCAGAAATCTGGCAGGAGCAGCTGTTCCCAGGAGACTGCAGCCAAGATGATAGAAATCTCTGCAGGTGAGTTAACCTAATGAGATCTCCATCAGACAAGAGGCTGGAAACTGCCAACACCAGTTGCTTTTATTATGATTAGTGTAGTGTAGCACCTATAGACCCCAACCAAGATCAGGATTCCATTGTGCTAGGCACTGTACAGACACATCTAGTAAGAGAGAGTCCCTGCCCCAAACAACTGACAGCCTAAATAGAAAAGACAGACAAAGTGTGGGAGGGGAAATTGAGGCACAAGCAGGTGAAACGACTTGCCCAAGGTCACCAGCAAGTCAGTGGCAGATCTGAATTACTCTGCAGCTTGTGGGAGTTCATGGCTACCATCCTGAACTTTGCTTAAACCTCAGGCCTGAAACCTGAACCTCAGGTAGCCTGATCCTTATCTGAACAGCAACTCCAAAGCCCCTCTTCAGTGAGTGAAGGGGCATTTGTCTGCCTGTATCATAAACCTTGTTTGCCTCAGTTGTGGTGTCATGCATGCTTCTGTGTATGGGTGTGGTCTCTGAGCCAGTACCCCCAGTCGGTGAACATTGGCATAATGGAGAGACCTCAATTTACACTACCTCAGGATCTGGCCCATTTATTTCAATGTAGCTACGCTGATTTACACCAGCTGAGGATCTGGCCCTCTCTGGATTTGCCCAGGCAATTGTGTTTGTATGATCTGAATGTGGAACTCATTCCTGATACAGGGACAGAACACGAACAATCAGCACAATGGGCCGAATGCATCCTGACCCTAGTGTATCTGGGATGAGCTTGGCCCATTGTGACCATACTTCCCGCTGGAGCAGAATCTGTGGAGCCCTGGGAGCTTGCTGTGCCTATCTCCAGGGCGCCTCCCAGGCTTGCAAGGGCCCATTGCACTGGAAAGTATGGTACCAGGGAAACCAGATCATCTTCAAGTAAAGCACAGTAGGGAGAGAGGGGGACAGAAGCAGGGAATGTGGGGACTCTAGAGACAGAGACAGCAAGGTGTGTGTGTGTGTGTGTGTGTGAGAGAGAGAGAGAGGTTTCTATTTTAAGACCTGTGGTCTGTTCTCCACCCCTCCCCCACACAACACATTACATGCTTGCCAGATTGAGAAACCTGACCTGCCTTTTAAATAATCAAGAAGGGAGCAAGGCAGCCAGGACTCTGCAGGGCTGGGGAAGATGGGTGAGGCAGGTTTCAGTAGCAGTTGGGGTAGGGAACCTTTAACGAGTGTCCCTGGCTTGAGAGTAAGGGGGAGTTGCCCCCATGCTTGCTGACTGTTCCCTTCCCTTGTGTAGGGACACTAGCTGAGTGGCATATGTGCCCAAGGAAACTGGTGGGGTGAGGAAGTGGGCATGCTCCGTTTGTTAAGGGACAGCTAGTGGGGTTCAGAGCTCCAGCTCTGGCCTTGCTAACTCTCTGAGTCTGGGGAAGTTTGCTGTCTCTTGGGCAACAGATCAGGAGAGATGTCCATGCAGGCCTCCAGCCTATGAGCACACACGACCACTGGAGCATGTGGGAGTGAGGGTATTTGCTTCCTTTCCCAGTGCCCGGGGTAGGAATTCAGCTGGTTCCCCCATCTCCCTAACTTCAAAGTTCATCCGTAGCTGGACCCGGATGGCCCGGAAAGCTAGCTAGCAGGTGTGTTAGCCTGATGTTCATACCCACTGGCTGGGTGGCAGGAATGTGGATCGAGGGTGAAAAGCACAGCTGGGCACGTCATGCCAATGACAACCCAGAAGGACTCATCAGGAGCAGCAATATTTCATACATTTCATGTGAGTCACAACAGCTCAACTACTCGCCACTAACCCCGCTGTGTACAGGAGCTCATGACAAGCTGTCTGTTTCATTACCCAGGGAAGGGTTACATTGAAACCACAGCGCTGGTGAACACCAGTGCCCCAAAAGGAGAGAGAGGAGCACCAGGTGTTTTGTGTCCAAAACCATATATTCACAGTTAAAATATCTATCACATTTCTATTCTGCCTATCACTTTAGTATTCTCCTGACTAGCTGTTTTGTCTTTTTGCAAATGCAAGTCCATATGATTGACCTCAAGAGGGCAATAAGGGAAGTGGGGGGGGAATCCAATAAAAATCCTAATCGTGGATGTTTCCCACAGTGAATGGTTGTAATCTCTGAGTACCCTAGCCAGGAGCTGGGGAGACTAGCCAGCCTGCAGTCATGCATTCATGATAATAATGGCTGTGTCTCTTTAACTGGGTTTGGTCTACGACTGTGTGTGTGTGTGTGTGTGTGTGTGTGTGTGTGTGTGCACGCATGCCAGCGTGTGGCGTGTGAGACAGCTTGCATCTTTCAGATCGTGCTCTCTGGATACCAGCTCCGGGTTTGTTGGGGAGGAGGGGAAGTGTATTTCAGTTCTCTGAGATTGCTGTCTTTCTTGTTTGTTTGTTTTTTTTTGGGGGGGGGGGACAAATTCTCTCCCACCCTTATTTTGCAAAACATCAGAGTCGTGGATTTTTCTCTGAAAGACTTGATCTAAGGACGCAGTGTGGGAGAATCTAGCTCCCCGGTCCTGTGTCTGACCCCGGCTGGGGGCTGGTGTAGATCAGATTGGGTGATTTGTTCTGTTTCTTCTCCTGATGCTGTTGTGTACATGAAAGGAGGAGCAGCTCCCGAGGAGGCATGGCATGAGCTGGAAGCAGTCGCTGGAGGTAAGGGCTGTATCTTGCTGCAGATCCTTTGGCTCACAAAGCCCCCTATGTCAGTTTGTATTGATGTCCCTAGGAAAACATCCCACCCAGAGGGATGCGGCTCGGTGCTACAATGAGAACCAGGGAAGGTACAAGGACTGTAATTATAGCCCTCCTTGATGATCATTGCATCATAGAGCTTGGGTTATATAATGGCAGGCAAGCATCACCTTTCTAGTAGAACTAGGCTCCATTCATTTCCATCCAATACAATGCTCTTTGCTCTGCCCCATGCTGCTTCTCTGACTGGCTGTGAGAAATGCTTTGGTATCGGCCTCTTTTTTTCTCTGCATTGAATAGAAATGGTGGAAGCTGAATTCCCAGATGCCAGTGGTGTGCAGTCGATTTATTTATTTATTTATTTGCTCCATAGACCTGAGGCTGATGCTGTGATTTCTGTGGTTGGCAATGTGCTGAATGCTTTGCTTTTTCAGCACCCCGAAAGCATTTGGGTTAGCATCCTTGGGGTAGAGTAGCTAGCTGGGCCAGTGGCTCAGAACATGCTAGTGGGAGACCCAGTGTTCCCAGCTGAGGGGGTTTCCCTTGCTCCCCTGCCTTGTTCAGGATCATTGTCCATTGTGCTGTTCCCTTCGGCTATGCTCTGGCTATGAATTGATGTTGCAATCGCTCAAGCCAGTGAACCAGAGAGAGTGGCAGAGAATCAACCTCCTGGCTGGCTGTTATGGACCCCACTACCTCACCGTGCTCACTGGTGTCAGGGAGGAGGAGCTGGAGGTGTGATGGCTGAAGATAAATTCTGGGCCCAGAGGGAAGGCTCGGGCATTGCTGCTGGTTTTAGGCTGGAGGCTGGCTGACTTGTGTGACTCCTGTAGGTGGAACAGGCTGTCAGGCCATAGGAATCTTGGGAAGTCTGTGTCTGTGCAGCTGGCCCATTGAAGCACCGGAAAGTTTTGATTGTGAGGAGGGGGCGCTGGAACAAACTCTGCGGAGGACTGTAAGAGCAGAGAGATTGTTCAGGGACTCAGCCCCCAGCCTGGCTGTAGCACACTGAGTCAGAGGCTTGCCAACTGGCAGCATGGGAAGATGGAACCTTTCCCTCCTCTACTGGCAGCTTCAGCAGGAGTTTTTGTGCCACTGGCCTGGCATAACTTTTCACATTGAAATGGTGGTGGAAAGAGGGGGAGAGAGAGAGAGAGAGAGAGAGAAAAAGACATAAGAACAGCCATATTGGATCAGACCAAAGGTCCATCTAGCCTAGTATCCTGTCTTCCGACTGTGGCCAATGCCAGGTGATTCAGAGGGAATGAACAGAAGAGGTAATCATCAAGGGATCCATCCGCTGTCGCCCATTCCCAGTGTCTGCCCAAGAGAGGCCAGGGACACCATCCTGGCTAATAGCCATTGATGGACCTATCCTCCATGAATTTATCTAGTTCTTTTTTAAACCCTGTTATAGTCTTAGCCTTTACAAAATCCTCAGGCAAAGAGTTCCACAGGTTGACCTTCATCCCCACAGCTCAAAGCTTGAGCCAGCCTTTCTTGCTAATTCATCTCTGGACCCTTCCTGTGAGTGCAGCTGGTTACTACAGATACATCCCATTCAAGGTGCTGGTGTTAATCCCCACAGGGGCTCCTAGTGGCTTGGCCTTCCCACCCAGCTCCCCCATCCTTCCCCCTCTTGGAGAGCACATTGCTTTAGATGCACAATTGCAGATTAGGTGTAGGATAACTCCGCTCTTGGTAACATCTGGGCGAGCCCAGTCAAACCCATATAGTTGTAATGGGTGTAACTAAGAACAGGCCACTGTGTATGGAGGGGTGTAATGTGTGGAGCAGAGGTGATTGATAAAGCAGCGGCCTTTTCTGTAACCATCCTATTTCCATAGATCCAGGGCTGCTTGCATTCAGTCTCCATGTCTGCTGTATCTCTTTGCTTGAAGCCATCATCCAGGAGGGTGACATCAGGGGCCCTTTCTTCTGCTCCTGACCTAAAGGGAAATCCACCTTCTGGGAGCTCAGGGCAAATGCTGAATAGAGCAGAAGCAGCTGAGGCGTGGAAGGGAAGGCAGGGGGAAGGTAAAAGAAAAGGAAAGACAGAGGGAGGGTGACAGGAAGAAAGAGAGAGAGAGAGAATTTTGCTCTCTGGGATGATGTTCACATTGTCCCCAGCTGCCCTGGGTCCATTGTGTTTTCAGCCCTATCGTGCCCAGCTCTGCTGTCCCCACTGGAACCCAGCCCTGGACAGCAAAGATGCAAACCCATTGAAAGGGTCAGGGCTGGAGAAGGAGGCAGGAGACCTGCAGGCACATTGAAAGCGATGTCAGCAGGATGATGGGCAATGCCAGCAGTGCCATTATAGGGGCACAGGAAAATCCCTAAGGAAAATCAAACAGGGTATGCTGAGAGGTCAGGCAAAACAGCAACGTTCTGTTAGGCCCAGGACTGGCTTGTGGGGTTGGGCATGTCTGTCTCAAGCTGGAGCACCAAGACATTTTTATTCTTCAGTTTGTGCCTCTGATTCCCCTACTCCCTGTATATACATGATGTAATTGCAAGTTGCTCCACTTGGCTCTGAGGCTAGAGGCAGGAATGTTTGGATGTGTTGGGCTTGTCTTCACTGCAACTTGAGTTATAACTCAAGTGTTGCCCCTAGTTCCAGTCCTGTCCACACACTAAACCCCTTCACTCAAGTGTGACGATGGCTGGCCCACGGGGGCTGTAGCTAAAGCTCATCAGCAGCTAACACGACCACTTTGCAATGTGGCTGCAGGCTAGCGCTACTTGAATGACCTCCAGTGCCTTCCCACAGCTCCCCTCCATGTGCCCAAAATGGATACGATTCCACAGAGCAAAGAACTAGGAGGCATGCCCCTGAAGTCTTAGCACCACACATGTGTGAGTGCAGGGCCAGGGTGGAGAGTTCCACTCTTTCCCATAGCTGGCTATGCTTGGAGCAGTAGAAAGAGCCAGGATTGGGGCAGTGGGCTGAGAATAGTGCTGGGGGCCAAGAATTCTTGAGTTTGAGTTCCAGGCCAGCCAATTATTTGGTGTGGGACATCAGGCAAGTCACTTCATAATAATAATAATACCCTGCCCATCTCTAGTGTCTTCCCTCAGAGGATCTCAGAGCATTTTACAAGCAACAGTGAATCTACCTTCCTGTTATGCTGGTGAGTGCCACTGAGGCACTGAGAAGGGAGGTGACTTGGCCCAGGCCACCAAAGACAGAGTCGGGAACTCAGATCCCCAGATCATTTCTTCTGCGCTTTAGCAGATTCCGCACTGCGGAATTGGGGTGATGCTAGCTCCTTTCTGCCATGGGTGAGGATCAACCAGTTCATGCTTGTAAAGTGTTTGGATAACCTGAGAGCCAAGTACTATTATTAATTGGCTCTAACTGTTATCAGCAACATCCTGGGTCGTCGTCCCCCCACCCCCGCCCTGGGCGCACAGCTGTGCAACTTTCTGGTGAAATGTGCATGCAGGTGACTTAGTGTCTCCCAGACACACACACACACCCCATCCACACCCCCAGCCCCTGGGGGCACAGTGCACCTACCCAGCAAGGAGTGGAGCGAGCCTGAGGGATTCTCAAATCAACAGGCAGCTCCAGCAGAGACATCCCAGGGGCACTCAAACACCCACGTTCACTGTTGCACTTGGAACCTGCCAATGCAAAGCCAGTGATGTTGGGGTCTTGCTGCACTCAGAGAGGGTGGCACTGAGAGCTAGAGCCTGCTGGACTCCAATGCTGGCATCCGAGTCCCAGGGATGTAAATGCTGTGTAGATTCTGGGTTATGAATCCTGGTATTCTAATCCTCACCTTTTGTGGGCCCTGCGCTAGCAGATCCCATGCTTTCAATCTCTACACTGGTGATTTTGCATTGTGCTCAAGGCTGGGTAGTTGAGGTTGGGCTGTTGAGTTGCCCAGGGCTTACATGCAGGAACGAGGTGGTGTGCTGGAGAGGATGAGGCAGTATTCCTTTTGGAACCAATGTAGACTCTGCCAAGGCACTGCTGGGGCAGGAGGAAATCTTAGGAGCTGCAGCAGGGCACTTCCTGCTAGTGAGAGGTAGCCGACACTGACTGGAGGCTGCTTTGAGAAATCAGCTGATGCTCTTGTCATAGCTCAGGCTGCTGGCATTCTAGCTGCTACTGCAAGGCTGTGGTGCTGCGGTGGGGAAGCTCTTGCTACATCCCAGGACAGGACACTGCTGTGTGGAATCTCCTGCTGTTGGCTTCCCAGCCAGGCAAACAACGAGCTCTGCTATGTGACACTTGGAAGGACTAGCTAAGCTCCCATTCTCGGACTGTTGGTGTAAATCTTTGCTCACTGTCAAGGAGGGTGAGGGATGTTGCTTGATAGTGGGTGGGAATTTTGTTAGCATCCATTTTTCATTATCTTCCCTTGCAGCTGTCCTCTGACAGCTGGTCCCTTGGTAGTTTGGGCCGAAATTTACCCCAACAGTAACTGAAGTTAGAGGAGTTACACCAGGGAAGAATTTAGCCTCCTATCTCGAGATCGTCTGTGCTTCAGCATCTTGGCCCTCTCGTCTCTGACTATAATCCCTGCCGTCTGACTGAGTCGTGGGAAACAATGCATCTTAGTGGGCTTCTGTGCCAGGAGAAGGAAAGGGTCTGTGTGAGGGACAGGATGGACAGGCTGATTCTGCACGGTGATGGTAAATTTGGGGCTAGAAGGGCCAGTCCTCCTGTGAGACAGAGCTGATTGATGCCAATGTATCTCTGTTGTTCACACAGGGGGAAGCAAGCCCTCAGTGCCTCAATTTCCCCATCAGTAGAATTGGGACAATAATATTTATCTAGCTCCACAGGGGTTCTGGAACAGGTAACAAATTAATCTTGGCAAAGTTATTATCATTATCTGCCATCACACCTAGAGGGTCCCATCCACCAGTGACCTGCTGACACATCTGCAATAGAGATGCATTTTCCTCCACTACTCTGAAATGTGTCACCTGTCTGAAATCACTCACTGCAGGCTATCTAGAAATGTCAGCAGTATGACAGCTGTGCTCTCCCTGTTATATTTTATGAACACTGCTGACTTGCTAGAGTACCTGTGGGTGGGCCCCAGCCTGCTGACTTCAGTGCTGGAATCTGTAGCACTGCTGGACTTCTGAATGACTCCAGTAAAGAGGTAAACTAGGTTTTTCTCTGGAGAGCCACAGCAGATTGGAACTGTTTGAGATATTTGAAGTGGAGGTATGAGAAGGACACAGTTCAGAAATGCTGGTATCATTCTGTCCTTTCCACCCCCACTTGGGGGAGGGTGACCATTTTGGGAGCTTGAAATTGGATTCAATTTCCAAATGCAGGGCCAGAACCCCAGCTGCTGTAAATCAGTGTAGCTCCATTGACTTCACACACACTGACTTCAGTGGAGCTACACCTCTTTACATCAGCTGAGGATCTGGCCTAGAATGTTGTTTCCTCTGTCAAATACAAAAACATTGATTCATTGCAGATTTTCTCATGAGTTCAGGGCTCCTGGAACTGCTCTCTCCCTCTCTCCCCCTTTCTCTCTCTCTCGCTAGTAGGAAAAAAGCATTGGCTTTGATTTAAAAAGGCCAGGGAAGAAAGATGATTCTGTGGGGACAGGAGACATTAATTCTATTCCTGGTTCTGGTATGGATTCCCTGCTCGGTCACTTAATTGATTTGTGCCTTGGTTTTCCTATCTGTAGTATGGGAATAATCCTGCTTCCCCCATCTCACAGGAGTGTTGCATGTCTTTGTTCATTAGTGCCTGGGAAAGTGTGTTGAGTTCCACTAGAGGCAGGTGCTGTGTATGTGCAAAGTATTATTATAAAAGGCACATATAAATTATTGCATGGAATCCACAAGGAGACGGAGAGGTATACTTTGGTCCAATCAACCTAGTCAGTGTCCCTTTAAGACGTCTGATAGACTAACAAGCCATTTGCTTACCTTATCCAAAGAAGTAATAGTAGAGGAAAAGGCTGGTGCTGCAGCACCTAGAGGAATGTCAGAGGAGGAGAAAGCCATGGGCATGTGACTCCCCAAGGTATGAGGCAGTGGAGGATCAGGCTATGAAGATGCTGTGATTCCTATTAATCTCTGGAAGTTTTATTTACCTCTCTGTGGTTTGGGTATTTTGCTGAGCTGAACCAAATAAAGCCACATGGAGAAGCATATTGCAAGGCTTCAATCAGAAAGCAGGCAGCCACAAGCAGACTCCGTCCTTTGATCAGAAGACCAGCTTGCTCCTGCCTATGGTAAAAAAAAGAAAAGGAGTACTTGTGGCACCTTAGAGACTAACAAATTTATTTGAGCATAAGCTTTCGTGAGCTACAGCTCACTTCATCGGATGCCTATGGTAATGGAGCTTTTTGGTTCTAGTGCTGCCTGTGGACTTATTTATTCCTCCCCGCCCCGCGCCCCCCGGAGGGAGAAGAAATTGTCTGGTCTCCATGGGAAGTGAATGCAGCAGTCCCTGTTCTGCAAGTAGGCTCCAAGGAACTGGGAAATGCAGAATGTGCTATTTCCAAGGTGCCAGGCAGTTCCTCAGTGATGGGCACAGTAGAAAATGGACTGGTTGGTTGGAAGGTAGGTAGATAGATAGGAAGCAGCTGAGAAGAGGGCTGGATCTGTACGTAGTGCTGTCTGGCTAGTTTAGACTGTCAGTCTGATTAGTTAGCAGTGGGGTGACACTTTGAAGGTTCTCCTAAAGCCTTTTTAATCATGTGACTTTTATGGCTGTCTGTGAGGAGGACCAGAAGCAAAGAAGTACTCATTCATATAAATAATGACAGGGACAGAGAATTTTCCCCAACCCGCCATATGTGCATGCACCTTCCTCCCACTGCATGTATGTACACACACACAGTGCCCATACCCACTGCATATATATATATAGATATAGATATAGTGAGGGGCAAGGCCAGATGGCTATAGAAAAGTAGTCTTATTGGGATCTGGGAAGTGGGCGGGCGAAGCCCGTCCACTGCTAAAGGATCCCCCCCAGCCTAAAAGGGGGATCCACGGGACCTAGATGCCCAAAAAAATTCCGGGGGACAACTAATAAAATAACAGGGATAGGAGTGCGGTCAAAGGGTCAAACAAAGGGAACCGGACGGGGACACTGAGCAGAGAACCCCGGACAGCGCCCACTGCTCCTCAAAGGCGTCAAGGGAGTCAGAGGACGCTGCCCAGAGGAACTCTGCCCAGATACGTGACTGGACCAAGGCTCGGAAATAGGCCCCACAGTCACAGGAGACTCCATCGGCCAACCTCCTCACTCTGGTTTTGTAGATGGCCATTTTAGCTAGGGCCAGGAGGAGGTTGACCAGGAGATCCCGCGACTTTCTGGGGTCACGAATAGGGAGTGCATAAATGAGAAGGTGAGGGGAGAAGTGCAACCAAAACCGTAATAAGATATTGGTGAGGAGCCGGAATAGGGGCTGCAGCCTGCACACTCCAGGTATACATGTGCCAGGGTATCCCTCACGCCGCAAAAGGGGCAGGTGTCAGGGATTGAAGTGAACCGCGCCAAGTACACGCCCGTGCTCACGGCTCCGTGAAGGAGCCGCCAACTGACATCCCCGGCGGGCCTTGGGACTAAGGTGGAATATAGGCAGGCCCACCGGGGCTCCTCACCCTCCAAAGGTGGCAGGAGGTCCCGCCATTTTGTATCGGGGCGGGACACGAGGGTACGGGCGTGAAGGGTGTGGAGCAAGAGCGTGTAGAGATGTTTTCTTGGCGCGGTTTGAAAGCAGACCGGCTGCATCTCATGCAGCCAGCTTCTAATGAAGGGGTTAAGGGGTCGGTTGGGTCCATGGGGCAGGGGTCCAATTAAAAGGTCCGGCGGGCCTGGGGTAACGGGTGGGCAGGGCGTGCCCTCATGCAGGACCCGGTCGAGATGAACCCGAGCAGCGGGCGGCAAAGCGGCCTTCACCTCCTGAAGTATGCGCCGGGGAGTACAAGGTCTGGAAAGCCCCATGCGCTGAGCGAGCGTCAGGGGATCCAGCCAGTCTCCCCGGTCATAGTCCAGGAGGTCTCTGACTCTTGTGACCTCTGCCAGGACCAACCTATCGCACACTGAGCGGGACTCCGCCACCTGCACACGGAGCTGGGGGTTGTGTAGTAGGGGCTCCGCGAAGAGATCTGCCCCCTCGGTGGCCACCACGGACCTGGTCATTGTAAAGAGTTTCCAGGTGCGGAGGAGGTCCTGGTAGAAGACCGGCAGCCCAGAGAGGTCTCGCGGAAGACCTCTCAGATGGAGATAAAGGAGCTGCCGGTCGTATCGGAGCCCTCGGAAGCGGCGCAGGAAGGCGTGCGCCAGTATGCTCCAGGCCGGACTACCTGCACCATAAAGGAGCCTCTGCAGGGTCTGGAGGCGGAAGACATGGACCTGAGTGAGCAGACATTTTAGGCCCTGCCCTCCCTCCTCCAGAGGTAGATGAAGAACCCCTGCAGGGACCCAGAGCAGTCCTGACCAAAAGAACTCCAGAATCGATGTCCGGAGGTTGGCCAGGAAAGCTGGGGCCGGGTTGTTGAGCCAGTACCAGAGCATGGACAGGACTAGTTGATTAAGCACTAGCGCTCTCCCTCGAAGGGAGAGGCACCGGAGTAGTCCTGTCCATTTCCGGAGCCGCTCTATCACCCCGCCCTCTAAATTCTGCCAGTTCTCCGGCGGAGAGGGATGCGTGGCGGAAAGGTAAATGCCCAGATAGAGCAGCGGACCCATGCTCCACCGGATGTCCTGAAGCGCGGGTGGTAGGGAGCTTGCCTGCCGCCAGTCCCCTACCACCAAGCCAGAGCTCTTGACCCAGTTGACCCGCGCAGAGGAGGCTGCCGAATAGATGGCCTGGCAAGCCTCCACCCGCACCAAGTCGCCCGGGTCCTGGACCACGAGGAGCACGTCATCAGCATACGCCGACAGGACCAGCCGCAGCTCCGGCTCCCGCAGCACCAACCCCGTCAACCTCCTTCGGAGGAGACAGAGGAAGGGCTCGATCGCCAGAGCGTACAGCTGGCCTGAGAGGGGGCATCCCTGCCGTAGTCCTCGCCCGAAGCTGACCGGTTCGGTCAGGGTCCAGTTGAGCATGACCATACACTCTGCAGAAGCGTACAGCACCGGGAGAAAATTCACAAACCTGGGTCTGAAGCCAAACGCCTGTAGAGTGCTCAGGAGATACCCATGATCCACCTTGTCAAACGCCTTCTCCTGATCTAAGGACAGGAGGGCGAATGACAGACCATCCCTACACCCAAGTTCCAATAGGTCCCGGACCAGATATAGGTTGTCGAAGATGCTGCGGCCTGGGACGGCGTAGGTCTGGTCTGGGTGGACCACGTCTGCCAGCATGGACCCTAGCCGCAGCGAGATGGCTTTTGCCACGATTTTGTAGTCCGTGCTGAGGAGCGAGACGGGACGCCAATTTCGTAAATCGCGGAGGTCCCCCTTCTTCGGCAATAAGGCCAGCACGGCTCGCCTGCACGAAAGAGGGAGGACCCCGCTCTGCAAAGACTCGGCCCAGACGGTGACTAGGTCTGGGCCCAGGACGTCCCAGAACACGCGGTAGAACTCCACGGTCAGCCCGTCCATGCCCGGAGATTTATTGGTGGGCATGCGACGGAGGGCTTCCGAGAACTCGGCCAGAGTGAGAGGCAGCTCTAGCCGGTCTCGGTCGCCCACGCTGACCGTCGGGAGCTCCTCCCACAGCACTCTGCAAGCGTTAGGATCGGTCGGCTCCGGGGAGAAAAGGCTTGCGTAGAAGGCTCTCGCCCTCTCGCACATCTCCACCGGATCCGTGAGGGGGGTGCCATCCTCAGTCAGTAGGCAGATGATATGTTTCTTAGCCCCCCTCTTTTTTTCCAGGGCATAGAAGAAGCGGGAGCCGCAATCCATCTCCCGAAGGAGACGGATGCGGGATCGAACAAAGGCACCCCGGGCCCGATGGTCCTCGAGGCTCCGGAGCTCCTCCCGCTTCTCCCGGCACGCTCCGCAGAGGGGTGGATCCTCGGGGCTGGCAGCCAAACGCCTCTCCAGCTCTAAGACCTCCCGTTCCAACTGCTCTATCGCTGCATCCCTCCGTCGGCTGGTGCCCCGGGTGTAGTCACGGCAGAAGAGCCGGGCGCGCACCTTCCCTACGTCCCACCACCGCCGTGCCGAGGGAAAGGCACGCCGCTGCCCTCGCCAGGCCAGCCAGAACTCCCGGAAGGACGCCACGAAGCCCGCATCCTCCAGCAAGCTGTTGTTAAAATGCCAATAGGCCGGCCCCGGCCTCTCCGCGCAGAGGGAGGCTGTCACGGTGGCTATGTGATGGTCAGAAAAAGGGGCCGGCCGGATGCTGGAGGAGTGGGCTCGTGTAAGATGAAAGCGTGATAAATAAATGCGGTCCAACCGGGAGTGGCGCGACCGATGGGCCTCCACCCGGACAAAGGTGAACGTGGAAGCGTCATCCGGGTGGTGGTCGCGCCAGACGTCCACCAGGGAGTGGTGTTCGACTATCTCCTGGAGGACGGCCACGGCGGCCTGGCTCTTCTCGGTTCCTGAGCGGTCCCGTTCCTCAAGGGTGATGTTAAAGTCCCCTCTCAGGACCAGGCACTCCAAGGTGGCGAGGAAGGCGGATGCCTGCTGATAGAATTGCAGCCGCTCCGGGCTCGCTGCTGGGGCATAGATATTGACGAGGTTGACTACGAGCCCCTCCATTTGGACCCGGAGGTGCAGCAGGCGACCCGGCACAGCCTCGGCGACCCCCAGCACCTCGGGCCGTAGGTCGGGGGAGAACAGGGTCGCCACTCCACCCGTATGAACTGTGAGGTGGCTAAAGTAGACCCTGTCCCCCCAATCCAGCCGCCAGCTGTCTTCGGCGGTCGGATCCGTATGGGTCTCCTGCAGGAAAACCACAGAGTACCTCCCCTCTCGAAGGAAGGAGAGCACCTGGGACCTGCGGAGACCCATCTTACAGCCACGGGTGTTCAATGTTGCGATGGTAAAGGGTGCCATGAGGAGGGCTGGGGGGGATCCTCGCCGGCAGGGATGCTCGTGGCTCCCGGCGGGCCGCGTAGCAGTCCGTGACCCACCCCGTAGGTGAGTAAGGAGTCACGGAAGTGGCGGACCCGCTGGTAGGCCGCGGCGCCCTGTCTCCCGGTCCTTTTCCCCTCCCCCATGAGGGCCCTTGCGGCCCGGAGGATTTGATTAAAGTCCCCCCATCGCTGGAGGGCAAGCTGGACTTTGTTGCGGGAGCCACGGACGTCTTCTAGGAACTCCCGCAACTCCTCTCGCAGCGCATGGGGGGCTGGGGTTATGGTCTGGTTGCTTCCCGATGGGGCCCTTGGTACAGCCCCCTGGCCCAGCGGGACGGGCAGACAGGGTGCGGACCCCCGACGGGGCTCTTGATGGGTTGACCTGAATGCTGGGGCGATAGGGGGCGGCGGAGGGAGGATAGCAGCCCCTGGTGGGTCGGGACGGGCAAACACAAAGGCCATTCCCTGGGAGTCATCTGTTGGAAAGGGGAAGGAGACTGTCCCAGGGGTGGCAATAATATCTCGGGAGGAGGGCGGGAGAAGGGCAGGGGCAGGGGTAGAGGTGAGAGTCTGGGTCGAGAGAGGGCTCTCACCGATGCCGGGCGCAAGCTGTCTGGTGGATTTGGCAGCCACGGCATCAGGAGGTGGACTTTCTTCTGTAGGGTCCTCTCCCGGAAAGGAGGTCGAATGCTCCTCACCAGCGAGGGATGCCCCTGGTGGCTCAGGTTCCAGCCGCGTGGCACTGGCCGTCGCCTCAACTGGCTCGGTGGCTCTCAGCAGGGTGCCTTCTGCAGCCGGGTTGATGGAGGAGTCCAGGGGCTCCTCGGAGGTGGGAGCAGAAGCGACGGTTAGGGGGAGGGAGTATGGGGAAAGGGGGGCTGGAAAGAAGTCGCCCAGATCGAGGCCCGCTGGCATAGGATCGTCCTCCCCCTGGGTGACCGGGGTCAGACCCAGGGCCTCGATCTCCTCATATATAGAGGGGAAATTGTTTTCCGCTACCCCAGGATTCTCCCCGCCGGCACCTGACGCGATGGTTACTTTGGGGCACACTGGGGTTTCAGATGGTGCCTCGGGGGTCTTGGAGGGGAGGGACTCCCGTGGAGGGGAGATACCGCCTTCTAGTGCTGCCACGTCTTCCCCAGCCGGCTCTGGTGGGTGGAACACACCCGTGGGTAGAGCGGAAGGCTCGGCATCGGTGCCCCCCTTCCTGGTCTTCCGGGGGGCCTCCACATCAGATGGGAGGAGCGGAGCTCGAGCCTTCCGCTTGCCCCGCTTCCCCTGGACTAGGGCCCAGCCCTCCATGGCATCATCCGGGGGCTGGCTAGCAGGGGTTGTGTCAGGGGGCAGAGGCGATGGCTCAGGGACTCGATGGGGGAACGGTGGGGCAGCACAAGGGAGGGAAGATTCCCCTTGGGGCGGGCCCTCTCCCATGCAGGGCGGTGTCCCTGCCGCACCCTCCTCCACAGGCCCCGCCAAATTGCAAACAGCGGGGGCGGGGTTCTCCCGCTCGTTTGGGCATAGTGGGGGAGGTACCCCTTGGGCCCGAGCGGGAGCAATGGTGGACTGGGAAGGAGGAGGGGCAGTTTCGGGTGCCGGGCAGCCAGGGGCGTCGGCGATGACGGGGCCGGTGTCCTGCCGGAGCTCGGGTGTCCTGGATGCCCCTCCTTCCCGGGCCAGGGGGCAGTCCCTCCGGACGTGCCCCATCGCCCGGCAGAGGTAGCACCGGGCCTCCCCCGTGGAATAATGCACCCTGTAAGGGGTCCCCTGGTAGGGGACTAGGAAGGACCCCTCCAGTGCCTCTCTGTCGTGCGCCGCCGACGGCAGTTGAAGCTGCACTTGCCGGCGGAAGGAGAGGACGTGACGGAGGGCGGGGTCTTTGCAGCCCAACGGGAGAGGGCTGATGACAGAGATGGGCTTCCCCAAGGTAGAAAGGGCGGGTAACAGGGCGGCATTGGGGAGAAAGGGAGGGACGGAGGTCAGGACCAGGCGGACGCCCAGGTCCTCTAGCGGCTCTAAGGGGACGAACACGCCCCCCACCGCCAGGCCCTTCTCCACCGCCTCCTGGGCGGCGGCCTCCGATGCTAGGAAGAAGACGACCTTGCCATATATTTTGGAGGCCGCCACAATGGCCGTGGGCCCCACCACCCTCGCCAACGCCCGCACATAGGTCTCCACGTGGGGTGAGGCAGGCACCAGGAGGCAACGGACGCCGTGCTTCCTGGTCATGGTGGGAAAGGGGCCCCGGCCGCTATAGATGGTAGCGGAGGCGGTGGGCTGGAGAAATGATGTAGCGGCAGGCGGGGGGGCTGCCGCCACCTGGGCGTATACTCTAGGGGCCGGGGGAGGGACACCTGCAGAGCTGGTGGAGGGAACAGCGCGGAGGGGCGCCCCAGCCGGAGATGGGGCCGGGGCATCGGGGACAGACCCTGCCATGGAGGGCCTGGTCTTTTTAGCGGGGCCCTTCCCCTTCTTCTTCCCCTGGCCCTTCCCGCCGGCTGGGAGGACTCCCCGCAAATCTGAGGGGGTGATAGACGTGGCAGCAGTGGAGGTCACCCCGGTGCCCGTTGCTGCTGGTGCCCCAGCGGGGGCGATGGCAGATGGTTTGGCAGCGGAGGTAGAAGCTTGGGGGGGTGACAGAGGGGCAGGCGGGGGAGGGGGAGCTTGGGCTGCTGGAGGGGTTTCACCTGTCTCATCCCCCGCCATCATGAACAAGGAGGAAAGGGGGACACCAAAAGGAGGAGGGGAGAGGGGAAGCAGGTCGACCACTCCTCCCCGCTAGGCTGCAGGCAGGGGAGGAGGGCGCCAAAAGGGGTGGGCTGGACGGGGGGCAATCAGGGGTTAGGGGTCAGTCACCGACACAAGGTGGAAATTCCGGCTCCTCTTGGTGCACTATGGGGGGCGGGGATTCAACAACATTGAAGGTGCAGTGAAGAGGGTTGCAACTGAAATGGGGAGTTGCACAAGCGCATGGGAGGGGGCACGGGCACACGGAGCGAGGGGCTAAGCGGTCTGGGGGTAGAACAGGGAAACCAAGGGGCTAGCTTCAGAGGCTGGGGCAGGGCAAACAAACAAAGGCTGCAGAAGGAAATGGGCGGGGCAGGCAAACAAACTGAAGCTAGTAAGGGGGGCTGGAGCAAATGAGGAGGCAAAGCAAGTGGCAAATGGGGCAGGTAGTAAAAGGCAAAGCTGGGGGTTAGGCAGTCCGGGGGGGGGCACATGTGCCCATGTGCACTTGCACAAGTCTTTTTTAGCTTGCTGCTGCTTCTGGCCCAAAGGGTGGAAATAGGGCGTGGCAAGCCAAGCAAGCAGCTGAGTCCAGAGGCAGGAGCTGAGGCAGCTGGTATACAGCCAGTGGGGGTGGTGGAGGGGACAGCGGTGGTGGTAACAGTGGTGAGGGTTGGGGGGGACACACAGATGGATCGGGGGGCAGCTCCACGCCACACCCCCCGTGTCCCTACAAACACAGTCAAAACCCCCACCACAAGAGCACAGTTTGAAATTACTCAGTCTTAGGCCCCCTCCACGGTGGTCTGCAAAGTCTCTAGGTGCTGCCCCACTGGCAGATGATCCTCTTCTTCTCCTCCTCGGGCTTCAGCAGCTCCAGGCAGCGGCCTCTGCAGCAGCAGCAGCTCCAGGAACTCCAGGTGGTGGTCCAGGCAGGCAGAATGGACCCCTCTCAGGTGGTGGTGCTGGTGGTGGTATCCACAACAGCAGTGGCTGGGGTCTCTCACTTCTCCTCTCTGGGGAGTGGGCTAGCAGCCCCTTCCCCACCCCAGGGCTGCAGTTGGAGCAGTACCAGCACCCAAGAGTGGGGGGTCCAGCAGCCAAGTAGCAGAGAAGGGGGGTGTCTGGCCCAGCCAGGGGAGCAGCTGGAGCAGCAGGGAGAGCTTAGGGCCTAGCAGCAGCAGGAGTAGCAGTTTCCCACCTCCCTTCAAGCTAGAAGGCTATGGGAGAGTCGTGCGGGAGGGGGAGAGAGAGATTCGCTCCAGGCTAAACAAATCCCTGGTACCAGGATCAGTGAAATGGAAGCTGCTCCAGGTCAATTAAGACACCTGGAGCCCATTAAGATTTTTCCAGAAGGCAGCGAGAATGCTATATTGATTGGGACACCTGAAGCCAATCAGGGGCTGGCTGAAACTAGTTAAAAGCCTCCCAGCCAGTCAGGTGGGTGTGCATGTCTTATTGGGATCCGGGAAGTGGGCGGGCGAAGCCCGTCCACTGCTAAAGGGTCCCCCCCAGCCTAAAAGGGGGATCCACAGGACCTAGATACCCAAAAAATTCCGGGGGACAACTAATAAAATAACAGGGACAGGAGTGCGGTCAAAGGGTCAAAAGAAGGGAACCGGACGGGGACACCGAGCAGAGAACCCCGGACAGAGCCCACTGCTCCTCAAAGGCGTCAAGGGAGTCAGAGGACGCCGCCCAGAGGAACTCTGCCCGGATACGTGAACGGACCGAGGATCGGAAATAGGCCCCACAGTCAAAGGAGACTCCATCGGCCAACCTCCTCACTCTGGTTTTGTAGATGGCCATTTTAGCTAGGGCCAGGAGGAGGTTGACCAGGAGATCCCGGGGCTTTGTGGGGCCACGGATAGGGAGTGCATAAATGAGAAGGTTAGGGGAGAAGTGCAACCAAAAACGTAATAAGATATTGGTGAGGAGCCGGAAAAGGGGCTGCAGCCTGGCACACTCCAGGTAGACATGTGCCAGGGTATCCCTCACGCCGCAAAAGGGGCAAGTGTCTGGGATTGTGGTGAACCGCGCCAAGTACACGCCCGTGCGCACGGCTCCGTGAAGGAGCCGCCAACTGACATCCCCGGCGGGCTTTGGGACTAAGATGGAATATAGGCTGGCCCACCGGGGCTCTTCACCCTCCAAAGGTGGCAGGAGGTCCCGCCATTTTGTATCGGGGCGGGACACGAGGGTGCGGGCGTGAAGGGTGTGGAACACGAGCGTGTAGAGATGTTTTCTTGGCGCGGTTTGAAAACAGACCGGCTGCATCTCGTGCAGCCGGCTTCTAGTGAAGGGGTGAAGGGATCGATTGGGTCCACGGGGGAGGGGTCCAATTAAAAGGTCCGGCGGGCCTGGGGTAGTGGGTGGGCGGGGCGTGCCCTCGTGCAGGACCCGGTCGAGATAAACCCGAGCAGCGGGCGGCAAAGCGGCCTTCACCTCCTGAAGTATGCATCGGGGAGTACAAGGTCTGGAAAGCCCCATGCGCTGAGCAAAGGTTAGGGGATCCAGCCAGTCTCCCCGGTCATAGTCCAGGAGGTCTCCGACTCTTGTGACCTCTGCCAGGACCAACCTCTGGCGCACCGAGCGGGACTCCGCCACCTGCAAACGGAGCTGGGGGTTGTGTAGCAGGGGCTCCGCGAGGAGATCTGCCCCCTCGGTGGTCGCCACGGACCTGCTCGTTGTAAAGAGTTTCCAGGTCCGGAGGAGGTCCTGGTAGAAGACCGGCAGCCCGGAGAGGTCTCGCGGAAGACCTCTCGGATGGAGATAAAGGAGTTGCCGGTTGTATCGGAGCCCTCGGAAGCGGCGCAGGAAGGCGTGCGCCAGTATGCTCCATGCCGGACTACCTGCACCATAAAGGAGCCTCTGCAGGGTCTGGAGGCGGAAGACATGGACCTGAGTAAGCAGACATTTGAGGCCCTGCCCTCCCTCCTCCACAGGTAGATGGAGAACCCCTGCAGGGACCCAGTGCAGTCCTGACCAAAAGAACTCCAGAATCGATGTCCGCAGGTTGGTCAGGAAAGCCGGGGCTGGGACCAGGGTGTTGAGCCGGTACCAAAGCATGGACAGGACTAGTTGATTAAGCACTAACGCTCTCCCTCGAAGGGAGAGGTACCGGAGCAGTCCTGTCCATTTCCGGAGCCGCTCTATCACCCCGCCCTCTAAATTCTGCCAGTTCTCCGGCGGAGAGGGATGCGTGGCAGAAAGGTAAACGCCCAGATAGAGCAGCGGACCCGTGCTCCACCGGATGGCTTGAAGCGCGGGTGGGCGGGGGCTCGCCTGCCGCCAGTCCCCTACCACCAAGCCAGAGCTCTTGACCCAGTTGACCCGCGCAGAGGAGGCTGCTGAATAGATGGCCTGGCAAGCCTCCACTCGCACCAAGTCGCCCGGGTCCTGGACCATGAGGAGCACGTCATCAGCGTATGCCGACAGGACCAGCCGCAGCTCCGGCTCCCTCAGCACCAACCCTGTCAACCTCCTTCGGAGGAGACAGAGGAAGGGTTCGATCGCCAGAGCGTAGAGCTGGCCTGAGAGGGGGCACCCCTGCCGTACTCCTCGCCCGAAGTTGACCGGTTCGGTCAGGGTCCAGTTGAGTCTTACCAGACACTCTGCGGAAGCGTACAGCACCCGGAGAAAGTTCACAAATCTGGGTCCGAAGCCAAACACCTGCAGAGTGCTCAGGAGATACCCGTGATCCATCCTGTCGAACGCCTTCTCTTGATCTAAGGACAGGAGGGCGAACGACAGACCATCCCTACACCCAAGTTCCAATAGGTCCCGGACCAGATAGAGGTTGTCGAAGATACTGCGGCCCGGGACGGTGTAGGTCTGGTCTGGGTGGACCACGTCCGCCAGCACGGACCCTAGCCTCAGGGAGATGGCTTTTGCCACGATTTTGTAGTCCGTGCTGAGGAGCGAGACGGGACGCCAATTTCGTAAATCGCGGAGGTCCCCCTTCTTCGGCAATAAGGCCAGCACGGCTCGCCTGCACGAAAGAGGGAGGACCCCGCTCTGCAAAGACTCGGCCCAGACGGTGACTAGGTCTGGGCCCAGGACGTCCCAGAACACGCGGTAGAACTCCACGGTCAGCCCGTCCATGCCCGGAGATTTATTGGTGGGCATGCGACGGAGGGCTTCCGAGAACTCGGCCAGAGTGAGAGGCAGCTCTAGCCGGTCTCGGTCGCCCACGCTGACCGTCGGGAGCTCCTCCCACAGCACTCTGCAAGCGTTAGGATCGGTCGGCTCCGGGGAGAAAAGGCTTGCGTAGAAGGCTCTCGCCCTCTCGCACATCTCCACCGGATCCGTGAGGGGGGTGCCATCCTCAGTCAGTAGGCAGATGATATGTTTCTTAGCCCCCCTCTTTTTTTCCAGGGCATAGAAGAAGCGGGAGCCGCAATCCATCTCCCGAAGGAGACGGATGCGGGATCGAACAAAGGCACCCCGGGCCCGATGGTCCTCGAGGCTCGGGAGCTCCTCCCGCTTCTCCCGGCACGCTCCGCAGAGGGGTGGATCCTCGGGGCTGGCAGCCAAACGCCTCTCCAGCTCTAAGACCTCCCGTTCCAACTGCTCTATCGCTGCATCCCTCCGTCGGCTGGTGCCCCGGGTGTAGTCACGGCAGAAGAGCCGGGCGCGCACCTTCCCTACGTCCCACCACCGCCGTGCCGAGGGAAAGGCACGCCGCTGCCCTCGCCAGGCCAGCCAGAACTCCCGGAAGGACGCCACGAAGCCCGCATCCTCCAGCAAGCTGTTGTTAAAATGCCAATAGGCCGGCCCCGGCCTCTCCGCGCAGAGGGAGGCTGTCACGGTGGCTATGTGATGGTCCGAAAATGGGGCCGGCCGGATGCTGGAGGAGTGGGCTCGTGTAAGATGAAAGCGTGATAAATAAATGCGGTCCAACCGGGAGTGGCGCGACCGATGGGCCTCCACCCGGACAAAGGTGAACGTGGAAGCGTCATCCGGGTGGTGGTCGCGCCAGACGTCCACCAGGGAGTGGTGTTCGACTATCTCCTGGAGGACGGCCACGGCGGCCTGGCTCTTCTCGGTTCCTGAGCGGTCCCGTTCCTCAAGGGTGATGTTAAAGTCCCCTCTCAGGACCAGGCACTCCTGAGGATCCAAGGTGCCGAGGAAGGCGGATGCCTGCTGATAGAATTGCAGCCGCTCCGGGCTCGCTGCTGGGGCATAGATATTGACGAGGTTGACTACGAGCCCCTCCATTTGGACCCGGAGGTGCAGCAGGCGACCCGGCACAGCCTCGGCGACCCCCAGCACCTCGGGCCGTAGGTCGGGGGAGAACAGGGTCGCCACTCCACCCGTATGAACTGTGAGGTGGCTAAAGTAGACCCTGTCCCCCCAATCCAGCCGCCAGCTGTCTTCGGCGGTCGGATCCGTATGGGTCTCCTGCAGGAAAACCACAGAGTACCTCCCCTCTCGAAGGAAGGAGAGCACCTGGGACCTGCGGAGACCCATCTTACAGCCACGGGTGTTCAATGTTGCGATGGTAAAGGGTGCCATGAGGAGGGCTGGGGGGGATCCTCGCCGGCAGGGATGCTCGTGGCTCCCGGCGGGCCGCGTAGCAGTCCGTGACCCACCCCGTAGGTGAGTAAGGAGTCACGGAAGTGGCGGACCCGCTGGTAGGCCGCGGCGCCCTGTCTCCCGGTCCTTTTCCCCTCCCCCATGAGGGCCCTTGCGGCCCGGAGGATTTGATTAAAGTCCCCCCATCGCTGGAGGGCAAGCTGGACTTTGTTGCGGGAGCCACGGACTTCTTCTAGGAACTCCCGCAACTCCTCTCGCAGCGCATGGGGGGCTGGGGTTATGGTCTGGTTGCTTCCCGATGGGGCCCTTGGTACAGCCCCCTGGCCCAGCGTGACGGGCAGACAGGGTGCGGACCCCCGACGGGGCTCTTGATGGGTTGACCTGAATGCTGGGGCGATAGGGGGCGGCGGAGGGAGGATAGCAGCCCCTGGTGGGTCGGGACGGGCAAACACAAAGGCCATTCCCTGGGAGTCATCTGTTGGAAAGGGGAAGGAGACTGTCCCAGGGGTGGCAATAATATCTCGGGAGGTGGGCGGGAGAAGGGCAGGGGCAGGGGTAGAGGTGAGAGTCTGGGTCGAGAGAGGCTCTCACCGATGCCGGGCGCAAGCTGTCTGTGGATTTGGCAGCCACGGCATCAGGAGGTGGACTTTCTTCTGTAGGGTCCTCTCCCGGAAAGGAGGTCGAATGCTCCTCACCAGCGAGGGATGCCCCTTGGCTCAGGTTCCAGCCGCGTGGCACTGGCCGTCGCCTCAACTGGCTCGGTGCTCTCAGCAGGGTGCCTTCTGCAGCCGGGTTGATGGAGGAGTCCAGGGGCTCCTCGGAGGTGGGAGCAGAAGCGACGGTTAGGGGGAGGGAGTATGGGGAAAGGGGGGCTGGAAAGAAGTCGCCCAGATCGAGGCCCGCTGGCATAGGATCGTCCTCCCCCTGGGTGACCGGGGTCAGACCCAGGGCCTCGATCTCCTCATATATAGAGGGGAAATTGTTTTCCGCTACCCCAGGATTCTCCCCGCCGGCACCTGACGCGATGGTTACTTTGGGGCACACTGGGGTTTCAGATGGTGCCTCGGGGGTCTTGGAGGGGAGGGACTCCCGTGGAGGGGAGATACCGCCTTCTAGTGCTGCCACGTCTTCCCCAGCCGGCTCTGGTGGTTGGAACACACCCGTGGGTAGAGCGGAAGGCTCGGCATCGGTGCCACCCTTCCTGGTCTTCCGGGGGGCCTCCACATCAGATGGGAGGAGCGGAGCTCGAGCCTTCCGCTTGCCCCGCTTCCCCTGGACTAGGGCCCAGCCCTCCATGGCATCATCCGGGGGCTGGCTAGCAGGGGTTGTGTCTTATTGGGATCCGGGAAGTGGGCGGGCGAAGCCCGTCCACTGCTAAAGGGTCCCCCCCAGCCTAAAAGGGGGATCCACAGGACCTAGATACCCAAAAAATTCCGGGGGACAACTAATAAAATAACAGGGACAGGAGTGCGGTCAAAGGGTCAAAAGAAGGGAACCGGACGGGGACACCGAGCAGAGAACCCCGGACAGAGCCCACTGCTCCTCAAAGGCGTCAAGGGAGTCAGAGGACGCCGCCCAGAGGAACTCTGCCCGGATACGTGAACGGACCGAGGATCGGAAATAGGCCCTACAGTCACAGGAGACTCCATCGGCCAACCTCCTCACTCTGGTTTTGTAGATGGCCATTTTAGCTAGGGCCAGGAGGAGGTTGACCAGGAGATCCCGGGACTTTGTGGGGCCACGGATAGGGAGTGCATAAATGAGAAGGTGAGGGGAGAAGTGCAACCAAAAACGTAATAAGATATTGGTGAGGAGCCGGAATAGGGGCTGCAGCCTGGCACACTCCAGGTAGACATGTGCCAGGGTATCCCTCACGCCGCAAAAGGGGCAGGTGTCTGGGATTGTGGTGAACCGCGCCAAGTACACGCCCGTGCTCACGGCTCCGTGAAGGAGCCGCCAACTGACATCCCCGGCGGGCTTTGGGACTAAGATGGAATATAGGCTGGCCCACCGGGGCTCTTCACCCTCCAAAGGTGGCAGGAGGTCCCGCCATTTTGTATCGGGGCGGGACACGAGGGTGCGGGCGTGAAGGGTGTGGAGCACGAGCGTGTAGAGATGTTTTCTTGGCGCGGTTTGAAAACAGACCGGCTGCATCTCGTGCAGCCGGCTTCTAGTGAAGGGGTGAAGGGATCGATTGGGTCCACGGGGGAGGGGTCCAATTAAAAGGTCCGGCGGGCCTGGGGTAGTGGGTGGGCGGGGCGTGCCCTCGTGCAGGACCCGGTCGAGATAAACCCGAGCAGCGGGCGGCAAAGCGGCCTTCACCTCCTGAAGTATGCATCGGGGAGTACAAGGTCTGGAAAGCCCCATGCGCTGAGCAAAGGTTAGGGGATCCAGCCAGTCTCCCCGGTCATAGTCCAGGAGGTCTCCGACTCTTGTGACCTCTGCCAGGACCAACCTCTGGCGCACCGAGCGGGACTCCGCCACCTGCAAACGGAGCTGGGGGTTGTGTAGCAGGGGCTCCGCGAGGAGATCTGCCCCCTCGGTGATCGCCACGGACCTGCTCGTTGTAAAGAGTTTCCAGGTCCGGAGGAGGTCCTGGTAGAAGACCGGCAGCCCGGAGAGGTCTCGCGGAAGACCTCTCGGATGGAGATAAAGGAGCTGCCGGTTGTATCGGAGCCCTCGGAAGCGGCGCAGGAAGGCGTGCGCCAGTATGCTCCACGCCGGACTACCTGCACCATAAAGGAGCCTCTGCAGGGTCTGGAGGCGGAAGACATGGACCTGAGTAAGCAGACATTTGAGGCCCTGCCCTCCCTCCTCCACAGGTAGATGGAGAACCCCTGCAGGGACCCAGTGCAGTCCTGACCAAAAGAACTCCAGAATCGATGTCCGCAGGTTGGTCAGGAAAGCCGGGGCTGGGACCAGGGTGTTGAGCCGGTACCAAAGCATGGACAGGACTAGTTGATTAAGCACTAACGCTCTCCCTCGAAGGGAGAGACACCGGAGCAGTCCTGTCCATTTCCGGAGCCGCTCTATCACCCCGCCCTCTAAATTCTGCCAGTTCTCCGGCGGAGAGGGATGCGTGGCAGAAAGGTAAACGCCCAGATAGAGCAGCGGACCCGTGCTCCACCGGATGGCTTGAAGCGCGGGTGGGCGGGGGCTCGCCTGCCGCCAGTCCCCTACCACCAAGCCAGAGCTCTTGACCCAGTTGACCCGCGCGGAGGAGGCTGCTGAATAGATGGCCTGGCAAGCCTCCACTCGCACCAAGTCGCCCGGGTCCTGGACCATGAGGAGCACGTCATCAGCGTACGCCGACAGGACCAGCCGCAGCTCCGGCTCCCTCAGCACCAACCCTGTCAACCTCCTTCGGAGGAGACAGAGGAAGGGCTCGATCGCCAGAGCGTAGAGCTGGCCTGAGAGGGGGCACCCCTGCCGTACTCCTCGCCCGAAGTTGACCGGTTCGGTCAGGGTCCAGTTGAGTCTTACCAGACACTCTGCGGAAGCGTACAGCATCCGGAGAAAGTTCACAAATCTGGGTCCGAAGCCAAATGCCTGCAGAGTGCTCAGGAGATACCCGTGATCCATCCTGTCGAACGCCTTCTCTTGATCTAAGGACAGGAGGGCGAACGACAGACCATCCCTACACCCAAGTTCCAATAGGTCCCGGACCAGATAGAGGTTGTCGAAGATACTGCGGCCCGGGACGGTGTAGGTCTGGTCTGGGTGGACCACGTCCGCCAGCACGGACCCTAGCCTCAGGGAGATGGCTTTTGCCACGATTTTGTAGTCCGTGCTGAGGAGCGAGACGGGACGCCAATTTCGTAAATCGCGGAGGTCCCCCTTCTTCGGCAATAAGGCGAGCACGGCTCGCCTGCACGAAAGAGGGAGGACCCCGCTCTGCAAAGACTCGGCCCAGACGGTGACTAGGTCTGGGCCCAGGACATCCCAGAACACGCGGTAGAACTCCACGGTCAGCCCGTCCATGCCCGGAGATTTATTGGTGGGCATGCGACGGAGGGCTTCCGAGAACTCGGCCAGAGTGAGAGGCAGCTCTAGCCGGTCTCGGTCGCCCACGCTGACCGTCGGGAGCTCCTCCCACAGCACTCTGCAAGCGTTAGGATCGGTCGGCTCCGGGGAGAAAAGGCTTGCGTAGAAGGCTCTCGCCCTCTCGCACATCTCCACCGGATCCGTGAGGGGGGTGCCATCCTCAGTCAGTAGGCATATGATATGTTTCTTAGCCCCCCTCTTTTTTTCCAGGGCGTAGAAGAAGCGGGAGCCGCAATCCATCTTCCGAAGGAGACGGATGCGGGATCGAACAAAGGCACCCCGGGCCCGATGGTCCTCGAGGCTCCGGAGCTCCTCCCGCTTCTCCCGGCACGCTCCGCAGAGGGGTGGATCCTCGGGGCTGGCGGCCAGACGCCTCTCCAGCTCTAAGACCTCCCGTTCCAACTGCTCTATCGCTGCATCCCTCCGTCGGCTGGTGCCCCGGGGGTAGTCACGGCAGAAGAGCCGGGCGCGCACCTTCCCTACGTCCCACCACCGCCGTGCCGAGGGAAAGGCACGCCGCTGCCCTCGCCAGGCCAGCCAGAACTCCCGGAAGGACGCCACGAAGCCCGCATCCTCCAGCAAGCTGTTGTTAAAATGCCAATAGGCCGGCCCCGGCCTCTCCGCGCAGAGGGAGGCTGTCACGGTGGCTATGTGATGGTCCGAAAAAGGGGCCGGCCGGATGCTGGAGGAGTGGGCTCGTGTAAGATGAAAGCGTGATAAATAAATGCGGTCCAACCGGGAGTGGCGCGACCGATGGGCCTCCACCCGGACAAAGGTGAACGTGGAAGTGTCATCCGGGTGGTGGTCGCGCCAGACGTCTACCAGGGAGTGGTGTTCGACTATCTCCTGGAGGACGGCGACGGCGGCCGGGCTCTTCTCGGTCCCCGAGCGGTCCCGTTCCTCAAGGGTGATGTTAAAGTCCCCTCCCAGAACCAGGCACTCCTGAGGATCCAAGGTGCCGAGGAAGGCGGATGCCTGCTGATAGAATTGCAGCCGCTCCGGGCTCGCTGCTGGGGCATAGATGTTGACGAGGTTGATTACGAGCCCCTCCATGTGGACCCGGAGGTGCAGCAGGCGACCCGGCACAGCCTCGGCGACCCCCAGCACCTCGGGCCGTAGGTCGGGGGAGAACAGGGTCGCCACTCCACCCGTATGAACTGTGAGGTGGCTAAAGTAGACCCTGTCCCCCCAATCCAGCCGCCAGCTGTCTTCGGCGGTCGGATCCGTATGGGTCTCCTGCAGGAAAACCACAGAGTACCTCCCCTCTCGAAGGAAGGAGAGCACCTGGGACCTGCGGAGACCCATCTTACAGCCACGGGTGTTCAATGTTGCGATGGTAAAGGGTGCCATGAGGAGGGCTGGGGGGGATCCTCGCCGGCAGGGATGCTCGTGGCTCCCGGCGGGCCGCGTAGCAGTCCGTGACCCACCCCGTAGGTGAGTAAGGAGTCACGGAAGTGGCGGACCCGCTGGTAGGCCGCGGCGCCCTGTCTCCCGGTCCTTTTCCCCTCCCCCATGAGGGCCCTTGCGGCCCGGAGGATTTGATTAAAGTCCCCCCATCGCTGGAGGGCAAGCTGGACTTTGTTGCGGGAGCCACGGACGTCTTCTAGGAACTCCCGCAACTCCTCTCGCAGCGCATGGGGGGCTGGGGTTATGGTCTGGTTGCTTCCCGATGGGGCCCTTGGTACAGCCCCCTGGCCCAGCGTGACGGGCAGACAGGGTGCGGACCCCCGACGGGGCTCTTGATGGGTTGACCTGAATGCTGGGGCGATAGGGGGCGGCGGAGGGAGGATAGCAGCCCCTGGTGGGTCGGGACGGGCAAACACAAAGGCCATTCCCTGGGAGTCATCTGTTGGAAAGGGGAAGGAGACTGTCCCAGGGGTGGCAATAATATCTCGGGAGGTGTGCGGGAGAAGGGCAGGGGCAGGGGTAGAGGTGAGAGTCTGGGTCGAGAGAGGGCTCTCACCGATGCCGGGCGCAAGCTGTCTGGTGAATTTGGCAGCCACGGCATCAGGAGGTGGACTTTCTTCTGTAGGGTCCTCTCCCGGAAAGGAGGTCGAATGCTCCTCACCAGCGAGGGATGCCCCTGGTGACTCAGGTTCCAGCCGCGTGGCACTGGCCGTCGCCTCAACTGGCTCGGTGGCTCTCAGCAGGGTGCCTTCTGCAGCCGGGTTGATGGAGGAGTCCAGGGGCTCCTCGGAGGTGGGAGCAGAAGCAACGGTTAGGGGGAGGGAGTATGGGGAAAGGGGGGCTGGAAAGAAGTCGCCCAGATCGAGGCCCGCTGGCATAGGATCGTCCTCCCCCTGGGTGACCGGGGTCAGACCCAGGGCCTCGATCTCCTCATATATAGAGGGGAAATTGTTTTCCGCTACCCCAGGATTCTCCCCGCCGGCACCTGACGCGATGGTTACTTTGGGGCACACTGGGGTTTCAGATGGTGCCTCGGGGGTCTTGGAGGGGAGGGACTCCCGTGGAGGGGAGATACCGCCTTCCAGTGCTGCCACGTCTTCCCCAGCCGGCTCTGGTGGGTGGAACACACCCGTGGGTAGAGCGGAAGGCTCGGCATCGGTGCCCCCCTTCCTGGTCTTCCGGGGGGCCTCCGCATCAGATGGGAGGAGCGGAGCTCGAGCCTTCCGCTTGCCCCGCTTCCCCTGGACTAGGGCCCAGCCCTCCATGGCATCATCCGGGGGCTGGCTAGCAGGGGTTGTGTCAGGGGGCAGAGGCGATGGCTCAGGGACTCGAGGGGGTACGGTGGTGCAGCACAAGGGAGGGAAGATTCCCCTTGGGGCGGGCCCTCTCCCATGCTTGGCGCTGTCCCTGCCGCACCCTCCTCCACAGGCCCCGCCAGATTGCAAGCAGCGGGGGCGGGGTTCTCCCGCTCGTCTGGGCATAGTGGGGGAGGTGCCCCTTGGGCCTGAGCGGGAGCAATGGTGGATTGTAAAGGAGGAGGGGCGGTTTCAGGTGCCGGGCAGCCAGGGGCGTCGGCGATGACGGGGCCGGTGCCCTGCCAGGGTTCGGGGGTTCTGAGTGCCCCTTCTTCCCGGGCCAGGGGGCAGTCCCTCCGGACGTGCCCCATCGCCCTGCAGAGGTAGCACCGGGCCTCCCCCGTGGAATAATGAACCCTGTAATGGGTCCCCTGGTAGGGGACTAGGAAGGACCCCTCCAGTGCCTCTCCGTCGCGCGCCGCCGGCAGCAGTTGAAGCTGCACTTGCCGGCGGAAGGAGAGGACGTGACGGAGGGCGGGGTCTTTGCAGCCCAACGGGAGAGGGCTGATGACAGAGATGGGCTTTCCCAAGGTAGAAAGGGCGGGTAACAGGGCGGCATTGGGGAGAAAGGGAGGGACGGAGGTCAGGACCAGGCGGACGCCCAGGTCCTCTAGCGGCTCTAAAGGGACGAACACGCCCCCCACCACCAGGCCCTTCTCCACCGCCTCCTGGGCGGCGGCCTCCGATGTTAAGAAGAAGACGACCTTGCCATACATTTTGGAGGCCGCCACAATGGCCGTGGGCCCCACCACCCTCGCCAACGCCCGCACATAGGTTTCCACGTGGGGTGAGGCGGGCACCAGGAGGCAACGGACGCCGTGCTTCCTGGTCATGGTGGGAAAGGGGCCCCGGCCGCTATAGATGGTAGCGGAGGCGGTGGGCTGGAGAAATGATGTAGCGGCAGACGGGGGGGCTGCCGCCACCTGGGCGTATGCTCTAGGGGCCGGGGGAGGGACACCTGCAGAGCTGGTGGAGGGAACAGCGGGGAGGGGCGCCCCAGCTGGAGATGGGGCCGGGGCATCGGGGACAGCCCCTGCCATGGAGGGCCTGGTCTTTTTAGCGGGGCCCTTCCCCTTCTTCTTCCCCTGGCCCTTCCCGCCGGCTGGGAGGACTCCCCCCAAATCTGAGGGGGTGATAGACGTGGCAGCAGTGGAGGTCACCCCGGTGCCCGTCGCTGCTGGTGCCCCAGCGGGGGCGATGGCAGATGGTTTGGCAGCGGACGTAGAAGCTTGGGGGGGTGACAGAGGGGCAGACGGGGGAGGGAGAGCTCGGGCTACTGGAGAGGTCTCACCCGTCTCATCCCCCGCCATCATGAGCAAGGAGGAAAGGGGGACACCAAAAGGAGGAGGGGAGAGGGGAAGCAGGTCGACCACTCCTCCCCGCTAGGCTGCAGGCAGGGGAGGAGGGCGCCAAAAGGGGTGGGCTGGACGGGGGGCAATCAGGGGTTAGGGGTCAGTCACCGACACAAGGTGGAAATTCCGGCTCCTCTTGGTGCACTGGGGGGGGGGGGGATTCAACAACATTGAGGGTGCAGTGAAGAGGGTTGCAACTAAAAAGGGGAATTGCACAAGCGCATGGGAAGGGGCATGGGCACACGGAGCGAGGGGTTAAGCGGTCTGGGGTAGAACAGGGAAACCAAGGGGCTAGCTTCAGAGGCTGGGGCGGGGCAAACAAACAAAGGCTGCAGAAGGAAATGGGCGGGGCAGGCAAACAAACTGAAGCTAGTAAGGGGGGCTGGAGCAAAAGAGGAGGCAAAGCAAGTGGCAAATGGGGCAGGTAGTAAAAGGCAAAGCTGGGGGTTAGGCAGTCCGGGGGGGGCACATGTGCCCATGTGCACTTGCATAAGTCTTTTTTAGCTTGCTGCTGCTTCTGGCCCAAATGGTGGAAATAGGGCGTGGCAAGCCAAGCAAGCAGCTGAGTCCAGAGGCAGGAGCTGAGGCAGCTGGTATACAGCCAGTGGGGGTGGTGGAGGGGGCAGCGGTGGTGGTAACAGTGGTGGGGGTTGGGGGGGACACACAGATGGATGGGGGGGGCAGCTCCACGCCACACCCCCTGTGTCCCTACAAACACAGTCAAAACCCCCACCACAAGAGCACAGTTTGAAAATTACTCAGTCTTAGGCCCCCTCCACGGTGGTCTGCAAAGTCTCTAGGTGCTGCCCCACTGGCAGATGATCCTCTTCTTCTCCTCCTCGGGCTTCAGCAGCTCCAGGCAGCGGCCTCTGCAGCAGCAGCAGCTCCAGGAACTCCAGGTGGTGGTCCAGGCAGGCAGAATGGACCCCTCTCAGGTGGTGGTGCTGGTGGTGGTATCCACAACAGCAGTGGCTGGGGTCTCTCACTTCTCCTCTCTGGGGAGTGGGCTAGCAGCCCCTTCCCCACCCCAGGGCTGCAGTTGGAGCAGTACCAGCACCCAAGAGTGGGGGGTCCAGCAGCCAAGTAGTAGAGAAGGGGGGTGTCTGGCCCAGCCAGGGGAGCAGCTGGAGCAGCAGGGAGAGCTTAGGGCCTAGCAGCAGCAGGAGTAGCAGTTTCCCACCTCCCTTCAAGCTAGAAGGCTATGGGAGAGTCGTGCGGGAGGGGGAGAGAGAGATTCGCTCCAGGCTAAACAAATCCCTGGTACCAGGATCAGTGAAATGGAAGCTGCTCCAGGTCAATTAAGACACCTGGAGCCCATTAAGAATTTTCCAGAAGGCAGCGAGAATGCTATATTGATTGGGACACCTGAAGCCAATCAGGGGCTGGCTGAAACTTGTTAAAAGCCTCCCAGCCAGTCAGGTGGGTGTGCATGTCAGGAGCTGTGGGAAGAAGTTGTGCTGTTGGAGAGGCTGAGTAATACACACCATATCAGGCACAAGGAAGGAAGCCCTGAGGTAAGGGTGAAGTGGAGCTTGAGGAAGTGAGGGCTGCTGTGGGGGAAGTAGTCCAGGGAATTGTACATGTCATGTTTCTAAAAGATCAGCTACCATAGCTGATACTATTAGGGTCCCTGGGCTGGAGCCTGGAGTAGAGGGTGGGCCTGGGCTTCCCACCCCCACCTTTGCCCCCTGCTTAATCACTGAGACTGGGAGACAACAGAGACTGTGCAAGGAAGGATAACTTCTCCTCACCTCCCTCGCTGGCTTACGATGAAAATGGCTCAGTAGACTGTGACCCTTGTCTCTAGAGAAAGAAGGGTTATGTGGAGGGTCACAGTGAGCCTCTGAGGCTAGTGAAATCTGCCAGGAAACGCGGGACCCATAGAGGCAAGGACAGAGCTTTGTCACAATATATATATATATATATATATATACATCCATCCCTACCCCTTATGCATGCATCCACCTGCATGCATCCACATAGAAACCACACCCCATCCCATCTCACTCCTCCTCATGTACACACACCTTCCATGGTGCAGAAACCCTTCCACAGTCTGTGCATGCACCTCCACACACACAGACATGCCACCCCATACCTCCCTCTGTGTGTGTATATATATACTCACACACAGACACACTAGAGATGGAGCAGATTCAGATCTGGATCTCCATTTACACAATGATTAGGGGTCTGAGTTCACTGACAGACAGACTGAAAACCAGGCAGGCAGATCAGGAGAGAGAATGAAGGACTAAGTGAACAATGCACAGGAAGGCAAGTGGAGTGAGGGTGGAGATGGGATAAGGGGATTTTTGGGGCTAATTTCAGACCCCGTTGGAGTGGGTATGACTCCACTGAAGTCAGTATCATTCCACACACACACACCAGGTCTACATTAGAGGTAGCGGAATTATTCACTGCAAATACATTATCTGTCAAATATCACCTTTTTTTCCCCTGGGTCTTTGCAAATCATCACCCAGATTTTCTTCTTCATTCTTCAATAGCATTTGCTGACCAGTTTGATGGATGATTTCTGAGCCTAAAAAACTGTTTGCTTCTCTCTTTGTGCTGTTAGGTCATGTGGTATCACCTCTGCTACCCAACTGGACATGTGGAATCTTTTTTTAAATAGGAGAGTGAAGGATATGAATGATGACTAATGGATAGTGATTAACTAATAGCAAATACTCTTGTTTGCCCATGTATACCCTTGACCCATGTGAATCCCTTTACTCATATGAGCCATCCCTCAAGAGGCAAGCTAGCCAGAATCCAGCTGGGCAGATCTACATGAACTTGACTAGTGTTTCTGCAGCACCCTACCAACACTGGCCAGCCTGATCTAATTGCTGGAAATTTCTCTCTTGATGCTCTTTCCTTTCATAACAACCCCTATGGGAAGGGCTCCCAGGGCAGACCTGGGAAGCTGAGTTTTGACTTTACCACTGGGCTGCAGATTAAACCCTTGCTAGTTCCTGATGTTGCCAGTCCCTCCTGGAGCCCTGGGGATTTCCAGAAGATTCTTCTCCACCATGGAGGAGTACATTAGCTGTTCTCCAGAAGGGAAGAGGATTGCCTGAAAAGATCTGGGTAGCAGTCAGGTGAAACTGTAAAAAATCATCCCCACGAATACAGATGGGGGAGAAGAAAGGGACAGTTGAATGAATGGACCACTAGGCTTCCTTCTGGAGAGAAGGGGACTGTTTGGAATTACCTCCACTGGAGCACATGGGAATCATCTGCCTGTGCCAAATTCTCTGCTGGTGCAAATGGGTGAAGTTCCAGAGCTATGGATGTTTACACCAGCAGAGAATTTGCCCCTCCCCTGTGTTCAAGCCAATAGGCAAAACCCTTGCTAGGCGGGTTTTTTAAACTGGAAAGAGAAGGTACTAGGGAAGGTCATGAAAGGGAGATTACACCAGTCATGGGAAGAGAGAGGATGGGACAAAATGGTTTATGTGCAGAAGGTAAAGGGAAGGAACTGGACAATCAATGTAGTCTCGCTCTTGAAGGTAGAATATCCCATGATCAGAAGTGTCCTCATTGCAACGCAAGAAGCATGGCAGACTTGCAGGATGAGCTAGAGAGTTTTGGTTAATATGGAAGATCACAGCCTGAATGCAAGTGTGACTGACTGGCTGGCTGAGTGGTTACAGGGGTGGGGCTGGCTGGTTAATGTGGATGGCTATAATGATAGTGCATTTACAGATCCAAAGGATCCGAGAGTGAGAGAGACACTATACATGAAGCTCATTTCTTCCACCAGCAATGTGTGGCCCATCTGCAATGAAGCACAACTGTTTAACAGCACATGGCAATCCCGTACAACAGTTTAGGACAGGAAGTGAAGTGGGGTTCCTTATTGAGTTGAAACTAAACAGGGAGATTTTGTAGGCTGGACCTCGGTTTTCTATGCAGAGGACTGTACTGCTGTCTGCACAGTGCCCCAGCATCATGCTGGCATCACCCTTGTTATGCCTATTTTACTGATAGGTAAACAGAGGCACTAAATTGGTAAATGACTTGTGCTGGGTCACCCACTGAGTCAGTTACTTAGAGCCTAAGATTTCTGAGTCCCACTTCCTTGATCTAACTACTAGACCATGCTACCTCACACTGTAAGCTTAAGACAGACAACAGGATAAGACTGTGGGGAACGAGAAACAAGGATTATCTTTTTAAAAAACTCCCCTCAAATGAGCCATTTGATCCAGTTCATCTACGCATGGGCGAGTGATTTGTGCATGAGGGTGGAGGAGGAATTGCCTTATTTCCAAGGCATGGATTGAGTTTGGAAGATTTGATTTTCTGGTCAGCCAAATTTCTGTAACTAGTTGTATGAGCTACCAGACATTTTCTGGCCACCGCGCTTTGTCTGGGAATTGTCTAC
Source organism: Dermochelys coriacea (assembly GCF_009764565.3). Classification (NCBI taxonomy): domain Eukaryota; kingdom Metazoa; phylum Chordata; order Testudines; family Dermochelyidae; genus Dermochelys; species Dermochelys coriacea. The sequence continues at coordinate 39,506,482 of NC_050077.1, forward strand.
TTTTTAATACCCAGCACTCTGAGTCTTGTCAGCTGCCTTTACTACAGTCAAAGGTACGTCCCACTGTGCCGTTCCCATGGTGCTCTGCAGGGTGTGACAGGCAATGCAGGCTAAATCATCCCCAGTGCAACAATTGGCGTGAATCTAGAGCTCTCCAGGCAGCTGGTTAGCAGATGGCTTTACCGTGGTGGATGCTGAGCCCCAGTACCAGAATAGAGACCCCTGAACTCATAGGACGTTCCACTCTGGATTTGGCAGCTTCCTATTATTTGTACATAGACCCAGCCTAGACCTTTGTATTCAGAATGCTCTGGAACACTGGGAAGAAGGTTCAGATTCAGACATGTTTCAGAGTAGCAGCCGTGTTAGTCTGTATTCGCAAAAAGAAAAGGAGTACTTGTGGCACCTTAGAGACTAACAAATTTATTTGAGCATAAGCTTTCGTGAGCTACAGCTCACTTCATTGGATGAATTTGGTGGAAAATACAGTGGGGAGATTTATATACACACACACACACACAGAGAACATGAAACAATGGGTTTTATCATACACACTGTAAGGAGAGTGATCACTTAAGATGAGCTATTACCAGCAGGAAGGGGAGGGGGAGAAGGAGGAAAACCTTTTATGGTGATAATCAAGGTGGTCCATTTCCAGCAGTTAACAAGAACATCTGAGGAACAGTGGGGGGTGAGGTGGGGGGAGAAATAACATTAGGAAACAGTTTTACTTTGTGTAATGACCCACCCACTCCCAGTCTCTATTCAAGCCTAAGTTAATTGTATCCAGTTTGCAAATTAATTCCAATTCAGCAATCTCTCGTTGGAGTCTGTTTCTGAAGTTTTTTTGTTGAAGGATAGCCACTCTCAAGTCTGTAATCGAGTGACCGGAGAGATTGAAATGTTCTCCAACTGGTTTTTGAATGTTATAATTCTTGACGTCTGATTTGTGTCCATTTATTCTTTTACGTAGAGACTGTCCAGTTTGACCAATGAACATGGCAGAGGGGCATTGCTGGGACATGATGGCATATATCACATTGGTAGATGCGCAGGTGAACGAGCCTCTGATAGTGTGGCTGATGTGATTAGGCCCTATGATGGTGTCCCCTGAATAAATATGTGGACAGGGTTGGCAATGGGCTTTGTTGCAAGGATAGGTTCCTGGGTTAGTGGTTCTGTTGTGTGGTGTGTGGTTGCTGGTGAGTATTTGCTTCAGGCTGGGGGGGTGTCTGTAAGCAAGGACTGGCCTGTCTCCCAAGATCTGTGAGAGTGATGGGTCGTCCTTCAGGATAGGTTGTAGATCCTTGATGATGCGTTGGAGAGGTTTTAGCTGGGGGCTGTACATGATGGCCAGTGGTGTTCTGTTAATTTCCTTTTTGAGCCTGTCCTGTAGTAAGTGACTTCTGGGTACCCGTCTTGCTCTGTCAATCTGTTTCCTCTCTTCCCCAGGTGGGTATTGTAGTTTTAAGAATGCTTGATAGAGATCTTGTAGGTGTTTGTCTTTGTCTGAGGGATTAGAGCAAATGTGGTTGTATCTCAAGGCTTGGCTGTAGACAATGGTTCATGTGATGTGTCCTGGATGGAAGCTGGAGGCATGTAGGTAAGTGTAGCGGTCAGTAGGTTTCCAGTATAGGGTGGTGTTTATGTGACCATCACTTATTTGCACTGTAGTGTCCAGGAAGTGGATCTCTTGTGTGGACTGGTCCAGGCTGCAGTTGATGGTGGGGTGGAAATTGTTGAAATCCAGGTGGAATTTTTCAAAGGCCTCCTTCCTGTTGGTCCATACGATGAAGATGTCATCAATGTAGCGTACGTAGAGAAGGGGTGCTAGGGAACGAGAGTTGAGGAAGAGTTGTTCTAAGTCAGCCATAAAAATATTGGCATACTGTGGGGCTATGCAGGTACCCATAGCAGTGCCACTGACTTGAAGGCATAAGTCGCCCCCAAATCTGAAATGGTTGTGGATGAGGACAAAGTCACAAAGCTCAGCCACCAGGTGTGCCGTGGCTTCATCAGGGATACTGTTCCTGACAGATTGTAGTCCATCCTCATGTGAAATATTGGTGTAAAGAGCTTCTACATCCATGGTGGCCAGGATGATGTTTACAGGAAGATCATCAATGCATTGTAGTTTTTCAGAAAGTCGGTGGTGTCTCGAAGATAGCTAGGAGTGCTGGTAGTGTAGGGTCTGAGGAGAAAGTCCAAATAGCCAGATAATCCTGCTGTAAGAGTGACAATGCCTGAGATGATGGAGTGTCCAGGATTTCCAGGTTTATGGATCGTGGGTAGCAGATAGAATACCCCTGGTCCAGGCTCTAGGGGTGTGTATGTGTAGATTTGTTCCTGTGCTGTAGCAGGGAGTTTCTCAAGCAGATGGTGTCGTTTCTTTTGGTACTCCACAGTGGAATTGGAGGATACTGGCCTGTAGAACGTGATGTTGGAGAGTTGTCTGGCAGCCTCCTGTTCATAATCTCACATGTTCATGATGACTACAACACCTCCTTTATCAGCCCTTTTGATTATAAAGTCAGAGTTGTTTCTGAGGTTGTGGATGGTATTGCATTCTGTAAAGCTGAGGTTATGGGGAAGCACTCTGTGTAGAAGTCCAGTCTGTCATTTTGACCGTCAGGTGGAGTCCACGCAGAATTCTTCTTCTTGTAGGTTGGTAGGAGGGTTCCTGTGGTCAGTGCTTTGTTCAGTGGTGTGTTGAAAATATTCCTTGAGTCTCCAGTCAAAAGGTCTGACAAGGGAGGTGCTGTAGTCATCATGGACAGGTTGGATTATGAATAGGAGGCTGCCAGACAACTCTCCAACACCACAGTCTATAGGCCACTATCCTCTGATCCCACTGAGGAGTACCAAAAGAAACTACACCATCTGCTCAAGAAACTCCCTGCTACAGCACGGGAACAAATCTACACAGACAAATCTACCCCTAGAGTCCTGACCAGGGGTATTCTATGTGCTACTCAAGATCCATAAACCTGGGAAATCCTGGATGCCCCATCATCTCAGGCATTGTCACTCTTACAGCAGGATTATCTGGCTATTTGGACTCTCTCGTCAGACCCTACACTACCAGCACTCCTACCTATCTTCAAGACGCCACTCACTTCCTGCAGAAACTACAATGCATTGATGATCTTCCTGAAAACATCATCCTGGCCACCATGGATATAGAAGCTCTTTACACCAATATTCCACATGAGGATGGACTACAAGCTGTCAGGAACAGTATCCCTGATGAGGCCACGGCACACCTGGTGGCTGAGCTTTGTGACTTTGTCCTCACTCGCAACCATTTCCGATTTGGGGACAACTTATACCTTCAAGTCAGTGGCACTGCTATGGGTACTCGCATGGCCCCACAGTTTGCCTACAAGGTCTTTATCAAGCATTCATAAAACTACAATACCCACCTGGGGAATTGAGAAAACAGATTGACAGAGCAAGATGGGTACCCAGTAGTCACCTACTACAGGGCAGCCCTAAGAAGGAAAATAACAGAACACCACTAGCCATCACATACAGCCCCCAGCTAAAACCTCTCCAGCACATCACCAACGATCTACAAATGATCCCTCACTCTCACAGGCCTTGGGAGGCAGGCCAATCCTTGCTTATAAACAGCCCCCCAACCTGAAGTAAATACTCACCAGCAACTACACACTACACCAAAGAAACACTAACCCAGGAATCAGTCCCAGTAACAAACCCCGTTGCCTTCTCTGTCCCCAAATCTACTCTAGCGACACCATCATAGGACCCAGCCACACCATCAGAGGCTCATTCACTTGCACATCTACTAATGTGATATATGCCATCATGTGCCAGCAATGCCCCTCTGCCATGTACATTGGCCAAACCGGACAGTCTCTATGTAAAAGGATAAATGGACACAAATCAGACACCAGGAATGATATCATACAAAAACCAGTAGGAGAACACTTCAGTCTCCCTGGACACTCAATAACAGATTTAAAAGTAACCATTCTTCACTGAATAAACCCCTTCAAAAACAGACTTCAAAGAGAAACTGCTGAGCTACAATTCATTTGCAAACTTAACACCATCAATTTGGGCTTGAATAGGGACTGGGAGTGGCTGGCTCACTACAAAAGCAATTTTCCCTCTCTTGGTATTGACACCTCCTCATCAATTATTGGGAGGGAACAACATCCACCCTGATTAAATTGGCCTTCAACATTTGGTTCTCCACTTGTAAGGTAACTCCCTTCTCTTCATGTGCCTGTATCTGTAATTTTCACTCCATGCATCTGAAGAAGTAGGTTTTTTACCCACGAAAGCTTATGCTCAAATAAATCGGTTAGTCTTTAAGGTGCCACTGGACTCCTCGTTGTTTTTGTGAATACAGACTAACATGGCTACCCCTCTGATACTTGGCACCTAGCACAACAGGGTCCTGATCCATGACATGGGCTCCTAACTGTAACACAAATAATAACAGTAATAATATAGTCCTGAGAACATAAATCTGGTTATCAAACCTTAAATAAAGGCTTGCTGTAGTCACAGCATAGTATCAAGGAAACCAGTACAGCAATGTCTCTTCATAGACTTGAAGGCCAAAAGGGACCGTTGTGATCATCTAGTCTGACTTCCTATATAACAGCCTGCCCACTCCTGTAATAGACCCCTAATCTCTGCATGAGTTACTGAAGTCCTCAAATCATAGTTTAAAGACTTCAAGATACAGAGAATCCACCATTTACACTAGTTTAAACCTGCAAATGACCCATTCCCCGGGTTGCAGAAGAAGTGAAAAACGCCCTGGTCTCTACCAATCTGAAATGGGGGAAAATTCCTTCCCAACTCCACATATCGCGATCAATTGGACCCTGAGCACATGGGAAAGACCCACCAGCCAGATACCTGGGAAAGTGTTCATACCATTATACAAGGCACTGGTGAGACCTCAACTGGAATACTGTGTGCAATTCTGGTCTCCCATGTTTAAGAAAGATGAATTCAAACTGGAACAGGTGCCAAGAAGGGCTTACTAGGGTGATCTGAGGAATGGAAAACCTACCTTATGAGAGGAGAGTCAAGGAGCTTGGCTTGTTTAGCCTAACCAAACCAAGGCTGAAGGGAGATATGATTGCTCTCTATAAATACATCAGAGGGATCAATACGAGAGAGGGAGAGGAGTTATTTAAGATAAGCACCAGTGTGGACATAAGAACAAATGGCAATAAACAGGCCATCAACAAGTTTAGGCTCAATATTAGGAGAAGGTGTCTAACCATCAGAGGAGTGAAGTTCTGGAACAGTCTTCCAAGGGGAGTTTATCAAGCTCAGTCTTAAAACCCAGCTGCAACTGCTAATAGGAACACTTCCCTGTCTCTGCAGGAAATACCTTGCCTGAGGCATCCTAGGACTGCATTAGCCTTTTTCACAGCCACATTATATTGGTGGGTCATAGTCATCAAGAGCAGTCAGTGCTCTCTATACAGGATATGCAACTCCTACGCCTTGCAAAATGAGCAAAACTGCATGAGGGTCTACCCTACAGAGCAGATAGATACAGTGGGCCAGATCCTCAGCTGGTGTAAATTGGCATTGGAGGCATTGGTAACATCATCGGGACTTCCCTTGTCTTAGCTCTGGGTTTCTGAAGTTGACCCTTAAAAATGTCAGTTGCCTGACTGTGTTCATTGGGCCAAATCATTTTTCCTGCTGTGGGGAGGTCATGAGTCCAACATACCATTCAAGAGCGTGCAAGGAGGGGGTCCTGCTTCTGGGTCCTCTAGTACAACATAGCCCTATGGAGGCTGTGGCCAGGCTTGTGCCTTGGCAGGGTAGTAGAAGAGAGAGCAAAGATGCTCAAGACATAGTGAAAAAACAGTAATGGCAGCAAGCAGATAGAAAAAATCCTTGATTTTACTTTATGAACTGACAAGGAAACATTAAGGTGGGTGACAGCAAGGGAACCCCTGGGGGCCAGTGACCACAAGGCATAATGAGAAGCGGGGAAAGAAACCAGTGATGAGCATCCTTTGGAAAGAACTATGGCTGACAGGGTGAGAAAAACAAGAGGAGCTGGTAACCATATGCCTCAGGAGATGATCTATGGAGAGGCGTGGGCTGGGAGGTAGCACCTAATGTCCAGCACCTCAGCCTGCCTGCTGGAGGTAAGTGCCTGAGGAAAGGATGTGAGAAGAGCGCGGAAAGCGGAGGAGGAGTGAAGTGAATCTCAAGGGGGAAGGCAAATGGAGTGCTATACAGAAACACATGGTAGAGGAGGGGAAAAAACCAAGGGCTGACATGTTTCCTCTGGCACAGCAAGGGGTGGTGTAGACACTGCACTGCCCAAGGACTAGCCCTGGGGGCATTGTGCCTCCCCTGCTTCCTCCTGACTCAGTTGGGGAAGGCTTAATAATGTGCTGTGGCTCTGTACCAGCAGGAAATTTATAACACGCCCATTCACCAGCTGTGTGGCCAGCAAGAGATAGGTGGAGTCAAGGCTCAGTCTATTTCGAGCCCAAAGTGCAGGTCTGGGATCTTGGCTCAGAACTGCCAAGGAGGAGGAGGAGAAACAATAGGTTGATTTAAGGCTGAAATTGACCCTGGCAAAGAGGAGGATGGTAAAGTAGCTGTAGGGGTGACTCAGTCAAGGCTTTGTGGATGTATGTATGGCATGAGGCAACATTCAAATGCTCTCATGCTGAGGTCTGGGAAGTCAGGGTAGAATCTGGGTCATAGCAGACATGGAACTAGCCAGCACTAAAAGCACCATGCTCTTGGACCCATTCCAGAATTCTCTGGGAATTGAGCAAACAAGTAGCTTAAGACATGGTCTTAAACCTGGGACTCTCAGCTCTGCTCGAGCCATTAGCCAACGTTGTTTTGTTTGGCTCTTTGCAAGCAGCATGACTGGGCTGGGAGAATGTGTGGGTTATGTAATACCCTGGCCAAGTGTGTGTTGTTCCCACCTAACTGACAGAAGTGAGCTGCCTGCTACCTCTCCGAGCAAGTGACGCTTGTCTAAATGCACTGGGGCAACTTCAGGGGTGATTTAAAATCGATTTAGTTAAACTGGTGCAAGAGGCTGTGTGGATGCTTTTATTTTGATTTAGCCTAAGTCAGTAGGGAACAGGGTCAAGCTAAACTGAAGCAAACCACCCTTAAACCACAAGAAGTGTCCACACAGGGGTTTGCCCTGGGAGAACAAAATCACTGCAGGTTTGTGCATAGTGAAAGACATAAGCCCCTTAGCTACGTGTGTTTTGTAGCTAGCTATCTCAGATTCAATCCCTGCTGCTGACACAGCCAGGGAGATGTTACAGATGGGGTCTGTCTCTGAGTCTGGCCTGGGTCTTCCACTACTGCTGTTAAGGTTTTGGATGGATACGTGTATCTATTGTGGCGCTGGGCACTGAAGCATCTGAAATGTCCCTCCTCTACTTTAGAGGCTGCACTTGTAATGTTGGGAAGCACAAGAATCCCTGGACAGATCCCTATATATGGGGTGGACAGCAGAAGGGAGAAAGAGACCTTGCAGCCAGTGCTAGTGCAAACCTAGGGTAGGAAAATTGTTTTATTAGTATCTTTATTTTTTATGGCCATTTCTTACCACAGGGCTCAATTCCACAGCCAGCAAACCAAGCCCAGTATGAATTGAGACCATGTCCTGATCTGCTGGCTGAGTCCTTAACTGGCTGCAAGATGATCCCTGGATTTTCAAGTATGCCTTCTGTGATCTGTATATCCTTCTACTTGAAAATCACATTGCTTAAAGATGATGAGCAGGTCTGTCTTTGAGGGATAAGGCAGAAGAGTTCTGCCTGCCCTGCTTAACTCCACTGCAATTCAATGGATCATCAGTCTCCTGGAGGAATAGACAGAACAAGTTATCAAGGACCAAAGCGCTAAGAGTTCTGACTCCCTACCTCTCCTAGAGTTTCTGGTCTGTCTTCCTCTTTTCCTTCCTCACTGGAAGCCTGTGTCTGAGACCATTCTGAATGCTGGCACTCATTTCTCATCTTGCTCTCGGGGGACTGGATGGCTCAAGAGATTTTTACCATTGAGCCTTTCACCTCTAGATCACTGGTTTGGAGCCCACCCCAAATGGTAACAACAAGAATCTAGGGAGGGATTCATTGGAAAAAAAAAAAGTCTATCCAGTGAATGTTGCATTTTTTTCATGTCTATGAGCAGATCATAGTTGGCCAAGACATACTGGATACTTGCATTGATTCACAGAGTAACCCTCAATGTGCAGCTCAAATAGAGCAGGACAGACACCTGCAGACCTGTGCTTGCACTATTCAGCCAAACCTAGTAGTGACTGTCCCTCATTGTTTAGGAAGTACAGTGTCCTTTGAAGAAAAGACACATGGAAGAATCTGGTCTCTTGAGAGACTGAAGCATGAGTGGGGTGAGGGTGCTCATGCATCACTCACATATAACTTCCTTCAAGGCCTTGCAGCTCTGTTTCTGCAAGCATCTCGAATCTTGTTTTGCAGGCCATAGCCAAAACGCATCAAAACTGATGGAAAGACTCACCTTGATTTCAATGGGCTTTGGATCAGGCTGTGATAACATTGTTCCACCACCAGTGCTAGCCTCAATGACCTTCTGTCTTTCTGCCACTGTCCTCTCCATATAAATCTCCACCCAGCCCACTCTGCGGAGCCACCACTCTCTCCACATGCAAATTCCTCCTCAAGTCTCAATTCTTCCGTGATGCCAACCAGGGTGAAACCCAGACCACACTGAAATCAGTGGAAGTTTTGCCATTGATTTCAATGGGGCCAGGCTTTCAATCCAGATGTGAACCCAGCCAAATGAAACAAATGCCTCCCAGTGATTCTTTCTCTTCAGCCTTCCCCGTGCAACCCCTGTCATCTCTGCTTCTCGCTCTGAGACAGGCACTTAGCAGATAGTAATAATTAATAAAGAGCCCACTGGGGCAGCTGTAAATGGCTAATAAGGTGCACACCAGCCCGATCTGTGCATGTAGAGGTTAGCACTCTGCAGTGAGTGCTCCCTTTCTTTAGAAATTTGTCCCATCTACTTTGCCATCAAAGCCCTTTGCAAGGCAGCTGGTCAATAAGCGATGCATCTTCCAAGGAAAAACGGGGCATGGCTGGGGTTCCACTGCATCCAGGGATCGCTAGCTGCTTCTGGCAGCTGATGCAGATGTAATGTATGCCAGGGGGACTGGATTGGTGTAGAGTTGCCCAGGATTGAGAGAGAGCAAAGGGCAGCTATGGGCACCCTTTTTCTTCACCTGCATCAATGGCTGATCAGTTGCAGCTGAGCTCTGGCCTCTCAGCTTTGCCTTGCCTTTTCTTGTGCCAGTGCTCTGGCAGCTATGTAACAGCAGGAGACAATTATCCTGTGACTAAATTCTAGCCCATTAATATTCTCCTCCCTAAGTAGCAGCCATCCATCAGGCTCAGCTGGGGACTATGCAATGTTTTTTTTTAACATCAAATTATTGTGAAACTAAGTGTTCCTCTTGGGGGCACGGAGCTTGGATCAGATGGGTGTATCCGACATGTTGCAGGTGGCTGGTGGGACACTGGAATGCAGTCCTCCTTGTGTATAACCTCTTAGAGAAGCAGTGTGGTCTACTGGCTAGAGCACAAGCCTGGAAGTCCAGAAACCTGGCTTCTATTCCTGACTCTGCTGTGTCACCTTAGACAACTCACTTCCCCTCCTGCTTCCCTTTTGTCTGGAAGCTCTTTGGGGCGGGGATTTGTCTCTCAGTATTCATCTACGCAGTGCCTAATACTAGAGAGCCCTGACCTCAGGTGGAGCTCCCAGATGCTCCTGCAGTACAAATAAATGGTATAAATTACCAAATATTTTAGACCAAAAATCACAGCTAACCTTTCTGTCCCAGCTCCACCAGCTAGATAATCTGTCCATCCCTCATGCACCCTTCCCTAGAATTCTAGCTGGTGGAGATCCATTCTCTGACTCTTAGAGCAGGCCTACAGTCCTGGACCAAAGCTATGCCAGGAAGGAAGATGCAAATAATGGAAATGGTGTTGAAATCAGTTGTTTCTCCCCAACTCTATAGTGGCTTGGTTCTGTTTATTGAATACAAAGCAAGAAGTCGATACCGAGCTCGGAAATAAGGGCAGGATGACACTAATGCTGCTGATCCCTGTAATCTGTTGGCATCTCAATGAATAGTGGAGATGGCAGCACCTAAGAAATGGGTTTCCTTGCTACCTATATCTCTGATTACTAAAATGATTCCATCATCCAAATGATAGGCAAACCTCAGCTGGTGCTGTCATTTCCAGTTTGGATTAATGGTTTAGCATGCTCTGGGGAGATACATAGCAGAGTATTTTAGTGGCTGAACTTTTAGGTTCTTAATCATTTGAGTTTTGTGTATATGTGGATAGCTGAATAGATGGATGGATAAATGTTGTGAACACACACCTGTGTACACACACCAGCACCTATATATAGTGTGTTCAAAACATCTGTTTTGTCTAGTCTAGTCTAGTCTAATCTAATCACTATCTGTATAAACACACACACACACACACACACACACACACACACACACACACACACACAAATTGATCTACCTGTCTATTCAGATATTTTATACATCTCTTATCATCACCATAGTATCTGTTGTGGGCTTTGCCATTTAAATTGACAATAATGTGTTGATCTGGCCAAATACACACACAAGCAGAGGTTGGCCTGATGAAATCAAGATGTTGACTCAGTTTTCAGAATACTAAGTGCTGTCTGCAGAAGGTATAGTCCATTATTTATTGTGTGGTGTCTTTATTATTACCATATGCCTAGTTATAAAGGTTCAACACTCAAAGCAAGCTGAATGTGTAACAGCTCTGCTAATTATAAATTAAGAATATAAATTAAGATGTACAATGGAGCCTTTATTCCCCAGGACTTTAGGAGAAAGCCTTTGTTTATTCCTTATTACACAGAGGCTCTTCTAGGTTCCCCTTCCCCTCTTTCCCCCATTTAGAGCAACTTGATTTGCTTGCATTAGCAAAAATGGCTTGTATGATGAATTTAGTGGATGTGACTCTCTGTGGGGGTGGGGTGTGTTACAGTGCATAAATATATTAATGTATGTGGCAGCTGTAACAGATCCAAAGAACTGATATTGGGTATGTGTGTGCATCAAATAATAAGGACCAGTTTTTTATTTACACAAACCTCCTTTTACACCAATCTGATGGTGTAAAGGTGCTTTAAAGTGAATGTAAATATATGCCTACAGTGTAAAAGGGCCTTTGTCTAAAGGAGAATCTGGCTCTCAGTATCCAGAGACAGCTCCTGGTGCTTTCCAAGCAATAGATCTTTCCTGTGTGCCCCAGACAGAGTTTATCCTCTCTGATCCTGCTGATTTCTTTTCCGGAGTCTGAGACTAACTGAGCTGTGATTGAATCTGAAGTTGTTTCTGACCTGCTTCTCTGATGCCGAGCCTTCGGCAACTTCCTGGGTTGCTCTCCAAGGTGCTGATTCTTTCTGTGTTGAGTGAGCCAAAGCCACTGTCTGGTGTGTTGAATCTTTGCCTTCCTCACATTGCGTGAAATTAATGTGCATATGAACACAGGAACTTCCAGATTGTATCCATCCCAGGGGTCCATCCAGGATCCTGTCTCGATCAGTGGCCAGTACTGGATGCTTTAGGGAAAGGTGCAAGAAACCCTGCAGGAGGCAGCTGTGGGATAAAGATCAAGTAATCATGCATTAGCTAGATGAGTTATGGGCTGAATTTCACCGTCCCAAATCCCAGGCACTTCAAGGCCAGAGCCTGTACTCCATCACCCTGTGGCTCCTATTCTGCATCTATTTGGATGACTGGATCCAAATAATCACAAATCCCTTGGACTCACCCTTGGCCTATCCCCATTGTTACCCTCTGTGAGATCACCAGAAAGCCTCCTTCTGCAACACTTGGCATTGCTGAAGCCCTCTGCCGGGGGTGGCATTTAGATAGGACAGGGGGCAGTTCTGTGCTTCATACTAAGTGTTTCTGAAGAGAGAAAGAAACCCCATAGGTGTAAGACTGGATTCCTCACAGAGGAAGGAGCTGGGAGATCCTGGCTGGTGCTGGTGGCAGGAGGGGCACTGGGTCTGGAGAACCATCAGCTTCTGGAGATACAGTGACTCTGGTGGAGTCTTGACATGCAGTAGAAGCCCCCCCTTCAACAGTGGGTTGGGAGGGAGAGGTGGGGCAGGAACTTCAGGGGACAGGCCCCACTGGGGAGCTTCCCTGTTTTCCCCATTATTTTTTAAACAGACTCCTCCTTTCCCAAGGCATGTGCCATTGTGAATGTGGCTAATAGATTACCATTCCCTGCAGGTCAAAACCCTCAGCCTTTGATCCAGCCCATTTCTGGAGCAGCTGTTTGCTAAACACCAAGGTTCTGATCCTCAGCTGATGTAAATTGCTGTTTCTACTTTGGCTCCATTGACCCTATATTGGTTTATACTGACTGGCCCTGATTTCCTGCGTGAAAGTGTGGGCAGAGCAGCTTCTAAACTCAGCAGCCCTGCTTTGAAGCTTTCTGCAGTGATTCCAGACTGAGCCTTCCCCTGTGTGCATGTGTTAGAATCCAGGACACTGTGTCATGCAGGACTCTTACACTGCAGGGCTGTACCCATTATACTTTTAGTGTGTAATTGGCCGATATACAGTTAATAGATTTCAAAACCAGAAGGGACCATTGTGATCCTACAGTCTGACCTGAGTGTGCACAAGGCTTTGTAAAGCAGGGTTAGTATTGCTATCCTCATTTTACAACACAGGAAATTGGGTCGCCTAAACACGTTTGAGGATCTGGACCCAAGTGACTTGCCTAAGTTCACCCAGCAGGTCAGTGGCGGAGCTGGGACTAGAACTCCTGGCTCCCGGTCCTGGGCCCTAGGCCACACTTGATTGAATCACACTTGGTCTGCTTCAATAAGGTGAAGGGCTGGGCGGCTGAGCTTCAAACCTGTTCTCTTTGAAACCTCATGTGTGGGTCCCTAAACTATTGCCATTGGTCCTTCCCATTGCTTGAGTTGATTTTGAGATGGCAGCTTTGCAGGCATATTCCAGAGCTAGTAGAACAATCACTCACAGGTGTTTATTCTGAGCTCCCTATTTTGATTTTCCAAGAGCTGTGAACCTTCTCTCATTAATAGACCCAGCAGCACCAGTTTGCGTGGAGATGTTTTGAGTTCCTATATGCAAGTCAATTAGTTCCTAATTATGTGTGCGTGCACGGTGTTTACCTGTGTGCCTGATCCCCTATTTCCGGGCACCTCACTCAGCACATTTTCACACTGCTGTATCATTCCCAGCTCAGAGGGGCTATTAGTCTAAAGCTGTACAGAGCCCAGAGGAGGGAACTACTCTTTAAACCAAAAAGAAAAGGAGTACTTGTGGCACCTTAGAGACTAACAAATTTATTAGAGCATAAGCTTTCGTGAGCTACAGCTCACTTCATCGGATGCATTTGGTGGAAAAAACAGAGGAGAGATTTATATACACACACACAGAGAACATGAAACAATGGGTTTATCATACACATTGTAAGGAGAGTGATCACTTAAGATAAGCCATCACCAACAGCAGGGGGGGGAAGGAGGAAAACCTTTCATGGTGACAAGCAGGTAGGCTAATTCCAGCAGTTAACAAGAATATCAGAGGAACAGTGGGGGGTGGGGTGGGGAGGGAGAAATACCATGGGGAAATAGTTTTACTTTGTGTAATGACTCATCCATTCCCAGTCTCTATTCAAGCCTAAGTTAATTGTATCCAGTTTGCAAATTAATTCCAATTCAGCAGTCTCTCGTTGGAGTCTGTTTTTGAAGCTTTTTTGGTGAAGTAGAGCCACTCTTAGGTCTGTGATCGAGTGACCAGAGAGATTGAAGTGTTCTCCAACTGATTTTTGAATGTTATAATTCTTGACGTCTGATTTGTGTCCATTCATTCTTTTACGTAGAGACTGTCCAGTTTGGCCAATGTACATGGCAGAGGGGCATTGCTGGCACATGATGGCATATATCACATTGGTAGATGCACAGGTGAACGAGCCTCTGATAGTGTGGCTGATGTGATTAGGCCCTATGATGGTATCCCCTGAATAGATATGTGGACAGAGTTGGCAACGGGCTTTGTTGCAAGGATAGGTTCCTGGGTTAGTGGTTCTGTTGTGTGGTGTGTGGTTGCTGGTGAGTATTTGCTTCAGATTGGGGGGCTGTCTGTAAGCAAGGACTGGTCTGTCTCCCAAGATCTGAGGGAGCGATGGCTCGTCCTTCAGGATAGGTTGTAGATCCTTGATGATGCGTTGGAGGGGTTTTAGTTGGGGGCTGAAGGTGATGGCTAGTGGCGTTCTGTTGTTTTCTTTGTTGGGCCTGTCCTGTAGTAGGTGACTTCTGGGTACTCTTCTGGCTCTGTCAATCTGTTTCTTCACTTCAGCAGGTGGGTACTGTAGTTGTAGGAATGCATGATAGAGATCTTGTAGGTGTTTGTCTCTGTCTGAGGGGTTGGAGCAAATGCGGTTATATCGTAGCGCTTGGCTGTAGACAATGGATCGAGTGGTATGATCTGGATGAAAGCTAGAGGCATGTAGGTAGGAATAGCGGTCAGTAGGTTTCCGATATAGGGTGGTGTTTATGTGACCATCGCTTAGTAGCACCGTAGTGTCCAGGAAGTGGATCTCTTGTGTGGACTGGTCCAGGCTGAGGTTGATGGTGGGATGGAAATTGTTGAAATCATGGTGGAATTCCTCAAGAGCTTCTTTTCCATGGGTCCAGATGATGAAGATGTCATCAATGTAGCGCAAGTAGAGTAGGGGCATTAGGGAACGAGAGCTGAGGAAGCGTTGTTCTCAGTCAGCCATAAAAATGTTGGCATACTGTGGGGCCATGCGGGTACCCATCGCAGTGCCGCTGATTTGAAGGTATACATTGTCACCAAATGTGAAATAGTTATGGGTCAGGACAAAGTCACAAAGTTCTGCCACCAGGTTAGCCGTGACAGTATCGGGGATACTGTTCCTGACGGCTTGTAGTCCATCTTTGTGTGGAATGTTGGTGTAGAGGGCTTCTACATCCATAGTGGCTAGGATGGTGTTTTTAGGAAGATCACCAATGGACTGTAGTTTCCTCAGGAAATCGGTGGTGTCTCGAAGATAGCTGGGAGTGCTGGTAACGAAGGGCCTGAGGAGGGAGTCTACATAGCCAGACAATCCTGCTGTCAGGGTGCCATGCCTGAGATGATGGGGCGTCCAGGATTTCCAGGTTTATGGATCTTGGGTAGCGATAGAATACCCCAGGTCCTGGCTCCAGGGGTGTGTCTGTGCGGATTTGTTCTTGTGCTTTTTCAGGGAGTTTCTTGAGCAAATGCTGTAGTTTCTTTTGGTAACTCTCAGTGGGATCAGAGGGTAATGGCTTGTAGAAAGTGGTGTTGGAGAGCTGCCTAGTAGCCTCTTGTTCATACTCTGACCTATTCATGATGACGACAGCACCTCCTTTGTCAGCCTTTTTGATTATGATGTCAGAGTTGTTTCTGAGGCTGTGGATGGCACTGTGTCTGCATGGCTGAGGTTATGGGGTAAGCGATGCTGCTTTTCTACAATTTCAGCTCGTGCACGTCGGCGGAAGCAGTCTATGTAGAAATCCAGGCTGCTGTTCGACCTTCAGGAGGAGTCCACCTAGAATCCTTCTTTTTGTAGTGTTGGCAGGAAGGTCTCTGTGGGTTAATATGTTGGTCAGAGGTGTGTTGGAAATATTCCTTGAGTCTGAGACGTCGAAAATAGGATTCTAGGTCACCACAGAACTGTATCATGTTCGTGGGGGTGGAGGGGCAAAAGGAGAGGCCCCGAGATAGGACAGATTCTTCCGCTGGGCTAAGAGTATAGTTGGATAGATTAACAATATTGCGGGTGGGTTACGGGAACCATTGTTGTGGCCCCTTGTGGCATATAGTAGTTTAGATAGCTTAGTGTCCTTTTTCTTTTGTAGAGAATCAAAGTGTGTTTTGTAAATGGCTTGTCTAGTTTTTGTAAAGTCCAGCAATGCCCCTCTGCCATGTACATTGGCCAAACTGGACAGTCTCTACGTAAAAGAATGAATGGACACAAATCAGACGTCAAGAATTATAACATTCAAAAATCAGTTGGAGAACACTTCAATCTCTCTGGTCACTCGATCACAGACCTAAGAGTGGCTATACTTCAACAAAAAAGCTTCAAAAACAGACTCCAACGAGAGACTGCTGAATTGGAATTAATTTGCAAACTGGATACAATTAACTTAGGCTTGAATAGAGACTGGGAATGGATGAGTCATTACACAAAGTAAAACTATTTCCCCATGGTATTTCTCCCTCCCACCCCACCCCCCCACTGTTCCTCTGATATTCTTGTTAACTGCTGGAATTAGCCTACCTGCTTGTCACCATGAAAGGTTTTCCTCCTTCCCCCCCCCTGCTGTTGGTGATGGCTTATCTTAAGTGATCACTCTCCTTACCGTGTGTATGATAAACCCATTGTTTCATGTTCTCTGTGTGTGTGTATATAAATCTCTCCTCTGTTTTTTTTCCACCAAATGCATCCGATGAAGTGAGCTGTAGCTCACGAAAGCTTATGCTCTAATAAATTTGTTAGTCTCTAAGGTGCCACAAGTACTCCTTTTCTTTTTGCGAATACAGACTAACACGGCTGCTACTCTGAAACCTGTCTTTAAACCAAGGATGGGCAAACTTTTTGGCCTGAGGACCACATTTGGGTATGGAAATTGTACGGTGGGCCATGAATGCTCATGGTTCCTG
Organism: Dermochelys coriacea; assembly: GCF_009764565.3. Classification (NCBI taxonomy): domain Eukaryota; kingdom Metazoa; phylum Chordata; order Testudines; family Dermochelyidae; genus Dermochelys; species Dermochelys coriacea. Next base: position 39,523,277 of record NC_050077.1, read on the forward strand.
GCCAATGGGAGCTATGGGGGCGGCACTTGGGGCAGGGGCAGCATACGAAGCCCCCTGGCTGCCCCTATGCGTAGCCCCCTGGCTGCCCCTATGCGTAGGATCCAGAGGGGGGACATGCCGCTACTTCCAGGAGCTGCGTGGAGATACGGCACGTGCGGAGCAGGGCAAGCCCCAGACACCGCTCCCTGTCAGGAGCTCAAGGGCCAGATTAAAACATCTGAAGGGCCGGATGCAGCCCCTGGGCCATGGTTTGCCCACCCCTGCTTTAAACACTGTGTGGAATGGGCATATTTGAGGGGATTAGAGGACTATATCAGTTCACAATTGAGCATGCATATGTGTAAGTGAAGACTAACACTCAGACCACAGTGGTCAATTTAGAGCACTCCTCTGGGCTGTTTCCACCTGCATTGGATAATAAGCAGCAATTCTGGCATTCATGTCTGTCCAGTGAGCCACGAATGTATCCCCCTCTGAATCTCACCATTTTCTGTATCTCAAAGTGCTCTCCAAAATGCCAGCCAGTATCTCGCCCAGCATCTGCTCTGCTTCATAACCCTTTCAGCCAAAAGCAGGACCAGCTTGTCCAACAGATTCAGGCTTGTCCCAAATGAATGGTTGTACCAAATGAATAGAGGAGTGTGCAGAGCTGGAAATGGCTCAGTAAAACCGTGGTGGGCTGAAAACATCCACAGAGAAGCATAGGAAGGACTAACAAGTTCTGCCACAGTGCACCCTAAACCAATGACTCGAGTGGCTCCAAGTGGCTAGGCACTGAGGACCCAAGGGTACACACCCCAAAATCTTAGCACAAAACACCAATGTGGCTAATGTGGCTGCAGCTCCACTAGCTGTGGTATGTGGGCTCTTGGTGCTGGGCTCAGCTAACGTGTAACCTAGCACACAGGAACACACTAGGTGTAGATATACCCAAAGTGGGACTTGATTGATGCCAAGGCCTCTTGCTGGGTGAAGTTCATTCAGACTGTTTTGTTGCATGCATCTCCTCTATACTCATCCCCCTTTTGCAGAAACAAACCCCTTGCCTTACTTTCCTGCTAGCTTCTGCTGCTCTCTCAGCCAAATTGCCCTCCACTGTCCCTGATCCAAATGCTTGGCCTTTCCCTGTGAAGTGGCAGCAGCAATTAATTGTGTGCATAGCTCTCTTGGTACCAGGGAACCAGCCTTCAGTGCTTGTATTGTAATTCTCTGTTGTGACTTGTGGTGTGTTCTCTCTTTAGACATCCCAGTGTGTGTTCTACTTGCTTCCCTAACAGCTGTCAGGCATTGTGCTGATGGTTTTAAGTTCCTTCCTCTTGGTTCCCACCCCCTTCTTTAGAGCAAATTTAGCATGTGTCAAAGGAGCCAGACTGATAGCACCAGAGCCTCAAGTACTCTGTGTATTTGCGGAGCAGGTACAGCATGGGCAGGAGCAGAGCCAGCTCCTTTGCACTGCCCTTCCATTGTGCCTCAACCTTCTCCTGGAGCAGGGTAGTCTTCATGGGGTCTGGACCATCCTTGTAGGTGTACAGCACCCAGCATAATGGGGGTCTTTTCCTGGACGCAGGCTCCCAGGCACTACCACAGTGAAAATAACACTGATAAACCCCAGTCACGTAGCTGAGTGTCTGCTGAGTTTGGGTATGTCTACACTGCAATCTGTGGTGTGATTGCAGCTCGTGTACACATTCCTTCACAAGCACGTCTACACATGGCAATGAAGATTTGACTGTACTACTTCAGCATAGTCTGGACAAGCATGCTGGAGACTCTGAGGCCCTACCCATGTTACTGAAGCCCATGCCACCACATCTACGTTACAGTTAAGTGGGTTCGGCTGCCTCACAGAGTCAGATGGCTTTCCCCTGGATTGAAGGAAGATGGATTTCTGAGGAAGAGAGGATCTAGGGTGTGGGCTGAGCTGTCCTGAGGGAAGAGCTATGGGAGCGGCAAACCCCAGGCAGAAGGCTTGAGCTGAACTCTGCTATCTTATTGTTGTTTTTCTTTGCTAACAAAGCCAAACTCCAGGAAAGGTGAGTTTGGATTCTATATAGTGGATGGGCTGTGTTTGCAGAGCAGGTAGGGAAAGATGCCAGCGGATGTGGCTGTTTAGTGATGTGTCCACTTGTGTGCTGAGGAAAGAAAGGACTGAGAGCACCAAATGATCCCCTAAAGGCTACTGAACTGTTGGCAGCTGATAACGACTATTCTGGAGTATACCAGTTTGGTCTGATTCAAACTTAAAGATGGAAACTCTGAAACTTGTTCATTACAAATCTCTGGAACTGCCAATTCCCCCCATTAGTGAATTTATAGTTAGTGTCCATTCTGTTTTCTCGTAATCACTTTCTTGCAACAAATGCACATTAAAGGTGTAATTGCATTTGCCATTTTCTGACCCAGTCCCTCATTATTTCAGAGTTTTACCTAGAGCTGGACCCCTAGCCCAAACACCCTCCAACTTCAGAGGAATGTTCAGAATCTGAGCCTGGAACTACATCCACATTTTGTGAATGCCTCTGACCTTTATAATGGACTGAAACAAAAACCAAGATCTAATCTCTCCCCCAAATTCAGGGTGTTTGAAATCTGGATCCAGATCTGAATGTTGTGCCTTGAGCCCATCTCTACCATTAGAAATGGTGTAGAGCTACATCAGCCCAGGCCCCTCTGTATGAGGGTCTTTTTGGATTCCATCATTCTCTTATACTGACCAGCCCTCGTCTTTTCATGTTATCTGCAAAAGTGCACAGCAGGCAGCTTGCTCTTTACTGAAGTACCATAAAGCATGAGCAAGATTGGACCTCAGAATGATCTTGTGGCTCCCTGTCTGCCTCTTCTGTTCTACATGGTCTATAATTATTTCCTACCATACTCTGGGCTAGGTTACTAAGGTCTAGACCCTTCCCCCTCTTAGGTGGACATGTATGGCTCAAATAGAAGCAGAACACCTGCAGATCCACTACACACAAGATGGCCAAGCTGTGGACAGGACCCCCATGGTCACCTCATCTCCTATGCGCTGGGGGGAAGTTTAGGAGAGGGCTGATTAGGCATAGCAGGCCTTGGCTGTTGCTGCCTGGAGGTTGCTGGGCAGCTGTATCTCTGCTACATGCCTGGGCTCCAGGTGCGGCAGGAGGATCCCCACTTACTTGGGTTCTGAGAGGAAGATTGTCCCTACGCCAGTAATTTTTAACCCCATTTGGAACTTCTCCATCAACCGTCCCCTTGTTAATGGCAGAGTCGGCACCATCTCACTTATCTCATCTAGCAGTCTCTTCCTCTAGTGTCTGGGTACTAATATCTCAAAGGGCATCTCTGCCCATGCTTCAGAGACCTCTCTGGGCTAACAGTCCTTTTGAACTCTTACCAGTCTCAGGGCCCCAGTGCTGGAGGAATCCTTGAGTATCACAAAACTGCCAGGTTGGCCTCTACCCAACACTGCCTCATGGCCTTACCCTGGTGGCAGGAGGAATAGGGAGTGGCCAAGGCATCCTTATGCCCTGGAAGCCGCCGATTGCCAGAACAGCCCCTAGGGGCCATAGGGTATAAATGAGAACAGCCCTGAGGCTACTCTAACTTACCCCATGAATCAGCCTGACCCTGGAGTTGGAGTGTAAATGTGGCTTGAAACTAAGGGCACATCTATACTTTGAGTTAGAGCCGTAATTTGCTGCTCAGCTAGACATAACCACGTCACTATGAGCAAGCTAGAGCACTAAAAATCACAGGGTAGAATGATGGTGCGGGTGGTGGGACAGGCTAGCTGGCTAAATACCTCGGGGCCCAGGCGTGGTCGTACTCGAGGCAGCTAGCCACTTCCAGCTACAAGTGCAGATGTTCCCATCCCCACTGCACTTGTGTCAAGCCCAGCTTGGTTGGGGGCCTGAGATGATTTTGCCATCATAGCAACTGGGTCTTGATCCCAACTCTTAAATTCAGGGAAAGGAGTATGGACACTGGGAGTTTGATTCAGGGACTATTGCTAAGAAACCCCACTGAGAAACCCCAGTCAGAGCAGGGGATGAAGAGTCTGTGAAACAGCAAGAGGCAGAATTTAAGGCATCAGCAATGTGAGATAAAAAGAAACACATGCTCCAGCTAGCTCCACCTGCTCTGCATAGCTGAGCTTGTGTACTCCTGTGCTCAGCTGTGTTATTGTAGGTCAGCTATGGTGCTGTGCTCCTGTAAGGGCTGCATGTCTGTTAGGAGGAATACAGAGCTCAGCCCTGTGGTGCAGGCAGTACAGATGCACTTGGTGTATTCCCTTCATAGGCCAAACTCCCATTGAAGTCAGTGGGAGTTTGGCCTGCAAGCTTGGGCCATAAATCCTAATATTAAAAATGGATGTATGTGCGTTGTTCAGTGCCATGATTTCTCAGAGCAATAACATCTGCAACATAGCCATATACAACTGTATTTATAGTTATGAACCCATTGCCATCTCAGTCTGCATAGCTGTCACTTAGCTCAGATCTGCAGAGGAAATAGACATTAAAGCAATAACTCTCACAACAGTCATCAGAGGTAGGTGTTGTTTTCCACAGTCTGCAGAGGGGGACAACTGAGGCACAGAGCTTAAGAGCCTCATGTCAAATCAGTGGCAGAAGTAGGAATAGAACTAATAATAGAACTAACCCCCAGTGCCTTAGTCTAACCATTAGTCAACATTGCCTCACTAGGTTGGCAAGATATTAGACCCAGGTGTTGGGGGTTACATGTGTAAATGCAGATGAAAAAATGTGTGCATGTTATTTGTTTGTGTGCCTGCTGTGAGCATGCAATTAAAAGGATTATGCATGCAATTGTGACAGATGCCCAGGCTAGTGGCTAGCTATTGTTGTGATGATTATTTGCCTAGTGGTTGCTGGCCATGAGTTCTCCACTCTAGAACACACAACAACATACACAGTCCCTGCCCCAAAGAGCTTGATACTGAAGTGCCTGGTTTGGCCCACTTTCCTCATGTGATTTCCCTGGGGCTACTCAACCTGAATGACAATGGCAGGATTGGGCCCTAAAGAGATACACTGGTGTGGATAGCTTATTTCTCAGTGTGTCCCATATCTGGCTGTCGGCCTCTGAGATCATAAGAGGGGACCATGGTAATGAAGTATATTATTAACACAGTGCCCGATCCTCAGCTGATGTGAATCATCAGTGGTGCCACTGGCTTTAGTAGAGCTGTGCCAGTTTATACCAGCTGAGGATCTTCAAGCAAACTGGGTTATATATTAAATACGATGCTGGGAGGCCACTGCTGCATAGCTCAGAGCTGCTGGTTTTAATAAACATTCACATTTCAGATGCACTGTGTAGCTCATACATCCCAAGATGTGCATCTGCCCTGCCATCCTGCAGGAGACCACACTGAACAAGTCCTTTAAAAGCTTAAACAGAGCAGCTAGCAGAGGGGAAGGCATGGGAGCCATTGTGAAAGCATGGAGCATACGTCCCCATGGCACAGGAAGCTCCTTTCTCCAGTGAAGGCTTTAGGGAGGCTGGGCTGAGTCACTACTAGTTCACCCTCGTCCTAGAATAGCTGGGCAAGAGCCATTCTAGCCCCTGAACTGATGACTGCTGCTGAGTAATCAAAGGACAAGGCAGGCAGTTTTCTCCTGACACAGTCCCAGGGAGCCTGGGGCCAGGGCAAGCTGGTAAATGGCTGAGAGAGCATGGAGGGTTTCTGTGGGGAAGCATCAGGGAGTGGGTACAGCAAGTGCTCCCAGGGAGGAAAAAGAAAGTCAAGCTCAGTGGAGCAGTTGTGGGATGTGCAGCTGATTTAAAGGATCAATCTTGGACACATTCAGGGCTTTGGGGCAGAGAGCATGCAGGAGTACCAGGATGTTGTTGGCCGATATGACCCCTTACATTTGAGGAAGCTGTTGATCCCTGAAATCTATCTAAGTTCTGCATGAGTTATACCCCACTCATCACCATGGACCTTATCCAAAGTCCATTAGAATCACTGGGAATCTGTCCACAGACTTCAGTGGGCCGTGGATCAGGTCTCATGGGCCCATGCACGTATGTTTTTAATGTCACACAGGCAAGGTCCCTAGAACTCCAGCTCTATACTGGTGTTTTGGTGATGTCTGCTACCAGTGCAGCTAGGGCTTAATTAGTGCCCTCCCTTTGAAGTGGGAACCTAAAGCTTTCACCCAGATAATTTATCACCAGGATTTGCACTATCTGCCTTATGGTCTCCGGAGGAGGCACTAGGACCTGTTCTTTTGGGGCACCAGGAAATTTAAGGCTGGCCCTGGTGGGAATTAATTGAGACCTGGCCATCTTGGATCAAGATGGAAGTTTGCATGTGTAGTCATGGATTAGGGTGTTTTCTGAATCCTGCTCTGAGCCTGAGCCATAGAGGATGGCAATCCGGTTCAGTTCCCTCAGCCTGGCTCTTTATCTCAAGCTGTAGCAGCTCATGCTTTTAGCGCTTGGTTGTCCCTGTTTCAGAGCCTGGTATGCTGGCCAAGATGGCAGCCATCATGCACGCTAAGACCTATAGGTTCTTCAGACCACACAGTTGTAATAAAGATGGGGGCAGCTGAAATCAACTGCATTTTAGATACCACTGTAAGGGTTCCTGCAAGCTGCCAATATGGTCCTGGGTTGGGCACATTGTGGGTGCCCCCAGCAGTTCTAAATGATTTTCAGGACTGATGATTGCTCTTCTTTCAAATAAGCAGTGATGGTCCAAAGACAAAATCCCAGATCCAGGAAATTTCTGAGCCAGATCCATCTCCATAGCACATCACTTGAGCCCATCTGTGCTTTTGGTGTTGCTGTGCCAATGAGCTACCATGCCATCATTGGGTACCGTGCCTGAGCAGAGAGGGGCAGAGTCAGCACATGGACAAGTTCTGCAACCGTCTGATAAAGCATAAAAAAACTAGGCAACTGGTTTGTGTTGATCGTCTAGGGATGAGGGAACCTCCAATGCTGGGGGGTTGGGACCCAAAGCTCAGATGGCTGGCTGAAGCAGGGGGGGTTACCTATTAGCCCCCAGGAGCATCTCATCCAGAGTGTTAAAGGCCAGTGTGCAAGGCAGAGACACTAGAGGAGTTTTCCCAGGTCCCACTGCAGAAGAGAGGCAAGTGAGGGAATGAACCAGCCTCATGCTCCCCAGGAGATGCTTAACCTGGAATTTAGGAGGAGTTGACCCATCAACCCTTCCCCAGGCAGAATAGAGGGAGCCTGAACCAGCCAGAAGTGGATGGAAGGCTGTCACCTGCCCAGGCCCCTCATAAAGGTACCAGAAGTAAAGAGCACCTGGGTCTGCTGGGAAGAAGGGTTCTTGTGGGTGATTGGGGTGGGGAACATCACTTACACTTTTGCACTGCTTCTGGGCCTGCAGAGAGATTGGAAGCACCCTGGGCATTCAGGATCCTGGGAAAGGTTCTGGCCAGGTGCAGATCCTGGGCTCTGGAGGAAGGAGGGATATTTGCTTGGAACCTGCTTTGCTATGGAATGGATCAGTACCATTGGGCAGGAGCAAGTTGACTAATGAAGTCCTGACAGAGCTGTGGTCTGGTGTCTACTGAGGTGATTCTGCCCCATTCACATGGCTATGGTGACTCTCTGCCAGCCACTCAGTTTGTTGGAGTTCACAAGGCCAATCTGGAAACCTTGCAGTGGCAGGATTTGCTGAAGTGAGAAGCACACTGCCCAAGGAGGGACAAAGCCATGAGTGTTTGTCAAGCAATGTAAGCACAGGACTCGGAGTGAAGAATCTTGGGTTTGATCCCTGATTCACTGTCCCAAGGAACTGACACACGAAGTTGAGAAGACCGATAAAGGGTGGGAGGGGAAACAGAGCACAGAGTGGGGAAGTGACTTCCCCAAGGTCATCCAGCAAGTCCATGCCAGAGTTGGGGAAAGAAACCAGGTCTCCTGATTCCCAGCCCCATGCCCTCCCCATTAAAATGCTGACCCCAGTACAGCAATAAGCTAGCCTGACCCGGAATTCCTTTGGAAGAGGGACATTGGGCCTTGTTTTATCCCCAACCAGCTAATCTCCATGTGAGTGAGGTGTGGAGGCTTCATGGGGCCCGCCCCATTCTGCATGAGGCTGCAGGATAACACAGAGTAAGCCCCATGGGAAGCAGCTATTTACGCTGGACTCCTCCCTCCATTAGGGACTGGGACATCTCCATCATAAATCAAGTGGATAAAATATTTGACTCAACTCGCTCCCTGCTTTTATCTCCAGCCCAGGGAAATTGGGCTGCTGAAAGCATGCTCAGGGCCCAATAGCTGCTGCTGCTCCCAAATTAACAGGCCAGCCAGATGAATGCTGACTTATTTATTTACTGTCTGTAGTTGCCCTGGACAACCTCGGGGGATGATGTACCATGGCTTCCTCCTGAGCACCCCTTTAATCCTGGGTAGTCCCCAGTTGTGCCCCTCATGGAGATTGTCCAAATAGCCGGCTGAAGCTTGTGTACAGCTGATACCCCTCTCCCCTTCTGCTCCAGCACTCCCTGTGCTGCTGAAATCTCACTGCAAGCAGCACAATGCACTGGGCCACCAACTGCCTGGGTCCTTTGCAGATTGTTTTCAGTCAGGAGAAGAGACAGGGCCCTTCTCATTCCTCACATGCTGGCTCCCATTGAAACTAGTCAGAAGGCTGTTGTCACGAGGACAGTATGTTCTGATGGCAGAAAGTGCTGCCCTTAGGCCTATACAGCTGAGGGAGATCCTGCCCTTTCCTCCACCATGCCAGCTAGAGCGCCGGCCACAATTCCCCTACCTGGCCATGTCTGACTCAGGCACGAGTAGGCCTAGTGATGAGCGACTAACTGTCCCCCTGTGGCTTTCCTTTCCTGGCCTCTCCCACCATGAGTGTGGTCACCACTGGCCTCCTGAGCAGCTGAGGGAGGAGGAGTGGCTCAGCTGGAGGGAGGTCAGAGACAAGTGGGGGTGGCTGGTTGGTAGAGATGTGGCTCCTAGAAGGTGAAGAGGGAGCTAGCTGGAGCTCTCACATGTGTGACTTTGTGGAACCCAGGGCTGGGCCTTGCCTGATAGCTTCCTGCAGCTCAGGCTGCAATCCTAGCTGCTCCGTATTCAATACAAAGGAAAGGGAAGTGCAGAGGTATATGAGGCCTAAGTCAGGACTGAGGGGCATAGGCAGAGCTGTGTGGCAGCCTGGTAGCGAACTAGCAGGTTTACTCCTAGATTTGGCTCATGTTGCCGTGAAACCAGGGCCTATTCTGCTGCTGCTCTCTGGGTTTAGACAGAGGTTCTATACCCTGGCCATTCTGAGTGGCAAGTTTGCAGGGCCTCTGCCACTCACCTCCTCTCTTGTAAGGCTTCCCCGACCCCACTCCAAACAGCCCTGTGTACGAGTGCACAGAAGGCACAGTGTTTCCCTGCCAGAGGTCTGCTTGTGGCTGGGTAACGAAGGCTCTTTAGACAAGTGTTGTTTGCTGGCAGGGAGGAGAAGCCACTGCTGTGTGCACGGTGTTTCTCCCAGCCAGCTGGCACTGGGCAGCCAGTCATCTGGGCTGGCATGTGACCTTCCTCAGCATTAGCCCAGAAACCAGACAGAAGCTCGCTATTCCCCGCCTCATTTCAACATGTCTGAGTGTGCAGATCTCCTGGGATACAGCTCTCTGTGCATTCAGGAGGCTGCCTCTCACACGGGAGATGGCTCAGAGGTAACATGGAGCCTACCGGCTGCACTGCAGCAGGGAGGAGTCTAAAGAGAGACAGAGGCTCAGGCAGTTTAGAGGCTCAAGACAGGCTATCAATTATTCATGGCCATATTTATAGAAGAAAATGCACTTAAATAATACATCAAAGAGGGGGAGAGGGATAGGAGCATGGTTCTCCGAAACATGGAATATTTATTGTCCTGTTTCATTTTCATTCCTTGCTGTCACTTCACATCAGCGTGCTCTGGGCTTTTGGGTGATTCTAAGGCAGGCCCAGGCCTCATGCCTGGCATGAGGTTCTTCTGCTTTCTATTGCTATATAAATCTGTATATTCCTCTATATACAGCTCTTCCTCTCTCTTTGTTCCTCATCTTTCTATCATCTGTCTCTTTATCTCCATGCTTTATCTAGCTCTCTAGCTCTCTCCCATGCATACCCCATCTCTCTCTTTCATCTCTTTATCATCACATATACAAGTACCTACATAGGGCAGGAGTTTCTGAAAGCAGGTGGTTCTTTGATCTAGCAGAAAAAGGCATAAAGAGATTCAATGGTTAGATGTTGAAGCTAGATGAATTTGGACTAGAGATAAGGTGCATGTTTTTAACCGTGAAGGGAACTAACCATTGGAACATCTTGCCTCAGGATGTGATGGATTCTCCATCATTTGAAGACTTTAAACCAAGACTGGATATATTTCTAAAAGTTGTGCTATTGCTCAAACAGCAGTTATAGGCTTGATGGAGAAATTACTGGGAGAGTGTCTGTCTGTGTTATGCATGGGGTCAGACTAGATTATCAGAATGGTATAGTCTGGCCTTAATATACATCCATCCATCCAGGGCATCTATCTCCTGGGTGTCTTACCTCTCCCCTGAAATGACAAGAGAGGTGCTGAATAGGGGGGATGCTGTTGACAATTAGAGAGAGGGTCATGGGACCATCAGTTGAGATCTCCAAAAGGAGATCATCTGGGATCAGCCATACACTGGCAAGGCCTTACATGAGAGCAAGGTCCCAAGTAACTGGAGTGGGCTTTTGTGCAGGGGGGGTGAGGGGGTTCAGTCCTGAGTTGTGTCCTCCTTTTGTCTTGGTGCTAGAGCAAAGGACTGGACTCCGGAGATGAGCTCTTTCCTTCCTCCCCCCCACTCCATCTCTGATCATCATCTAGCTGTCGAACAGGATGATAGGGAGAGCCTAAAAGTAGCAGATCCTACCTGGGCTGCATGGCTCCCAGAAGAGAAGAGCCCCTAAACAGCTCCTTGCTTTGATAGCGATTAAAGCCACCCCCACCTGAGATCAACCCACCTGAAAACAGGAATGGGGTAGATCCTCTGGGATGTCCATAGGACTATAGACCTAGTGTTTGTCAAGCCAGCTGCACCAGCCTTAGCTTTTCCTGTTCTGCCTCAGTCTAAACTCTGGTATTTCTGCACTCATTACTCCTGAGGGCATTCTGCACCAAAAAAATTAAAAATTCTGCAAAATTCTTCATTTTATTTATCAATAAATAAATATGGAGGTTCCAGCATGGCAGTGGGGAGCACAGCTGCAACCTCCCCACCCCTTGGACATAGACTCAGTGGTGAGGCCTGGGCTGTCCCAGAAACACCCTGGAGCCCTGCCCCTCTGCACTAGTACACCAGGTGTGGGGCAGGCAAGCTCAACCAGGCAGGATCTAAGTGTGAAGGGGCTCAGTGTGGGGGAGCCAGGTGTAGGGTCAGAAGGTTCTGTGTGGGACAATATGGGTGCAGGCAGCTCAGTGGGGGGTCTAGGTGTGGGGGATCTGGATGCACAGAGGCTTGTGGGGGGGGTTCAAGGGGAAAGGGGCAATGTGACTCTGCTGGGGCTTCCAGGTGAAGGTGGTTGGGGCTCACCGGAGGGATCTGGTTGTGGGGGGGGGGTCTCAGCGGGTGCTGGGAGAGTGGGGCTTGATGGTGTGGGCATCTGGATGCAGCTAGTTGGAGATCAGTGACCACCTTCTTGTTGCTTACATATCTGTAGAAACCCTTCTTGTTACCCTTCACATCCCTTGCTAGCTGCAATTACAATTGTGCTTTGGCCTTCCCGATTACATCCCTGCATGCTCGAGCAATATTTTTGTACTCCTTGTAATGATGCTGCCCGTGGGAGCCGGTTGAGGTCACTCAATCAGGGTGAACTGCAAACAAAATGGGGCAGATTAACTGCATACACTGGTGGATATTTCAATATTTAGATTTACCAAGCCAGCCCAAAACAGCCTCTGTGTTACCTCACTGGTTATTCCGAAGTCCAAACATCATAGTTCCCTTAAAGTATCCAGCCTCAGGCCTCCATCCAGACACACGTCAAACATATGATGATAAATTCTGAAAATTTTATTTCATCATATAAAATAAAAGGTTCTCCCAATCCCAAAGAATCAGCCACACACCCAGGTCAAATGATAACTTAGATCTTATCTTAGATCTTATTAACTAAACTAAAATGTATTAAAAAAGAAAAGACAGAGTGTTGGTTAAAAGATCAATATACATACAGACTTGAATTCAATTCTTGAGGTTCAGATACACATCAGAGATGAGTTTGCAGTTGCCAAAAGTCTTTTTGGACTATAATCTATGGACTATTTCTAATGTCCATATTCAGGGTGACTCCAGTCCATGACTGGGGACCTCAATTCTTGTGGCTTAAGGTTTCCCCCTCTTGAAATCCAAAGCAGATCTGTGATGAAGAAGGGTCATGTCCCAGGGTTTTTATACATTTCCAGCAGCCTTTTGGACTGAGAAAACAATAGGCTTAACTTTCGTTCTCGCAAACATCATGGCAATTAGCACAGGGTAATTTATCCATTAAACAGTTCAGATGCAGGTTTCTACAAATTTCAGAGAGAAATATAGACAATAAAACTATTTCATTCAAGTGTTTTCCTAAATATTAATACTCCTTTTCTTTAATCTTTGAATCAAAGCCATAGTAATAGACAAGACTTGTTTGCTTACATCACAAGACCTGAGCAAACAGGTACCCTTCTATCTCTAACAATGCAGGCTAACATTTCAAAGCTCTATTCATTTACGTAACTTCCTACAAGTCTTTAAAGTTCGGCCATGGGGTTATGTCAGTCTGAATTAATTAACTCTTTCTGGCCCTGTGTCACCTTTCAATGAGATATTATATTACGCTCATAACGTCACACTCCTCCCTAGTCATCTGTCCAAATTTCCATTTTGTGTAAGCTTCCTTTTTGTGTTTAAGTTCACCAAAGATTTCTCTGTTAAGCCAAGCTGGACAACTGTCATATTTGCTATTCTTTCTGCACATCAGGATGATTTGTTCCTACACCTTCAATAAGGCTTCTTTAAAATACAGCCAGCTCTCCTGGACTCCTTTCCCCCACTCCCAGGGGATCCTGCCCATCAATTCCCTGAGGGAGTCAAAGTCTGCTTTTCTGAAGTCCAGGATCTGTATTCTGCTGCTCTCCTTTCTTCCTTTTGTCAGGATCCTGAACTTGACCATCTCATGGTCACTGCTGCCGAGGTTGCCACCCACTTCTATTTCCCCTACCAATTCTTCCCTGTTTGTGAGCAGCATGTCAAGAGGAGTATGGCCCCTAGTTAGTTCCTCCAACACTTTTACCAGGAAGTTGTCCCCAACACTCCCCAAAAACTTCCTGGGTTGCCTGTGCACTACTGTATTGCTCTCCCAGCAGATGTCAGGGTGATTGAAATCCCCAATGAGAACCAGGGCCTGTGATCTGGAAACTTCTGTTAGTTGTCCGAAGAAAGCCTTGTCTACCTCATCCTTCTGGTCTGGTGGTCTACAGCAGATGCCCACCACAACACCATCCTTGTTGCTCTTGCCTCTAAACTTAATCCAAAGAGAGAACAGGTTTTTCTCCAGTTTCATACTGGAGCTCTGAGCAATCATACTAATCCCTTACATACAGTGCAACTCCTCCACCTTTTCTCCCTGCCTGTCCTTCCTGAACAGTTTATACCCATCCATGACAGTGCTCCAGATATCTGAGTTATCCCACCAAGTCTCTGTTATTCCAATTACATCATAGTTCCTTGACTATGCCAAGACTTCCAATTCTTCCTGCTTGTTTCCCAGGTTTCTTGCATTTGTGTACAGGCACCTAAGATAACTAGCTGATTGCCCTACTTTCTCAGTATGAATCAGGAGGCCTCTGCTGTTGCACCCTCCTTGTTGTGTTTCCTTCCAGTATCCCACTTCCCTCAGGGCTTAGGTCTCCACCCCCCTGCAAACCTAGTTTAAAGCCCCCCTCACTAGGTTAGCAAGCCTGCTTACAAAGATGCTCTTCCCTCTTCCTGTTAGGTGGATCCCATCTCTTCCTAGCAATCCTTCTTCCTGGATCAACATTCCATGGTGAAAGAATCCAAAGCCCTCTCTCTGACACCACCTGCATAACCATGCATTTATTTCCACAATTCAATGGTCCCTACCTGGGCCTTTTCCTTCAACAGGGAGGATGGATGAGAAGCATCAGAAACATCTCCCTTCCCTCCGCCCCCCAGGTTAACCTAACTAATCACTGTCTCACCACTGGGCTGGCATGCTCCATTGCACACCTCTTGGATGGAGCTTGCCAGCCTGTGGATGCCACTGTTTCATAGAGACATTAGGACTCAGTGTGATCTCACTGCCACTAAATTTATACTGGTAAGCTCCTTAACTTCAGTGGAGTTACTCCTGATTTACCCCAGTGTAGGTGAGATCAGTCTCAGGCCCTTTGCATCAGGCAGTAAAAACCTGAGGATGGCAGGAGCCACTAGGATGCTGCTCAATCATTTGCCATGCAGCCCTCTGGTCTTAGACCAATGAACCAGTCCCGTTGGCAATTGGGCAGAACATGAGTGCTGAATCAGATGGAGCCTTTTCCATCAAGTTCAGAAAAGAGCAGGTCATGAACCATGTCTTAATGTTCCATTCACAAAGGCAGATGACAATATTTACCACGTACTGTACAGTGTGTGACCCAGGCCATTCCCTTTTCATAGAATCTCAGGGTTGGAAGGGACCTCAGGAGATCATCTAGTCCAAACCCCTGCTCAAAGCAGGACCAATCCCCAGTTTTTGTCCCAGATCCCTAAATGGCCTCCTCAAGGATTGAACTCACAACCCTGGGTTTAGCAAGCCAATGCTCAAACCACTGAGCAATCCTTTTCTGTGATGGACAATGTCTTCTGTCAATCTGTCCCCACACCAAGGGCAGCCAGACTTTGCTCAATGGAGGGCCAGGGCAGCAGCTTGCCAGGAGACCAAGGACCACTGTTAGTGTGTGTGGAATGAAGCAGATCACAGTTGCCCTCAGCTGCATTCTCCCAGGCTCCATCTTGAGCCAAGCTGAGCCCAAATACCAGTGCCTGCAGAGGGATGGTTTCTGCAGCAGAAGACAGCTCCATACACAAGGATGGGAACACCTGGGGGCTGACCTAAGAACTCCGTAGTCTGGGGCAAGTCCATCCCTACAGTTTCTCCTCAGCCTCTTCCCTTCAGGGCTGGGGTGACCACAGCCTTGGGGCCCCCAAATCCAGGTGTGTTGGTTGGAGAAGCCCTCTGTAGTGTGGGAGGTACCAAGATCAGAATGGGAAGAAGATCTTATCCCAGTGGGAAACTCATCCTATCTTCTGGGTACCTTAGTGCCTGTTTGCTTGGCACACTTGACACTGCAAGTGCATGTCTCCGTTGTTTGTGAGAAGGAGAAAGGGCCATCAGCTCCTGTCAATGGAGACAAACCTAGATCCTGATGCTCATTCTATCATGTCTCATTTCCTGCTTCTACAGCACATTACAGTCCTCCCAAAACCTCATGAGTGATACTGTGCCACTTTAACACGCAGGCACACTGAGCCTGCTGTTGGGCATCATTAAGAAAGGGATAGATAATAAGACAGAAAGTATCATATTGCCTCTATATAAATCCATGGTACACCCACATCTTGAATACTGCATGAAGATGTGGTCATCCCATCTCAAAAAAGATATATTGGAATTGGAAAAGGTTCAGAAAAGGGGAACAAAAATTATTAGGGGTATAGAGCAGCTTCCATATGAGGAACAATTAATAAGACTGGGACTTTTCAGCTCAGAAAAGAGACGACTAAAGGGGGATATGATTGAGGTCTATAAAATCATGACTGGTGTAGAGAAAGAAAATAAGGAAGTGTTATTTACTCCTTCTCATGACACAAGAACTAGGGGTCACCAAATTAATAAGGCAGCAGGTTTAAAACAAACTAAAGAAAGTATTTTTTCACACAACGCACAGTCAACATGTGGAACTTCTTGCCAGAGGATGTTGTGAAGGCCAAGACTATAAACAGGGTTCAAAAAAGAACTAGATAAGTTCATGGAGGATCGATCCATCAATGGCTATGTAGCAATGCGAAGACTCACCAACATGGCGCCTACTGCTGGTTGTTTGGGAATTAGCTCATCCAACACTCAGATCGCCTCGTGGTGGCCGGTGTCTCACCTGCCTCAGGCCCTGGTGCCCCTCCGGGACCCTGGTACCCTTTACTTCAGGGTTCTGCCCTAGCAGTACCCCCACACTCTGGGTCTCCCCTATCAGGGAACCCCCTGCCCCTAAGCCCACCTTGCCTCAGTGGCTACTGCCAGTCATCATCTAGCCCCCTTTCCCTGGGGAAAACTGCAGTCTGTAATGGCCACTCATCATAGGCAACGGGGTTGGGCCAGCTGCTTCTGCCTATCCCCGGGCTACACCTCTGCCACCCCAGTATGTCCCTAGGCCTTTAACAAGGCCTCACCCTGGAGAGTTGTCAGGCTGGAGCTCCCCAGCTCCTCTTGCCCTTCCCCAGCGCTGTGCTGTGCTGCGCTGCGCTGCTTCAGGTACCCTGTGCTCCCAGGCAGCTAGGGCCTTCCCACTCCAAGGCTGGAGTGAGACTCTGCCCAGCTCCTCCCTGAGCCCTTATAACAGGGCCAGGTGTTGCCTGACTGGGACATGGCCCCAGCTGTGGCTGCTTCCCCAATCAACTTTTTCCACCACAGCGGGGTAACCACCCCACTACAGGCTATTAGCCAGGATGGGCAAAGATGGTGTCCCTAGCCTCTGTTTGCCAGAAGCTGGGAATGGGCGACAGGGAATGGATCACTTGATGGTTGCCTGTTCTGTTCCTTCCCTCTGGGCACCTGGCATTAGCCACTGTTGGAAGACAGGATACTGGGCTAGATAGATCTTTGGTCTGGCCCAGTGTGGCTGTTCTTATGAGCCACAGGTAGGAATGACATGCTCAGCGCAGCATGGAGCACCATGTGGAGCACTGTACCTTTAATAGGCTCTGGGAAGAGCTAATTGAAACTGTTGATGACTGAACACCACAGGCCAGGATTAGGCTTAGGCAACTCTTGGTCTCCATCACCTGGATCATGCTGCCTAACAAATACAGCCATACTAATCCTACGGAAACAGAAGGTGAAGCCAGGGGATGAAGAGCTGGAGGGAGGCAGGTCCTGTGCATGGGAACAGAGGTGGGGCCATGCCAAGTGATGGGAGCAGGTTGCACTGGCCAATCTCATTATTAAGATGGGGGTCACATAAGAACATGTTAAGAACCTCTGATTTATTCCACAAAGTGTCCATGAGAAGATCCTGATTGCTTCTAGTCTACCCAGTGTCCAGCACTGCTCATTAATACCTGTGGCCAACTCTTGGTACATGGTTCATTGGTGAGTGCTTCAGTGCGTGTCTACAATTCCAAGCTGGGTGGAGCTGGAGCACCCACTGAATGGTCCTGCTCCCTGAATGGATGAGCCTAAAATAGGTTTGTGATCACAAATTCTAGATGCACTCTTCCCACAGTGGTGCAAACTGCCCTGATTCTGTGTTTGTTCATGCTAATAACCTTAGAATCATAAAAGATTAGGGTTGAAAGGGACCTCAGGAGATCATCTAGTCCAGCCCCCTGCTCAAAGAAGAATCAACCCCAACTAGAGACAACTTCTTTGTCAAGCCAGGCCTTAAAAACCTCTAAGGATGGAGATTCCACCACCTCCCTAGTTAACCCATTCCAGTGCTTCACCACTCTCCTAGTGAAATAGTGTTTCCTAATATCCGACCTAGACCTCCCCCACTGCCACTTGAGACCATTGCTCCTTGTTCTGTCATCTGCCACCACTGAGAACAGCCGAGCTCCATCCTCTTTGAACCTTGCTTGCTACAAAATCCATCTGGTGCTAAACGAATTAAAAACGGACATGAGCACAGCAGGTGGGGTAAGCACTGAGCTTGTTTATCCATATAGGGCCTGATCCTGCTCTCACTTAAGTCAGTAGCAAAATTCCCATTGGCCTGATCCATCTATACCTGTGCACTGTAGGTGTAAAATATTAGGGGCAAAATTCTGGCTGTATTGAACACAATAGGAGCTTTGTCATTGGCTTAATGGGGCCGGAATTTCACCCTCTGTCCTGAGTTATCATCTGAACCAAGGCCCTTTGTACCACTCTGGACAGTGACTTTAACGTGAGTGTGAATGGAATTGAGCCCACTTTGCCCCTCCAGAGCAGTGTCAAGGGGCCTAAGGCCTTGTCTACACTGCAGAGTTTTGTTGGCAAAAGGCAGCTTTTGGTGGCAAAACAGATGAGATGTACATACTGCAATGCCACTTTTGGCAAAAGAACTCTTTGGTTTTGGTGACAAAATGAAACCACCTCGACGAGAAGCATAGAGCTTTCTGTGCAAAAGTTTTGTCAACAAAGAGCCAGTGTAGACACTGCAGTTTGTTATGTCAACATAACTGACCTTCCCCAGTTTTCCATGATGCCCATTGTGCCCCCTCTGCTCACTGTTTTGAACTCAGCTGCTCTGCAGGCATGCGCCCTGTGACACTGCACCCCATATTTGTCATAGTAATATTATTATGGCATAATTATGATGCATTTTGTACAATAAGTCATGTGAGGTGTCATTGGAAAAGTTTTGATTTGCTGTATATGATTATCCTATTTGTATGCATATATCATTTTTGTATCTGTTGTTCTGACTATTGACTAGGGATCTGTATTTCAAATGGGCTTACTCTGGAAAACATCCACAGCCAGCCTTTCAGGTACAACAGTGAAGAAGCCAGACAGTGCTGATGGCCCATCAGCAAAGACCATGGACTGTGGAATTGCTTAACCTTCCTGTGCGTGTTTTGGCCAACCTGTAAGCAATGGCTGCTATAACACTGCAAGGGCATAGGACCAGACTACATGTTTGGGAAGTCAGTATTTTCCCACAAACTGATCTGGGAACCAAGTTTTGAAACAAAGGGTTCCTGCCATATTCTAAAACTATATAAGGCAGGGAGTGACATTATCTGTTCTTTACTCCCCACACAAGAAGACTCCTGGAAACATCCAAGGAACAAAGACTGAACACCGAAAGTATTGGACCTAGGCTAAAGCGATTTCTAGCTGGTGTGTGAAAGACCTGGGGATTCCAAGCTGCAAAGCAAGTGTAGCTTGAGTTTAAGAATCTGCAGCCCATTTGTATAATCAGTTAGGATGAGAGATTGTTAATTCAAATCCAATCTATCTAATATATTAATCTTAGGTTGCATTTTTGTTTATTTGCTAGGTAATCTGCTTTGATCTCTTTGCTATCACTTATAATCACTTAAAATCTATCTTTTAAACTTGTTTTTGCTTTATCTAAAGCAGTGAGCTTGGAGTGAAGTCTGTGGGAATCTTACTTCAGAGGGGCTGTTGCATATTCCTCTCTACATTGAGTGGGAGGAGAACTGAATAATAAATTCATACTGGTTGGGGTTTGGACCAAGGCAGGATGATATCGCTCTGGGGTCCTTGGCTGGAAAGCTGGGGCTTATTTTGGCTGTAGCTTCTCTATTGTTGATTCACATGCAGTGGCTGGTCAGAGAGCCTGCATGTAGCTGCAGCTGCATACCTGTATGTATGCTGGTGAAAGTGTAAGACTAGGAGCATGTCTACAGCTTATCAGAGCAGCACAGCAGGAGAGGGAGCCTAGGCTGCTGAGTGAGAGGGCTCAGCAGTACCCCAGTTCCAGGTGGCACCTGGGGCGGGGAGGGGTGAACTTGTCACACACCCCTCCTCTTTTAAAATTCCAGGAAGCTTTGACATTCCTCAGCATGGAGGGCTCACAGAGCTGCTGAGGATGCCACTCCCAGCAGCTGAGGAGGCTGTGGGAGAACTTGGAGGAAATCACAGAACCATATGCAGACAGAGTGGGCTGCTGCTGCAGGGGGTGGGTGGGATGAGGTAGGGAGGAAGGAAGGGGGGAGAAACTGCTGTGCTGTGCAAAGCCGGGGGCTGATGTGGGGAAGTGTCCCCTCCCCCAGGATTGGTTGCTCAGGCTGCTATCTGAACTTAAAGAGACAGCAAGCCAACACACTCTCCCACAATACACAGACTTCCCCAACACACATTCTATTGCTGTCTCTTCCCCCCCACACACACACATTTCCTGTCACATCCTCCCTCCCCTTCCCTGGACACACTTCAGTGGAAAGTGTGAAAGTGGCTGACAATTTATTAGACAGCCCCTGGAATGATGGGTTTGAGAAATCTGCATCATGTTACACTGTACTGCCCCATGAGGCATTGCAAACCCTTCCCAAACCACCCTGTGGCCAGTTGCACAGTGGGATAGCCACCTACCCACAGTGAGTGCATCTGTATTGATGCAAGAGCTGCTAGTGTGGATGTGCTCTGCTGACACAAGGAGCATAGTGTGGGCAGGCAGCATAACTTTTTGTCTACTCTGTGGTGTAGACAAGGCTTTAGTGTAGATGAGAAGCTGGCCGTACCCTTCTAATTTGGTAGCATTTTACATCTATCTTGCAATGATATAAATGCCTGCCCCAGGTGCAGTGCGATGACTATTGACATAGGAATGTTCATAGTTGTATTAGCCACCTGGGGTCAGGAAGGAAATTCCCTTCTGGCCATGTTAATGCATTGGGGGCAAATTAATGTAAGATTTTGGCTGGAAACAAACAACAATTTTTAGTAACAAAGTGTTGTTGCCATGTTGTCCTCACCCCTCTCCCAAGCACTGTCTGGCACCTTAGCCGTGCAATCCCCATTACAGTGATTTTTAAACAGAATACCTGTTTATTCATTTGTAATGCACACAGGATGATTGACATGCAGAATAACACTCTGCAAACCTTATAGGCAGCCAACTCTGAGCTCCACTGCCGCTTTTAGCCACCTACGACAATGGGCAGGCATGATGCCTCCAGGTGCTAGGAGCACATGCAGCAGCAGTCACTCTCATACCTCTTAAAAAGGTTCAGTTTGCAGTCCTCCCTCACCAGCTGCTACTCACCAGCCTTCATCTTCCTGAGCTGCCCCACTTGAGAATCCAACTGCCCCAGGTTCTTGCTCCTGTTCTCCTGCGACACACACATTCCTACAATGAGGGAGGGCTGGGATCAGCATCCAGCCCCATCCTGCGCACAGTGAACATAGGGCTTGTCATAACAGATCGAACCAAACATCCACTTTTTGACAGTGACCAATACCAGCTGCCCCCAGGAAGGTGCAAGAAAGCTTTTGATGGACAGCTATGCATTAACATGACTAGGACTCAGCTGGTGCCCTGAATCATGATGGTTCATAGCCCATATACATTTTCATTGTGTCTAATACAACTATGAACATTTGTATGTCAATGGTCCCAGTTCTCCATCGCCCCCGCACCTGGGGCAGGCATTTATATCATTGTAAGATAGGTGTAAAATGCTACCAAATTAGAAGGGTAGGGCCAGCTTCTAATCTACACTAAAGCCTCTTGACACTGCTCTAGAGGGGCAAAGTGGGGTCGGTTCCATTCACACCCACATTAAGGTCACTGTCCAGAGTGGTGTGAAGAGCCTTGGGTTAAATAATAATTCAGGATAGAGGGTGAAATCCCAGCCCATTATAGGCATAGCTCCTATTGACATCAGTGGGGTCAGGATTTCACCTCTAGTATTTTACCCCTACCATGCGTTGGTATAGATGAATCAGGCCCAATTGGAGTTTTGCCAATGTCTCCAGTTGGAGCAGGATCAGACCCCAGTTAAACTGCCTACCCCACACCCTCCAGAGCATCAAACTGTGCTAAGCCTATCCCTATTCCTCTACAGATTTATTTTGTACCAGGAATGAAGTCTTCAGAATACTATTATTTATTGTGTGGAGACTATACGGTAGTCCTTAGCACTGGTATGCAAGGCACTGTACAAACATATAACAAAGAGACAGGGGTGCTGCTTTCCAACCCAAGAAGATCAAAGGCCATGTTTACATTAATGGAAGATGTTGCTGCTTTGCAGTCATGGGGCTATTTAAAGGGATTTAAAGTGCTGCCTTCCATTGATTGTAAAGAGGAAGGAAAGACTGTTTGATTTTAGGCCAGATTCTGCCCTGAGTTCCCCCCTTGAGGGATCCCATTGAGCCAGTGAGGTTGCATGAGGGTGGCAGAGGGAGGAGTACCCCCTCTGCACCCAGCATTACACCCCATTGTGCTGTGGTGGTGGTGCTGGTGCAGAGCCAAAGAGCCATGTGGTCTCAATGACGTGCGTTGAGGATGGTGTGGCAAGCATTCTTTTGAATATCATGGCTTTTGCCAGCAAAAGAAAGAGTCTGCTCCTGAGTTTTCAGTGTGCTGGTTCCAGATATGACAGTGAGGAGGACCATGTAAGGAGAGAGAGAGAAAGAGAGAGAGGCCTTTCAGAGTTCCACACACCCCTGCCCTCACCCCTTCCACTATAAACACAGCAGATTTAGAGATTCATGTTATTGTCCTATCCTTGTCTTTTGAATTGTACTGGGTCTGCTTTTATACAGAGGAGAATGGCGGCCTCTAGTGGCACATCATGGGATAAACATTTGCCACAGGAAGAGAAGATTGGCTTGTCTGGAGACCCAGGATTGCTGCAGTTTGAAAGTAAAACTGCAAGACAGATTGTCCCATTCCCACCCAAGCTCCCCTTATCTGTGGAAATAGAACAAGGCGTCATGTTTCCTCCTAGGGTATCCCTACACCGTGCTGTTACAGTCATGGAATCCCAATGCGTTTTGTTGCAGAGTTGTGACTCGCACTGTAGGGCTGATGGTCAAGTGAGTGATGCAGCCGGGAAGGGACAGAAAGAAAATGTTCCTTCTTGATGGAGGGGCCTCCTGCAATGAGTGATTATGGTGTTATCTAGGGTCAGCATCCCCTCATCATTCTAATGACCTTAGCTCTTCTGCAGCATTTCCTTTTTGACAGTCTTGGAGCCACCTAGCTTTGTGGGAGGTGGTGGGCAGATGACAACTTACAGTGTTATTTGATGTAGCGCAGCTGAAATGTTATGGTTCTAGCACTGTGGAGGCAGATCCAGGGCTGGTGTCAATTGGCAGAACTCCTAACCTGAGTTCTAATCCTGACACTCACACTGGTGTCTTCTGAAATCACCTAACCTCTCTGCCTCAGTATCCCCTTCTGAGAAATGGGGATAATAACACTCCTGTACCCCTCTGGGTGGATTGTGAGTCTTATAAGTGCTGTGAAAATGAACCATGCTTGTTATTACTGTGACAGAGGGCCAGAATCAGATATCAGTTATAGTTATCTCAGTTTTACAGGGGGAAACTGAGGCAGAAAGGTGACTTGCTCAAGACCAAAATCAGAGTGTTTGGATTGAACCTCAGTGGCTCCAGGGATGTGCTCAGACCTCTAGGCCACACTGCTTTCTCAGCTGCAAAGGTCAAGCTGTTGATCTATATCATTCTCAGATACATGGACTGCCCTAATCTACACCCTCTGCAACCCCAATGAAATTCAAATCAGTGCTTAGAGCCCACTGAGATTGATGCCATAGGAAATCTGAGATAGACAGCACAGTGTGTGAATCAGGGCAGGACTGGGCCCCCGAATTCCAGACTCTCAGCCATAGCCTTTACTTACAAAACCATCCTCCCTTGGTCATCAGTTGCATGTTCAGGCCTTTTTTTTTTAACTAAAAGTTTCAGCCAGGTAACTGCAGTCCTGGAGCATTAATATCCCAACTGCCCCTGAGGGGCAGTTCCACTGAACGACACTGCCCCCTGGGCCAGGGCCCCACCAATTGCAGATCAGATGGAGCATTTAAGGCCAGGGTCAGTGGGGGTCTCTGGAGATGTAACATACACAGGGAGGGGGCAGGACAAGGTGAGATTCTTAGAGCACCTCTAGACTCAGTTGGCCTTGCATCTCAGCTTTGCCCTTGGTCTCCATGTACATCTCAGGCTCCTCCCTCTCCCAACGGGTCTCCAGACAGGCACCCAGGAGGG
Source organism: Dermochelys coriacea (assembly GCF_009764565.3). Lineage (NCBI taxonomy): Eukaryota > Metazoa > Chordata > Testudines > Dermochelyidae > Dermochelys > Dermochelys coriacea. Next base: position 39,547,232 of record NC_050077.1, read on the forward strand.
AGAACTGCCCCCTAACCTCTCCCCATTGTGTTCCAGAGTGACTGTAGAAGATGTCGAACCAGAGTACTGGTGACACCAAGCCCCCATGTTTACCCCGGAATGGACTGGTGAAGATCCCCACCCAACCCAATGGACTTGGCTCTGCCAGCATCACCAAAGGGACACCAGCAGTGAAAAATCGGCTGTGCCAGCCTTCTTCCGTGCCTGCTATCATCAGCCCAGCCTTACCCAATCACAGTGACCTTCCCATACCCAGTCTGGCATCACCACGGTCCTTGGCAACTCTGGCAGGGGTGCCGTCCCCTTCCAGCACCTCCATGGTGGGACTGAACTTGAGTGAGGCCTCCCTGACAAATGAGCACCCCTCCCCAGAGAGGCTTCCTGGTTCCCCCACGGAAAGGCAGCTTGCTGTGGATGAGAAGATCCTCAACCGCTTGTTCTGGTACTTTTCAGCCTGTGAGAAATGTGTCCTGGCCCAGGTGTGTAAGGTGTGGAGGCGGGTCCTGTACCAGTCCAAGTTCTGGGTAGGCCTGACACCAGTGCTGCACACCAAAGAGCTCTACAACACCCTGCCCAGCGGTGAGAAGGAGTTTGTTAACCTCCAGGGCTTTGCTGTCCGGGGCTTTGACAGCTTTTGTCTGGTGGGGGTCTCAGACCTGGACATTTGTGAGTTCATTGACAACTACCCCCTGTCCAAGAAAGGGGTGAAGTCCATGAGCCTTAAGAGATCGACCATCACGGACGCAGGGCTCGAGGTAGGTCTCCTGCCCCCAGTCTGGCTACCGGGAACCACCGAGATGCGGCTGAGTGATGGAAGACTCCTGTTCACTGCAATCCAGCTCCCGGGAGCAAGGCAGGGTTCTTCCTGATAGGGTGTTTTCTAGAGTTCTCTCCGGTCTGGTTTGAAATGTCCCAAATGATGGTGCTCTCAGCACTTCCTAGTAAGCCTATTCCACAGCCCCATAGAACTCACTTCGTTTGCCATTGCTGAATTCCATCCCATTATTCCTTGTGACCCCGAAACAACCCTACCTCTTTTTGGGGTCTGAATTCCATCCAATCTCTCTCTGGTGAGCCAAGCATAGTATTTCTGGGTCAGTCACACCACAGCTGGAATGTTGTTATTACAGAAGTAGCACCTCAGGTGCCAACTGTGAGCAGGGCCCCATTGTGGAAGGTGCTGTATAGACACACCATCACTGCCCCAAAGAGCTCAGGTTTCAGAGTAGCAGCCGTGTTAGTCTGTATTCGCAAAAAGAAAAGGAGTACTTGTGGCACCTTAGAGACTAACAAATTTATTAGAGCAGAAGAGCTCAGAAGAGCTCAGAATCTCAGGCAAGAGACAGGAAGGAAGTGTTATGTCCATTGTATATATGGGCAGCTGAGGCCTAGAGGAATTGTAAGTGAATTGTCCAAGATCACATAGGAAAGCCATGGTGGAGCGAGGAATTGAATCCACCTGACCTAAGGTTTAGGCCAGTGCCTTAGCCACAAGATCAGCCTAACGCCACTCTGATTGCTGGTGTGATTCTTTGCCTAAGCTGCCTGGACTCTCACTTGCCATAGTGCAGTGCAGTGCAAGAGAAAACATGCTCCTTTAATTCTGTAGCCACAGTCCAGACAGAATGCTTTGTATCCAAATATATTGGCTACAAATTCCCATGATTATTCCCTTCTCTGGGAGGCTGGGAGCTTGTTAAACAGATCTGTGTCAGCTAAACAGATTGCTTCCTTTAGCCACTCCCATAGTTCCGCCTCACTATCTTCCCTCAGAGTTGGAATACTAGAGTCGCTGCCCCCTACTGGCACCTCAAGGAGTGAGCACCTGAGGTCTGGGATCGAGCTGAGAAAGCCTGCATGATATGATACAACATTCATCCCCAGGCAACTGAGTCGGCCTGAGTGGATCATTATGGACAGGGCACAGTCTCATCACTCCTTAGTCTCTGCACTCAGCAGCACTTCTGCATTAAGGAGGTGAGCAAGGCCCCCATGCTGAGATCCCCTCATTCTCCCCAGGGGGCAGGACTCAACAACCCTGGGACTCACTTCTGTTTTTTTGGCTTATCTTCCTAAAAGCTCATGCATCAGGGTTTTAGCCAGGCACCTGCAGGAGCCAGGAAGGAATTTTTTCCCTTCCAATGTATGCTGAGGTGGGGAGTTGATCTTTTTCCTCTGAGGTATCATTGATGGCCACAGCTGGAGATGGGACACTAGGCAGGGTGGCAGGGCTCTGAGATGGCACCAAGAATTCTTTCAATCAGGTGTGTGGCTGGCTGGTTCTTGTTCATGTGCTCAGGGTCTAGCTGATCACCCTGTGTGTGGTTGGGAAGGAATTTTCCACAGGTCAGACTGGCAGTGACCTTGGGAAGTGCTTGCCTTCCTCTGCAGCATGTGGGTGAAGGTCACTTTGCAGGATTATCTGGGTGTATCTCACTTAATCATTTTTCTGCCATTCCATTTGCCTTGGGCATTGGTACACCTCAGTCCCCACTTTTCTCTGCCTGTGACACATAATCCTTTAGTCTCCCATGAGCTGTAATCCTTTGGGCTGAGTTCAGTTGTTGGATTTAGTGTGCAGGTGCTGGGTGATGTCAGCGGACTTATGGACAGGAGGTCAGATTGTCACGAGATGGTCTGGTGCTCCCTTCTGGCCTTAAACTCTATGACTCCCCATCTTCTCCTCCATTCCTTGCTGCATTCCAAGTGAAATCTGTCCCCGGGCACAAACCTTTGACAGCGCAGAGTAAAGGTCCTTTACTCCATTGCCCTTTAAAACAATCTGGCCATAATAATATTGCTACCTAGCTTTTCTGTAGAACTTTTCATTCACAGATCCCACAGCATTGTACAAAGGAGGCAAGTATTATTCTCCCCATTTTATACATGGGGAAACTGAGACACAGAAAGGTTAAGTGACTTGCCCGGGGGTCATCCAAAAGGCCAGGGGCTGAACTGGGAATAGATCCCAGGTCTCCAGAGTCTTGGCCCAATACCTGCACCACTGGACCAATTTCTCAATGCCCCCAGGATTGTTGTGTCTTTTGCTCTTTACACAACAAGAATAATATAAAGCAATCACAGACACACAGTTAGGTTCCAAATAACCATACACGAGCATGCCGGGCCTAGCTATGTCCATCCTGCTGCTCTGGCTGGTTTCTGGTGGCATCTAAAATGGAGAGCATGGTGAGTGCCACAAGAAGGCTCACAACTATTTAAAGGGATACTATCATCTTCCTATACACTGCTGTTACACACAAAGATGTAGTTACATTTCCAAGGCTAACCTTAACTCAGCCCCATTTTCCCCTGCCCTTCCAGCCAGGAGACTCCTCATCAATGCTCCATAAGCAGAAAGTCCACCCTGCTGTGTGTATCCATTCCAGCAGAGCCCTCCATAGATATGTGCTAGTAAAGCCCATTCCCAGTCTTCCAGCCTTCATCAGCTACAAGGCAGGGAATCTCTTCCACCCATCCGGAGGATGTCAGGGTGGATTACAAGACGGTAAACCTTGGGATATGAGTGCCATGCTGGAAAGAGTCCCCCAGATTTGTAAGCTTGTGCCCCCTAGTGCCAGGGTGGCTGCTGCCATAGCAGTATGCAGGACCCAGGCAGAGGAAGGGGAGATCTTTTGGCTGCATCCTGGCTCCCTAAGCCTACATCATGTGACTTGGTGACTAACCCAAAGGGAGAGGATACCGAAGGAAGGTGAACATTAAAATGACATCTTGCTGGAGGTCCCAAGAAGGGCTTCCCCCTCCCTCCATCCCTCCTCAAGCACATGGGATTGACTGCAGAGCAGAGATGGTAGGCAAGGTGAGGCAGGTGTGACCACTGGGATACATGGGAAGGTCAAGATGTGACAAGGCTTCACATTTGGGCTGTAGCAGGAGGGCAGGCTGGAGAGAGGTGATGCTCTAGCCTGAGTGGTGGATGGATAGTTTGCTGGTTAGAATGTAGTGTCTGGATGGGGATGGGGATGGTGGTGAGCTACAGCCTACAGGGGAAGTGTGAATGAAGAGGACTGTGACGTCTAGGTGGAATGTGGGTGGGGACCCAGAAGCAGAGTTAATGTTATATTGGAGGCTCAGGTGTGTACATCAAGCATTTGTGTTTTACGTGTTGTTTTGAAGGCAATATATTCCTGACTGTGTCTCTGCCTTAACAGAGGACTTTAGTCTGGGGCAGTGGTTCTCAACTTATTACACATTGTGGGCCACATATGTGGGTCACAATGTGTTACCTCCTAGGCCACAGAGGCTGGGTGGCAAGGCAGCGGCAGCCCGGACCTCAACCCCGGACCCCTGCCACTCAGAGCCAGCTGGCTGCCTGTCCTGGACCCCCGCTGCGCGGCTACCCCGGATCCCAGAGGTTGCAGGGCCAGGCGGCTGCCCCGGATCCCACGGGATGAGCTGGCAGCCACTGGATGAAGGCAAGCACTTCCCAGGGCCAGGCCGGCTGCCCTGACCCCAGACCCCTGCCACATGGGGTGCAATGGACCCCTGCCCTGGACCCCCACTACACAACTGCCCCAGACTGGGGCCTGGCAGCTGCCCTTTAACACACAGCTGAGCTGGGCCGCAGCTATGTGCTAATTGGGCTGCATGCAGCCCGCTGGTCTGGGGATTTTCTTAGCTGTTGTTAAATGGGGAGAGAGTATGTTGGTAAAGCTCACAGATATTTCTCAGCTGCAGTGAACTCTGTGACCATGTCTACACTATGGAGACAATAGTGGCATAGTTATGTCACTGTAGCTATGCCAGTATACCCCAGTAATGTAGACATGGCCACAGAGCTCATTGTAGCTGAGAGACATCTGTGAGCATGTGAGCATTACCAACATACTCTCTCACTTTAACAAGCTTCTGTTGAGATGGAGGGGGATTTTTTTTTGCTGTAGAAACACCATTTCCCCGAGCAACACTAGCTAAGTCGACAGACGCGTTTTTCTATTGACCTAGAGTAGCTGTGTGTACACCAAGGGTTAGGTCCGCGTAGCTACAGCACTGAGGGGCGCTGATTTTTCATACCCTTGAGGGCCATAGTTATATTGTCCTACATTTTAAGTGGAGACCAGGGTTTTTTTTTATCAGCTGCACTCACGGAAATTGAAAGTTCCACATGCTGTGCTGGGTGCTTAGAACACCCACTGTGCCTCATGTGCAGTCCTTACAGGACTCAGGCGTGCCTCTGGTGTAAGACAGCCTGGGTTAGAGTGCCCCAAGAGGGTATAAACTTCACTGGTATAGTTGCCTGAGCTTGTGTGCACCATGAGCCCCACCACACAGGTCTTCCTAAAGTTAGGTGTTACAAGCTCCACCAGGATGTGCGGAGTGGGCGTATCACTTTCAGCAGAGCTTAGGTCTCAAGGATCTCACAGGGGGCAGAACCCAGGACTGCTGGCAGGGTCCTCTGTTAATCTGCTGTGCCTAATGTCTCCAGCAGAGCAGAGGCTCTGAGAGAGGGTAGCCCCCTGTGTCCTGGGGGAAGTGTTTGCATTGGTTCAGTGGGGCTCATTTTCACTAGGTTTCACTGTATGTCTGAGACCATATGAGCCATATTAATGGAAGAGGATACATAACAGGGCAGGCTCCATGGCCAAACAGCAGGTGACACAGGAAAAGAAAAGGCAGAAATTGAGCATGGAAGGGTGGTGGGAGAGAAGAAAGTGGGCTGGAAACTAACCAAGGAGAGGCTAGGATCTTCACATCTTCACGTCGCAGCATATAACTGAGATTCAGAGGCCGCTCAGGAGAAATATCATACTTGAGGCCTTCAGCCAGTCACCTGCAGGGCTCAGGAAGGATTTGTAGCTTAATGAACAATTGGCCAGGTGTGTTCTGGGTTTTGGGGTGGGGTTTTTTGTGTGTGTGCCCTTCCTCTGAAGCAGCAGGGATTGGCCACAGCTGGAGATGGGACAGCCACTTGGATTGGAAGAGTGCTCTGAGGCGGTACAGAAAATTGTCTCTCTTAGATGCTGGCTGGTGTATCTCACTCACATTCTCAGGGTCCATCTGATCTCCAGGTCGGGGTCAGGAATGAATTTTCCCCCAGGTCAGACTGGCAGGGACCTTGGGGGTTTTTACTTTCCTCTGTAGCATGGGGCATGTGTTGCTCTCTAGGATCATCCAGGCATATCACACCTAAACAGTTCCCTGCCATTACTGGGGCCTTGAGCACTGGTGCACCTGTGGCACATAGTAGTTTAGTCTCCTGAGAACTGAAAAGCTTTAGTCTAACCCCAGTTATTGTGTTCAACACATGGGTAGAATGTAGTGACCTGTGAAGTACAGGTGGTCAGGCTAGAGGATATAATGGTCCCTCTGGCCTTAAACTCCATGAATCTAGGAAATGTGGCAGAGGGATTGCCCAGTGCCCATGGGCTTGACAGCATGTCTCTTGGCAGGTGATGCTGGAGCAGATGCAGGGTGTGGTGCGCCTGGAGCTCTCTGGCTGCAATGACTTCACAGAAGCCGGCCTGTGGTCGAGCCTGAATGCTCGCATCACCTCCTTGAGCATCAGCGACTGCATCAATGTGGCTGATGATGCCATTGCCGCCATCTCCCAGCTGCTTCCCAATCTGACTGAGCTCAACCTGCAGGCCTACCACGTAACGGACACAGCCTTAGCGTACTTCACTGCCAAGCAGGGCTATACCACCCACACCCTGCGCCTCAGCTCCTGCTGGGAGATCACCAACCATGGGGTGGTCAACATGGTGCACAGCCTGCCCAACCTGACCATGCTGAGCCTCTCTGGCTGCTCCAAGGTGACTGATGATGGGGTAGAGCTCGTGGCTGAGAACCTGCGGAAGCTGAGGAGCTTGGATCTCTCATGGTGCCCTCGGATCACTGATATGGCCCTGGAGTATATCGCCTGTGACCTGCATAAACTGGAGGAGCTCGTTCTTGACAGGTAGGTGGGTAGCTTTGATAACCCCTACTGTGTCAAGCTGAGACAGGAGCAGCTGGGAGCACAACTAGCATTGCTCACCATTCCCTACAGAGCTTGCTGCTGGGAGAAGCTGGGATTAGAATAGCTGTCAGCTCCCCTATAGAGGGAGAAGTGAAGACAATACAGCTCAAGATCCTGCTCTATTCCCTACAGCACCTCCTGATGGTAGAGGCTGGGGCAGGAATAGCAGCAAGCTGCCTCTCATCACTGCTGAGAAGCAAGAATTGTGATGTTCTCCTCTGGTGTTATCTGGATCGGTGATCTGCTAGGTCACTCCAATCCTTGACTCTGGGAGCCAGTCTTACCCTGCTCTGCTGTGAGAACCCCCACTCCTGGGCTGTTCACACACAGCCTCTGGCATGTAAGCTGCTCCTTGGATTGTGCAACCGAATAACACTAGCCAATATCTCTGGTCCCAGACACAACCCTAGGAACCTCTGACTTGCAGTGTCCAGTTATGCCCGCTGGACACTTCAACCTTATATGAGTTTGTCAGTTTAACAAAGAAATTGGTATGTACCAGACTTGTTATCCCAAGGGGAGTATGCTTCAAACTAAACGCACTGCTTCAGGTAGAATAAGCAAAAAGATTAATTAACTACAAAGACAGATTTTAAGTGATTATAAGTCAAAGCATAACAAGTCGGATTTGGTCAAATGAAATAAAAGCAAAATGTATTCTAAGCTGATCTTAACACTTTCAATGCCCTTGCAAACTTAGATGCTTCTCACCACAGGCCTTCAACCAGGCTCTCCCCTTTGATCAGCACTTCAGTTGCTTGGTGCGGTGTCTGTAGATGTAGGTGGAAGAGAGGGGAAGAGCATGGCAAACGTCTTTCCCTTTTATCATGTCCTTTCTTCCCTCTTGGCTTTGCCCCCAACTTCAGAGTTAGGTGAGCATTACCTCATCATAGTCCCAAACTGACCAAAGGAAGGAGGGTGACTCACTCGAGAGTCCAACAGATCCTTTGTTGCTGCCTAGGCCAGTGTCCTTTGTTCCTGGGAGGCTGGACTGGATTTGTCCCATACATGCCTTGATGAGGTGTGAACTGCCCCTCTGCTCGTGGAGAGTTTTTGCCTGGGCATGTTTTAAGCCACGAGGACACATTTTCAGCCTCATAACTATATACATGAAATTACAACCTATAACATTACTATAACAATGCTCAGTACATCATGAGCCTTCCGAAGACAGCTGACATGACAAACTTTGCATTAGATACCACATAATCATATTATAAGGATGAACATGAAGGTGCTGGGTGTTCCCCCGAGGTACAGAACATCACACCTCCCCCCCCTTAGAATCCTAGAATCTCAGGGTTGGAAGGGACCTCAGGAGGTCATCTAGTCCAACCCCCTGTTCAAAGCAGGACCAATTCCCAATTTTTGCCCCAGATTCCTAAATGGCCCCCTCAAGGATTGAACTCACAACCGTGCATTTAGCAGGCCAATGCTCAAACCACTGAGCTATCCCTCCACCTTAGTTTACTGCAAGAGGGTTAGTCATTATCTCAAAGGCAGTTTGTGTTATAGTTCTTTTGGCATGCAGCCATTAAGGCCATGAGGCGGTGTGCCTCAGTTTCCCCATTCAGACACGGCAAACAAGGTTTTTTATGGTTTCTCTGCTGTGATAAGCTTTAAACCTGTTTACAGGTATTAATTGAAAAGTAGCATTAACATAAGGTTTAACATCAGTAACAAAATTCTTATCCCAAAACTTACATTAATACCAACATTTTTATCACAGATGGTGTTTACAAGTATCTTTATGACACCACGCCCTCTGTTCAGATAGTGTAGTTTGAGGGTAGTTTGTTCATTACCCATGGTGTCCTTTGACTCTCTCCCATGTAATCAGTCACTGGCTTTTCCTTCCCTCCAATGTTCCCATCTGTGTGGGCTCTTAATTTAATCATTTTTTCTGGAATTTTGGTGCCTCAGGGTCTGGCAAGATAGGTGTTCAGGGGGATCCTGCACATTGGCTGGCTCTTTGTGGAATGGTCTCCCAACCCCAGGACTATACATATGCAGAAAATCCAGCTTCCCTTTGGGGGTTACCCTGTGTTTCCCCTTCCCAGCACTGACTCCTTCCCTGACTCCCTTTCCTAGAGGACTATGATCTGTGCTCTGTGGGCGAGGTGTGTTTACTCTTTGATCAGATGCACCTTTTCCCAGCAGCTTTCCCATAACTGTTCTCTGTGTCTCACCACCTGGGAGAAAACACTCCCCTCTCTGCCTGTTGGGTTATTTGTATTCTGGCAAACTACCACCCTGGCAATTTCCTGGTCCCAACTCCTCTGCCGTCACAGGCATTGGAGCTGCATCTTGATTTAAAGAGCCACAATTACTTTCCAAAAAATTATCAGAAATAGCAATCTGAAAAATGGGAACCTGGATTAGGGTACCCTCCACCACCCCTTTCCCTGTCCCTGAGAAGTCAGCTGTGTGACTGCTCCCCTCCAGGAGGTCAGTTACACCATTCCTTCTCAAAACCTGAGTCACAGGCTGAGTGCCTGGGTGCACAGATGCTGACCCAGCCATCATAGATTCATAGATACTAAGGTCAGAAGGGACCATTCTGATCATCTAGTCCGACCTCCTGCACAACGCAGGCCACAGAATCTCACCCACCCACTCCTACGAAAAACCTCACCTATGTCTGAGCTATTGAAGTCCTCAAATCGTGGTTTAAAGACTTCAAGGAGCAGAGAATCCTCCCTCCAGTGACCCATGCCCCATGCTACAGAGGAAGGCGAAAAACCTCCAGGGCCTCTTCCAATCTGACTTGGAGGAAAATTCCTTCCCGACCCCAAATATGGCGATCAGCTAAACCCTGAGCATATGGCAAGATTCACCAGCCAGATACTACCGAAAATTCTTTCCTGGGTAACTCAGATCCCATCCATCTAATATCCCATCTCAGGGTCTTAGGCCTATTTACCCTGAATATTTAAAGATCAATTAATTACCAAAAATCACACTATCCCATTGTACCATCTCCTCCAAAAACTTATCAAGTAGAATCTTAAAGCCAGATAGATCTTTTGCCCCCACTGCTTCCCTTGGAAGGCTATTCCAAAACTTCACTCCTCTGATGCTTAGAAACCTTCATCTAATTTCAAGTCTAAACTTCCTAGTGGCCAATTTATATCCATTTGTTCTTGTGTCCACATTGGTGCTGAGCTTAAATAATTCCTCTCCCTCTCCAGTATTTATCCCTCTGATTTATCCCATCCTCCTAGTGTCCTGGGCATCCTGTCCCAAGTGACCAGTGAGGAGACATTCCTGTACCCCCACTATTCCTTCCCCAGTTTCCCCCTCTGGGCCCCCTCCTAAGACACATTTCTCTGTGCACCCTAGGAAGGGCTCTATCTCGTTCATCTGCAAAACTTTGCCAGCTAACAACTGGGACAGTTTCTTTAATCACTGATAACACCTCTCCTGCCCCTGTGCCTGAGGGCATGTTGCCTTCTGCTGGAAAGGAGCTAGTCTCAGCCCCTCCCATACTTGGAAGCACCCCACTTCCCTGTGTTACAGAATCACAGGAATCCTCACCCACCTCAGTGGTTTCTGAGATGCCCTGCTCCTTCTCTGGGACACATTCCTCTATGCTCCCTAGAGCTGATTTTGCCTCTGGTTCAGCTGTGACCTTCTGGCAGCTAACAACCTGGACAGTTCTCTCCCTGGCAGGCATTACACCCCCATCCCTTCCTGATGTGGTGTTGCCTCCAGCTGCAGTGCAGGAGTTGGTCTCAGCCACTGTCCCACCTGGAAGCATGTGGCTTCTCCCTGCTGCAGAAGAATCGAGGAGACTCTCTCCCATTCTCTCAGCAATTCCTGAGACCTTATCCTTTCCCTTGGGGGTCCCAGTATAAAGCTCCCTCCTGCTGCAGGCAAATACTTGAATCTGAGCTACATGGAAAAAATCATTACCAAGGAGCAGGTCAAACAGGAGGTGTTCTATTACCCTCACAGTCAAAACACTTTCCAAACCTTCCCACACCACATGGATTTTAGCTAGTGGTATGAGGAATATGCTTTCGCCCACCCCACAATCTCTGCCATTTGGCCAGATAGCATACTGGCCTCTAGACCACACTCTACTTAACCAGAGAGATCTGGGCCCCTGTATCCTTCTGCCCCAAGTACTCCCTGCCATTAATTTTGATAACCTTAACATGCTCCATGTCTGGTTCTGCAGAGGCTAATCTCACAAAACCAACATGATAGGTTTCAATAGCTTGGGGGAGTTTCTGTGTTGAGGACAGCAGAACTAACATGAGCTATTGGTTGCCTGCTCCCTCCTAGAATGGGGCATTTATTCCTCAGGTGATCAGTGGAATTACACTGATAGCACCTAATTGGCTCTTCTGCTTTTACAAGAGATTTGGGATGAGGGTTCGCAGTAGAGGGATGTTTTTGGGTAAGAGAATGTTTAGGCTCCCAACCCCCTTCTCTCTTCCCAGAGGCAAAATGGGATCCTCCCTTCCCACCAGTTTTAAACCCCTCTTTCTGTGGCCTGCCCTCAATAGATGACTGAGTCTCTTCGAACACATCAGCTAAAAAAGCCATCTCATACACAAACTTTACATTTTTATCCCATAGACACTGCCCCACATAAGTTTAGGAAAGGCTCTTGAGCAACAAAATCCAACATTCCCACAAAGCTTGTAACACCTTTGCCCCTCACCCACTTTCATTTTGTTCACATATTCCCCATTACTCATGCCAATATCCCTCTTAAGATTCCCAAATTTAACTCGATGTGTTTCAGGGGTAATCTGAAAACTTCGCAAAACAGTATCTAAATTTACAATAGGCTAAAGCATCTTCAATAGGCATTCCATTGAATACATTTCAAGTTTTACCAGTTAATTTTGCAATCAGGATAGGAACTCTCTTATCATCAGGGATTGCATGTATTACACACAGCCTTTTGAAGGTAGTCAGACATTCAGCAATATCATCCTCTTCACTGTATGCAGGACATAAATGTTCCCATTTCTGGATTTTTGGAGTTATGGGAGTTGTTAGGGTTGGGGGGGTTCTGTTTCTGCTTATCTAGCAGATCCAACTGGTGTTTTCACTCTCTTACTCTTTCTCTTCCTTCTCTCTCTTTCTTCCATAGCCATTCTGTGTGCAGCCTCTTCTCTGGCTGACTCTCTTTTTCTTTTATCTCCAGTTGTTTCAGTTGCAATAATCTCTGGTATTCCCTCTCCTTTTCTACAACCTGCAGCCTAAAAAGCTCCAACTTTGCAATTGCTTCACTGCTTTCACACATTTTCCTGCTTTCCTGTTCTTAGTTCCCTTTCCTAAAATAAGCAACAGAAAATAACAAAACTGTGACCTCCTCCTGACTGTTCTTAGCCACTGCACTTGAGACTCACTTAAAATCAAAAATATCAGTACTTAAAGTGTGAACTCCACTTGGAGTAACAAGCTGCACATACACCCTGCTTGCTGCGCCACTGTGACATTCCCCTCTGGTGTTATCTGGACCAGTGATCTGCTAGGTCACTCCAATCCTCGATTCTGGGAGCCAGCCTTACCCTGCTCTGCTGTGAGAACCCCCTCTCCTGGGCTGTTCACGCACAGCCTCTGGCATGTAAGCTGCTCTTTGTGCAACCAAATGACACTAGTCAATATCTCCGATTCCAGACACAACCCTAGGAACCTCCATCTTGCAGTATCCTGTTAAGCCCGCTGGACGCTGCAAGCTTATATGAGTTCATTAATTTAACAAAGAAATTGATATGTTATTCCAAGGGGAGTCTCTGACATGCTTCAAACCAAATGCACTGCTTCAGGTAGAATAAACAGATTTATTAGCTACAAAGATTGACTTGTAATCACTTAAAATCTAAGTATAACAAGTCGGATTTGGTCAAATGAAGTAAAAGCAAAATGCATTCTAAGCTGATCTTAACACTTTCAGTGCCCTTACAAACTTAGATGCTTGTCACCACAAGCTGCTGGTTGCTCTTCATCCAGGCTCCCCCCTTTGATCAGCCCTTCAGTCGCTTGGTGTGGTGTGTAGATGTAGGTGGAAGAAAAGGAGCATGGCAAACATCTCTCCCTTTTATCATGTCCTTTCGTCCCTCTTGGCTTTGTCTTCCCCCACCTCATAGTCAAGTGAGCATTACCTCATCATACCCCCTTTGCTTTGGTCATTTTGGGACTAACTCACTCAAGAGTCCAACAGATCCTTTGTTGTTGCCTAGGCCAGTGTCCTTTGTTCCTGTGAGGCTGAGCTGGGTTTATCCCATACATGCCCCGATGAGGTGTGAACTGCCCCTCTGCTCATGGAGAGTTTTGCCTGGGCTTGCTTTAAGCCATGAGGACACATTTTCAGCCTCATAACTATATACGTGAGATTATAACCTATAACATTACTGTAACAATGCTCAGTACATCATGAGCCTTCTGAAGACACCCAACGTGACAAACTTTGCATTAGATACCACACAATCGTATTATAAAGATGAACATATGGGTACTGCGTGTTCCCCTGAGGTACAGAACGTCACACAGCTGTGGTCAGAAAAGCTACTGTGCTCCCTTCCCACCCTGAGCAGGGCCCTATGAAATTCATGACTTTGAAAAATGCATCACAGACCATGAAAACTGGTTTTCCCCCATGAAATCTAGTGTGCCTTTACCACAGTGGTTCTCAAACTTTTGTACTGGTGACCCCTTTCACATAGCAAGCCTTTGAGTTTAACCCCGCCCCTTATAAATTAAAACTACTTTTTTATATATTTAACACCATTATAAATGCTGGAGGCAAAGCGGGATTTGGGGTGGAGGCTGACAACTTGCAACTCCCCATGTAATAACCTCGTGACCCACTGAGGGGTCATGACCCCCAGTTTGAGAACCCCTGCTTTACCCTATTTCACAGATTTCACAGGGGAGACCAGCATCTCTCTAATGGGGGGTCCTGATCTAAAAATGAGTTGATGGTGGATCGCAAGGTTATTTTAGGGGGGTTGTGTTATTGTCACCCTTACTTCTGTGCTGCCTTCAGAGCTGCGTGGCTGGAAAGCGGCGGCTATTGGCCAGACATTCAGCTCTAAAGGCAGCGTCCCACCAGCAGCAGCACACAAGTAAGGGCGGTAGTGCCATACCATGCCATTCTTACTTCTGTGCTGCTGCTGGCGGTGGCTCTGCCTTCAGAGCTGGACTCCCTGCCAGCAGTCACCACTCTCCAGCTACCCAGGTCTGAAGGAAGCACCTCCAGCAGCAGCACAGGAGTAAGGGTAGCAGTACCCCTACCCCCCTACAATAACCTTGTGACACTCCCACACACATACACACACACACACAATTCCTTTTTGGTTCAAAAAAAGAAAAGGAGTACCCGTGGCACCTTAGAGACTAACAAATTTATTAGAGCATAAGCTTTCGTGAGCTACAGCTCACTTCATCGGATGCATTTGGTGGAAAAAGCAGAGGAGAGATTTATATACACACACACAGAGAACATGAAACAATGGGTTTATCATACACACTGTAAGGAGAGTGATCACTTAAGATAAGCCATCACCAGCAGCAGGGGGGGGGGGAGGAGGAAAACCTTTCATGGTGACAAGCAAGGTAGGCTAATTCCAGCAGTTAACAAGAATATCAGAGGAACAGTGGGGGGTGGGGTGGGAGGGAGAAATACCATGGGGAAATAGTTTTACTTTGTGTAATGACTCATCCATTCCCAGTCTCTATTCAAGCCTAAGTTAATTGTATCCAGTTTGCAAATTAATTCCAATTCAGCAGTCTCTCGTTGGAGTCTGTTTTTGAAGCTTTTTTGTTGAAGTATAGCCACTCTTAGGTCTGTGATCGAGTGACCAGAGAGATTGAAGTGTTCTCCAACTGGTTTTTGAATGTTATAATTCTTGACGTCTGATTTGTGTCCATTCATTCTTTTACGTAGAGACTGTCCAGTTTGGCCAATGTACATGGCAGAGGGGCATTGCTGGCACATGATGGCATATATCACATTGGTAGATGCGCAGGTGAACGAGCCTCTGATAGTGTGGCTGATGTGATTAGGCCCTATGATGGTATCCCCTGAATAGATATGTGGACAGAGTTGGCAACGGGCTTTGTTGCAAGGATAGGTTCCTGGGTTAGTGGTTCTGTTGTGTGGTGTGTGGTTGCTGGTGAGTATTTGCTTCAGATTGGGGGGCTGTCTGTAAGCAAGGACTGGCTTGTCTCCCAAGATCTGTGAGAGTGATGGGTCGTCCTTCAGGATAGGTTGTAGATCCTTGATGATGCGTTGGAGAGGTTTTAGTTGGGGGCTGAAGGTGATGGCTAGTGGCGTTCTGTTGTTTTCTTTGTTGGGCCTGTCCTGTAGTAGGTGACTTCTGGGTACTCTTCTGGCTCTGTCAATCTGTTTCTTCACTTCAGCAGGTGGGTATTGTAGTTGTAGGAATGCATGATAGAGATCTTGTAGATTTTTGTCTCTGTCTGAGGGGTTGGAGCAAATGCGGTTATATCGTAGCGCTTGGCTGTAGACAATGGATCGAGTGGTATGATCTGGATGAAAGCTAGAGGCATATAGGTAGGAATAGCGGTCAGTAGGTTTCCGATATAGGGTGGTGTTTATGTGACCATCGCTTATTAGCACCGTAGTGTCCAGGAAGTGGATCTCTTGTGTGGACTGGTCCAGGCTGAGATTGATGGTGGGATGGAAATTGTTGAAATCATGGTGGAATTCCTCAAGAGCTTCTTTTCCATGGGTCCAGATGATGAAGATGTCATCAATGTAGCGCAAGTAGAGTAGGGGCATTAGGGAACGAGAGCTGAGGAAGCGTTGTTCTAAGTCAGCCATAAAAATGTTGGCATACTGTGGGGCCATGCGGGTACCCATCGCAGTGCCGCTGATTTGAAGGTATACATTGTCACCAAATGTGAAATAGTTATGGGTCAGGACAAAGTCAGGGTGCCAATGCCTGAGATGATGGGGCGTCCAGGATTTCCATGTTTATGGATCTTGGGTAGCAGATAGAATACCCCAGTTCGGGGCTCCAGGGGTGTGTCTGTGCGGATTTGTTCTTGTGCTTTTTCAGGGAGTTTCTTGAGCAAATTCTGTAGTTTCTTTTGGTAACTCTCAGTGGGATCAGAGGGTAATGGCTTGTAGAAAGTGGTGTTGGAGAGCTGCCTAGTAGCCTCTTGTTCATACTCCGACCTATTCATGATGACGACAGCACCTCCTTTGTCTGCCTTTTTGATTATGATGTCAGAGTTGTTTCTGAGGCTGTGGATGGCACTGTGTTCTGCATGGCTGAGGTTATGGGGTAAGCGATGCTGCTTTTCCACAATTTCAGCTCGTTCACCTCGGCGGAAGCAGTCTATGTAGAAATCCAGGCTGCTGTTTCGACCTTCAGGAGGAGTCCACCCAGAATCCTTCTTTTTGTAGTTCAGGATCCCTACAATTACAACACCATGAAATTTCAAATTTAAATAGCTGAAATAATGAAATTTACAATTTTTAAAATCCTATGTCTGTGAAATTGACTAAAGTGGACCGTGAATTTGGTAGGGCCCTAACCATAAGGAAATGTCACTGGTGTGTTTCGGTCATGGATACCCCTCAATCCCCACCAGAGGGTTAGGGTGGCACATGGAAAAGCATTTGGAAAGTTGTGAAGTAAAACTGGCATTAAGTCTCCAAAGATGGTTTCATCTCATAATGTAACAGCCTTCCTCCTGGGCAATGTATGAAATGGAGAGAAATGGCAAAGAGAGAGGGGTGAGGAAAAGAGCGAGAAGGGAAGGTGAGGTATTATGCCTTCCAGCCCTTGGGGGAAGATACATCCTGCTTCTGGCCCTGAGGTTGGAGGTGGGCCTGAACCAAATTCCCAGATCCAAGCTCTTGCTCTCCTCCCCCCAGATTTTGGGAAATCTGGATCAGAACTCTGCTCTTCAGGCTCATCTCTACACATGATGAGAACACCTTCTAGAATTCAGTTCAGAGGGATCCCACCCCACCCACAGACTCATAGACTCATGGATATTAAGGTCAGAAGGGACCATTATGATCATCTAGTCTGACATCCTGCATAATGCAGGTCACAGAATCTCACTCACCCACTCCTGCAATAAATCTCTCACCTATGTCTGAGCTATTGAAGTCCTCAAATCATAGTTTAAAGACTTCAAGGTGCAGAGAATCCTCCAGCAAGTGACCCGTGCCCCATGCTACAGAGGAAGGAAAAAACCCCAGGCCCTCTTCCAATCTGCCCTGGAGGAAAATTCCTTCCCAACCCCAAATTTGATGATCAGCTGAACCCTGAGTATGCGGGCAAGATTCACCAGCCAGATACCCAGGAAAGAATTCTCTGTAGTAACTCAGATCCCACCCCAGCTAACATCCCATCACAGGCCATTGGGCCTATTTACCATGAATAGTTAAAAGATCAATTAATTGCCAAAATCATGTTATCCCATCATACCATCTCCTCCATAAACTTATCGAGTCTAATCTTGAAGCCAGATAGGTCTTTTGCCCCCACTGCTTCCCTTGCAAGGCTATTCCAGAACTTCACTCCTCTGATTAGATAGAAACCTTAGTCTAATTTCCAGTCTAAACTTCCCAATGGCCAGTTATCCATTTGTTCTTGTGTCCACATTGGTATTGAACTTAAATAATTCCTCTTCCTCTCCAGTATTTATCCCTCTGATGTATTTATAGAGAGCAATCATATCTCCCCTCAACCTTCTTTTGGTTAGGCTAAACAAGGCAAGCTCCTTCAGTCTCCTTTCATAAGACAGGTTTTCCATTCCTCCGATCATCCTAGTAGCCCTTCTCTGTACCTGTTCAAGTTTGAATTCATCCTTCTTAACATGGAAGACCAGAACTGCACACAATATTCCAGATGAGGTCTCACCAGTGCCTTGTATAACGGTACTAACACCTCCTTATCTCTACTGGAAATACCTTGCCTGATGCATCCCAAGACCACATTACCTTTTTTCATGGCCATATCACATTGGCGGCTCATAGTCATCCTGTGGTCAACCAATACTCCAAGGTCCTTCTCTTCCTCCGTTACTTCTAATTGATGCGTCCCCAGCTTATAAATAAAATTCTTGTTATTAATCCCTAAATGCATGACCTTATACTTCTCACTATTAAATTTCATCCTATTACTATTACTCCAGTTTACAAGGTCATCCAGATCCTCCTGTATGATTTCCCGGTCCTTCTCTAAATTGGCAATATCTTCCAGCTTTGTATCATCCGCAAACTTTATTAGCACACTCCCACTTTTTGTGCCGAGGTCAATAATAAAAAGATTAAATAAAAATGGTCCCAAAACCGATCCCTGAGGAACTCCACTGGTAACCTCCCTCCAGTCTGACAGTTTACCTTTCAGTATGACCCGCTGTAGTCTCCCTTTTAACCAATTCCTTATCCACCTTTCAATTTTCATATTGATCCCCATCTTTTCCAAGTGTGAAGGCTCAACCCTCAGTTCTCTGAACCTCCTCTGGAGCCAGCAGACCTGGACCAGGAAACTCAAAAAGAGCACAGCTATCTTCACTAGCTATCTTGCTCTGAGGCCAGAAGTATCTAAAGAGCCTTCCTCATGGTATTCTTGTGCATTAGTTCATGCAAATGCAAAGAGCATGATGAAGAAGTGGTGGGATGAGGAGGGGGAAATGAACCAAACACGTTGAACCTCCTGGGTTTGTTTGGAGTCGTGTGGTTGCATGGTTTGCATCTGCTCTGCACCCACTAGCCCATGTCTGCTAAACAGATTGTGCATGATGCTGAGAGCACTATGCGGTGCCTTGCATGATGTTGTCAACCCCATTGATCCTTGGAGCTCCTGGGCCAGATCCACAGCTGCTGTAAGCTATCAGAACACTGTTCAGTGGAGCCTTGTTGATTTATAGCAGCTGAGGATCTGGACTTGAGGTTGCTAAGGTGAAGGATGGGAGCAAGTTTATGTGTGCTGGGCAATCTCCTTCCTCCCTCCCTGCTCTTCCATCCTCCCTTTTATGTCATGTCAGAAGCCTCAAGCAGGCAGCTTGCTGTATGTTCCTTTCCCACCACACCTATCCTGCCAGCCTCTTCTTCCACATGCAACATCTTCCATGCTCCCTACTCCTCACAGTCTCTGCTCTCTGAGCCACCCATCCCCTGCTGATTTCTTGTGTGACATAGGGGAAAAGGGGGCAGGCCTCTGAGGCAGGAAGGAGGTCCCTGCTGGGGAGTGAAAGCAGGATGGTTTAGGATTGGCCCCATTCTGGAGGCCCAACCTGACCTGATTCCTACTCCCACTAGCTACAGGACTCCCTTGTATGGTGATGCTTCCTGGAGACTTCTTCCTTAAGCCAGGAAATGGGCCAGTCCTGATGGTATAAATCATCCAGTGCCAGTATCTCAAAGAAAGAAAGGATCTCCTATTGAATGGAGGGCTCATCTCCAAAGGGAGATGCAGGTGACAATGGGCAGAGAAGAGTGTGTTGACCAGTAAGTATAGTGGAAGGAAGTTCAAGTAAAGAATGCCAGAGTATCATAGAGTGTGGCTACTTCAAAATGCCCTCAGCTATTGAATGTGGAACTTCCCACACTCCGTGCCTCAGTTTCCTTCCCCCAAGATAGGTCTCCTCATATCTCCATGCACTGGTCTGTGCTGGGAATATGCCTTAGCTCTCTGGCCAAGTCCCAGACAAACTTATTCCCTCCCCAGAGAGGGAAAGTCTAAATGAAAAAGTCCCAACAAATAAAAGGTTCTTCTGGGCATTGGGGCTTCTCTTCAACCCGCCCTCTGAGTTACCTTTGCAAGTCTTTCTGGCTCTGGGAGAGAGCACTAGACACATAGGCTGGTTCCCTTGGAGTACCATTCTCAGACCCTGGCTCCCTGTGGTTTCAGCTCCCAAACTGCTCTCTCTCAGTCCTTTTATAAGGCCCAGGTGTCCCATAAACTACCATCTGACCCTTCATAGGTTCCGCCCACTCAAACTGAGAAGCAGCTAATTAATAGTGGCACAGGTGTATCTGGTCCCATCTCTCCTTAAAGCCACCAGTCATCCTACAACAACGAGCATCTGCTGTGGTTGCCTGGTCTGACCTGATTTGGGTCATAGAGTCTCTCCAACAGCCTCTCCAATCCAGATCCTCAGTTGGTGTAAACTGGCATAGCACCAGTGAAGTCAGAGGGCTACACTCTCTTATACCTCCTGGGGATCTGGCCCTCCCTCTACAGTCATGGCTGTTCTTCCTGTTCTGTGTCTCACAGTGTGTGTGCCCTCAAGTGCCAGTGAATGTGTCACCATAGAATCCTGCTTTTCCCCAGCATTGGAGAAGTAAAATTCAGGTAGTTCCTTATGTGGAGACCATAGAGATCCAACCAGTACGGAGGTCGCTATTGACTAGTGGTGGGTTTTTTTAGTGAGCCTAGTGCTGATTAAAGGTTTTGGATTGAGAGCCTTGGGAATGAATTCTCTGTTTCCCCACAGATTGGGGAGGGCATGAGCATTATCAGTACAACCTTCCCTGGACACTGCCTGGTCACTGCTCTGTAGAGCAGTGGCACTCTGTACCTCAGGGGAACACCCTGCATCCCCATGTTCATCCTTATAACATGATTGTGTGGTATCCAATGCAAAGTTTGTGATGTCGGATGTCTCATGATGCACTGAGCATTATTGTTATAGTAAATTTATAAGTTGTAATTTCATGTATATAGTTATAAGGCTGAAAATGTGTCCTCATGGCTTAAAGCAAGCCCAGGCAAAACTCTCTAGGAGCAGAGGGGCAGTTCACACCTCATCAGGCCATGTATGGGACAAACCCAGCCCAGCCTCACAGGAACAAAGGACACTGGCCTAGGCAGCAACAAAGGATCTGTTGGACTCTAAAGTGAGTCACCCTCCTTCCTTTGGTCAGTTTGGGACTATGATGAGGTAATGCTCACCTGATTCTGAAGGTGGTGGGGGGCAAAGCCGCGAGGGAAGAAAGAACATGATAAAAGGGAAAGACGTTTCCCATGCTTTCTCTCTTCCACCTCCATCTACAGACACCACTACCAAGCGACTGAAGCACTGATAAAAGGGGAGAGCAACCAGCAAGCCTGTGGTGAGAAGCATCTCAATTTGTAAGGGCACTGAAAGTGTTAAGATCAGCTTAGAATGCGTTTTGCTTTTATTTCATTTGACCAAATCTGACTTGTTGTGTTTTGATTTATAATTACTTAAAATCTATCTTTGTAGTTAATTAATCTTTTTGTTTATTCTACCTGAAGCAGTGTGTTTGGTTTGAAGCATGTCAGACTTCCCTTGGGATAACAAGCCTGGTACATATCAATTTATTTGTTAAATTGATGAACTCATATAAGCTTGCAGCATCCAGCGGGCATAAATGGACACTGCAAGATGGAGATTTCTAGGGCTGTGTCTGGGGACCGGAGATATTGGCTAATGTCATTCGGTTGCACAATCCAAGCAGCAGCTGGCCAAAAGTGCTCACTCACATAGCTGGGAGACGCTTACATGCTAGAGGCTGTGCATGAACAGCCCAGGAATGGGAGTTCTCACAATGCAGCAGGGTAAGGCTGGCTCCCAGAGTCAAGGATTGGCATGACCTAGCAGATCACCAGTCCAGATAATACCAGGAGAACATCACCGATACCATTGTGACATGGGTATGAAGTTCAGACTCTATGCCCAGCCCATCTGAGCTTCTCTTATGAGACAGCCAAAGAAGCTGACAATTGCGGTGGTAGCTTTTGTGATGTGGACACCTCTTTGTGAGACTCACTTTACCAAACAGTCATCTACGATCTGTATTATAGGTGATGTGAGCTAGAGGCAGGCTCATTAAGACCCCCAGTTCCCCCAATCCTGTAATTCTTTGAAGCAGAGGGTAGGAGGTGCAGGAGGTGAAGGAAGAGGAAGAAGCACAAGATATTGAGGAATATCTGAGGCTGAAGGCCTTGCTGTTAGCTAGGCATCGGAACACAGGGAGGACTTCTGTTCTCCACCAGATGCCTGCGCATCTGAAAGATAGGAAAGGCGAGTGTCTGTTCCATTTGTCTGACCCTCCTCTTGCTTAGTAACACAGAGGAGCCAGTTCAGGAGGTATGAATTGTTTGGGGCAGATGTTAGGTTTCCGCCTCCCTTCCCTACTGGCATCTTCCTTGTGACACTGCGCTTCTGTCTGCAGGTGTGTGCGGATTACAGACACTGGACTCAGTTACTTATCCACCATGTCATCCCTTAGGAGCCTGTACCTCCGCTGGTGCTGCCAGGTAGGTGAACAGAAAAGGACAATGCAATGCTAGGGTTACATCTCCTTTGAAGCATCTCCCCAGTAGGAAGCAACTAACCCACTGGAACATGGTTCCGCTATTAAATCTTCCCCTCTGCTTTCTCTCTGCAATGGCTGCCTCAGCTACTGTGCTTTGAGATCAATGGATGAAAAATGCTGTGTCAGTGATAGGTAACATGATTGTGAAGATAACAGCAACTTGCCTGGCGCACTAGTATTATCAAATGTGGATAAAGCTACCCAAAACCTCTCCGGGGAATGCATGTGGAGCCTGTAGAATACATGATGTTTGATGCAGAGCAAAATGGCTCACTGCAAGTAGATACTCAGTAAGTTAGCAAGGAGCAAGTATTGGTGTCTATTGATTAGAGCAGTGAACTGGGAGTCAGGGGATGTGGGGTCTATCTCAGCTCTGACTTTGGTCAAGACATATAACCTCTCTGCCTAATTTTCCCCATCAGTCAAAGTGGAATGATCCCAGTCGAGAGGTGAGTGCACAGTGCTTAGCTGCTTGTGAAAAGCAGAGTTCATTATTCTAGTTCTGTATTGACAGTCCAGGATCTCTTCCTCCCTATTCTGTCATTTTAGGTGCAAGACTTTGGCCTGAAGCATCTCCTGGGCATGAGAAGTTTGTGCCTGTTGTCTCTTGCTGGTGAGATCCAAACACTGGTTTATTCTTGAGATGATAGACTGGTTTCTGGAGAAGGGGAAACCTCAGCTTGGGGACAGGGCCACGACACAAGGGATAATCCTGGCCATATTACAGCCTCGTGATTGACCACTAGGATGTCATGGGAGAATGTTTCTGGCCATGACACAATGGTAGGCTGGCAGGATGATCTTCCAGCCTGGAATTACCCTTTGTGGTGGGTAAAATTGGCCAGTGAGAGGCAATTGCAGGAGGCAGGTCAGCCCCTGTAAAAAGCAGAGGGGCAAGGAGAAGACCCGTCCTCCTACTCTCTCTGTTGAGGAAAGGAGATAGTGGAGGAAGCCAGTCCAGGCAGCTGGAGGATTTCCTTCACCTGGACATTCCATGCTGTCTCCCACTGGGTGTGTCAATTGCTGTCACCCCACTCACTTTATCTAGTGTCCTGTTTGTTCTTTCCCTGGGATACTCCAGCTAGAGCCCATCTCCCACTCTGGACAGCAGCACCCAAGTTCTCTCTGAACTCATAGGGCCTGGTTGTCAGAAGTCCTGAGCACCCACCAGTCAGACTGAAGTCAAGTGAAGAAGTGCTCAACACGTCTGAAAATCAGACCCACAGGGCCAAATTCCACCCTAGGGTCTGCAGAGCTCCCAGTCACTACAATTCATGACAGCTCCACACAGGGCAGAGACTGAGCCAGAGGGCTTCATTTCTTGCTACCCACCTCAGGCTTCAAGGCATGACTTTTACCACCACTTTTCCAAACAGCTTGAATTGGAGTCCTGTTTCTTCAAAGGAGTTCTGAGTTGCCTGAAAGTGTTTGACTGAAATAGATGTACCAATGTGAATTAATTGTGTTTGCCCTGCTCCATCACAAGACCTTTCCTTCATTCCCAAGGAAAGCCTGATGGAGAAACTTGAGCTTCATTCTCCTCGCTCTGACACTGGTGTCAATCAGGAGTATGAGCATCTCAGAGCAGACCCCATGGATTCTAAAGAGTCTCATAGGCTACAAGTCAATGGAGAATACCAGAAAAGTAAGGCTGGCAAGGCCCCCAAGAGGTCACCTAGTCCATCCAACTGGTGCTAACCCACTAGTGCAGCCTCATGCAAGCTTGTTTCCCCCCCCCCCCCGCCCAGTGAGTGTCACAGCAATGTGACATTTTTTGTGTCAACACCATCCTGCAGTGACCTGCCCTCCCATCTGTTCATGGTTTATGCCACTCACGCCCCTTCACTGGATTTATGTCCTCATTTGCTCTGCTCTGCTAACAGAGCTACTGCTCAACCTGCCCAGGACCCAGATGCGGAGGACAGCATAAGTTAAAGACTCATACTGAGATAATCGTGCTAGGAAGCTAGGAACACCCTCAGGTCAGTTTCTTTAGCACAACAATAATTGCTTGCATCTCACCGTCATGAATCAGCTTTTCTAATATAAATTACTTACAATAACCATTGTGAGATCAGATCATTTGTTTAGTTGTGAGATGATGGTAGATTTGGGTCTAAAAGGAGGGCTGGCCTTAGTCAAGAGGGCATTTGCGAGGTATGATCCTGGAGCCATTGTTATGCTCTCAGCAGAGCTATTCCTACTCCATGGCTCACCTGACTGCTTCCTTTGCTGGTTTCTGGAAAGAGAAAAAACATGTTTCCCTCTGAATCAAAACAGCAGCAGCACTTTTGAGCATCACTCAAACCCTGATGACTGAATAAGAAAATAGCACAAAAGGTTTCCTGTTAGTCACTTTAAGTTTACTGGCTTTCTGAATGAGGCTTGGGGACAAATGGTCTCTGCGCTGCTTACAGTGGTGTAAATCAGGAGTGACTCCATGAATGTCAACAGAGTTATGCTAGCATAAAGGAGATCAGATCCTGGCCTTATGTCCTATGGATGCAGTGCTGCTGAGGAGGTCTAATTGGGTGGATTGGTCATGCTACCTGCAGATGGGAGAGCATGATACAGCAGCCCTCCCCAGCTCCAGAGACTCAGGCAGTCTCCCCCAACAGACATCTCTGCTGTCATATGGTATGTCTACACTGTAAAAAAAGACTGCTTGCACTGTGGGGCTCGAAATAACTGTATAGACATTTGGGCTCAGGCTGGAGGGTCTGAAACCCAGTGAGAGTGGAGGGTCTGGAAGCCGAGGCTCCATCCCAAGCCCAAGTGTCCACACTGCTATTTTTAGTCTGAGTCCATTGACCTAAGCTCTGAGACTCACTGCTGTGAGGGGGTTTTGCAGTGTAGACGTACCCCTAGAGTTTAAGACCAGAAGGGACCCCCAGATCATCTTGTCCCACCCTCCAGTCTTTCACAGGCCACCAACACCCTCCAGCACCTGCACACCAATCTCAGCAACCAGCATTAGATCAAATCATTGGAGCCCTCAGGAGCCTGAACTATTGTGTGCCAAGTCAGAGAATAGGAAGGACTGAGGTTCACCATTGCCCTAAGCTCCTGTGATGATAGGGAATTGATTTAGTGGGATACACCCAGATGATCCTAACAGGGCCAACATGCAGGGGACAAGTGATGGAGCCTGATGGCATTACTCTCCCTTTTGCAGCTGGTATTTTGAGATGGGCTTGACTGATAGCAATCCAACCCACACCCAACAAAGCAGAGGGGTGGCTAAGCTCTTCCATGTCTACCGTACATCATAGCTTCTTGCTCACTGGGCATTTCCACCTTCTGGTTTCAGGCTGCCCCCTGCTGACCACCACTGGGCTCTCAGGCCTTGTTCAACTTCAAGACCTGGAGGAGCTGGAGCTGACAAATTGTCCTGGTGCCACCCCGGAGCTGTTCAAGTATTTCTCCCAGCACCTGCCGCACTGCATGGTGATCGAATAAGCAGCCCCAAGGATTGGCCAACCTTTGGAGCTGTCTCCTTCAATCCCAACCCAACACTGATCAACCAACCAGAGTTATCATTTTGTTTTAATTTTGTTATGTTTTGGGAGAGATGCTAACAACGGTGTTGATTTAAACCACCCATCATGTGTACAGCAATCAAGAGTAAATTAATCACATTAACGCATTGGATGAGGACACCAGAGAGAGGGATATTTGCGGTCTCTGTAGAGATGGGCACCCATCTGTTCCATAAGACGAAATCTCCTGCAAGAATCTCTCTGCAAAGTTTGTAAATTTTCCACGCCTCCATCATCATCCATCTTCTTTGTAATGGTCTGTCCTGAAAAAAAAAAAGTTAAAAAACACAGCCAAACAAAAAACAACAAAAAATGAGCAAACAAAACAAAACAAATGAATGACCATGATTGGAGAGTTGGGGTGGGTTGACACGGATTCATGTCCTGCATGGTGTCCCACTCAGTGCTGGATCCCATGTGGCTTCTGCCCAATGTCTCATGTCACAGCAGTTAGAAGTTTCTTCTGAGACCCCACACACTTCTGGGGGGCTTGGTGGTGAGTCTGGGGGAGGGGCCTGATTGGAGCCCCTCCCTGTTCTGGGTGCTGGATGTTCAAACCCAGTGTTTCCATCATGGCATGTGTTGTCAGGAGCTGAACCAGAAAGCTAAGAAGAAAAGAGGCGAATCCTAAGGGACAGAGAGACTCGAAGGAGAAAGGATGAAATTCCTGATACCATGTGTTTGCTCTGTCTCTTAATTACTTCAGCGGGACACTGCAGGGTCTGCCACGCTGGAGACATTTTAAAAAATAAACAGACCAACGCTGTGAAAAAGAAGCACAGGGCCCATTCTGAGGCTTTTGGCAGGCCGGGTGCCTTCTGCTCCTGAAGATGGAGCTGATATGTTCCCCGTGATCGTCTTGTCTTCATTGAAAGCATGGATCCATGAGCAAATTTCCTGAGAAACAAACAAACCCAACTCCCCACCCAATCCTCTGAAAACCCAATAGCCCCAAGGTCACGTGATCTGGAGTAGACGGTCGCCTACTGCTGTTTTCATTTTGTTAATAAGATGTTCTTCTCAGAACAGCCTGCAGCCTTCGCATGCTAGCTTGCTTCAGTCTTGTGGTAAGGTAGGTTCTGGAATGTGCAGGGGCTGGGAGGGTCTATGGAGCAGCCCTCTGCTCAGCTCCAGTTCTCTTCCAGTGTGAAGCTGGTGTGGCTTTGTATCCAATCCACATACATTTATTGGAGTACAGGTTTAACTGTGGGAGCTACGAGCCTAAAGCAGCTCCCCCTCCTCCACCAGCCTGAGCCTCCTTCAGCTATCTCCCTTCTAGAGCTGCAGGCTCGAGAAGAGGTGAGAAAGCTATGGTGTCCTACTGGGCTTGATTTGTGGCAGCATGCCTTATGCCTGACAGCATCTTTCCCCAGGCTCACCTCAAGGCCAGCTCAGTTCTAGGACAGAGGGAAGGCTGGCAGCACATCAGTCAGACCAGCCTGGGATCCTACTAAGGCAGTGGGCCCTAAACTGTGGGATGCACCTCCCAGGGGGGTGCGGAGGAACTTCCAGGAGGCGCTTTGCTCTGTCCGCAGCTCATCTCCAGCCCTGCCCAGGCCCCAGCCCCAGTTGCAGCCCCCAGCCCCAGTTTAGGGTTGCCAGGTTATTCACAGTAACCAGCTTCTGCCACTGGGGGGGGGGGGGCTGTGGAGGCAGGAAGTGTAGCAGCTGCTGCTGGAGCCTGGAGGAGCACTCAGCACCCGCTCCAGCCAAGAGAGGTACTGGGGGCTTCCTTGTCCTGCTCCACTCACCCCTCCACCCCTGGAGCATGGCTCCCACTGTCCCATCCTGCCCCACTTACCCCCACCCCCCCGAAGCATGGCTCCCACTCCCCTGTCCTGCCTCACTCACCCACCCCCTGGGGGCCCTGGACCAAGTAAGGAGCGGTGCAATCAAAAAAGTTTTGAGACTACTGTACTAGGGTGACCACCTTTCCAAAATGCAACAGTGGAACACATGCAGGAGTCCCGCCCCCTTCAATGGCCCCAGCCCCTCCTCCTCCACTTCCCCCTGAGGCCCCACCCCCTGGGCAGGCCAGAAGCCAGAGCCAGGCAGTAGTAAGAGCCAACCGGGGAGCCCTGGGCCTGTGTCCTCACCTCCTTGGGGCATGCAGTTCAGGGCAGGTAGAGGACTCCACAGCAGCCCGGACTCCCTGGATGGCTCTAACTACTGCCCAGCCTGGCCAGCAGCAGAGCCTTGGAGGGTGGGGGGGAGAGGAGGAGCAGGAGCGGGACCTCATGGTGAGGTGGGGCTAAGGCCCATCTCCGGCCCTGGGAAGAGGCTGCCCCCTGAACCTCAGGCAGGGGCAGAGCAGCACTGCTGGGAATCCAGGATAAATGTTGTCCCAGAGTCATTCAGCCCAGTACCGGGTCTTGAACTCTGCATTTCAGGGCTGTCCTGCCCAATTCAGGACAGGTGGTCACCCTAGATACTGGCTTTCCCCTTCTTGCTACTCTGCCCTCCAGACCACTTGTGGCTCCAAGGGAGAGGCTTTCCCATGCTGCTTTCAGGCAGCTACCACTTTGACCTGCTGATGGGCCCTGGCTCAAAGGAGCCCTTTACATCTCCCTGTGGCCTACCCACCGTCAGAAGCTGCCAGCAGGGTCCCCTACCCCTGATGCATCAGAAGGTGGCCAGGGCCCCAGTGCCTGAGTAGCACCTGGGTGCTTGGAGAATGTCCCCTGTGCTGCAGTCAGGTCCCAGTCCAGGAGGGACGGGGGGGTCTGAGAGAGGAAAGACCGGCTGAGCTGTACTGTCCGCAGCCCAAACCAGCTCTCATCAGCTGGGCTCTTTAGTCTTCTGGGGATAAAATCGCTTTTGTTTTGTTTTGGTTTTGTTTGTGGGGAAGTGAGTGCCAGGGAAAGCCATCAGCTTGTGGGGAGCCAGGCTCTCTTCCCATCACTGCTCATTCTAGTGTTGGTGCATTTCTGCTCCATTTACTGCTTGCAGTGAGGTTGGAGGAAGCCCACTCCCAGCTTCATGTACTTGCATATATCTCATCCCATGCATGTCCCCCAACAGATTGAGTTTACTGCTTTGGAGGGATGCCCCCCCCTCCCTCTTCAGTCACCGTCTGGGCCTCTCCTCTCCTCCAGGAAGGAAGTTGATGGCCATGCAGCCAGCTGGGTGGAGCTCCTGGGCTGGAGAGAGGAGCATGTTGTTTTCTATGGATGGGTGCGGGACTGTGTGATAAAGAGATTGGGATTCTGTAGGGGTGGTGTCAGGAGGGTCATTCATTCATACCCTGTGGCTGACTCGCAGTTCCTGGGTACCTTGACAGTCTCCTGTCCATTGTAATCAAAAGCCAGAGCAAATCCATCTCCTGTGGTGTGGAAAAATGGAATCTGCAATGCAGGAGAAGCAGCCCCAGTACCTAATGCCAGTGTAGCTATTCCAGCATCTAAAGCCATCTCCTAGACACCAGCAGAAAGAATCCAGGCAGTGACCGTTCTGTGTCTCTTCTCACAAGTCCTCCCAACATCATCCGCACTTTTTACACTGCTTCATCCCTAACGTCAGCCAGGAATGGCTTGAAGGGAAGGGTGCTGACCACAGCAGTTGTTTGAAGGTTCCCGTGGTTAGACACTTCTCAGGCAGGCAGGGCCAGGAGCTCTGTAGGAGGCAGCACACACAGCCTAAGAAGGGAAGGAGTGCCTTGCATTGCTCAGCAGCAATCTGCCCTGTTACTGTTAGAAGCTCTTGTATTGCACTATAAATGGACATGGCGCTTTGCAAACTAGATCTGGTTCCTGCCCTAAGACCCTTACAGTCTAGCAGTTAATAGACACCCTGGTTTCAGCATGGGGCAGTAGGTAACAGCTGCTGATTAGGTGAAGCCAGGGGTGTAAGTGGAAGGGCTTGTCTTGGAGTCTTTATTACTATGCTGTCTCTATGACATCCACTGCCACTCCCAGCATGCATTTGGTACCAGACACTGCAGCAGGCAGGGCGGTCTGAATCCCAGACCACTGGGCTTTCTCATATGCTGAACAAGCCAGGAGACTCTCTGCTGGTGCCAAAAAAGGATAGGGGCCCCTTTCCTGATTCTAGGTTTCAGAGTAGCAGCCGTGTTAGTCTGTATTCGCAAAAAGAAAAGGAGTATTTGTGGCACCTTAGAGACTAACAAATTTATTAGAGCATAAGCTTTCGTGAGCTACAGCTCACTTTCCTGATTCTGAAATCTGCCCCTTCCATCTTCCCCATAGCCTCAATCCTGCCCCTAGCTCCTGACCAGCTCTTCTCCAGCCCCCTACCAGCCAACCTCCCAGCTCCTGCCTAGCTCTCCCTTAACCCAAATCCAGCCCTTAGACTCCCCAGCTCCCTCATGGCCCCCTACAGGCCCCCGGATCCCTCATTGCTGATCCAGCCTCCCCGCCCCAGCTCTTCCTCCATCCTCCTTCAGTCCAGTCCTCAGTTCCCCCAGCTCTGATCCAATGATTCCTCCAGGCCCTTTTAGCTTCCCTGCTGCCCCCCACTTCCCTGATCCACCCCCACCTTGTTTCAGGCCCGCACAAGCCACCCCAGCTCCTCTCTTGGTCCCCTCCAGCTCTGTTCCAACCCCCCTCCATCCCCCAGCTCTGAATTAGACCCCCCCCCAGCTCCATTCTGACACCCCCCTTTTAACAGTTCCAATCCAACCCCCTAGCTCCACCCAGTTCCTACCTAGCCCCTCTAGTTCCCCAACCCCAGTTCCCCCCAACTTTCCAGCCCTATGCAAAACAGCTGATGCTTTTACCTTGTGCAGCATGGAGAGTTGGGACAGTGTGTTACCCATCTTCCCCCATGCTGCAGTTCCCTCATGCCTTCTCCATACACCCTTGCTGTCTGCTCCCATCTTCAACCCAGGGTTGTTCTGGTTGGAGGGGCTACCCCCTTTCCCCAGGTTAGTTGTGGCCACATAACCTTTTGGGCCCTGGTGCAACTGCACAACTTGCACCACAGAGGAGGGGAGATGACCCACAACAGCTCGGACTACAGCTCAGCTGCTCAGTAATGAACTGGTTTAATAATTTCTAATAAATATGGACACAGCTTTCTTAATGGACAAGAATAAACTGATTTAATAATCACTTTTTTTATTACAAACTTTCATTGCCATAAAGATTTATAAGTTTTAAGTGATCTATCTTTAGGCTATTTTGCAACTTCCTGCTCCATTGGCCTCTCCTTCCCTCCATCCGCCCTCTCAGTTACTGCATGATTTCTGGGTGTGTGAGGGGCATGATAGGGGAGCCACTAACTTGGCTAAGCTGTAGCTTTGGTTGCTAATTGCACTATAAGCAGGTCCTTTGCTCAACTTGCCAAAACCACTGGTTGGACAGCTGGAGCTTTGTTCATTTGACATTTTCAGTCTTTCCAGTGGAGACACTGGAAAACTCTGACCATTCCCAGAAAATCCACAGGGACTAACAGCTATGCCAGCCCACCTGCTGGGATATCCACTCCCAAGGCCTCTGAAGAGGAGCAGCTAGGCCTGGAACCTCAGGGATCACCCCAAGAGGCTGGTTTCTCATGATGGTCTTCTCTAACTGAGGAATTCCTAGAGCTACTGCTGCTCAGTTTTATGGTGATGGATACCCTCTGCTTCTTACATGGGGCCTGGAAGCCCCAGATCCTCCTCAGAAATAACCCTGCAGCCAAGTGCAGAGGGTCTTGAGGCATGTTTGGAAACAAAGAGGGCCTAGTAGAGATGAATGAGCAAGAAAAGAGAGGTTTCAGAGTAGTAGCCGTGTTAGTCTGTATCAGCAGAAAGAATGAGGTGTACTGGTGGCACCTTAAAGACTAACAAATTTATTTGAGCATAAGCTTTTGTGGGCTAAAGCCCAGTTCATCAGACGCATGCAGTGGAAAATACAGTAGGAAGATAGGCTTATGCTTAAATAAATTTTTTAGTTTCTAAGGTGCCACAAGTACTCTGCATTCTTTTTTCAAGAAAAGAGAGACTGCATTGGAGAAAGTTGAGCTGTAGAGCTCAATCGGCGGGAGGGAGGAAGGGAGCAGGAAGACTTTAGGGAGAGTATTAAAGCCTTCTCTTGCTTAGGTGCCAATATTTCTAGAGCTGCCCCTGCAGCCATCTGCAGATTGAACTCACTGTGTAACTATGGACCATGTGAATCTGTGCATCCCCCCAACTCTACCCCAATTACATTTTCCCTACTGAGCTGCTACTGCTAGGACAGGGATGTCAACAGTACCTGGCATCTCACTGCTGCTCAGTTAACAAGCCATCAGATCACACAGGATGATGCAGGCAGGCTCCCACACTGAGCTCTGACTGCTTCTGTATACTTGATCAAGCAGGAATCCAGAGGTCACCTTCAGAGTTTACTTGTCCATGGAGATGTCTAAAGGAGTTCCCTGCCCTTTGAACTATTTCCTGCTCCTCAGGTTCTCTTCAGACAGACTTGTCTGCCATGAGACACTTATGGTGTGATCCACCATGATCTATATTTAACTGTCTTCCCTTCTGAACTGAGATATGGATTGGTAAACTGGAGCAGCCCAGAGGCCTGCACTTTACAATCCATTATTTTTTCCCTTCTTGCTTAAACTTTGTCCCAGACCCAGCTGGTAAATTTTGCACATGTAAATTGAGATCTGTTGGCCTAAGGATAGGCAAGAGAAGACAGGTTAAGCATTATTATGGAGTTGATCCTGTCAGGTGTTGAGCCCCTGCGACTCCCATTATCTTCAATGTTAGTAGAGAGCTTTATGTGTTACCTTATTCACCGTAAATGAGCAGGCACAGCACAAAGGTGACAACCCAATCCCTGCCACAAGGCTATTGCCCCAACATGCTAGATGCTGTATATTGTAACAGACAATCCCTCCCCCAAGAGTTTATAATCTAAACAGACAAGGCAGACAAAGGAGAAATTGAGGCACAGAGTGGTGAAGTAACTTGCCCTAGGACACAAAGCAGATTAGTGGCAGAGAATAGAACCCATGTCTCCTGAATCTGTATCCAGTACTCTACCCACTGGATGACACTCCCTCTTCAAGGAAGTTGCAGTTATCTGAACCCAGGATTTTCCATACTTAGTCAGACCATTGCTCCAAGTCCAATATTCTGCATCTGACAGCAACTAAAACCTGATGGTTCAAAGAAGGGGACTCCATAATGTGCCTGGCTAACTGTGCAATGCTACCTGTGAACGTGGGCAAGGGTAAACCCCTTCCGGTGCCAGAAGACCATCAGTTTGAGAGTTGGCTGTTCTTCTATGGCTTTGTAAATTGTTATAAATAGTATTGCTATAATTTTCTCCAGCCCTTTCCCAGATTAGTTTATCATTAGCTGTCTTTCCACCACGAGCTCTTAGAATGCTTAATTTGGCCATGTGGTCTTAGTGAAATATATTTTGGTGTGGGCTGGGTCCCCGATCCTTAAAATCCTATAGTTGTTTGAGCGGAGCTGTTGACTTCAATTGCAGTTGAGGGCAGCTGGCACTTTGGTGGATCCGGCTGGCTCCTTTTGGGGACTGAGCTACCAATTGTTTATCTGTATTGCAATGATTAAGCCTCATATTTGTGTAGGACCCTGTATGCTTCCCCTCTGCATTAGTGCCATTCTCCTGGAGCTCGAGTTTTACTGGAGATGGCTGAGCGTGAGGTCATGGTTGAGGAGTAAGAGCCAAATGAAGGGCCTATCCATCTATCAAAGTGATTTAGAAATTGATCAGTGCAGCAACTTTTTGCTAATCTCTCAAACTCATTTGTTTTTAATCACATTATGTACCAGATTCATCCCTAGTGCAACACCATTGACATCAGTGTCTGAATTTGGCCTCTGATCTATACAGAGCTGTAACATGATGATACCATGCTTTGGTCCCATCTATGCAGGCAAGACCAAACCATGTTATAACACGGTAAAGAGGCTATTGTGGCATAGATTCCATGGCACCAATCTGCCATTGCAGATGGGTTTTATGTATCATTTCAGGAGTGATACTGCTACAGGGACCAGGTAGAAGATAGCCTCATGCACAGGGCTTTTGAATGAAACTCGAGAACAGGACTCTCCCACCCCTTACACCCAAAAGCTAGTCCTGCCCATAAATCTGATGCATCAGGTTGTCCAGAGTTTTCCGTCTGCTCGCTGGAGTTCTCAACAGTGGGAGGCAGTTGTGAGGAAGGCTTGGCCATGCTGGAGAAGCCAGCAAGCAGGGCGTGTCTTCAGAAAGAAATGGTGCATTTTTTTCTTCTAAGGAAAAGGAGAGCTCATGAGGTTGGCTCTTGGACCTGAGTGTGACAGGACCTTCCTTATATTGTGGAGCAGACTCAGGACAGGATCTTGGAACTTCTATAGTATGGATGTCAGCCAGTCTTCCCCTCCTATCCTGTGTTAGGGGATAGGCAGGATCAACTACTAAGTGTTTTCTACCGCTAACCCTTATGATCATTCTATTTAGTAACTGTACTTATTTGCCTGACTCTATGCTTCTCTCCTTTCCATACTCATTTTATAGTGCGTCCAAGAAGGTGATCCATTTTACTGCCCTTAAAACTTATCCATCAGCTGAGATGGAAAATAAAATGTCAGATTTTAAAATGTGGCATTTCTTTACCCTCCTGCTGGTGGCCAAAGAGCTGAAAAAGTAACCTTGTGTGGCAGCCCAGCATCGGAGTGAAGCAAACAGTATGGTTTGCTGCTTCCACCGTGGTTTTACAATCAAGCAAACTTTACCAGTGCCTAAGCCTCCAAACTGTGAGTGTCACTCAAGAATTTAGTATTCTGCAGGGAGGGCGATCTTGGAAGGTCACAGGGATGCAAATTCGCAAAGTGAAAAGCCTTTCTTTGCAGTCATGGTACAGCTGATACACAGGAGCTCTGTTACATGAGGCACTGAGAACAATGAGAGTGGCTTGCTTCTAAAGGGTGTGAAAAGCTATTACATTTTATTTTAAAAAAGAGGGGAGAGGATAATTATAAAACTATATGGGCTACACTGTGCGTTTAGGGCAACCTCTGACTCGGAGCTATGCGGTGGTACACCTACAGTGCAGGAGCTGCCAGAAGCATTGGGTCTTAATCAGGTACACTGCCTACCAGAGTTCTGGGAAGCACAACAGTTGTGGCACAATGTAGTCAGTAGTGCAGTAGGAGCGGTCATAATAACACCCCCCGCCCTTATCCCTCTTTGCCCTTGGAGTGACTAGGACCAGGGTCAGCACCTAGCAGAGTCTATGCACTAAGGGGAGCACAAGAAACCAATTGCGGGGTGGAGCAAAGACGGGGGGCAGCTTGGGATTTAAACTGTCTCCTGCAGTGTTGAAAGACTCAACACAAGAGCATTGTACTAAGGCAGGAGAACCAGACCATGAAACTGAATTTAAAAAGAAAGGGAAACGAGTTCAATTGGCTTGTCCAAGCAGTGTGAGACGCAAAAATCATGAAGCATTCAGCAGTAGAAAGTACTTTTGAATTTTAAATAATTTAAAGAAATATATTATATGTATTATGGTATATACATTATGTGATATGATCCCTAATTGGTGTAAACAGGCATGGCATCATGGTCTTACTGACTTATATCAGGTTATGAGCTGGAGATAGTCCCAATATTATTCCCAAGAGTATAACCCTTTCCAGTTTTTTTTAAAATTCTGCACTTTCTAAAGGGATGGTAGTCACCCAGGCAATGCAGCTGTGATGTTTTAGTTGGGTGACTTTTTAAAAAACCTGTAAGATCACAGAATGTGTTTGAGGCCAATCATAAAAGAACCAAGGCTTTCTTATGAGCCCGAACACAGTGCTAAGGCAATGAGGGAATTCACGAGAAAAGCAACTAATTTCTAATTGGAACAATGGGTTTAAAAATTTAAAAGTATCAGCGGAGAAAAGACTGATGGGCTGATGTAAATTGGCAATGGAGCTATGCAGATTTACACCAGCTGAGGATCTGGTCCAATGGCTGACACAGATGATCCCAATGCTTAAAGGGGTCTGTCACTGGCTTGGTTCTGATTCAAGCTCTTTAGCACCCCAATTAAGTGTCCACTGGGCCAAAGTATTACTGAAACTTCTGACGTTGTGATATTTCAAATTACTATAGAACGAAAATAGATGGGGAGAGAAAAAAATCTGAAAGACATTTTCTTACTGTACATACGACCTCATTCTTCTGTATATTCTGAAGATATAATCTTATATTTGGTATGTGTTTCTTGTGCTATTTTATCATGTGACTTGTTTATAAAAACATATATTAAAAATTTAAAAAAATACAAGGCTTGCTTAATATTCCTGTCTCTGGCATAATTTTTAATACAAATCTTTAAACTATTTTTCATAGTCAAATGTACAACATAAAGTATTATCCAGCGAAGTCAAATGCCCTAGTCCAAAATATTATTCATATGGACGTGTGGAAGAAAATAAATCGTCACTCTCAAGTTGGAATGCAACAAAATTCAAGAGAGCTTTATTTCAGACAATTACCAGGGAAGAAATACAGCTGACAGAGAGCATCGCTGCCTCAGTTTCTCCAAAGTACAAACAATAAGCCACCAACATTTATTGTCTTTTATGGAATGCGTTACTTAAAAACATCTGCAATTTATTTATATTATGTCCTGCCCAATCCATTATTTTCTCTCTTCTGTCTTACTTCTTTTCTCACATCATCATCTTCAAGGTTAGGTCACACTGACTCTGCGTTGTTTCCCACCCGCTACAGACACAGAGTCTGCTTTCCCAAATCTCGCATTATGAGACGTCAGAGTTAGCTTGACTGTTTTCTGGCTTGACATCAGTGAGGGGCCTATAGTCAAATCTTTTAACCCTTGTTTCGACGGGGGGGGTCCCAATTGAAGTCAGGGACCCATTCTGCTAGGTGCTGTACAAACATAGTAAGAATTAGAACAGAGATAGCCAAACCTACTAAACCTCCAAGCCACATATGATAATCTTCAAAAGTTCGAGAGCCGGGTACACTTGCCAGGGATCAGGGGCTGAAGCCCCAAGCCCTTTCAGGCACGCCCCGCAGGGCTGAAACCCCACCACAGGGCAGAAACCCTAAGTTTCCTCCTCACCCAGTTTGGCAGGCAGAGAATCGGGGGGAGGGGGGAGGCATGAGGGGCTCCATGATCTGCACTTTCACTGTAAAAGGGCCGCATGCGGCTCGCAAGCTGCAGTTTCGCCACCACAGTGATCACAGTTTTAGGTGGATTCCCCTTAGTAATCCTAAGCCTTCTTTGAGGAGCCCTGCTGGCCACAGGCCTAATCCTAGCCCGGAACTCCCTATCCTTATTAACCCTAAATCGAGCCAGGGATGCCCTATCCTTAGTAAACCTAGCCTGGAGACCCTACCGTTGCAACCGCAGCTGGAGGACCTCCCCAACAGGCATCAGGCTAAGCCTGGGAATGACTACTCTTAGTAACCCTAGCTCAGAGGAGCCCTACCCTTTGTTACCTGCTGTGGATCCTGCTCCTGGGAGGGGAGAGCATATTCTCAATGTGGTGGGGACCAGCTTATGTTGTGATGAAGTTTGGGATCCCTATTTCTGTTGTATTGAGATGAAGGCCAAACAGTGCAATGGACAGTGGGTTCAAGTTTAAAAGCTAGACTGAGCCTATGTCCTGGAGCTGAGAACTCACGCCGGGGGTGGGGAGGAGAGAGAAAGGAGTAAGCCAGTTCCTTGAGAGAAACGGTCTATATGGAAATATCAGCTGTTGAGTTGGGATGGAGTTAAGACATATCTCATTTCGGGGGGAGACAATATTGAGGACACACCTCTTGTTTTCCATTGCATGCTATTGCGGATGGGCATCTTATTTCTGCGGGCCAGGAAGCGTAAATTACTGGAAGAGGAAGTGGTGCTGGCTGACACTGGGATGAAAGGGTGACCTAAGAGGTGGGGACAACCATTTTGCACACATCTCTTTTCAGTCCCATTGCATCATGGGTGTTGTTTTTCTTCCCTCTCATCCCATAGTAAGCGCCTCCTTCAATGACCCAATTCACCACGGGAACTATGGTTTCTAACCTGCTTGACCTCTGCTCCCCCAGGTATTTGCCTCTGCCTCATGCCCGGCCCTACAGCACCTTGCTAGTCTGCCTCAGATCCCTACCAATCAGCCCCTACACCCCAATCCCTTCCAACCTCTCCCACCAACCGCAGCCTTCCAATTACACATTCCACCCCAAAAGACCCACCATCCACCCTGTTACCACCCGGTGGGGTCCATGGCACCGTGGGAGGCATAGTGCCGTGAGGGTGGCACTGGCAGTAGCAGAAGTCCAGAAGAGCCACCAAGGGGAGGCGCTGACTTAGCTGCAGAGTGGCGCTGCTCGCCTGGGAGATGTCTTCTCTCTGCTCTGCCCTGAGCTCCAGTCCGCAGCAGCTCCCAGAAGCTATCATGAAAAATTCTTCATTTCCTACAAAAGAACTGCTAATCTTTCACGATGAAACAAACAGTCGATATTGCAAAGCAGTTAGAAATTTCCGACAACATTCAGGGGAGATTGCTTTGTAAACATTGTTCATTGCAACAAATCAAGTGACTCCTAAGCATTCAGGGAGAAAAGTTTTCAGAGAATCTACATTGCAAACCAGTTGGGAGTCGCTGTTCAAATCTCAGGGCAGAAGTTGTAGTGAAAACTCTTTTTTGCAAAAAAAAAACCAACGAGCTGCTGATCATTCTCTGAAAATAAGCATTAGAAACTAATTACGAATTTCTCTTGACCATTCAGATGAGTTAGGTTCATGAAAATTCTTCTTTGCAGCCAAACAAGAAGCTAATGCTAATCCTCCAGGGCAAGAAATTTTTCAGAATATCTACACTGCAAAGCAGTTAGAAATCCTTTCTGATAATTGAGAAGCTATTCGTTCATGAAAAGCCTTCATTGCAAATAACCTTAACTGCAAACAGAAAAGGAGTACTTGTGGCACCTTAGATACTAACAAAATTTGTGGAGCATAAGCGTTCGTGAGCTACAGCTCACTTCATCTGATGCTCACGAAAGCTTATGCTCAAATAAATTTGTTAGTCTCTAAGGTGCCACAAGTACTCCTTTTCTTTTTGCGAATACAGACTAACACGGCTGCTACTCTGTTAACTGCAAACAATGATTGATGATAATTCAGGTGTCCAAACGTCTTAGATAGCTTCCCTCATCATTCAAGGGAAATCTTTTCATGAAAATTGTTAACGGCAGTAGTATACGGCTCGATAGCATGCATCATAATGTATTTTTGAGAGGTTTCCCTTGGCACCAAAATTTGGCAGCGTTGGACATTTTAAAAAAATGTTATTTTTGACGAGGGGGAGTATTGTGTGCTTCTGCTTTGATACATTTAAAGAAAATGTTGAAAGAAATTTGCTTCTGAATTAGTTACAGTTTGGAAGAAGGGCATCTGTCCCCGTGATTTAGAACATTCCTGCACATCCAAAACCTTCATTACACAGAGCCAACTACTTTTAAAGAGGACGTTTTTCAAACGTCATGCTCTAATCAATTGTTATTTGATGAATAATTTGTATTGTATTGTTTGGTGCACAGTACATAATCTACTGGTGAGTGGTTCCCGTCCCACTCCACACAAGAGAAGAGCTATTACAGCCCCATCTAGAGAGCCTGGATCTGTAAATTGGCTCACGGGATTGGTAGTGGGGCTTTAATATGCCCTCAACAGTGGTCACATCTCTTATTTTTATTATTAATAATAATAGTAGTGGTAATAAGAGACACTCTCTTTCTGAGCATCTAGAGAGGAGGAATACGATATATGAGATTGTGGGTGTCAACATTTACGGCGATATCACTCGTCTTAATGAATGTCATTGGGTTGTAATTGCTAAGGCCTGCTGTACATATATCGTTTGTAGCTATGGTCGTTAGGGGGTATGATGTTTTCGCCTAATAGCTATAGTGGTACGCCCCGCACACATCCCCAGCGTGGAATAAAGGTGCCCCATAGCATTATATCTTATCCCTTTCAACAATGGCCATAGCTCAACATGCCTTCTCTGTCACGGTTCTATTTTTTTTCCAACTTGTCGTTCACCAGTGTTTCTGTCTCAGGTGTGTTTTAATGTAGTCTGAAAAAAGGGCATCTGAAGAGCGGTTTAAATGCCAGACTTCATAAATCTAAGCAATCCTTTACCCTTTGACTAAAGCCTCCACCAATTCCATTGTCCACGAAGACCCTATTAAAGCCTGCTCCTCGTCACTGCGTACTGTAGTTCTTCTATCTTATTTCTGCACAAAGAGAATATTAGTTTACCACCGACCCAGTATGGTGGGGGTAGGAAAGCTATGGCAAGCGTGCTAAAGGCGGCATACGAGATGATTGTTAGAGGCTCTCGCACTGCCCGAGTCCTGACCACCGGTAGGGGAAGGGGGGAACTCTGCATTTTAATTTAAAATTAAACTTATTTACTTTACATAAAACAATAGTTTAAGTATATTATAGACTTCTAAAAATGTTAAAGTGTATTACTGGCACGCTAAAATTTAAATTAGAGTGAATAAATTAATACTCGGCACACCATTTCTGAAAGGTTTCCGACACCTGCTCGAAAGGCAGCAAAGCACAAGCACAAAATCCTTCTCCTATTCTAAGATAACATTTTTTTCAAAATGGCCGACGGGGCCAAATTTCGGCGTCAATGTGAACGGGGATGACACATAGCAAACAAGCTCTAAATGGAATGTGGAGACCTGTCAAAAAATACAAGGGGAGGAATGATATCCTGTTGTATACCACTAAGGACAAACGAGACACAGGAATGGCAATACAGAATTACAATTTCTCATAAAATATCAGTTGCATATCGGTAAACAAAAAAAATAAATCTCTTCAGGGGAGAAAAGTTCGTAAAAATTTCTAACGGCAAACAAACCAGGAAGATCGTACAGGTCGACAAAGTTCTCAGAGAATATTAGTTTCAAAGCACTTTAAACCTCCCATAAATAAAGACAATCACTTCGTGAAAAGTCTTCATTGCAAAACCTCAAATACTCACTACTGATAATTCTGGTATCCAGATTTCACAGATAAGCTGCAGTAGAAATCCGATAGAAATATCGACTCACAATTTAGGGGAGATAGGTTCGAGAAAATTATTAACAAGCAGTCAGTGATGGTGTCAGTGCGCAAAGTTTCAGAAAACACTGAACTGGAAAGTCTTCAGGTAGCAGCCATGTTAGTCTTTATTGGCAAATATAAAAGTACTTGTGGCACCTTAGAGACAAACAAATTTATTTGAGCATAACTTTCGCTAGAGCTCACTTGAAAGTTTGCAGTCAGTGGAAAGACGTAACAAATCTTTCCTGACAATTCAGGTAAAATCAGTATGTGGAAAAAAAATTATTTGCAAAGAACCAGAACTACTGATAATTCGCGTGGATAAAATGCTCAGATCATATTCATTTCAAAGCATTTTGGCCCTCTCCAAAAATTCAGAGAAGATTCGATCATGAAAATTCTTCGTGGCAAATTACCTAGGATTGAGTAATTACCATGCAGGTCGACAAGATTCTGAGTGCAAACTAAGCGACAGTTCGAGGGATCGCGTCATGAACAGGGTTCAGACTACCAAGGAGTCATTACTTATCATTCTGCTATCCAAACTGTAGAGAATAGCTCCATTGCAAAGCACTTAGGAATATCGCCTCGCAAAACAGGGGAGATCAGTTCGTGAAGATTGTTAACCGCAAACTAGCCGTCTCCGATTATCATTCTGTGCGACTATGTCTCAGAAAATCTGCATTGCTAAGCGCTTAGGAAACTCTCCTCAGAGTTCAAAGAAGCGTTTTCCAGAATAGTATAATCAAGCTACTCCTTCGACTAAGGAGACCCTGGGCCGAACTGTGTAGCTCAGAGTTAGCGAAGCAGTCTTAGAATGCAGGTGGGGGTGCGAGGTTAAATCTTATCGGCGGTCTTGTTAGAGGTCTCAAACTCACAAACTCCTGAGCGTTCACATTTCTCTGCTAAGGGGCTCTGGAGTCTGGCTCTCTCTCTTAGGGAATGAGAACAGTGGTTTAATTGTCGCAGGAACCTGGGTAGGTTGTCTTAGATTCGGGATCCCCTCAGCGGAGCTCTTCTCTTTTAACATACCTCCTCCCTCTTTGAAAACATAGAATTAAGAAGATCTAAAAAGAATTTGAATAACAGCTATTCAACAAATATGTTACATATTGGAGGCCTAGGCACTAATAAAGTTTGCTTGATTGTAAAACCACGGTGGAAGCAGCAAACCATACTGTTTGCTTCACTCCGATGCTGGGCTGCCACACAAGGTTACTTTTTCAGCTCTTTGGCCACTAGCAGCAGGGTAAAGAAGTGCCACATTTTAAAATCTGATATATTTTCCATCTCAGCTGATGGATAAGTTTTAAGGGCAGTAAAATGGATCACCTTCTTGGACGCACTATAAAATGAGTATGGAAAGGAGAGAAGCATAGAGTCAGGAAATAAGTACAGTTACTAAATAGAATGATCATAAGGGTTAGCGGTAGAAAAAACTTAGCAGTTGATCCGGCCTATCCCCTAACACAGGATAGGAGGGGAAGACTGGCTGACATCCATACTATAGAAGTTCCAAGATCCTGTCCTGAGTCTGCTCCACAACATATGGAAGGTCCTGTCACACTCAGGTCCAAGAGCCAACCTCATGAGCTCTCCTTTTCCTTAGAAGAAAAAATGCACCATTTCTTTCTGAAGACACGCCCTGCTTGCTGGCTTCTCCAGCACGGCCAAGCCTTCCTCACAACTGCCTCCCACTGTTGAGAACTCCAGCGAGCAGACGGAAAACTCTGGACCACATGATGCATCAGATTTATGGGCAGGACTAGCTTTTGGGTGTAAGGGGTGGGAGAGCCCTGTTCTTCAGTTTCATTCAAAAGCCCTGTGCATGAGGCTATCTTCTACCTGGTCCCTGTAGCAGTATCACTCCTGAAATAATACATAAAACCCATTTGCAACGGCAGATTGGTGCCATGGAATCTATGCCACAATAGCCTCTTTACCGTGTTATAACATGGTTTGGTCTTGCCTGCACAGATGGGACCAAAGCATGGTATCATCATGTTGCAGCTCTGTATAGATCAGAGGCCAAATTCAGACACTGATGTCAATGGTGTGGCACTAGGGATGAATCTGGTACATAATGTGATTAAAAACAAATGAGTTTGAGAGATTAGCAAAAAGTTGCCGCACTAATCAATTTCTAAATCACTTTGATAGATGGATAGACCCTTCAATTGGCTCTTACTCCTCAACCATGACCTCATGCTCAGCCATCTCAAGTAAAACTCGAGCTCCAGCAGAATGGCACTAATGCAGAGGGGAAGCAACCTGTGTTTTGCCAGTTGTATGTTGAGTCTCTTATCAAATGAAAAACTGATAGATGCCCAACTATTAGAGCGCACCGGACATCTCCATCAGGTGCTGGGGCTTTCAGACCAAATGATTAGCTTTACAGATGTGAGCTCTTTTGAAGAGCGCTTAGGCATGAATCTTACAATCATGTATTATGAAAATGGGAATTTCCGCTTTTTTCCAACAGCTGCTGTACATCACCTCAAAACTTTTTTTGTTGCGTTTCAAGACCAACATTATTATGGCATCCTAAATATTAAAACATTTCTAGGAGCACCATATTTGTGCAACTACTGTCATGCCACATACAGCCACAAACATCAGCATGCCTGTAAAAACCACTGCTGTATGTGTAATAGTGCAGAGTGCATTGAAGTGGCCAATGGGGAAAAAAGAGATGCCCCAGTTGTAAGCTATTTTGCAAGTCCGAGGCCTTTTTAGAAACACAGTGCTCTGGTAAAAGATCGAAAAGTTTCTATAAGTGTGACTTCTACAAAGTTAAAAAAAATCACAGGTGTAAAAGCAAAAAGTGTCCCCATTGTTATCAGAAGACCGATATCATAGATGGTCACGAGTGTTATATGTGTAATATCTGGTCTCCAGAAGAGAGGAAGGATTATGTGTTTTATGATTTTGAATGAATACAAGAAATAGGGGTACACATGCCAAATTACGTTTATGCCTTGCACTTAGATAAAAAAAAACAGCCGGGAATTTAAGGGGGAAGAAAGCGTCAGTGAATTTGTTTGAACCTTTGTAGACAAGCGTTTTAAGGGATACACTTTTATCATTCATAATGCTAAAGATTACAATTGTTAGTTTATCCTTAGAAAATTGATTAAAGAAAAAATGGATGTCAGCCCCGTAAAGCAAGGCGGAAAACTAATGTGTGCAATGGTGGTGAACTTAGGCATCAGATTTATAGATTCTTTAAATTTTCTTCCCATGAAACTCAGCAAGTTACCCAAAGCTATGGGGTTTGAGGAAGTCAAGGGGTACTTTCCACACTTTTTTAACACTGCTGAAAATCAGGACTTCGTGGGGTCTAGACTGAGATAGGGTACTTTGGAGTCGAATAGATGATGCCTGAAGAAAAAGTGGAATTTCTCAACTGGTACCAACACAATCGCCAAAAGAACTGCACTATTATTGTCAAAAAGATGTTGACATTTTGCAACTGGCTTGCGATTGGTTCAGAAAACTCATAAAAATGACAAAAA
Organism: Dermochelys coriacea; assembly: GCF_009764565.3. Lineage (NCBI taxonomy): Eukaryota > Metazoa > Chordata > Testudines > Dermochelyidae > Dermochelys > Dermochelys coriacea. The sequence continues at coordinate 39,591,596 of NC_050077.1, forward strand.
AGCAGATTGTTAAAAACCCAGTACAGGAAGACGAGGACACAGGACAGGAAGATGAGAAGGTGGCTAGTAATGTATAGATCTCTTTGACTACCTTACATTAACCTCGGTTTGCATGGCCATGTACCGATGTAATTTTTTAAAATGGCGAACCACAGCCCTTTTGCCATTAGACAATTACCACAAACAGCAGAAGACCTATTCCATGCTAGCCATTCAGTAGTTTTGTACGTAGCCAACACAGAGAGCATTTACATCCAAAGTGCTTTGCAGGGTGGGGAGTTTAAAGTGTGGGGGGGGTCCTATTTTTTTGGATGGTTACGCCGACATAGCAGGTAAACCAACACCGTTGTTTGTTTCACGGCTGCCCCGTCTACTTGTGATTACAATCCTTTGCTTAATGGAGAGTTGTACAAACGAACCATCATTAAGGCTTACTGTCTAAAAAGACAGGGGTTTGAGTTAAGGACCGTATAGACATGAATGGAAGGCTATGCGTTATTTTTAATACAGCTTCTAAACACAAAACAAACAGAGAATCATGTATCTGTGTCTCAGTCCGTGGTCTGCGAACATATAAGACCAAAACTAGTCTGATAAAGCAAAAAACATTAAAATTGTTTAAGTAAATATAAGCTTAATAAAACTTTCACATGGATTTGTTACAAACCACAGCCCAGGGAGCAGATTCATTACTATGATTTTACCAGCCTCTACCCTTTTGTTTTAACAAGACTTAACAATACCCTGTGGTGCATCCCCGTATAGTCTATGAGGGTTTTTGGGCTATCAAACAGAACTTTGGCATCGCCAAGTGTACCCGCCAAGAGGCCTTTATTTCTCCGTATTACCATACAGGGTTGATGGTAAATTAATGTTCCGTGTTCCCTTTTTCCAGAAACAAGACAAAAGGACCCCTTCATGCACAGTACAAGAGTAGCAGGCTTTAACAGGGACTTCGTGCACAATAGAGTTGGTAGAGGCTTTACACAACGGGTACAGACAGGATCGCTGACATTTATGAAGTCTGGCACTTTAACTGCTGTTAAGATTCTCTGTTTTCAGATTACAATAAAACGCACCTGAGACAGAAACAAGAGGCCTAGGCCTTCCCTCACTGGTGTACGGACAAGTTGAAAAAAAAAAACAGGACGTTAAAGACTACCGTGAAATAAAAGGCATGTGTCTGCGTCTAAACAAGGGTAAGGTAAACTCCGCAAATCTCAAAGTTGATTTAAATTTCTTGTGGGGAAAATTGGTCAGAGAATAAATTTGACTAACAATAGTATAGTGGCGGACAGCGACGAGCTCATCACGTCCGTCTTCTTACACCGTGTCATTGTGCGAGTTTATCGACGATGTGTTGTCTTGCAAGTACGCAAAAGAACACTGCACCCATTCCAGCAACACTAAAGTATTTATATCGTGCTTTACCACTTTTTGTGCAAATCTAGAACGCTACCGTCTGTGAAATCTCTTACAGGACACTGTCTTTACCACGGTACGGATTCTGATTTTTAAGAAATACCACCAGATGAACACATCGCGGCGTTTCAGATTAGCAGCGTATTTTCTGTAGTCGGAAAAAGAAAAGGCGTACTTGTGGCACCATAAATACTAACAAATTTATTTGAGCATAAGCTTTCGTATGCTTAAGCTAACTTCATCGGATGTTTGTGTCCGCTAGGCTTAAAACATATGGGTACAAACTATCTACTGGTAAGACCTGTATGAAGCTAAAAGAAACCATCCTCAACTCAGGGAATAGCGAGAATATTAATTTCGCTGTATAATTAGGGGCATTTAGAGCAGATCGAGGGACGTGATCGTTCCCCTCTATTCGACATTCCTGAGGCCTCATCTGGCGTATTGTGTTCAGTTTTGCTCCCCATACTAAAAGAAGAATGTGGAAAAATTGGAAGGCGTCCAGCGGAGGATAAGAAAAATGATTAGGGGACTGGAACAGATGACTTATGAGGAGAGGCTGAGGGAACTGGGATTGTTTAGTCTGCAGAAGAGAAAATTTAGAGGGGCTTTGAGAGCTCCTTTCAACCACCTGAAAGGGGGGGTTTCCACTAGCATGTAGATAGACTGTTATCAGTGGTAGCAGATGACAGAACGAGGAGTTATGGTCTCAAATTGAAATGGGGAAGGTTTAGGTTGGATATTAGGAAGACTAGATACCACTAATCTGGTTATGTCATTATACATATTGAATCTGTTTTTAAAATGTTTTTAAAATGGCGAACCACAGCCCTTTTGCCATTAGCCACTACCACAAACAGCAGAAGACCTATTCCATGCTAGCCATTCAGTAGTTTTGTACGTAGCCAACACAGAGAGCATTTACATCCAAAGTGCTTTGCAGGGTGGGGAGTTTAAAGTGTGGGGGGGGGTCCTATTTTTTTGGATGGTTACGCCGACATAGCAGGTAAACCAACACCGTTGTTTGTTTCACGGCTGCCCCGTCTACTTGTGATTACAATCCTTTGCTTAATGGAGAGTTGTACAAACGAACCATCATTAAGGCTTACTGTCTAAAAAGACAGGGGTTTGAGTTAAGGACCGTATAGACATGAATGGAAGGCTATGCGTTATTTTTAATACAGCTTCTAAACACAAAACAAACAGAGAATCATGTATCTGTGTCTCAGTCCGTGGTCTGCGAACATATAAGACCAAAACTAGTCTGATAAAGCAAAAAACATTAAAATTGTTTAAGTAAATATAAGCTTAATAAAACTTTCACATGGATTTGTTACAAACCACAGCCCAGGGAGCAGATTCATTACTATGATTTTACCAGCCTCTACCCTTTTGTTTTAACAAGACTTAACAATACCCTGTGGTGCATCCCCGTATAGTCTATGAGGGTTTTTGGGCTATCAAACAGAACTTTGGCATCGCCAAGTGTACCCGCCAAGAGGCCTTTATTTCTCCGTATTACCATACAGGGTTGATGGTAAATTAATGTTCCGTGTTCCCTTTTTCCAGAAACAAGACAAAAGGACCCCTTCATGCACAGTACAAGAGTAGCAGGCTTTAACAGGGACTTCGTGCACAATAGAGTTGGTAGAGGCTTTACACAACGGGTACAGACAGGATCGCTGACATTTATGAAGTCTGGCACTTTAACTGCTGTTAAGATTCTCTGTTTTCAGATTACAATAAAACGCACCTGAGACAGAAACAAGAGGCCTAGGCCTTCCCTCACTGGTGTACGGACAAGTTGAAAAAAAAAAACAGGACGTTAAAGACTACCGTGAAATAAAAGGCATGTGTCTGCGTCTAAACAAGGGTAAGGTAAACTCCGCAAATCTCAAAGTTGATTTAAATTTCTTGTGGGGAAAATTGGTCAGAGAATAAATTTGACTAACAATAGTATAGTGGCGGACAGCGACGAGCTCATCACGTCCGTCTTCTTACACCGTGTCATTGTGCGAGTTTATCGACGATGTGTTGTCTTGCAAGTACGCAAAAGAACACTGCACCCATTCCAGCAACACTAAAGTATTTATATCGTGCTTTACCACTTTTTGTGCAAATCTAGAACGCTACCGTCTGTGAAATCTCTTACAGGACACTGTCTTTACCACGGTACGGATTCTGATTTTTAAGAAATACCACCAGATGAACACATCGCGGCGTTTCAGATTAGCAGCGTATTTTCTGTAGTCGGAAAAAGAAAAGGCGTACTTGTGGCACCATAAATACTAACAAATTTATTTGAGCATAAGCTTTCGTATGCTTAAGCTAACTTCATCGGATGTTTGTGTCCGCTAGGCTTAAAACATATGGGTACAAACTATCTACTGGTAAGACCTGTATGAAGCTAAAAGAAACCATCCTCAACTCAGGGAATAGCGAGAATATTAATTTCGCTGTATAATTAGGGGCATTTAGAGCAGATCGAGGGACGTGATCGTTCCCCTCTATTCGACATTCCTGAGGCCTCATCTGGCGTATTGTGTTCAGTTTTGCTCCCCATACTAAAAGAAGAATGTGGAAAAATTGGAAGGCGTCCAGCGGAGGATAAGAAAAATGATTAGGGGACTGGAACAGATGACTTATGAGGAGAGGCTGAGGGAACTGGGATTGTTTAGTCTGCAGAAGAGAAAATTTAGAGGGGCTTTGAGAGCTCCTTTCAACCACCTGAAAGGGGGGGTTTCCACTAGCATGTAGATAGACTGTTATCAGTGGTAGCAGATGACAGAACGAGGAGTTATGGTCTCAAATTGAAATGGGGAAGGTTTAGGTTGGATATTAGGAAGACTAGATACCACTAATCTGGTTATGTCATTATACATATTGAATCTGTTTTTAAAATGTTTTTAAAATGGCGAACCACAGCCCTTTTGCCATTAGCCACTACCACAAACAGCAGAAGACCTATTCCATGCTAGCCATTCAGTAGTTTTGTACGTAGCCAACACAGAGAGCATTTACATCCAAAGTGCTTTGCAGGGTGGGGAGTTTAAAGTGTGGGGGGGGGGTCCTATTTTTTTGGATGGTTACGCCGACATAGCAGGTAAACCAACACCGTTGTTTGTTTCACGGCTGCCCCGTCTACTTGTGATTACAATCCTTTGCTTAATGGAGAGTTGTACAAACGAACCATCATTAAGGCTTACTGTCTAAAAAGACAGGGGTTTGAGTTAAGGACCGTATAGACATGAATGGAAGGCTATGCGTTATTTTTAATACAGCTTCTAAACACAAAACAAACAGAGAATCATGTATCTGTGTCTCAGTCCGTGGTCTGCGAACATATAAGACCAAAACTAGTCTGATAAAGCAAAAACATTAAAATTGTTTAAGTAAATATAAGCTTAATAAAACTTTCACATGGATTTGTTACAAACCACAGCCCAGGGAGCAGATTCATTACTATGATTTTACCAGCCTCTACCCTTTTGTTTTAACAAGACTTAACAATACCCTGTGGTGCATCCCCGTATAGTCTATGAGGGTTTTTGGGCTATCAAACAGAACTTTGGCATCGCCAAGTGTACCCGCCAAGAGGCCTTTATTTCTCCGTATTACCATACAGGGTTGATGGTAAATTAATGTTCCGTGTTCCCTTTTTCCAGAAACAAGACAAAAGGACCCCTTCATGCACAGTACAAGAGTAGCAGGCTTTAACAGGGACTTCGTGCACAATAGAGTTGGTAGAGGCTTTACACAACGGGTACAGACAGGATCGCTGACATTTATGAAGTCTGGCACTTTAACTGCTGTTAAGATTCTCTGTTTTCAGATTACAATAAAACGCACCTGAGACAGAAACAAGAGGCCTAGGCCTTCCCTCACTGGTGTACGGACAAGTTGAAAAAAAAAAACAGGACGTTAAAGACTACCGTGAAATAAAAGGCATGTGTCTGCGTCTAAACAAGGGTAAGGTAAACTCCGCAAATCTCAAAGTTGATTTAAATTTCTTGTGGGGAAAATTGGTCAGAGAATAAATTTGACTAACAATAGTATAGTGGCGGACAGCGACGAGCTCATCACGTCCGTCTTCTTACACCGTGTCATTGTGCGAGTTTATCGACGATGTGTTGTCTTGCAAGTACGCAAAAGAACACTGCACCCATTCCAGCAACACTAAAGTATTTATATCGTGCTTTACCACTTTTTGTGCAAATCTAGAACGCTACCGTCTGTGAAATCTCTTACAGGACACTGTCTTTACCACGGTACGGATTCTGATTTTTAAGAAATACCACCAGATGAACACATCGCGGCGTTTCAGATTAGCAGCGTATTTTCTGTAGTCGGAAAAAGAAAAGGCGTACTTGTGGCACCATAAATACTAACAAATTTATTTGAGCATAAGCTTTCGTATGCTTAAGCTAACTTCATCGGATGTTTGTGTCCGCTAGGCTTAAAACATATGGGTACAAACTATCTACTGGTAAGACCTGTATGAAGCTAAAAGAAACCATCCTCAACTCAGGGAATAGCGAGAATATTAATTTCGCTGTATAATTAGGGGCATTTAGAGCAGATCGAGGGACGTGATCGTTCCCCTCTATTCGACATTCCTGAGGCCTCATCTGGCGTATTGTGTTCAGTTTTGCTCCCCATACTAAAAGAAGAATGTGGAAAAATTGGAAGGCGTCCAGCGGAGGATAAGAAAAATGATTAGGGGACTGGAACAGATGACTTATGAGGAGAGGCTGAGGGAACTGGGATTGTTTAGTCTGCAGAAGAGAAAATTTAGAGGGGCTTTGAGAGCTCCTTTCAACCACCTGAAAGGGGGGGTTTCCACTAGCATGTAGATAGACTGTTATCAGTGGTAGCAGATGACAGAACGAGGAGTTATGGTCTCAAATTGAAATGGGGAAGGTTTAGGTTGGATATTAGGAAGACTAGATACCACTAATCTGGTTATGTCATTATACATATTGAATCTGTTTTTAAAATGTTTTTAAAATGGCGAACCACAGCCCTTTTGCCATTAGCCACTACCACAAACAGCAGAAGACCTATTCCATGCTAGCCATTCAGTAGTTTTGTACGTAGCCAACACAGAGAGCATTTACATCCAAAGTGCTTTGCAGGGTGGGGAGTTTAAAGTGTGGGGGGGGGGTCCTATTTTTTTGGATGGTTACGCCGACATAGCAGGTAAACCAACACCGTTGTTTGTTTCACGGCTGCCCCGTCTACTTGTGATTACAATCCTTTGCTTAATGGAGAGTTGTACAAACGAACCATCATTAAGGCTTACTGTCTAAAAAGACAGGGGTTTGAGTTAAGGACCGTATAGACATGAATGGAAGGCTATGCGTTATTTTTAATACAGCTTCTAAACACAAAACAAACAGAGAATCATGTATCTGTGTCTCAGTCCGTGGTCTGCGAACATATAAGACCAAAACTAGTCTGATAAAGCAAAAAACATTAAAATTGTTTAAGTAAATATAAGCTTAATAAAACTTTCACATGGATTTGTTACAAACCACAGCCCAGGGAGCAGATTCATTACTATGATTTTACCAGCCTCTACCCTTTTGTTTTAACAAGACTTAACAATACCCTGTGGTGCATCCCCGTATAGTCTATGAGGGTTTTTGGGCTATCAAACAGAACTTTGGCATCGCCAAGTGTACCCGCCAAGAGGCCTTTATTTCTCCGTATTACCATACAGGGTTGATGGTAAATTAATGTTCCGTGTTCCCTTTTTCCAGAAACAAGACAAAAGGACCCCTTCATGCACAGTACAAGAGTAGCAGGCTTTAACAGGGACTTCGTGCACAATAGAGTTGGTAGAGGCTTTACACAACGGGTACAGACAGGATCGCTGACATTTATGAAGTCTGGCACTTTAACTGCTGTTAAGATTCTCTGTTTTCAGATTACAATAAAACGCACCTGAGACAGAAACAAGAGGCCTAGGCCTTCCCTCACTGGTGTACGGACAAGTTGAAAAAAAAAAACAGGACGTTAAAGACTACCGTGAAATAAAAGGCATGTGTCTGCGTCTAAACAAGGGTAAGGTAAACTCCGCAAATCTCAAAGTTGATTTAAATTTCTTGTGGGGAAAATTGGTCAGAGAATAAATTTGACTAACAATAGTATAGTGGCGGACAGCGACGAGCTCATCACGTCCGTCTTCTTACACCGTGTCATTGTGCGAGTTTATCGACGATGTGTTGTCTTGCAAGTACGCAAAAGAACACTGCACCCATTCCAGCAACACTAAAGTATTTATATCGTGCTTTACCACTTTTTGTGCAAATCTAGAACGCTACCGTCTGTGAAATCTCTTACAGGACACTGTCTTTACCACGGTACGGATTCTGATTTTTAAGAAATACCACCAGATGAACACATCGCGGCGTTTCAGATTAGCAGCGTATTTTCTGTAGTCGGAAAAAGAAAAGGCGTACTTGTGGCACCATAAATACTAACAAATTTATTTGAGCATAAGCTTTCGTATGCTTAAGCTAACTTCATCGGATGTTTGTGTCCGCTAGGCTTAAAACATATGGGTACAAACTATCTACTGGTAAGACCTGTATGAAGCTAAAAGAAACCATCCTCAACTCAGGGAATAGCGAGAATATTAATTTCGCTGTATAATTAGGGGCATTTAGAGCAGATCGAGGGACGTGATCGTTCCCCTCTATTCGACATTCCTGAGGCCTCATCTGGCGTATTGTGTTCAGTTTTGCTCCCCATACTAAAAGAAGAATGTGGAAAAATTGGAAGGCGTCCAGCGGAGGATAAGAAAAATGATTAGGGGACTGGAACAGATGACTTATGAGGAGAGGCTGAGGGAACTGGGATTGTTTAGTCTGCAGAAGAGAAAATTTAGAGGGGCTTTGAGAGCTCCTTTCAACCACCTGAAAGGGGGGGTTTCCACTAGCATGTAGATAGACTGTTATCAGTGGTAGCAGATGACAGAACGAGGAGTTATGGTCTCAAATTGAAATGGGGAAGGTTTAGGTTGGATATTAGGAAGACTAGATACCACTAATCTGGTTATGTCATTATACATATTGAATCTGTTTTTAAAATGTTTTTAAAATGGCGAACCACAGCCCTTTTGCCATTAGCCACTACCACAAACAGCAGAAGACCTATTCCATGCTAGCCATTCAGTAGTTTTGTACGTAGCCAACACAGAGAGCATTTACATCCAAAGTGCTTTGCAGGGTGGGGAGTTTAAAGTGTGGGGGGGGGGTCCTATTTTTTTGGATGGTTACGCCGACATAGCAGGTAAACCAACACCGTTGTTTGTTTCACGGCTGCCCCGTCTACTTGTGATTACAATCCTTTGCTTAATGGAGAGTTGTACAAACGAACCATCATTAAGGCTTACTGTCTAAAAAGACAGGGGTTTGAGTTAAGGACCGTATAGACATGAATGGAAGGCTATGCGTTATTTTTAATACAGCTTCTAAACACAAAACAAACAGAGAATCATGTATCTGTGTCTCAGTCCGTGGTCTGCGAACATATAAGACCAAAACTAGTCTGATAAAGCAAAAAACATTAAAATTGTTTAAGTAAATATAAGCTTAATAAAACTTTCACATGGATTTGTTACAAACCACAGCCCAGGGAGCAGATTCATTACTATGATTTTACCAGCCTCTACCCTTTTGTTTTAACAAGACTTAACAATACCCTGTGGTGCATCCCCGTATAGTCTATGAGGGTTTTTGGGCTATCAAACAGAACTTTGGCATCGCCAAGTGTACCCGCCAAGAGGCCTTTATTTCTCCGTATTACCATACAGGGTTGATGGTAAATTAATGTTCCGTGTTCCCTTTTTCCAGAAACAAGACAAAAGGACCCCTTCATGCACAGTACAAGAGTAGCAGGCTTTAACAGGGACTTCGTGCACAATAGAGTTGGTAGAGGCTTTACACAACGGGTACAGACAGGATCGCTGACATTTATGAAGTCTGGCACTTTAACTGCTGTTAAGATTCTCTGTTTTCAGATTACAATAAAACGCACCTGAGACAGAAACAAGAGGCCTAGGCCTTCCCTCACTGGTGTACGGACAAGTTGAAAAAAAAAAACAGGACGTTAAAGACTACCGTGAAATAAAAGGCATGTGTCTGCGTCTAAACAAGGGTAAGGTAAACTCCGCAAATCTCAAAGTTGATTTAAATTTCTTGTGGGGAAAATTGGTCAGAGAATAAATTTGACTAACAATAGTATAGTGGCGGACAGCGACGAGCTCATCACGTCCGTCTTCTTACACCGTGTCATTGTGCGAGTTTATCGACGATGTGTTGTCTTGCAAGTACGCAAAAGAACACTGCACCCATTCCAGCAACACTAAAGTATTTATATCGTGCTTTACCACTTTTTGTGCAAATCTAGAACGCTACCGTCTGTGAAATCTCTTACAGGACACTGTCTTTACCACGGTACGGATTCTGATTTTTAAGAAATACCACCAGATGAACACATCGCGGCGTTTCAGATTAGCAGCGTATTTTCTGTAGTCGGAAAAAGAAAAGGCGTACTTGTGGCACCATAAATACTAACAAATTTATTTGAGCATAAGCTTTCGTATGCTTAAGCTAACTTCATCGGATGTTTGTGTCCGCTAGGCTTAAAACATATGGGTACAAACTATCTACTGGTAAGACCTGTATGAAGCTAAAAGAAACCATCCTCAACTCAGGGAATAGCGAGAATATTAATTTCGCTGTATAATTAGGGGCATTTAGAGCAGATCGAGGGACGTGATCGTTCCCCTCTATTCGACATTCCTGAGGCCTCATCTGGCGTATTGTGTTCAGTTTTGCTCCCCATACTAAAAGAAGAATGTGGAAAAATTGGAAGGCGTCCAGCGGAGGATAAGAAAAATGATTAGGGGACTGGAACAGATGACTTATGAGGAGAGGCTGAGGGAACTGGGATTGTTTAGTCTGCAGAAGAGAAAATTTAGAGGGGCTTTGAGAGCTCCTTTCAACCACCTGAAAGGGGGGGTTTCCACTAGCATGTAGATAGACTGTTATCAGTGGTAGCAGATGACAGAACGAGGAGTTATGGTCTCAAATTGAAATGGGGAAGGTTTAGGTTGGATATTAGGAAGACTAGATACCACTAATCTGGTTATGTCATTATACATATTGAATCTGTTTTTAAAATGTTTTTAAAATGGCGAACCACAGCCCTTTTGCCATTAGCCACTACCACAAACAGCAGAAGACCTATTCCATGCTAGCCATTCAGTAGTTTTGTACGTAGCCAACACAGAGAGCATTTACATCCAAAGTGCTTTGCAGGGTGGGGAGTTTAAAGTGTGGGGGGGGGTCCTATTTTTTTGGATGGTTACGCCGACATAGCAGGTAAACCAACACCGTTGTTTGTTTCACGGCTGCCCCGTCTACTTGTGATTACAATCCTTTGCTTAATGGAGAGTTGTACAAACGAACCATCATTAAGGCTTACTGTCTAAAAAGACAGGGGTTTGAGTTAAGGACCGTATAGACATGAATGGAAGGCTATGCGTTATTTTTAATACAGCTTCTAAACACAAAACAAACAGAGAATCATGTATCTGTGTCTCAGTCCGTGGTCTGCGAACATATAAGACCAAAACTAGTCTGATAAAGCAAAAAACATTAAAATTGTTTAAGTAAATATAAGCTTAATAAAACTTTCACATGGATTTGTTACAAACCACAGCCCAGGGAGCAGATTCATTACTATGATTTTACCAGCCTCTACCCTTTTGTTTTAACAAGACTTAACAATACCCTGTGGTGCATCCCCGTATAGTCTATGAGGGTTTTTGGGCTATCAAACAGAACTTTGGCATCGCCAAGTGTACCCGCCAAGAGGCCTTTATTTCTCCGTATTACCATACAGGGTTGATGGTAAATTAATGTTCCGTGTTCCCTTTTTCCAGAAACAAGACAAAAGGACCCCTTCATGCACAGTACAAGAGTAGCAGGCTTTAACAGGGACTTCGTGCACAATAGAGTTGGTAGAGGCTTTACACAACGGGTACAGACAGGATCGCTGACATTTATGAAGTCTGGCACTTTAACTGCTGTTAAGATTCTCTGTTTTCAGATTACAATAAAACGCACCTGAGACAGAAACAAGAGGCCTAGGCCTTCCCTCACTGGTGTACGGACAAGTTGAAAAAAAAAAACAGGACGTTAAAGACTACCGTGAAATAAAAGGCATGTGTCTGCGTCTAAACAAGGGTAAGGTAAACTCCGCAAATCTCAAAGTTGATTTAAATTTCTTGTGGGGAAAATTGGTCAGAGAATAAATTTGACTAACAATAGTATAGTGGCGGACAGCGACGAGCTCATCACGTCCGTCTTCTTACACCGTGTCATTGTGCGAGTTTATCGACGATGTGTTGTCTTGCAAGTACGCAAAAGAACACTGCACCCATTCCAGCAACACTAAAGTATTTATATCGTGCTTTACCACTTTTTGTGCAAATCTAGAACGCTACCGTCTGTGAAATCTCTTACAGGACACTGTCTTTACCACGGTACGGATTCTGATTTTTAAGAAATACCACCAGATGAACACATCGCGGCGTTTCAGATTAGCAGCGTATTTTCTGTAGTCGGAAAAAGAAAAGGCGTACTTGTGGCACCATAAATACTAACAAATTTATTTGAGCATAAGCTTTCGTATGCTTAAGCTAACTTCATCGGATGTTTGTGTCCGCTAGGCTTAAAACATATGGGTACAAACTATCTACTGGTAAGACCTGTATGAAGCTAAAAGAAACCATCCTCAACTCAGGGAATAGCGAGAATATTAATTTCGCTGTATAATTAGGGGCATTTAGAGCAGATCGAGGGACGTGATCGTTCCCCTCTATTCGACATTCCTGAGGCCTCATCTGGCGTATTGTGTTCAGTTTTGCTCCCCATACTAAAAGAAGAATGTGGAAAAATTGGAAGGCGTCCAGCGGAGGATAAGAAAAATGATTAGGGGACTGGAACAGATGACTTATGAGGAGAGGCTGAGGGAACTGGGATTGTTTAGTCTGCAGAAGAGAAAATTTAGAGGGGCTTTGAGAGCTCCTTTCAACCACCTGAAAGGGGGGGTTTCCACTAGCATGTAGATAGACTGTTATCAGTGGTAGCAGATGACAGAACGAGGAGTTATGGTCTCAAATTGAAATGGGGAAGGTTTAGGTTGGATATTAGGAAGACTAGATACCACTAATCTGGTTATGTCATTATACATATTGAATCTGTTTTTAAAATGTTTTTAAAATGGCGAACCACAGCCCTTTTGCCATTAGCCACTACCACAAACAGCAGAAGACCTATTCCATGCTAGCCATTCAGTAGTTTTGTACGTAGCCAACACAGAGAGCATTTACATCCAAAGTGCTTTGCAGGGTGGGGAGTTTAAAGTGTGGGGGGGGGTCCTATTTTTTTGGATGGTTACGCCGACATAGCAGGTAAACCAACACCGTTGTTTGTTTCACGGCTGCCCCGTCTACTTGTGATTACAATCCTTTGCTTAATGGAGAGTTGTACAAACGAACCATCATTAAGGCTTACTGTCTAAAAAGACAGGGGTTTGAGTTAAGGACCGTATAGACATGAATGGAAGGCTATGCGTTATTTTTAATACAGCTTCTAAACACAAAACAAACAGAGAATCATGTATCTGTGTCTCAGTCCGTGGTCTGCGAACATATAAGACCAAAACTAGTCTGATAAAGCAAAAAACATTAAAATTGTTTAAGTAAATATAAGCTTAATAAAACTTTCACATGGATTTGTTACAAACCACAGCCCAGGGAGCAGATTCATTACTATGATTTTACCAGCCTCTACCCTTTTGTTTTAACAAGACTTAACAATACCCTGTGGTGCATCCCCGTATAGTCTATGAGGGTTTTTGGGCTATCAAACAGAACTTTGGCATCGCCAAGTGTACCCGCCAAGAGGCCTTTATTTCTCCGTATTACCATACAGGGTTGATGGTAAATTAATGTTCCGTGTTCCCTTTTTCCAGAAACAAGACAAAAGGACCCCTTCATGCACAGTACAAGAGTAGCAGGCTTTAACAGGGACTTCGTGCACAATAGAGTTGGTAGAGGCTTTACACAACGGGTACAGACAGGATCGCTGACATTTATGAAGTCTGGCACTTTAACTGCTGTTAAGATTCTCTGTTTTCAGATTACAATAAAACGCATATTGAATCTGTTTCCCCATATTAAGTATCCTTATACCTCTTGTCAACTTTCTAAATGGACCATCTTGATTATCACGACAGAAGTTTTTTTCTCCTGCTGATAATAGTTTATCTTAATTAATTAGCCTCTTAAAGTTTCTAATACCAACTTTCAACTCGTCTGTGTGTATATATATATATATGTTCCATTTTATGCACCGATGAAGAGAATTGTAGCCCACGAAAGCTTATGCGCTAATAAATTTGTTAGTCTCTAAGGTGCCACAAGTACTCCTATTCTTCTTACTGAAAAATTGTACCTCATTCTTCTCCATCAGTTATAACTAATAAAGCGTGCCTCTAGTTGTGAAGGAACTATCATAATCACAATCACTCGCCGATTGGCTTCACAGATGAAATACATTCTTCAAACACCCCGTTTATCCTACTAAGAAAAGGCTAAATTTTACGATAGGGTCCTGCAAAGATACCTTTTATTGGCCAAACATGGAGAAATCTAAAAGACTAAAATAAATCTCTTTCTTCCTGGGCAAGAGCCAAGAGAAAAAGGAAATTTGACCTCCTGAAAGAGGGAGGTATTGTAGGGGATAAATTCATGCTATGAGAAAAAACATGAGCTACTGTTAAATAAATCCCAAGAGCGTAAAGATGTTTCTTCATGGACAAATAATGGTAGTAGTAAGTACCGGGAGAAACGATGGGGGGGGGGAGGGTCTCATATGTTCGCTTTTCTCGGGGTGGACTGGGGAAGTAAACCGAATTTTATTGTTTTGCTTACAAGAGGCGTCCTAAAGGGTAGAATGTTGTTATGGAACCCTTTCCGGAGGTGAAAGTGGCTAATTCCGTTGTAGGGCGTGTTACAAATAAAAGACTTGTTAGAACGTCTGAAAACGGCATAAGTATCATAGCCATGTTAAATAAACGAATAATCGAATATTTAATTGTCTAAACAAATTCAAAGTGTGCTTATTGATATGCCTCGTTAAACTCACGACAAGAAAAGACAATCACGTCTAGACATGTTGAAACATGTTTGAAACAAGTCTGATAATGCCTGGCCTTTTTCCAGGCGCTCATTGTTTGGTAAATCACTGGTATAGAATTTTAAAATGCCAGCAAAATTTTTTTTAATTTAAAAAACTTTTTTACTTCGTTGTTATAAAAAATAGCTTTATAATCGTGTTACAACTAGAGGTTAGTTGTATCTGATGAAACACAACGTTATTAAGAGTTAAGATTTTAAAAACTCATAATAGATTTAGGAAAAAAACTTACTCTCTGGGTTATAGCTGGAGTTCAAAAACTAGCCAGGTCCCTGTTTTGGTAAATAGAGGGGCAGCCAGTGTTCCCAGGAAAGTCGTGGGGCTGCATGTGAACAGTTAGCCACAAAGCCACAAAACGGTTCGGGAGCAAGTCGCTTGGAAAAACCATATCAAAAGAATCGTCCTTTCATAAAACACGGTATTAATAATCCTATCTAGTGAAACAGATATATATAAAACGGATTACGACTTGCTTTACTGACTGTTTCCTGATTACTGAGTAACCGGAATGCTAAAGACCTTTATGTCCTCTGTCTACCGGGTCCTTAGCATTGACTTTCATTAGAGAGTCAGCGTGCCCCAGACGAACCTGTTTCACAGGTTTAAAAAACGGGGATGCCGAAATATTTTGAATTTACACCTTCTCAACGCTGGCTTCAAATAGTATTATCGTTGTTTTAAGTTCTGATCTTCTCTGTTAACCTAAGGATTAATAATAAAATAATAAATCCTATTTTATAGTCGCTGGGCAAGGTTAACCTTGAAAAATAGGCGAGATGAAGCCCAGAGGCCAGTCTCAGAGGCGTAGAGGACAGGAAAAAAGTGTGACCGTCTTGATGGTCTAGCTTACGGAATGGTTTAATACCAAGAGACTTTTAAAAGCCCAAGGCAGATCCAAGATATATCGACACTCACAAAAATGGAAGCAATGTGATGCTGTGAGTCCCGAGGTACTACGGGACAGAAACACTTGCAGCCTATTCACATCTCCGCCACTGACTGTGAGTAGTATTGGCCAGTCACCTACAGAGGGAGTCTACACATATCTCAGGCAGAGTAGTTGCCAGAGTGGTTTTTACCACTATTTATCATTTACCAACGTCCAATATTACCTGTATGGCCCTGAGGATGTCACAAAGGACACAGCGGTGTACTTAGTGGGCTGCAAGCGGTCCATGGATCATGGGTTAAGAAAAACTCTGGCACAGTAAAGAGGTTTGGGCAATTCCTTCCCCTACAGGAGCTGCTCAGAAATTGCATACTTGACCGTATGCTCAGAGCAGCAAAAGTTGGCACTTAGTATGGCTGGAGCACTTGGCGTCAAGATTGTCCTTAGCCATATGCAGTATAGGCAGCCGCATAGACACACTATGCCTGGGGGCACCACAGACGGGAAACAGTGGAGTATGTAAGCTGCTGGCTCCTAGACAAAAACGAATGCAGCACATCTGAGGGAGCGGATTGGCTGCTGGCGTGTCTGTGAAGGGGAGGCGGTGGGGAAAGGAGTTTGATTCGCTCCCCGGG
The DNA here is from genome assembly GCF_009764565.3 of Dermochelys coriacea. Taxonomy (NCBI): domain Eukaryota; kingdom Metazoa; phylum Chordata; order Testudines; family Dermochelyidae; genus Dermochelys; species Dermochelys coriacea. The sequence goes on from NC_050077.1 coordinate 39,607,819, forward strand.
CGTGAGTTTAGGCAGGCTCGCAGGCACTAGCGGTACTTTTTTTTTCCGCCCCCCCTTCAAGGAGTACCACCACTTCCCCCCCATGGAGCACCCCCCCCCCCCGCACTACCGGCACGGCAGGTTTGGTGAGATGCTACTGGGTAGAGACAAGCATGAAAGTAGTACTGTGTTGCCATTTAGGTTGTCATTTAAGAACTTACTTCTTAAGTGGTCAAAAATGCCTACTAACATTCCTAAATGCAATTTTAAGTAAACAAAATTATCAGCCAAAAACAGAAAATTAAGTTGTTGCCAATTATTTGTGATAAGTTTGGTTTGGGACAGGGAGTGGGCCAGATTTCATCAGAGAAACAAAAAATGATGAGTTTCAGAGTAGCAGCCGTGTTAGTGTGTATTCGCAAAAAGAAAAGGAGTACTTGTGGCACCATAGAGACTTACAAATTTATTAGAGCATAATGTTTCGTAAACTACAGCTCACTTCATCGGATGTAAAAAATGTTGACTGGCTTTCCTATCGCTCTGTTACTGATAAATTGAGTCGTCGAACTATTGTAATATGTTCATCTACTTATTAGTGTATAGGGTGTACAACGATTGTACTAAGATTCTCTTTTTTTTCCCCAGTGAGTCACTACAGATTTTGCCAGCCCAGAGGTTGAGAAGTCAATGGCTTACGTTTTCATAAAGTCTAGTCCAGATTTTACATGACTTAGAAAGCCAAGCGACACTTCCTTTCGACGAATTTGTGCAGCAGATAATGCTCGAGCTGGGGAATGTCAGTTTTTGAATGAATTTAGAGGAAGTGATTTATTATGTATTTCTGGCAATGCCTATAATGTTTAAAACAAATATAAGGCAAAACAAGACTTCTGTATCATTTCTACCTTTGTCTAGCTGAGATGATTGTATGCTGACTTCATTTTGGTCACATTGTGTTTTACCTAGGAGTAAAAAAACTAGGGCTATATTATTTCCCACTGTTTGGAACCCCATCTTATTAAACTGGATAATGCAATTGATATACTTACAGTATCACGTTGAGCTAGAAATGTAACTAACATTATGACTTATGCTCCCTTCATTTAAAACTAGAAAATGTCTTTTAACAATGACATGGATTTGCAATTCTACTGTGTCTCACTCAGGGTGGAGCTCCTTCTGTGGTGTCTTCACACTAGCTGAAGGTCACAGTATCACGGCGATCCTATATTAGTTAATAAAATAATATTGCTGATAAACTGACAATAACTTAAATTATGTCCTTTAAAAATACCCTTTTAAGGTAGGGCGTATCGAAAATAACTTTCTGTGTTACAACAAAAAAATCGTAACGATGAAAAAGGGTTAGCTGTACAAGGACAGAAAGCTTCTATACTTAAGTTTATAGATCTTGAATCAAACGAAGTTGATCAAGATCCTCAAGTAACTGCCGAAGAAAATTTTTATGCAGACGAAGCTCAAGAAACGCCACAGCACACGGCATTTATTCGAAACAAATGCACACACACAACAAGAAATTTCAATTGTTGAAACAAGTAGCGTGAGATATTAATGATATTGGAGCATGACCACAATCTTTAACCAACCAATTTCGTGCGGTTATACTTCAGAAAGACCTTGGGAGCCTGGAAGGTCTTCAATATTCCAAAGACATGAGACATAGGAAATTCACAGAAAACAATTACTAGAAAAGATTTTCTAATGGTGAAATTGTCAAACAGGTAATTTTTTAACACTATATACATCTCTATTTTGTGTACTTTCAATACAATATGCTTTTTGTATTGCTGTACGAGGTGATTTTTTTCCCCGAGTCATTAATACCCAAAGTTGCTATCTTAAAATTGCAACTATCGAAAATGCATCAGATGAAGTGAGCTGTAGCTCATGAAAGCTTATGCTCTAATAAATTTGTTAGTCTCTAAGGTGCCACCAGTACTCCTTTTCTTTTTACGAACTATCGAAAAGTTTGCATCGGAAAAAAAAATACAGCATTCTTGCATTTAGGGTAAACAAGCCACCATCTCTTGACAATTTTACAATTAGAAAATAAGATTTAGACTAATAAATTAGAAAATATAATTTTTGCCTCTATATAAATCCAATATATGCCCACATATTGAATACTGTATGCAGATGTGGTCTCCCGATCTCAGAAATGTATATGGGAATTGGAAAAGGTTCAGAAAAGGGCAAAAGACATTATTAGAGGTCTGGAGCGTGATCCAATTTACAGATCCAGGCTCTCTAGATAGGGCTGTAATAGTTCTCTTGTGGGGAGTGGGACGGGAACCTGTAATCCACTGACCAGTAGATTATGTACTGTGCCCCAAACAATACAATACATAGGATTCATCAAACAACAAATGATTACAGCATGAGGTTTGAAAACTCATTGATTCCAATGAATGAAAATCATTCTATAAAGAGGGTGTCTTGCGTGAAACATTGGGTTCATCCTGCTAAGACTTCCGCGGAGTATCGTGTCGTCTCCGTCAGAACTTGGTTCCTCCGTATCCGTGATCAACGTATCTGGCCACTAGATTGATCCGGATTCTGGACTGCCGGGACAGTGTGTGTCTCCGTGTGTGTGGTGTGATTGTGTACATATGCTAATCTTATCGTCCATAAAAGCGGCGTAAAAAAAAAAATCTTGTGTGCTTCTTAAACTCCTAATACTCTGACGTCCCCGTTCTGTCACCTAGGCATCCAGTGCTATATTTGTCTTCAGTGTTATTTTTAGTCTGCAAAACAAAAAAAGGCATGCGGGTTTTTTATATAGGGATATGAATATATTCTTCTTATTGCCGAAATCATCATGAATTTTTAATTCTTTAGTTGCGCATTACCTTTCGTGGGCTGCAGGCTTCTTCATCAGTAGAGTTGAATATGGTAAGAAGACAGGTTTTGATGGATGTGCATATGAACTATGTATATTAATACTATTTCTCAGTGGTCCTTCTAGTTAGATTTCAACTATGCTATTTGAAATGATTAACCTTATACAGATGAGGAAATCCAGTACAGCTGCCGAGGGTATATTAACGTTGGTAAACCCCACCCCCCCCTTTATTCATGATGACTTGAGGGGAACACAGTGATTTGGCGGCAGTATCTAGGGAGGAGTGTCACAAGGAGTTGATGGCGTGTGCAGAGCAGTATGTAGTGTTTTCAAGGTAGTGTGAACTGGGGAGGTGTCTGGAAGCTAGGTGACAGGACCTGAGAGGTACGCAGCTTTTGTGTATGGTTGGATTCAAAAGGGCCAGGTGACTGGCTCCGATGGCGTTCCAGTGTTTTGAAGGCAGTGCATAACTGGTGTGTGTGTCGGGGGGGGGGGGCTGTCACAAGGCCCAGGTGACGGGCCCTGGGGGCGGGAGGGGACATACAATGTTTTGAAGGCAGTGTATTTGATGGTGGTGTTACATGGGCCAGGTGAAGGATCGTGACAGCTATGCAATATTTTAGAGGTGATGTGTTTTGGGGGGGTATCAGAAAAGACTGGAGACGGACTCTGATAGGTGGGCAGTATTTTCGAGGCAATGTCTATGGTGGTGGGGCTACGTGACGGGCCAGGACGGGCTTCAATATTTTAGAGACAGTGTGTATTTGTAAGGGTCAAAACGGCCCCATAACGGGAGCTTCTAAATATAAAGACGAGGTAGCAGCCTTTATATATGTAGAAGCATAAAATCCTTCCTTAGAACCTGTACTGCATTGCTTTACTTTTAAAGTTTTACACAGTATAACATGTCCTGAAAATATACCTTTAATAATCGTTTTAAAGACACAGAAAATGTAAGTAGGTAAAGAAATGCGTTCTTATATTTTGTTTTGCTCTGTGAATTTTTCTATAGTAAAGAATTTTATTTCTGTTTTGTAACTATGAAGCTGAACCCAAAAGGGAAACCTCTTTGTTTAATATCTTTTTATTACCCTTTAAAATTAACTTCCATCATGATTTTGCAGATGTGATTTTCTTTGTTCGTTTAACAAACCGATTGATTTCAGTGTCCTGATAACAAAGGATGTGGTCTCTGCTCACAATGCTAATTGGTTGGGATATTATTTTCATGCCTCCCTAGGAAACGGTTTGAAGGTGTTTTGGAGGCTATTTTGGGGAAATAGGTTATCCTATTTCCTATATCCTATAAATAGGGACCCTTCCTTGAATTTTTCTCTTAATCATTTGGTTGCGGAATCAGTACCGTCCAAGGAAAAGAAAGGTATTTGTCTTTGCGGTAATTTTAAATAAGGTGGCAGATTTTAATGTACGGTGGAAGCTTTTCTTATCGTTTATGCAGGTCCTCAACTCTTTATCTCAGAGTTTAGAGTACGCGGGGGAACGCTGACATGGTGATAGCGGTGAAATAGTTTAAAAACAGAAGCAAAGATCTCAGAAAGAGATTTTTAAAACAGAGTTGTTTTTCTTTATTTGTTTTTTAGCTGGGAACTGCTGGAATTTTTTTTCCTCTACCTGGCCATTGTGACAGCCCAGATACATAGTGCCTCCAAAACCTCTGCACCCCTTACGGCTCATCACGTGGCCATTGCCTGCCCCATGCCAAGGACGACCTTGCCAAGGACGCCCCATGCCAAGGACGACCTAGAGAGGGTGGACACGTGGAGGGCACGACTTACTACTATGACATTCATCATGGGCTATATGGAGATGCTTTTGGACCCAATTCTCAGGTTGAAATCCTAACAGCCACATAAGGCTTTGATTTCCTTGTCCTACCATTCGACCGAAAGAGGGCGCCTGTCACCTCCATGTGAATCAGGTAGTGAGCGGGGGGAGGACTGTGCCTGGCGTACATTCAAGATTTTTGTGTCTTCAGACCAACCTGGTACAAACAAGTGTCCCAGTGAAGAGGGAGCTGCTATGCCTCCAGCATGTAGGATGGATGGAAGAGGCCGGAAAGGGTAAGATGAGGATGGCAGATGTGTCGTACCTGGGCCAGAAGGTGGGAAGCAACTGCCCAAAGCCAGAGGCAGCGAAGGTGAAGATAACCAGAGATTGGCCCATTCCTCACATCAAGAAACAGGCCTTGGTCTCTAATGGGATGCCTGAAGGTTTGTACCCCACTTTAGCTCCCATTACAAAGCTTGGTAATTTCGGCAAGCCAGACAAGGGTGGTCTGGACCTAACAGCGCTCTGTGTGCTGAAGTAGCCTCAAATCCAGCGGCTGGTGCTGATAGACCCAGATTTGGACAAATTCTTTAGGGTGTTCTCTGACAGGCCTCAGACAGAAGGGTGGGTGCAGTGCTGATGCAGGCCAAACGAAGGGGAAGAAACACCCCATTGTGTACCTGGGCAAGAAGTTGCTCCTCAGAGAGCAGAACTATGCATCCCTAGAGAAGAAAAGCCTGGACCTGGGATGGGCTCTTAAAAAGCTGCAGTTCTATCTATTTTGGTGGTGCTTTATGGTGTACACGGACCATCCACCATCCCATGGTCAAGGGATAAAGGGTAATGCCAAATTCGTATGGTGGAGTCTGATCCAGCAGGAGGATCATATCGGGTGCTGCATGTTAAGAGGAGCATGAATTTTATAGCTGATGCTTTGTCCTGGAGAGGGGGAGTCTGAACTTCCACAGTTCCCTGGCTGCAGTGACCCAACTCACATCAGACTCGAAGTGCGAGAGAGGTGTAACGAAGTTGGGGATTTTGGTAGTGTTTTAAACGAATAGTGTGTCTATGTATGTGTCTGTGTGTGTACTTCAGTTTTGGTGCGTGCTGTGTATTTAGCACGTTCATGAGAGAGGATTTGTTCTTGCAGAGGATCAGGTGTGACCCACCACCACCCCGCCTAGCAGCTGAGAACTTTGAACCATGTCTGGCAGATAGAGTACTTTAAGAAGTGGTGACCTGGTGACTAAGTGTCCCACCCCAGCTTGGCACTCAGCCGGTTTTTTTCCAAGGGGAAACGCACACATCTCAGAATTTTGTTCTATGCAAAAACTGAAATATTCTTGAATGCAAAGTGTTTTTTACGGAATCCAAACATAACTCAGCCCTTATGAATTGTCATATTTCCAATCTCCAAACAGGATCCAGGCCTTCCTGAAGTCACGGGATTGGCTTAAACAAAATGAGATTTATATATTTTCGTTTTATTTTCCTCTAGTGCCTGAGATGTCACAATGCAGCTTTTTTTTTCAATTTCAAACTTTTTCAGAAATTTAAAAAAACAACCCAAAAGCGGAGTTTCTCGATGCGACTTTAAGAAACACCAAATTTCATAGGACTTGCACTGCAATCACTGGAATTGGCTGATAGATGTAGAGCAGATTTTGAATGAGCTCAATTTTTAATTGCAAAGTATCTCTTAAAAAGTACTATTTCTCAGTGGTCAGGAAACTAGGATATATTCATAGCACTGCGACTGGCCTGCTGCTTTACATTACCTCGCTGTGCCTCAGTTTTGTGATCTCCTTTTTAAAGTGCTTTGTTATCTAATTATTAAAATAGGTAGGTGTTGGTGTTATTTGACTCATACTTTAATTATATAGCGCTTTAAATTCAATCTCACTTAGTAACGTAAGGGTCTTTGAGGATCTGGGTAATGGTCTTTGTGGTGTGCCCCCGTCCTCTTTCCTCCAAACATATCAGCCAATCCTCTTCCGGGAAATCCTAGCAAAGCAACGTCAATAGCACTGTTGGATCTTCAAAATTTAATATTACTTAGCTGATCTGAAGGAGATTTCTAGTACATGAAAAGAAATGCATTTTTGTACCTTCTCATTAGGAATGGAAGCGGGAGTAGCCAGCCATGTCCAGGCACCAACCTCGCTCCTCTGATACTTCTGCATTCCTATGGGCGTGGCTTGCACTAATCTTCCGTTGCTATTACTATAATTAGAGTGAATTGGAGGCAAGGACGGCCGCAAACATATACGAGCAAGGGCAGTCTAGAAGAATTTAACTAACTAGGTGATTTGTCGGTTTTGTTCTACCTTCCGTGAGGGCCATGTTAGCCAGGGGTGCTTTGCGTTTGCCAGCTTTAGGCAATCCCAGCAAACTGTGGATTCTCTCCGCTACCGAGGAAGGCCAGGCTCCCGGCTACCACAGGGCTTACACAGCGGTTGGCGAGGCGTACCCTCCTCCCCGTCAACGGAAGGTTGTCCGACCGTTCAGCGAGCTTCCAGGCAACTGGAGAACAGGCTGGCTTAACCTCTTTCACTTCTGGCAGGAGGGTGGATTCCACAACGTCCACAACATCATGATCCACAAGTTCCAGAAATTTGGACCTATTTACAGGTAAGGAGCTGCGAGGCGAACGCCACTTGGAGAGCAATAATCTGTTTTGCAACTTTCTCCTAATAGTAGCTCGGTGGCATAAAACAAAATGACAAGATTACGGTGTATATAGCTCGGGTTTTGACATACCATGGTCTAATAGGTAGGGCAATAGAGCAGAAGACTGGAAAGTTGGGTTTTCAGTGATTTGTGGGACAATCTTATCTATTTACACCTCCATTTAGATCTGCTTTTACCTCTGTCACTCAGGGAACCAACTCTAGTACTGTAAACTGAGGAACAGTATATTAAGCTAAAGGATATTGACTGGGCGTGAGGCAACCTGGTCTTGAGTTGGTGCACGATAGTGGGCAAGTTACTGGCCTCTTTGTGCCTCAGTTTGTCCACCTACCCTTTGTCTTTTGAAATAGTAAGGTCTTTGCACAAGCCCCCCCGCCCCCCAGCACAGAGGGCCCCTGATTTCAGCGACTTGAATACTAATAGTCTAACAGGTTCACGTCTAAAAGATCATGCAAGTATCTCATCTGCACGAGTCTCAGCTGCTGGCTTAACGAAGTCTACCTTTTCTCTCCATGTCGGTTTGTACATCTATGAGCTCAAATGCTTTGGGGATGGGCAGAAATTCAAAACTCCCGTGTGTGAACACGTAACATCAGACAGCGTAACAGATGTACAAAGCGACATGGAGAGAAAAGGAAGACTTCGTTAAGCCAGCAGCTGAGACTCGTGCAGATCAGATACTTGCAGCAAATGGCCATTCAGCCACGAGTTAATATAACAGGGCAAGAGACAAATCTGCAAATCATTTGTAGATTGTAACTTCAGCACAAAGCCACGTGGGATGGAAATGGCCCTTAATATTATATCATAAATTTTGTTGTTGCTCTGATCACACTCTCTTAGGACTGTTATAAAGAACAAACTTCCTTCCAAACTTAATACAAGGCCATATCCTCAGGTAAGAAAGTAAGGGACGTTCTACAGTTTGCAATGGAGCTTTTTCCATTTACACCAAATGAAGTGGTGGCCTTATATCACCAGTATATCACTAGCTCAGAGATTATTTTAATTATGAGAAAACGTCATCGGCCCAAATTCCCTCCTAGATTTAGGCTTATGGAATTGATGCACTATCCTCTATATGTGTTACAGAACTGGGGCTAGTTAAATCTGCCCGGGCCCATTTCTGAAGCTCCATTTTTTAATTTTGCTTAGTTCTCTTTGGAAGTAATAGGTGTTTTCCCTTGGTAACTAGAGTCTGAGCTCGGCTGCTGTTGGTCTCCGGCAATTCCCACTGATTCGGTGTTGCATCTCCCAGGATCAGACCCTTAGGAAGGAGATTTTACAGATCGGTAAATGGAGACAGAGAAGGGGCATGATTTAGCGTCACAGATTGAGTAAATTACAGAAGTCAGTTCTCCTGGAAACCTGAACAGAGAAACGCCGACCGTTCTGAATTTCCCGCCTTGCTACTCATGGGATACCAGTTACAAGCCCTGCCCGACTCCGCATTTACCACGTTCAGCAAGTTATGTTGCCTTCAGGGGTTTTTGCTTGTGGTAGTGTCCTGATCCCCTGTCAAATGTTACAGGGAGAAACTCGGCCTCTACCAGAGTGTGAATATCATTAACCCAGAAGATGCTGCTACTCTCTTTAAATCGGAGGGCAATTATCCAGAGAGGTTCATGGTGCCACCTTGGGTGGCCTACCGTGACTTTCGCAACAAGCCATATGGAGTGCTTCTTAAGTAAGTAAGTTCTATAAAAGGGTATGCCGGGCCCTTTCTCCGAGGCCTCGTCAGACCGTCATTTCCAGCTAAGTAAAGAGAAAATCGGGGCAAAAAAAATGAATCTTGTGAAGGTGCAGTCAATGTAGAAGTTAGTCGGTAGTGGAGATCACTTTTTTACTGAAAAACGTAACTGGGCTCACTTTTAAGTTGTGAGCTAGGAAGGCAGGAGATGTACCATGATGTGAAAAGATAATCATTTTCTTAGTGATTCCTCTGAAATTGGGGCATCAGCTAGGGAGCGAAGTGGATTGGGCACTTAATTCTTAGAAAACTGTCTGAGGGGCAGATAGGTCAGGTAGGTTTACCGGTACCAGAGAATCAGGTCTGGTCTGTTAACTGGAGCAAATGCCAACCTGTCCCTCGTGGAAGGCCTCCTTTATCCTAGCTTACACTCCTCATGCATCCCTGCTACTAGTACCCGTTGTGATTGTCAGGCCAGGACTCTGGCCTGGAACATGTGACTCAAGGGTCTGGGAGGGAATTCACATGGGACTAGACCAGCGAGGGTATGGCACCTGGACAGGAAACAGTGGGTGCCACGGAGGCAAAATCACTCTGTGTTCCTTTGTGAGCGAGATGAAGAGGGTTGAAACGATGGTTGGGGCTGGGTGTAGGGTCGAGGAATGGGGTCATACTGTGCCCTGCCCTGAAAGGCTAGATAGTTCAGGAAGCACAGTGATGTGAGTGATCTTCCTTTTATTTTTCTTAGGAAAGGGGAGTCCTGGCGCTCCGACCGCCTCGTTCTGAATAAAGAGGTCCTGTCTCTGAAGGTGATCGACTGTTTTGTGCCCCCTTTGAATGAGGTGGGTGAGGACTTTGTCAAGAGGGTCCGACTCCAGATCGAAAAGAGTGGCCGGGGAAGGTGGACGGCCGACCTCACCAATGAGCTTTTCCGCTTCGCCCTGGAGTGTGAGTGGGCTGGGCTGACATGCTGCCGTTGCCTGTGGGCTTTCATTGGCTCAGTGGGGGCATATGGGGAAGCAAAGAAAAACTACAGCTGAGTTCAGTTTGCACTAGTGCCTAAATCCACCTACCGCAGACATAGCATTGATTCCTATTACTATGCAAATAGCCTATCTTTATAACTAGTTGAACCATATCTATAGGGACTGAATGCCCTTAGGAGGTGGAAAATCCATCCTTTCTTCTTTGGAAAATCTGTTTGCATGGGCATGCAAGTGACGTTCACCGAAACCTCTTCAGCATGGAACAAACCCCTGGGTTAGAATCAGTAAGTGTCTAGCCTAATGCCTCTAGCCTTCTGCCTCTGAATACAATGCGAGATTCTGTAAGACTCATCCAGACTCTCTCTCGCTATCATGGCTCAGTGTCTTGAGGATGAAATATATTTATATGACCACACTCGAAGCTGGTTTAAATCACCACAGAGCCACGGAGGTCAATGGAGACACGTTAATTTACAGCAGATGGACCCTGAACTATTTCTCTAGCTACTCATGGCACTTTCTGCAAATATACTGTTGGGGATGTCTCCAGAGTTCTGACCAAATTTCAGCTGGAGTCATCCTGCCTCAGCTACAAAAAAGGAGCTCTTTCTTTGTGTTCTGAACTGTTATGCGGTGACTGCTAGCCCATAAATACTGCCATTTCACCCCAAAGGTGGCTACATTTCAGCCCTATATATATATATATATGTAACAGCAAATATGTTCGTGCTAGACTAGAGATGAGTAGAAATGGCTCGTCTCTGGAGAAAAGACCTTGGAAAGATGTTGGGTAAGAGTTCCTATATATTACATCCGATAGAACTACATAAAAATACATTAAAATTGTAATGCCAAGCTTTAGAAATCTAGGAAACGCCAGATTTATGGTTGCCTGTGTATCCTTAATAGAAAGCACTGCCAGCCCTGCATATAAATATTCTGTGTAATGAAGTTGCTTGTGGCCAATGGCCTCAAATCACCCCACAGTGACATTTTTGGGAATGTTAAGATACTAAACCTAATCCTTGCTCCTGCAGCTGTGTGCAACGTCCTGTATGGATCACGCCTAGGGCTCATGCAGGATTTCATTGACTCCGAGGCGCAGAAGTTTATCGATGCTGTGACCCTGATGTTTCACACCACCTCACCCATGCTTTACATCCCGCCCAGCATGCTCTGCAGGATCAACTCTAAGACCTGGAGGGACCATGTACATGCCTGGGATGTAATTTTCAGGCATGGTGAGAACTCATGTGCACTGCTGCATAGATCCCACCCAGCTTAGAATAAGGTTGCTGGATAGAGTAGGGGCGTTCATGCTTTTATGTGCAATGGACTATACTCAAAATGATAGTACCACAGATGAGCAGTTGTGGAATCCTCATAGATGGAAAAGAATGGATTTGCATAGAAAATTTTGCTCATAGAAACGGGTGATTCTGGCAAGATACTTGCTCCTTGATATTCTAAGGGCTTTGATGTATTGCTAGCTTCTCTTAGGTGGTGGCGTTTTCTATGGTGCAGGAAGGATAACTCAAGTGTCTCAAAGTGTCAGAAAAGTGCGGGATTCCCCAGCGTGTCCTTGGGTACCAGATTCTAGCCAGAGCTGACCAGTCTGAGAAAGCTAAATTATATATCCCATGGAAAAGCTTCATAGGTTTTTCCTGGGGGCTTGTGAGATTCTTCGTATTAAGAGATTCCATTAAAACGCCATTCAGTGACAGCAGATTAACATCCTCAGGATACTCAGAGGCCAGGGGCTCAGAGGTGTGTGGTGGCATGGGGACTGGGAGGAGGGATAGACCCTCATACCTATATTACTAGGTTCTGCATTTATTGTTTTGCTTTTTTCTCCCTATGTCCCTCTCCCGTTTCCCAGCTGATAAGTGCATACAGAACATCTACCGACAGCTCCGGCTGGACCGAGAAAATACCAAGGCATATACTGGCATCCTGGCCAGCCTCTTAGTACAGGACAAGCTACCCATCGATGACATCAAATCGAACGTGACAGAGATGATGGCAGGAGGGGTAGACACAGTAAGGATGAACCTGGGGATTGCGGAGCGTGCCATTGTTGTAGTGGCTAGCGTGACCGGATCCCCCTGGGATGTAGTTTGGGACTGTAGAACCACTCTGCCCCCTTAACTCTCTCTAGCCTGGGCTCTCACTCACAATGCCTTGCTAATGACCAGCAGCAATTCCTCCAGGTGCTATTAGTACTCAGCACAACCATACGTGCAGGCCCCACAGCAAGCTAGATTGCATTAATACTTTCAGACCCATTCATTAATCACACAAAGAAAGGCACCAGAGCTCAGCAGTGTCTCTCAATCTTGCACCGCTGAACAATCGAAAGTGGATATACACTACCCTTTCTACTCACACTTTACACAAACTCAGTGGTAAGCAGTAAAAGAAATTTATTTATGATAACTAATGCATTTTAAGTAGTATTAAGTGACAAGCAAAAAGATTTATGAAAAGATATAAAATATAAGCATGCAATTTAAACTCTCAACCCTCTTAGAATAGGTTATATGTCGATTACGCAACTTTTCTTAACCCACTCGATAGTGCAAGCCTTAATATACAGGTTTGCTCCTTAGACCTTGGCCAATCTCTTGTGTTGGAGTCTTGACTTTGCCATGTCTTTGGAGTTTCCAGGGTAGACTGGGGCAGAAGAGGGCACAATATGTGTCCACTCTTTGTTTTTTACCCTCAGTCCATGTGCCTGGAAAACACAAGTCTATGCAGCTGTGTGGAGAAACATTGCTGAGTCTACAGGCAAAGTAGAGCAATTCCCCTGATGTGGCTTTATGAAAGTGAAGCATTGCGTTGTAGTTCCGTTTTTGGACAACGGCATTGGTTTTTCTCCTTGCTGTTGCCTCTGGGGAGCTTATATTTAGTTGATTCCCCAATTTACAGTACATTTTAGTAATAACAAAACAACACAATTCTTATTACTTCACATATGATACACATATATGGTTAGAGAAATGACTTTCCCCTCTCATCCTATAAGGCATGCTTCATAAGTAATATCATAGTTGTAGACAGATGAAGAATTTGTAGTGTTACAGAGGGCTCTCTTTCTGTAGAACGTGCCATTGATATTACAATGTCTTTGGTAATTGCTCTACACTAGAACTCTTAGGACAGAGCATTCATTATCAGCTTGTAACTGACATTTCAATAAGGACCAATGATGGAATCTGAACATAAGTTTTTTTTCATGTCCTGGCTCCCCTCTAATGGCATTTCCCACACTGATTTTCCCACACTGCTCCTCAAAGGAGGATGCTGCTGGTGAGGTACACAAGACAAAGAATGGCTAAACTTGAGAGCTTTGAATTGGAGTTCTGGCACCTGGGTGACTCAATCCCACAGGCTCTTCTAAAAGTCCCGGGACGTAATACTTCAGAAATACGGGGGGGGGGGCGCGGGGGGTCTTCTCTGAGCAGTACAAGGTGCTTAATTAAAGCCAAACAACTCGCCGTCCCTTGTCAAGAAGAGAAACTGAGGCACAGAGAGGTTACATGGTATGCATGTCTCACCCGTAGAGCGACATTCCTAGCGCCAGAATACATTTGGCATTGATGTTCCCCTGTGCCCTGCTCCACACCCCCATGACCATGGTGTGTGCCCTGCTCTAGACCTCCATAACCCTCCAGTGGGCCATGTTCGAACTGGCTCGCACTCCAGTAGTGCAGGAGCAGCTGCGGGCGGAGATCTTTGCGGCCAGACAGGCAGCACAGGGCGATATGCTGAAGATGTTGAAAGCCATCCGGCTTCTCAAAGCTGCCATCAAGGAAACACTCAGGTAAGGAGTTTTCCTTTCCAAGACAGTGTAATCAGTTCCTATCCCGCAACACTTTCGTCCCAGATATGGGGCCACAGATGCCTGCCTTCTCTCTATGGGAATTCAGCCTGGTATCTAGGTACTGATACAGCTCCCAACACTACAGAATCTGAGCACTGGAGTTGTAGTTTTTTACCATTGAAGAAAAATGAGTGTCTCCCTTCAATGGCTTATCTTCTTAGAACAGCCGATCTCAAATTTCATTGCACTGTGATCTCCCCTTCTAAAAACAAAAATTTTTACATGACAAAATGACTACAATTTGTGAGCGAAGACTGGGCTGGGTCGGGCGGGGCCAAAGCTGAAGCCCAAGGAATTCTGTCTTGGGTGGGGGGGGGCATGTAACTTTAGCCCCGGGAAGTAGGACTCTGGCTTCAGTTTCAGCCCTAGTGGTGAGGCATGGGCTTGGGCCCTGGGACCCAGGAACACCAGCCTTGGTGATCCCCATTCTCTTGGCCACTGCTACACTGAATAGTGCCTTTGCAAAGTGACAAATAGCCCCATGTTGCAAGGTGTCATGTACTCCTCGTACGAAAGAGCTTGCAGGGATGTTATTGGAAGGTCAGACTTCTGTACCAGATTTTGGCTGGCTACAGAGGTCCGAGACATGTCTTCTTTTTAAGATAGCTTAAAACACGGCTAAGCATAGTCTTACTATCTTTGGTAAGGGAAGTTATGCACTGTGCCACTTAGCAGTTCGAAATTATAATAGTTTTACCAATAGACCCATAGACTCAGTCTTAGCACTGGAAGAGAACTTGAGCGTTTCTATGATCGAGTTCCCCACACAATTCCCGTAAGATACCAAGAGTAAGGATATCACTAAACTCGTTCTCTCTGTGTGTGAGCAGTTTCCTTGACTCTTCCATGACCAACTCTGCCCTTGCTTAGGAGACGCATGGCATATCTAATGCTATGTGCATCGCAGGGAGGGAGCATTTTGTTTGGTTTTATTTTTGCAAGGTTTTCTACTACTTCATCATATTTCAGAATCTTTAATATCAGGCGCTCAAGAAACTTAAAAAAAGCACCATTGATTATTGAGTGCAACATTGACAACCCCAGGAAACAGTTGAATTATTTTGTCTGTCTAATCTATCTATCTATCTATCTGCCTCATCTATCTCCCAGTACAGAGAGATAGGTAGCACAAAGACGAGGATTCATAATAAATATGAATCTGCAGAGATGCGCTCAAGAGGACTGGACACATTGTGTTCAAACACAAAGCCAAGTAAACCCGGAGAGCTTTGGAAGAAAGGACTGCCGATTGCTGCCATAATAATAATGAGTTCCCATCTGCCATGGACACAAGATCTAACCCTGGAAAATGGCAGGCTAAACTAAAAAAAGCCCTGCACGTGCAGGACCAAAGCTACCCAAAAATTGCAGAGCTTCCTTCATAGGGACAATATAAAAGTCCGAGAGTCCACCTCTGCAGGCACCACAATGAGACAAGGGGAACCAGTCCAAAAAGAATGTTCATCTGGTTCAGCACATGTAAGCCTATGCAGAGACTTTGACTCCCTCCCATTGCAGACACTGAACTGCTCGTGCCAAGATGGGTGCTGAGCTGCTAGATAGGTATTAATTAAAGAACCAGATCTTCATCTGTGGCAAATCGGCATCAGTCTGTTACTTAAGTAGAGTTATTTAGATTTACCCCAGGTGAAGATCGGGGCAAAAGCTTTTGCTCCTCTGTGCTGTTGGGCAGGAGGCCATTAAACAGCTTATAACAAAAAAGACAAAAACAATATGGTTTCATGGCCATCATCTCCACTCTCTCAATGAAACAGCTTATCATTCCCAAGGCTAAATGAGCTATTGCTGTGCACAAAATGGCGCATAGTTTGGCAGAGATGGTGACCTTTGTTTTTTTAAAAATTCTCTGTAGAGCACTTGCCCATGTTAAGTATAGGACATTGTTAATTGCTTTCGGGTTAATTTTGATCATTTATACCAGTTAACTTGCAAAGAGAATGTGACTCGTGATTTAATCTCAGGAGCAAAATTCGTCCAATTGCGGATATCAGGAAATGTACTTAGGCTCTGAATCTGGCATTTTGGATTCTATCAAATGGAGATATTAAAAAACATGATAGTAGAGGTGAATAGGTCAAATCATGGGAGAACTGGCATGTAAGACAAAGGAAGTATATTAGAGCCATGCATGGTTGCTGTATGCATAGGATACCATCGAAAATACAGTGTTCATGCAATCACAAGGACAGGGCAGCACATCTTAAATTACAACTTGGACAATTTAGGCTAAATATGAAGGGTTGTGTTATCGCACCTCTTTGGTAATAGTACAAATTGCGACTGGAAAAACTTATAATTGAGTGATTCAAGACTAGATCTTACACCCCCCCCCCATGTGGCAGAGTTGGCTTTAGGCATTATATGTATTATTTACACTGGGAATTTTCCCCAGTTGCAGCAGTAACAGTTCAGTCACCGATGTTTGGATTGGTGGATCCTACTAGAAACAACAGTCAATCCTTCTACAATGGAAGGAAATACGCTATATGATATACTAGCGCTCCCAGCCCATTGAATCAATACGCTCGTTTGATCAGCTACACAGACAGTGAGCTGTGTAGAATGGAATGTTAAGAAATGTGACAGGGTCATAGCTGTCACAACCGCTACTCGGTTCCCAGAGAGGTGCACAAAGCAAAAGGGGTTTTTGTCTGTCAGTCCTTTCAGGCAGGTCCTAACTACAGCAGCAACAGGCAACTCACATGGAGTATATCCCCTGCCAAGCTAATCTTCCCCTCCTCTGGAGCTACTGGCCTCAAGTCAGACTTTCCTCGTAGAACAAGGGCTGGGAAGCTGCTCTCCGTTCCATCTGCGCTATCCTCATTTATCATTTCCTCACACTAGGGTTGTCGACTAATTGAACTTAACTCACATATTTAAAAAAAAATTAATCGTGATTAATTGCAGTTTTAATGATATTGTTAAACAATAAAAAGGAGTACTTGTGGCACCTTAGAGACTAACAAATTTATTAGGTGCCACAAGTACTCCTTTTCTTTTTGTGAATACAGACTAACACGGCTGCTACTCTGAAACCTGTTAAACAATAGAATACCAATTAAAATTTATTAAATATTTGTGGATGTTTGTCTACATTTCAAATATATTGATTTCAGATACATCAGAAAATACAAAGTTTACAATCCTCACTTTATTTATTATTTTTATTAGAAATATTTTCAGTGTAAAAATGATAAGACAAATTGTATTTTTCAATTGTAGTGTAGTGCAATCTCTTTATCATAAAAGTGAAACTAAGAAAGATAGATTTTTTTTTGTTACAGAACTATAATCAAAAACAAAACAGTATAAAATTTTACAGCCTTAAAGTACACTCAGTCCTACTTTTTTTCACACATATCTAAGACAAACAAATATGTCTACATTTACGGGAGATAATGCTGTCCACTTCTTACTGGCACTATCCCCTGAAAGTGAGAATAGGCATTTTGTAGCCAGCATGCAAGGTATTTACATGCCAGATATGATAAACAGTCGTATGCTTCAGCCACCATTCTAGAAGATATGCTTCCATGCTGATGATGCTCTTTAAAAAAAATAAATTATTTAATTTGTGACTGAACTCTTTAGGGGGGAGAATTGTATGTCTCCTGCTATGTTTTACCCACATTCTGCCATAAATTTCATGTTATAGTAGGATGATATTCCAGGACATATTGTTCGTTTTAAGAACACTTTAACTGTAGATTTGATAAAACAAAAAGAATGTACCAAAGTGAGATTTCTAAAGCCAGAAATAGTGTCTTCCAAAATCTGAGACGGACGAGGTGTGGCGAATGCTTTCAGAAGTCTTTAAAGGACAACACCCCGAGGAAGAAACTACAGAACCCGAACCATCAAAAAAAAATCAACTTTCTGTTGCTGGCATCTGACTCAGATGATGAAAATGAACATGTATTAGTCCGCACTACTCAGGATCGTTATTGAGCAAAACCACAATCAGCATGGACGCATGTCCTCTGGAAGGATGATTGAAGCATGAAGAGATTTATGAATCATTACTGCATCTGGCATATAAATATCTTGACACGTCGGCTACAACAGTGCCACATAAACGCCTGTTCTCACTTACAGATAACAGTAACTGCGCGGTATTGTCTCCCACAAATATAACAAACTTGTCTGAGTGAGCCAGTAGTTCTCAACCTTTCCAGACTTCTCTATCCCTTTCAGGAGTTTGATTTGTCTTTCACTTCACTTTAGAACTGCTTGCTTACAAAATGAGAGACAAACTACAATTGTGTCACAGCACAGTATTGCTGCAAATTGCTTACTTTCTAATTTTTACCATATAATTATAAAAATTGGAATGTAAACATTTTACTTTCATTTCAGTGTATAGTATTACAGTAGTAGAAGTCATTGTCTATATGAAATTTTAGTTTGTACTGACTTCACCAGTGTTTTTTAAGTAGGCTGTTTTAAAATTAGGCAAACATCTAGATGAGTTGATGTACTCCCGAAATACCTCTGACCCCTCTATAAAACATAGATAACATATAAACATATATAAACCCCTGGTTGAGACCCACTGGTCTGAATTCTTGGCTGAACGAGAGGTAGCACTGACTGGACTTGTAAGCGCTAGTGTTTTACATTGTTTTACTTTTGAATGCACTTTTTTGTACATAGCTCTACATTTGCAAGTTCATCCTTTAAGATAAAGAGATTATAATGTAATTGTGATGGGGGAATTGAAAAATACTATTTCTTTTGGAAAAAGAAAAGGAGTACTTGTGGCACCTTAGAGACTAACAAATTTATTTGACCATAAGATTTCGTGAGCTACATCTCATTTCATCGGATGCAGTCAGTGGAAAAATATAGTGGGGAGATTTATATACACACAAAGAGAACATGAAACAATGGGCATTATCATACACAATGTAAGGAGAGTGATCACTTAAGATGAGCTATTACCAACAGGAAGGGGGCGGCGGAGGAGGAAAACCTTTTGTGGTGATAATCAAGGTGGGCCATTTCCAGCATTTAACAAGAACAGTGTATATATTTCTAATAAAAATAAATATAGTGAACACATTACACTTCTTGTAACTGAAATTCGTATATTTGAAAATAGAGAAAACGTTAAAAAAATTAAATGCTATTCTATTATTGTTTAACAGCGCGATAAATCCTGCGATTAACCGTAATTATTTTTTTAATTGCAATTAAATCGATTAATCGCAATTTATTTTTTTAATCACTTGACAGCCCTATCTGACACCTATTGCAGGTGTAGCAATTCAAGGCTGATTAAGCGCACAGCAGCTTGTTTACCGGTTCCTGGACAGCGGAAGGTTTGTTTACTCTGTCACAAGCAAGAGCTTGATGGGCTGGTATAACCGAGGTAGGTCCTCTATCAAAGCCAGAGCAGAATGCTATGGGAAGTCTTTGCGCAGAGCTCTTATTTCTAAGACAGATGACTGATCTCATGCCCAGCCCTGGTTGTATACTGTGGTCATTTGGACAATATTGACTGTAAATGAGTGAAGAGTAAATCCCACCCTGATGCGCCCTCTTCCTGCAGGCTCCATCCGGTGGCAGTGACCCTACAGAGATACACAACACAGGAGATTATCCTCCAGGACTATTTCATCCCCGCCAAGGTGAGGCCAGATGAAAAGAGGAGAGGCATCTGTGAAACTTTGGTTTTATCTTCACTAGATTTTTCTCGTAACATTTCCCACCGTTGGTGTTTTTGGTGTCTCTCCGATGGTGGTGGCGAGCATGGCAGAACAGCTAAAGGCTGCCCCGGCCATTTTAAATGTTGTGTCAGCCAGTTGTACTTTAGAATACCCTTGTCTTGTAGCAAAGGCTGCATTCAGAGCCAAGGGAAGACAGTAAATAAGCATAGTTTAAAATCTTATTGCCAAAAGGATTGTACCAGGCTTCTGCTATTCAGAGAGGTCAGGGCTGGAGCACATTAGCATGGTGTTTAAAGAAAAGATCTACCATTAATCTGCACCGAGCCCAAAGCAGAAGGGCCGGGGCCTTCAAACTGGGTGGCCAAGGCATGTTAGAGGGATTGGAATCTAGGCTGAGCTTTAGAGACACAGCACAGAACTCACAGCCATGGGAACGGGATGAAACTTTGCGCCTGCCTGATCCTGGGTTGCTCTGGGGGCTGGAGTATCCCCTATCCCAGAGAACACTGAGCTGCCCGGAATCTCTGCTGTACCTGAGCCCCACACATTTCCTTCAGAAGGCAGTCTTCCACCACTCCTGCCTGCACTGAGAGAATCCTTCGACAACTGGATAAGGGACCCCCCTCCCTTTTGCTGTTCCCTCTTCCTTTTTACCCAGCGAAAAGGGATGGGGGCGGGACCTCACCTAGTGAGGTTAAATTCTGCGTAGAAATGGACCTTACACTCCGAAGTAAGAACACTTTAGTTTGGCCCAAAGAAAATGGGGGAACTAACGGTATGGCTGCCTGGAGCAGACACAGGCTCGGAAACCATTGCCAGTTACAGAGTGAACAGCTCACAGCATCTTTGTGTAGCACATTCAGCAGTGCTCACGCTATGGAGCACACCATTAAAGTCAGCTTCAAACACCCCGAGAAAGGGCTGCTCATAAGGCCCTGTCTGCTTGTTGGAGAACCCACAGTTGGCCAGAACCCCTCTTGGTGTAAGGGTAGATTCTGTTGCCTCACGTTGTGACTAATGTCACTGCCTGTCGTGACCGAAGTCTGGCACAGCCCCTTTGTTATATGCCGGCTGCGAAAGCTGCTAGCAGTCCACTCCCTCTCCCTCCTCTTTCCCTTGCAGACACTAGTACAGGTTGGAATTTATGCTATGGGCCGCGATCCCAAGTTCTTCACCAAGCCAGAGCTGTTCGACCCAGCGAGATGGCTGAAAATGGACTCTACGTACTTCAGGGGGCTCGGCTTTGGCTTTGGGCCACGCCAGTGCCTCGGTCGCAGGATTGCCGAGCTGGAGATGCAGCTCTTCCTGATCCATGTGAGTCTGACACCTTCCTCCCTTGGCAAAGCCACAGAATGTGCAATGCCCCTTTATCGGTGAGGCACTTTCGCCACGATGTACGAGAAGGGCTGTGGGCAGCTACACAGAGAACCAGGGCAACCTAGGTCCCTGTTAGGAAAGAAAGAAAGAAACATAGGCCTAGGCACTCGGCTGTCTGCGTGGCTTGCGCAAGTGGAATGAGCATTGCATGGTAGATGGGTCACAGCTAAGGCTGAAAATTACAGTTCAGGTGCATGTGCTTGCAAGCTCCCTGCAATCCCCCATCTTCCCCTATACTTGGATTTGAAGGTCTGTCTACACTGAACACTAAGCTAGGATCTGACTTAGGGTTGAGCCCAACCCCCCCAACCCTCTCTTCCATCCACACAAAATCAGTCTGAATCAATAAGCAATCGCGATATTAGGACACTGCTATGTGGGTGGAGCTAAACACGAATCCTGCTCAAACCCGGAGCAGTGTAGACAGAGCTGTGTAGCAAAGTGTGGACATGTTAGCATGGCTGTGAGACCCAGTTCCAGCAATTGTAAAACTAGGTTTACAATGCAGTGTACCTGCTCAAGCATGGGCTTGGCAGCACAGAACTCACAAGCTCAGATCCCACAGACTCTAGTTTATACTGCAGTCTGGCCATACCCTGAGAGTTCTGCTAGAAGTGTGCAAAAACTTAGTAACATATATGCAAAATCACTCCAATTCGGGGGCGAGGTGTCTTTCTTTGCACTGGAAAGCAGCATGGTCCAGCAGATAGCGCATTGGTTTCAGAGTCCTGGTGTCTAGACCTAGCTTTGTCAGTGTTTATGGATATTCACGTCCTCTCTCTGCCTAAATACCTTTGAGGTTCTGGACCTCTATATCTTAGTTTCCCCAGCCGTAAAATGGGGCTAATAATAGTTGCCTTCCTTTATAATATGCTTTGATGTCTGCAGCTAATGAACATGTTGCAAGGAAGGCTGAGCTGGTGGGTTGGGTGCTACCCTGGGGCTCCACAGATCCAGGCTCAATTCTCTACCCTGGCACAGGAAGCCTCTATGATCTTGGGGAAGTCACTTAGCCACTCGGTGCCTCAGCTTCTGCAGCTGTACAATGGGGATAATAACAGTGCCCTGCCTTCCTGGGGTGTGTGACAGTAAACGCATTAAAGAATTTGAGATGCCCCGATACGTCGGTGTTGGGGACTAAATAAGGAGCTTAGAGCTTGCCTATACTCCTGCTTAAGACAATGACATATCTTACAGTAAAAAGAAAAGGAGTACTTGTGGCACCTTAGAGACTAACAAATTTATTAGAGCATAAATAAATTTGTTAGTCTCTAAGGTGCCACAAGTACTCCTTTTCTTTTTGCGAATACAGACTAACACGGCTGCTACTCTGAAACGTATCTTACAGTGGTGTCTACACCGCCTACACAGAGCATCTCCTGCAGACATAGCTTCCATTTCTTGCTGATGTGGAGGAATTATGTAACTGGGCGAGCACTCTCCTATCGACATAATGCATCTGTGAAGATAACTGTAAATTAAAAATGGTAAAAAGATAATTGTAATCATATTTCATGATGCATTTAAAAACGATCCACCAAAAATTACCTAAGCTCATGAATTTGTTTTTGGCCTATAATCGCCTTTCTGCATTGAAAGTGGCTTCACAATGCAGCCTTCCCAAGCCACATGGTTTGTTCTATGGCACAACAGAGGACTTTTGCCAGTTTTCTTGAATTTCATGAAAAAAGCCAAACTAGAGAGGTACAAAATCCTCCCCAAATAAGCACCATTTTTGGTTTTGTACGTCATCTCCTGCATGCACGGACGGAGACCAAACACCATTTCGTGCAATGACTACAACGACATTTAATGGATATATAGCCCTGAAGTGAACAGCGCTTCCCTAAACCAAAGATTAGGGATAAAGTCATTTCAACCTTGTTCCACAGTGGAGCTGCCCACACTCCTTTCTCATCCTCTGGTTATCAGGGTTAGTCACCTAAGACCCCACTAAACATCAGTCCTGCAAATTTCCTGTACTGGGCTCGCCGACTCTGTATCTTCCAGAGGGCGATAGTGGCATGTGGCAAGAAATTATTGTGCCACACAGGTTAAAAAGGCTCTTAGTGACTGGAGAAGGATGTTGCTTCAGATTGCAGCCACAACACAATGAGACCGTCTCTTTCATTTCCCACACTGGTTGGAATCAAGATTATTTTGCATCTCTGACAGATTTTAATTGTCTCCTTTATTCTATTTCCCAGATGCTGGAGAACTTCAAGATAGAAACCAAGAGAGGAGTGGATGTTGGTACCCAGTTTGACCTCATCCTGATCCCAGACAAACCAATATACCTTACCTTACGGGCACTCGACTCCCAACCATGAATAGAACAGAAGCTACCTCGGATTCTGTAACAAGGCTGGTCCAATGGGAGATGGAGCCTACGTCAACTCATCTTGAGCCAGCTGAAGAGTTGTCACCTGTGTTTGGGACAATCTGGGTACATATATGATTTATGTCTTTGTGGAACGTTGTTTCTAGACATAAAAATTAGACTCTAGTAAGAAGAAAAGAATGGAACCTAGGATTTGGGTGTGATGGAATTCCCCGGGGTGCAACCTGGAACTGGGGTACCACTAAGCCCTATGGCCTGTCAGCCTGGGCTCCATCGAACACTGTGGTGTCATGACAACCTGCAAACCTCTGGCAAGTACTGCACATACACAGACATCCACAAGCAGTGACACACCCAGCTGAGTTACATGAATGCGTCTCTCAGCCACTCATGAACTAATAAATTTATTTGAGCCTAAGCTTTCGTGAGCTACAGCTCATTTGTTCGGATGCTGTAGGTCACAAAAGATTATGCTCAAATAAATTTGTTAGTCTCCAAGGTGCCACAAGTACTCCTTTTCTTTTTGCGAATACAGACTAACTCAGCGGCTACTCTGAAACCTGTAATGAACTAATAGAAAGGGTCCAGCCAGTCTGACCAATGTAAATTTATTACCTGATCCACCCCTCCCTAAATGTGTAGAGGCCATAACACAAGCCTTTGTAACTGAGGTGAGAGTGCCTAAGCACTTCAAGCAAATTGCTTTGCTTGTTATATTGTTTTAAGTAAAGTGTAAAACAGATTTATTAGCTACAGAAAAATAGATTTAAAGTGGTAGGCATAAAAATCAGAGAACATTGTCAAAGAAAAATAAAAGATTAAATGCACGATC
Organism: Dermochelys coriacea; assembly: GCF_009764565.3. Classification (NCBI taxonomy): domain Eukaryota; kingdom Metazoa; phylum Chordata; order Testudines; family Dermochelyidae; genus Dermochelys; species Dermochelys coriacea. The sequence goes on from NC_050077.1 coordinate 39,631,939, forward strand.
TAAATCTTAGCCCTTATTAGACCAGGCAGTATTTAGCTCAGTGATTTTCCTACCCCACTAGATGTCACAGTTAGTAATATACAGGCTTCTCATTAAGTCTGACCAGTGGCCCCAGATGACCATCTTCTTCTTGGTGTGTCTGCTGCTTCCAGCGTAAGTGTGGGAGGAAAAAAGCCTCGCTATGTTGCAAATGTTCCTTATTTTATACCCTCAATCCATGTGATACTTGCCCAGATATGTCCTGGTGAATGTCCTTGGAATCATTGGGGAGAGAAACGTATAGATGATCATTTTAGATGGGGAGGAGATAGGGTTGGGTGTGGGGGGTTACCTGAAGGGGCAGGGACTTATGTGCTGGTGTTCTGGACCAGCTTCAAAGTCCCCAAACCCCAGTGCCCTGTGATAGCACCCATAGATGGTGCTTCTCCAAGCTTTGATCTGGGCTTCACAGACTGGATCCTATCACTTGGCCAAACATATCTCGGAGCACTGACTGGCACAGGTATTTTCCATGGCCATCCAGTCGGCAGTAACAGCACTTGGGGGCTGAGTATCAAGCATTTAATAAAGAATTCCAGTAGCCCCTAGGAGAGGTCTGTTTTTGGTGGGGGGGTGGTAGGAAAAGGAGGGGAAGTCAGACAGATCATTCACACTCTTTCCCCAGCATTGCCAGTAAGTCCATCTTGCAGAAGGTGTTAGGGCAGAGAATCGAGCATTTGGTGCCTCTTGATATGTGTTGTGGGGTCTGGTGAAGTCTTCTGTGTGGGAGAAGAGAATGAACATCAGGGGATATTCCTGGAATCTTAATTCATCTGTCTCCCACTTCCTTTCAGCCCTTACATTCCTCTGTGCTGGCAGAGTCCTTTGTGTCCTGTGCCCCAATCTCGTGGTTCCCAGGGTGTGTTCTGTGGGCTAGCCCTGATGCTACCAGGTTCTGTGACTAGTGCTCTACCACTCTCTCTTCCCAAAGCTTTAACAAGGAGATTCTGCGCTAGACCCTGTATGCCATTCAGTAATATGCTTGCCCACCTGCCATGCTGAAAACACGGGTGACTCAGAAATTCACTGTGACCAGCTGTTCAGGCACCAATACACCAGACCAATGATCTGCCTCTGTGGTGCAGATGCATGGAGTCTACCCCACAGTCCTTCCCTCAGCAGAGGACTGGCTGGCTATGAGGATCCACTCTCTTTCCTGCTCTTCTTCCACCTGGTTATCCTCTTCCTCCCCTCTCCTCCTGGGAGTGTGTGGAGGGGGTGTGATACTGAGCTAGTGTAACCCACACACCTCCTGCGTGTGGTATTCTGTTCCAGCTAGTGGCACCAAGACTAGATGGATAGAGATAGATAAAATGAGTCTGCTCTACAGCCTTCACTAAGAGCCAGCTGGCTTTTGGCTCATGTGGAAGAGGCTCCGGAGGTTCCTGGTTCAATCCCGCCTGCCAACGACCAGGGTCTTTCGACACTATACTAGCACAAACCACAGAGACTTTCAGCCTGGATATTCTTGTGGGGAAGGGAGGGCCCTTGAACAGCTTCTGTGCCCTAGAAAGAGTGCTGAGCCCTTACACAATCCCCTATCCTGGCCATCAATCTTTGGCTAAGAAAAACTAGATGGACAATTTTAGAGACCAGTAACGCAGCTCTTACACCAGCCAGATGGACAGTGGCCATGGCAGGAGGGTGAGCAGCTGAGTATGAGAGAAGTCAGACTATAGCTGGGTGAGCCTAGCTTGTGGGTTGGCAGGCATAGCAGGCATGTTACTGACCAGTGAGAAATCATGCAGGATGGTGCTGGATGAGCGCCCAAAGCCATGCTCTTGCTCCAGGAGCCGAGTGCTGAGATCCTGCATCTCCTGCCCCCATTTCCTTGCAGACTCCTCCAGCTGCGAGGGAGAGAACAGATACTCAGAGCACTATGGTAGTGCTGCCCTGCTTGCCCTCTCACCCTGTGTTTGCTCTTGAAGGCACTCTGCTCATGGACACATGGGAAACTGACTAGTGCAGCTCAGACTGCTCACCTGTGGGCTTCCTATCCAAGCCACACATTCCCAGCTGGCTGCCTCCCATAACCTATACCCAGCCATACACAGGAAAGCACTGCTGGAATTAGGGGAAGCTTGGAGAATATGAAACATGGCACTTGGGCAACTGGGTCTTTGAGGCCACACCCAAGGTGTTCCTTTGAGGCCCATGTCCCCTCACTAGTGCTGATTTGGGGACCTGCTAGACTCATGCTGCAACCTCCTTCAGGGGCTTATTTGTGGGAAAGCCTGTGAAAATCCTCAATGCCAGGGAGGCTGGTGGGCAAAGGAGCTTTTGGACACATCTGCTTTAAGGCCTTGATGCTGATCTTCTGAGCTCTCCATGGGCTGGGCCTAGGCTATGTCAGAAATTGATGCCTCTCCTTCCACGTTGTTCTCTCGAGCGATGATGAGACTCAAGGAGAAGACTAGCATGAGACTGATCTTTTCAGCAGCCAGTGCTTGACTGTGGAACAAGTCCACAAGAGTTACAACTGACTGTCCACAAGAGCTACAACTGACCAGCAACTGATCACCTTCCAGGCCAATTGCAAATTCTTCACCAGCCAATAAACCATAACAAGTCCAACCCTCCTCTGGGAAAGGAGCAGAGATGAGACAATGCTTTGTCTGCATCTAGCCCCAAATCCACCTGAGATCATGTATATAGATACCTCGAAGGAAACACCAGATCCAGGAGGCACACCAAGGGGTGAGTCAGGTTGTCAGAGTTCATTCTCATTCATGCCACAGGACCATGCAATGGGTGGAGATTGGTGATGGGATGTGTGTACTGGGGGGATGACCATGAGAAAGGGCACGACAATTACCTGGCTTTCCAGGACACGAATGCGACTTTGTGCCTTCTCCACCTTGGCCAGCAAAGACAGTTTCTCTGAGTTGGTGGAGAACATGTCCTGCAAACAGGTAACACAGCCAGCAAGTGAGATTTAGAGACTCTAGCCCTCCATACCCTTCCCATAATGACACAGGCTGCCAGTGACCACTTTCGCCCCCCACCATTACATGGAATTCAGATAATGGGAGTGCTGATGTGGGGGGAGTGTTGGGGTTGGGGGGCAAAAAGCCAGTGAGAGAGGTGTTGAACAGACCTTGGATCTGTGGAGGCTGTAGTGAAGGCAGCTCTTTAAATACAGTATAATATTGCATTGCAGTAGTGGCTAGAGGCTCCAATCAGAGGTCAAGGCCCCATTGTGCCAGGTGCTGTACAAACTTGTCAGCAGAAACAGTCCCTGTCCCAAAGCGTTTACAACCTGATTATGACACTGCACCCCATATTCTTCAGAGTGATATTATGATAGGATTATGACATAATTATGATGCAGTTTATACAAGATAAGTTATGTGAGATGTCATTGGAAAAGTTTTGATTTGCTGAATATGATTATCCTATTTGTATGCATGTATCATTTTTGTATCTAAAGTTATTAATATTGTCTATGTATCTGTATTTCAAATGTAGTTACACCTGGTTAACGCCCAATACACAAGATACTTTCAGTCTAGATAGCTGTTTGGGTAGGGCCTATTCAGGGCAATGAGCCATTAAGGAGAACAATAGGCTTTAGGAGAAGCTTATCTCCCACCTGATGAGCCTTTCTGAGAACTCCACAGACAACCTGTGAGTGATGGCTGCTATGACTCTACAAGGACATGTGACCAGGCAACATGATGCTGGATGACATCTTGGGATGTCAGTATTTTTCCACAGATTGGTCTGGGAACCAAGCTTTGGAACAGAGGGTTCCCGCCATATGCAAAAGCTGTATAAGGCAGGGAGTGACATCATCAGGGTATGGTTCATCACTCCCCACACAAGAAGACTCCTGGAAACACCTAAGGAACAAAGACTGAACTGGAGGAAAGTGCTGGACCCATACTAAAGGGATTTCTAGCCTATGTACAAAGTCCTGAGAAGTTATAAAGCTAATGCAGCTTTTGCCTTAAGAATCTTTTGCCTGCCTGTACCATCTATTAGGGTGAGAATCTGTTATTCATAACAAATCTATTTAGTATATTAAGTTTAGTTTGCATTCTTTGTTTATTTGCTAGATAAACTGCTTTGATCTGTTTGCTATCCCTTATAATCACTTAAAATCTATCTTTCTGTAGGTAATAAACTTGTTTTATGTTTTAATCCAAAGCAGTGAGTTTTGACTGGAGTGCTTGGGGAAAATCTTTGCTTGGTTACCACAAGTGTGCATTGTTTTCTTCACATTGAGGGAGAGTTGGACGGGGTATTAAACCCATATTCTGGCCAGATTTGACCAGGGCAAAATGATACTGCTCTGGGGTCCCAGACTGGGAAGCTGATGGTTAGATATGTGCATGTAACTGCAGCTGGGTGTGTCCCTACCTACGTTTCCTCTAAGCTGTGCGGCCCTGCAGCATCCTACTAATTGCCACACAAGCGGTCAGGGCGGCCGCGGCGTCCCTCCCCCATCCCCAACACAGCCCAGCCCCAGATGTGCCAAAGCTGGGGAAGAGGCCCCCCCCCTTCCCTGCCCCCAATCCAGCCCCAGCCCAGACCTGCCATGGCCATGGGAGAAGCAGGTCCAGCCCCGGAGCTGCCACCGTGTGGAGAGGCGAACCTTCCCCGCAGCCTAGGTGCTGCTGCAGGGAGAGAGAGCTGGGGGGAGTCCTCTTTCCCTGCTGTAGCCCCAGGGCAGCCTGCACCCCAAAGCTCTCATCCCCCGACACACCCCAGAGCCCGCACCCCCAGCCAGAGCCTTCATATTGGCGCATATAAGAAAATTCATTCCACACATGTGTGGGAAAAATTAGATGGAACACTGGTGTATGAATGCTGGTGAAAGAGCAGGTTGGAGGGCTTTGCATCTTCTCACAGCAGTACAGTGAGAGGGAGCCCAGGCTGGTGAGTCGGGGGTTCAGTGGTACCCCAGTACCAGATGGCACCCCGGGGGGAACCCGTCACACTGATAAAGCAACCGAACTGCCAGCCACAATGAAGTGGCTCACATGAAGTGAATCACTCCCACTGGCTAACAGGGGACCCTCCCCATGGCATGGCCCCAAGGCAACCCATCTCACCGGCAAGGCTTGCTGCTGCAGGATGATGGGGGAAGAGCGGTAGCGGGCTCTGCCCAGCTCCTCCCACAGTCTCATGTTCTCGGCTAGCAGGGTGGAGTAGAACTCCTTGGAGAAGTTATCAACTAGGGGAGAAGAGCAGAGAAAACACTCAGACCTTTGCTCGACTCCATACCCTCCAGCACTTTCACTATCCACCCCCTTCCAGGGAGAGGCCAGGTCATTTCACCTCCCCTTTGCCCCTGCCAGCCTATCATACTGGAATCAGAACCTGGGGGCTTTAGGCTTCCCTGACTGGGGGCTCTGCTTTTCCCTTCCATAGGGCCAGACATCACGTGGAGTAGCAACTTACTCCACAAGTAGCCCCAATGGTTGGTGCTGCCCAACATGAGTAAGGGAGGGGGCAGGGTATGGCCCTGAATGATGAGCCTCTCTGCTGGGTCCCTATGAGCTTCTCCCACCTGCCTCTCATGTGGCCAGTTCAGCTGTAACTTGGGCCACTCCCTCCCCTCCTGCATCACTCAGGAGCTACCTGGCTCCCACATAAAATAGTGCCCAGCCCAGCCCCTGGCTCTCACACAAAAAGAGAGGGGGGCATTTACCCAACGGTTGCTCACAGGTCCTAGCAGCCTCTGTCACCTTCTCCTCCAGCATGCACTCCATCTTCTCAATCACCTTTGGAAGGCAGAAATTCAGTGGAGTGGGAAGCTCCCATCATGGCCCCTGAAGGCCCACATAACCCTTATAGCAGCAGGGTGCTGCAGAGAGCTGGGGCCTTGGCTAGACTAGATTTGGGGCATGTTGTTAGCACATGATCACTAACAGGGTCTAAACATGTAGTCTGCAGAGGGTACATTGCCCTTAAATCATGCTAAACAGGCCGAGGTGAAGCCCAGAGGTTGGCATGTTAAAGGCGGTGTGGTCTTAGCAACACTAGACTTTTAAAACATGTGAGTCACGCATGCTAACACCACAACCCTAGTCTGGACAAGGCCTAGCTCTGCAATGTTGTTGCTGGCCTTCCCTCATGCTCAGTTTGCTGCATTGCTCCCCAGTTGGAGGGGACTGTGAATGGGCCACAGACAATGAATCTCATGTCCTTTAAGGGTGTGTCCACACTGCACATGGGCAGGTCTACATTTAAAATGTGGCAGCGACACAGAGGAGACACTGCTATGCTGACGGGAAAGCGTCTCCTATCAGCATAGTTAATCCATTTCCCCAAGAGGCAGTAGTTATGTGGGTGGGAAAAACTCTCATGTTGACATAGTGTGCTCTCTATGCCAGGAGTTAGGTCGGTCTAACTGGATCACTCAGGGGTGTGGATTTTCACACCCCAGAGTGACATAGTTATACTAATGTATGTTTGTAGTGTAGACCTGGCCTCAGCTTTAAGCCAAAGCTCTACTTCTGTCCATACACAATTCAGTCTGACTCAGGTCACCAAGCACTCAGGAGTCACAGGACCCAGGTCCTAGGACCCTGCTGGGGTGTGGATCAGAGCCTGAATCCTGCTATGACTCGGGCCCAAACTGTCATTTTGCATGTGAATGCAGCTCAAGCTAGAGATCCTAGTCAGAGGGTCTGTGTAGTGCAGCATGGATGTGTTAGCATGGCTGTGAGACCAGCAGTTGTAAAGCCAGCTTTACAATGCAGTATGTATGCTCAAGCGTGAGCTTGAAACACCAAGTCTCCAAGCCTGGTCCCACAGATCTGGTCTTAGTGTGCAGTGCAGACAACCCTAAGAGATGAGGACCTACAGGGATTGGGCAAAGGGACTGTCAGTCTAGGCAGGAATGCAGTTCTGGAGCAAATCTGCGGTCTGGGGATATGGGGGATCGCTGCTACTCAGATCCCAGGATTCCCAAGGCTGTCCAGACTGTAGGCTTTGAAAAGCTGAGTGGCTGATCTGCAGAGCTAGCTTTAATTACTGTCACCACGCTCCATACCAGAGACTCAGTGAATGCATTTGCATCCCAAAGTTCTGGGCTGGGTGACCCACAGGACTTCAAGATCCCATTTTCTGGTGCATGAGAGAGTTCATGGTGCTAAGCAGATGCCCTGCAGTTGCAGCTCCTATTTCCATGCCAGGTTCCAACACAAGAGCCTGAAAAGCCAAGCACTTAATGCAAAATGTTGGCTTATTATGGTGCAGTTGGTTGTAGCGATGCATCCAATACCTTCTGTGTAACACAACGTGCACCTATCCCCTGCCACCGGGAAATGGGTGACAAAGAGGGAGCAGATAGAGGCAGGAAGATCCCGCCATGCTAGTGAGACTATGGGGCCCCGATACTGTGAGCCTGGGTTATGCTAACAAACATGACCTGATGGGTTTGCTTTGCTGTGGCTTGTTGCAAGGTCTCCCTGTAGGGAGTGCACTATGAGCACAGGGCATGTTGCCCCAGCATGGAAGAGGGGAAAAGCACTGTGGGACACCCAGCTGGGTGCCCTCCCCTCACCCTCCCATGCAGCTGTGCTCTGCTCACCCTCTCCTGCTGCCGCACAGTGTCTTCCAGGGCTTTCGTCTTGGTGATTTTCTCCTGGTACTTCCTTAGCACCATCTGCTGCTGCTGATGGGCTCGTTGCAGCATCACCAGTTCCTTCTCCTGGTCATTCTTCTGGTGGGCAAGAAGGGAGGGAAACCATCAGCTCCCTCGGGGAGGGAATCAGAATGCATAGGGGATTCTTTACGGAGGTGGATGAACACAGGCAGACCTGTGGTTCTCTCTGGCTCCTAAGCAGTCGCTGATCAGGTTGCGGAACCATGGCAGGTGTGACCCGAATTGAGCTGCCAAAGCTACTGGAGTTCACCTGTTACTCCATGTTACTCCACTCTCCTCCCTTGATCAATCAGAGTGGCTGCAGGGCTAGGAGAGGAGGGTAATCAGTGGAGAACTCAAACTACAGCCCCAGTCTCCAGGAGTTTAATGAGACTGTCCAGGGGTCTCGGAATATTTGCTTCTCCAGATGGCTCCCACAGCTCCAAGCTGCTTGCCCCCAGTGAGGGCCTCCCGGGCACCAGGCTGCCCTCTCTGTGTCTGTAATCTCCACCTGTAACCAGGAACGTGCTGTGCTAGCGTGCAGCTCTAAAGAGTGGTGGCCTCCTTTCTCCTCTGGAGGGGAAGACTCCCAGCATGGGATAGCAGGAGAAAGGCAGAGGGTGTTGGATGTGCAGCACAGCTGACTTTCACCCTTAGCCTGGCCTCTTGCTCCGCAGGCTGGGGCTGGGGATCAACCTCTGATGTCCCACGTGCTGAGCCCTGTCTTCTCTGTCAAACTCCCTTCTTGCATGCAGCCTTCTTCAGAGCTCCCCTCACTAGGGACAGCCCAGATCCTTGTGCTTGTGCCCTGGGCATCATATCTGTTTGAATTAGACTGTGAGGCCCTAAGGACTGGAGCTGTGTACGCTCATGGGTCCCTGTATGGAATAATGACCAAGCAGGCCAAAGCCATTGGCACAGTTACCCGGATCAGCTCATTCTGCAGCTGTTGCACCCGGTCCTTCATCCAGCTCATCTCCACTGTCCCAGCAGCCAGCTTGCGCTTGAAGGCCACTGCAAAAGACCACACAGCCTGGTCAGTGGCACGGGGGCATGTCTGAGGGATACAAGCAGCTCCCAAGACTCCCAGGGAATAGGGGGCACAGCTATGGGGCAGGTCTATTCACCAAGGCCAAAAGCGCCCAATCAGATTGTTAGATCCACAAATTCCAATACAAATTAAACTGGATGGTGAGGACTGAGGAGCATCTGCCAAGAGGGAGAGTCCCAGAGGAGAGGGCAGGGACAAGGATAACAGGGACTGGGGGACACTGACACTGTGCCTGCCTCTAGCCAAGGCTATTAACCTTTCACTTTCCCACTCCCTGTAATACCACAGTCAGAGACACTCCTCACTCTTCTTCATGGCGGCCTCCTCCTTCCTTCGCTCCCTACTGGGCCATGCAGAGGTAGGGGTGGGAGGTGTGTACTTTACCTATCCTGTCGACTATCTCCGCCTTGGTCATGACATCCACGTCCATGTCGTTCAGCAATGTGCGGCCCACTTCCTTGTGCATGTTCAGATTGCGGCGCAGGGTGCTGTTCTCTGCCTCCAGGCTAGCAACATGCCTGCGCAGAGACAGGATATCATCTGCCATCTTCTTCATGGCCGTACAGTAATTATCCAGCTCCTGTTGGCCACAGGAAAGCACCTGTTAAAGCTTGCACAACCTCAACTTAGAGACATATGCTTAGCCAGGTCCCTTCTTCTTCCTTCTGCCCACCCACCTCAATGACCAAAGATCCTGGCCAAAGGCTCCTGCCATGGGGGACCAGACTGAGCAAGAGCCTGGGTGGGGATGGGTGAACTGCAAAAGACATGTATGAGCTGTGGAAAGTTGCCCACCCAATATTTATAGGACACAATCGCCATAGTTTTCAGGTGTTCAGGCATGCACCATAATGTACTGAACTTATATAGCACTCTCCATCCATAGATCTCAAAGCACTTTAGGAGTGTGGGTAAATATTACTGACCTCATGTTACAGATGGGGAAGAAGGGACAGGAAATGACTCACAAAAGGTCACTACATTAGTGGCAGAGTTAAGACTACAGCCCAGATCTCTTGAGTCTTAGTCATCTGCCTTAAAAACTAGACCACACTGTCCCCTGCTTATCTGAGATTCTTGTAAATCTTAAGCCACTGTCACAGTAGGTTTACATCACCTCCTGCCTCTATTGGGGCTGGAAAGACCATGGAAACATTGTCTTGTGCTATCTCAGCAGTCAGGTTTCTGATCACAGGTGGAATGGGAAAGTTTGGGGTGAAACTTCTGATCCATTCTTGTTTGGTTTCAGCAGCTCAGCAGGGTCAATTTTTCTTCCCTTGTTTTAAGCATTGTGTCCATCTAGTGCTGGAGGTGGAGGTGGGTGAGTGGGGCTAGACTGACAACTCCAGGGACCTGAATCCTATTTCTTTGCCCAACAAGTTTCAGAGTAGCAGCCGTGTTAGTCTGTATTCGCAAAAAGAAAAGGAGTACTTGTGGCACCTTAGAGACTAACAAATTTATTAGAGCATAAGCTTTCAAACTTCCCCAGCACCACATGTGTGCCTCCATGATGACCTTGAGGGACGACCTCTAGGGCTGAGAGGGGAGATCATGCCTCATGACCTAGGCTGTCCCTGGTCTCTCTGCAGAGGCTGCCAACCAGAATGCCAGCTAGCATCAGCTATAACAACAGGCTTGTGATGTAGCACCTATCCACTAGGCCAGAGATGGGCAAACTATGGCCCGCGGGCCACATCCGGCCCGTGGGACCATCCTGCCTAGCCCCTGAGCTCCTGGCCTGGAAGGCTAGCCCCTGGACCCTCTCCTGCTATACCCCCTCCTCTGCAGCCACACTGCTGCGCGGACAGCACTCTGAGCAGAATGGTAAGGGCTCTGGGGCCAGGGGGTTGGATAAGGGGCAGGAGGTCCTGGAGGGCAGTCAGGGAGCAGGGGGCGGTTGGATAGGGGGTGGGGTCCTGGGGGGGATGGTTAGGGGTGGGAGGTCCCGGGAGGGGGTGGTCAGAGGATGGGGAACAGGAGGCAGTTAGATAGGGCAGAGGTCCTGGCAGGGGCAGTCATGGGAGGGGGAGCAGTGGGGGATAGATAGGGGGTGGAGTCCCGGGGGGCGGTTAAGGGTGGAGGTCCTGGGAGGGGGTGGTCAGGGGACAAGGAGCGGGGGGGGGGTTGGATGGGGGGGTTTCTGAGGGGGGCGGGAAGTGGGAGGGGGCAGATAGAGGGCAGGGGCCAGGCTGTTTGGGGAGGCACAGCCCTTCCTACCTGGCCCTCCATACAGTTTTGCACCCCAATGTGGCCCTCGGACCAGAATGTTTGCCCACCCCTGCACTAGGCCCTGGACTGAGGGCATCAAACCCATTTCACCCAGGGCCACCAGACAGCCAACTGCAGTTGAGAGAGTGACTCCGAGGCAACAGGCTCCGTATCTCATTAGCAGAGCCCAGAGTCAAGCAGTTTTCTTCCCATCACTACTTCATAAGATCTTCTCATTTCACACCATCCCTCAAGGACTGGCCCCCATCTGCCCTCATTCATATACTACTCCCTTCCCATCTCAGGTGGCTGTCACCTTCCCCTATCTGCTTCCTCCTCCTTTCCCATCCCAGATAACTACTACCTTCCCCCAAGTGTATCCTCCCTTCCCATCCTGGATGTCCACCACATGCCCCTATCCATATCCTCCTCCCTTCCCATCCCTACATTGGCAGGTCACACCATCATGGTGCGTTCTGCACCCAAAACAAGCATCACTGCTCTGTCTGTTAACTGACCAGGACTAACCAAGGAGCAGTTGACATAGGAGCTGCATTCCAAGATTTACCCACTACCCATCTTCACCCCTTTCAGAAGGGCCCCTGTGCTTCCCCAATATTGCCTCTGGCAGACATTTCTGGCACTCCAGGGCTCAGCTCATCTGTCCCACATTAATCACTGAGTGATGGAACCAACCCTGGAAACATGTCAATTTCTTTGTTTCTTGAATTCTGGTGTTTCATACGGGCAAGAACAGCCTTTGGCCTGTTGTGTTTCTCAAAGAAGAGTCCCACTGAGTGAAGAGCTCTATCTCTCCCCCTGCAAGGCCCCCAGCCTGCTGTGCATGGAAGCGCTCAGAAGACAAACAGGGAGATGATAACATTGCCATGGTTTGGAGTTTGCGCCCAGGGGCAAGGGCACACTCCAGAGCCCTATCTCAGGAATGGATGAAACAAAAACAACAGCCAGCTGCATTAGCCAAGAGCAGCGTGTGCTCTGGCCAAGGTTAAAGCTGGGGAGAGTACAGGCTCAGGGAGTGCAGGCAAAGTTCCACTTCCACAGCACACACAGCTGCAGGCTGCAGTGGGGCAGAGAGGTTGATAGCTGCCTGGCATTCCAGATCTAACAGTGCTACCAAATATACAGAACATAGCTGCTGGGCCTCCCAGAGATCCAGCTGGGCCTAGGTACAGCACACTTCTGGTCTGTCAAGGCTCCCTGCTACGTACAGGTAGACCATACCTGCTTAGCTGCCACACTTTGTTGACATGGTCTGAGTCTTGGTCACCTTTCTGCTGATGAATGTGTCAGCTGCATTCAGGGAGATCACACCTGCCATCCTGTGTCCATACATGCCCAGGGACAATGTACCTGATTTGCTGATGAACATGCCAGCTGCGTAGCAGGTCTCTTATCCATCCCATTGGGAGCCAACACTCACTCCCATTCACAAAATATGAACCCAGACTTCAAGGAGCATTGGGTGACTGCCTTTCTGGCTGATGAATGGTTTGACCTTGTGACCTAAGCAAGAGGCGCCTCAGACTCCAGGCTAAATCTGCTGCAGTATAAGTCAAGCAGCAGCACACTGCTCCCGAGACACCTACATTTAATCTCAGCTCAGTGCAGCTTTTCAGGCACATCTCTTGGCTCTTCTGCCACCCTTCAGGAATAACAAGGAAATAAAACAAATTCAGATCCTTTCAAACATCTGCCTCAGAGACAACACTATTCTGAACAAAACTCCAATAGAACAGGAGCTAACAATGCAGTGATATGTACTCTGCACACTGGATGGCTTCTGACACTGCACATAGCAGTGGCTAGTAAAAGGCAGTATCTACTAAGGGTTCCCACAGCTCTTTTCTACTTTAAGAAAAAGGAAAGACTGTGGCCACTCTGATGCTGCAGTGCTAAGAATGGCTGGCAAATGCTGATTTGTCCCTCAATCCCTTTGTCTCTCCATATCCTCTGGAGCTCTCATGATGGTTGAGGGGCGGCTGCTTGACCATGAGCCACCAGAAATGGGAAAAGCCTTGGAGTAAGTTAAAATGAGTGGACAATGAAGTTTGAGCTATGGCCAGTATATCCCACTGTCATGCACTTCCTTGTTCCACAGCACATGAGCTTCCTATTCTTAACATCAACTCTGGCCGATATCAGCTACCTACTGGCAGTGCTAAAGGGCATGCAGCAAAATCCTTCTCTCCTAATGGGAGAGGTAAGATCTCGCCCAGTGTAAACCAAGAGTAACTCCATTAAGAATCAGGCCTGAGTGGTGTCCATCTTCAGAGAGAGAAACAGAGCACATGTGGCTTGAGAAGCAGCTTCCTGAATCTCAATCCTCTCTCTTATCCCCTGGCAAAGTGACAGAAACACTGGTGGAGTGGTAAATAATCACAGGTGTTCATAGATTCTAAGGCCATAAGGGACCACTGTGATGATCTAGTCTGTCCTCCTGCATAAGACAGACCACAGAACTGTTGCAAAGTAATCCCTTCTGAACTAGAGCATGTCTTTAAAGAACTCATTCAATCTTAATAAGTTGTTCTGGTGGTTAATTATCCTCAGGGTTAAAAATTTACACCTGATTTCCAGTCTGAATTTGTCTTAGCTTCAACTTCCAGCCAGGGATCAATCAGTTATATAGACTAATCTGCATCACTTGGTAAGGGCTGCTCATTTGAACACCATATGTTTTAACACAGCCAAATACAAAGTCATACTTCTAGAAGCAAAGACTGAAGGTCACATTTAGAAGATAGTTGACTGTATCCTGGAAAGTGGTGACTGAAAAGCATTTGGGGGCATGGTAGATAGCCAACTGAACATGAGCTCTCAGTGAAATGCTGTGGCTAAGACGGAAAATATGCTTCTTGGCTGTATATGCAGGGACCTATCAAGTAGGAGTATGAAGCTGGAATTACCTCTGTGTATTGCTTTAGTGAGCCCATTATTGGAGACTGTGTCCAGTTCTGGTGTCCACACTTTAAAAAGGATGTTGAAAAATTGGAAAGGGCTCAGAAGAGAGCTACAAGAAAGATTCAAAGTCTGGAAACCCTGCTATAGAATAAAGAAAAGGAGTAGTTGTGGCACCTTAGAGACTAACAAATTTATTTGAGCATAAGCTTTCGTGACCTACAGCTCACTTCATCGGATGCTGTAGCTCACGAAAGCTTATGCTCAAATAAATTTCTTAGTCTCTAAGGTGCCACAAGTAGTCCTTTTCTTTTTGCGAATACAGATTAACACGGCTGCTACTCTGAAACCTGCTATAGAATGAGAGCCTCAAGAAGCTCAATCCTGGGTATCTGGCTGGTGAATCTTGCCCATATGCTCATGGTTTAGCTGATTGCCATATCTGGGGTCGGGAAGGAATTTTCCTCCAGGGCAGATTGGAGAGGCCCTGGAGGTTTTTTGCCTTCCTCTGTAGCATGGGGCATGGTTGACTGGAGGGAGGCTTCTCTGCTCCTTGAAGTCTATGAACCATGATTTAGGGACTTCAATAGCTCAGACATGGGTGAGGTTTTTCATAGGAGTGGGTGGGTGAGATTCTGTGGCCTGCGCTGTGCAGGAGGTCGGACTAGATGATCAGAATGGTCCCTTCTGACCTTAGTATCTATGAATCTATGAATCTACTTAGTTTATCCAAGAGAAGGTTAACAAATGACTTGAGCACAGTCTACCTCCATGCTGAAGAGATTTCTGATAGCAGACAGCTTTTAACTTGGCAGGAAAAGACATAATGAGATCCAATGGTTGGAAGCTAAAGAGAGACAAATTCAGACTAGGGTGCACATTTTTAACAGTGAGGGTGATTAACCATGTGGGCCATTCTCCATCGCTTGTAGTCCTTAAAGCTAGACTGAATCTCTTTCTAAAATAGATGCTATAGCTCCAATTGAAGTCATGGGTTTGATGCAGAAATTACTGCGTGAGGTTATGTGGCCTGTGTTATGCAGGAAGTCAGAGTCAATTATCCTAATGACTTTAAAATCTATGACAGGTTTCAGAGTAGCAGCTGTGTTAGTCTGTATTCGCAAAAAGAAAAGGAGTACCCGTGGCACCTTAGAGACTAACAAATTTATTAGAGCATAAGCTGTAGCTCACGAAAGCTTATGCTCTAATAAATTTGTTAGTCTCTAAGGTGCCACGGGTACTCCTTTTCTTTTTTTAAAATCTATGAAGCTATAACCTTGGCAGGCCATTGTATTTGCTCCAGTTAAATAGTTTGTGGTACTGATGGAATCAGATGAGGAGACAATATGTTGTGCCAGACATACAAGCCTTTACAGGAGAAAGCAGTCACGTCTGATTTGAAAGGGGGTCAGACCCTCCAACAACTGCCACAACTGTATTGCTGAGGGCCTTGAGCAGAGACAGCCATGACAGAGCTGTCTGTGTGCCAGTACTGATGACCTCGGCAGCTCTCAGCCTTGGTGCTGGCCTTCGGGAGAGTTGTGCGTGGCTTGGAGCCTTGAGGAGACCTGTTTGTTTTTAAACAGGGGAGACTATCAGCTGGAAATTGCACGAGTCCCATTTCTCCACTTCAGTGGGGCGCCAGCCTTGCCGGTGTGCATCATGCACTGCAGCTGATTAGCACCTAGTCAGATGGATTAGCCATTCTGGGACCCATGTACCAAAGGAGCCCCAGTATTGCAACCCCCACCCTGCCTCACATGCTGTCCTCCCAGTGTATTCCTTATGGGAAAGCCCTATAGACTTTCATAGGGATGAAATCTATGGGGTCCTTACAAACATGATTCCCAAACCCTACAGAATTTAACAGAAAGTGAGAGCCTTTTTACAGGGTTTCTAAACCATCTCCTCTAGGCAGCACAGATTTCCCTATTGCACCCAGTAGGATAATTACACAATCAACAAGAGAGGACCTTCTGGCAGGGGCAGGGAGTACTTCATACCATTCTGAACCCAAGAGAGGTGGCCCAAGAGCAGCTCTGATGAATCCCCTCCTTGGCTGGGAAACTGGGTCAGGTCAGCCTGTTGTTAAGGTCAACAATTTTGGTGGGGCCTGTAATTTCCCTTGGTCCTACATGAGCGCCCCATGCTGTGCTGCTATGAAAGGAGCCCGTCAGAGTCCTGAAGTGCTGGAGTCTGCTGCTGGCATGTGGCCATGTGCACTGTGCTGTCTGGGATGCTAGGACAGCTGCCCCATGTGAAACCTTCACCCAGAAGAGCTCTGCGCTTACATCAACAAGCATTCACAGAACGGGTTTGCTCTGCTTTCTCCCCTCATTTTTGCTGACTGGCAATGTGGTTCACTGGAGTGCATGACACTAGAAGCCAGGAACCCCTAATCTCTGACCTGACTCTGGATAGGTTGCTCTATATAACACAGACTTTGCTTGCTGATGGTCCATGGGAAATCCCAGCCTGGAGTTTGGTGCCACCTGGGACTATAGTGTTGCTCATTGCAAGGAAATACAGAAACACATCCCAGATACCTTTCTCTTTCTGACTATTCCCTCTGCATGTTTGTATCTCACTCTCACACTCCAGCTGCCCCAATTTTTTCCCAGAAATTTCTTTTGTGGGAAATTTCAATTCTTTTTTTTGTACCACTACAAACTGATTTTTTTTCTTTTGAAATTGTGGAACAATTGAAACAAAATTAAATCCCTGCTCAAATCAAATCCCTTCATGATCAATTCTGCATGATGCTCCAACACTTCCTATTCTTTCCCGCAGAGGGCAGCATTTAATTGCAAATACTAAGATGGTCATCCAGCAGGGATGTCTCATTATTTGCTCTTGCTTCTCCTGCTCTCTGTAGGTTCCTGGTATCTAGATGGGAGGCCCTGTGCATGTCACACACAGAGTTAGCTGCAGGTCTGATCCAAACCCTGTTAAAATAAAGGGAAAGCTCCTCACTGACTTCAGTGGGCTCCGGATCAAGCCTTAATGGAAAATCCAGGTCCTCATTGCACCTACACAATGAGGCTGCCAAGCTATTTATCTGTATGTTATCAACGGAATGGATCTTGTTCCCATGGCTATCCTGGGAAGTTACAACAAGCCACACACTTCATTTAGCCCTTCCTCCAACAGACAGGCTGCAGAGCCAGAGCACAGAATGGTGCACGACAGCTGGATGAATCTTTGGCGATTTGATTTGCAGCTCACTCGAGAACAACATGAAACAGTTAACAACCATTGATTAACAACAGGCCTCCACCTCACCCATGCTGCTTACTTCCCACCCACCTGGCACTGCCCAAGCCCAGCAATGTCCACAGAATGTTACTCACATTGTCCACTGAGCCCCATGTTGTCCTGACTCACTCATTTCCCTCCCTGCCTCACATCCCACCCCTTTCCTGTCTGGCCAATGTAGGCTGTACCTTGCCAGACCTGGAGTGCCCAGTTACCCACATTTCTAGCCAGCTTTGTCCGTTGCCCTCCTTGGTTCCTTACCATCATGTCTCCTCTAGGAGTGAAAATGAGCAGCCACATTTACTCACCTGATCCAGATGGAACCTGGTGACATCCTGGGTTCTGCAGAACAGAAAGCAAAGGGTCATGGATGGGAGCCAGGCAAGCCCATCAGAGCAAGAAATAACTTGTGAAGTCCCTTCCCTTTGTCCCTCCCTGCCTGAGGGAGGAAGCAGGTAGGTCTCAAGATGGTTTGGTTTGATGGTGCCCAAAATAACATCTCAAGCTCTCTGGGAGCCAGTGCAGATCTTGGAGCAGATTTAGTGTAGCCCACTGCACTAATCCAGGGCCTGATCCAATGCCTATCAGAATCAATGAGGGTCTTTCTGTTGACTTCAAAGGACCTTGGGTCAGGTCCCAGTTTGGAACTTACAAGGCCTGGATGACTATAGAGATGTTCATAGGTTCTTTCCAAAGGTAGATGGAAAAACAAACAAACTCTTGGCCACCACAGCTAACTGAGCATTCAGGAGCAGCCCCAAGTCACTAGGCAATACAAGGAGAAACAGGTGTACTCCCTGTCAAGGCATGCCATTTCTTCTGGTGGCTTGCCCCAGCCTCCAGGCATCAGCTCTGTGCTGTCAAGGTGGGGTCTCAACCAGCTCGCACCAGCCCAAGGTGCTGGGGAAGCTTGTGCCAACTATACTGGGCGAGATGGAAACCCAATACTGGAGGAGGGCTTCCAAAAGTCAGGCAGACTGGAAGCTGGCCATTAGGGCAGGCAGGATGAGGGTGCTGTGAGAAGGTGCAGGTGTGTGTGCGGGGGGGGGGGGGGAATTGGGCCTTTTGCCTTGCAGAGGATGTTGGGTCCTTAAATACCACCTGTCTTTTGTCTCCCCATATCCTCTAGTTCTTTCCCCTACCATGGACTAACCTGACCAGCTCACCTCCTTCTGTACTAGGCCCCACTGCTGAATGGCATGCGGGGTCCCACTGCAATACATTATGGACAGACCCCTGTGGTGTGAAGTGATTCCTAATGCACTGTGCTGTCCCACCAGGCCAGCAGCTGGCCAGGCTTGCCCCAGGAAGACCCAGCTCAGAAGTGGGCAGCCTATGCCCAATGAGGCAGAGGAGCACAGGAGGAGGAGGGGAGAGGGCTGAGCAGAAGGTGGTGAGAGGTGGTTTGACTTTACCTGGCTGGGCCTGTGAGTCAGCTGGGAGGCAGGAAGTGCCCCAGAAAACCAATCAAAGTCCAGTGAGCTGGGATGTGTGTGCCCCATGCTAATGCTGCGTTCTTGCACCATTGGGGCCAGAGTACAATCTTACTTGTGGGCCTAGTGAAGTGAGTCTACTAGTGACTTCCAGTGAGCCCTTGGGATGCGTCTGCATTAAGAAACCACTACTCAGCCTGGCCCAATTCAACATGATTCAGTGGTGAGACATATCAGGATGGAAAGACATTGGCCCAACTGTGTGGGGCACAGGACTGCAGGATGGGTGCAGGGAGGGATCACAGGGAAGGTTGCCCACCACTCCCCACACTGTCACTGGCTCCAGTCAGGACCATCATTCTCTTACTAGCAGGGGCAAAATATTCACAAAAAGAAAGTGGTGGGGGTTAGGAGGGAACTTCTGATATGAGCAGGTTATTCCCTAGCTTCCCAAGGGGGTGGTCTCACACCTGCCTCTGAAGCCACCACTCTTGGCTGAGCCACTGAGACAGGATACTGGGCTAGATGGACCTTGAGGTTGGGTCAGTCAGCCAATCCCTATGTTCTGAAAATGACACTAGCAATGGACTACCAGTGGGAGGCAGGAGGAACGAGCTGGTGCAGGAGGACCGGGGAGGTGCCTAAGGACACATCTACCAGAGACAAAGAGATTTCCAGCGCAAGCTGGAACACTGCTCCCCATACCTTCTGAGCAGGTCTGTATCATCCACGTCACTGTCTGCTGGGCCGCCTGCCTTTTCATATAGGAGCATCTGCTTATCTGGCAGACTCTCAGCTACAGCATCAGGGGGTGAGAGGGAGACATCATTATCTTGGTTAAGCTGCAAGAGGGAGTTTAGAAGGTCACCATGGATGGAGGAAAGCTTACAGAAAGTGGGGTCGGTGCCATGCAGAACACCTCGGGTGAGGGAATTGGGGACAGATCCTCAGCTGATGTAAATTGACATAGTTCTGCTGACTTCTGTGGAGTGATGCTGATTTACAGATCTGGTCCCTAACATGGAAACCAGGCTGATACCATAACAGAAGCTCTCCTATATCCTTCTTCTCCTTCTCTGTTTACTTAGGGCACTTGTCTGAAGAGATGCTCTGTGTTTCCTAAGAGTTCATCTGGTCTGCCTATTTACTTGGCCCTGTTTGGTCTTTCCGATGCTTCATCTTTCAGAGGAGATGAACAGCACAGCCCAGGACCACTTGGGGTCTGTCAAGGCTGAATCCCAACTGTCACTCCAAGTGCAGAAGTGGGGCCCGCAATGATTTTAAAAATGAATACTGGCCACTCCAGGCTTATATTAAACTCTCAAGGTTACAGCTTTTCTCTGACCTTGGCTTGATAAATGCTGCCATCACCCAAATGTAACAAAACCCCCTTTGAACTCAGGAAGGAGCACTTGGGAATTCCTCCCTGTGGGGTGACCTCAAGCCCTTTCACCCACATCCCAGGAAGAGCTGAAAAAGGAAACAAAGGAAATTAGCTGTGGCTACCAGCTAATCAAACAACATGCACAAACCTCTTAGGATACCAAAAATCTAATCCTATTCTTAAAAAAGATAAATTTTATTAAAAACAAAAAGAAAGAAAATACATCTGGAACCTAGGCTTTTGCTAGATTTTAAAAGAGCAATTCCAAAAATCAAGCACCTAAAATAGCTTTCTTGGGGGTTCAGCTTAATGTTACACACAAACAAAAGCATCTGGGGTTAGCACAGAGGAATCCACAAGCCAATAAGAAATATAAGAAATAACCCTAATTGCATCTAGTTAACATTCTGATCTACTTACACACTGGAGTTCAGATAAGTAGTTCTAGGCATGATCTGAGGACTTATAATCATACCTGGCTTAGTTGCTTATAGCACGGCTGCTCTGACCCTCCAGCCCAGAGAGAACAGACAAAGGGAAAGTTTCTTTCCCAACTTTAAAAAGGTCTACCTTCCCATTGGCTCTTTTGGTCAGGTGGCTGGCTGGGTGTCCATCAAAGGGAGCTATGCCCCCACTTTATTTATTATAGGGTCATTGAAGATCACACAAGGCACTTTTGGCGTTGGTATAAGTTGTTAACTCTGGCACAATTCCAGAGGGATCAGTTACATTCTCTCTCAGGCCTCCAGATGTTTCAGCCTAATCACTAATTCTCAGGCAGCCTTGAAATTTCAGTGCAAATTTGCCAAGATGGTTGGCACTGGACTGGGCTCAGGAAAGCCGGGTCTTATGTGTGACCTTGGGTATGTCATGTCTGCTCTCTGTGTCTAGGGGCCAGGGCCGTCCCTAGCCTCCCCGCTAATTTCCTTGCCATCCAACTGGTGTGCCCACCTGGCTGCTGCTCACCTCCTCACCCCGATTCACCCTACCCAAGGATGACCACCCTACCCACTGTGGGTCCAGCTATAGAACAGGGCTCCTAAATCCCTGCTGCACTGTGAGGGACTCAGCTACTAGAGTGACAGGGCCGCCTAAGAACTGAAATAAACTGTTTCACCCACTTATTAAAGTAGAGGGTATGTTTGGTGAACACACATGATGCTGTATGATTGAAATATGACATATGAAATATGAAATATATATGATTAATATTGCCATTATTATTGAAACAAATCTTGTACAAAGTATGTCATGTAAGATATCAATGGAAAAGTTACAGTCTATCAAATATGATTATCCTGTTTATATGCATGTATCATCTTTGTACTGAAGTTATAAATATTGATTATGTACCAGTATTTCATGTGTTTGCTTCTGGGGTAACACCCACAAGGTAGTTTACATCCAGTCTAGCCAGCACATTGCACATGGACCATTCAAGTAGATGGCCCATTAAAGGACAAAATGAGCCATAGAAGAAGCTTGTCCCTGCCGAGTGAGTTGTAGATGCTTTAGCCAAAATATGGGTAATGGCCAATGTTCCCTCTAATTTTTGAGGGCAAAATTTTTGAGGCCGTGTGGGCAAAAAATTTCTTCTGTGCAAATTTTTGTGTGCACGGTGTTTCGCCATGTGCACGGAGTTTAGGATCTGTGTGTGCATGCACATGTGCACAGCTCAGAGGGAACAGTGGTAATGGCTGCTCTTATGAGTCATCAAAGAATGCAAGGGCATGTGACCCTGGACTTCATCTTGTGCTTGTACTTTTCCACAAACTAAGACTGAGAGCAGTCCCTCTACCTGGGAGAAGATATAAAGGACTTTGGAAGCATTTCCATTTTGCCTCTTTCCTGCTCTGATCTCTGGACTATAGACTTACACTTAAAGGAGTATTTCAGTCAATGAACTGAGGACTTTACAAGCCAACAGTTTATTCATCACTGCTTCAAACCTGATATAAGAACTCTGCAAGGATTATATGTATTTGATTTCCTTAACCATTTTAACTCTCTTCTCTTTCTTTTCTCTTATAAATAAACCTTTATATATTAGATACTAAAGGATTGGCAACAGCATGATTATTAGGTAAGATCTGAGCAATATATTTACCTGGCTGTGTGGCTGATCTCTTGGGATTAGAAGGACTCTTTGTCTCATGAAATTGGTTTTCAATAAGCACTCATCCTTAGATGTTTTTAAGGCCTGGCTTGACAAAGCCCTGGCTGGCGTGATTTAGTTGGGGTTGGTCCTGCTTTGAGCAGGGGGTTGGACTAGATTACCTCCTTAGGTCTCTTCCAACTCTAATCTTCTATGATTCATCATAAAGTCTAGTGTTTGGGTGGTGAAATGAGTGCTGGAATGCCTAAGGAGACTGCATTTCTAACTTCTAGTTAACTAGTGTGGTAAGACAGAAGTTTACTTTTGTTTCAGGCTTGGTATATCTAATAATAGAATAATCACTAATATGGGGTGAGTCTGCCCTATTTCTCAGCTGTTTGTCCTGAATCTCATATCCTCAGCTGTGACCCACTGAGGCATGGTGACAACACAGTCTTTTGCATCTGTTCACTTCATCAAAATGGAACTGTGCACAGTTTGCATTGTATACCTCATGTAAATGAGTGATTTACATCTGATTTGTTGGTGCCTAATTATCAGGGACAAATCCTACTTCAGTGAACACCACACATTGCTGAACTAATCAAACAGAGGTGACACAGTGCAAACAAAGTTTTCTCCTGGCAATCTCTAAAACATTGATTTTCTTAATTCAAGTGTTAGAAATCTAGTGCAACCCCAAATATTGCTAATTCAGTTATCTCACATTCTCTGTAACCCAAAGCAGGGTCATGTTTCCCAACTGCTAGTCATTAACTCTGAAAATATACCTGCTTTGCTGGAACCTCCACTATCCACAATGATTTGTTCCCCGCCACGACACTCTGGTGCCCACAACCATAAAAGCATATTGGTTATATCTGATGCTGCATCTGATCATGTTGCATCACCTCTGGTGGAAAGATACCTTGACACATGAGCTTTCAAAATGTAACGCTCACAAAAGCCATGCTCAGCGCTGCAGCATGGGCAGCAGTCTACCCGTGGCTGCAGAGTCCTGGCCAGGAGCTACAGAAGCCCTGACACTAGCTCTCGCTAGTCAGCCTGAGAGCTAGAGAGCAGAGAGGATCCCAGGGTCTGTCTGTGTCCAGCAGGCTCAGCAAACAATCCTCTTGCTCTTCATTACAATTAAGCCCTGTCTCCTCTCAGCTGTGAGGGGCCCTACAATGGCAGGAGCTAACTGCCCCCTTTGCTAGCAGCGAGGCTAAGGACTGAATGGGTCATGGGGATGGGGGTCTCCTGTTCTGAAATGGTCTCTCCAGATTTGGACTGCCATGTGATTGCATGGCGCAGAAGGGGTTAGTGTGCATCGCCTGGGCTGCGTCTGTGCAGTTGCTAATGAGAAGAAGCACTCCCAGAGCTGTCAGTCCGGCACCCTTTGCCAGCGCTTAATTTAATGTGAGAGACAAAGAGAGATGGTTCATGGTCCCCTACCCCCGTTTGCAGCCCTGGATACTCACGGTTGAGGAGAATGGCCTGTAATACCAAGCCATCCACCACCTGTACCTGGCCCCTATCCTACTAGCTCATTCCAAGCCGTCTCCCATGGGCTGCTGCTGCCGCTGCTCCTGAGAGACTCTGGGCTCCAGAGATAACTGGTGTCACCCTTCACCGGCAGGCCAGCCATCCGTGATAACCAGTTTGTTGCCAGGTGTCTGTCACTTCAAACGGCAACACCCACAGAACTATTCAAACTCCAGAGCTGAAAGGCAAATCAGCGATCCCATTCTCTGCTGTCCTGACCACAGGGGTCTTGGACACACTCCTTACCAAGGCTGCAAGCTGCCTAGGAAAAGGCAGTAGGACACCAAACTTACAGAGGAGTTGGTAGCCTGCAGCATGAGGGAAGCCAGGCGTCTTTGAGGAACTTTTTGCAAGCAAGACGGGTTTACGCAGGCACCACCGGCTTCCTTTGTGCATTCACAGCTCACAGTGTGCTGCTGTTGCTACAACAAGAAGGTTCCTCTTAGCAACCGCACAGGAAAGGCTTCCTTTGAAGTCCAGCTTCAGTGCACAAAGTGTGCACCCCACAGGTTTTCTCACTGCCACAGCAGATGTGTGGAAGGGAAAGAGAAGGGTGAGCAGCTCTGATGGAGAGCCAAGGGCCTAAGGTCAAGTATGCAAATCCAGGTTTCGACACCTACCTGATTAGCAGAGGTGCTGAGCCCCCAGGTTTCTATTGACTTCAGAACCAGAAAATCAGGCCTCTTCTAGTTCTATATCTATGGGTGGATTGAAGCACTGAAAAAGTTAGCCTAGATGAAAAACCTTGGGCAACACAAACCTGTTGTTCTGTGTCTCCATCAAAGCAGTTTGTTACATGGGTACTGCCAAGTTAAAAAAACAACCCTGGGCATCACTCAATTGAAGTCAGTGATGGAATAAATTGATGCAGTTATGCTGATTTACACCTGCTGGGCACCTAGATTTTTTAATCTTTATTATCCCGTAAGTCATTACAAATCTCATGGACTTTTCACCACTAATTCTATTAGTTTATCCTTTACATTCTCTGATTGGGACAATGAAAATAAAATGGTCAGTTTCATTTATGTAGTAAGTCAGTTTCTAGTCCAATGGTTCTCAACCTATTTACCACTGTGGGCTATATATGCATCTATGGGCCTCATCCACACAATATATATATATACAACCTGTATGCAGTGGTGAGCTGGAGCCTGTTTGCACAGGTTCACATGAACCAGTTGTTAAATTTTGAAGTAGTTTTAGAAACTATTGTTAACCCGCTTCCCTGCAGAGGGCGCTGAGGCTTTGATGGGCTCCGGCTGAGAAGTGATGCAATTCCTCCTCCAGCCACTGGGGGCGCTGTGCTGTGAGAGCCATGTGGGCTGCTGCCTGACCCTGAGCACGAGCCCTGTTGCTACTGCTGCTGCTTCCCCAACCCCTGGCCCTGGGGCTCCTGCTGCTGCCTGGTGGGTCCCCGGCTGCTCTGCTGGGCCTGGTCTGCGTCCTGCTGCTCTCCCCATGAGCATCCATCACCCTGCCCGCAGCCAGCCCCTGCCTCCAGCCACCCCCTGCCCTGCCTCCAGCCAGCCCCTGCCTCCAGCGACCCCCACACCTCCTGCCCACAGCCAGCCCCTGCCTCCAGCCAACCCCTGCACCCCCTGCCCGCAGCCAGCCCCTGCCGCACCCCCTGCCCTGCTCGCAGCCAGCCCTGCACCTCCTGCCTTCAGCTAGCCCTGCCCCACGCCCCTGTCTACAGCTGGCCCCACGTCCATTGGTGCCCTGCAGTTCCCAGGGCAGTAACCCTGCACACCTGCTTCAATGAGGGGGGCAGGGAGCAGCAGGGACCCACACATCTGCACACCCTAGGGTGACCAGACAGCAAGTGTGAAAAATCAGGACGGGGGTGGGGGGTAATAGGAGCCTATATAAGAAAAAGACCCTAAAATTGGGACTGTCCCTATAAAATCGGGACATCTGGTCACCCTAGCACACCCCCAGGGAGTGGCGGGACCCACACATGTGAAACGGAGCTCATTTCTAGTTCAGGCCCATCTTTTTAGAAAAGAACTTTAGGCAGGATTAACATACAGACATATTTTCCCGGACATGTCAGGCTTTTTGGTTCTTAAATCGCTGTCTGGGAGGAATTTTTAAAATTTGGGAAAACGGGAAAATACGGACGTATGATAACCCTGTTGGTATAAAAAATACATACTGTGGCACATCCCTTATATCAGAACTTTTTATAGGGAACAGGTTGTTAAGATTTTGGCAGCTCATCACTGCCTGTATCACTATGTCACATGGGCTGGAGCTGTGTGCTGATTGTGCCACAAGTGTCCCACAGGCCGTGGGTTGAGAACCACTGTTCTAGTCAATTCTACCTGGAAGAGTCCGGTATACCAGGTTTTGGATTGGCAGTGCTGCTGGGGAAGTTTAACTTTAGGGCCCATTTAACATTTAAATGTTACATTTGTATTTGGACCCATTTCAATGGGTGTTTTGGTCTATGAAAACTTGACCTTACAGTGACTATTTAAAAAGAGAGATTTCTGTATTAGCACAGTGTTCTATAAGAAAAATACTACAGGGGAGGGTCTTCCCTGCCTTGCATTATTGTATTATCATTCATGCCTGTGCTAAGCTGGTATAAAATGTTGACATCATTTCCAACCACGCTGCACAGATTTACACCAGGTGTAAAGCAATGGAGAATTGGGCCCTAAATATAAAAACCTCACAATCACCCCTCTAACTTTTATTTAGAAAAGGAAACGTTAGAGGCAGGGAAAAGACAGCCCACTCAGAAAAAAATAAGATACCCCTGTAATGATGCTGCCTCTGGCAGGACACAACTGAGAGTATCAATTCAGGACAAATTGCTTAGAGCAGGGCAGTTACAGCCCAAAGCTGGAGTTCCTTTACTATTAAGGCAAACCAAACCAGCCAAACAGCGAAGACTTTGGTTTTACCCCACTGGTTAACCATAAGTCACACAAGCAATTCCTGTAGACACTCCAGTTTCCCAAGGCCTCGTTGGAGAGCAAGGGGCATCATTTCCTGCCAAGCGGAAGCAGCTACGATGATGGACAGTATTAGTGATGATGGGCCCGAGACCCACACTTACGGTAGGGTAGCACTTTGATGGCAGGAGAGGTCAACATTTTGGCAGCTCTTTGGAGCATTTCCTCTTTCCCCCTGCACCACTCCAACCTTCCCTGCAGTCCATTTGAGCTAGTTGCTCACTGTGCAGGTGCTAATCTCTTACAGACAATTTGCATGCCTCATACAGGTGTCATCTCTGTTAATCTCTCATATACCATAACGATGAGGGCCACACAACCCCATGGAGGTGCCAAGAAGGAACTATAGAACTATAGAACTGTGTGTCACCATGATATTGCTCACAGCAAAGTCCACAGGATCTCACCTCCTCTCCAAGAGGCCTCAGAAAGGAAGGGAAGAGAGACTAGACAACACTGAATGGAAACTAATGCATTGTTGAATACTGAATGCGACTGCAGCGTACCCCGTTGGACTCCTCCAGCAGGTCAGTGCCTAGTGGAACATTTCCTACAGATGCCCCAGGCCATCCACCCAAAACTTTGCATAGAGGACAGGACAAGCTGGGTCTGCATCAGCACTGGCACAGCTGTGTGAGGGAATTATAGACATTTAGGCTAACCCCCCTACCAAGACGCAAGATTTATTGTGTCTGAACCATCCAAGACAGATGGCTATCCAGTTTTTTGAAAACTTCCAGCGAATAAGCTTCCATGACCTCCCTAGACATCTGTTCCATGGTCCTACTGTGCTTACAGCTAGGAATTTTTTCCTCAGATTTAATCTATATTTGCTGGGCTGTAGTTCGAACCCATTCTCTCTTTCTCCCTCTGTGGTAATAGAGACCAACTTTTCTCCACCTTTTTAATAGCAGCCTTTCAAGTATTTGAAGGCCGCTACTATATTCCCCCTCAATCTCCTCTTTTCCAAACTGAACATACCCAGTTTCTTCAGCCTTTGCTCATATGGCTTGTGTTCCATCCCTCTGATCATCTTTGTCACTCTCCTTTGGATCTTTTCCAGTTTCTCTACATACTTTCTATATACTGGTGACCAAAGTTGGACACAATATTTCAGTTGAGGCTAACTAACCAGCGCTGAGTAGAGTGGTACTATCACTCCTGTAACTTGCATGATATGCCTCGGTTAATACAACTGAAAATTGCATTTGCTGTTTTGCAACTGCAACACAACTCTCAGATCCTTCTCAACAGTGCTGTTGCCAAGCCCCATTCTGTATTTGTGCATTTGGTTTTTTCCCCTAAATGTAGCACCTTACATATGTCTTTGCTGAATTTCATTTTGTTGTCTATAGTCTAGTTCTCCAATTTATCAAGATTTGCTGAATTTTAGCCCTATCCTCCAAAGTATTAGCAGGTATTGGTATCCTCCAGCTTTGCGTCGTGCAAATTTGATCAGTATGCACTCTATACCTACATCCAGGTCATTAATAAAGATGTTGAAGAACTCTGGACCCAGAACAGACCTCTTGGAACCCCACTTGGGACTTCCCTCCAATCTGACATCATTCCATTAATAGTTTGTATATTGTATATAAAAATACTTTGTTTGCCTTTTTTAACCAACTATATATCCACTTAACAGGGCTGCCACATCAGGCCCTGCAGCACCATTGGCGAAGCTGTGGGGGTGTGTTTAAGGCTGTGATTCCCAAGGCAGAGGCAGCACAGGGACAGCTGTGTGCACTCTTCCTAGATCAGGGGTTCTCAAAATTTTTTTGGTGGCCTCAGAGTGCAGCCACCAATTCTTGCTAGTGGCCGCACTGACACTATTTTCCTAAAATACTTAATTAATTTTAGAAAAAAACAAAAAGCTATGCATGTATACACACCCAATCATTGTAATTTATTTATGTAGGGGTTTTTCCCATACTCAATAATAAAAATAATACTGTGAAAAATGATATTTGTATGTTTGTTAATATCACTTTTCACAGCAAGGCCTGGTAAGTTAAGACTTGGATGGAGGAGAGGGGGGTGAGGCAGCAGTGGCCAAAGAAGATGGATGGAGGGGTGGGGGGTGAGGCAGCAGAGGCCAGGGGCAATGTATGGGGGGCCCCACCATCGCGTGATTGGGTTTGTGAGTCAGCGCCTGGGGCTGGAGGTCCAGGCACCCACTACTGTGCGACCAGGACTGTAGGTTGGCACCCTTCGGGTCCACGCCCGATGCTGCACAGCCAGGGCTAGGAGTCAAAGTCCTGGGCCAGCACCCACAGGAGCCTTGGGTTGACACCTGCTGCTGCGTGACTGGGGCTGGGGATCTGCATCTGGGGCTGGAGATCAGTGTCCATGGCCAGCACCTGTCAGAATCCAGGGTTGACATTCAGGAGCAGTGCCCAGGGGCAGTGGCCAGGCCTGGGGGATAGAGTGTGCAGCCAGGGGTCGGCTGCCACCAGCGTTGGGAGCTGGCATTTGGGGTCTGCATCCAGAGCCCACACCTGCCAGAACCCAAGGCCAGTGCCGGGGATCTGCACCCAGGGCCAGCAATTGCAGCTGGGGATCTTCACCCAGGGCTGTCAGCCACTGGAACCCAGGGTTGGCACCTAGGGTCAGTGGCCAGGGCTAGGAATTGGAGTGCATGGACAGGGGTCAGTTCTCGGGGCCAACAGCTGCTGCCAGGATTAGGGGTCGGTACCACACAGCAAAAGCCAGGGATCAGAGCCCGCTGCTGCATGGCCAGGGGTTGGAGTCTGAAGCCCCATGGCTGAAGGCCAAGATTGCATGGCCAGAGCTGGGGGGTCAGCATCTGAAACCCCATGGCGAGAACTGGGTATTGGGGCCTTAAGCCCCATGGCTGGAGCCCTGGTCTGCAGCCAGGTTCCCTAAGTCCTCACCGTCCAACCACCTCAGGGCTAAAGTCCACAAAGCCCCCGTCCCTCCCCAGTTAGAGAACTCACTTTCTCCTTCAGTGTTATGCCCCACCTGCCTCCAGAGACATGCAGAGCAGTGCATCCAGGAGAAACAGGGAGGGAGGGGAAGGAACCAGTGCATTCCCTACTCCACATCACCGCTCAGGAAGTTGTTGTGGCCACATTCGGCCGCATTTGAGAAATGATGTCCTAGATGCACCCAGGGCTAAAACCCTTCACTCTTCTGGTCCCAGTCCTCACAAAATATCAGTCTCCCCATAGTGAACAGAGGGGCCCAGCCCAGTGATTCCCTCAGTTTCTGAATCTGAGCAGCCTTGGGAGTTTAGGAGCTTTAGGATCATCCTGTTGGTCCCTTGTGAGTCTCCCAGCCCTCCCAGTCCATTTCACGCATGCTGCTGCCTGTTTCTCTCAGAGCATCACCTGTGAGACAGCACCAGATGGGTGCCTGAATAATAAACTCCATTTGCTCCCTGCCTGAGCCGCCACTGGGAAGCCCACTGTGATTGCTTCAAGCTCTACTTGAAGGATATAAAGTTTGCAGGCAAAAGGCAGTGTGTTTGCATGCACAGCTTAGCTCATCTGGCTGGGGATTGAAACTCAGTTCAGATGGAGAATCCCTGCACTGACATCCCCCACCTGGACTCTTCTCCCCAAACCCCTTGATCTTTCTTCCCTTGGCCCCCAAGCAGACTCTCCTGCAGGCCCTTACCCTAGAGAGAAGCACAGCACACTGCTGGGTAAACGGGTGCAACCTCACTCACAGTAATGGTGTTATGCCTGCTAAAGCCAGCTGTGAATTTAGTTCAGATTCTCTACTGATTCCTGCTCCCCCCACACTCTCTCTCTAATCCCTGCTTCCCCACTCCAGAACTTCTTTCTCACCCTCTGATTTCTGCTCCCCCTAAGCCCCTTTCTCATTTATTTTCTTCCCAGATACCCCCCCGTTCTCTGCTTCCCTGACCCCTCTTTCTTTGCTTCCCTCAGACCTCCTCTCTAATCTCTGATCCCCCAGACCCTATTGTGGCACTGCACCCCATATTCTTCAGAGTGATATTATTATGATATGATTATGACATAATTATGATGCAGTTTGTACAAGATAAATTATATGAGATATCATTGGAAAAGTTTTGATTTGCTGAATATGATTATCCTATTTGTATGCATGTATTATTTTGTATCTAAAGTTATAAATATTGAATATGTATTTGTATTTCAAATGTAGTTACACCTGTGTAATGCCCACTAGACAAAATGCTTTCAGTCTAGATAGCTGGTTGGAAAGGGCCTATTCAGGGAAATGAGCCATTAGGGAGAACAAAAGGCCTTAGGAGAAGCTTATCTCCCACCTGATGAGCCTTCCTGAGAACTCCACAGACAACCTGTGAGTGATGGCTGCTATGACTCTACAAGGACATGTGACCAGGCCACATGATGCTGGATTCCATCTTGGGATGTCAGTATTTTTCCACAGATTGGTCTGGGATCCAAGCTTATATGCAAAAGTTATATAAGGCAGGGGAGTGACATCATCAGAGTTTTTCACTCCCCACACAAGAAGACTCCTGGAAACACCTGAGGAACAAAGACTGAATTGGGGGAAGTGCTGGACCCATGCTAAAGGGATTTCTAACCTATGCATGAAGTCCTGAGAAACCCAAGTTGTAAAGCTGATGCAACTTGTGCCTTAAGAATCTGTAGCCTGCTTGTACCATCAATTAGGGTGAGAATCTGTTATCATATCCAATCTATGTAGTATATTAAGTTTAGTTTGCATATTTTGTTTATTTGCTAGGTAATCTGCTTTGATCTGTTCGCTATCCCTTATAATCACTTAAAATCTATTTTTTGTAGTCAATAAACTTGTTTTATGTTTTAATCCAAAGCTGTGAGCTTCAACTGGAGTGCTTGGGGAAAATCTTTGCTTGGTTACCACAAGTGTGCATTGTTTTTTATACATTGAGGGAGAGGCGGACCGAGTATTAAATCCATATACTGGCCAGATTTGACCAGGGCAGGATGGTACTGCTCTGGGGTCCCAGGCTGGGAAGCCAGTGGTTAGAGAGCCTGTGTGTAATTGCAACTGGGTGTGTTCCTCTCTTTATGAATGCTGGTGAAAGTACAGACTGGGCAGCTTTGCAGCTTGTCACAGCAGTCCATGTGAGAGGGAGCCCAGGCTGGTGGGTCAGGGGACTCAGTGGTACTCCAATTCCAGATGGCACCCCGGGGGAACCTGTCACACCCATTTCTTCTCTGCTGCCCTCAGAACCTCTTTCTCCTCTGTTTCCCCCAGATTCCTCCCTATGATCTTTGCTCCCCATCCCTTCTCTCTGTGATCTCTGCTTGCCCATCCCCTCTCTCTCTGTTCTGGCTCCTCCAGTTCCCTGTCTCTGATCTTTGCTCCCACAATCCCCTCTCTCTTCTCTCTGCTCCCCCCACATCCCCTCTCTGATATCTGCTACCCACACATCCCCTCTCTATGATCTCTGCCACCCAAACCCCACCTCTCATGGACCTCTGCTTCCCCTGACTCTCCCTGTCCCCTTTCTCCCCTTGCACTTTCCTGTATTCCCCAGATGGATAATACTTGCTGGTTTCATCATAAGAACATAAACATAAGAATAGCCATACTGGGTCAGACCAAGGGTCCATCAAGCCCAGTATCCTGTCCTCTGACAGTGGCCAATGACAGGTCCCCAAAGGGAATGAACAGACAGGTTATCATCAAGTGATCCATGCCCTGTCACCCAATCCCAGCTTCTGGCAAACAGAGGCTAGGGACACCGTTCCTGCCCATCCTGGCTAATAGCCATTGATGGACCTATCTTCCATGAATCTACCTAGCTCCCTTTTGAACCTCATTATATATTGGCCTTCACAACACCCTCTGGCAAGGAGTTCCAGAGGTTAACAGTGCATTGCTTGAAAAAATACTTTCTTGTGTTTGTTTTAAACCTGCTACTTATTAATTTCATTTGGTGGCCCCTTGTTCTTGTATTATAGAGAAGGAGTAAATAATAATTCCTTATTTACTTTCTCTATACCACTCATGATTTTATAGACCACTATCATATCCCTCCTTATTTGCCTATTTTCCAAGTTGAAAAGTCCCAGTCTTATTAATCTCTCCTCATACAGAAGCTGTTCTATACCCCTAATAATTTTTGTTGCCCTTTTCTGAACATTTTTCAAGTCCAATATATCTTTTTTGAGATGGGGCGACCACATCTGCACACAGTATTTAAGATATGGCCATACCATGGATTTATATAGAGGCAATATGATATTTTCTGTCTTACTATCTATCCCTTTCTTGATGATTCCAAACATTCTGTTGATTTTTTTGACTGCCTCTGCACATTGAGTGGATGATTTCAGAGAACTATCCATAATGACTCCAAAATCTCTTTCTTGAGTGGTAACAGCTAATTTAGACCCCATCATTGTATATGTACAGTTAGGATTATGTTTTCCAATGTGCATTACTTTGCATTTATCAACATTAAATTTCATCTGCCATTTTGTTGCCCAGTTTTGTGAGTTCCTTTTGTAGCTTTTTGCAGTTTCCCTAGGACTTAACGATCTTAACTATCTTAACGATAGTTTTGTATCATCTGCAAATTTTGCCACCTCACTGTTTACTCCTTTTTCCAGATTGTTTATGAATATGTTAAATAGGACTGGGCCCAGTACAAATCCCTGGGGGACACAACTATTTACCTCTCTCCATTCTGAAAACTGACGATATATTCCTACCCTTTGTTTCCTATCATTTAACCACTTACCAATCCATGAGAGAACCTTCCCTTTTAGCCCATGACTGCTTATTTTGCTTAAGAGCCTTTGGTGAGGAACCTTGTCAAAAGCTTTCTGAAAATCTAAGTACACCATATCCACTGGATCTCCTTTGTTCACATGCTTGCTGACCCCCTCAAAGAATTCTAATAAATTGGTGAGTATGATTTCCCTTTACAAAAACCATCTTGACTATTTCCCAACAAATTATGTTCATCTATGTGTCTGACAATTTTGTTCTTTATGATAGTTTCAACCAATTTGCCCGATACTGAAGTGAAGTTTACTGGCCTGTAGTTGCCAGAGTCACCTCTGGAGCCCTTTTTAAAAATTGGCGTCACATTCGCTATCCTCCAGTCATTTGGTAGATTTCAGAGTAGCAGCCGTGTTAGTCTGTATTCGCAAAAAGAAAAGGAGTGCTTGTGGCACCTTAGAGACTAACAAATTTATTAGAGCATAAGCTTTCTTGAGCTACAGCTCACTTCAACTCTTTTCTATTTTCCTCCTTAGGATTTATCTTCCACTTTTTAAAGGATGCCTTTTTGCCTCTCACTGCTTCTTTTACTTTGTTGTTTAATCATGGTGGCTCTTTTTTGGTTCTCTTACTATGTTTTCTAAATTGGGGTAGACATTTAAGTTGAGCCTCTATTATGGTATCTTTAAAAAGTTTCCACTCAGCTTGCAGGGATTTTACTTTTGGTACTGTATCTTTTAATTTCTGTTTCACTAACCTCCTCATTTTTGTGTAGTTCCCCTTTCTGAAAATAAATGCTACAGTGTTGGGCCTCTGTGGAGTTTTCCCTGCCACAGGGATATTAAATTTAATTATATAATAGTCACTATTACCAAGCAGTCCAGCTATATTCACCTCTTGGACCTGATCCTATGCTCCACTTAGGACTAAATCAAGAACTGCCTCTCCTCATGTGGGTTCCAGGAGTAGCGGCTCCAAGAAGCAGTCATTTAAGGTGTCAAGAAACTTTATCTCAGCATCCCTTCCTGAGGTGATATGTACCCAGTCAATAAGGGGCTAGTTGAAATCCCCCATTATTATTATTGAGTTTTTTATTTTAATATCCTCTCTAATCTCCCTGAGCATTTCAGAGTCACTAACACCATCCTGGTCAGGTGGTCTGTAATATAGCCATACTGCTATATTCTTATTTTTCAAACATGGAATTACTATCCATAGAGATTCTATAGTACAATTTAGTTCATTTAAGATTTTTACTTCATTTGATTCTATGCTTTCTTTCACATATAGTGCCACTCCCCAACCAGCACGACCTGGTCTGTCCTTCCGATATATTTTGTACCCTGGTATTACTGTGTCCCATTGATTATCCTCATTCCACCAGGTTTCTGTGATGCCTATTATATCAATATCCTCATTTAATACTAGGCACTCTAGTTCACCCATCTTATTTATTCAGACTTCTAGCATTGGTATATAAGCATTTTAAAAACTTGTCATTTTTTTGGCTGTCCCCTTTGTCTCTGGGCCTGACATTAGCTTTCTTTGCACTTACCTCTAGCTCCCAGGAGCTGAGACCTACCCAGGCAATTTGGTGGAGATTATTATGGACTCCAAGAGGAAAGTTATTGCTCCTTTCACACTTGTGGAGTCTCATTTCCATCCATTGGATCTCAGAGGCTGAGCGCCAGCACCTATCACTCTGCTTTCTTCCCTGCAATGCACACGTCCTGTCCAGTTAAGTTCTAAAGACTCTCAGCATCTCAGATCCTGTCTCTGAGAGAGTCTCTGCTGTGACCTTCCCTAGGTGAAACTCAGGCCTCAGCTCTGTTCTGCCTTGCCCCAAA
The DNA here is from genome assembly GCF_009764565.3 of Dermochelys coriacea. Classification (NCBI taxonomy): domain Eukaryota; kingdom Metazoa; phylum Chordata; order Testudines; family Dermochelyidae; genus Dermochelys; species Dermochelys coriacea. The sequence goes on from NC_050077.1 coordinate 39,666,977, forward strand.
CTTGGGCAAATCTCAACACAGCTAAAGCAAAGGGATTCTAGGCTAGACACCATCTCACTTTCATTTCATAGAAGGGGAAACCGAGGCAAGAGTAAGCACCCATTTGTAAACGGAGTGAGTCCCACTGGCTAACAGCTCCTTTGAGTAGTGGGGTAATCTGCAGCCCTCATTCCCTTTATATGCTAAGTAGTGGAGAGACAGCGGAAGATAAGGAACCTCTGTCAGAATGAGGCCAAATTGGTCACAGAGGAGTGTTCCAATAATGCCTCAATGATACAGGCTGCAGAGCCCGTATGTTTGTGTGCAGCATCCTACGAGGTACTGAGATGGGAGTTGAATCCATTGAGTTCTTAGCCCTCCAGCTCCAGACCCAGAGAGGACCAGGATATACTGTAAGACGAATTTAATCAAGTGATGGACTTTGCAACAGCTCATTCCCCAGCTCTCTACTTAAGCACATGGAGCCTGGTGTTTCTCTGCTCACGCTGCAGCCTCTTAGTACACAGATCCCACTGATTTCAGCTGGAGCTGGGAGTGCTGTGCAATCTGTGACTCAGAAAGCATGCCATGGAATGGCTCCATTATGATATTTGCTAGCAAAATCCTCGCAGTGCAACAAAGGGCTTTGCCAGCCCCCTCCTTGTCTAGCCAGAATGCTGTCAATCCAGGATGGCTCCCTGGCATTACTCTCTGTTCATGTGGCCCCAGGAAATGAGAAACATTTCAGATTTGCCTTATACTTTCTTTTTGGAGGTAACCATCTGGGCAAAATAATCCTGCATGGGGTGAGCTGGTGATATAGCTCCTGAGGCCTGCCAAGCTGTGAGGAATACTCAATCTGCTGCTTCTGAGTATCCATCGCATCACGCAGGACAAGGGGAATTCTCTATGCCTCCCAAGGATGATTTGTCCAGTTCATCATTCGTTTTTTTGTTGTGTGCTTCTTTGCACTTTGCTTCCAGTTCTACAGATCCATGGCTCCTGCTGTCCATCCTGATGGCTCCTGGTCCTTCCTGGCAGTCGGGGATGAGCCCAATATTTCAGAGCCACAGGAGATTTGAGCTTTAGGAATACATCCCGATGCGGGATATCACTGGAGATTTAGGTAATCAACCAGTCCTTCCCCCCCCTTGCTGCCTGACTGATTTGCAGCTGTTAGGGCACACAACTATACCAGCTCTCACCCTGCCAGCCAGCCAGTGTTCTACCTGCCGCTCTGCCAAGCAGTGCCTCACCTGCTACCCTGCCAGCCAGCCAGTGCCTCACCTGCTCTCTGCCAGCTGGTGTCCTGCTTGCCGCCCTGCCAGCCATCCAGCACCTCACCTGCCGCCCTGCCAGCCATCCAGCACCTCACCAGCTGCCCTGCCAGCCAGCCGGAGCCTTGCCTGCCGCCCTGCCAGCCAGCCGGTGCCTCGCCTGCTGCTTACCAGCCAGCCGGTGCCTCGCCTGTTGCCCTGCCAGCCAGTGCCTCACCTGCTGCCCTGCCCTGCCAGCCAGCCAGCACCCTGCCAGCCAGTGCCCTGCTTGCCACCCAGCCAGCCCCTCACCTGCTGCCCTGCCAGCCAGCCAGTGCCATGCCAATGCCCAGCCAGCTCCTCACCTGCTGCCCTGCCAGCCAGTATCCTGCCTGCCACCGAGTACCTCTCCTGTTGCTCTGCCAGCCAGCCAGTGTCCTGCCTGCCATACTGCCAGTGATCCAGCACCCTGCCAATGCCCTGCCCTGCCAGCCAGTGCCTCGCCTGCTGCCTTGATAGCCAGTGTCTTGCCTACTACCCTGCTAGCCAGCCAGCACCCTGCCAGGCAGCCAGCATCCTGTCAGCCAGCCAATGACTTGCCTGCCATCCTACAACTTAGTGGTACACTTAAAGTGTACCTAGGGAGGTGGTAGAATCTCCTTCCTTAGAGGTTTTTAAGGTCAGGCTTGACAAAGCCCTGGCTGGGATGATTTAACTGGGACTTGGTCCTGCTTTGAGCAGGGGGTTGGACTAGATGACCTTCTGGGGTCCCTTCCAACCCTGATATTCTATGATTCTATGATAAGTGAGGTGTGCCCCCCTCTTCTCTGGAAGGCATCTCAGCGTTGCACCAGCCAGGAGGAGTCAGGAGCTGTAATGTGGCCTCAATCTTGGAGAGGCCCCAACAGGTTCTGTTCCTTCTCTCACCTGCTGCGGCATCCCAGACTCGGGTCTCCTTCAGTATTTGTTAAGAAACAAGTGGAGCCAGAGCCAGTTGATCTCTCCTTAATACTGCAGCCAATGCCATGAATTTTTAATCAAGGACTCTGTGTGCTTTAGAAAGCATGCAATTAACTGCCCCATCAATAATGCACCAGGTTGCAACTTTTTCTCTAAGATCCAGGGCCAGATGGGAGGAGAAGTTGGGTTGTTATTTATGCTGGATCTGCCCTTTCTTTAGTCTTGGTGAAAGGTGCTGGACTGACAGTCCTGGACAATGACAGCCTCACTGCCTTCATAGAGCAGGGACCATGAAGGCAGAGGCAATAACTAGCTTTGCCCATACCCCCATCACAACAATGTACCTCAATCCTGACTTTGAAGGACCACCTCTGGAGAGGTGGGAGGTGGAACTGAATCTCTGTTCTCAGTCAAGTCTGGATGAAATTGTAGGTACTACAGGCCTGTGCCTTGGGCCCCAGATCCAGGAGTCAGATGATTATATTGTACTCTCAGATTTCATTTGAAAATAAAGGATCTTTCTACCCCTCATGGTAGGTAAGAAAAGTTTGAAAACGTGACCTGAGTGTGGCTGGAAAAGTAACTTCTGCCTGAGACAGCCTGAAACAATAGCTCTGAGAGGGGTGAATTGCCCCATGCATCTCAATGTGGTGTTATCTCCAATACTCGCCCCACAGGGCTCTGAGTATGGCAGCAGGCCTACCCCACCTACCCAAGCAGATAATTCCCACCTGTCAGGGAAAGCTTTGCTGCTCCTAAGAGGATGGGGGACACAGCTGCTGCTCTTGGGGGGATAAGGTGGCCCCTTGCCATTGCACCTGTCTTTCTGGGAGGGGGCGCCTGTCACTCCAGAGTAAGGCTGCCAGGGCCCTGGGGCATGGTTTGCCTAAGGCCCTGATTTACCTTAATCTGGGCATGTTACCAGTCAATTCTTAGCCTCTGTGCCAAGACTGCTAACAAGGGGGTCATTAGATCAGGTGGAGCATTTTGCAATATGGCAGGAGGTGAGAATACAAGGATGGTTGGCCCAGTGGGCAGAGTGGTAATGGCAGAAGGCAGGACACTGAACTAGCCAACCCAATAAATGATTCAGTAAAGCTGACAGTGCCACAGGGGGCTTGGTAGAGCCATGATCCAAACTGTCCTGGTAGGAAGTGAGATACAAGCCTAGATGGCAAGGATCCCACACAGCAAGATGCAGGCTGTGGCTGAAAAATGGTATGGCAGTGCTTACATTGCTGTCACTGGGGTGTCCTTGTAAATGTCCATTGTAAATTCCTACCAGATGTTTCACCTTCCCGCGTTGCCCCAGGGAAAGACCTGTTCTGACTCCCAATCCCAACCACCAGTCTAATGGTTAGTGATGGAAAGCGTCCCTGTGGATACTTACTCACCAACAGCACATTGACATGGGACTTCTTGCGTTCGAGCTCAATGGGAGCCATCTGGAAAAAGAAATAAAAGCCAAGGTTATTGCCTTCCATGGGCTTGCCCTGTTCTGACCTTTGACCCTGACACTGTGAGTTCTGTAGAGACATCTATATGCTCCAATAAGAACTTGCTCCAGAGATGGGTGCTGTGCATAAAGGACAATGGAGTGGAGACTGGAGGCCCTGGACAACAAGCAGTGCCCATAAAATGAAGCTTCCCCGGACCCTCCCAGCTAACAGAGAGATGTCTAGTTTGGCTCAGCCATCACATTCACTATGGCCGAGGCGAGGACCTTCCCATCCATACTCCACATGGGTTCTTGTTCCTCACATGGCTGCTAGAACTTCCCACTCATTCACCACCAGTGGGCGGTGCTAAGGAAGAAGGGAAGAAATCACTGTATGATGTCACCAGCCCCACTCCCACAGACAAAAGGGAAAAGGATGGGAAAATCTGAAGAGTGAGGAAAGCTAATGGCCTAGCCAGATGTGCATAAGGGGCAGCAGTATGCAAAGTTCCAGGCTGAGAACACAGTGAATTCCCACTCTGGGTTAGAGCTGAGATGGTGCAGTTGTGACAATGGTCATCTTGGGCACAGTGGGGGTTACATAGTTGGGCACTGATTGGTGGATTACGCACCACTTCTGGACAGAGGAAGCTCATCCCAAGACTCTGAGACCAACAGCAGTTCAAATCCTAAACAAGCCCCCCTTATGTGCTGGCTGCCAATTTGGCCAACATGGGGGTCTGAAGTAGGGACTTTCAGAGGTAAAATCAGGAGTTGCTACAACTTGAACCAATGAGCTGGGCTGTGACAGACTTGTGTTCTCTTTGGATCAGGCGCAGAAGGAGATGCAGAACACAATGATCAGTGAGTCACACATTGATCAGCTTGCCTGCACAGGAACTAAGCTTGTACTTGAGTCCCATCTAGGTCTATTGTGTGGGGGTTTATACGCCCTGTTTCGGGTTAGTAATTAGAACCATGCATTCAGTATCCACAGGAACTGGGAAAACAACAACAGGATGTCTAGTGCCAGGTAGAACATAAGAACGGCCATACTGGGTCAGACCAATGGTCCATTTAACCCAGCATCCTGTCTTCTGACAGTGGCCAATGCCAGGTGCTTCAGACAGAATGAACAGAACAGGTAATCAAGTGATCTATCCACTGTCATCCATTCCCAGTTTCTGGCAAACAGAGGTTAGGGACACCCAAAGCATGGGGTTGAATCCCTGAGTAGGAGAAGGAGTAAATAACACTTTTATAGCCCTCGATCACATCCCCCTTTAGTTGTCTCTTCTCTAAACTGACCCATCTCAGTCTTTTTAATCTCTCCTCTTACTGAAGCTGTTCCATACCCTTAGTCATTTTTGTTGCCCTTCTCTGCACCTTTTCCAATTCTAATTGATCTTTTTTGAGATGGGGTGACCAGATCTGCATGTAGTACACAAGATGTGTGCATACCATGGATTTATACAGTGGCATTATAATATTTTCTGTCTTATTATCTATCCCTTTCCTAATGGTTCCTAACAGTCTGTTAGCTGTTTGGACTGCCACTGCACATTGAGTGGATGTTTTCAAAGAACTGTCCACAATGACTCCAAATCTTTTTCTTGAGTGGCAACAGCTAATTTAGACCCAACCATTTTCTATGTATAGTTTGGATTATGTTGTCCAATGTGCATTACTTCGCATTTATCAGCATTGAATTTCATCTGCCATTTTGTCTCCCAGGCATCCAGTTTAGAGAGATCCCTTTATAACTCTTCACAGTCAGCTTTGGACTTAACTATCTAAACTCTCTCCACTGCAGTGAGAGCAGCAGTCCTGTGAGTACAAGAGGAGGCAACCAATGGGGCGAAAGGGCTGGGCCCCCAGCTTCTCTGGAGATGCTTGATGAGGATTGCAGGAGTCAGAGTGTTAAGGGATAGCACCAGAGAAGGGCACAATGCTGACAGCTCCACATTTCAGTCCTGAGGCACATCCTGGAAGAGGCTGCCCTTTCCCACATGGAAATCAGAGCTCTTCACAGCTGCTGAGATAAGCTCATAACAAGCCCTCACATGGTCCTGATAAGAAACAGGGCTTGGACTGCCACCATCTGGATGCTGCTTTGGGTTTGTGCTTCTCAAGGAGTCATTCTCAAGGCAGAGAGGCTGTTTCCCCAGAAGCCACAGATAAACAGAGACGAGGATGATGACCTTTCTCCTCTACGCCAGAAATCCTTGCTGACTTGAGCTGAGGGCACTCATGAGATCTTTACACCTGTAGAAGCCAGAAGACTTGGCCCTGGTGTTTACCCATCATTCTCAGTGTTATGTTAGGCTGTGGAGTCATATGCAAGGATGCAATGCTGGCAGGACAGCAGGGCTTGGGAGGAGGGCTGTGTCCACAGAGGTCCTCACAGCTCCAAGTTGATAATTCAGGAAGTTGGAGCATGGAGTGCGGGCAGGTAGGGGAGCAAAGAGGGGAGCTCAGAAAGGAAATGGTAGAGAGTTTTGGGGAGTAGTCAAAGATGGAATCCCTGGGGAGAGGGATTTGGAAGAGTCAAATAAACAAGGGGTAGGTGGAATCCCTGCAGGAATCAGAGGGAATTCAAGTTAAGGTGGGGCAATGAACCCCTCAGCAGGAGGGTTTGAGGAGTAGGTGGAAGCTAGGACTCCTCAGTTGGATAGAAGAGCCGCCACTTGTGGTCTGGAGGAGATACAGAGACTGTGTGACTCTGCCCTGCCCTGAAGTACATAGGCGCTTGTAGCTGCATCCCCAGCCATGTGTGTAATTTCACAAGGGTGGGGAGAGAGCTCCTGGGATGCTCTGCCATGGGTCTGCACAACCTGGCAATGAAATGTTGCAAGGGGGGCAACGTCAGAAAGAGTGTGTGTGTGGGGGGCTTGTAGTTCAACAAGTGTGATGCTGTCCTAAGGCACTAGCGCACCTGCCCTCTGGGTTCTAGTGAGCAGCAGAGTGGGAGCTGACTCCAAACAGAGTCATTTGTTACCCACCAGAGTCGACGAGAGCCTTCCCACCAGCTTTAAAGGGAGCTGGAGGAGGGTCTGAGCTACCCAGTGGGTCTGAGCTGCCATGTTCCAATCTGAATGCTGGGCCAACCTTCCCAGAGCTTGAGGGGGTTGGAGCCAGTGCTCTGGTTTGGGGCCCACTCCATTGTCATGGTGCTGCTCTAACCACACTCAGTCCTGGAGCTCAAATAGACCAGCTGGCCCATTGACTATCACAGGGTACATCTGCACTGGAGCTGGAAGAAAGCCTCCCAGCTGAGGGAGACAGACTCACACTAGCTCTAGCATGCTAAGAATAGCACTGTGGATGGTGAGCTAGTTGCCCATGGCCAAGCCTGCCACAGGGGCCAAGCTCTGGTGGCTAGCCTGAGCCGTCACCTGTGCCACAAGGGCCACCCTGCTATTTTTAACATGCTTGCTGAAGTCTGTCTTCCCGGCAAAGTCTCATCCATACTGGAGCTACAGTCTATGAGCAGAGGAGAACTACTGCAGTAGAACAGAAGCGCCAGCAGCGTAAATCTCGCAGCAGCAGCATGTTAATCAAGTAACCCAAAGCAGCGTCTCTTCTTCAGTGTGCCACAGACAGTTCAAAACTCAAATTGGCCTGATCAGCCACTCACGTCTTCACAGAAACCAAACCAACCAGTATTGTCATGGTCATCTTCGAACTCGAAGGATGAACAACAATCTGGGCTGAATGGTATGCTTCTAGCTGCAGGGCAGCCATACTCACAGCACTCCTGTGGGGATGACTTTTCCTTCCTGCCAGGCAGGTGTGAACAGCACAGCCAAGCAACAACATGGAGAATTCATCGTTATGGTCCCTGGGTTATTTGATCATTATTACTATTGTTACCTATCAATATGACAACAGCACATCCAATCCCAACTGAGGTCAGGGCCCCATTGTGCAAAGAGTTGGACAGACAAGGAGCAGGCAGTCCCTGCCTTGAAGGGCTACCAGTCTAGAGACAAGAGAGTATTATTATCCCTATTCTACAGAATAGGAACTGAGGCACACAGCTAAGGTCCCACAGGGAATCTGTGGCAGAGCAGGCATTTGCCCAAATCTCTAGCAACCCTGTCCCATGCCTTGATCAGAGGACCATCCTTCCTCTCTCCAGGAGAAGATCAATGTTAATTTTACCAAATCAAAGCTACAATGTACTCAACTACTACCTCAAATAATAATATGTAGATTAACATGTGGCTACATGAATCTCCCTGTGGTCAGCGTGCAGGATGGGGCGGGGTGACTGTGTGTATCAGGTGTCTTTGTCTGTTTCTGACCTCCACCTCTAACACATCTGACAGATACATATGTCTGAATTAGTCTACAATGCAATTAGCCCCACTCCCAACTCAGTTTGGGCTCTAGTGGCTGCTCAGTTTGGGCTCTAGTGGCTGCTCCAGCACCTCAGCATAACCTCATTACTAAGCCCATGAACACTGCCAGCTGCTGGAGCCTGGAAAGGACTGCACCGCCATCAGCAAATTTAGCTTCTTTCTTATAAAACAAAAGAAAGATCACACCCTTGGTGGATAGGGGCCAGATGAAGCATGCACTATGGGCTGGGCCCAGTCTGCATTGAGACCTTTTTGCATAGGACGGGTTTGCCCAGATGGGGCCATCTATTGGGATGACACATGAATTCCCCAGTGATGCTGCTGGAGACGTGAGGCAGCAGAGGAGTGAGAATGAGCCTGTCAAAGGGATGTATGTGTGTGTGATCACTGGCAATCCCAACTCCCTTTTGGGGGCTGAGTGTGCCCCCAGCTCCCCTGCCCCACAATGTACCCAGCACCACTGGTTACATTTCTAAAATGCCTTGTGGGGATTTTGCATTGGAACTCCAGTTGATTAATATCAAAGGGATTACACTGCATTGTTAAAAGAGAGGGCATGCGGTCATTGAAGATAGGCCCTGCAGCGAGGAGGCTGTCTGAAGAATCCTGGTGGAAGATGGCAGGGCTAAGAGGACAGAGCTAAGTTTGTCTTTCCTCTGTGTGCTTATGCCTACTTTCAAATGTTGCTTTGCACAGCACAGCCGAGATGAAAGGCTACATATCCACATCTGTCATTCCTACACCTTTGAATTTACTGGCAGTCGGATGTTTGCTAGTTTCTTTTTAAACGTACAATCCTCAGAAGCTTTACCTCCCTTTTAGCAATCACACATGTGGATTTATAGTCTTTCAGCCACTTGAACAAGATATTTTTCGTCCACATTTGCTTAGGCTTTTTTATTTATTTTACAAATTGCTGGGTGACACTTTGATGTATTCAATTAGTTTCAAAAGATTAGTATTCATCTTTGGGCGTGTGAAGAAACAGTGCAGTGAAAAACCACTGCAGGAGGCCCTGCTGGGTTTATCACCTCCACAGGAGGCCAGGGGGAGTTTATAGGCACTGGCATGCCCACATCAGGCCTTGCAGGCATTACATTTTCTGTAGGCTGCATCTGTGGATGCCTGCACCAAACCTCAGGCAGATTAAAATGCCCAAAATGGGCAGCCTGGCAATTAAAACATCCCTCCCTCTTCTAGTCAGAACCTTCCATGCAGCTGGAGCACCCTCCCCTTGGGCTAATCCCGAGCCTCTTTTGGGGGCTGATCCAAACCCCACTAGAATCACTGCTTTCAGGAGGTCCGTGCCCCAGAGGTCACTCTGTATAATCTGAGCCATGATCACAAAGTGCTATCTGAGCCCAGTTCCTCAAAGATATGGGAGTTAGGAGCCTAAATACCTGTGAGGATCTGTGCCTGAGTGCCCAGTCCTCTCCTCCGTGCAGCATATGAACTCCAGCCATCACCGAGATGAAAATTTCCACCATCTGGGTGAAATTCACCACTCTTCAGAAGGCTGATGCAAATCCTACCCCCACCTAAATCCCATGTAGGAAACCCTTTGGAGACTGAAGTGGAACACTGGCCTCAGGCTGGCCCGCTGAACAGGGGTGCTTCAGTCATTGTAAAACCTGAATGAGACTCCAGACTATAATGCTCACAAGACGGCCCAAAGTTCTCTGAATCTCTCCCAAATTGGAGGAGATAACTTAAAAATGACCCACCCAACCTTTCCAAGCAGAAGCAAAGACAACAGTCCTCATTGAGTATAATGCAATGAATGAAATGGGGGAGATCTGGTGCTACATCCCTTTGGAAATATGGCATTGGAAAACTGAAATTGGTTCCAAAGCTCTTTCTCCAGTACCACCTTTGGTGTTGGTGCACACTGTGTTGGCACCAGTACAGTCTTCAGATGCCGTTCAGCCTTGGGCTCTACATGTACATCTAGCTCTCCTGCTGCATGAATGACTTATGTGATTGTCACCAAATGGTCCTATAAAATACGTGGCCAGGAGAATGGCACAGGTGAGAAATTTCAGGTGGGTTGGTTCACAATTGACTGATGAAAATAAAGTTTCAGTCATCTTCAGCAGGCTGATTGAACCCTTGCTGTGCTCAGAAAGTCCATAAGTAAAGGGCATCCTGGTTACCTGAGACACAAGAGGCAGGAACTAGGAGAGACTGGAAAGCACATCTACTTGGCCAGGAGCTCTGATCAAGAGAGAAAAGTGCTTTACTGTCCAGCTCTTGCTGGGAGAGCCCATGATGACACTGAGACTGAAAGTGGGGAGAGAGTGATGGAAGCCAAGTGAGATGTGACGGATAGAGAGAGACTGGCGGAGCAGACCTGACAGCCTTCCGATAGCGTAGACAGTGCTGCTCTCCCTCTCCATTGATAGCTCTGAGAGCAGCACTGAGAGCAGCACTGGGGTGTGGCTGAGAAACAATGCTGTACATGAGCTCCAACAAGAGGGGCAAAGATAAGCGGCTCCTGCTCCTTGTTAAAACTGCTGGGGTAGGCATATGAGTACGGTCTCGGGGGGAGAAGTTCCGGACTGGCTCTCTAGATCTGGTGCAGGAGAGGTAAGGATGTGTGGTGGGTACAAGCACCTGCAGCCTTTCATCCGGACACTCTGCCAAGAAAGGACTTAAAGAGAACATGAGTGAACCTCTCTCCCTTAAAGGACAGCATCCCCTGGGGTGGATGGAGGGAGGAGAGCAACTGCTGCATTTCAAAACTAGTGAAGGGTGTTGGAGCCCCTGACCTGAATGGCCTCTCAATATTGGCATCAACAAGAACCAGAGTCAGATCCAGAGGGTGGGCCAGTGCTTCAAGCCCTAGCCAGAGACCCTGCTCTGCCACAGCCTTCCTGTGTGACTGGGGGCATGTCCCTTAGCCTCTCTCTGCTTAAGCCCCCATTACCCTTCTCTCCTCCCAGGGCTGGGTGAAGATACTCAGATACTTTGATGATGGGGGCCAGATAAGCATCTTAGACAAATATTGTGAAGGACCCTTGTCTTTATAATGGGCTGAACCAAAAGTCTGGGTGTAACGTCCAGCTCCAAACCCTGTGGCTTGAGCCCATCTCTAGGTAGCCCAAGGCTCTCACAGCCCTTCCCCTTGTTTCACCAGCTTTTCCTTCTCTGTGCAGAAATACCAGTACACGCATCATGGCTATGGGTCCCATTTATAGAGGGACCCAGCTTATGCCTCAACCTCCAGGCCTAGTCAATCTCCTCTCATCTTGATCTCTGTGGGCGTTTAGGGGGCTGGTGGTTGGACACATTATGATCATTAGTATTTGGGGGCTTTATTGGGCATTGGCAGCTTGACAAGCACAGTGTGTTATTTCTTTGCATTGCATATTGCCAGTGTGTGAAGCGCCGGGGGTGGAAGAAGGGAGCTGTCAAAATATATATACAATCAATGTGCATGCATTATAGGTAATGGTCTAGCCTGGGCATGCCTTGGTATAATGATCACCCTTAAAGGCATTTATTGTTAGCACAGTATCTATAAATCTTATGATCACAGATTAATGGCCTTTAATTATGTACACTCATTACCTCTCCCACCCACCTTTGGAAGAATCCAACTGCTATCACTCGGGCAGGATGAATCAGTCAATAAGGCTGACAGGGCCCACCCTCCACCCCGCACTCCCCCTCAGCACCCTCTGTTTGTCTGTAATGTCACAAGAGAGAGATTTCTAACCCTGGAGCTATATAACTTATGCTGTTTACCCAGCAGGCTTGCACTGCACTACAGCCAATGCTGGAATCTGCTGGCCATCCTGCGCATTGACTGGCATAGCCCCTGCCAACCACAGGACCTGATTTTCAGAGCAGCAGAGCACTCACAGCTCCACTGACATCAATGGGAGCTGCAGGCAATCAGCACCTCTGAAAATCAGGCCCCTCAGCTTTTAATTTACTGGCTGCAGAGCAAGGTTTCTTGTGGCGATTGGCAGGGGTTTCAGGGATCCTCCTGAGTCTTTTATTACCGCCTGGCTAGATCTCTCGGGTTCACTGTACCTGCTGATCAGGGCATGTGCAAGAGCCTGGCTTCGCTTAGCCTTAGGAGCGTGATGGTGCAGGTGGAAATGGCAGCGCCTTTCCAGCTGTTAACTGCCCCCTGCCAGTTGGAGAGGGAGTGGCCAGCTGGATCCCTGAGAATGGCTGGTTATCCTTATGCATTAGAAATCATTTGCTCCGCTAATTAAAAAAGTGCCTTCTGTTTGCCCTGGGAAACGACCAAGGCTGAGCCTTCAGCCATTTGTATGAGCAAAATTTATCTGCAAGCGGCTATGGGAAAAATCCTACCCCAGCTACTGCAGCTGCAGGGCACCAGTGGGACTGGGGTGAAAAGGGCAGGGCTTGAGGAGATGGCACAACTTGGATAGTGAAGCAGAATGCAGTTAGGAGCAGGGCATGGGTCAGGGCAGGGTCAGGGCAGGGTCAGTGCTGTGTGGAGTCTCCTGCCTTCTTCCCTCAGTGGGCTGTGCCAGGGTGTGCAGATGGTTGCTACAGCCAGTAGATTGAAGGGGCCTCCTTGAGACCCAGCCCAATGCTGAGGGCACGCAATCAGGCCCTGGGCATGAATTGGTAGCCTCAGAGGTGAAGAGTCCATCCTCTGCTCTATCATCTGTCTAGAATATACATAAAATAAGAACATAAGAATGACCATACAGGGTCAGACCAAAGGTCCATCTAGCTCAGTATCCTGTCTGCCAACAGCGGCCAATGCCAGGTGCCCCAGAGAGAATGAACAGAACAGGTAATCATCAAGTGATCTATCTCCTGTCGCCCATACCCAGCTTCTGGCAAAGAGAGGCCAGGGACACCATCCCTGCCCATCCTGGCTAATAGCCATTGATGGACCTATTCTCCATGAATTTATTTAGTTCTTTTTTGAACCCTGTTATAGTCTTGTCCTTCACAACATCCTCTGGCAAAGAGTTCCACAGGTTGACTGTGTGTTGTACTTTTGTTTGTTTTAAACCTGCTGCCTATTAATTTCATTTGGTGACCCCTAGTTCTTGTGTTTTGAGAGGGAGTAAATAACACTTCCTTATTTACTTTCTCAACACCAGTCATGATTGTATAGACCTCTATTATATCCCCCCTTGGTCATCTCTTTTCCAAGCTGAAAAGTGTCAATCTTATTAATCTCTCCGCATACGGAAGCTGTTCCACACCCCTAATAATTTTTGTTCCCCTTTTCTGAACCTTTTCCAATTCTAATGCATCTTTTTTGAGATGGGGTGAGATGCACACAATATTCAAGATGGATACTATGTAGATTTATATAAAGGCAATATGATATTTTCTGTCTTATTATCTATCCCTTTCTTAATGATTCCCAACATTCTGTTAGCTTTTTTGGCTGCTGCACATTAAGTGGCTGTTTTCAGAGAACTATCCTCAATGACTCCAAGTCTTTCTTGACTGGTAACAGCTAATTTAGACCCCATCATTTTATATGTATAGTTGGGATTATGTTTTCCAATGTGCATTATTTTGCATTTATCAACATTGAATTTCATCTGCCATTTTGTTGTCCAGTCACTTAGTTTTGTGCAGTCCCTCTGTAGCTCTTCACAGTTTGCTTTGGACTTAACTATCTTGAGTAGTTTTGTATCATCTGCAAATTTTGGCACCTCATTGTTTACCCCTTTTTCCAGATAATTTAAGAATATGTTGAAATGTACTGGTACAGACCCTTGGGGGACTCCACTATTTTCCTCTCTCCATTACAAAAACTAACCATTTATTCCTATGCTTTGTTTCCTATCTTTTAATCAGTTACCGATCCATGAGGGCACCTTCCCTCTTATCCCATGACAGCTTACTTTGTTAAAAGTCTTTGGTTAGGGACCTTATCAAAGGTTTTCTGAAAATCTAAATACACTATATCCACTGGATCTCCCTTGTCCACATACTTGTTGACCCCCCTCAAAGAATTCTAGTAGATTGGTGAAGCATGATTTCCCTTTACAAAAACCATGTTGACTCTTCCCCAACAAATTATGTTCATCTATGTGTCTGATCATTTTGTTATTTATTATTGATTCAACCAGTTTGCCCGGTACTGAAGTCAGGCTTACCGGGCTCTAATTGCCGGGATCACCTCTGGAGCCCATTTTAAAAATTGGCGTCACATTAGCTATCCTTCAGTCATCTGGTACAGAAGCTGATTTAAATGATAGGTTACAGACTACCAGTTAGTAGTTCTGGAATTTCACATTTGAGTTCCTCTGAACTCTTGGGCGAATACCATCTGGACCTGGTGACTTATTGCTATTTAATTTATCAATTTGTTCCAAAACCTCCTCTAATGATATCTCAACCTGGGACAGTTCCTCAGATTTGTCACCTAAAAAGAATGGCTTAGGTTTGGGAATCTGCCTCACATCCTCAGCAGTGAAGACCGATGCAAAGAATTAATTTAGTTTCTCCAGAATGACCTTATCGTCCTTGAGTGATTCTCTAGCACCTCGATCATCCAGTGGCCCCACTTGCCTTGGTTAGCAGGCTTTCTGCTTCTGATGTATTTAAAATTTTTTTTGCTATTATTTTGCAGTCTTTGGCTAGCTGTTCTTCAAATTCTTTTTTGGTCTTTCTAATTATATTTTTGCACTTCACTTGACAGAGTTTATGCTCCTTTCTATTTTCCTCACTAGAATTTAACTTCCATTTTTTAAAGGATGTCCAGCACCTGGCCTTGCTGCCCCAGATAGGAGCAGGTATCCTAAGTGCATATATTGGGATACTCTCCCCTTTGAGATGTATGGGAAATGCCCATCAGTATCAGGGGTAGATCAGCCTGACCTCCAGATCTCAGCCCTTTTGTCATGTTGGGGGGAACAGCACCTTGTTCCTTTCCTCCCAATAATCTTCAACTTTATTCATGACTGCAGCTCAATTAAAGCAAATGGAATGTAATTGTGCAGAGAGATGGGGCTGGTAGGGGGAGAAGGGCTCATTTGCACCTTATAAGAGTTGCCCCACAGCTGAGTCTCACTGCTGACAGTCCCTGAGTGAAATTGATTCCCTGGCACTGTGGGGCAGGAGGCAAGTTGTCTAGTCAAAGACTGGCCTTGATGGGATCATGGGGAAGTGATTGAATTCATTGCCAGTGGACCAGATCCAATCAGCCATGCAACTGCTTCCCTGCAGCCTCCTGCAGGCCTCCCTGTTCCAGCTGCTACTCTCATACATAGCACAGACACCTACAACCAATGGAAGGGAAAAGTTACCTGGACTCCTTATGCAGCGTCAAAGAGGCAGGGAGAGATTGAGCTGGATGTGGTGATGATCAATGTCATAAGTGAGGGGGGAGGGATAGCTCAGTGGTTGGAGCATTGGCCTGCTAAACCCAGGGTTGTGAGTTCAACCCTTGAGGGGGCCTTTAGGGATCTGGGGCAAAAATTGGGGATTGGCCCTGCTTTGAGCAGGGGGTTGGACTAGATGACCTCCTGAGGTTCCTTCCAACCCTGATATTCTATGATTCTAAGTGCATTGACCCTGGGAGTTCCCTCCTCTCTGGCACCCTCTGGATGAAGAGGGCTGCCCTGATCTCATCACAAGAGAAGAATCCAGATGCAATAGGGGGCAGACGATCCCAAGGGGTCCACTCACATGAGGCCACTCCCTACTGTCCCCTTTCTGAGCAAGGACTGGCAGCAATGGGAGAGGCTGGCACTGTGAGGGGAGACATCCACACAGCTCTGCCAATGCACCTCAGTCCTGACCTGCAGCCCCCCTGCTAGGCCAGCTCTAGGCTCCCCATTCACCACCATCCTGACCTGCAATCCCCCGGCTAAAGCACCTCAGTCCTGACCTGTGCAACGCATTCTGCTCTTCCAGTTCTGGGCACTACAAATATCTGCCCAGCTATTCCAGTCCTGCAACACCAATACTCCTCTCCCACGATCTAAACGTTCTCTACTATCTCAGTTCGAGGATACACAACATTTATGTTATTGTGGATAAAAGTCTATTAGGAAGTGAGGTTGAAAACCTACAACTCATTTCACCTGTGAACAAAGATGCATTTAAATTCATCTCCAGGCTACATATTAGCCTAGGATGCCACAGAATACCTTCAATAATAAATCCTTCCCTCACAGTAATATCAAAGCAAGCTCCCTTATTGTTATGAAGATGAGACAGGCACAGATTTGCATATCTGAGAAAAATTGCTGCAGCAGCTTAGCATGATCAGAGGAAAAAATCCCCATTTTTTCTCCCTTTCTGTTTAAATACTCAGGAAAGCACCAGAGGACAATTTGTCTCTCAACTGCTTTTTCAGCCTAGTCATCTAGGGCCCAAGTCAGTGGGAACTTTGGATCAGGCTCTTATTCATATTTCCTAGTAGTAATATCACAGTCCTGGACTAGGCCCCATTGTGCAAAGTTCTATATAAACACAGAACAAAAACACACTTCCTGTCCAAGAAGTCTACAATCTCAGTAGAAGACAAGAGACAACAGATGGAAACGGACAGCGGGGGAGCGCTAGGAAAAAATGAGACAGGGAGTGGTCACTGCACCCCAGCAGCCTAACCGTTGTCAAATTTCTTGTAGGCATTCTGGCAAAGAAGAGTTCTGAGGAGGGACTGGAGGCAGGGGCAATGAAGTAGCTTTGCAGAGGTTTATGGGGAACTCCTCCCATGCATGGGGGGCAGCCTGGGAGAAAGCACAAAGTTTGAAAGTGTAACAAGGGGATTGTGGAGGATCGCATCATTGTTAGACCCTGCAATAGAGGTCTCTTTACGGGATGGGGAGCAGGCAGATACCGGACACAGTGTTGGCATATAATACTCTAAATGCTCTTTATTGATTACAGAACAAACCTTACTCACTACACATTCACACCCCAAACATACTATATTAAAGTCCAAAGGTCAGAATGGTACCGATGGCCAGCTGAGATTCCTTCTTATCATAAGATCATAAGATGTGGGGAGCCGGTGAAAACCACATCTATATCCACACGGGACTCTGGATCAATAAACGACTCTGATTTGCAGAAATCATAGGCAACCATTTATAGTCTATTCTCTTACATCATCAGTTCTTTGCCTTTATTTACTAGGCCTTCTACACACATAATTCCAAAGAGACAATCCTGGGTGGGCTGCCATGATCATAGGCATGCCATTTCCTTCAATTCTTATACAATTTTATATCAGTTCAATTGGTTGTTTCCTTTTCTGATTATTTTCTGTAGTTTTCTCGGAACATAACAAGATTGTTTTTGCACAAATACAGGTTTCAGAGTAGCAGCCGTGTTAGTCTGTATTCGCAAAAAGAAAAGGAGTACTTGTGGCATCTTAGAGACTAACAAATTTATTTGAGCATAAGTTTTCGTGAGCTACAGCTCACTTCATCGGATGCAATTTTCCACCAAATGCATCCGATGAAGTGAGCTGTAGCTCACGAAAGCTTATGCTCAAATAAATTTGTTAGTCTCTAAGGTGCCACAAGTACTCCCTTTCTTTTTGCACAAATAGTTCTAATAGTCCTTGACCTTAAGTTCCTGCTTTGGTTGTCAACTTGCAACGCACGTATTAATGTCAAGCACACGTCATTCATACCAGGCCTCAATGACATAAGAAGATAAGAATGGCCCTACTGGGTCAGACCAAAGGTCCATCTAGCCCAGTATCCTGTCTTCCAACAGTGGCCAGTGCCAGGTGCCCCAGAGGAAATGAATAGAACAGGTAATCATCAAGTGATCCATTCCCTTTCGCTTATTCTGAACTTCTGACAGACAGAGGCTAGGGACACCATTCCTGCCTATCCTGGCTAATAGCCATTGATGGACCTATCCTCCATGAATTTATCTAGTTCTTTTTTGAACCCTGTTATGGTCTTTGCCTTCACAACATCCTCTGGCAAGGAGTTCCACTGTTTGTTGTGTGAAGAAATATTTTCTTTTATTTGTTTTAAACCTGCTGCCTATTAATTTTATTTGGTGACCCCCCCCTAGTTCTTGTGTTATGAGAAGTAGTAAGCAACACTTCCTTATCTACTTTCTCTACACCAGTCATGACTTTATAGACCTCAATCATATCTTCCCTTAGCCGTCTCTTTTCCAAACTGAAAAGTCCCAGTCTTATTAATCTCTCCTCATACGGAAGCCATTCCATACCCCTAATAATTTTTGTTGCCCTTTTCTGAACCTTTTCCAATGCCAGTATATCTTTTTTGATATGGGGTGACCACATCTGCATACAGTATTCAAGATGTGGGTGTACCATGGATTTATATAGAGGCAACATGATATTTTCTGTCCTATTATCTATCCCTTTCTTAATTATTCCCAGCATTCTGTTTGCTTTTTTGACTGCCACTGCTCATGGGGTGGATGTTTTCAGAGAACTATCCACAATGACTCCAAGATCTCTTTCTTGACTGGTAACAGCTAATTTAGACCCCATCATTTTATATGTATGGTTGGGATTATGCTTTCCAATGTGCATTACTTTGAATTTATCAACATTAAATTTCATCTGCCATTTTGTTGCCCAGTCACCCAGTTTTGAGAGATCATTTTGTAGCTCTTTGCAATCTGCCTGGGTCTTAACTATCGTTAGTAATTTTGTATCATCTGCAAATTTTGCCACCTCACTTTTTACCCCTTTTTCCAGGTCATTTATGAATATGTTAATTAGGACTGGGCCCAGTACAGATCCCTTGGGGACACCACTATTTACCTCTCTCCATTCTGAAAACTGACCATTTATTCCTACCCTTTGTTTCCTATCTTTTAACCAGTTACCAATCCATGAGAGCACACTCCCTCTTATCCCGTGGCAGCTTACTTTGTTTAAGAGCCTTTGGTGAGGGACCTTGTCAATAGCTTTCTGAAAATCTACGTACACTATATCCACTGGATCTCCTTGGTCCACATGCTTGTTGACCCCCTCAAAGAATTCTAGTAGATTGGTGAGGCATGGTTTCCCAACAATTTATGTTCATCTATATGTCTGACAATATTGTTATTTATTATAGTTTCAACCAGTTTTCCCGGTACTGAAGTCAGGCTTACAGGCCTGTAATTGCTGGGATCACCCCTTTTTAAAATTTATCAATTTGTTCCAAAACCTCCTCTAATGATATCTCTAATGATACTTAGCCAAAGACTCAAAAAGTAATAGCAACTTTTTTTAACTGTTCCTCACATTCTTTTTTGGCCTTCCTAACTGTATTTTTACAATTCATTTGCCAGTGTTTATGCTCCTTTCTATTTTCCTCATTAGGATTTAACTTCCACTTTTTAAAGGATGCCTTTTTGCCTCTCACTGCTTCTTTTACTTTGTTCTTTAGCCACAGTGGCTCTTTTTTGGTTCTCTTACTATGTTTTTTAATTTGGGGTGTACATTTAAGTTGAGCCTCTAGTATGGTGTCTTTAAAAAGTTTCCAAGCAGCTTTCAGAGATTTCACTTTTGGCACTGTACCCTTTAATTTCTGTTTAACTAACCTCCTCATTTTTGTGTAGTTCCCCTTTCTGAAATTAAATGCTACAGTGTTGGGCCACTGTGGTGTTTTTCCTGCCACAGGGATATTTCATTTAATTTACTGTATTTTCCACTGCATGCATCTGATGAAGTGGGTTTTAGCCCACAAAAGCTTATGCCCAAATAAATTTGTTAGTCTCTAAGGTGCCGCAAGTACTCCTTGTTCTTTTTGCTGATACAGACTAACACAGCTATCACTCTGAAACCTGTCCTCATTTCTTTGTTGTTCTATCACTGTAGTCCCCACTTCCCTAGTGTTTGTCTGTATAATCTCTGTCTGGTTCTGTAATTGTTTCTGTCTGCTGTATAATTAATTTTGTTCGTTGTAAACCAATTAAGGTGGTGGGATATAATTGGTTAGATAATCATGTTATAATATGTTAGGATTGGTTCATTAAGTTTCAGTAAAATGATTGGTTAAGGTATAGCTAAGAAGAACTCAAGTTTTACTATATAGTCTTCAGTCAATCAGGGAGTAAGGAGGGAGGAACTGGAATTGTGTTTTGCTAAGTGCGGGGAATGGGAATAGGGACACAGTTAAGGCTTTGTGGCATCAGAGCTGGGGAGGGGGATACTGAGGAAGGAAACTGGAATCATTGCTTGCTAAAAGTTCACCGTAATAAACATCAAATTGTTTGAACATTCGGACTTCGGGTACTGTTGCTCTCTGTTCATGCAAGAAGGACCAGAGAAGTGAGAGGGTGAAGGAATAAGCCCCTTAACAATGAAAGCTTGGACAAGAGTTTTAGCTGCATGGATGAACTGGAAAGGCTGTATCTTAGACCTGTTATACAAAAAGAATCCTCAAGATTTAGACACAACCTGGACGTAAGGATCTCGAGAGAGGTCCGGATTGAAGGTGACGCCCAGGTTACAGGTCTGCATGACAGGGAGGATGGTGTTGTTGTCCATAGAGCTCAAGAAAGGAGGTAGCAGGGAGGGCTTGAGGGGGAGGATCTCTGTTTTAGGCATGCTGAGCTTGAGCTGGTGACCAGA
Organism: Dermochelys coriacea; assembly: GCF_009764565.3. Taxonomy (NCBI): domain Eukaryota; kingdom Metazoa; phylum Chordata; order Testudines; family Dermochelyidae; genus Dermochelys; species Dermochelys coriacea. Next base: position 39,687,500 of record NC_050077.1, read on the forward strand.
CATCCATGAGGAGAAAGTAGTTAAGGACATTGAGGTCAATGGTAATTGGGACAAAATACAACATGGCTTTACAAAAGGTAGATCATGTCATACCAACCTGATCTCCTTCTTTGAGAAGGTAACAGATTTTTTAGACAAAGGGAACGCAATGGATCTAATTTACCTCGATTTCAGTAAGGCATTTGATACGGTTCCACATGGAGAATTATTAGCTAAATTGGAAAAGATGGGGATCAATATGAAAATTGAAAGGTGGATAAGGAATTGGTTAAAGGGGAGACTGCAGTGGGTTATACTGAAAGGTGAACTGTCAGGCTGGAAGGAGTTTACTAGTGGAATTCCTCAAGGATCTGTTTTGGGATCAATCTTATTTAATCTTTTTATTACTGACCTTGGCTCAAAAAGTGGGAATGTGCTAATAAAGTTTGTGGATGACACAAAGCTTGAAGGTATTGCCAATACAGAGAAGGACCGGGATATCATACAGGAAGATCTGGATGACCTTGTAAACTGTAATAGTAATAGTAATAGGATGAAATTTAATAGTGAAAAGTTCAAGGTCATGCATTTAGGGATTAATAACAAGAATTCTGTTATAAACTGAGGACACATCACTTGGAAGTAACAGAGGAGTAGAAGGACCTTGGAGTATTGGTTGATCACAGGATGACTATGAGCTGCCAATGTGATATGGCCATGAAATAAGCTAATGTGGTTTTGGGATGCATCAGGCAAGGTATTTCCAGTAGAGATAAGGAGGTGTTAGTACCGTTATACAAGGCACTGGTGAGACCTCATCTGGAATATTGTGTGCAGTTCTGGTCTCCCATGTTTAAGAAGGATGAATTCAAACTGGAACAGCTACAGAGAAGGGCTACTAGGATGATCTGACGAATGGAAAATCTGTCTTATGAAAGGAGACTCAAAGAGCTTGGCTTGTTTAGCCTAACCAAAAGAAGGCTGAGAGGAGATATGATTGCTATCTATAAATATATCAGAGGGATAAATACCATGGAGGGAGAAGAATTATTTAAGATCAGTACCAATGTGGACACAAGAACAAATGGATATAAACTGGCAATCAGGAAGTTTAGACTTGAAATTAGATGATGAAGGTTTCTAACCGTCAGAGGAGTGAAGTTCTGGAACAGCCTTCCAAGGGAAGCAGTGGGGGCAAAAGACATATCTGGCTTCAAGACTAAGCTTGATAAGTTTATGGAGGAGATGATATGAAGGGATAGCCTAATTTTGGCAATTAATTGATCTTCGACTATTAGAGGAAGATATACCCAATGGCCTGTGATGGGATGTTAGATGGGGTGGTATCTGAGTTCCTACAGAGAATTCTTTCCTGGGTGTCTGGCTGGTGAGTCTTGCCCACATGCTCAGGATTTAGCTGATTGCCATATTTGGGGTCAGGAAGGAATTTTCCTCCAGAGCAGATTGGCAGAGGCCATGTGGGTTTTTCGCCTTCCTCTGCAGCTTGGGGCATGGGTCACTTGCTGGAGGATTCTCTACACCTTGAAGTCTTTAAACCACAATTTGAGGACTTAGATAGCTCAGACATAAGTTAGGGGTTTGTTACAGGAGTGGGTGGGTGAGATTCTGTGGCCTGCGTTGTGCAGGAGGTCAGATTAGTTGATCATAATGGTCCCTTCCAACCTTAAAATCTATGATTCTATGATTCTATGAGGAGATGTCAGTAGGACAGGACAAGATTTCAGTTTGGGCAGAAGGAGACAGGTCTGGAGCAGGACAGGTCTGTGAGTCACGGGCATAGTCAATCTCTGTGTGTGCCTTGGTTTCCCCATCTGTAATAATATCTACCTCTCATATGGTGCTTTTCAGCAATAGCTCTCAAAGTACTTTACAAAGGAGGGCAGCATCAGATCCCCATTTTATAGATGGGGAAACTGAAGCACTGAAGCTGGGATGATTTAACTGGGACTTGGTCCTGCTTTGAGCAGGGGGTTGGACTAGATGACCTTCTGGGGTCCCTTCCAACCCTGATATTCTATGATTCTATGATTCTATGAGCAATGACGTGATTTGTCCAAGGTCACCCAGTGAGAGAGCGGGAACACAACTCAGCTCTCCTGAGTCCCAGTCCAGTGTGGATTCTCCATCTCTTGATGTCTTAAAAATCAAGACTGGAAGCCTTTCTGGAAGAGATGCTTTAGCCAATCCCAAATTCTTGGGTTCAGTATAGGAGAAGCTGGATGTGATCTCTGGCCTGTGCTATCCAGAAGGTCAGACCAGAGGATCTAATGAGCCCAAATATCTGCAAAATCTGAATATGGGAATATCAGTGCGTCTCATGGGATGACATCATTAGGAAGCTTGAGGTGATCAGATTATGAGGGGAAACATGGAGATAGAAGTAGCTCTTCAGGGTCCCATTTTGTCTATTCTCCCCACCCCCTGTACCCGAGAAACAAACAGCCAACCAACCCGCACTGAAGGAATAATGTGATCCCTGGCTCTATTGATAACAGAGCTGGTCAACACTTTTCCATCAACATATTCCTCTGGCGAAAAGTGACTTTTTGACCAAAATGAACATTTTCAGAGAAAATTTTAATGTTGGTTGAAATTTTCTGTTTTTTTCCATGAAAAACTGAAAGACAAAAATATTCAGTTTTCAAAAACTGAATTTTTTTAAAATCAAAAACAGTTTTTGGAAAAACCCAAAATATTTTGGCTTTTGTCATAGAAAAAATGTGGGAAATTTTGAAAAGAAAAAACCCCCAGAACAATATTTGAAATTTCTCAAGAGTGAGAATGGGCATTTTGAGCAGTTCTAACACAGAGCCCATCGTAGCCACACACAAACACTGCATGCCACTTGCCCTCTCCCCTTTCATTCCACCCGTGTGTCAGCTGGTGTGAGGCTGCAATTAACCACCCTTTTATCTGATTAAACCAGGTTTGAACTCTCATTTCCCACACATGGTAATCTACAGCCCTGATTACATTTCAGCAGCGGTCTGTGACAGGAAAGGGGAAAAATGTGCTGAAGGGGTATATTAGCCAAAGCATTACTAGTCAGTTTGAGAGTTAATTGGATTGGATTGAAAAGCATTTAATCTGAGCTGAGTTCAATTTAATAGAGACACTGTATCCATGCCCCCCCCCCACATCTGGCCAGTGATTTTGGGGAGCACAGATTGCCATCTTCATTCTGCTTCAGTCCCAGCTGCCGTTTGCTGATATCATATTTAACAAGGAAATAAAAGCTTCCAGATTACACTGGTAAACTCCCTGAGCCGACAAGCTCTCTGCAGAGTACACTAGCTTCTCTGTGTCTTACTCCTCTGTCTGGTCCGTCAAGATAAGGCTCAGAAAGCAGCTATTCCAGCCCGCAAAGAACACGATTCCCCCATCTAGTTTTTATGTCACTGCTGCTTTCTATCCCTCCCATTTCTTTTGAAATGGCTAAGAGCATTGGGGTGACTTAAAAGCTGCCAGAATGACTTTCCTGTAGCCTCTGACTGGGTGAGCTCAAAGATTTGTTATTGGCAAACAAATTGGCTTCGTCTCAAAGACATGGATCTCTGACAAAAATTATAAAGGAATAATAACAATAAAACCCATCCCTCTATAGAGAAAAAAAGTCTCCTGGCTTTTTGCATGATGTCAGCCAGAACCAGCACTGATTATGGAGACTCTGCTAACTTTTCTCCCTCGCTTCATAAACTACTTATTCCATAAAATTCTGGAAGGTACAGAGTGACTGGCTCATGACTTCATGGCCAATGCCAGAAGGAAAAGGGACTTGCACCCTTTTGGGGAGTTTCAAATCAGGATGGCAAAAGGCAATTGTTGCATGATTTATAAATCCTAGCCTGGGCCTGAGAAGCTGGTATGTAGATGTGAATGAAGCTTAGAGTTGGATTGGGGTTGAAATTCAGGTTTGGATTCAGTGGCACATACATCTCAGTTTCAGCTCCAAAATGGCAGAAGTCTCTCAAGAGTTCTGCCATCTTGAATGGTGGAGATCTCATGAAATCAGTTGCTTCTGAAAGATTTCCACCATCTTGAGCTGCATCCAAATGACAAATAAAGCCCTTTTGGTTTTGGATCTGACCTGGGAAATAAAACTGTAGTGGTTTGTCTTGGATCTGTGCACTCAGTTACAGCTTCCCCCATGCCCAAATGAGGATGGAGGTGGAGATTTAGATCTCAGGTTCTGGTTTGGGGCCATCTCTAACAAATACCCAGGGCTTACAGGAGATGTTTTTACTATGCCCACACAGCCATGGAATAAGGCTCCACAGACACATGCATTTGTTCTGTAGCAGTTAATCTTTTGGCAACAAAAAAGTTCTGATTCCATCTAATAGGGGGCAGTGATAGGAAGTTAAGAAGTTCTGATTCCATCCAATAAGGGGCATTAGAACACATTCCTGCTAATCTTTCAATTTGTTACACTGTATAAGATCACCTGCTCTGTGCAGGAAATGTGAAAAAGAAAACTATGGAAGAACAATTTGGCTGAATGATTTTGACAGTCTAGGATCTCTCTTCCTTCATTACTAGAGAGGTTTGGATCAACAAAGGATGTGGACTGCCTGGGAGGTCCTGTCCTGCTGCTTCTTCCTCCAGATGAACACAAGGTCTTCGGACTAAGACCTCATGATTGTGATTGTTGTGTCACAACAACCAGAGGAGAAGGCTGGGGGAAATGAGCAGCAGGATCAGGTGATATCTTAGAAGGTCCTGCTTTTCCCCAGATGTGCCTTGTAGTTAAGAATGAGGGGAAAGGAAACATATATGGTATTCAAAGCTTTCCAAAATAAGTTAGCTACTGTTTAAATCATACAGTTAATATATTAAACTCATCACTTCATGTTTACATATGTTGGTGTTAAGAATCGGCCTTCCCAGTTCTGGAATATTAATGATAACACTTTGCCCTTCCATAATGCCTTCCATATGAGGATCTCAAAGCACTTTATAGACAGTAATAAACTTCACTTGGAGATAGGAAAGCACTATCCCCATTTTGCAGATAGGGAAACAAAGGCACAGAGAAGATATGTCACCAGCCCAAGGTCATGCAGGGTTTGTCTACATAGCAAGCAGATACCTGCAGCTGGCCCATGCCAACTGACTTGGGAGGGAGCCTGACCTCTGGGACCTTACCACTGCACACTGTCCTAAAGCCCAGGATCCAGCCAGAGCCCAGAAGTCTACACAGCAATGAAACAGCCTGAATCAGATGGCATGGGCCAGTGGTGGGTTTATCTTTGCTGTGTAGACATACCCTCAGTGAATCAGTGGTAGAGTCAGGAATGGGAAACACAGATCAACTGACTGCCAGTCCTGTGCTTTAGCCACAAGGGCACCTTTATTAGTTAACTGAGTAATGAATCTCTTTCACTTACCTAGAATTCCAATCGCTGCCGTAAGTAGACTCATCACTGAAGTATCTGAGCCTGGGAGGCCTTTCCCCTCCCTTTGGAGTCAATGGCCATCCATCCGTGAGCAGGTATTTGACAACCTGGCCTGCTGACATGCTGGCTTGGGCCCTGATCCTGCAGTGGCTCTGTGCAGGCACAAGAGTTCATCTACACATATCTAACTGTGGGATTGGGGCCATGATGGCTTTACTCTGAGCTGTGAAACTTTCAGATCCAGTAGGTCAAACTCTGATCTCTGTTTTACTTGTGTAAATTCACAGTAACTCTGGATTTACACCAATATAACTAACAGATCAGAATCTGGATTACCATTGGCATGGAAGAGAGAGGGTTAGAACAGGGGACAGAAAGTTAGGGACCTCTGTCACTGACCAGCTGTATAATCTTGGGCAAGACACTTAATCTCTCTGTATCACAATTTCCTCTTCTGTGAGCTCCCAGTCACAGGAGTGGTGTGTCCTGCCGATTAGTGCTTGCATGGGCTTTGATCTCTTAGGATGAGAAGCACAGCAGGAGTCTAAAACACTGTGATTAACAAGGACACCTTCCCCCCCACCCCCATACAGGAGGGCCCGACAACATTTTGCCATTATAGAGCATCAGTTTTGCCAGCCATAAGAATTCAAAAATCATGAGTTCGGTGCTAAAAAAAAAATCCTTGAGACTGACTTAAAGAGTCACGAGACTGGCTTAAATATCATCATCCTTGTGTGAGGTCCTTTAAGGGGGGTGTGTCACATTTTCAACCTTTCTCTGCTAGAAATGTTCTTTTAGAAGGAAAACCAACAATCACATGACTCCAGGAGTTGAAGCTTTAAGAAAAAACAACTAATGCAAGACTTGCAATAGCATCAGGCTAGCTGGCGATAGGCAGTATGGAAAGCACCAATGTAATTTACTTGAAGGTCCAGCTCCATTTTGAGATCTCTACACTGGATCTCAAGGACTTAATATCCAAAAGTTGTTAATTTCATTTCAGAATTTAGGCCTATTCTTTTAAAGAGATCACTAAGCATTTGGCTCCCCCAACATTTGGGAAATCATTGCCCAAAGAGGTATAAAAATTCACTGTTCCCTCCCATCTCTAATTTACAGGCATTGATGTAATGATCTCCCCACCCCCACACACTGCAGGCAATTTATTGATTGCTCTGTGTCCATATATTTTAAATGTTTGCTTATTTATGGACTTTATTTACGGACAAAACTCCTTTCTCCATTCAATCAGAGAGCAGAGAATCAGTAGATAAAATGGCCGCATTCAACAGCACTAATGTCACAGCACTACCCTGGCTAATGAACTGAAAATGTGTGATATCTCACCCCTTAGCCATTCAATTTACTTCCACCACGCCAACCAGCCTCAGCCCATTCTAGCTGTGGAGAGGGTGGCTGTTGCTCAGCTGATCCACCCTGCTTGGCTGATTCTCCTAATCAGCTCAAAATAATTTGGGCTTGTTAATTAAAATGGAAAAACAACAGATACCAACAAGGCTTGTTTGTTGGTTAATTAGCACTAGAAAAGGTCATCTTGGCTCACAAAGTTACTAGTAAAGCCAGGATTTATTAACTATTAAGCGACTAAGGCTATGTCTACACTGCACTTTCCTTGTTAAAACTTTTGTTGCTCAGGGGTGTGAAAAAAATACATCCCTGACCGACAAAAGTTTTAGCGACGAAAAGTGCCAGTGTGGACAGTGCTTTGTCAGTGGGAGATGCTCTCCAGTCGACAAAGCTACCACCCCCAGTGGGGGTAGATTTATTTTGTCAACAGGAGACCTCTCTCCTGCTGACAAAGAGCGGCTACACTATGTACTTTACAACGGCACTGCTGTGCTGGCACAGCTGTGCCACTGTAAGGTGCACAGTGTAGACATAGCCTAATTCAATGTGGTTTAGCAATGCCCCAGAGCCTTCAATGGACCTGCAGTCATATCTGCCTGGCATTGGCACTGTACAGGGCAACACTTGGATGGAGACTTTATTATGGGCTTGATCCTGAGCAGCTGATAGAACCAATTGCTCCTCCAAGGAATTTGTCTGGTGTCGAGGGCTCAGCCACTCCAGCAGGGTCAAACCCATTGTGTGTCTTTGGGGGTTCAGGCTGTCGGGAGGTACCTGGAGGTTGAAGCTATTAATACAATCATAAGAGATTAGGGTTGGAAGAGACCCCAGAAGGTCATCTAGTCCAACCCCCTGCTCAAAGCAGGACCAACCCCAACTAAATCATCCCAGCCACGGCTTTGTCAAGCTGGGCCTTAAAAACCTCTCAGGATGGAGATTCCACCACCTCCTTAGGTAATCCATTCCAGTGCTTCACCACCCTCCTAGTGAAATAGTTTTTTCTAATATCCAACCTAGATCTCCACCACAGCAACTTGAGACCATTGCTCCTTGTGTCATCTTCCACCACTGAGAACAGCTTAGCTCCCTCCTCTTTGGAACCCCCTTTCAGGTAGTTGAAGATTGCTATCAAATCCCCCCTCACCCTTCTCTTCTGCAGACTAAATAAGCCCAGTTCCCTCAGCCTCTCCTCAAAAGTCATGTGCCCCGGCCCCCTAATAATTTTTGTTGCTCTCCGCTGAACTCTCTCCAATTTGTTCACATCCTTTCTGTAGTGGGGGCCCACAGTAATCCAGATGTGGCCTCACCAGTGCTGAATAGAAGGGAATAATCACTTCCCTCAATCTGCTGGCAACACTCCTACTAATGCAGCCCAATATGCCATTAGACTTCTTGGCAAAAAGGGCACACTGTTGACTCATATCCAGCTTCTCTTACACTGTAATCCCCAGGTCCTTTTCTGTAGAACTGCCGCTTAGCCAGTCAGTCCCCAGTCTGTAGCAGTGCATGGGATTCTTCTGTCCTAAGTGCAGGACTCTGTTGAACCTCATCAGATTTCTTTTGGCCCAATCCTCTAATTTGTCTAGGTCACTCTGGACTCTATTCCTACCCTGCAACATATCTACCTCTCCCCACAGCTTAGTGTCATCTGCAAACTTGCTAAGGGTGCAATCCATCCCGTCATCCAGATCATAATGAAGATGTTGAACAAAACTGGCCCCAAGACCGGCCCCTGGGGCACTCTGCTTGATAGCAGCTGCCAACTAGACATCAAGCCATTTATCACTACCCATTGAGCCCGACGATCTAGCCAGCTTTCTATTCAACTACTGCACAGCACAAACTGTGCCATCCTGCATATGTGTCTCCTGGAGGGGCCTCACCTGAACTCAAAGGAGAATTCAATCTCCAAGGACTGTTGTCTTCTACCCTTCTGTGAATACTGTCAACAAGGGGACCAACTGTGGCAGAGTGTTTGTAATACGGGTACCTGGAAGTTGTACTGAAAACCACCCAACACATTGCTCACATGCCTCTGAATGGCTCAAAGAGAGTAATACTTTTGGGGTTAAATCCACTGAAGTCAATGATAAAACTGCCATGATTTCCCCACTGATGCTTATGGAGGACAAGGCATTGCTCATTCTTCCCTATGGTTTCCCCCACCCCATCCAGGCAGTAAGTTCTCCAGGACAGATCCTCAGTTGGGGTAAATGGGTGCAGCTCCACTGACTTCAGTGGAATTTCATCCATTAACACCAGCCACAGAGAATCTGGCCCTCCCGCTTTACTTCTCCTCTGCTCCTGAAGAGGCCAACCCCTAGAGCAGCCAAGGCACCTGACTCCAGCATTCTAGAGTAAGAGCCACAGATACTGCTATGACACCACTGACAGGGGCTAGTACTGCTGTGTGGTCTAGTGGATAGAGCTCTGGTCTGGGACTCAGACCTGGCTTCTATTGTCAGCTCTGCTCCTTGCCTGCTGGGTGACCTTGAGCAAGTCACTTTGCCACTCTATGCCTCAATTTCCCCACTTATAAAATGAGGTTAATGATACTGACTGCATTTGAAAAGATGATGAGATCTACTGATTAAAAATATTACAAGAGCTAGGTATGATTAGTACTGTACATCTAGCAGTGCCATGCTGAATACATAAAGAGTGCAGTATTATTAAGAAGCACCAAGGATCATGGGAGCCTGGTTCAGTGTTGAACAATAAGAATGATTGTGTTTACATGTCACCTTTCATTCCATAGCACACCACCAGCTGCAGGATGAACTATACCCTCTCATGTGTAAAGTTACTAGGCTAGCTGGGCAGCACAGGGCACAGCTCTCCAACCTCAGTCCTCCCCATGTTCTGAGATCCACAGAGAAATCCTTAGGCTCTTAGGGCACCTGTGCAACTCCCCAAGCTCCTCTTTTCCTCCAAGGGCAGCAGATCTCCCTTAGTGCCAGGCTATCATGGTGTTCTCTTGCAGTGTAGGTGCCAAGGGTCTGATCCTTTGGGCCTCTCTCATAGGAGTTGTTTTGCTGAAGGCAGGGCTGCAGGAGTGGGCCGTCTTCAGGAGAGGCCAGATCACCGAAGCTGGTAACATGAGGGCAGATACTTGCTGCAGAACTGCTCAGGGCAGTGCATTAACCCAGTATCTGATGCCATGGATCAGGGTGAGATCCTGCTTGAAACAGCCATGAGCCATCCTCTGAATGCTGCTGCTCCCACGTCTCTCTCCTCGGCCATCTCTGTGGATCTGTGTCCAAGAAAATAAGTCCCCACTTTCCCCCAGGAAGCAGCGTCTCACTCTGGTTTGAATTCTGACCTCTTAGCCCCTTCTCACTGCCCTTGCCTGGGAGCCTCTCTCCAAAGTGACGCTTCAATAGGGAATCAAGATGCCTGAAAATTGTGACTCGGTAATAACTAGCCTTCAGGCAGACACGTGCTGGGTGATATTAACGGGATTAGGGCTATAATGCAAAGCACTTCAGAGAGCCATATCTGATGGTGCTATTCACTGCCATGAAATGCATCTGCTCCTATTGTCTGCTCAGCAAGTGCCTCTAGGTAAGGGACAATGCCCTAATTTCATTTAACTGCCCTGGACAAAAAGAGGAGGCAATTTCCATCCTTAAAAAGAAGAGGAATAATGTGGAGCAGAAGGTGGTAAAATCATGTCAAAAGCCCATCATACATGGAAATGGAAAGGATATGTTGTATTTGAGCACACTCCCATGAATCTGCCATGTATTTTTGTTTCTTTCCTCATAGATGGTTTCTGTTCACACCCAGCTCTCCCACCATTAATCTGGTAACGTTCACAGTCCTGTATTTGGCCCAGGCTGTGGTCATCACTTGGAAAGCTGTGGACAGAATTACAGGCCCTGCAAAAGTGGACAGGATGAGGCCAAATTCATCCCTGATGCAAACACTTATTGATTTAGTTTATTGAAAGGACAGTTCAGAAAAGAACTACAAGAATGATTTGAGCTCTGGAAAACCTGTCTTACAGTGAGAGACCAATTGCTGATGCTAGAGTAGTGATTTGATCATGTTCTATAAGTGCCTATGTGGGAAGAGATTTCTGATAGCAGATGGCTTTTTAATTTAGTAGGGGGGAGGGACAGTTCAGTGGTTTGAGCATTAGCCTGCTAAACCCAGGGTTGTGAGTTCAATCCTTGAGGGGGCCATTTAGGGATCTGGGGCAAAAATTGGGGATTGGTCCTGCTTTGAGCAAGGGGGTTGGACTAGATGACCTCCTGAGGTCCCTTCCAACCCTGATATTCTATGATTCTTTGAATACATTCCTGGTTCACCTTTACAGGCCTCTGCCATGGGAGGTCTTTTAGCCCCAGCACAGCAGATCGTGTCAATGGAAGCAAGTGTTATCCAAGCAGCCAAGTGGGACTCAAGAGGAATGGGGGTCAACACCTTGAAATCTGCAGGATGCTCCTGAGTTTTATCGATTCAGCCCAAAGTCCAGCCCATAGTCCAGCTGAAGAGCCCTGCATTTGCTCCAGGCCTCCTACTAGCTATGCAGGATGGCACACAGAGGGTCAAGTCCCTCCCGCATTTCCCTCAGCACACCATGTCCACATCCATATACATGTTGTGGGTCTTGGCATTAATCCTAACAGAAGTGACAAGGCTCTAAGTCAGACCTGGGTCTGAGATGCTTCCAGAGCTGTATCCTGTCCCTCTCCTTAGCTCTTGCTTGCCCTGGAGAGACTCTCAACCTCATATACATCTGCACTGGAGCTAGAGAGTCTGGTTGCCAGCCTGAGTCAGCAGAGTGACACTACACCTCCAGTACATCATTACACCCTGTTGCAAAATGGTTCCCAGGCCAATATAGAACACATCTGAAAAGTTTAAGAAACCATTCCAGCCTTTTGGGGCCTTCTCAATATTGATCTGCCAGAGCTTTGGTAGTTCACCATCAGTGGCAACTTTGTATTACGTGGCCTGGACCATCCACTACAACCTGGTCTGGAAAATAGTATCTTTTCTAGGAGCTCTTTGGGTCTGGTCTGCTGTCCAGTCTCTTTAAATCCTCCTTGGCTCTGAGCTCAGCTCAGGGCCTTTTTCTCTTGGTTAAGCCGGGGGGGATGGGAGGGAAATAAATTGTCCAACACTTAATCCCGTTGAGAAGTGAAACAAGGCCATAAATATCTGCCAGATTCACATTAGCTGATTTATAGGTCTCCCTTATTAATCTGCTTAACCCTGCATGACGGATGTGCTGGGGGCCCCACTCCTCATTCATCCAGCACTGAGATCACATGGAAATCACCCCCTTCATGGAGATGAATCCCACCTGGTGGAGAGTGAGAGAGCTGCTTTGGCCTGGTCCGTTGGACACCCAAACAAGGCAGAAAGCCTCTAAATGTCCTAGGTCTTCACTGCATTTGATTGATGCTCACTGATCTGACCTGATGTGATCAAAAGGCCATACATTGCCCACTATTCTTCTTGTATGGCTGAACTGGGGCTGCACAGGGGGTGTCATTAAGACCATAATTTGGCCTAAAGTGTCTAACTAGTTACCTGCTATCCTTGCTGGAGTGCTGGGAGATGATGACAAGGAGGAGAATGATGGTCATATCCAATCTATTTAGTATATTTAGCTTAGTTTGCGTTTTTTGTTTTGCTAGGTAATCTGCTTTGATCTGTTTGCCATCACTTATAATCACTTAAAATCCATTTTTTTGAAGTTAATAAACTTGTTTTGTGTTTTAATCCAAAGCAGTGAGTTTTGGAGTGCTTGGAGAAAATCTCTGCTTGGTTACCACAAGTGTGCATTGTTCTCTTCACATTGAGGGAGAGGTGGATCGGGAATTAAACCCATATACTGGCTAGATTTGACCAGGGCAAGAACTGCTCTGAGGTACTAGGCTGGGAAGCTGGTGGTTAGAGAGTCTGCATGTAACTGCAGCTGGGTGTGTCCCTACCTGTGTGAATGCTGGCGAAAGTGCAGGCTGGAGGGCTTTGTAGCTTGACACAGCAGCACAGTGTGAGAGGGAGCCCAGGCTGGTGGGTCAGGGGGCTCAAGGGTACCCCAATTCCAGGTGGCACCTGGGGGAACCCATCGTACAGGCTACGTATTGTTTGGTTCCCTCTGCTGTATGATGTGGAGGGGAATCAGTTGCACTGAGAGAGAAGATGCCCAAGTGGTACCATAATATCCTGTCTGTTGCATGGTAATGGGCAGCAGCTGAAGGGAGAGGAGGCGGAGTCTGGGAAACATCTACTCCAGAGGCCACCATCCCTTCTCAGGACAGCTGTAGGAGTCTTCTCTTCCTGCTGCCTGGAGTATCAATGACTGCCCCTTGGAGGATTTTTAGGCCCTGGGGATTAGTCAGGGGAGCAGCACTGCAGAGACATAGTGCTGTGGAGGGCTGGGGATAAGTGCTGATGGGCAAGTCCCTGAACATGGATGGAATTCTGTTCTAGTGAACGCTGTGACTCAGCTACTGTGCCAAAGGGTACCTGGTCCAGTGGTGGTCCAACCCAGGCCTTGTTGCAGGCAGCTCAGTGCTCCCTTTCTGGGCAATCGGACTCAGGGGAGGGTGCATATGGCCCCAAATCAGCAGCACACAACAGAAAGCCTCTTTGCAGGCTCTGATGACAGTGTTCTTTCCTTGCTATGGCCTAGCTCAGGCTAGCTCCAGAAGGGGCTTTCCAGATGCTTGGCAGGAGGAACAAACTGATGGTGCTGGAATCTTTTTTTAGCTCCCCTGGCTGGATGCAAGAAACTGATATGCCACCAACTGTCCCTCTCCCCCTAAGCAAACACACCATGCACAGGAAAGAAAAGCCTTTGCAAAGCTGCCCTTTCTCCAGGTTCATGGACTGCAGGGCCATGGCCATTGACTCTGTGGGTGCTCTGGGGCTGGAGCACCCGTTGAAAAAAAATAGCGGGTGCTCAGCACCCACCAGCAGCCTTGTGGATCAGCTCTTCCCCTGCCAGCCCTCCTGCCCACCGGCCCCACCGATCAGCTCCTCCCCGTCCCTCCCAGTGCCTCACACCTGCTGTGATCAGCTGTTCAGCGGCATTCAGGAAGCACTGGGGGAGTGGGGGCAGGAAGAGGAGGGGGAGGGGGGCAGAATGGGGCAGAACAAGGGTGGGAGGAGGCAGGGGGGATGGGGGCTTGGGGGAAGGGGTGAGGGGGGGGCAAGGCCTGGGGCAGAGTGGAGGTCCAGCACTTCCCAGGAACTGGAGAGTCGGAGCCTCTGGGCAGGGTTTATTATATTGTTCACAAGCCTGTAGGACTAATAAAGCTGCAGCGTGCTGTTACTATGCACTGCAAGTGGCTTCCTGTGTGCAGCTCTTAGCAGGGGATCCAGATCCAAACTTTCTCACATTTTAGGTTGGTTTGGATCCATGGAAATCCCCCTCCCCATACACATGGGAACTGAACTTTCCTGGGAAACACCCAATGGATGAATACCCATGTGATTGAGCAAGGCCTCCTGAAGCAAGGAAGTCTGGCTAACATCCTGTTTTCACTTTCTCAGTGCAGCTGCGCTTCTGGGTTCTGGTCCTGCTGGAAGCAGAGAAGCTACAGGCTGTCCACAGACATTGACCAGGAGACCTCCTGAGAGGGCCATCTCCAGCACGAGCTTTGCAGATCTGTCAGGTTCACATGGCACTGGCAAACATCCAGGCTTCTGAGTGGTTCCCTGAACTGATGCTGCGAATCGTGGGATGTTCCCATTACCCATGTGCTGATTCTAGCGGGTCCTGCATGGGAAAAATGGGGTACAGAAGAAGGTACAAGACCACCTTTTCCCTCCCTTTTGGGCTAGCCACAATCAAACTGGGGGAAGTGAAGGCACTGTACAAGGCAAGTGCTGTCAAAGCTAGTCTGTGCCTAGAAAGGGACAAAAGAGGGTATGCCCCTGCCCCCACTCCACAAGACTACATGAGAATGCATGCTTCCCCCTTCCAAAGGATGGTAAAATCACAGCACCAGTGTGCTTTGCCTGGGACACCCAGCTGGAATTCTGGCTGAGTCAGTGAGAGTTCCTCCAGGTACTGGGCAGCCCCTTCTCACTCCATCCAGTGGCTTAAAAAGCTCTCATCAGGCCCTGCATCTTTGGGAGCCCAGGCCCATTCCTCTCCTTAGTATTTATAGAGCAACAATCACTATAGTATAAGAAGCTGAAATGTCTTTGGTTAGGTTTCTAGCTGGGCTGTGGAATGCTATTATTTGCCACTAGATGGCATTGTGACAGCTGCAGACAGAGGCACCCTGGGCTCCCCTGGCAAGCTTTGGAATGTGCAACAATCAAACCCTCTGCCCCTTACTAGTGTGGCTTCTGATTGTGCCAGCCCAAGAGACACAGAGCAAAGTGACCAAGAAGTGGCTCTGAGGCACCACTCTGTGCATGCATCATGCCTCCACACTGCTCTTCACCCAGCCCATATGGCTAGCATTCTCTTCCTCCCCAATAGATCACATGGTGATTAGAAATCGACATGACAGATGGACAGTTTTCACACACCGAACAGCTACATGGCATGGAACTGACAAGATTCCCAGCTTCAGTGAGATAAATCTAAGCAGCTGAATCTGAGACAAGATGCATGAATCTAGGGCCTGATTCTACCATGTATTTGGGGTGGTATGCACAGCTGAGTTAATGTTGCTTCACCTGCCTAGATAATATAATTTGATCAAATGCATGGAAAGTTCACAGTGGGGGGGGAAGAAATGCCAGTAGGGGAATGAATGGCAGTCAGTCCCACTAGACACACCTCTGCTGGCACAGCCAAAACCAACCAACCAAAAAACGCTCAAGGAAGCAGAACAAAGGATCTGGAGCCTGAAGGAACCTAAGGGTGAGGAACTAAGAGTGGCAAGGCAGAAAGAAAATCCTTTAAAAATAAATAAATTACACCAGTTTGAAGAGTCTGGAAAAACTCTCCTGAATCTTTAAATACCACTTCTAAATTATTCATCTCCTGATATGAGAGCCCTGTAGCCTATTACAAATCTATTCAGTGAGAGGCAGAGACAGGCAGATGCAGCAGGCCTGACTTCCCTATCACCCCCAGTGGCATTGCACTGGTACAGAACTCTACTGGCAAAGCAAACATATTTTGTTTCCTTAACACCGAGATCCTTTCATCTCACCTGGCCGTGGGGAACATTCTCCGAGATAGAATTCCAGATGATAACCTAAGACCATGAGCTATGTGCTAATGGAGCATGCTGCCCACTCCTATCACTGGGCCACGTGGAGCCAGATCTATTGACATCAGTGGCTTTAAACTGGCTGAAGATCTGGTGCCCTAACTTGTATTTTTATCCTTGGGCTGAGGTTTTTGTGCATGTCTTACTCCAGCCTCCTCCCTCGCTTTCTAATTTGTATCTAATTAAAACAATAACTGGAAGATCCAGAACAGGATCCCCAAGGTACCATGGATCCAGGCATGTTAATGGGAAGTGATTTACCTGCATTACAGGCCCCAGTTGATAAGTTTGGCTGAGCAGGCAAACCAACACTTGGCTATGATAAGATGAGTGTTTCCCAGTCCCGGAACCTGAAACATTCTAGGAGAGCTAGATCGTCCATGGGACTGTAAATGTTCCTATAGTATCTTATGTAAATCCTGCTTTATTCTCAGGTGCCAGTCCTGATTCACAGCACTGTCAAGAAGCTGTTTCTATTCAGACACACAGAGATATTTTGAAAGAATAGCTGTAGGTTCTTAAAACAACAAACCAAGCTAGTGCATCTGGACATCTCTTGAAAGCCCTTCTGTTCTAATTGAAGCCAAGTGAAAATAATTCTCACTTTAGGTGGAAAAAAAAAGATAAAGTTTTCACAGACTAGAAAGTGCTCACCCCATCCCCCCATTGTTCTGTGCAAAGGAACAAAAATAGACATTGTCACTACGAAAAATGGAAGAGGCACAGAAATATGTGGATTTGCCCTGGGAGAGAATTTTGCTGTTTGAAGCCACAATCTTTTTGCAAAAGGGGTGACATTGTCCTCCTGCATTATGTTTGCAAGAATCCAGATGCAGAGCAAAACCAGGCTACTTTACCTCT
This sequence comes from Dermochelys coriacea, assembly GCF_009764565.3. Classification (NCBI taxonomy): domain Eukaryota; kingdom Metazoa; phylum Chordata; order Testudines; family Dermochelyidae; genus Dermochelys; species Dermochelys coriacea. Next base: position 39,704,325 of record NC_050077.1, read on the forward strand.
CCCGATCACAGAATCATAGAATATCAGGGTTGGAAGGGACCTCAGGAGGTCATCTAGTCCAACCCCCTGCTCAAAGCAGGACCAATCCTCAACTAAATCATCCCAGACAGGGCTTTGTCAAGCCTAACCTTAAAAACTTCTAAGGAAGGAGATTCCACCACCTCCCTAGGTAACCCATTCCAGTGCTTCACCACCCTCCTAGTGAAAAAGTTTTTCCTAATATCCAACCTAAACCTCCCCCACTGCAACTTGAGACCATTACTTCTTGTTCGGTCATCTGCTACCACTGAGAACAATTTAGATCCATCCTCTTTGGAACCCCATTTCAGGTAGTGGTAACCAAGCTCAGATTTTCCCCAGACACTTTAGTCAAAAGCACACTGGTTTGGATTAAAACATAAAATAAATTTATTTACTTCAAAGGGATAGATTATAAATGATTATAAGTGATAGCAAACAGATTAAAGCAGATTACCTGGTAAATAAATAAAACTGCAAACTGAGTTTAACATACTAGATAGGTAGGATATAAATTAGCAAATTCTCACCCTGAGTGATAAATAGGCTGGCAGATTCTTAAGGCATAAACTGCCTCAGCTTTGCAGCTTGGTTTTTTCCAGGTTTTTATACACAGGCTAGAAATCCCTTTGGTCTGGGACCATCACTTCCCCCTGTTCAGACTTTATTTCCACTACAGTGTGTGTTGGTGGGTCAGTGGGTGTGTCAAATACACAGTGTATGTGTGTGTGTGTGAGCATGTATCTAGTATGATTTTTGTGTCTTTTGTGTAAGTGTCTAGTTTGGGGTGGGCATATGTCTAGTACAGTGCATGTGTGTTGCTTTGGTGTGAGTATGTGTCTACTGCCATGTCTGGCACTAGTATGTGTGTTTAGGACAGTGTGCATGCATGTTGTGTTGGTGTGGGTGAGCCTATGTGTGTTTTGCGTTGGTTTGTGTATGTGCCCAGTACCATGTGGATGTGCCTAGATTTCTTGATGACATTAATGCATTACTTTTTGAAGTCTGCTTTCTTGCACTCTGTCAAAACTCTGGTCCATTTCTCAACCATCAGCTGACCAAGCCCAGCCTTAAAAACAGTGTGTGTGTTCCTGCTTGAAGTTCTTTCTGAAAAGCAGGAAAAATGCTGCAATAAAAAAAAAACAAAAAATCCCCCAACAACAATAAAACAACAACCTTGGAAAGAGCTATTTTTCCTCTAGCCTTTTTTTTTATTCCAACCAATCCATTGAGTTTTACTGCTTCATCTTTCATTACAGCATCCACAGTCTTATACATAACATAATAGAAATACATAATAAAACACATAGTGTATCAGTAGGTGGATATTGCTGGCCTAGCAAACCCTATGTAAATGCACTGCAGAGAGCATTCCAGCACCAGATGCATTGCAAGTGGGGAAGGGGGTTCAGAGGTCAGGTCTCAGTCCCTTGGGCTGGGTTTGAGATCTAGTGAGCATAAACTCTTACCAGCCTCCTGATGCCATGGTGGGGCTAGAAATGCCCCTGGCTGGTGCAGTAATGGTGAGAGAAGACAAAGGGAGTGTCAGGAATGTCAGAGTAGGTAAAGTATGGGGCCCAGTCGGAGAGAGCCGAGGCCAAGGTGGAGATAGGGTCTGATTGCATCCCAGTGGATGGCAACACTGACATTGCCACTGAACAAATTCACTTTGCAGCCCTTCTTTTTCTTATGATTTCCTCTGCTCTCCATTCATAGCCTGCCAGAGCCATGAATGGCAGCGGTCCCTGTACTCAGCTATCTATAATAACACTGCACACTTAGGACCAATCCAAAGGCCGCTACAGCCAGTAGAAAGATTCTCATTGATTCCAGTGTTGGGCTAAACCCTTACATAGCACATTTACAAAGCTCTTTACAAAGCAGGAATATTACTGGGGTGCCACTGAGCCCCCTGACCCATCAGTCTGGGCTCCCTCTCACATTGTATTGCTGTAACAAGCTGCAAAGCCCTCCAGCTTACACTTTCACCAGCATTCATACAGGTAGGGACACAACCAGCTGCAGTTACACGCAAGCTCTCTAATCACCAGCTTCCCAGCCTGGGATCCCAGAGCAGTACTGTCCTGCCCTGGTCAAATCTGGCCAGTACATGGATTTAATACCTGGTCCGCCTCTCCCTCAATTTGAAGAGGACCTACCAACGCACACTGTAGTGGACACATACACATACCAATGCACATCATGCACACACCCACACCTTTCATCTTCTACCTTTTGGTGTTTCAGTCTGTATTTCCTGAGTTTATGCTAAGAGCCAGACATGCAGAGTTGTGCCCATGTGCAATTATTGGAAGCGTGCGCACAAGCCACCGGCAGGAGCAGTGACCAGGTCTGGAACTGGGATATTTGTGCATGCAATTTGGTAAATCTGAACTTAAGTGATTTTGCAGCCCCCCTGCTTTGCATACATCTAGTGCATTTAAATACAACCTAATACACTATTTCTTCTCCCACCCCCCACGATTCTTAATAACCATGGCTGAGATTTAATGACATGTTATTTTAAAACCAGATGGAGAGATTGTATGAAGCATTACTGCAGTTCAGGGTGATTTATTCACACAACAGTACAATTTATCAGTACCAAAGGTTTGAAGATGGCAGTCATCTGTTTTATGGAGCTGAAAGGTAGATGCTGTATGGTGCCCAAGGTCCATAGAATAATGCAGTTGTAATAGGAAGGAATTTGCTAAATGGATTCAGGGTTGAACATTTAGATCATCTAGACACATCAGCCCAGATTTGGAAATGAGCCCTGCTCCCAGTTAGGGAACTGAACATGGATCAATTTTCTGAACTCCTTACTATCCAGCTGCTCTCTCTGTGACACCTCTGGCCACATTTTCAAAATGGCTCTGCACCCATCCAGTGGGCAGAATCCTTCTGAAAACCTGCCACTTACACACAATCAGAATGCAGCCGACAGTGCAGTGATGATGCACGAAGCAGAACAAATCCCAGCTCCCCTTCGCACAGGGATTCGCAGTGTACTCAAAAGGCGGATCACATCTGCATTAGAGATTGTTTTGTGGGACATCTCTCCTCCCATTTGCCATCAGCCAAGCCGTCACACAGAACTGCTGGCTTTCGGATAGCTTTGTACCCAACCTAGTGTAAAGCTGTTCGAATTCAGGGCAGGATGAAGTGGGCAGTTGTGTGTGTCCTCAACAGCATACATGCGTGTGTGTATGTATAAAGGAGAACTGGTTGACATAATTTATTTAGACTCCCAAAAGGCCTTTGAAAAGGTCCTTACACAAGAGGTTATTAAAGAAGCTAAATTGCCACAGAGTGAGAGGCAAAGTATTGTCATGGATTAAAAACTGGCTAACAGGCAGAAAGCAAAGAGTAAGATTAAATGGCAAATTTTTACCAGGACAAAAGGTGAACAGTGTGGGCCTCAGGGTTTCATACTATGTCCCACATTGTTTAATGTATTTATTAATGATCTTGAAAGGGAAATGAGCAGTGAGGTAGCAAAATCTGCAGATGACTCAAAGTGATTTAGGTTGGTCAGGATCAGAGAGGACTATGGAGAACTTCTGAGAAACCTAAACAAGATCAGTGAATGGGCAACATGATGGTGAGGCCTCATCTGGAGTACTGTGTCCAGTTTTGGGCCCCACACTACAAGAAGGATGTGGAAAAAATTGGAAAGCGTCCAGTGGAGGGCAACAAAAATGATTAGGGGTCTGGAACACATGACTTATGAGAAGAGGCTGAGGGAACTGGGATTGTTTAGTCTGTGGAAGAGAAGAATGAGGGGGGATTTGATAATTGCTTTCAACTACCTGGAGGGGATTTCCAAAGAGGGTGGATCTAGACTGTTCTCAGTGGTAGCAGATGACTGAACGAGGAGTAATGGTCTCAAGTTGCAGTGTGGAAGGTTTAGGTTGGATATTAGGAAAAACTTTTTTACTAGAAGGATGGTGAAGCATTGGAATGCATTACTTAGGGAAGTGGTGGAATCTCTTTCCTTTGAAGTTTTTAAGATCAGGCTTGACAAAGCCCTGGCTGGGATGATTTAGTTGGGGATTGGTCCTGCTTTGAGCAGGGGGTTGGACGAGATGACCTCCTGAAGTCCCTTCCAACCCTGATATTCTATGCCCTGGTCTACACTAGGCATTGAGGTCGAATTTAGCAGCGTTAAATCGATGTAACCCTGCACCCGTCCACATGACAAAGGCCTTTTTTTTAATTAAAGGGCTCTTAAAATCGATTTCCTTACTCCACCCCCAACAAGGGGAATAGCACTGAAATTGGTTTTGTTGGATCGAATTTGGGGTACTGTGGACGCAATTAGATGGTATTGGCCTCTGGGAGCTATCCCAGAGTGCTCCATTGTGACCACTCTGGACAGCACTCTCAACTCAGATGCACTGACCAGGTAGACAGGAAAAGGCCCGCGAACTTTTGAATTTCAATTTCCTGTTTGGCCAGTGTGGCAAGCTGCAGGTGACCATGCAGAGCTCATCAGCAGAGGTGACCATGCAGAGCTCATCAGCAGAGGTGACCATGATGGAGTCCCAGAATTGCAAAAGAGCTCCAGCATGGACCGAACAGGAGGTACGGGATCTGATCGCTGTATGGGGAGAGGAATCCGTGCTATCAGAACTACGTTCCAGTTTTCGAAATGCCAAAACATTTGCGAAAATCTCCCAGGGCATAAAGGACAGAGGCCATAACAGGGACCCGAAGCAGTGCCACGTGAAACTTAAGGAGCTGAAGCAAGCCTACCAGAAAACCAGAGAGGCAAACAGTCGCTCCGGGTCAGAGCCCCAAACATGCCACTTCTATGATGAGCTGCATGCCATTTTAGGGGGTTCAGCCACCACTACCCCAGCCATGTTGTTTGACTCCTTCAATGGAGATGGAGGCAACACGGAAGCAGGTTTTGGGGACGAGGAAGACGATGATGAGGAGGTTGTAGATAGCTCACAACAAACAAGCAGAGAAACCGGTTTTCCCGACAGCCAGGAACTGTTTCTCACCCTGGACCTGGAGCCAGTACCCCCCGAACCCACCCAAGACTGCCTCCTGGACCCACCAGGCGGAGAAGGGACCTCTGGTGAGTGTACCTTTTAAAATACTATAAAAGGTTTAAAAGCCAGCATGTTTAATGATTAATTTGTCCTGGCATTCGTGGCTCTCCTGGATATACTCCCAAAGCCTTTGCAAAAGGTTTCTGGGGAGGGCAGCCTTATTCCATCACCATGGTAGGACACTTTACCACTCCAGGCCAGTAGCATGTACTCGGGAATCATTGTAGAAAAAGCATTGCAGTGTATGTTTGCTGGCGTTCAAACAACATCCGTTCTTTATCTCTCTGTGTTATCCTCAGGAGAATGATATCATTCATGGTCACCTGGTTGAAATAGGGTGCTTTTCTTAAGGGGACATTCAGAGGTGCCCATTGCTGCTGGGCTGTTTGCCTATGGCTGAACAGAAATGTTCCCCGCTGTTAGCCACGCGGTGGGGGGAGGCAAAATGCGACCTTGTAACGAAAGCACATGTGCTATGTATGTAATGTTAACAGCAAGGTTTACCGTGAAAGAGTGTACCCATTATTCTATAAAATGTGTCTTTTTAAATACCATTGTCCCTTCTTTTTTCTCCACCAGCTGCATGTGTTTCAAGGATCACAGGATCTTCTCCTTCCCAGAGGCTAGCGAAGATTAGAAGGCGAAAAAAATGCACTTGTGATGAAATGTTCTCTGAGCTCATGCTGTCCTCCCACACTGACAGAGCACAGATGAATGCATGGAGGCAGACAATGTCAGAGTGCAGGAAAGCACAAAATGACCGGGAGGAGAGGTGGCGGGCTGAAGAGAGTAAGTGGTGGGCTGAAGCTGAAAGGTGGCGGCAGCGTGATGAGAGGAGGCAGGATTCAATACTGAGGCTGCTGGAGGCTCAAACTAATATGCTCCAGCGTATGGTTGAGCTGCAGGAAAGGCAGCAGGAGCACAGACTGCCGCTACAGCCCCTGTGTAACCAACCGCCCTCCTCCCCAAGTTCCATAGCCTCCTCACCCAGACGCCCAAGAACGCGGTGGGGGGGCCTCCGGCCACCCAGCCACTCCACCCCAGAGGATTGCCCAAGTAACAGAAGGCTGGCATTCAATAAGTTTTAAACTTTTAAAGTGCTGTGTGGCCTTGTCCTTCCCTCCTCCACCACCCCTCCTGGGCTACCTTGGTAATTATCCCCCTATTTGTGTGATGAATTGATAAAGAATGCATGAATGTGAAGCAACAATGACTTTATTGCCTCTACAAGTGGTGACCGAAGGGAGGTGGGGAAGGTGGTTAGCTTACAGGGAAGCAGAGTGAACCAAGGGGCGGGGGGGGGGGGGGCGTTTCATCAAGGAGAAACAAACAGAACTTTCACACCATAGCCTGGCCAGTCATGAAACTGGTTTTCAAAGCTTCTCTGATGTGCACCGCACCCTCATGTGCTCTTCCAACTGCCCTGGTGTCTGGCTGTGTGTAACCAGCAGCCAGACGATTTGCCTCAACCTCCCACCCCGCCATAAATGTCTCCCCCTTACTCTCACAGATATTGTGGAGCATACAGCAAACAGTAATAACAGTGGGAATATTGGTTTCGCTGAGGTCTAACCGAGTCAGTAAATTGCACCAGCGTGCTTTTAAATGTCCAAATGCCATTCTACCACCATTCTACCACCATTCTGCACTTGCTCAGCCTGTAGTTGAACAGCTCCTGACTACTCTCCAGGCTGCCTATGTATGGCTTCATGAGCCATGGCATTAAGGGGTAGGCTGGGTCCCCAAGGATAACTATAAGCATTTCAACATCCCCAACAGTTATTTTCTGGTCTGGGAAGAAAGTCCCTTCCTGCAGCTTTTGAAACAGACCAGAGTTCCTGAAGATGCGAGCGTCATGTACCTTTCCCTGCCATCCCACGTTGATGTTGGTGAAATGTCCCTTGTGATCCACCAGTGCTTGCAGCACTATTGAAAAGTACCCCTTGCGGTTTATGTACTCGCTGGCTTGGTGCTCCGGTGCCAAGATAGGGATATGGATTCCGTCTATGGCCCCACCACAGTTAGGGAATCCGTTTGCAGCAAAGCCATCCACTATGACCTGCACATTTCCCAGGGTCACTACCCTTGATATCAGCAGATCTTTGATTGTGTTGGCTACTTGCATCACAGCAGCCCCCACAGTAGATTTGCACACTCCAAATTGATTCCTGACTGACCGGTAGCTGTCTGGCGTTGCAAGCTTCCACAGGGCTATTGCCACTCACTTCTCAACTGTGAGGACTGCTCTCATCTTGGTATTCTTGCACCTCAGGGCAGGGGAAAGCAAGTCACAAAGTTCCATGAAAGTGCCCTTACGCATGCGAAAGTTTCGCAGCCACTGGGAATCGTCCCAGACCTGCAACACTATGCGGTCCCACTAGTCTGTGCTTGTTTCCCGGGCCCAGAATCGGTGTTCCACCGCATGAGTCTTCCCCATTAGCACCATGATGCCCACATTGCCAGGAAGTCTGTGTCTATGTCCTCATCACTCTCGTAACTGCGCTGACGTCGCCTACTCGCCCGGTTTCGCTTTGCCAGGTTCTGGTGTTGCATACACTGCTGGATAATGCGTGAGGTGTTTAATGTGCTCCTAATTGCCAAAGTGATCTGAGCAGGCTCCAGGCTTGCCATGGTATGGCGTCTGCACAGAAAAAAGGCGTGGAACGATTGTCTGCTGTTGCCCTGACTGAGGGAGGGGTGACTGATGACATGGCTTACAGGGTTGGCTTACAGGGAATTAAAATCAACAAAGGGGGTGGCTTTGCAAGAAACTGAATGGCCACCTCAAGGATAGAACTCAAAACCTCAAGGATAGAACACAAAACTGGGTTTAGCAGGCCATTGATTTCACAGAGGGAGGGAGGGAGGAGAAAATGAATACAAAACAAATCTGATCTATTTCTTGTTTTGAGCCACTTCATCTATCTTTATACATCTTGCTGGCAGTAGACTGTGCAGTACGACCGCTAGCCATCGTCACCTCCTGGGTGCTCGGCAGAAGACGGTGCAGTATGACTGCTGGCCATCATCTTCTGCTGGCTGCAGATTAAAAGACAGTGCGCTGCCGGTAGGACTCAATCTCTATGAGATGAAACAAGGGAAATGACCTGGCTGAGTCACTCCCATGTTTGCCCAGGTGCCCGGTTAAAAGAGCACCCAGGACTATGTCGACGATGGCTACCAGTCATACTGCACTGTCTGCTGCCAAAAGGCAATAAACTGCTGCTGTGTAGCAATGCAGTACCACGTCCGCCAGCACCCAGGAGACATACAGTGATGGTTAGCTGAGCAGGCTCCATGCTTGCCATGGTATGGTGTCTGCACAGGTAACTCAAGAAAAAAGGTGCAAAACGATTGTCTGCCCTTGCTTTTATGGAGGGAGGGAGGGAACGGGGGCCTGAGGATATGTACCCAGAACCACCCGAGACAATGTTTTAGCCCCATCAGGCACTGGGATTTCTACCCAAAATTCAAATGGGCGGTGGAGACTGCGGGAACTGTGGGATAGCTACCCACAGTGCAAAGCTCCGGAAGTCGACGGTTGCCTCGGTACTGTGGACATAGTCCACTGACTACATGCACTTTAGAGCATTTGTGTGGGGACACACACACTCGACTGTATAAAAACACTTTCTACAAAACCGACTTCTATAAATTTGACCTAATTTTGTAGTGTAGACATACCCTATGATTCTATGATTCTATGGCAAATGGAAATTTAATGTAAACAAATGCAAAGTAATGCACAGGGGAGGGAGAAATGTAAACTTCTCTTACATCTAACTGGCTCTAAATTAACTATCAATTCAAGAAGGGGAAGCAGGCATCAAAGCAGACAGCTCAATGGAGACCTCTGCAGTCAAAAAAGCAAACAAGATGTTCGGATGCATAAGGACTAGGATGGAGAATAATATCAAAAATATTATAATGCCTTTATCTAATTCAATGATGTGGCCTCATTTGGGATCCTGTGTGGTGGACTGGTCACCCATCTCCAAAGGAATAGTGCAGAACTGGAGTGGGTTCAGAGAAGAGCAATGAGAAGGATCAAGGGTCTGAAAAAATTCTATGAGGAGAGATTGAAAAGATTTGAAGTGTTACCTTAGAAAGGAGACAAATAAGAAGGGATGTGCTAAAATATATAAATAAAGAATGGTGTAGGGAAGGGAGATCAGAGTGTCTGTTGTCTGTGTTTCACCATACAAAAACCAGAGGACATTCAATGAAATAAAAAGGTGTGAAATCCAAAACTGATCAAAGGAAATATTTCACACAAAGTGTGTTTAGACTGGATCTCATTGCTAAAGGAAGCTGCTGAGACCAAGAATTTAACAAAATTCCAAAAGAATTGGATATTTGTATAGTTAACAAGAATATCCCGAGTTGTCATTAATGACCACAAATTTTTTCTGCAGTGCTTAAGTCAATCTCTAGCTATTAGAGACCAGGATGAGACCAATGTGGGGAGCAGATTATTCCATGTTCCTCTGAAGCATCTGCTGCTGGCGACTGTCAGAAGTGGGATACTGCATTAGATGGAGCTTGGGTCTGATCCACTCAGGCAATTCCTATGTTCCTATATTTTAATAAAGCAATAAGAGATTTTTCTCCTGAAGTTTATGATATAGCTATTCATTTGAAAGGTACCAAGCCTCCAGTTTATGTTTTTCTCTGTCACTCAAACCTTCCTACAAAGCCTGGGGAATTTTTTTCAAAGCTCTGGATCTGAACTCTGTTTTTTTTTTTGGGAGGGGGGCAATGGATTTGATTCTGAAGAGAGGATGTGTGCTTTCACACTTCACAGCAGAAAGGGAAATATTGGATGAAGGGCAAGAATCTGAACTCAATGTGCACATGTGCAAACCTACATATTTATATTGCCATGCAATATGTCAGGGAATGGAACCATCTGAAAGAAAACTAATTACACAGATGTCTATTGTCTCTGAGTCCCATGCTAGGAATGGCGTCATTGCTATGCTATTCTCACACTTGGGTTTAAGACTGTCCTGCCAGAGTCTATTTGTCTACTACCCCCGTCTATTTAGAATGTCAGCTCTTTGGAGGAGCCTCTCTCTCGCTGTGTGTATAGATAGCCCCAGCACAACAGGCCCTGATATCAAGGGGCATCTAGATGGATCTAGCAACTTCAAATGGCTGGGGGCGGGTAGTATCTCAGGTCCTGCTCTCAGTGCGGAACAGACATGGACTCAGTCCTGGTCCACTAAGCAATGAGAGCAAGATTCACAAAGGGATTGAACATTTATATGGATAACAATGGCATCCAGCTTTAGAATAATTGATGCTAATGAAGTTTTTGAAGAGATATCAAATCTCATGCTTCAGAGCTTAAGCCAGTCTCCATTGTTGCTCAGGATGAGATTTATGTGATAGGAGATTATCTCACTTCTGCAACTAAGGGATCTTACACCTTCCTCCGCAGCCTCTGGTGCTGGCCCCATCAAAGATGGGACATTGAACTAGATGGATCTCAGGTCTGATCCAATCTGGCAGTTCCTATGTGCCACGTGTACCCCAGAGAGTTCTGCATTAGACCACATCCCCACCAATCTTCCTATGAAAAGCATTTCAGCAGACACCTTGCAGCTGAGCTCCCGGTTTAAGAACTCAAAGAAGCTCTGCTTTTCTTGGTAAAAAACCCACCGAACATGTTGTGAACAAAGAGCTGAGCTCCCCGTTCCCTTCCCTGCAGGAACGGTCTTGTTAGCAAACTTCATCTCCGACTGGGCACATGCAGACACTGCAACATTCAAACAGAGTTTAGCTCCATGGATTATTGATGGGCTGATGAATATTTAAAGCCATGGCACAAATGGCCTAGTTTGAACATTTTCTTCCTCCTCCCCCATTTGTTTAGATCTAGAGAGCTCTGGGCCCAGCAGTGGAGAGGAAGAAAGGAGGGAAGAAATTCCCCTAATGAAATGGGGGAGGTGGGGATAGGTATAGTGGGGAGCACACGAAGGGCATGACTTGGGAAAGGCTTTTGTTGGGTTGTTCAGGATTAGAATGATCAAAACCAGGCTCTTTAAAGAGTCTGAAATCAATGTTCCCCCTCTCCCAGGATCCTGGCTCTTTTAGTAGTGTATTTACAGCCCAACCATCACCGCAGTCTGCCCCATGATCAGACTGTGGAGGTGGGTGGGGCTTGTCATATTACACAAGCCGGGATGGAGTGGTGAGGCTGGGGATGTGCATGGACTGGAAGTATTCAACCACAGCATCCCCAAGTCACCAAGAGCAGAAAGCCTGTTCCCAACAGCTCACAGAGTGGAGAGGAGGCAAAGGCCATGAATAAGTTACAGCGAGCCATGATTATTTCATAGTCTCTGAGTTTCCCACCCTACCTTTCAGACACTGCTTTGGCAGCCAATGAAAAACACTGCACTTCCCCATCCCCATGTGACATCCATGCCTCACTGTGCAAGCAGCCCCTCTCCTGCATGTAGATATGTCACTTCTACCCTGGTCCAGTTCTTGGCATTGCTCCTGCATAAAGCCACCCACAGTCAGTGCTTCCTCCACAGCTACTCCAAAGGCCAGAGTCCTAACTGAAGAAGTGGGTAGTCACCCACGAAAGCTTATGCTCCAATACGTCTGTTAGTCTATAAGGTGCCACAGACTCTTTACCGCTTTCATAGAGCCAGACTAACATGGCTACCCTTCTGATACCAGAGTCCTAACTGTTACCTTTCAGCACCCTAGCACTTTTTTCTGAGGGTCTGGTAGAACTGTACAGATTTTCCATGCATTCCCCTGCCATAGAAATTCAACCATCTCTTGGAGAAACACAGCAGCTGTTTAACAGAGTCAGCTACACCCATTTAGGAAGAGAAGTGAAGAAGAAGAGAGCATCTAACTGAAATAGCTGCAATGATCTGAATTCTGAGTTGGAACTGGGCCAGAACATGAGGGCTGAAACCCCAGCTCTTCTGAAAAGTGCCAGGAGATTTCTGATGACCACAAGTGATCAGGACTGAAGTTTAAGTTCACACCTTTTACCCCCTTCTGTCTGTTTGTTAGAGACATCAGTTATAAGCTTTTCAGGTCAGGGAATTGTCATCGTTGTGTTTGCACAGCACCTAGCACACTAAGGCACTAAGCCAATACACATAATAACTGCTTTCCAAGATGGCACTTCTGATGACATGGCCCCAGCACCAGCACACCCATCACAACTGCAGTCAGATTGGTGATGCTCCAGTCTCCACAGTTCAGGGTCTTTCCTCTCCACATCGCAGGTCTTATGTGCCCCAGGTGGGGTTTTGCCTCTTTCTCACCCTACCCTTTGTGTTGCAGATGCCCCTGTGAGAGGGGAAGGTGGGTAGGACCTTCCTGAGTACTGATATAAAGTCAATGGGCTACATTGGCTGAAGTGCCTTTCCCTCCATGGAAGAAGCCTGTGGCTTACGCAGTGCTTCAATCTCCTGAACTCCAGGAAGAAACACAGTAAGTCTGGGCATTGCACCAGGCCTCTAAACCCCCGGGTTTACTACAGCACAAGCCACAGAGGGATTTTTCCCCAGTCAGTCCATCTGGGCCTCAGTCCAGAGAACCCAGGGACTACTTTCCCCGCGAGGCTCAGCGAGCTCTCTCAGGGCCTTGGATGCCCCCTTCCCCATCAGCACAGTATCTGATAGAGTTGCCAGGTGTCTGGTTTTTTACCGGAACACCCTGTTGAAAAGGAATCCTGGCGGCTCCGGTCAATACTGGTGATTGGGCCGTTAAAAGTCCGGTCAGCAGAGCAGTGGGACTAAGGCAGGCTTCCTGCCTGCCGTGGCTCCACGCGGCTCCCAGAAGCAGCGGCATGTCCCCTCTCTGGCTCCTTTGTGTAGGGGCAGCCAAGGGGCTCTGTACACTGTCCCTGCCCCAAGCGCCGGCTCTGCAGCTCCCATTGGCCGGGAACAATGGCCAATGAGAGCTGCGGGGGTGGTGCCTTTGGATGGGGCAGCGTGCAGAGCCGCTTGGCTGTGCCTCCACATAGGAGCCAGAGGGGATACATGCCGCTGTTTCTGGGAACTGCTTGAGGTAACCGCTGCCTGGAGCCTGCACCTCTGACCCCTTCCTGTGCCCCTACCCCCTGCCCCAGCCCTGATCCCCCTCCCATCCTCTCAGCCCCAGCCCAGAGCTCCCTCCTGCACATGAAATCCCTCATCCCCAGCCCCACCCCACAGCCCTTACCCCCAGCTAGAGCCCTTACCCCCCTGCACCCCAACTCCCTGCCCCAGTCCTGATCCCCATCCCATACCCTGAACCCCTCACTTCTGGCTCCACCCTAGAACCCACACCCCCAGTGCAGAGCCTGTACCCCCCTGCACCTCAACTCCCTGCCCCAGTCCTGATCCCCATCCCATACCCTGAACCCCTCATTTCTGGCTCCACCCTAGAACCCACACCCCCAGCGCAGAGCCTGTACCCCCTCCTGCACCCCAACCCCCTGCCTCAGTTCGGAGCCCCCTCCCATACTCTGAATCCCTTGGTGCCACCCAACAGCCTGGATCCCCCTCCTGCATCCCAAACCCCTCATCTTTGGCCTTACGCCAGAGCCTGCACCCCCAGCCAGAGCCATCACCCCTCCTGCATCCCAACCCAATTCCTCAGCCCAGAGCCCTCTCCCACACCCTGAATTCCTCATTTCTGGCCCCACCCTGCAGCCTGCACCCCAGCCAGAGTCCCCGCCCCTTCCCATACCCCAAAACCCTGAGCCAGCCTGGTGAAAATGGGTGAGTGAGGGTGAGGGAGAGATGGAGTGAGCAGGGGCAGGGCTCAGACAAGGGGGTCGGGCCTAAGAGAAGGGGCAGGGCAAGGGTGTTCGGTTTTGTGTGAGTAGAAAGTTGGCAACCCTAGTGTCTGAGCACCTCACAATCTTTACAGGATGTATCCTCACATGCTCCAGTGGGGCAGGACAGGGCAGCCATCCCCATTGCACAGAGAGGTGGAGTGACTGGCCCCAGAGCAGGGAATTGAACCCAGGTCTCAACTCCTGAGCTAGAACCCTAAGCACTAATGACTACTCCTATTTCTACTCCTCTCCTGGGGTATGGTACAAAGCAGGTGGCTTCCATGCTCAGGCCAGGCCTAGAGCTCCCCTCCTGGCTGAGGCAATGCAACCTGCACAGTTACTCCCCCCCTCCCCGTGCTCCTCACATTTCCCATTTCACTGCCTCCTCTTTCCTGAGCCATGCATCTGTGCAGACAGTGGGGTAATGGTGGTCCCGAGCAGCAGCACTGAGAGCTCAGCAGCCCATGCCCCTGCATCTGAAGGGATCACACAGCATGTCCCCAACAAAGTCAGCCTGCAATGATCCCTCCCCTTCCTGCATGCCCTGCTTCTCAGCCAGGAGCTCCATGCCTGAAATATTGTCAGTCATGCCAGGTCATTAAGGAACCTGGCCCCCCTCCTTCACAGTATCAACACCCACATAGTCAACCCCAAAGCTTTGGGACGTCTTCTCAGTCTCTTCCCAGAGTGGCACCAATCAAGCACTCTCACCACCTACTCCCAGCCCTTCAGGTTGAGAACTCACACTCCCCTCCTGTTTCCCTCCATCCTTTTGTCAGCTCAGTGACCCACAGAGGCCCTTTGCCCTCTGGTCCTTGCCCAGTTCCCTAGGGGCCTCTTGCTGAAGCTACTTCTGGACCCAGGTCTGCTCCATAGGAGAGGACATGGAGTCTTCTCACCTCACGTCTCCTCCAAGTTGTACCCACTCACCTGCCCTGACATTCTGTCCCCAACCCAGGACTAAAGCCTTCTTGCAGTTCTCCCGCACAACTGGGTTCCAGCCCAACCCTCTCTTCTCTGAGCTAGCTCCCTCTAATACCAGTCAGCCTCCTCTTCTCCCTAGGACAGTGCCCCCTGACCCCTGTTTGACCAGACCCAGCTGGGGAACGCTTACCCTGTTGCTGGGCAGCTGGACCATTTCCCCGGCCAGTCACCCAAAGCTACAGCCCTGGCCCTTCTCGGGCTGGATCCAGGAATAACCATCTATGTTTTTAATGATCCCACAGGAGTCAAACCTAAATGTAAGCAGGGGAATGGTTCTGCTATTGTGGGGAACTTTCCTGGCTTATACATTACCCCAGTGAAATGGGCTAGCGAAAGGATCTGAGTCCTCGCTCCCACTCTCTTTACCCCAGAGGCCTGCCTGACCTCGAGGGCTCCCCTTCCACTTTCCTGGGTAGCGGAGTCCTCATAACCCCAACAAATCTGGATTCCTGGGGGCTCGACCCCCAACCTTGCTGTGGTCACTTATGGTAGGGCAGGATTTCCCACTCCAGGGTGCTCTCTCCACACTGGATGCTTCCCTGACCCACTGATCATTGCATATAGTTCAAAGCAAATACAATTTATTAAACAGCAACTAATTACAAAAAATAAGGGAAAAATGCGAAAGATTAAAGGAAAAACCCATCACCCTGCTCTGTGGGCACAGGGAACCACAAACAGCCATCGCTGGAATGTCAGGGCAGTTGATGGTTGAGTTCAGGATCCTCACAAAAGGAAGAAAGGAGAGTAGCAAAATACGGACTCTGGACTTCAGAAAAGCAGACTCTGACTCCCTTAGGATCCCCTGGGAGGCTAATATGAGGGAGAAAGAAGTCCAGGAAAGCTGGCTGTATTTTAAAGAAAACATCCCAATGTGCAGAAAGAATAGCAAATATGGCAGGCAACCGGTTTGGCTTAACAGTGAAATCTCTGGTGAGCTTAAACACAAAAAGGAAGCTTACAAGAAGTGGAAAAGTGGACAGATGACTAGGGAGGAGTATGAAAATATTGCTCGAGCATGCAGGGGTGTAATCAGCAAGGCCAAAACATCACTGGAATTGCAGCTAGCAAGGGAGAGGAAGGGTAACAAGAAGGGTTTCTACAGGTATGTTAGCAACAAGAAGAAAGTCAGAGAAAGTGTGGGACCCTTACTGAATGAGGGAGGCAATACAGTGACAGATGATGTGGAAAAAGCTGAAGTACTCAATGCTTCTTTTGCCTCGGTCTTCACAGACAAGGTCAGCTTCCACACTGCTGTCCTGGGCAACACAGTATGGGGAGGAGGTGAGCAGCCCTCAGTGGTGAAAGAACAGGTTGAGGACTATTAAGAAAAGCTGGACATGCACAAGTCCATGGGTCCAGATCTAATCCATCCAAGGATGCTGAGGGAATTGGCTGATGTGATTACAGAGCCATTGGTCATTATCTTTGAAAACTCATGGCGATCAGGGGAGGAAAAAGGCAAATATAGTGCCCATCTTTGAAAAATGGAAGAAGGAGAACCTGGGGAACTACAGACCGATCAGCCTCACCTCAGTCCCTGGAAGAATCATGGAGCACGTCCTCAAGAAATCCATTTTGAAGCACTTGGAGGAGAGGAAGATGGTCAGGAACAGTCAACATGGATTCACCAAGGGCAAGTCATGCCTGACCAAAATGATTGCCTTCTATGATGAGATAACTGGCTCTATAGATATGGGGAAAGCACTGGATGTGATATATCTTAACTTATCTCCCACAGTATTCTTGCCAGCAAGTTAAAAAAGTATGGATTGGATTAATGGAGTTCAAGGTGGATAGAAAGCTGGCTAGAATGTTGGGCTCAATGGGTAGTGATCAACAGCTTGATGTCCAGTGGGCAGCAGGCATCAAGCAGAGTGCCCCAGGGGTCAGTCTTGGGGCCAGTTTTGTTCAACATCTTTATTAATGGTCTGGATGATGGGATAGACTGCACCCTCAGCAAGTTCGCAGATGACACTAAACTGTGGGGAGAGGTAGATACACTGGAGGGTAGGGATATTGTTCAGAGTGACCTATTGGAGGACTGGGCCAAAAGAAATCTGATGAGATTCAACAAAGACAAGTGCAGAGTCCTGCACTTAGGATGGAAGAATCCCATGTGCCGCTAAAGGCTGGGGACTGACTGGCTAAGCAGCAGTTCTGTAGAAAAGGACTTGGGGATTACAGTGTATGAGAAGCTGGATATGAGTCAGCTGTGTGCCCTTGTTGCCAAGAAGGCTAACAGCATATTGGGCTGCATTAGTAGGAGCATTGCCAGCAGATTGAGGGAAGTGATTATTCCCCTCTATTTGGCACTCATGAGGCCTCATCTGGAGTAGTGTGTCCAGTTTTGGACCCCCCACTACAGAAAGGATGTGGACAAACTGGAGAGAGTCCAGTGGAGGGCCATGAAAATGATCAGGGGGCTGGGGCAAATGACTTACGAGGAGAGGCTGAGGGAACTGGGCTTGTTTAATCTGCAGAAGAAAAGAGTGAGGGGGGATTTGATAGCAGCCTTCAACTACCTGAAGGGGGGTTCCAAAGAGGATCGAGCTCGGCTGTTCTCAGTGGTGGCAGATGACAGAACAAGGAGCAATGGTCTCAAGTTGCAGTGGGGGAGGTCTTGGTTGGATATTAGGAAACACTGTTTCACTAGAAGGGTGGTGATGCAGTGGAATGGGTTACCTAGGGAAGTGGTGGAATCTCCATCCTAAGAGGAGATGACAAGCCCTGGCTGGGATGATTTAGTTTGTAGCTTTGAGCAGGGGGTTGGACTAGATGATCTTCTGAGGTCTCTTCCATCCCTAATCTTCTATGATTCACAGTGTGTTCCTCACACGTCCCAGGCCTCCTGCCCAGGCCCTGGCTGTGCTGCAGGGATTCTGCGGGTCAGAAACTTGCTCTGGTGGTCGCCACACACCTTCAGACTCTAGGTGGCAGGGTCCTTTCCCACAGCATCGTCCAGCCCTCCCCCAATCGAGGTTATGATACCCCTCCAAGTCTGGCCTGCAAGGTCTCTTGGCTGGGGGTCTCCCTGCACTGAGCCCACTGCCCAGGGTCTCCCCTCACTCTCCCCAGCTGCTCACTGCACCCAGCTCAGTACTGCTCCAGCTCCAGCCCCAAGTCCAGCCCCAGCACTGCTGCTGCTGCTCTGCCTCCAGCCCCCTGGGCTGCTTCTCTGGCCCTTCTGGCTCTGGGTGCTGCAGTTCTCCTCCCAGCACTGACCTGTTCCCTGGCTCTTATTTCTGTGGCTCTGCTCACAGCACTGACCTGCTCCCTCGGCTACTTCTGTGGCTCTGCTCCCAGCACTGACTTGCTCCCTGGGCTGCTTCTCTGGTTCTCTCTGGCTGGCAAGGCCCTGCTCCCGAGCTCAGCTCAGGCCCCTGCTCCCTCCTTAGTTTGGTCCTACTCTGTTCCAGGCAGTTCCCACAGTTGCCAACTTTCACGCGGTAAATAAGTTCCTGAGTTTCACAATAAGCAAAAAATCAAGCTAATCCCATTTCAAAACAAGGCCAAACCAAGCCAATCCCTAAGAACCCCCACACTCTATGAGACTAGATCCCCCCCGTCATGTAGTCTGGGACTGTGGTGGGGCCGCTGTGCACCCCTGACTCTCTCCCCACCTGTTGCCCCTGCTTGCAGGGAGCCTATAAAAAAAAAAAAAGAAGCAACACCTACAAGCCAAACAAGCAACAAGCAAAAAACTAGTCAACAAGCAACTCACAAGCCAATTAAGCCAAAAACAAGCCCAATTTCTGCAGGTTTTTTGTGGGTTTGGCATGTCCGGCAGTTGCGCTCACAAGGAGGATGGGACTCCCCTGGCCTCCTGACTCCCTTGTTATCCTGCCTGCCCTGTCAGTCAGGCTGACCTGGAGCATTGGCCTCTCCCCATTAGAATCATAGAATATCAGGGTTGGAAGTGACCTCAGGAGGTCATCTATTCCAACCCCCTGCTCAAAGCACGACCAATCCCCTACAAAATCATCCCAGCCAGGGCTTTGTCAAGCCTGATCTTAAAAACTTCCAAGGAAGGAGATTCCACCACCTGCCTAGGTAACCCATTGCAGTGCTTCACCACCTTCCTAGTGAAAAAGTTTTTCCTAATATCCAACCTAAACCTTCCACACTGCAACTTGAGACCATTACTCCTCGTTCAGTCATCTGCTACCACTGAGAACAGTCTAGATCCTTCCTCTTTGAAACCCTCCTTCAGGTAGTTGAAAGCAGCTATCAAATCCCGCCTTCATTCTTCTTTTCCGCAGACTAAACAATCCTAGTTCCCTCAGCCTCTCCTCATAAGTCATGTGTTCCAGTCCCCTAATCATTTTCGTTGCCCTCCGCTGGACGCTTTCCAAATTTTTCACATCCTTCTTGTAGCCTGGGGCTCAAAACTGGACACAGTACTCCAGATGAGGCCTCACCAATGTCGAATAGAGGGGAAAGATCACGTCCCTCAATCTGCTGGCAATGCCCCTACTTATACATCCCAAAATGCCACTGGCCTTCTTGGCAAGAAGGGCACACTGTTGACTCATATCCAGCTTCTCGTCAACTGTAACCCCTAGGTCCTTTTCTGCAGAAATGCTGCCTAGACATTCGGTCCCTAGTCTGTAGCGGTGCATGGAATTCTTCAGTCCTAAGTGCAGGACTATGCACTTGTCCTTGTCAAACCTCATCAGATTTCTTTTGGCCCAATCCTCTAATTTGTCTAGGGCCCTCTGTACCCTATCCCTACCCTCCAGCGTATCTACCTCTCTTCCCAGTTTAGTGTCATCTGCAAACTTGCTGACGGTGTAATCCACGCCATCCTCCAGATCATTAATGAAGATATTGAACAAAACCGGCCCCAGGACCGGCCCTTGGGACACTCCACTTGATACTGGCTGCCAACTAGACATGGAGCCATTGATCACTACCTGTTGATCCTGACAATCTAGCCAGCTTTCTATCCACCATATACTCCATTCATCCAGCCCAAACTTCTTTAACTTACTGGAAAGAACACTGTGGGAGACCGTGTCAAAAGCTTTTCTAAAGTCAAGGAATAACATGTTCACTGCTTTCCCCTCATCCACAGAGCCAGTTATGTCGTCATAGAAGGCAATTAGATTAGTCAGGCATGACTTGCCCTTGGTGAATCCACGCTGACTGTTCCTGATCACTTTCCTCTCCTCTAAGTGCTTCAGAATTGATTCCTTCAGGACCTGCTCCATGATTTTTCCAGGGATTGAGGTGAGGCTGACTGGCCTGTAGTTCCCCGGATACCTCCTTCTTCCCTTTTTTAAAGATGGGCACTACATTAGCCTTTTTCCAGTCATCTGGGACCTCCCCCAATTGCCATGAGTTTTCAAAGATAATGGCTCTGCAATCACATCCACCAATTCCTTTAGCACTCTCAGATGCAGCGCATTCAGCCCCATGGATTTGTGCTCGTCCAGCTTTAATAAATGGTCCCAAACCACTTCTTTCTCCACAGAGGGCTGGTCACCTCCTCCCCATTCTGTGCTACCCAGTGCAGTAGTCCAGGAGCTGACCTTCTTTGTGAAGGCAGAGGGAAAAAAAGCATTGAGTACATTAGCTTTTTCCACATCCTTTGTCACTAGGTTGCCTCCATCATTCAGTAAGGGGCCCACACTTTCCTTGACTTTCTTCTTGTTGCTAACATACCTGAAGAAACCCTTCTTGTTACTCTTAACATCTCTTGCTAGCTGCAATTCCAGGTGTGATTTGGCCTTCCTGATTTCACTCCTGCATGCCTGAGCAATATTTTTATACTCCTCCTTGGTCCTTTGTCCAATCTTCCACTTCTTGTAAGCTTCTTTTTTGTGTTTAAGAGCAGCAAGGATTTCACTGTTAAGCCAAGCTGGTCACCTGCCATATTTACTATTCTTTCTACACATTGGGATGGTTTGTTCCTGTAACCTCAATAAGGATTCTTTAAAATACAGCAGCTCTCCTGGACTCCTTTCCTTCTCATGTAATTCTCCCAGGAGATCCTGCCCATCAGTTCCCTGAGGGAGTCAAAGTCCGCTTTTCTGAAGTCCAGTGTCTGTTTTCTGCTGCTCTCCTTTCTTCCCTGTGTCAGGATCCTGAACCTGACCATCTCATGGTCACTGCCTCTCAGGTAACTGCTGGGACTGTCAGTCTCAGGGTCCTGATTTCCCACCGACCCTTCCTTTTGGTACTGGGAGATGGCAAACCAATCTCCCCTCTGACTAAGTTTTAGTAAGGGGCCAACAGTCCTCTTAGATAAAGGAAAGAAAACCCAAGTCCCTGTAGAAAGAAGGGATTATACAAATTGCCAGACTTTATCAGACCTATGGGCATCTAGCCGAGTATCCTGTCTTTGACAGTGGTCAGGGGAAGGAGTAAGAATCTCTGCAGCTGGCAAGTCTGGCCCATGGGGAAGCTTCTTGGTAACCACAGTTAGAGAACAAAGCCAAAAAATGCATGCACAGCAGAATCACTTGTGTTGCAAGCAGCTATAGGTACAAGCCCCTGTAGAGGAGGAAGCAGCATGGTCCCTCATGGTCCCTTGGAAGTCCAGAGGTTTGGGTTCCATTCCCAACTCTGCTCTGTGTGATCTTGGGGCTGGCGTCCACGTGCCAGTTTCCCCACCTGTAGACTAGGGAGAATGATGTTTACCTTCCTTTCTAATGCTCTGAGATCTAGGGAGCATTAGGGTTATCACATCAGTGTAAAATACTGCTATCTGGCTGCTTTCACCAACATGAAAGCCACTTACAATTTAGAAAGAAAAAGGAATGAATGGCACATGCCATCACGTCTCAGAGAAAGAATGGTAACAGCCATTTTATTATCTCCATAGTAGGTTGGAGACCCATTCAAATCCAGTGCAGGGCTGAGAAAATCTCATTAGCTGATAGACAGCAGTGCACCTGGATTCCCATGCAATGCTCCTAAATCCTATGTGGGCAATCTGTGTCAGCGGGGAAAGGAGAGAACTTACCTTGTCCAGGGGCTGAGGTGCTATCTTTGATTTGTCGCCTTTGACGGAAGCATATGGTACAAGAAAGGAAGATTGTGCCCAGGGCTCTCTGATTGCCTCAATCTTCCTCAGGAGTTTGGGATCCAGGATGGGAAGGGTGTCAATGTTGCATGGGGTGAGAAACATATCCGGTCTCTGGAAAAAACAACAATACAGCTTAGATGGAGAGAGCTTGGATGTAGGTAATGGATCAGAGCTGAATAGAGCAGGGGGGCTGGGTTCTGAATAACCCATATTCTCTCCTGTGTTTGCTTCTTAGAAATCAAGACCCCGCGGGCCTGATTTTCAATAGCCCAGAAGCCCCCAACTGCCTCCAGAAATGTGAGAGCAATTTTGTCCCTAATTTCCATGTGCTCTGGCCATGTTGGTGTGCTCAGCTGGGATAGCCATGCACACAAAGCAAGCAGAGAGTTGTGCAGGGCTTCTAAAAAATCAAACCCTGTCAAACAACAGATCTTGGGCACTATGGGCTTCACTTTCAGAGGTGCTGCTCTGTCCAACTCCTGCTGGGGCTGTGAACTAGCCAATGAGAGGGGAAGGCTCCTGGGACCAGGAGGACAGATCATGGTTGTGAGTCTGATTCCTGGCTCTGTAGAGCCTTGCACTTAAACTGTCTGGCCCTAATTTTCTATTGCTAAGTTGGGATAATAATTCCTCCCCGTGTCACAGTGGCGTTCGAGGCCTATAGACTTTTGAGGTTTAATTCCCTGAAGTGAGCTGCTAGGTATCTGTGGCACCTGCCTTTCTCAACAGATCCACCCTGTGCCTATTCACAGCCCAGTCTGGCCCCTTGGCCTACATGCTGGTTTTTATGTCTCTTCCATCTCATCAGCCCCATGCTGGGAAAGGGGGCCAACTTCTCTTCTGGCTGACTGTGCCTCCCCGGGGTTGGAAGGGAGCTCAGGAGGTTATCTAGTCCAACCTCCTACTCAGAGCAGGACCAACCCCAACTAAATCATCCCAGCCAGGGCTTTCTCAAGCCTGATCTTGAAAACCTCAAAGGAAGGAGATTCCACCACCTCCCTAGGTAACCCATTCCAGTGCTTCACCACCCTCCTAGTGAAAAAGTTGGCTGCATAGGAGAGAGGTCTGGGTAGAGAGCAGCCCCTGCATTTGGCCCTGAAGGATCAATCTTACAAAGCAGGAGTGGAGGAGGCGGACTGGTCTACATGCTGTATCTGTGCAGGAAAGGAGACTGAAGGAAGTACTCTGTCCAGCAACCCCTCTATGTCAAGGAAAAGATTCCCACTGGAACAGGTGATGTGCCCATGCCCTCAGCATGGAGCCCAACCCAAACCCAGCCCATGCTCTCGACATGGAGGGCTTCTACTGTAGTTACTTACCCAACCCCCACTGCTGCAATATCCAAGCAGCTCACACTCTTTCCGTATTTGGCCTAGTGCATGCGTGGGAGGCAGGTACTAATCCCCCCATTTTACAGCTGGGAAACTGAAGCACCGAGAAAATAACTTTCCCAAAGCCACACAGAAAGCATGTGGCCCAGTAGGGAACTGAAGCTGGGTTTCTAACCACTGGACCATCCTCCCTTCCTCTGTGAGAGGAGACCTTTGAGGAGACTGAAGGACCAAAATCAGGTTTCCTTTGCTCTGTGTACACTGGTTTCCCCTGTGGATGCAGGGAAGGCAAAGCACCTTGGAGGTTCCTGCAGGTGGGTCTGAGGGGGGTTGCGTATGTTAGCCATTGAGACTAGGCTCATTGCTGGTGAGTCTTGTGACACAACAGTTTGCTGTATTGTTTTGTGCCCTGATTTTCTACAGAACCATATAGGGAGGGACAAGAGGGAATAGGAGCTAAGACGCCAAGCTCTGCTCTCATTTGCTGTATGCCTCCGGACAAGCCAGCTCACCTTTTTGCACCTCCTCACTTTGCCATCCATCCAGTGGGGGATAATACCATTGATCACACCACACAAGGCGGGCGTGAGGCTTAATTGGAGATCTGGAAAGGACTTTGAAACCCTTTGAGGGAGGGTGTCCCAGAAAGGCAAAGCCTCATTCAAATGATCCTGCTCCTCTTTCTCTCTGGGTCTGATCCAGAGCTCACTGAAGTCAAGGAGAGCCTTGCCATAATCTACAGTGAGCTTTGCATCAGGTCACAAGAGCATACAAGGTCATGGTACGGTGGTAAACGTCCCTAGGGTAGTCCCAGCACAGTGGGCTTTGCAAGGGATTGGTGTGGTGCACATAGCAAGCAGAACCAGGGCCTGAGCCAGATGCTAATTCAGGACTGTAATGCAATTTTTCCTTCTTTCATTTCCAGCCACTCAGCTCTGTCCCCATCCCCCGCCAGCCTGGGTTTTATTGACTGCCATCTAATCTGGTTAGAGAGGGAAGTTGGATCTAATGAAATAAACAATGGAGTCCATACAACCCTTGCTGCCACCCTGGAAGAGGGGTCATGGTTAGGATGGTGGGGGAGGAGAGGGTGGCTTTATGCTTTGCAGAATTTGCCTGATGAATTACAACCACCTTCCACCCCCGTTGGCATTATTAGCACCTTCCTTCTGCTACTCCCAGAGGTGATGGGGCTCCCAGCTCTTAGCTTCTTCCTGGTTTCATTTATTCCACCACTTGAAGGTTTTGGTTTCTGTAAGTACTGGGCCCATGGCAGACGCTGGCTGCTGGGATACCATGAACAGGCACACCCCTCTGACAACTCAGTTCAGCAGTGACATGCTGTGGCAATGTTGGGCTCGTACCCCGGTCTGCCAATGCTCCTCATTCGTGACCTGGTATTTTGGTGTAGGGCCTGTGCCAAACATTGTCACGTTCCCTGGTTTCTGAGCTGTAGCAATCTCTGCTCTCCCTGGCCTGGACCCCATGTCTCTGCCAATTCCCTCCACAATCTGATTCTGCTATTCTGCATTTCTCTGCTTGTGGTTTCTTTGCCAAAACAAATCTAAGTGCCACTGTTTTCCATGACAGTAACTAGGTTCACTGAGGAAAGGACAGGCTCTGGGTTCTTAGCCAGACACTGGGAGTTAGGAGCCTAAATACTTTTGTGGATCTGGGCCAGGTGACTCCAAGTCTAGCTTACCCAGTGACACTAGTTGCCAAAGACTCCACGCCCCAGAGCCTGTATCTTATCTAGTGACCCCATTCTTCGCAGACAACGATTTGTCCCATGGCTCTCCAAGCTGTCTGATTACTAAGCTGCTGAATGCCAGTGGCTGCTATATTAACACAAGTCCTTGAGGGCCATCACTTCTGTACTGGAATAATCAGCAAAGTCCATGGCACCCCCATAATAATCAGTAACCTGGTTCCCAAAGGAGTAACCCTGTTTCTCTGATACTGTGGCAGCTCCCCCCTCTGCAGTAATCTGTAGGCCTGACTTTTGACTAACGTGTTATCATCAGCTTAAATCCCTGTCTGCATTTGAAGTGGCCTGTGCTCAGGAGGGTGAGATGCACAGACATAATCCATTGCCCTTAGAGTTGTTCCTGTGCTGATACAGGCATAGGTTTCGCAAAAAGAAAAGGAATACTTGTGGCACCTTAGAGACTAACAAAATTTATTAGAGCATAAGCTTTCGTGAGCTACAGCTGCTCTAATAAATTTGTTAGTCTCTAAGGTGCCACAAGTACTCCTTTTCTTTTTGCGAATACAGACTAACACGGCTGCTACTCTGAAACCAGGCATAGGTTTAGGGCTCAATTACACGGCTAATATTAGGGAAATTCATCAGCAGCCCAAACAACTGGGAAAGGCAAAAGGCCCTTAACTAGAGGGGAAATGATCATTCACTGGAGAAGATTCAGGTGGGCCCATGCAAACTCCATGGAGCCAGAGGATTTTTCATTGCAATAATCTCAAGTCTCCCTCTTCCCGGATTGGTGTGTGCCTTGCAGACGATCTCTTCATTTAGCACTGCCCAAGTAATCATGCACCTCTAACTTGCCAAATTGGTCTCTGTGATGGGAAGCGGCAAAATGGCCCCTTCTACGTCTTCTTCCGTGACTGTGGATGACACTGTCTTGTTAGTGCAGTAATGAGGAGCCATCTTTGAAGACATAAACAACGCACATCCGCAGCCTTTGGCCCGAATGCCTTTCCTTCCTTGATTCCCCAAAGCCGCTGCCACTGCGGGAGATTATGTACAGAACAAGGAAGTTTCCAAGTGCTCTGAAGATGCCCTCATGACCTTCCCAATTGCTGCCTCATTAACGCCATCAGATGCTGTCTTCTGTGCTGATGCATTTCATTAAGCTGGGGGCCTTGACCTCAGAAAGTCTCCTCTGGCATCAAAGAAAGCAAGGCACCATACTGCCAAGTGGAAATCCCTCCGCCCTTACCTGAACCTGCCCTTCTCAGGGGACAGGATCATGCAAAATGCAACAGTTTATCATGTTCTCTGCAATTACAAGTGTGCAGCATACAGCTGCTGTTGGCCGAGCCGAAATTACCATGAATCCCATCTCTTTGCCTGCCATCTTCACTCGACAGAGATAAAGAGTGTTTGCTAGCAGAAGTGCACATGTTCTTAATTCAATTAGCTCTCCCCAGAATACTCCTCTGGGAGTAGCAGGCAGAAACTGACAAATTCTCTTTAACAAAGATATTCATTTCCCCCCTCCCCCCTTTTGGCTTTGCCCTGCTGTATCCCACTCATTAGTTATCTAACAAAGCAAGCCCAGCCCAATCTGTTTCCCTTCAGCAGCAATTCTATAACTCTTATGTAATTTCTACTGCGATAAGGGGATCTGTCTAGTCAGGCAGCGCTGGGATTATTGCATGCAGGAAGCTGGCAGAGAATAATGAGAGAGCCTGGGAGTCTGCCCATTCATTCAATGGCATTTCATTTCTTTTGGCAATATTTATTTTCTCTCTCTCTCCCACCCCCATGGATAAATATAGACACCAACGCTACAGACAGGCGGGTATAGGTTGAGACTTTCAAAGCAGTACAGGGGATTTAGAAAGGTCTTTCCCATTAAAATCAGAGAAAATCTCTGGCCTTGTTTCAGTCAATGGGAGTTTTGCCATTGACTTCATTCAGCCCAGGATTTCACTCTGTTTCTAAATCCTCTAGACATGTTTGACATTATGCATAGTTACCTGTACAGGCAAATATACATACACACTGAAAAAAATGCTATTGTTTCAAAGAGGCCTTTCTATCCCAGATCTTTTATCATCTGGCTAATTGATCCTGTCTCCTTACAGCCCTTCCTGCATTGTACTTAGCAGTCTGTCACCATTTGTCACTTTAAAGGAGCTACATATGGTGGCTGTTTAGTTTGACTGTAAGATGAAGATACACACATGTGATCAGCCCAGAACCCTTAGTTGTTAAAGAAAAAATATGTTACTTGGTTACAATGTTTAAGTGACAGAATGTGAGAAAAATAAGAGATGTTTCCCCTGTCAATGTCAAGCTCATGTTTCCAGGTAGAGAAAAGTTTGCCTAACAGGTTGTTTTGGGGGCAGATCGTCAGCTGGTGTTAATTGTCATAGCTCCACAGAGCTATGGCAGCTGAATGGAGCTATGACAATTTATACCAACTGAGGATCTGCCCCTTCATTTTTAAATGGCATCAGTGTAATAAATTAAAGTTAGCTAGGCAATGATGGATCTAGGTTGAGTTTGGTTAGCCTGAAAAAAGTATGTTTTTCTCTTCTGTCCTTTGTATCACTGTTGAATGGAACAATGTACAGATTCATTAATCTTTATTAATTCATAAATTGCAAGGTCAGAAGGGACCACTGTGATCATCTAGTCTGATCTCCACCATAACACAGGCCAGAGAACTGCCCCAGAATAATTCCTAGACCATACATTTTAGAACAACATCCAATCTTGATCTATGGTAAATGGTTCCAGTTGTTAATTACCCTCACAGTTAAAAATATACACCTCATTTCCAGTCTCAATTTGTCCAAATTCAACTTCAAGACATTGGATCATGTTCTACCTTTCCCCATGTAGGCACATATAAACTGTGATCAAGTTATCCTTAACCTCCTGTTTGTTAAGATAAATAGATTGAACTCCTTGAGTCTATCACTGTACATTAAGTTTTCTAATCCTTTAAGTCATTCTTGTGGCTCTTACATGAACCCTCTCCAAGTTATCAACATCCTTCTTGAATTGTGGACACTAGAACTGGACACAGTATTACAGCTGCAGTTGCACCACAGTGCCAAGTACAGAGGTAAAATAATCTCTCTACTCCAACTCAAGATTCCCCTGTTTATGCATCCCGGGATTGCATTAGCCCTTTGGCCAAAGCATCACACTGGGAGCTCACATTCAGCTTATCCACCATGACCCCAAATCTTTCTCAGAATCACTGCTTCCCAGGATAGAATCCCCATCCTGTAAGTATGACCTGCATTCCTAGATATATACATTTACATTTAGCAGTATTAAAACACATATTGTTTGCTTGCACCCAGTTTACCAAGTGATCCAGATTGCTCTGTATCAGTTCTCTTCATTATTTATCACTCCCCCCAGTTATTATGTCATCTGCAAACTTTATCAGTAATGATTTTATGTTTTCTTCTAGGTTATCAATAAAAATATTAAATTGTGTAGGGCCAAGAACAGATCTCTGCAGGATCCCACTAAAAATGCACCTATTCAATGATGATTCCCTGTTTACAATTACATTTTGAGAGTTAGTCAGCTTTTAATCCAATTAATCTATGCCATGTTAATTTTGTATCATTTTAGTTTTTTCATCAAAATATCATGCGGCACCAAGTCAAACACCTTATAGAAATCCAGGGATCCTGCATTAACACTATTAGTTTGATCAACCGAACTTGTGATCTCATCAAAAGAAGATATCAACTTAGTTTGATGGTATCTATTTTCCATAAGGCCATGTTGATTAGAATTAATTACAATACCCTTCTTTAATTCTTTATTGATCATGTCCCATATCAGCCGCTCCATTATCTTGCCCAGGATTGATATCAGACTGAAAGGCCTATATTTACCCAAGTCATCCTGTTTACCTTATTTTTTTAAATATATGACCTTAAAGCCCTCAGTTGAGATTATGATAAGCTCTTATGTGGTGCTTTACCTCTGTAGATCTCACAGCGCTGTGAGAGGGCAGTATCACTGTGATAAATGAAAGGGGGGGAGGTTGCTCTCTTTTATGGACACCCAGCCAGCCAGCAGCTATAAAATCCCTCTTAGTAGCTATCCTCGAATTGCTCTACATGGAAAGGGTTAAAAAGTCTCACTGCTATGCGTAGGTAAAAGGAAGTGAGTGTGCACCTGGACAAAAGAGCCAATGGGAAGGCTAGAACTTTTAAAAATTGAAACAAGACTCCCTTTTTGTTGGTCAGTTGTCATTCTTGGGGAGAGGCAGACAGGAAGCAGTTATGCTGTGAGAAACATGGGCCAGGTATGAAAAATTATCAGTATCATACCTAGAAACTACTCACCTAAAACTCCAGATATGTAAGTAGATCCGAAAATGTCTAGGAAGACAGGTTTACCACTTTTTAGGGTTTAGGTTTATCCCTTTTATTTCTTTATGGCTTGTGGACTCCTCTGTGCTAACCCCAGGTGCTTTTGCTTTGTTTGTAACCTTTAAACTGGACCTCAAGAGAGCTATTCTTGATGCTTAATTCTTTTAATTTTTTTTTAAATCTAGCAAAAGCCTAAGTCCCAGATGTATTTTCATCTTTTTTCTAATTAATAAAATTTACTTTTTTTTAGAACAGAATTGGATTTTTGTGTCCTAAGAGGTTTGTTGTTGCACATGTTGTTTAATTAGCTGATGGCAACAGCTGATTTCCCTTGTCTTCTTCTCAGCTCTTTTCCAGGGAGGCGGGGTGTGTGTGAAAGGGCTTGAGGGTACCCTACAGGAAGAAATTCTCAAGTGCGCCTTCCTGGGTCCTCAAAGGGGTTTTGCACTTGGGTGGTGGCAGCATCTACCCATCCAAGGTCAGAGAAAAGCTGTAACCTTGGGAGTTTAATACAAGCCTGGAGTGGTAAGTATTAATTTTTAGAATCCTTGCAGACCCCCACCTTCTGCACTTGAAGAGCCAGAGTGGAGAATCAGCCTTAAAAATCATTATCACCATTTTACAGATGGGGAAACTGAGGAACAGAAAGGGGACCCAGAAGGCTGAACTGGGGATGGATGCCAGGTCTCGTGAGTCCCAGTCCAGTACTCTGTCCTCTAGGCTACACTGCCTAGATCAGGGCCCTGTTGTGCTAGATGCTGTCCAGACACATAGTAGGATTCCCTACCTTAAACAATTTATGGTCTAACTAGTCAGGCAGACAAAGGATGGGGGAAAGGGAGGATTACTACTGAGCACCACTTGGGAAATGAAGAACAGAGAGATTGAGAGTAGACTCCAAAGTGCTCAGTGTTAGTTTAACTCTGCTCCCATTGTCTTCAATAGGAGCAACATTAAGCTAACACTCAGTTCATTTGAAAAATCCCACCCCAAGGTTCACACAAAGACTCTGTACTATAGCCAGGGGCTGAATCCAGATCTTCTGACTCCCAGTCCAGGGCTTTCACCACAAGAGCAGCCTTCCTCTGCAAGACAGAGTCACTCCAAACTAAAATTCCATAACGGGGTTTGTCTTAGTGAATAAATCCAGCATATACAAAAAGCAAAAGATCCCTTTGAAGTCAGTTGGGATCTGTATTATCCTTAGTATGGAGTATCACTGAGTCTTGTTTTCAACAGGAAATGTGCTTGTGCCTGAAGCTGTATGGGTAGCACTGTGGGCTATGCCCTTATACACTAAATAGGGTGATGCATACAGAGAACTTAGATGCGAACCCTGCAGTAGGCTTAAAAGAAAAGGAGGACTTGTGGCACCTTAGAGACTAACAAATTTATTTGAGCATAAGCTTTCGTGAACTACAGCTCACTTCATCGGATGCATTCAGTGGAAAATACAGTGGGGAGATTTATATACACAGAGAACATGAAACAATGGGTGTTACCATACACACTGTAACGAGAGTGATCGGGTAAGGTGAGCTATTACCAGCAGGAGCCCTCTGATGCTGGTAATAGCTCATCTTACCCGATCACTCTCGTTACAGTGTGTATGGTAACACCCATTGTTTCATGTTCTCTGTGTATATAAATCTCCCCACTGTATTTTCCACTGAATGCATCCGATGAAGTGAGCTGTAGCTCACGAAAGCTTATGCTCAAATAAATTTGTTAGTCTCTAAGGTACCACAAGTCCTCCTTTTCTTTTTGCGGATGAAGACTAACACGGCTGCTACTCTGGCAGTAGGGTGAGTAATTCAATAAGAGGGGCTCCTACCTGGGAGTCAATACTCAACCAAAGCCCCAGCATGGGCTTGTCTAGAGTTAGGCCAAAATTTCCTGACAGAACTGTCCCCTCAGAAAATGCTGATTTAACAAAACCAAAAGGTTTCACAGGATCATATTGATTTCTTCAAAAATGTCAACAAAAAATTTCCAAAACGTTTCATTTCAAAGTGATTGTTTCAACTATACTATACTATACTATACTATACTATACTATACTATACAAGGGTGACATGAAATTCAGAGATTTCAACTTTTCATTCTGCTTCGGGATGAAACAGAATTTTGAAATCTCAGCTTTTCCCATAGGACAGGAATTGCTTTTTCCAACCAGCTCTAGTGTTGTGCAGCTGGCTTTCAAGGGAGAAGCTAAACCAAGATCCTAACTCACTGTGGCTATTAAAATCCAACAGCGTAGCAATAGAAATGCTGGTGTCCCAAGGGAGTTGAGTCATATTTCTTGAAAAGCAAGATGCCTAGACAACACTACTGCTGTGTACACTGGTTCATCACAGGCCTAATTGATTTCAAGATCTAAAGCCAAACCTGGGCCAGTTCTGCCCCAGTAGCATCCACAAAACTGCTAAGCATTTGTGAAACAGATGTACAAAGCCAGATCCTCAGATGTTGTACATTGGAGTAGATGCACTGAAGTCAGTGGAGCTTCATTGGTTTATACCAGCTGAAGATCTGGCTCAGTGTGTTTTGTGGAATGCAGATGCCCAGATTAAAAATTTAGCTGTGTTGAAATGTATGGCCTTCTGCATAAAATAGTTCAGAGGAGAAGATGTAAAGAGAAAGATTCATTTGGCAAATCTCCTCTCTCCTGCCATCTGGGGTGGGAGAGAAATACAATGGTGGCTAGATTCAGTTTGGTTACAGAGAGAGAGGGATCCATGAAACTGCAGCTGTTTGACCCCATCATCCAACCTTTACAAGGGCAAATGAAAACCGCTCCATTGCCCACATCAGCCCATGCTTACATTTTGGTGCATGCCAGTTAAGAAGGGACCAGGCAAATTCATCTACATAATGTATCTCCTCAAAAAAGGGCCTGAAAATGGAGCAATCTATCCCCTGACTATGCAATAAAGCAGGAGTCTCAAACATGCGGTCCACAGGATTATTTTCTGAGGCCCGCCAGTTCCCCGCAGCACCCCCGCATTTACCTAGAGCGGCTCCAGCCCAGCATGCACCAGGCGCAGGGCAGGCTCCCTGCCTGCCTGCCCTGCCCCTGCGCTGCTCCGGGAAGAGGCTGGGACCTGGGGGTGCGGGGGGGGGAGGGGACAGGGGTCTGTGTGTTGCCCTGGCCGCTCCTCCAGGTACCTCCCCCGAAGCTCCCATTGGCTGTGGCTGTGCTGCCATGGCAGGAAGGAGGTGCACAAGGGAATGCTCAGTCTCTGGGTGAAGCTGCACAAAGCACTTTCTAGAGGAGGTATTTAAATGGCTCTGCTAATGTAGCATCTGAGTGCTTCACAATCACAAATGTATTTTACCCACACAACACCCCTGTGAGGCAAGGCAGGGCTACTATTCCCATTGCACAGCTGGGGAAACTGAGGCACAAAGGAACTGAGTGACTTGCCCAAGGTCACACAGGAAGTCTGTGACAGAGCAGGGAACCAATAAGCCATTCTTCCTCTGATTAGAGCGAGCCTGTAAAACTTGGCTATAGCCGACAGGAAAGGGTGGGTTTGGCTTGCTGTGCAGAGTATGGCTAGATTGTCACTCTAAAACCTGGCTGGGATCCATGGAGGAGGGTAGGTCAATTGCTGTCAACTGGAGAATGAGGGTCAGACTTCAGGGATATCTAGATTGGTAAAGGACCTAAGGCTCAGGAAAATCAAGCTGTGTCAAGAGAGTACAAACTGGGGACAAACCTTATGTAGATGCTCTAGTTTCAGTTTAAGGGCATGTTTATGCTACTGCTCTGCAGTTGTGCCACAATAGTGCCATAGTGTAGACGCTTCCTACATTGATGGGATAGGTTTTTCTGGGTATGTAGTGTGACAAAGTTCCTGTTCTACCTTGCTAGGTCTTGTGCTTATTGGCGGATTTGCTCGCCTTGGAGCTTCACGGCAGCCCTCAGCTTGGCCGTTTTTCTGAACCCACAGTCCAAGTTGATTCCTCCTGTGTCTGACCAGGAGTTGGGAGGATTTGGGGGGAACCCGGGCCTGCCCTCTACTCCGGGTTCCAGCCCAGGGCCCTGTGAAATGCAGCTGTCTAGAGTGCCTCCTGGAACAACTGTGCAACACCTACAACTCCCTGAGCTACTTCCTCATGGCCTCCTCCCAACCCCTTCTTTATCCTCACCATAGGATCTTCCTCCTGGTGTCCGATAATGCTTGTACACCTCAGTCCTCCAACAGTCCGCATTCTCACTCTCAGCTCCTCATGCCTCTTGCTCCCAGCTCCTCACATGCACACCACAAACGGAAGTGAGCTTCTCTTAGAATAGATGTGGACACAGTTGGCAACAGACTTTTTTGCAAGGATAGGTTCCTGGGTTAGTGTTTTTGTTGTGTGGTGTGTGGTTGCTGGTGAGTATTTGCTTCAGGTTGGGGGGCTGTCTGTAAGCAAGGACTGGCCTGTCTTCCAAGATCTGTGAGAGTGATGGGTCGTCAACCCATCAACAACAATGCTTCCTCAGCTCTCGTCCCCTAATGCCCCTACTCTACTTCCGCTATACTGATGACATCTTCATCATCTGGACCCATGGAAAAGAAGCCCTGGAGGAATTCCACCATGATTTCAACAATTTGCATCCCACCATCAACCTCAGCCTGGACCTGTCCACACAAGAGATCCACTTCCTGGACACTATGGTGCTAATAAGTGATGGTCACATAAACACCACCCTATACCGTAAACCTACTGACCATTATGCTTACCTACATGCCTCCAGCTTTCATCCAGACCACACCACACAATCCATTGTCTACAGCCACCCTCTACGATACAACCGCATTTGCTCCAACCCCTCAGACAGAGACAAACAACTATAAGATCTCTATCAAGCGTTCTTACAACTACAATACCCACCTGCTGAAGTGAAGAAACAGATTGACAGAGCCAGAAGAGTACCCAGAAGTTACCTACTACAGGACAGACCCAACAAAGAAAATAACAGAACGCCACCAGCCATCACCTTCAGCCCCCAACTAAAACCTCTCCAATGCATTTTCAAGGATCTACAACCTATCCTGAAGGACGACCCATCACTCTCACAGATCTTGGAAGACAGGCCAATTCTTCCTTACAGACAGCCCTCCACCTGAAGCAAATACTCACCAGCAACCACACACCACACAACAAAAATACTAACCCAGGAACCTATCCTTGCAACAAAGCCTGTTGCCAACTGTGTCCACATATCTATTCAGGGGACACCATCATAGGGCCTAATCACATCAGCCACACTATCAGAGGCTCGTTCACCTGCGCATCTACCAATGTGATATATGCCATCATGTGCCAGCAATGCCCCTCTGCCATGTACATTGGTCAAACTGGAGAGTCTCTACGTAAAAGAATAAATGGACACAAATCAGACGTCAAGAATTATAACATTCAAAAACCAGTTGGAGAACACTTCAATCTCTTTGGTCTCTCAATTACAGACCTAAAAGTGGCAATTCTTCAACAAAAAAACTTCAAAAACAGAGTCCAATGAGAGACTGCTGAATTGGAATTAATTTGCAAACTGGATACAATTAACTTAGGCTTGAATAGAGACTGGGAGTGGATGTGTCATTACACAAAGTAAAACTATTTCCCCATGTTTATTTCCCCCCTATTGTTCCTCACACATTCTTGTCAACTGCTGGAAATGGCCCACCTTGATTATCACTACAAAGTTCCCCCCACCCCACACTGCTCTCCTTCTGGTAGTAGCTCACCTTACCTGATCACTCTTGTTACAGTGTGTATGGCAACACTCATTGTTTCATGTTCTCTGTGTATATAAAATCTCTCCACTGTATTTTCCACTACATGCATCCAATGAAGTGAGCTGTAGCTCATGAAAGCTTATGCTCAACTGAAATCAGAATATCTACATAGAGGGTTGCATCAGTTTAAATTCACAGTTTAGGATCTACTGGGGCAACTCTGTTTGCGGACCAGGCCTTAGCTTGGGGCTGGCTGAGGGGAGTCTGAGCAGATGTGACACTTTGTATCTCAGGGGAACACGCTGCACCCCCATTTTCATCCTTATAGTATGATTGTGTGGTATCCAATGCAAAGTCTGTCATGTCGGGTGTCTTTGGAAGGCTCATGATGCACTGAACATTGTTATTATAGTAATGTGTATAGGTTGTAATTTCATGTATATAGTTGTGAGGCTGAAAATGTGTCCTCATGTCTTAAAACAAGCCCAGGCAAAAACTCTCCAGGATCAAAACTGTCCAAGAGCAGAGGGGCAGTTCACACCTCATCAGGACATGTATGGGACAAACCCAGCCCAGCCTCACAGGAACAAAGGACACTGTCCTAGGCAGCAACAAAGGATCTGTTGGACTTTCAGGTGAGTCACCCTCCTTCCCTTGGTCAGTTTGGGACTACAATGAGGTAATGGTCACCTGACTCTGGGGGGTGGATGACACAAAGCCAAGATGGAAGAAAGGACATGATAAAAGGGAGAGACATTTGCCATGGTCTCTCTCTCGTCCACCTCCATCTACCAACACCACCACCAAGTGACTGAAGCGCTGATCAAAGGGGAGAGTCTGGCTGAAGGGCAACCAGCCAGCCTGTGGTGAGAAGCATCTACGTTTGTAAGGGCACTGAAAGTGTTAAGATCAGTTTATAATGTGTTCTGCTTTTATCTCATTTGACCAAGTCTGACTTGTTGAGCTTTGACTTATAATCACTTAAAATCTATTTTTGCAGTTAATACATTTGTTTGTTTATTCTACCTGAAGCAGTGCATTTAGTTTGAAGTGCATCAGAGACTCTCCTTGGAATAACAAGCCTGGTACATATCAATTTCTTTGTTAAATTGATGAACTCATATAAGCTTGCAGCGTCCAGTGGGCATAACTGGACACTGGAAGATGGAGGTTCCTAGGGTTGTGTCTGAGACCGGAGATATTGGCTAATGTCATTCAGTTGCACAATCCAAGCAGCAGCTGGCCAACAGTGTCCAGTCATGTAGCTGGGAGCTGCTTACATGCTAGAGGTTGTGCATGAACAGCTCGGGAATGAGGGTTCTCACAGCAGAGCAGGGTAAGGCTGGTTCCCAGAGTCGAGGATTGGAGTGACCTAGCAGATCATCGGTCCAGATAACACCAGAGGGGAATGTCACAGCAGAGCATCGGCAAGAAGAGCTATTCTACACATGAAAGTTATCATGGAATAAGATCGGGTGTGAATTTAAAGCTACTGTATTCCAGAATAACTCCATGTGCGGACACTCATTCTGGAACAAGAGGGCCTTTTTCTGGTTACTTTAATCCACAATCCATGTGGCTTTTTGGCACATTTAAAGCAGTTCAATTTCTTATAACTCTGTCTGCCTGCCCTAGAGCTTATTGCTAATAAACATGGGAGGAGCTCCTGAGATGAATTTATTAAAAGATTCAGAGAAAATACTCAGATCTAGCCTAGGGGTTTTGCACATGTCTGAAAGTGAAGACTCAGGGACGGATGGATGGATCTATTAGTTTTATACTACCACCCATAACCATAGTATCTGGGTGCCTTCCACATAACACCAATAGCAATAACCAAGTCCCTAGTGGACTTTGTGGAGTCTCCAGCTCTTCTCCCTTTTCTGGGTCAAATCTCTGCCTCCTTCCTGCAAAGGGGAATAGATTTTTATAACACACCTATTGCCAGAGTATCTGAGCTTGTTTTGGAAGCTATTACCCCAAACCATAGTCATCCCTGGTGTGACTGTAGTGGGCCTAATGTAACATGATAGAGCCATATAATATGGCACTTTGAGATAGTGTCAATTGCTGTCAACTCATGGTACATATTTTTCCAGTCAGGGTCCTATCTTGCAAAGTGCTGAGCCCTTTCCACTCCCATTAAAGTCAAAGGAGTTGAGAGCACTCAACACCCCTTACAAGGGGCTCAGCACTTTCTAGGAGCAGGCCCTAAACCTGGTAACTTGGTAACCTGAAAATTCAGACCCTAAGATTATGATTACTCACTAAAGGTAAGCTCCTGCCTTTCTGGGGTGCGGAGGTATGTGTGGATGGAAAGGGAGCTAAGAGGATGACTGTATCCTAATTGGTTGGTATAATTAGTTCAAGGACAGCAGCGAGCTGTGTTATGAAACATCTCCATTGTTTGCAGGTCCTAGCACCAGAGAAATGCAAGTAGACTGAAGTCTGCTATTGTCTGCAGCCTTTCAAAGCAGGCTGGAGCTGGGTCAGGGTAAGAGCATGTGGGCAGATGTGGAGAGCCAGGGACATTCCACACCTGCCCTGGGCAGGGGGTTCTGGGGGTGGAGATACATTCCTTGGGCAAGTGAAGAGTCTGCAGCTCCCCAGCCCACTCCAGAGTCCAGCTAGGGCTGCCAGGTGTCCTGTTTGAAAAGGGACCCTGGTGGCCCTGATCAGCACTGCTGACCGAGCCATTAAAAGTCTGGTCGGTGGTACAGCGGGGCTAAGGCAGGTTCCCTGCCTGCCCTGGCTCTGTGAAGTTCCCCAGAAGTGGCTGGCATGTCTGGCCCTTAGGTGCAGGGGCGATCAGGGAAGCTCCGCGTGCTGGCCCCACCCCCAGCATTGGTTCTGGGGTCTGGGAACAGCGGCCAATGGGAGCCGTGGGGGCGACGCCTGTGGGTGCAGGCAGCGCACACTGTGCCGAGCTACCTGACCTGTACCTCAGCCTAGGGTCCGGACATGCCGCCCACTTCCGGGAGCAGTGGGGAGCCAGGGCAGGCAGGGAGCCTGCCTTAGCCTCACTGGGCCACCAACTGGGAGCCTCCTGAGGTAAGTGCCTGCATCCCGAACCCCTTGCCCCAGGTCAGAACTCCCGCACCCTAACTCCCACCCAGACCCTGCACTCCCACCTGCACTCCAACCCTCTTCCCCAGGTCAGAACACCTTTCCACACCCAAACTCCCTCCCAGAGCCCGCACCCCCTCCCACACCCCAACCTCCTATCCCAGCCCTGAGCCCCCTCCCACATGCCAACCCCCTTGGCCACAGCCCCACTCCAGAGCCCACACCCCCAGCTGTAGCTCTCACCCCCTCCTGCACCCCAACCCCCTTCCCCAGCCCAGAGACCCCTCCTGCACCCTGAACCCCTCATGTCTGGTCCTACCCCAGATCCCATACCCCCAGCTGGAGCCCTCCCCCTTCCCACACCCTCCCCCCGTCTTATCCCAGTGAGTGAGGGTGGGGGACAGCGAGTGATGGAGAGAGGGGGCTGGAGTGAGTGGAGGGTGGGGCCTCAGAGAAGGGGAAGGGCCTCAGGGAAGGGGCAGGACAGGGAGAAGGGTCGTTTTTGTTCAAATAGAAAGCTGGCAACCCTAATTCCATCTAAATTCTGGCTTGGCTGAGGGCAGGACCTGCGGGGGAAGAGGAGGGACAGGGGCAGGGCCACAGAGAGGATGGGGGCCCCAGGTTGGTCCCACCATGGTTGGGAAGGTGCCACCTCCCCAGCTATGTGGTCTACCACAGAGATACGGGCCATTGTGCATCACAAAGGAGGTGCATTGGCAAAGCTGGGTAGAGATTTAGTGTTGGCATTGCAAGGAAAGAGGCACAGGTCAGAATGAAGGTGCCTTGGCAGAGCTCTAGGAGGGGCAGGAGAAATAGTGGAGTTCAGGACAGAGATGCACAGGTAGAGCTAGAGTAGACAGGTAGATGCACAGAGTAGCAGCTGTGTTAGTCTGTATTCGCAAAAAAGAAAAGGAGTACTTGTGGCACCTTAGAGACTAACAAATTTATTTGAGCATAAGCTTTCATGAGCTACAGCTCACTTCATCGGATGCATTCTGTGGACAGGTAGAGCTGTATTTGGTGGCACTGAAAGGGCTTAAGGGTGGAACAGGCCAAGGATCTGCACATCAGGATTGAAGTATATTGCTCTAGCTGTGTGGGAGCCTAGCACTGGGGATGCAGCCTAGGACAGAGGTGAATGGCAGAGCTATGTGTGGGAATAGCAGGAGAGGCTTCAGGTCAGGAATGAGTTGCATTGGCGGCGTTAGGCATAGGAACCTTACACAGCAGCTCTATGCCCGCAGCTAGCTAGTGTTCAATCCCTCACTTCAATCAACATGAACATGATTTTCACTCAATTTAACCCTTAGTCTGCTGGCCCATTCTGCACTTCCAGCCAACTTGGTTGTTCAGGAAGATGTGCGTAGTTTTCAAAGGGTTAAATAAAAATATGTCAGTGCTTTGCAAAGCTGAGATTGCTTGAACCTGCCAAGAGATTCCAACCCCTCCTTTTCCTTTGTGTCAGTGGCAACACATTCATTCAGTTGCATGGATCTGTTTGCTGAAACAAGCTTCTAAAAGACAAAGAATAAAAACATTCCAAACACAGGTCTGACTCTGGTGCTTTTTGTTTCCTGCTTTGACTCTTTCATATGTTACTGCGAAGGGGGGGAGGGGACACACTGGGGTATGAGAGGGGAGAAGAGAAAAAAAATTGCAGCTCCCAGATCAAAACTATAATCAGCTAAATGAATTCTGCAGCATTTTCCCACATGACCGGGAGTGATAATTTAGTGCAGCAGCCAGCTGGAAGGAAAGGGATTAATTCTGCACTTAGTGACACCCATGTGAATAATTCATCACACACAGACCCTTTTTCATTGACCCCCCTGAGTAATTACTCTGAAGTACCAAACCAGCCAGCCATGCTCCAGTGGTGCAGCTCCCCAGGTGAAAATAGCAATGAAATAAACGGAATGACATTAGGTTCCATCCCAAATTTACTTTATGGATGTCATTTTTGTGTGGGGAGGGGAAATAGTTTGACGCTGGACTATGATTTTGGTAATAAGACTGGAGTGAATTGACCATTCTATATGTATGCCATGGCCCTCCAGTGGTTGGCTCAAACATGCTCAACTGTGTGTCCTCGGCCCTACAGTGCTAAGAGCTAATGACAATTCCCCTTTGGGAACAAGAGGATCTGAGTTCTATCCCTGCTACTGGTGTGACACTCCTAGCAGCCATGAGTAACAATTTGGAAAGATGGCCAAGGATTTGTTAAAAGTGTCCTTGAGCTTTGTGCCTCTTATGAGCTGAACACCTATTTTGCTGGCAGTAGCCGCAGCAAGGTCACATGGAAGGACTGGCATCAGCTTAAACTCATCCTGATCCATCACAGAAACAATTGCGATGTTTGACCAACACATAGCACCAATTGTGACACTGACCATGCCCTTGTCAGGGCCAAGCTCCAATTACATCTTAAAAAGATCTGTTATGCAAAGCCAAAAGGCTCCCTGCCTGCCCTAGCTCCGTGTTGCTCCCAGAAGTGTCCGGGACGTCCCTGAGGCCCCTCGGGGGTGCTAGGGGTATCTGTGTGCTGCCTTTGCCCCAACTCTGCAGCTATGATTGGCTGGGAATTGAGGCCAATGGGAACTGTAGGGTTGGAGCCTGCCTTAGCCCCGCTGCAATGCCGACCGGCAGCCACCCAAGGTAAGCGGTGTTAGGGTGCTCCCCATGCTGCTCCCTCCATGTGCTGCTCCCGGAAGCGGCCAGCATGTCCCTGAAGCCCTGGGGGTCAGGGGGCACCATGCGCTGCCCCTGCCTGCAGGCACGCCCCCCCCTCAGCTCCCATTGGCTGCAGTTCCTGGCCAATGGGAGCCACGGAGTCAGTGCTTGGGGTGTAGGCAGTGTGCGGAGACTCTTGTCCCCAACCCCTGCCAGGGACGGCCGGGACGTGCTGGTCACTTCCGGGAGCAGCGCAGGGCCAGGATAGGCAGAGAGCCTGCCTTAGCCCGGCTGTGCTGCTGAACTTCTAGCATCCTAAAATCTGCTAGTTTGATTTCAGTAGCCTCCGGGACATAGAGCCAGATTCCAGGAGACTCCTGGCGAAACTGGGAGAGTTGGCAACCCCACTGCCAGGTCACCTTTTTGACTGGACTTTCCAGTTGAAAACTGGGCACCTGGCAAATGGCACCCAGACACAGATGCTAAAAAATGGACTGTCTCGGTAAAACCCAGATGGGTGGCAACACTATTAGCCAGCCACATGGGGGCAAGGGAAGGAGGCTGCACCCTATAGTGAGCTCCCCATGGGGCAGTGCAACTCCCCTCTGCCCTTGTATGGCCCATGTTATTTCCCATCATAGAAGCCCTGTTCAAAGGTCATGCCTGGGATTTACTTTATATTCTCTCTTCCCGGATCCTCCCCTTTGTCCCCTTTTGTTGCAGAGCACAATGGACTGAGCCTCTGCTTCAGCCCTTTCCTTAAGCCAGACCCATCAGATCTC
This sequence comes from Dermochelys coriacea, assembly GCF_009764565.3. Taxonomy (NCBI): domain Eukaryota; kingdom Metazoa; phylum Chordata; order Testudines; family Dermochelyidae; genus Dermochelys; species Dermochelys coriacea. Next base: position 39,745,900 of record NC_050077.1, read on the forward strand.
CCTGCTTGTGTTATCCTAGCATGGGTCCTTTATGAGTTCTGGGAGACAGGAGGGGAGTGGAGAAGGACACACACTTTTTAAATCTATTTAATTCTGCATCTGTTGTCCCCAAGTGGCTGTGACACAGGCATGCCCAGACACGCCCAGGCAATCCTATTACACTTATGTCTGATCAGTTTCACCAAAAGGGTGGGAGTGTTCTCTGCTGAAAGCTAAATATAGGCCTGGGACTTAACTCACCCCTATACTAAACTAGCTTTGACTAACCTTGGGTGGGATTCAGGGATTTCATCACTGAAATTAAATAAAATTGCTCCACTGCCATAGGCACCCCACCCACAGGAATGCCCCTAACAAGAGGGGAGCTTGGCTGCCGGTGGGTGCAGAGCACCCACTAATTTTTCCCTGTGGGTGCTCCAGGCCCGGAGCACCCACGGAGTCAGCACCTATGGTGACTCACCCCAAACACCTTGGGGAACCCCAAAAGTCTCACAGGGGCCTCTGGATGTAACCTTCTCTCAACATGGCAGCAGCCTGGACTCCTGTAGTTTGTTCCTATTTGTGCCATTCAGTGTCAACTCCATTGGCATGGAATCTGCATGACTGCCCTCCTGTCCTCCTCACCCATGCCTGCCAGGGGATGGGGCAGCCTTCTCCAGAATGGTCCTGGGGCAGGAGATGGATGGGCATTCAGCTGGCAGAGGATCTGTGTGGAAACCTTGCAGGGCATTGGAGTGAACTATAGGGCATGCCAACTCCCGGGTGCTACCTAGTGGGGAATAGCAAACCCCAGTGATTCGCTTTTGGATCCAGGTCCAAAATTCGCTTTGTTTCAGAGGGGTATAGATCTGGGTACTGTCTAAAGGAAAAATATCCCATTCTCCTCTCCCCATGATGGGAAAGGGGAATTCCCCTTTCATGTCAATGGACTAAATCTCACCCACGTAGCCCCATTGACTGAGGTGGCCCCTTGCCTCTAAAGTTAATCTGTTCTTTCCCACTTCCCTCACCTCTGAGCCAATCAGCTGCATTCAGAGTTGAACAGTTGGAACAGCACCAGATGTGGTTCTCAGATTAGTGCCCTGGAGAAACAACATAAAGAAGGACAAGGTCAATAAAATCCACATGAGAACATCAGCTCCTGAGAACATCAGAGTATCAGATGGCAACTGTAGTGGGGCAGCTGCCCCACTCCAGTAGGCAGGGGTTAAAAGCAGCCCTGGAGAGGGCTACAGCTGGGAAAATCTAGGCTGATTGGGGAAGCAGCCACAGCTGTGGCCACGCCCAATCAGGCCACAGCTAGACCTATAAAAGGGCTGTGAGCCAAGAGCTCAGAAGGAGTCTTACTCTAGCTCTGGAGTGGGAAGGGCTAGGTCCCTGGGATACAGCACAGCACAGCACAGCACAGCACAGCACAGCACAGCACAGCACAGCACAGCACAGCACAGCACAGCACAGCACAGCAAAGGAAGCTGGGGCGCTCCAGCCTGGTAACGCTGCAGGCCTTGGTGAAGGCCTAAGAAGGGCTGGGGCTACAGAGGGGTGGCCTGGGGATAGGCAAAGGCAACAGGTCCTAATTCCTTGCCCATGATGAGTGGCTGTTACAGACTGCAGTCTGCCCCAATGAATGGGGGCTAGATGATAACTGGCAGTAGCCACTGAGGCAAGGTGGGTTTAGAGGGTTGGGGGTTCCCCTGGGAGGGGAGACCCAGAGCGAGGAGGTACTGCTGGGGCAGAACCCTGAGTAAAGGGCATCAGGGTCTGGGAGGGACACGGGGCCAGCGGCAGGCGAGACACTGACCTGCAGAGGGCACTCCATATGCTGGAGAGCTGATGACCAGTAGGAGGTGCCACACCGGTGAGTCTTTGCATGGCTACAGCAACCCACAGCCTGTAATAGATTTGGCTGTCTAGTGCCAGTCTGTTATGGACAGCAGCCATCAAGGAAGTTGCTTGCTTCCCTGCTGCAGCCTAATATGCCAGGAAATTGAGGCTGCCAGGGCTGCCATGACACTCCACAGGGATCCTAACAGGCCATTGGCAGGATGTGGCTACAGGTATGCGGGGCCAGCAGAGAAGCAGTTAATAAGCTGGAATGAATGACACATTAGAAGTGAACCCCCCCAGCACTCACCTCTATGGTTCTGTTTCTAAAGATGGCTGGTGAGGTCTGTGCATCACTGCCTGCTCCCAGGTACTACCCACACCCAGAGATAACCCTCTGCCAGCAGCTATACACTCCCCATCTAGGGGCCAAATCCAGAGAGGGGCTGAGCAGCCATAGCTCCCACAAAATGAGTGGGAATTGTGGGTGCTCAACACCTCTTAGAACTTTGTGGGACTCCATGGACATGAAAGGGGAATTCCCTAGAAATTATTTAACATGGGGTTAAGTTACAGGAGACACCTATGATAGCTTCCCCTAGCTGGCCGGAGCCCGTGAGCATGCAGCGGGTACCACATGTTGGTGGGTTAACACCCTCATAAACACTCCAGGGTCAATACAGGCTGAAGTCAGCCTTTCAGAGTGCAGGTAACGGATTAGTTGCCTTGCAGTTACTGGGGTCAGCCTTAAACATGAAAAATAACTGCAGGAATATGTTGAGCAAACAGGGATTTAGCTGGTTTGGATCAATCTGAGGAGCCTTGGTTGGGACTGGCTCTGGTTCGCTAGTCCCTGCTGGGAATGAATGTAACTGAAAGAACCCGGCTTTGTTCTCAGATACCATGCTCAGCCAGTACTTCGCTACAGTATTGTTCCCAGATTAGGCCGAGCGGACACCAGACAAACTGGCAGCAGTGACAAGTGAAACGCTCCTGGGGGTAGAGGAGGAAGGAATGACCTTTCATCCTCTGTGGAAACCCACAGACAATCCTGCGAAACCCCATGCACTGTGGTGAGCACCTGAGAACAAATGCCAGCTGCAGAGGCCCTATGCAGGCTCAATGTCCATCTGCAGGGACATCAGAGTCATCTCAGATGTTCTCCCACTGCACTCCACATGGTGCAATTCCTCCTCTTTCTCCTGCCCCCCAAGAGCTGTTTCCTGGATGAGAACCCAGGACTTCTGCTGTTTGCCTCTGTCTGAGTGAACTCACCTGGCCCTCATTGTACTGCTTATTATATTATCCCCCCATTGACGCACCATGAGCGAGCCCCCCAGACCTTCCTCTTTTCTTCGTCAGGCAAAGACCTCTTCCCACCTTTCTGCGGAAAAGGACCTAGGGGTGACAGTGGACGAGAAGCTGGATATGAGTCAGCAGTGTGCCCTTGTTGCCAAGAAGGCCAATGGCATTTTGGGATGTATAAGTAGGGGCATAGCGAGCAGATCGAGGGACGTGATCGTTCCCCTCTATTCGACACTGGTGAGGCCTCATCTGGAGTACTGTGTCCAGTTTTGGGCCCCACACTACAAGAAGGATGTGGATAAATTGGAAAGAGTACAGCGAAGGGCAACAAAAATGATTAGGGGTCTAGAGCACATGACTTATGAGGAGAGGCTGAGGGAGCTGGGATTGTTTAGTCTGCAGAAGAGAAGAATGAGGGGGGATTTGATAGCTGCTTTCAACTACCTGAAAGGGGGTTTCAAAGAGGATGGCTCTAGACTGTTCTCAATGGTAGCAGATGACAGAACGAGGAGTAATGGTCTCAAGTTGCAATGGGGGAGGTTTAGATTGGATATTAGGAAAAACTTTTTCACTAAGAGGGTGGTGAAACACTGGAATGCGTTACCTAGGGAGGTGGTAGAATCTCCTTCCTTAGAGGTTTTTAAGGTCAGGCTTGACAAAGCCCTGGCTAGGATGATTTAACTGGGACTTGGTCCTGCTTTGAGCAGGGGGTTGGACTAGATGACCTACTGGGGTCCCTTCCAACCCTGATATTCTATGATTCTATGAAATCACCTCTACCCTGTGCTTCACTCTTGCATGAGATCTCCTCCTGACTGGCTCTGTTCACTCTAAGTTCTTTCAGCTACCCACGCTGAACCAGAATGGGATCAGAGAGGAAGGTGGGTGGTACATGACTCATTCTTACACAAGGAACCCTTCCAGCAGGACACAAAGGATCAGTGTTCGATTAGCCCTCAGCAGGACCCAGAGCAGTCACCTGGATTGGAACATCGTCCACACAAACCCCATTCCGCTTGCTCTCTGCCACAAGACTCCGATACACACAGTTGGTTAGGGGCAACACAGAGTAACCCAAAATCTTTGGTTTGTTCTCAGCTTCTGTTTCTGACACTGGGAAAGGAATCACATCAAATACACCTTATAAAGAGAAAAAAGGACTATTCCCTGCTGTGAACCTAGCAGCACTACAATCCTAAGAGCTCAGAAAAACCTGCATTACCACTCTGAGACCCCAGAAACCCAACACTACCCTGCTAAGACCCCTCAAGATCCAGCAGTAGAGCCCTGAGACTCCCAACACACAGCACTACTGTGCTGAGACCCCCCCAAACCCAGCAATGCCATGCTGAGACCCCCCTAAACCCAGCAATACCATGCTGAGACAACCAAAGCCCAGCACTACTGCACTGAGGCCCCCCTAAGCCCAGCACTACTACAGAGACTCCACAAAATCCAGAACTACATAAATGAGACTCTTCAAAACCAAGCACTACTGTGTTGAGACCCCCAAAACACAACACTACTTGATGAGACCCCCCAAACCCAGCACTACAGTCCTGAGACCTCCCCCAATATCCAGCACTACTATGCTGAAATCACCCAAAGCTCAGCACTACTATATTGAGACTTCCAAAACCAACCACTAGCTGAGACCCCACCAAAAACCAGTCCTACAGATCTGAGATCTCCCCACAAACTCAGCACTACTATGCTGAGACCCACCAAAACCCTGGGGAACAGACATGAGAACCCCAGCCCCAGCACTACATCACAGAGACTCCTAAAACCCAGCACTAATGCACTGACACACCTGAAAACACAGCACTACCACACTGAGACACCCCCCCAACCCAGAACTACCTCCCTGAGACATCCAAAACCCAGCACTACCTTGCTGAGACCCCCCCAAACCCAGCACTCCCATGACAAGACTACCCCAAAACCTAGCACTACTGCAGTGAGACCCCCCCAAAACCCAGGACTGCAGCCCTGAGAGCCCCAAACCTAGCACTACCGTGCTGAAACTGCCAAAAACCAAGCACTACCATGCCAAGATCCCCCAAAGACACAGCACTACCTCCCTAAGACTCTAAGAAACTCAGCATTACTATGCAGACCCCCACCAAAACCCAAGCACTACTATGCTGAGACACCGCAAAACCCAGCACTACCACATCAAGACCCTCCAACACCAAGTACTACCATGCTGAGACCCCTGAAGGCAAGCTCTAATACTTCAAGACCGCCCAAAACCGAGCACTAACATGCTGAGACCTCCAAACCCAGCACTAAAGCACTGAGACCCCAAAAACAATCACTAGCTTACTGAGACCCCCCAAAACCCAACACTACCACCCTGAGATGCTCAAAACCCAGCACTACCAAGCTGAGACACCACAAAACCCAGCGTTACTGTACTGAGATCCCCAAAACGCAGCACTACTGGGGGGAGTCTCAGCAAGGTAGTGCTGGGTATTAGGGGGTCCAAGCGAGGTAGTGTTGGGTTTTGAGGGATCTCAGTGTAGTAAAGCTGGGTTTGGGGGGCCTCAGGCCTGTAGTGCTGGGTTTGTGGTGATGTCAGTGGCTTAGTGTTGTGCTTTGGGGTGTTTGTGGGCTGTAGTGCTGGGCTTTGGGGGGGTCTCAGGGCGGTAGTGCTTTGTTTTGAAGGTCTCAGTGACATAGTTCTGGGTTTTGTGGGGTCTCTGCTGTAGTTTTGGGCCGTCTTGAAGTATTAGGTCTTGCCTTCAGGGCTCTCAGCAGGGTAATGCTGGGTTTTCAAGGTCTCAGCTGGTAGTGCAGAATAAAGTCACTGACACCCCCCCAACCACAGCCTTGAGGCCCCCAAAACCCAGCACTACCACACTGGGGGTCTTAGCAAGGTAGTGCTAATGTCCAGCACTACAGCACAGAGAACCCCAAAACCCAGGATTACCAAGCTGAGACACCACAAAACCCAGCATTACTGCACTGAGACCCCCAATCGCAGCACTACACCCCTCACACCCCCCAAAACAGAGCAGTAAGTCACTGAGACCATCCTAACCCAGCACTACAGCTCTGAGGCCCCCAAAACCCAGCACTACAATGCTGAAACCCCCCCCAAGCCAAGCACTACCTCACTGAGACCTCCAAAACCCAGTACTAGCTCAGTGAGATCCCCCAAAACCCAGCACTATGTCATTGAGACCCTTCAAAATGAAGCACTACCGCACTGAGACCCCCAAAACCCAGCACTACAGCTCTGAGGCCCCCAAAACCCAGCTGTACTACACTGAGATGCCTCAAAAAACAGCACTATCAAGCTTGGACCCCCTAATATCCAGCACTATCTTGCTGAGACTCCCCCAAACCCAGCACTACCTCCCTTAGATACCCCTAAACGAAGCAACACTGCACTGAGACTCCAAAACAGACCAATAGATTGCTGAGCCCCCCCCAAAACCCAGCACTACCACACTGGGACTCCCGATACCCAACAGTATCATGCTGAGAACCTCCAAAGCCCAGCACCACCTTGATAAGACCCCCAAAACCAGATGAGACCCCGAAAACCCAGCATTACCATGCTGAGACCCCTGAAGGCCCTAATACTTCAAGACCCCTCAAAACCCAATACTACCTTCCTTAGACACCCTTAAATGAAGCAACACTGCACTGAGACTGCAAAACAGACCAATAGCTTACTGAGAACCCTCAAAGCCCAGCACTACCTCGCTAAGACCCCCTAAAACCAGCTCTTCCGCACTGAGGTCCCAAAAACTCAGGCTGAAGTGGTGGGTTTGTGGGGTCTCAGCGTCTTTGTGCTGCGTTTGGGGTGTGTGTGTCTCAGTGACATAGTCCTGAGCTTTATGGGGTCTCAACAAGCTAATGCTGGGTTTTGGGGGTCTCAGCAAGCTAATGCTGAGTTTTGGGGTGTCAGCAACAGTGCTGGGTTTTTGGGGATCTCAGCAACGTAGTGCTGGTTTTTGAGGGGATCTCAGCAGCTTAGTTCTGAGTTTGGGGGCTCTGAAGGCTATAGTGCTAGGTTTTGGAGGTCTCAGGGTAGTAGTGCTCAGTTTTGGGGGGGGTCTAACTGAGATAGAGCTGGATATTAGTGGGTCCAAGCTTGGTAGTGCTGGGTTTTGAAGCATCTCAGTGTAGTAGAGCTGGGTTTTGGGGGTCTCAGGGCTGTAGTGCTAGGTTTGTGGTGATGTCAGTGACTTAGTGTTGTGTTTTGGGGAGTTTGTGGTCTGCAGTGCTGGGTTTTGTGGGGTCTGTACGGTAGTGCTGGGCTTTGGAGGGGGTCTCAGTGACTTACTGCTGTGTTGTGGGGGGGTCTGAGGGCTGTAGTGCTGGGTTTTGGGAGTTTCAGCATGGTAATTCTGGGTTTTACGGGGTCTCAGCCAGCTAGTGCTGGGTTCAGGGGGTCTTAGCGGAATTTGTGGGGACTCAGCTTGGTAGTGCTGGGTTTTGAGCATCTCAGGGCTGTACAGCTTGGTTTGGGGGTTCTCAGCAACTTAGTGATGCGTTTTGCATGATTTGAGTGCTGTAGTGCTTGGCTTAGGGCGGGTCTCAGCATTGTACTGCTGGGTTTGGGGGCGTCTCAGTGACTTACTGTTACATTTTGGGGGGTCTGAGGGCTTTAGTGCTGTGGTTTGGGGGTCTCAGTGTGGTAATGCTGAGTTTTGTGGGGTCTCAGCCAGCTAGTGCTGGGTTTTGGGCATCTCAGGGTGGTAGTATTGGGTTTTAGGGGTCTCAGTGAGCTAGTGGTTGGGTTTTGGTAGCATAGGTAGTGCTACCATGCTGAGACCCCCCAAAACCCAGTACTACAGCCTCAGACCCCCTAAACAAGCACTAAGTTGCTTAGACCCCTCCAAAACCCAGCACTACCAGCCCGAGACCCCCCTAAACACAGCACTATGTTGCTGAGACCACCAAAATCCACCACTACAGCCCTGAGACCCCCAAAACCCAGAGCTAGCTCACTGAGACCCCCAAATCCAAGTACTATGTTACTGGGACCTCCCAATGCTCAGCACTACAGCACTGAGACCCCCAAAGCCCAACACTAAAGCCCTCAGATCCCCTAAACAAAGCACTAAGTCATTGAGATCCCCCAAACCCACCACTACAGCCCTGAGACCCCAAAACCAAGCACTACCTCACTTAGACACCCCTAAACCAAGCACTACTGCACTGAGACTCTGGAACAGACCACTAGCTCACTGAGACCCCCCAAAACCCAGCACTACATGCTGAGACCCCAGAAAGCCCAGCAATATGTTGCTGAGACTGCACAAAACTAAGCATTACGTCTCTGAGACCCTCCAAAACAGAGCACTACATCCCCGAGCTCCCCAAAACCCAGCACTATCATCCTGAGACCCCCAAATCCCAGCACTACAGCCCCCAAGCCCCATAAACAAAGTACTAAGTCACTGAGAATCCACCCCAAACCCCACACTACCGCACTGAGACCCCCAAAACCCAGCACTACCACACTGAGACCCCACAAAACTCAGCACAATGCTGCTGAAACCCTCCCAAACCCAGCATTATAGCCCTGAATCCCCCAAAACCCAGCAATAACTCGCTTAGACCCCCATAAAACCAGCACTACCACATTGAGACCCCCAAACCCACCACTACCTTGTTGAGACCCCCCCCAAAACCCACCACTAGCTTGCTGAGACTGAATAAAACCAAACACAGTGTCTCTGAGACCCTCCAAAATAAAGCACTACGTCCCTGAGACTCCCCAAAACCCAGCACTAGAGCCCTCAGACCCCCCAAACCCAGCACTATGTCGCTGAGACCCCACCAAAAACTAGCACTACCTCGCTAAGACCCCCCAAACCCCACACTACCACACTGAGACCCCCCAGATGTCCAGCACTAGATCGCTGAGACCCCTAAACCCACTACTAGCTCGCTAAGACCCCCCCAAAACCCAGCACTACCATGCTGAGACTCCACAAAGCTCAGCACTATGCTTCTGAGACTGCACAAAACTGAGCACTATGTCACTGAGACCCCCAAAACTCAGAACTACTGCTCTGAGACCCCCCCAAAACCCAGCAGTACCACATGGAGACCCCCCAAACCAAGCACTATGTCTCAAACCCTCAAAAACCCAGCACTATCACCCTGAGACCTCCAAAACCCAGCACTACAGTCTTCAGACCCCCAAACCCCAGAACTAAGTTGCTGAGATCCCCTCCCAAACCCAGCACTACCTTCTTGACACTGCCGAAAATGAAGCACTACATCACTGAGATCCCCATAACCCAGCATTACAGCCTTCAGACCCCCAAAACCCAGAACTAAGATGGTGAGATCCCTTCAAAACCCAGCACTACCAGATGAGACCCCGAAAATCCAGCACTACCAAGCTGAGATTCCACAAAACTCAGCATTAGCGCACTGAGACCCCCAAAATGCAGTACTACAGCCCTCAGACCCCCCCAAATTGCAGCAGTAAATCATTGAGACCCACTCAACCCAGCACTCAGAGTAGCAGCCGTGTTAGTCTGTTTTCGCAAAAAGAAAAGGAGTACTTGTGGCACCTTAGAGACTAACAAATTTATTAGAGCATAAGCTTTCGTGAGCTACAGCTCACTTCATCGGATGCATTTGGTGGAAAAAACAGAGGAGAGATTTATATACACACACACAGAGAACATGAAACAATGGGTTTATCATACACACTGTAAGGAGAGTGATCACTTAAGATAAGCCATCACCCACAGCAGGGGGGGGAAAGGAGGAAAACCTTCCATGGTGACAAGCAGGTAGACTAATTCCAGCAGTTAACAAGAATATCAGAAAAAAGAAAAGGAGTACTTGTGGCACCTTAGAGACTAACAAATTTATTAGAGCATAAGCTTTCGTGAGCTACAGCTCACTTCATCGGATGCATCCGATGAAGTGAGCTGTAGCTCACGAAAGCTTATGCTCTAATAAATTTGTTAGTCTCTAAGGTGCCACAAGTACTCCTTTTCTTTTTGCGAATACAGACTAACACGGCTGCTACTCTGAAACCTAAGAATATCAGAGGAACAGTGGGGGGTGGGGTGGGGGGGGAGAAATACCATGGGGAAATAGTTTTACTTTGTGTAATGACTCATCCATTCCCAGTCTCTATTCAAGCCTAAGTTAATTGTATCCAGTTTGCAAATTAATTCCAATTCAGCAGTCTCTCGTTGGAGTCTGTTTTTGAAGCTTTTTTGTTGAAGTATAGCCACTCTTAGGTCTGTGATCGAGTGACCAGAGAGATTGAAGTGTTCTCCAACTGGTTTTTGAATGTTATAATTCTTGACGTCTGATTTGTGTCCATTCATTCTTTTACGTAGAGACTGTCCAGTTTGGCCAATGTACATGGCAGAGGGGCATTGCTGGCACATGATGGCATATATCACATTGGTAGATGCGCAGGTGAACGAGCCTCTGATAGTGTGGCTGATGTGATTAGGCCCTATGATGGTATCCCCTGAATAGATATGTGGACAGAGTTGGCAACGGGCTTTGTTGCAAGGATAGGTTCCTGGGTTAGTGGTTCTGTTGTGTGGTGTGTGGTTGCTGGTGAGTATTTGCTTCAGATTGGGGGGCTGTCTGTAAGCAAGGACTGGTCTATCTCCCAAGATCTGAGAGAGCGATGGCTCGTCCTTCAGGATAGGTTGTAGATCCTTGATGATGCGTTGGAGAGGTTTTAGTTGGGGGCTGAAGGTGATGGCTAGTGGCGTTCTGTTGTTTTCTTTGTTGGGCCTGTCCTGTAGTAGGTGACTTCTGGGTACTCTTCTGGCTCTGTCAATCTGTTTCTTCACTTCAGCAGGTGGGTATTGTAGTTGTAGGAATGCATGATAGAGATCTTGTAGGTGTTTGTCTCTGTCTGAGGGGTTGGAGCAAATGCGGTTATATCGTAGCGCTTGGCTGTAGACAATGGATCGAGTGGTATGATCTGGATGAAAGCTAGAGGCATGTAGGTAGGAATAGCGGTCAGTAGGTTTCCGATATAGGGTGGTGTTTATGTGACCATCGCTTATTAGCACCGTAGTGTCCAGGAAGTGTATCTCTTGTGTGGACTGGTCCAGGCTGAGGTTGATGGTGGGATGGAAATTGTTGAAATCATGGTGGAATTCCTCAAGAGCTTCTTTTCCATGGGTCCAGATGATGAAGATGTCATCAATGTAGCGCAAGTAGAGTAGGGGCATTAGGGGACGAGAGCTGAGGAAGCGTTGTTCTAAGTCAGCCATAAAAATGTTGGCATACTGTGGGGCCATGCGGGTACCCATCGCAGTGCCGCTGATTTGAAGGTATACATTGTCACCAAATGTGAAATAGTTATGGGTCAGGACAAAGTCACAAAGTTCTGCCACCAGGTTAGCCGTCACAGTATCGGGGATACTGTTCCTGACGGCTTGTAGTCCATCTTTGTGTGGAATGTTGGTGTAGAGGGCTTCTACATCCATAGTGGCTAGGATGGTGTTTTTAGGAAGATCACCAATGGACTGTAGTTTCCTCAGGAAATCGGTGGTGTCTCGAAGATAGCTGGGAGTGCTGATAACGAAGGGCCTGAGGAGGGAGTCTACATAGCCAGACAATCCTGCTGTCAGGGTGCCAATGCCTGAGATGATGGGGCGTCCAGGATTTCCAGGTTTATGGATCTTGGGTAGCAGATAGAATACCCCAGGTCGGGGCTCCAGGGGTGTGTCTGTGCGGATTTGTTCTTGTGCTTTTTCAGGGAGTTTCTTGAGCAAATGCTGTAGTTTCTTTTGGTAACTCTCAGTGGGATCAGAGGGTAATGGCTTGTAGAAAGTGGTGTTGGAGAGCTGCCTAGTAGCCTCTTGTTCATACTCCGACCTATTCATGATGACGACAGCACCTCCTTTGTCAGCCTTTTTGATTATGATGTCAGAGTTGTTTCTGAGGCTGTGGATGGCACTGTGTTCTGCATGGCTGAGGTTATGGGGTAAGCGATGCTGCTTTTCCACAATTTCAGCACTGTGTTCTGCATGGCTGAGGTTATGGGGTAAGCGATGCTGCTTTTCCACAATTTCAGCACTGTGTTCTGCATGGCTGAGGTTATGGGGTAAGCGATGCTGCTTTTCCACAATTTCAGCACTGTGTTCTGCATGGCTGAGGTTATGGGGTAAGCGATGCTGCTTTTCCACAATTTCAGCACTGTGTTCTGCATGGCTGAGGTTATGGGGTAAGCGATGCTGCTTTTCCACAATTTCAGCACTGTGTTCTGCATGGCTGAAGTTATGGGGTAAGCGATGCTGCTTTTCCAGAATTTCAGCACTGTGTTCTGCAACCACACACCACACAACAGAACCACTAACCCAGGAACCTATCCTTGCAACAAAGCCCGTTGCCAACTCTGTCCACATATCTATTCAGGGGATACCATCATAGGGCCTAATCACATCAGCCACACTATCAGAGGCTCGTTCACCTGCGCATCTACCAATGTGATATATGCCATCATGTGCCAGCAATGCCCCTCTGCCATGTACATTGGCCAAACTGGACAGTCTCTACGTAAAAGAATGAATGGACACAAATCAGACGTCAAGAATTATAACATTCAAAAACCAGTTGGAGAACACTTCAATCTCTCTGGTCACTCGATCACAGACCTAAGAGTGGCTATACTTCAACAAAAAAGCTTCAAAAACAGACTCCAACGAGAGACTGCTGAATTGGATTAATTTGCAAACTGGATACAATTAACTTAGGCTTGAATAGAGACTGGGAATGGATGAGTCATTACACAAAGTAAAACTATTTCCCCATGGTATTTCTCCCCCCCACCCCACCCCCCACTGTTCCTCTGATATTCTTGTTAACTGCTGGAATTAGTCTACCTGCTTGTCACCATGGAAGGTTTTCCTCCTTTCCCCCCCCTGCTGTGGGTGATGGCTTATCTTAAGTGATCACTCTCCTTACAGTGTGTATGATAAACCCATTGTTTCATGTTCTCTGTGTGTGTGTATATAAATCTCTCCTCTGTTTTTTCCACCAAATGCATCCGATGAAGTGAGCTGTAGCTCACGAAAGCTTATGCTCTAATAAATTTGTTAGTCTCTAAGGTGCCACAAGTACTCCTTTTCTTTCAACCCAGCACTATAACTCTGAGACCTTCAAAACCCAGCACTAGCTCAGTGAGACCCCCGTAAAACCCAGCACTACCGCCCTGAGACACCCAAGCCCAGCACTACAGCACTCAGACCATGCAAAATGCATCACTAAGTTGCTGAATACCCCCAAACCCAGCAGTACAGCTCTGAGACCCAGAAAACCCAGCAGTACCACGTTGAGACCCTCCAATACCAAATACTACCATGCTGAGACCCCTGAAGGCAAGCTCTAATACTTCAAGACCGCCCAAAACTGAGCACTACCATGCTGAGACCTCCAAACCCAGCATTAAAATGCTGAGATCCCCCAAACCAACCACTAACTCATTGAGATCTCCCAAGAACACAACGCTACCACCCTGAGATGCCCAAAACCCAGCACTACCAAACTGAGACACCACAAAACGCAGCATTACCGCAGTGAGACCCCCAATTGCAGCACTATAGCCCTCAGACCCCCCAAAATGCAGCAGTAAGTCACCGAGACCCCCCCAACCCAGCACTACAATGATGAGACTCCCCCTAAGCCAAGCACTACTGCACTGAGACCTCCAAGACCCAGCACTAGCTCAGGGAGAACACCCCAAATCCCAGCACTACCGCAGAGACCCCCCCAAAACCCAGAACTATATCATTGAGACCCTTCAAAATGAAGCACTATTGTATTGAGACCCCCAAAGCCCAGCACTACAGCCCACAAACTCCCCAAAACACAACACTAAGTCACTGACACCACCACAAACCCAGCACTACAGCCCTGAGGCCTCCAAAACCCAGCTCTACTACACTGAGATGCCTCAAAACCCAGCACTACCAAGCTTGGACCCCCTAATATCCAGCATTACTTTGCTGAGACTCCCCCAAACCCAGCACTACAACCCTGAGACCCACAAAATGCAGCACAACCATGCTGAGACCCCTCAAAACCCAGCACTACCTCTGTTAGACACTCCTAAATGAAACAACACTGCACTGAGACTCCAAAACAGACCAATAGCTCGCTGAGACCCCCCCAGTAGTACTGCCCTGGGATGCCTGATACCCAACAGTATTGTGCTGAGAACCTCCGAAGCCCATCACCAACTCAATAAGACCCCCTAAAACCAACTCTACCGCACTGAGGCCCCCAAAACTCAGGCTACCATGCTGAGAATCCACAAAACCCAGCACTAGTTCACTGAGACCCCCAAAACCCAGCACTAGCTTGCTGAGACCCCCCCAATAAGCACCACTACCATACGGAGACCGCATAAAACCCAGCACTATCATGCTGAGACCCCAGAAAACCCATCATTACTGCCCTGAGACCCCAAAGCCCACCATTTCAGCCCTGAGACCCCCAAACCCAGCACTACCTCGCTTAGATGCCCCTAACCCAACACTACCAAACTGAGACTTCCAAAGCCCACCATTAGCTCGCTGAGACCCCCCAAAACCCAGCATTTCTGTGCCGAGACCTGACAAAGCCCACCACTAATGCCCTGAGACCCCCAAACCAAGCACTACCACATTGAGACTCCCAAAACCCGCTGAGACCCCTCAACATCCAGCACTACTTTGCTGAGACCCTCCAAATCCAGTACTATAGCCCTGAGATTGCCAAAACCCAGCACTAAAGACTTCAGACCCCCCAAACCCAGCACTATGTCACTGACACCCCACCAAAAACTAGCACTACCTCGCTAAGACCTCCAAAACCCCAACTACTCCTCTGAGAAACCCCAAAACCCAGTATTACCACACTGAGACCACCAAAAACCCAGCACTACCATGCTGAGACCCCCCAAAACCCAGCCCTGCTGCACTGCAACTGCCAAAAACCCAGCACTACATCACTGAGACCCCCCCCAAAACCCAGCATTACAGCCCTCCGACCCCTAAAACCCATGTCAGGGTTAATTCCCCACTCTGGCACTTCGAAGATGAGGGCCTGCAAGGATTCTAAAAATTAATACTGGCCACTCCAGGCTTGTATTAAACTCCCAAGGTTACAGCTTTTCTCTGACCTTGGATTGGTAGATGCTGCCACCACCCTGGTGCAGAACCCCTCTGAGAGCCCAGGAAGGCACACTTGGGAATTCCTTCCTGTGGAGTACCCTCAAGCCCTTTCACACCCCTTCCAGGGAAGAGCTGAGAAAGAAAAAAAAAAGCTGTTGCCACCAGCTAATTAAACAACATGTGCACAGACCTCTTAAGACAAAGAAATCCAATCTTGTTCTTAAAAAAGGTAAATTTTATTTAAAAAAATAGAAAGAAAGACAATACATCTGGAAACTCAGGCTATTGCTAGATTTTAAAAGAGTAACTACAAGGATTAAGCACCCAGAATAGCTTTCTTGAGGTCCTGCTTAAAGTTTACAAGAAAAACAAAAGCACCTGGGGTTAGCACAGAGGACTCCACAAGCCATAATGAAATAAAACGAATAAACCTAATCGTCTCTTCCTAGACATTTCCTGGTCTACTTTAAATTAATAGTTTCTAGGTATGATACTGATGATTTTTTCATACCTGGCCCAAGTTTCTTACAACATAGCTTTTGCCCTGTCTGCCTCTCCCCAGGAGGACAACAACAGACAGACAAAAGGGGAGTCTTTTTTCCATTTAAAAAAGTTCTAGCCTTCTCATTGGCTCTTTTGGCCAGGTGCCCACTCACTTCCTTTTACCTATGCATAGCAGTGAGACTTTTTAACCCTTTACAGGTAGAGCAATTAGAGAACAGCTACTAAGAGGGATTTTATAGCTACTGGCTGGCTGGGTGTCCATAAAAGGGAGCTACCCCCCGCCCACCCTTCATTTATCACAACCCAGTTGCTGAGGCCCTCCCAAAGCCCAGCACTACCTCACTGAATGCCCCCAACCCAGCATTACTGCGCTGAGACCCCTCCGAAACTGAGCACTACCGCGCTGAGACCCGACAATACCCAGCACTACCACGCTGTGACCTCCTAAACACAGCAGTACTATGCTGAGACCCCTCCAAACCCAGCACTATTATTACACTGAGACCTGTCCCATGAGACCTCCTAAACCAGCAGCACTACAGCCCTGAGATGCTATCCCATGGGATCAAAAACAGCCTGATGACAGCTTTGAAATCCAGCTTGAACTACTGCAAATTGCTGCCTGCTGGAATGGAAACATCTTTGGAGTGGCCTGGGAGGCCATGGCTTTGTTGTGACAGGTGGGTGAATGCTGTGCCAGTACTCACTGCGATTGGGGCTCCTGGGGGAACTTCAGCTGGGACTGGGTGGGAGCAAAACCCAGACCCCTAGAATTCCCCAGGAACTCTTCTGTCTCACACATAGAACCACACTAAATCCAGAGCACTTCCTGGGGCCCTGCACTTCTGTCCAGCTTTCCAGCCTAGATATGTATGACTATCTTTGGTACCCAACAAACCAGAGTGAATCAATAGCTGTGCCTAAATCTGCTTATGCCCTTTGCACCAGTGGAATGATACAAAGCTGGCTGAATCCCAGAGACATGAACTCACTTGTTTTGTACAGATAGTATTCGATCACCAGGCTGGTATTGTCTGAGAAGAGGGTGGCCCCATCCCTGCCTTGGAAGAGGAAGGAGGAGTTCCAGGTTGGTTTCTCTGGGGGCCCACCAGGTTGGGTGACCTTAAATATGGGGCAGAAAAGATGACAGTGTCAAAATATACAGAGAGAAACACCTGATTTAGGGAGCACTGGAGGGTGTGTAGGTGGGGGAATTCCTGTGTCTCCTTTTACAATACAGAGTCTGCAGTAAATCCATGGGACAAGAGACCTTTATTGATTGACTAAAGGGCATTTCACAGAGCACACAGATTAGAAGCTGTCATGGATCCATATGGGCTGGTCTATGGCTCAGCCTGTAAACAGTCCCTTGGGAATGCCAGGCCTCCAGGAACTACTCAGTTCCACAGGGACAGGCCCACAGCCTCCAAGACTGGGCCTTCAGGCATCAGTGATCCCTGTGTCTCCCCAGGGCTCCCTGCAGCGAATCTAGCCAAGCAGACTCCTGCAGGAGGCGTGTTCTGTGTCCCTTCAGGATGCTATGCTCACGGTGACTATTTGCAGCGACAGCAGGTGGCCGTTCCAAAACCAGGGAACAATCTATGAATCTAAGGTTGCCAGGTGTCTGGTCTTTGACCGGAACGCCCTGTTGAAAAGGGACCCTGGCAGCTCCGTTCAGCACTGCTGACCAGGCCATTAAAAGTCCGGTTGGAGGTGCTGTGGATCTAAGGCAGGCTGGCTAGTCCCTATGTGTCCTGGCTCTGTGCTGTGCCCTGGAAGCAGCCAGCAGGTCCAGCTTCTAGATGCGGGGGCCACAGGCTCCGTGCCACTGTTCTCATCCCGATAACTGGCTCCACACTTCCATGGGCCAGGAACCGCGGCCAATGGGAGCTGTGGGGCAGGTGCCTGTGGGTGAGAGCAGAGCATGGAGGCTCCTTCTCCCACCCCCAACCTAGGAGCCAGATCTGCTGGTTGCTTCTGGGGTGCAGCACAGAGCCAGGACATGTAGGGACTAGCCAGCCTGCCTTAGCCCCATTGCACTGCTGACTGGGAGCTGCCCAAGGTAAGCCTACACCCCAATCCTGAGCCCGAACCCCCTGCCCCAGCCCTGAGTACCCCTGAAACCTAGAGCCCTGTCCTGCATCCCAATCTCCTCATCCCTGGAGCCACCCCAGAGCCTGCACCCGCAGCCAGAGCCCTAACCCCCCTGCAACCCAGCCCCCTCCCACACACTGAACCCCTCATCCCCAGTCCCAGCCCAGAACCCACACCCCCAGCCCACAGCCCTCAACCCCCTTCATTCCAACCCCCTGCCTCAACCCGCAGCCTACTCATGCACTCTGAATCCCTTGGCCCCACTCCCCAGCCTGAAGCCGCCTCCAGCACCCCAAGCCCCTCATCCCCGGGCCCACCCCAGAGCCTGCATCCCCAGCTGGATCCATCACCCCCACCTTGCACTCCAACCCCCTTCCCCAGCCCTGATTCCCCTCCCACCCTCTGAACCCCTTGATCCCAGCCTAGAGCATCCTCCTGCACCCCATACCCTTGTCCCGAGACCCACCCCAGAGCTCTCACCCCTAGCTGGAGCCTTCACTCCCCCTGCACCTCAACCCCTTGCCCCAAACTGGAGCCCCCTCCCAAACTCTGAACCCGTCAGCCACAGCACGGGGCATCTTCCTGCACCCATCATTTCTAGCCCCACCCCTGAACTTGCACCTCCAGCCCAGAGCCTGTACCCTCTCCCACACCCCAACCCCTTGCCTCAGCCCAGAGCCCCCTCCCAAACTCTGAATCCTTTGGCTCCACCCCCAGCCTGGAGCCCCCTTCTGCACTCCAAAACCCTCATCCCTTGCCCCACCCGAGAGCCCACACCCCCAACTGGAGCCCTCACTCCCTCCCGCATCCCAGTCCCCTGCCCCTGCCCAGTGAAAATGAGCAAGTGAGTGAGGGTGAGGAAAGCAAGCAATTGGGGAGGGGGAGGGGAAATGGAGTGAATGGGGCGGGGCCTCAGATGAGGGGTGGGGCAAGGGTGTTTGGTTTTGTACGAGTAGAAAGTTGGCAACCCTAGGTCACCGGGCTGCTGAATCTGAAAGTCCTTCGGTTAGGGTTAACACAGAGATATAAAGGTTAAGACATAGCCTGTCTGGCCAAGCCATAGCAACCAGCCCGCCAAACTGCTCTGCACTTCATGTCAGGCTCTGTCTCTGGCTCCTTCTTAGTCCAAGGTGAGAGGTCTGTGTCTTTTCAGAGAGCCACCCTTAACCTCACCATCCAACACCTTTCTCTTTGGTCTCCAGCTAGGGCCTTGGCTCTGCTTCCCTGCTGAGAGGTTGGGGTGGGGGACTTCCTTCCTCTTGGCGGTTGACTGCCAGGTGTCAATGTCCTGGTCCCTGGGGGTTTCCTGCTGTCTTTATTCGGACATGATTCAGAGCCAGTTGGTTCCTTATTGACCCATTCATTCCACCCCAGACAGCATGGTGGCACACACATCTCATATCTCCTGTTCTCCTCCAAGAGCAGACTTAAACTTTCTACCCCTCCCCCGCTCTGGGCAAAGTACAGTGGGAAACTGAGACACACATAGGCATATTAAAAATATTACAGAAAATTCCACTTTGGCACAGAGGCCTATGGGGGTCAATGTTCCACAGTGGAGTAAAGCCCTCACTGTCTACCATGGCTTGAAGCCTCTCCAGACAGCCCAAGTGGGACACAGGACAGACTCAGCTCTGAATGCGCCCTGCTTCCAGGTTCCCAGTTCTCCCTCCTCTGAGAGCCCAGCCAGATCTCTTCCCTGCAACAGGCCTGGGCCCACTCTTGCCATGGGATAGGGGAAAGGAGGACTCTCTGATGGTCCATATCAGCTCTATTGTGTTGAGCATGCCCCTCCTCCACAGACCTTTGGGGGTACCATGTGGCTCTGTGCGTGGGATGGGATGGATGAGTGCACACACACACACACACGTAAGGTGCTTTTGGCACAGAGGGTTTTGGAGATGGATATGAGGCTTTGTGCACTGGGATCACAACAGGGGAAGGGTATATGAGTGGATATTCTTCCTGGATGATGCTTGGGTGCCAGGGAGTGCTAGGGCAGATCTGTGGGAATGGAGTGAGGAGCTATGGCATCCTTCCCTCACACTGAATTAGAAACAGTAGGGCACATTCATCACCACTACATCTCTACCCACAGCAGCCCCAGGGATGAATTTGGTCCAGCATGCTGGAATCTTAAGGCCCATCATCAGCCATGCTTTAGAAGTGTGAGATGGGGAAATGACAGTCATGGAAAGAGGACTTGGGGCCACCTCCTCATCAGCTGAGCGGCCACTGCCTCCAGCACAAGGATGCCAGTTGACACAAGGTGAGGGTCAGACCATACCCTGATCTCTCCTGCCCAGATCCCCAGCACTTCCCCCATTTCTGAGAAGCAGACTTTTCCAGCCATGTTTCTTCAGGGCAAGTGAAATAAGCCTGCATTTGCTTCAATTGATCTTGCTTCCCTCTCCCTCCATACTATGCGCTCAGCTCTCTGCTTTATTTAAAGAAATCCAAGTTGTTTGTTCAACTCTGGTTGTGTCTCTCCATCATTCTTTCTCTCTCCCTCTATCTCAGGAATATGCATCTAGATATTTCTTGTCAGATCCCTCTAACTTCTCAGTACTAAAGGGAAGAACCAATAAGAACATCCCCACTCTCCCATCGTTAAACCAGAAATCAAAATTATTTGATGATGCTTTGGGATTTTTCCATCTCTCCCAGGGGAAAATCAAATCTATTCCTGTTCCCCAAGCAATGTGCTCTGGCTGGATGGACCCCTGTGCTTCCAACATGGCATGTGGGTGTAAGGGGCTAATCCACATTAATGGATGCAGCATGCTTCAAAGGATTAGGAGGACATGTGGGATTGCTCCTGCTGGGGAAACAGGGGAGGGGAGAATCCTCTTGCCCCTCCAGCTGGATTCATCTTGCAAGCTCAGATGGAGCTGAAGGGGTTAAGTTCTGTGGGCTCGCTATCCCAGTAACATTGCCAGAGTTCAGCGGGGAGAAACGCTGCTAAAGCAAGCCACTGAGGAATAGCTTGTTTGCATGTCAAAGGGAGCACGTGCAGAGGCGGCCCATTGATATAGGCGAACTTGGTGGTTGCCTAGGGTGCCAAGTTAAATGGGGCGCCAAATTTGAGGGAAAAAATCAAATGAAAAAAATGAAAAATATGAAAAAATACAAATAAAATAACAAAGATGTCATCATTTCAATTCCTGTGTGCATACGGAGGGAATATGAATAATTAATTTCTCTACATTTCTGAGAATTTATTAATATGTCAAATCTTTTATTTACTGCAAAAATAAATAATATTTTGGTGATTTTTTTTTCCAATTTGCGACATAGGGTCACGATGACCCACTCCACAATTTTGATAAGCAATAACTCAGCCACAATGAAACACATCCGTCAGCGGCAAGAGCTGCAAGGCTAGTGACACCTAACTCAAATATACATCAGGGTCGCATAGCTGGAAATTCATGCAGAGCAGAGATATCGCGAGTTGATACATGTCAAATGGTCATTTTAACATGTCGCAGGTAGATGGTTAAGAATCAAGCGAAAACTGTGGAAAATTTGTTTCTTAGTGCCAAAGAATAATGTCTTTCAGCATTATAAATCCAAAATGTGAGTATCTTTAAGCGTTATTAAACCTTAGCATCATTATCGGGCTGTATAATTATGAATTTTTCTTTGTTGTAACCAGTGGTGAGCTGGAGCTGGTTCACACCGGTTCGCACGAACCAGTTGTTACATTTTCAACCAGTTTTAGAACCGGTTGTTAAAAAATTTTACGGCTCCCTGAGCTCCTGGGTGGGGAGGCTCCCCCACCTTCCCCCCTCTCGCAGAGCCTTAGTGTGCAGTACTGCTGGCGCCAGCGCTCTGGACTGCTCCTGGGCAGCTCTGCAGCTCCTGCCACTTTGAGCAGCATGGTAAGGGAGTGGGGTTGCAAGCTCCAACGGGCCACGCGGCATCCATACACGCTACCCTGAGTAGCATGGTAAGGGGGCCGGGCCAGGGCTGGGAGGAGGGGTTGGATAAGGGGCACAGTACATAACAATATTCAAATGACCAATGGCAGAAAGAGGAAAAAGAAAACCCTCAGGAGCTGAGTATTATAAATGAAAGGCTGAGAAGCAAAAGGACCAAACAAAACAGCAGGGATCCTTCCTGAAATATCTTCTCTTTAATCCAAATAAAGATGGAAGCAGTTCGCTGCATCCAGATGAAGGAATTTTACTTTGAGAGGAGGTTAGCTCACATCTGCATGGAAGCAGCTTGGAACATCAAAATGAAGGTATATTACTTCAAGATGAGGGTAGCTCACATCTGCAAAAAATCAGTTTGGAAACTCAAGATGATGGAAACTTACTTCTAGATGAAGGCAGCTCACAGCATCAGACTGATATGGAAGTGGAAAAAATTGTGTCACCTTCAGAGACACATGCAGAAATTGAAGTAAATGAAGTAGAAGAAAGAAAGGATGAGGAAGCTACAAACAAGTTACAGTATGGGGACCCAGCTTCATGGGCCAGATGTGATGACAGTGTGCGGCACATTCTCATGGAACATGGACCCGAACAAGTTCATGAATTTCCCTTCCCTAAGGATGGAAATAAAAGAAAATTCTCTGCTCAGCATTACAAAAAGAATCTCATTAATGGGAAGAAATTAGTCGAAACTGGCTACAATATTCAGTGTCGAAAGACTCTGTGTTTTGCTTTTGCTGCAAGTTGTTTAGAAATCAAGCAATTGGTACATCACTTACTGAAAATGGTTTCAGAGTAGCAGCCGTGTTAGTCTGTATTCGCAAAAAGAAAAGGAGTACTTGTGGCACCTTAGAGACTAACAAATTTATTAGAGCATAAGCTTTCGTGAGCTACAGCTCACTTCATCGGATGCATCCTTCTTGTAGTGTGGGGCCCAAAACTGGACACAATACTCCAGATGAGGCCTCACCAATGTCTAATAGAGGGGAATGATCACGTCCCTGGATCTGCTGGCAATGCCCCTACTTAAACATCCCAAAATGCCACTGGCCTTCTTGGCAACAAGGGCACACTGTTGACCCATATCCAGCTTCTCGTCCACTGCAACCCTTAGGTCCTTTTCTGCAAAAATGCTGCCTAGCCATTCGGTCCCTAGTCTGTAGCGGAGCATGGGATTCTTCTGTCCTAAGTGCAGGACTCTGCACTTGTCCTTGTTGAACCTCATCAGATTTCTTTTGGCCCAATCCTCTAATTTGTCTAGGGCCCTCTGTATCCTATCCCTACCCTCCAGCGTATCTACCTCTCCTCCCAGTTTAGTGTAATCTGCAAACTTGCTGAGGGTGCAATCCACGTCATTGTCCAGATTATTAATGAAGATTTTGAACAAAACTGGCCCAAGGACCAACCCTTGGGGCACTCTGCAACATTCCACTCCTGAAGAAGTACTGAAGTTTGTTTGTGAAAGTAAACACAGACAGTTTTCCAAACATTTTTATAGCTCTACACATTCTTTTCACTTTGCCAGTTTCCATAACTAGTGGGGAATTTAGCTTCTCAACATTAAAATTGATAAAAACTGTGACAAAGCTCTGTCCTTGCCTCCGCGGGTCCCGCGTTTCTGGCAGATTTCGCTAGCCTCAGAGGCTCACTGTGACCCTCCATGTAACCCTTCTTTCTCTAGAGACAAGGGTCACAGTCTACTGAGCCATTCTCATCACCAGCGAGGGAGGTGAGGAGAAGTTATCCTTCCTTGCACAATCTCTGTTGTCTCCAAGTCTCAGTGATTAATCGTGGACAAAGGTGGGGGGAGGGAGCCCGGGCCCACCCTCTACTCCGGGCTCCAGCCCAGGGACTCTAATAGTATCAGCTATGGCAGCTGACCTTTTAGAAACATGACATGTACAATTCCCTGGGCTACTTCCCCCACAGCAGCCCTCACTTCTTCAAGCTCCACTTCACCCTTACCTCAGGGCCTCCTTCCTTGTGCCTGATATGGTGTGTACTACTCAGCTTCTCCAACCGCGCAACTTCTTCCCACAGCTCCTGACATGCACACCCATCTGACTGACTGGAAGGCTTTTAACTAGTTTCAGACAGTCCCTGATTGGCTTCAGGTGTCCCAATCAACATAGTATTCTCCCTGCCTTCTGGAAAGTTCTTAATTGGCCCCAGGTGTCTTAACTGACCTGGAGCAGCTTCCATTTCACTTAACCTGGTACCAGGGATTTGTTTAGCCTGGAGCCCACTACTTTTCTATAGCCATCTGACCTTGCCCCGTCACATATTCCCCCCCCGCCCCGCTCAACACCATAGAGTTGGGCAACTTGGGACGCCAGGCAGTATGCTCGTGACAGACCATCAGCGTTGCCATGGTGGCATCCAGCCCCGTGCCGTATGCGGAACTGGAATGGTTGTAGGGATAAGAACCACCTGGTGACCCTTGCATTCTTTTCCTTATTCCGCTGCATCCACTGGAGGGGTGCATGGTCCATTACAAAAGTAAATCGCCGGCCTAAGAGGTAATAATGCAGTGTCTCCATAGCCCATTTGACAGCAAGGCATTCTCTCTCGACTACTGCGTATTTCTGTTCTCTTGGGCGAAGCTTTCTGCTTAGGTAGAGCATCGGGTGTTCCTCTTCTCCCATCATTTGCGACAGAACTGCTCCCAACACCACCTCGGAAGCGTCTGTTTGTAAAATAAATTCCCTGTTAAAGTCTGGGGCTATGAGTACGGGGTCATTACAAAGGGCCATCCGAAGGTCTGTAAATGCCCCCTCTGCTGCATCGGTCCACTTTACCATGTCTGGACCTTGGGTCTTCACCAGGTCCGTTAGGGGACTTGCCCAAGTGGCGAAGTGGGGAATAAACCGTCGGTAGTAGCCTACCATGCCTACGAACGCACAGACCTGCTTCTTTCAGGTTGGCTGGGGCCGGTTTTGAATTGCCTCTAGCTTATTCATTTGGGGCTTCACTCTGCCCCTTCCCACAATATATCCCAGGTACCTAGCCTCTGCTCGCCCTATGGCGCATTTAGCGGGATTAGCGGTGAGGCCAGCCCGCCTTAAGGTGCGCAGTACTGCCTCAACTTTCTCCAAGTGGGTTCCCCAATCTGGCGTATGGATGATGACATCATCTAGGTATGCAGCTGCATAACTAGTATGGGGGTGCAGCAGCTTAGCCATGAGGTGCTGGAATGTGGCTGGGGCCCCATGTAGCCCAAAAGGGAGGATGGTGTACCGGAATAGCCCCTCCGGGGTGGAGAATGCTGTCTTTTCTTTAGCTTCTTTGGTCATAGAATCATAGAATCATAGAATATCAGGGTTGGAAGGGACCCCAGAAGGTCATCTAGTCCAACCCCCTGCTCAAAGCAGGACCAAGTCCCAGTTAAATCATCCTAGCCAGGGCTTTGTCAAGCCTGACCTTAAAAACCTCTAAGGAAGGAGATTCTACCACCTCCCTAGGTAACGCATTCCAGTGTTTCACCACCCTCTTAGTGAAAAAGTTTTTCCTAATATCCAATCTAAACCTCCCCCATTGCAACTTGAGACCATTACTCCTCGTTCTGTCATCTGCTACCATTGAGAACAGTCTAGAGCCATCCTCTTTGAAACCCCCTTTCAGGTAGTTGAAAGCAGCTATCAAATCCCCCCTCATTCTTCTCTTCTGCAGACTAAACAATCCCAGCTCCCTCAGCCTCTCCTCATAAGTCATGTGCTCTAGACCCCTAATCATTTTTGTTGCCCTTCGCTGTACTCTTTCCAATTTATCCACATCCTTCTTGTAGTGTGGGGCCCAAAACTGGACACAGTACTCCAGATGAGGCCTCACCAGTGTCGAATAGAGGGGAACGATCACGTCCCTCGATCTGCTCGCTATGCCCCTACTTATACATCCCAAAATGCCATTGGCCTTCTTGGCAACAAGGGCACACTGCTGACTCATATCCAGCTTCTCGTCCACTGTCACCCCTAGGTCCTTTTCCGCAGAACTGCTGCCGAGCCATTCGGTCCCTAGTCTGTAGCGGTGCATTGGATTCTTCCATCCTAAGTGCAGGACCCTGCACTTATCCTTATTGAACCTCATTAGATTTCTTTTGGCCCAATCCTCCAATTTGTCTAGGTCCTTCTGTATCCTATCCCTCCCCTCCAGCGTATCTACCACTCCTCCCAGTTTAGTATCATCCGCAAATTTGCTGAGAGTGCAATCCACACCATCCTCCAGATCATTTATGAAGATATTGAACAAAACGGGCCCCAGGACCGACCCCTGGGGTACTCCACTTGACACCGGCTGCCAACTAGACATGGAGCCATTGATCACTACCCGTTGAGCCCGACAATCTAGCCAGCTTTCTACCCACCTTATAGTGCATTCATCCGGCCCATACTTCCTTAACTTGCTGACAAGAATGCTGTGGGAGACCGTGTCAAAAGCTTTGCTAAAGTCAAGAAACAATACATCCACTGCTTTCCCTTCATCCACAGAACCAGTAATCTCATCATAAAAGGCGATTAGATTAGTCAGGCATGACCTTCCCTTGGTGAATCCATGCTGACTGTTCCTGATCACTTTCCTCTCCTCTAAGTGCTTCAGGATTGATTCTTTGAGGACCTGCTCCATGATTTTTCCAGGGACTGAGGTGAGGCTGACTGGCCTGTAGTTCCCAGGATCCTCCTTCTTCCCTTTTTTAAAGATGGGCACTACATTAGCCTTTTTCCAGTCATCCGGGACTTCCCCCGTTCGCCACGAGTTTTCAAAGATAATGGCCAAGGGCTCTGCAATCACAGCCGCCAATTCCTTCAGCACTCTCGGATGCAATTCGTCCGGCCCCATGGACTTGTGCACATCCAGCTTTTCTAAATAGTCCCTAACCACCTCTATCTCTACAGAGGGCTGGCCATCTCTTCCCCATTTTGTGATGCCCAGCACAGCAGTCTGGGAGCTGACCTTGTTAGTGAAAACAGAGGCAAAAAAAGCATTGAGTACATTAGCTTTTTCCACATCCTCTGTCACTAGCTTGCCTCCCTCATTCAGTAAGGGGCCCACACTTTCCTTGGCTTTCTTCTTGTTGCCAACATACCTGAAGAAACCCTTCTTGTTACTCTTGACATCTCTTGCTAGCTGCAGCTCCAGGTGCAATTTGGCCCTCCTGATATCTTTCCTACATGCCCGAGCAATATTTTTATACTCTTCCCTGGTCATATGTCCAACCTTCCACTTCTTGTAAGCTTCTTTTTTATGTTTAAGATCCGCTAGGATTTCACCATTAAGCCAAGCTGGTCGCCTGCCATATTTACTATTCTTTCGACTCATCGGGATGGTTTGTCCCTGTAACCTCAACAGGGATTCCTTGAAATACAGCCAGCTCTCCTGGACTCCCTTCCCTTTCATGTTAGTCCCCCAGGGGATCCTGGCCATCTGTTCCCTGAGGGAGTCAAAGTCTGCTTTCCTGAAGTCCAGGGTCCGTATCCTGCTGCTTACCTTTCTTCCCTGCGTCAGGATCCTGAACTCAACCAACTCATGGTCACTGCCTCCCAGATTCCCATCCACTTTTGCTTCCCCCACTAATTCTACCCGGTTTGTGAGCAGCAGGTCAAGAAAAGCGCTCCCCCTAGTTGGCTCCCCTAGCACTTGCACCAGGAAATTGTCCCCTACGCTTTCCAAAAACTTCCTGGATTGTCTATGCACCGCTGTATTGCTCTCCCAGCAGATATCAGGAAAATTAAAGTCACCCATGAGAATCAGGGCATGCGATCTAGTAGCTTCCGTGAGTTGCCGGAAGAAAGCCTCATCCACCTCATCCCCCTGGTCCGGTGGTCTATAGCAGACTCCCACCATGACATCACTCTTGTTGCACACACTTCTAAACTTAATCCAGAGACACTCAGGTTTTTCCACAGTTTCGTACCGGAGCTCTGAGCAGTCATACTGCTCCCTTACATACAGTGCTACTCCCCCACCTTTTCTGCCCTGCCTGTCCTTCCTGAACAGTTTATAACCATCCATGACTGTACTCCAGTCATGTGAGTTATCCCACCAAGTCTCTGTTATTCCAATCACGTCATAATTCCTTGACATCACCAGGACCTCCAGTTCTCCCTGCTTGTTTCCAAGGCTTTGTGCATTTGTATATAAGCACTTGAGATAACCTGTTGATCGCCCCTCATTCCCAGTATGAGGCAGGAGCCCTCCCCTCACAGACATTCCTGCCTGTGCTTCCTCCCGGTATCCCGCTTTCCCACTTACCTCAGGGCTTTGGTCTCCTTCCCCCGGTGAACCTAGTTTAAAGCCCTCCTCACTAGGTTAGCCAGCCTGCTGGCAAAGATGTTCTTCCCTCTCTTCGTAAGATGGAGCCCGTCTCTGCCCAGCACTCCTCCTTCATGGAACACCATCCCATGGTCAAAGAATCCAAAGCCTTCTCTCCGACACCACCTGCGTAGCCATTCGTTGACCTCCACGATTCGACGGTCCCTACCCAGGCCTTTTCCTTCCACGGGGAGGATGGACGAGAACACCACTTGCGCCTCCAACTCCTTTATCCTTCTTCCCAGAGCCACGTAGTCCGCAGTGATCCGCTCAAGGTCATTCTTGGCAGTATCATTGGTGCCCACGTGGAGAAGCAGGAAGGGGTAGCGATCTGAAGTGGTCAGAGGAATCTGCCAGTACCCTTTTGTCAGATCCAGTGTAGTCAAGAATCGGGCACTACCCAGTCAGTCAACCAGTTCACCGATGCGTGGTATGGGGTATGCATCAAACTGGGATATTTCATTCAGTCGGCGAAAGTCATTACAGAATCTCATGGTACTGTCAGGTTTAGGCACTAGAACAATTGGACTGGACCACTGACTGTAAGATTCTTCAATAACCCCTAATTCTAACATTTTCTTTACTTCGGCCTTGATTTTCTCTCTCTTGGCTGCTGGGATTCAGTAGGGTCTCAGTGTTACCTTGGCTCCGGGGATCATAGAATCATAGAATCATAGAATATCAGGGTTGGAAGGGACCCCAGAAGGTCATCTAGTCCAACCCCCTGCTCAAAGCAGGACCAAGTCCCAGTTAAATCATCCTAGCCAGGGCTTTGTCAAGCCTGACCTTAAAAACCTCTAAGGAAGGAGATTCTACCACCTCCCTAGGTAACGCATTCCAGTGTTTCACCACCCTCTTAGTGAAAAAGTTTTTCCTAATATCCAATCTAAACCTCCCCCATTGCAACTTGAGACCATTACTCCTCGTTCTGTCATCTGCTACCATTGAGAACAGTCTAGAGCCATCCTCTTTGAAACCCCCTTTCAGGTAGTTGAAAGCAGCTATCAAATCCCCCCTCATTCTTCTCTTCTGCAGACTAAACAATCCCAGCTCCCTCAGCCTCTCCTCATAAGTCATGTGCTCTAGACCCCTAATCATTTTTGTTGCCCTTCGCTGTACTCTTTCCAATTTATCCACATCCTTCTTGTAGTGTGGGGCCCAAAACTGGACACAGTACTCCAGATGAGGCCTCACCAGTGTCGAATAGAGGGGAACGATCACGTCCCTCGATCTGCTCGCTATGCCCCTACTTATACATCCCAAAATGCCATTGGCCTTCTTGGCAACAAGGGCACACTGCTGACTCATATCCAGCTTCTCGTCCACTGTCACCCCTAGGTCCTTTTCCGCAGAACTGCTGCCGAGCCATTCGGTCCCTAGTCTGTAGCGGTGCATTGGATTCTTCCATCCTAAGTGCAGGACCCTGCACTTATCCTTATTGAACCTCATTAGATTTCTTTTGGCCCAATCTTCCAATTTGTCTAGGTCCTTCTGTATCCTATCCCTCCCCTCCAGCGTATCTACCACTCCTCCCAGTTTAGTATCATCCGCAAATTTGCTGAGAGTGCAATCCACACCATCCTCCAGATCATTTATGAAGATATTGAACAAAACGGGCCCCAGGACCGACCCCTGGGGCACTCCACTTGACACCGGCTGCCAACTAGACATGGAGCCATTGATCACTACCCGTTGAGCCCGACAATCTAGCCAGCTTTCTACCCACCTTATAGTGCATTCATCCAGCCCATACTTCCTTAACTTGCTGACAAGAATGCTGTGGGAGACCGTGTCAAAAGCTTTGCTAAAGTCAAGAAACAATACATCCACTGCTTTCCCTTCATCCACAGAACCAGTAATCTCATCATAAAAGGCGATTAGATTAGTCAGGCATGACCTTCCCTTGGTGAATCCATGCTGACTGTTCCTGATCACTTTCCTCTCCTCTAAGTGCTTCAGGATTGATTCTTTGAGGACCTGCTCCATGATTTTTCCAGGGACTGAGGTGAGGCTGACCGGCCTGTAGTTCCCAGGATCCTCCTTCTTCCCTTTTTTAAAGATGGGCACTACATTAGCCTTTTTCCAGTCATCCGGGACTTCCCCCGTTCGCCACGAGTTTTCAAAGATAATGGCCAAGGGCTCTGCAATCACAGCCGCCAATTCCCTCAGCACTCTCGGATGCAATTCGTCCGGCCCCATGGACTTGTGCACATCCAGCTTTTCTAAATAGTCCCTAACCACCTCTATCTCTACAGAGGGCTGGCCATCTCTTCCCCATTTTGTGATGCCCAGCACAGCAGTCTGGGAGCTGACCTTGTTAGTGAAAACAGAGGCAAAAAAAGCATTGAGTACATTAGCTTTTTCCACATCCTCTGTCACTAGCTTGCCTCCCTCATTCAGTAAGGGGCCCACACTTTCCTTGGCTTTCTTCTTGTTGCCAACATACCTGAAGAAACCCTTCTTGTTACTCTTGACATCTCTTGCTAGCTGCAGCTCCAGGTGCAATTTGGCCCTCCTGATATCTTTCCTACATGCCCGAGCAATATTTTTATACTCTTCCCTGGTCATATGTCCAACCTTCCACTTCTTGTAAGCTTCTTTTTTATGTTTAAGATCCGCTAGGATTTCACCATTAAGCCAAGCTGGTCGCCTGCCATATTTACTATTCTTTCGACTCATCGGGATGGTTTGTCCCTGTAACCTCAACAGGGATTCCTTGAAATACAGCCAGCTCTCCTGGACTCCCTTCCCTTTCATGTTAGTCCCCCAGGGGATCCTGGCCATCTGTTCCCACCACCATGCGGATATGGTGATAGGTCTCAGTCGTCCACCCTGGTTTTGTAGAGAACACATCTCTGTTGCGATTAATCATGTCGGCTGCCTCGATCTTTTGGATCGGCATCAGGTCGGATGATATCCTCACTTGCTCATGTAAGTTATCCTCCTGGGGGGAAGGGTCTCCTGCATGACTAAGCATGCCTCTTGATCGTGCCAAGATTTAGAAGATTGATGTGGTAAATTTGCTCCGATTTCCGGCGGCCTGGTTGCCGCACCTTATAGTTCACCTCTCCCACAGCTTCGATTATTTTGTAGGGTCCCTGCCACTGGGCCAACAGTTTACTTTCTGCTGTGGGCATCAGTACCATCACCCGATCCCCTGGTTGGAACCGTCGAAGCTTTGCTTGGTGATTATAATGGGTTCGTTGGGTCTCCTGTGCTCTCTCCAAGTGTTCCCGTACAATGGGCATAACTTGGGCTATCCGATCTCTCATCTGCAGTACATGCTCAACTATGTTCCTTCTGGGATTTGGCTCCTCTTCCCAGGCTTATCTGGCTATATCCAATATGCCCCGAGGGTGGCGCCCATATAGTAGTTCGAATGGAGAGAAACCCGTGGAGGCTTGCTGAACCTCCCGGATGGCAAACATGAGGTAAGGCAATAGGGTATCCCAATCTTTCCCATCCCGGCTCACCACTTTCCTGATCATGGCCTTGAGGGTCCTATTGAACCTTTCCACAAGGCCATCTGTTTGTGGGTGGTATACAGAGGTCCGGAGGGCTTGTACATGGAGCAATGAACAGAGATCTTTCATCAACTTGGACATGAAAGGTGTCCCTTGATCAGTCAATATCTCCTTGGGTAGCCCAACCCGGGCAAAGATCTGTACTAGCTCCTTAGCTATTGTCTTGGAAGCTGTGTTGTGCAGGGGAACAGCTTCTGGGTACCGGCTTGCATAGTCCAGTACAACAAGCACATGTTGGTGGCCCCGAGCTGTCTTCTCTAGGGGCCCTACCAGATCCATGGCTATCCGTTCGAAAGGAACCTCTATTATTGGAAGAGGTATCAAAGGAGCCCACAAGTGCGGGCGAGGGCTATGTAACTGACATTCCAGACAAGAGGTGCAGTATCGCCGGACATCTTCATGTACTCCTGGCCAGAAGAACCTCCGCAGGATCCGTGCCTGGGTTTTCTCTACGCCTAGGTGTCCTCCAAACAGGTGACTGTGGGCGAGACTCAATATGGCTTTTTGATGTTTTTGTGGCACCGGAAGTTGTTGTATCTCTTGCTCCTGCATTTGCACCACACAGTACAGGAGATCTTTCTTCACTATAAAGTAAGGTCCGGGACCCCGGACCTTCCCATCCACGGGTATCCCATTGATTTCGACCACCTCTTTTCTGGTGTTATCATATCTGGGGTCCTCCACTTGGTCCCGCCCAAAAGTCTCTCTCCTGGGACTAAGCTGCCCAAGCTCCCAGGGGCCGGCTTCTGCTTTTTACAATGGCTCGCTGCCGTCATGGCTGGGGGCAGCTTCTGGCTCACCTTCTGTGGTGGAAATTTCTCTGTTGGCTGCTCACGTCCATCTGCCTACTAGGGAGGTCTTCTGGCCCTGGGTCAGGATCCGGGTTCCCAAGGCCTTCGTGGCCTTCCTCTCTTTTTTTGTCTTCCGGGTCTTTTGAGGTGCTGAGAACAGATCCTGAGAAATCTCAGTGAACATCGGGGGTTGACATTCCCCTGGTGACGAGTCGCTGTCCTCAGGGTCCCCACCTCCCTCCAGCCTCTCCGGGGGAGTAAATTATCAAACCCTGGATAGTCCCTCCCAATGATTACAGGATATCGGAGTTTAGGAACTACGCCCATGGTCACCTCAATGGAGTTTCTCTGAACCTCTATCTCCACTGGGATGGTGGGGTAATGGCTCACGGCCCCATGCATGCACGTCACTGCTACGCGTTTGGCTTGTAGCAGCTGACTATTTTTTACCAGCTTACCCGATATGAGATGATCTGGAGGATGGTGTGGATTGCACCCTGAGCAAGTTTGAGATATGAGGGTGATAGCATGTGGGATTTCATGCGAGCCGGACAAAGCACAACAGCCAATATGGTTGGTAGCTAAGCCGTTTATCTGTTATTTTCTCATTGCTTTTATACACTCCTCTTACATAATATTTTCAGCCCCCTCCAAACCCCCTCCAAAGTCCATTACCTGATCACGGAGACATCTCGTTGGTCGAGCAGCCTCAGCACGGGCTATGCACGTGCGTCCTTTCTCTTGATTGGAGCATAGCTGTCCACTATCTGTTGTCAACAAGGTCTGGTGTTGCCAGTTTGCCTCGGTCACGTTCCAGCCTGTAACTATTTCTCAATAGTTCATTAAAGGTTCACCGCGATCTTAACTAGCTTATAAATATTCTTAACTAGCTCACAAATACACCATGTTCCCACAATAGCACTCCCAGAGTCCACAAGTGCTGTAGTCTCTGCTCCATTTATCCTCACTGGCCTGGTGTAATTATGCGGGGCTAATGTGACCCCCGAAGGTGGATAAGGGAGCATGGGACCTCCCAATCCCACAAGTTACATTGCATAGGCTCCTTGGTGCTGGGACACTGTGCTGCTATGTGTCACCACTCCCCACATGCATAACATCTATAATTGCTTTTAATCACTCCCCTATCCCGGGGTGTCAAGGTTCCTTCCCCACTCTGAACTCTAGGGTACAGATGTGGGGACCTGCATGAAAACCTCCTAAGCTTACTTTTACTAGCTTAGGTTAAAACTTCCCCAAGGTACAAACTATTTTACCCTTTGCCCTTGGACTTCCACTGCCACCACCAAACGTCTGGGTTTATTTTTGAGAAAGCGTTGTTTGGAAACGTCTTTCCCCCCAAAAATCCTCACCAAAACCTTGCACCCCCCTGCCTGGGGAAGGCTTGATAAAAATCCTCACCAATTTGCATAGGTGACCACAGACCCAAACCCTTGGATCTTAAGAACAATGAAAAAACATTCAATTTCTTACAAGAAGAATTTTAATATAAGAAAAGGTAAAAAGAATCACCTCTGTAAAATCAGGATGGTAAATACCTTACAGGGTAATTAGATTCAAAACATAGAGAATCCCTCTAGGCAAAACCTTAAGTTACAAGAACGACACAAAGACAAGAATATTCATTCTATTCAGCACAGTCTAATTTCTCAGCCATTTAAAGAAATCATAATCTAACGCATATCTAGCTAGATTACTTGCTAAATTCTAAGATTCCATTCCTGTTCTGTCCCCGGGCAAAAGCATCACACAGACAGACAGACCCTTTATTTCTCCCCCCTCCAGCTTTGAAAGTATCTTGTCTACCTCATTGGTCATTTTGGTCAGGTGCCAGTGAGGTTATCCTAGCTTCTTAACCCTTTACAGGTGAAAGTATTTTTCCTCTGGCCAGGAGGGATTTTAAAGGTGTTTACCCTTCCCTTTATATTTATGACACGAGGGTTAGGGGGTTTAGTCCCGGGATTCCCCCCACTCAGGCCAATCCCTTCCTTCTGGGGTCCCCGCTGGTTTTCGGCCCCCCCTCTTCTTCCACCTAGGACTCCCGGGGGTTTGGCTGCCAACCTTCCAGGGTTGGGGTTGGGTGCTTGCTTCGAAAGGGGCCTTCCTTGGGTAGTCGAGTCAGTTTCCTGGCTGTCATCCATCTTTCTACCAGTGTGATCATCTCGTCGTACATGGTCGGATCATTCTGGCCTACCCATTTGTGGAGATCTGGCAGCAGTCCCTGCATGTAATGGTCTATGACCAGGGTCTCCAAAATCTCCTCCGGCCTGCACACCTCGGGCTGTAACCACTTCTGTGTGAAGTGTATGAGGTTGAATAGCTGGGACCTCGGGGGTTTGTTCTCCTGGTATTTCCACTCATAGAACTTCTGGTTCCTTACCGCTGCCATTACCCCTGATCGTGCTAGGATCTCTGCCTTCAGACAGGTATAGTCAGTGGCATCCATGGCAGGCAAGTCAAAGTAGGCCTTCTGGGCCTCTCCACACAAAAAAGGGGCAAGAATGCTGGCCCACTGCTCCTGGGGTCATGCCTCATGCTGAGCAATCCTTTCGAATGAGAGGAGATATGCCTCTACGTCATCTCCTGACATCATCTTTGGCAGACAACCAGTAGCCCTCAGGGTTCGCGTCCCGTCGGACTCCCAGGCCTGGGTGGTGAGGATCTTCAGCTGGTCCACCACCTCTTTCAAGAGGGCACGATCTTGGGTCACCTGGCTCATCAATCATTAATTGGTTTCCTGCTGTAGCCACATAGACTTCTGTTGTGCCATTGCCTGAAGTGGGGTGGCCTCCTGCTGGGCTGCCGTGGCTTGTACCAGAGCTCTTATCACCTCCTCCATTGTGGTATAAACACACAAACAAAACCCAAAATAAAAAACAATCCAAAACCCCAGTGCACTTTTTTTTTAAACCTCTTTCTTCCGCCACGCTGTGAACGAAGTCCCACTCCTGACCTCAGTTGTGACAAAGCTCTGTCCTTGCCTCCGTGGATCCCACGTTTCCTGTTGGATTTCGCTAGCCTCAGAGGCTCACTGTGACCCTCCACATAACCCTTCTTTCTCTAGAGACAAGAGTCACAGTCTACTGAGCCATTCTCATCACAAGCCAGCGAGGGAGGTGAGAAGTTATCCTTCCTTGCACAGTCTCTGTTGTCTCCCAGTCTCAGTGATTAATCAGGGGGCAAAGGTGTGGGGGGGGAGCCCAGGCCCACCCTCTACTCCGGGCTCCAGCCCAGGGACCCTAATAGTATCAGCTATGGTAGCTGACCTTTTAGAAATATGACATGTACAATTCCCTGGGCTACTTCCCCCACAGCAGCCTTCACTTCCTCAAGCTCCATTTCACCCTCACCTCAGGGCCTCCTTCCTTGTGCCTGATATGGTGTGTACTACTCAGCCTCTCCAAAAGCGCAACTTCTTCCCCCAGCTTCTGACATGCACTCCCACCTGAGTGACTGGGAGGCTTTTAACTAGTTTCAGCCAGCCCCTGATTGGCTTTAGGTATCCCAATCAACCTAGCATTCTCCCTGCCTTCTGGAAAGTTCTTAATTAGCTCCAGGTGTCCTAATTGACCTGGAGCAGCTTCCATTTCACTTAACCTGGTACCAGGGATTTGTTTAGCCTGGAGCTAATATATCTATCTCCCACTACTTTTCTATAGCCATCTGGCCTTGCCCCGTCACAAAACATATCTGCATTCAATAATGGTGCAAGACTTGGACTTGCCACAATGTCAATAGAGCATGAAATAACTGGAAAACTGGATCTAAAAGAACTAGTGACTGAATTTTCAAAATTTAAAGCAAGAAAAGTCATGTTGTAAGATCACAGAGTGTTTTTTACTCAGAGTGTTTTGTAAATACAGGTTCAAGTTCATTGTAGAGTTTTCTTATTTCTTTCTATATTGGATGTGGTGGTAATGGCAGTTAAAGCAGGATAGCATAATGGATGATTTTGGATTTGTAATAATAAAAGTTATAATTAACATTTTAATGCATTTTTATTTGAAATCGGACTGAAATATCATCTAGCTGTTGTGTACAAATCTATTCTGAAAATTTTGTGTCTCTATTTTATCTGATCTCAGAAACATTGGTCGGACAGATGGACAAACCGAATAATTAAGCCTCTTTAAAAAAAAAAAAAAAGCTTAAAAAACATTAAAAGGAAAAAAGGGTCAAAATGTTTCCCAGCTTACCAAAAAACCTCAGCCTAGATCTGCCTTTGGGGGTGGGGGGGTCAATTGCATGGTTCGCCTAGGGCACCAGTTGCTGGCAGCTAGACTAGGGCCACCCCTCGACAGGTGCTAAGAGCACCAAAGAATTCACCAGCCCAGCTTGGTTTACAACTGTCAAAGTAAAGAAACCAGTTGTGCAGGAGGATGATCATGTGATGTGAAACCCCAAATGCCAGCATGTTTGCAGCCAGCCAGTCCTCCTGTGGGTTTGATGTCACAGCCCAGTGGACTAATGCTACAGGAGAAAGAGAGGCGGGGCGGGACAATGGGGATATCTGAGCACCATTGATCATCAGGAATCTCCCCCCCCAAACACAGCACAAATGGAGAAATCCCTGCCAGAACTTTAACTATAACCCTGTGCTTTAATGCACAAACACAAGATACTCTCTCTAAGCTGGGCAGAATCATATAGCCTGCTGCATTTTACTCCCAAGGCTAAAGCTGTTGTGCTAACACAAAATAAAAGGCAGATGGGTTTAGCTCTGTCTGCTATGTGCTGTGTTGCATCAATTTCCATCCCAGCTCCCAAGTTCCATCCTGCTGCAAATTGGTTCTACACAGCCCTGACTGGCTTGGGGACCAGGCACAACTTGCCCAGAGATTCTCTGAGCCCTGTTTTGATCACTCAATTTTCACAGCGGATCAGCAAAAACAGCACTCAAATTTTCTTCTCTCCCTACCTGCATCGTGTCTTACCAGAGCTGGCAGCTACACACTGGGTCCCAGCAGAAATCGGGTCAGAACATTGGACTGGGACCACCAACAGTTCTTTCTTTTCTAGGGACATTTAACAAAGTCTACCTGTGGTTCTCACTAGAGAGAAAGGATGATCCAGTGGTTAGGGTGCTGACTTGGGACTTGAGAAACATGCTCACCATGGACTCCTGTGTGACCTTGGGCAAGCTGGCCTCAATTCCCATCTGTAAAATGGGGATAACAGCACTTCCCTGCCTCCCAGAGGTTTGTGAAGATAAACGGATTAAAGACTGTGTGGTGCTCGGATACTGCGGTGTTGGGGCATATCTTAGAGCAGTGGTTCTCAAACAGGGATCTGTGGCCTCCTGGGGGTCTGCGAGCAGGTTTCAGGGGGTCTGCTAAAGTAAATCAGAGAGCAGGGCTGATATTAGATTCACTGGGCCCAGGGCAGAAAGCCAAAGCCCAAGCAACTTAGCTTCACAGAGCCCACTATGGTATCTGGCCATGGGCAACTGCCCTCATTGCTACCCCTAATGCCAGCCCTGGCTTTTTGCTCTCCTGGTTCTGGCATAGGGTGGGCCATCCTGTTTTTATAGCACATTGGGGGGACCTCTGAAAGAAAAAGGTGGCGAACCCCTACCTTAGACAGCTTTTAGCATTAGAATCTCCTGTGCCTAGTGGCACGAGGCAATCCATTTCCCCCATCTCTGTCTGTTTAGATTTAGATGTTTGACTCCATTGGAAGTTGTCCCCAAGATGGCAGCATTCTTTTGGGTCATCCTTTGTTTTCTCCGACTTCCTTCTCTTCCCTCCAAGTAGGATCCAATCTGAAATGCACCTCATGCTTCTGCCGCAGGGTAGCTTGATGGCATGGCCAAATCACTGTAGCTGTCTCTGTTTGATTATTGAGTCTGCAGTCTGCTGACCTGTGTGGTGCAACATTTCCACATTGGTTATACAATTTCTCCTATGAATTCCCATGATTCTTCTTAAACAACGCCGATGGAGTGCATTCAGCTCCCTGTTGTGAACTTCCAACATCTGCCACATTTCTGAGGCACACAATAGTGTTGAGTAGACAGTATTATTGTACAATCTCATTTTAGTGTGTAGATGTATCTTGCTACACGTCCAGGTGTTTGAAAATGGCAAAAAGGATCCACTGGCTTTGTTGAGTCTTGCCTTTACTTCCTTAGTGAGTTGGCCACTAGCAGCTATTATATTTCCCAGGTAGATGAAGTCATCAACTCTTTCATACTCTTCTTCCCACAAATCAGACATCTGCTGGTGTAGACAGCATTCTCTCTTATCTATCTTGGTCTTCTGAATACTGATTTAAAGTCCCACTTATGCTCATTCAGAGTTTTTTTCATTCCATCCTGGTATCCAGGAAGACTGTATCATCCACAAAATCTAAATCTTGCAGTTTATCTCTATCCCAAACAACACCACCTCAGCAGCACCTGTTGCTCTTCAGAGCACTAAGTCGATCACAACGCAGAAGAGAAGTGGGGATAACACACAACCTTGCCTTATGCCGGCAGCAATCTTAAACCATTCAGGCTCCACTCCCAGCAATGATGCGGCATACAGACTCATCATACAAAGCTTTTATCAGATTAACTCTCTTTGCTGGAATTCCATAGTATAGCAAGATCTTCCAGAGGGCTTCTCTGTGGACACTATCAAAAGCTCTCACTTCTCTGTGGACACTATTTGATAGAGACACCCCCCCCCCTTCCCCCGAATACAGTCAGATGTATTTGTGCGTGCCTCAAAGCTCAGATTCACCCTGTTGTTGCCTAGCTCTGACTTCCACTGCAGCAGAATGCAGCTCTGAAGGGATTCATGTGTATCTGTTGGGCTCAGCATCTGTATTTCTCATAATAAAAAAGGGACTTATGAAAGATTGGAAGAGGCTGTTTTTGTCTCTGGTTACTGGGAGCTCCTGAGATCAAGGCTTTGAGATTCAATAGCGAGATTCACTGCATTGCATGGGTACCCACACAGTCTTATGAAACTCTCAGGGTCATGTCCCAGCACGCACAGGTTCAGAAACCTGGAACGGATTCTCTAGAAGACGCTTTCTTCCTAAGTCCTGGGCAGGGATCCACAGGGGATGTCCTGCCCTATCATCCCAGCTGGTGACCACCCCAAATGGTGGCCTGAACCATTGTCACAGCTGGGAACTGGAGCTACTTTCCAGGAAGTGATGTGTTTTATCATCATTGCTAGTAATTTCCATGCTGTGACCTGGCTCCAGACCTAGAGGGTGTCTTTCCATCATTGCACCATGGTCTTTTGAGTGCTCCATATTTTAGCCCTACTGCTGCATTAACTTTTGAATTTAACTGAGTGCAATAAATAAAATAGTAAAAGACAGATGAGATCCTTTGAGGAGCCCAATACACTTTACAAACAGTGAATGATCTAAGTTCTGTAGTGCCTATGGAAGGAAAGTAGGTATTAACCAAGGCACAGAGAGATGAAGTGCTTTCTGAAGCTCACATAGCTAGTCGGTGGCAGAACCAATAAGAGAACCCAGAACTCCCAGTTTCGTCCTTAGCCCCTAGTTAATAGTCCCCACATGACATGGTTCTGGTTGTATTACTTAGATGGCAAGCTCTTTGGGGACAGGACTATCTCTTTGTTCTGTGTCTGTACAGAGCCTAGCATGGTGAGGCCCTGATCTGTGACCTCATACTACTGGAGTACAAATAAATAAAAGCAACAGGGCAGAGCTGATTTCCACATGGCATGTGGACTTGTGTTAGAGTGGGAAAACTTGCTCTTGTGATCTTCATTTTGTCTCGATCACAGAGGCCCTGGATGTACAGGCCATGCCTGGGCCAGGACACCTGGAAGCAGAACGCTTTTTCACAGTGCCAAAGATCAGGTTCAGGAAATGCTTTTTGTAACAACATGATTCGTGAAAACTTGCTTAAGTAGGCAACATTGTTTATCCCTGAAGCCATTCGCTCTCACTCAAAATGGCATTGGTCCATCACCACTAGCAGCCGCTCTCCCTCTCTTCCTGGCCTATGTCAGGAATCATGCCAGCCCTCGAAAGGTCAGCATTAACACAAGGTTCTCATCATCAGGAAATTATTGACAGCAGCCCTTCTTAATACCATTATTCCATTTCCAAATGTTCAGCCTGCCTCACACAGTGGGGACAATATGCACATCAGCCTTCTGTGTGAATGAATATGCTCTCACAGAGTCTGGGAGCCTGGATGCTAACTGCCATGTGTATCTCTTCCTAGGCTAGTTCTTATTTGCAACATGCTTGGCATACCTGAGTAACACACCTGTGTGTTGATATAAAGAATACAAATGCCATTTGGATTTTAAACAAATTATATTGTAATGGACCCATCAAGG
This sequence comes from Dermochelys coriacea, assembly GCF_009764565.3. NCBI lineage: Eukaryota > Metazoa > Chordata > Testudines > Dermochelyidae > Dermochelys > Dermochelys coriacea. The sequence goes on from NC_050077.1 coordinate 39,786,644, forward strand.
GATGCACATTAAATATGTGATATTATTTACTGTAATCCCTCTTCTTCCTCAGCCACTCCTCATGGTATATTCCTCTCTCCAATCATTGCCTCTAAATCTGCACTGTAAGCTTGCTGGGGTAGAGACTTTTTCTTTGCCTTGTAAAGCACCTACCCATAATTTAGGTGCTATATAGATAAATAACTAATGAAAAGCATCAAATGTTACAAAGTATTTCCCCTGGTATTTACAATGTACAGTAGGGCACTGTGAGCAGATGCCATTCCCAAACACACTCCACACAGTATGTAAAGGCCAAACGCCCTCCTGCCTGCAGTTTGGCTTTAGTAACAAGCAAAAGAGGTATTAGACAACAAAGTTCAGCTTGACCCCTCTCCCCAGGCCTGCTGCTCTTTGGGTTCCTCCCTCAGGACTGCTCAGACCACACCATAGGTCTTCTTTCCTCAAGGAGCCACTCCCAGCTGTCTCTAATCCAGGCAAGGTAATGTGCCACCTGTCTCAGGGAGACAGCCAAACCCACTTAAACCCTTCCCAGCAGGATCAACTCCTGCTGACGGAATTCAGGCACATGCTGCCAGCCTGTTACAGGCACAATATTGTTACTCAAATACAAGAGTACACTGAAGCCTGATTTTGCTGAGCAGCAACAACTCTCATCACTTCCAGGGCTGGTTTTATGATGTGGACATGCTTGAGTTTTGAAACCCCCAAACTCATTTCACTGGTGTCCTCTTCCAGCTCTAACCGTGGCATGGAGAGGTGAAAGGCTGTTGTGCTACCTACCCCATGGTGCTGTCTCAAGCCTGGATCTGTGACTCTGCACTTAAAAAACAAGCAAGCAAACCCACTCTTCATCCCTAACCTAGAGCTGACAGAACAGAGTTGCCGTCCAACTGGCAGCCCTCCTGCAGCCTCCTCCGTGGGTAGATAGAGCACTCTGTCTGCACAATGCTCCTCACCCCCGAGCCTTACCAAGCCCACACTGGCACATCACAGCCAACGCACTGATTCAGGCAGACGTCTTGTCACAATAACAGCTTCTGCCAAGAGCTGCCCGGAGAAATACAACTAAGGGGTGGGGAAGTGCTGCCTGCCTACTGTCTAATGCTTTGGCTCCACCAGCACTGCCCTCTGCCAGCAGTGCCCCTCTGCCATGTACATTGGCCAAACCGGACAGTCTCTAAGCTAAAGAATAAATGGACACAAATCAGACGTCAAGAATTATAACATTCAAAAATCAGTCAGAGAACACTTCAACCTCCCTGGACACTCAATTACAGACCTAAAAGTGGCAAAAAAACTTCAAAAACAGACTCCAATGAGAAACTGCAGAACTGGAATTAATTTGCAAACTGGACACCATCAAATTAGGCTTGAATAAAGACTGGGAGTCGATGGGTCATTACACAAACTAAAAACTATTTTCCCATGCTAATTTTTCCCCTTACTGTTATTCTCACCTTTGTGTCAACTGTTTGAAATGGACCATCCTGATTATCACTACAAAAGTTTTTTTTTCTCCTGCTGATAAAAGTCCACCTTAATTGATTTGTCTCATTAGAGTTGGTATGGCAACCCCCATCTTTTCATGTTCTCTGTATCTATCTATCTCTCTCTCTCTCTCTCTCTCTCTCTCTCTTCCTACTGTATTTTCCACTCCATGCATCTCATGAAGTGGGTTTTAGCCCATGAAAGCTTATGCCCAAATAAATTTGTTAGTCTCTAAGGTGCCACAAGTAATCCTCGTTCTTTTTGTACCATTCTTGTATCTAAAACTGGAAATATGAAGTATTACTCTGAGGTCCTATTGTAATTATGCAAAGTGTGGGCCATTAATGGTGGCTTAGGATGTTGATGGCTCCCATTGACTACGACAATTGGTTGTGAATGGGTTTATTTACTTGCAAGCCTTCCTGTGTATGTGACATGGGTAATGAAGAATGAGGTCTTACAGTGACATGTGACCATGTCACATGACACTGGAATCCATCTTAAACCTGGTGCTTTTCCATTTAGAAGGAGGGGTGAGGACCCAGATAGAAAAAGGATTTCTGCCTTGTGCCAAAGCTATAAAAGGGAGTGGAGCAGGACAAGGGGGTTGCCAATCATGAGAAATCTCCTAGTTACCCCCTGAGCTGGAACTAACAAGGACTGTACCAAGGGAAAGGATTGGGCCCAGACTAAGAAGGAGTCTAATCTGTGAAAGAAGATTATTGGAACATTTTAATGTATTAGGCTTAGACTTGTGTGTTTTGTTTTATTTTTCTTGGTAACTTACTTTATTCTGTCTGTCATTAGTTGAAACCTCTTAAATCCTACTTTTTATATTTAATAAAATCACTTTTGTTTATTAATTAATCCAGAGTAAGTGATTAATACCTGGGGGAGCAAACAACTGTGCATATCTCTCTATCAGTGTTATAGAGGGCGGACAATTTATGAGCTTACCCGGTATAAGCTTTATACAGAGTAAAGTGGATTTATTTGGGGTTTGGATCCCATTGGGAATTGGGTGTCTGGATGCAGGAGACAGGAATACTTGCTGAGCTATTTTCAGTTAAGTCTGCAGCTTTGGGGGTATGGTTCAGACCCTGGGTCTGTGTTGCAGCAGGCTCGCGTGTCTGGCTCAACAAGACAGGATTCTGGAGTCCCAAGCTGGCAAAGAAAATGGGCTCAGAGGTAGTTTCAGCATTTGGGTGACAGTCCCATGGGGGTTTCTGTGACCGAACCCATCACAAGCACAATGGTTAAGCGCTTGGCTGATAAGGAGAGCCCAAGCAGAGTAGATCAAAGGCAGAGTCGCTGGCATAGGCAGAGGGTCACAGAGGTATTTAGCCAAGGAAGTCATGCGGACAAAGCCTTCCACCTCCAGAGCTCTCCCCGTGAGGGTGACTGGCTCAGAATCCCAGGCCAACAAAAACATTGTGACGGCTCCAGGAAATCTGGGTAAATTGTCAGCTTCTTTATGCCAGAGTCAGTTATACTAGGGAAACAGCCCCTGAAAGCAGATTTGAGTTTAAAAAGGAGAAACCCTCCAAACACTGGACAGCCACAGAATTATTCCAGAAAAGTTCTAGCCTTCCTGGACAGAAGGTCAGATGGTGCCCAGCCTTATTACACAGGAGGGCCACATAAACCTTTTGTGGGCCAAACAGATTCCATATATTTTAATAATATTTAAAGTCACCTGCATTGATTTTTATTTTACATTTAGCTTGTTTTGTATGTATTTAAATTGGTTGTTTCTATGTACAGTATAGTGTGTTGAAGCGGGCCACCCGCCTTATGAAAATGCTCTGGTGGGTTGTGTATGGCCCGTGGGGTGTAGGTTGGGCACTCCTGGACTAGATGATCACAGTGTTCCTTTCTGGCCTTGGTATCTATGAATCCAATGGAAGGTATAAAGCACACAAGCGTAGGAATGGATGGAAACTCAGTGTTAAAGGAACTCCAGGATAACCTTAACTCTGCTCCCCAAAACCTGGCTCCTTATGCACCAGCTATGTAAGGAAGACAAGTACTGCAGTGACTGTTGCTGACATTGCAGACTGGGTCACAATTCTCACTGCCTGTTGACGGGAGTTGGGTACCCAGTTTCCTTGGGTGCCTTTGAAAAGCCCAAATACCAGGGCAATCAATGCCCACAGGCACAGGGAACCCAATCACCTGTAATGAGAGGACTCTATTGGGAAGGTGTGATGGGGGCTGGACAGCTCTTTTCAAGAGGCTGTTTGGCCAGGAAAGAAGCATGCCCCTGGGCAGAGACACATATAGAGCAGGTGGGTCGTGCACAAATTAGCATGGGGCAGTGTATAGCGGGGGAGATATGGCTCTGATCACCCTCACTGAAGACGCATGGTAGGATGGCTCTATTATAATTAGGACCAGTGTGGGGATGTTGACTGGAATGCCTATTTAGAAGGGCACCATACCACTTACGTCCAGGATAATGGTAACTCAGCAAAGGTGGAAAAGAAAATGATCAACGTTTTCAGGCCAGAAAAGCCACTTAACTGAAGAGCTGACTCTGACAGTAACAGGTCACAAGTGTTCCACCAAACAGGTATTTCTTGTTAGGAGTCAGGTTAGAGTTCGAGTTTTGAATCAAATACCCCATCAATGCAGCAGAGGTACCTGTGCCCAGATGGAGAGAGTCCCCTGCCTCATAGCAGTGTCATGGACCCATGGGCAGTTAGCAGAGTACTGCAGCAAGCCAGAAAGGGTTAACCATGAAACAAAGTGCTGCCTGCAGTCCCGAAAGCTGTGAGTAAAGAGGCATGTGTCAGCCTGCTGCCTGGCTAAAGATGAATCAGGAGCCTTTGTCTGTTTTCACTAATGGGAAATGACAGGCGAGATGTCATGCTGGGATGGCAGAATTATCAAATATGATTAGCTAGCACATACATTCACACAGGGAAAACCATTAACCTCTGCAACCAGAGTAACTGCCCTCCTCCTCAAGCCCCTCCTCTTTCCCCAAAGCCCTTCAGAATGCAATGGATCTACAATGCATAGATTATTGCCATGGGGCTTGTGATGGGACCAATAGGATTTCTGCTCCCCTTAAGGAAGGAGATGAAGTGCTGATGGTTTCACTGACCCTTATGTCAAGATCTGCCCTACGGGGGAGGGGAAGATGCTGTTTTTCTCCCCACAGCCCCTGTCTGGAACCAAAACAGAAAGTGCCTTTGATGAGCATATTTCTGAAGGTCTAGGCACACAACCTCACACTGGATGGCTTCTGATTGGCTCACCCTCTGCTCACTCCCTGCACTGCAGCACTAAGACACTTCAAGAGCCCCTGGACCACCCTATTCTCTTAACTCCATCTCTGCTGTGAGAGGAGTTTATGAGCTGGCCCTGATGATCTGCAGAAAGAAACAGCACTTGGGGCTTAAGCAGAGGAACACAGTCATTTTGCTGCATGCTGGATCTTCACAAGCAGGGGAGAAGATATGCAGCAGGAAAGGAGAGTCAGAGTTTCTCATCAGGCAAGGCCACAGCCAGGGTCCCCTAGGCAGGAACAAGGGCTATGCATCGACCGAGGATGGGAGGGAGTCTGCTGCAGGGGAGGGTGTCCCGTGATGGCAAGGAGGAGATAAGGCTGGTCTCTACAGCCCAGAGATGCTCTAGAGGTGACCTTCAGCAATCATTGTGGTATTATTCTTCTGTCAGAGGTAGGTCAGAACTAAGGCACAAGATCCAGCTCCCCCAAATTTCTGCCTGTTTCTAATTCAGATCTGAACACTGTTGCTTGAATCCCTCCTGTTTACTTCGGGATGGTGAAAGCTAGACTAGGGCAGTGGCTGTGGACAGTGTTAAGCTGTTCTCAAGGAAGCTGACTGCAGCTAGAGAAGACTAGGTTTTGCCTTCAGCTCAGAAGACGACAGACTATTTATCCCATGAGGTGAAAGCACCTCAGTCTAAGAACTGAGTCTGCTGGAAGGTCTAAGCTACCAGAGGAACCGTACTCAAATCTGGAGCCAGACAATGCTTTACAATCCTAAAGCACAGGCCAAGAACATCAAAGGGCTTGCTGAGGTTCCCAGGCTGGGCTGAGTTTTGAGCACCAGGCTCGTGGGATCATGCAGTAGTGCATAAGCTGAAGCAGTGTGAAGTTGGGCCAGGCATGCACCAAAGAGAAGGCTCTGCCAAAGCTACCACCAAGGGATAGCATTAGGGGCACAGCCTGGAATGAGAACTGAAATGTGGAATAGATGTATCATTCCAATCACAACAGAAAGGGGACTGGCACCCCAGAGCCTAGCCCCCAAGTGAAATGAGTTTGACAGGTTTCACTCAGGCTCCTGTCAGTGCATATCCCAAATATCCCCACCCAGTTGACAATGACTGTCTGTTCAGGAGATGTGGCTATTACTCATGGGAGAGGGGACAAGTGATCAGGACTGAGGTGTGCTGGCATCATTTCAGCCTTAGCCTTGATTAGTGCCATAGTAAACTGCCAAGCAAAATGCCACCTACATGGCCTCTCATTGCATGCGTATTTACAGCCCTGTGCTCTAACTCATGCCCTGCTTGGGCACTCAGGTTAAGTGATGAAAAGATATACAAAGTCTGATTAAAGGAAAAGGGGGGAATACCCTTTGTAGATTCATTTTATAATTTGATTGCTAAGTGCAAAACCCTGGCTGACAGGTGTGACTGATTTGGGGATGTTCACAGCCCTCACTGCCCTTCCCCCACCCCTGCATGGTGGCACCTATGCCTCACCCACTCCTCTCATTGCTGCCTGTGGTGAGGGACAGCAAAAGCACAAGCATTCCTGTGATGTTGAATCCCATAATGCTTTATAGAAATATGCTTATGAGTGTAAATATGACATAACTGGAATGTTTTATGCGAGATAACATATAACATATCTTTGCAAAGGTTATAGTCTAGTGAATGTATTCATCCTATACATGTATGCATGTATCATTTTTATATCTGAAATTATGAGCGTTGGCTCTATGCTTGTATTTAAAGTGTTTGCTGTAGGAAGCACATAAGGAAGATTTGGTCAAAATAGGGTGAAGGGTTATTCAAGTAATTGGGAGTACTTAGCTAACAATGGACCTTGAGAGACACCAATCCACATCTGAGCTTTCCTGGGAACATTCAAACTAACATGTAAACAACGGTGTCGGCTTGCAAAAAGTTGAATCATTCATAGACATGTGACTTGCCCAGGTGACTGCAAAACTCCATCTTGTGGAGGGGATTTTACACAGGAGAAGAGCGGAGTTTCAACCTACAAGAGAGAGACTATATAAGCCTCTGGAAATCCCTTCATTTGGTCTTCAACTGGCTCAAGAGATAGCCTCTCCACCCCAAAGGATGCCTGAAAGAAATGGGAACAAAGGACAGTAACTACAGGGGTGTGAGTGATTGCTGGATCCAGACTAGGAAGCAGTCTAGTCTGTCAAATTTCAGAGTAGCAGCCGTGTTAGTCTGTATTCGCAAAAAGAAAAGGAGTACTTGTGGCACGTTAGAGACTAACAAATTTATTAGAGCATAGGCTTTCGTGAGCTACAGCTCACTTCATCGGATGCATTTGGTGGAAAAAACAGAGGAGAGATTTATATACACACACACAGAGAACATGAAACAATGGGTTTATCATACACACTGTAAGGAGAGTGATCATTTAAGATAAGCCATCACCAGCAGCGGGGGGGGGAAAGGAGGAAAACCTTTCATGGTGACAAGCAAGGTAGGCTAATTCCAGCAGTTAACAAGAATATCAGAGGAACAGTGGGGGGTGGGGTGGGGTGGAGAAATAACATGGGGAAATAGTTTTACTTTGTGTAATGACTCATCCATTCCCAGTCTCTATTCAAGCCTAAGTTAATTGTATCCAGTTTGCAAATTAATTCCAATTCAGCAGTCTCTCGTTGGAGTCTGTTTTTGAAGCTTTTTTGTTGAAGGATAGCCACTCTTAGGTCTGTGATCGAGTGACCAGAGAGATTGAAGTGTTCTCCAACTGGTTTTTGAATGTTATAATTCTTGACGTCTGATTTGTGTCCATTCATTCTTTTACGTAGAGACTGTCCAGTTTGGCCAATGTACATGGCAGAGGGGCATTGCTGGCACATGATGGCATATATCACATTGGTAGATGTGCAGGTGAACGAGCCTCTGATAGTGTGGCTGATGTGATTAGGCCCTATGATGGTATCCCCTGAATAGATATGTGGACAGAGTTGGCAATGGGCTTTGTTGCAAGGATAGGTTCGTGGGTTAGTGGTTCTGTTGTGTGGTGTGTGGTTGCTGGAGAGTATTTGCTTCAGATGGGGGGGCTGTCTGTAAGCAAGGACTGGCCTGTCTCCCAAGATCTGTGAGAGTGATGAGTCGTCCTTCAGGATAGGTTGTAGATCCTTGATGATGCGTTGGAGAGGTTTTAGTTGGGGGCTGAAGGTGATGGCTAGTGGCGTTCTGTTATTTTCTTTGTTGGGCCTGTCCTGTAGTAGGTGACTTCTGGGTACTCTTCTGGCTCTGTCAATCTGTTTCTTCACTTCAGCAGGTGGGTATTGTAGTTGTAGGAATGCATGATAGAGATCTTGTAGGTGTTTGTCTCTGTCTGAAGGGTTATCTTAAGTGATCACTCTCCTTACAGTGCGTATGATAAACCCATTGTTTTATGTTCTCTGTGTGTGTGTATATAAATCTCTCCTCTGTTTTTTCCACCAAATGCATCCGATGAAGTGAGCTGTAGCTCACGAAAGCTTATGCTCTAATAAATTTGTTAGTCTGTCAAAGAAGCTTATTGTAATATCTCTGAGGGTGAGATTAACCTGCATTTAGTTTCCTACTGTATTAGGCTTAGACTTGTATGTTTTTTATTTTGCTTGCTAATTTATTTTGTTCAGTTTATTATTACTTAGAACCACTTCAATCCTACTTTTTATATTTCATAAAATCACTTTTTATTATCAACTAACCCAGAGCAAGTATTAATACCTTGGGGAGCAAACAGCTGTGCATATCTCTCTATCAGGGTTATAGAGGGCAAACAATTTATGAGTTTACCCGGTATAAGCTTTATAGAGAGTAAAAAGGGATTTATTTGGGGCTTGGAGCCCATTGGGAACTGGGTATCTGGGTGTTGAAGACAGGAGCACTTCTTAAGCTGTTTTCAGTTAAGCCTGCAGCTTTTGTGGGACATGGTCCAGGCCTAAGTCTGTGTTTGTAGCAGGCTAGTGTGTCTGGCACAACCAGGCAGGGCACTGAAGTCCCAAGCTGCCAGGGAAAAAGGCTTAAAGGTAGTCTCAGCACATCAGGTGGCAGTCCCAAGTGGGTTTCTGTGAACCAACCCATCATAATTCCCTCAAGACAGGCTCCTGACATTTCTATCCCTGACACTGATTGCACCCGAAATGCACAGAGCCTCCAAGTCACCAGTGAGGATCAAAGCAGCAAAGAATAAGAAGGACCAGCCCTTTAATAAGCATGTTGGTGGCTCTAAGGGTGGGTCTACTCTATAATGGAACACCTGCAACAGGCCCACATCAGCTGATTCAGGCTTGTGGGGATTGGCATACGGGGCTGTAAAATTGCAGTGGTGGTGTTTGGGCTTTGGCTGGAACCTCAGGGACCCCACAAAGAGGGAGTGTCCCAGAGCCCAGGCCCCAGCCTGAACCCAAACAACAACACTGCAATTTTATAGCTCATGAGCTCAAGCCAGTTGACATGGACCAGCCATGTACACATTGCAGTGTACACAGACCCTAACTCCACTTCCTCTGTGAGAAGGAAGAATTCTGTGACTCCATCCCCTTGGGAGGATCCCATGGCGGAAGAGAGGCAGTCACCAAGAGCCAGAACTCCATCTGGGAGCAAAGTGCCTTGTGTAGCACTGGGTGGAGAAAGGTCATCCTGGTTTGAGAGGATTGCGAGATTCCAAAATTGGGTTTTGTTCCCATTGGGAACAAACATAAAACATTGAAAATTCTCTGTGAGACAGCTGCCCAGAGCACTGGCAGAGCACAGGGGGAAATGGCGGGGGTAGTGTTGGAGAGTGTGGGAGCCAGGAAAGAAGGGGGGAGCCTGGGAACCCTGGCTCTTGGGCCATTTGCCTGGTGGGCTGCCCCAGAGCCAGGGACCCTGGAAGCCTAGATTGCTGAGAGCTACAGACTTGGCAGCTGAGATTCATAGAATCATAGAATCATAGAATATCAGGGTTGGAAGGGACCCCAGAAGGTCATCTAGTCCAACCCCCTGCTCAAAGCAGGACCAAGTCCCAGTTAAATCATCCTAGCCAGGGCTTTGTCAAGTCTGACCTTAAAAACCTCTAAGGAAGGAGATTCTACCACCTCCCTAGGTAACGCATTCCAGTGTTTCACCACCCTCTTAGTGAAAAAGTTTTTCCTAATATCCAATCTAAACCTCCCCCATTGCAACTTGAGACCATTACTCCTCGTTCTGTCATCTGCTACCATTGAGAACAGTCTCAATTCCCAGGGCTCCAGGCATCTGTCTTCATGGCAGCTCAACAGGTCAGCTGTTGAGGAGATGGGCAGAAAAGCAGGCTGACATCCATCAGAAGCCTGGCTGATTTCCGCTCAGAATCCCACCGAACTTAGCCTGTTCCTGTGGAACATTTCCATTTTGATGAATCGGCAGATCCCATTGGAGAAAATGTTTAATTGAAAAGTTTCTGACCAGCTCTAGGCTTAAGCATTATCTAAAGCCCTAGGTGATGAGTTAGAGCTAGTGAACCAGTCTATCTAGGTGCTATCGGGCTCTCATCACCGAGCACCTCACACCCATTATTATCCTCATAGGCCTCCTCTGAGGAGGGAAGGATTATCCCCATCTCAGAGGTGGGGAACCTGAGGTACAGGGCAGAGTAAGGGCCTTACCCAAGTTCACAGAGCAGGTCAGTGATTGAACTATGAATTGAATTAAGGCCTGGTGAGTTCCAGCCCAATGTGCCCTATTCACTAGGCCACATCCTTCTCCCCTACTTGCTCACACCAAAAAGTTCCTTTGGTGACTGCAGCTCTTTCCCCAGCTGTGAACTGTCCACAAACAAGCTGTCCTGCTGGTGACTGTTCACAATTCAGAACTGTTCAATAAATGCTCTGAGCAAAAGTCTTCCGGCCCCCAGGTAGCTCACAACTAGACTGACCAGATAGCACGTGTGAAAAATTGGGACGGGGGTAAATAGGCACCTATATAAGAAAAAGCCCTAAATATCAGGACTGTCCCTATAAAAATCAGGACATCTGGTCACCCTACTTACAAGCTATTTGCTGGGAGTTTAGCTTTGACCGTTTGAGACGTGAACATTTAAATCCAAGCTGGGTTGGTTGGATGCATTAATTTTTATTCTCTAGCAGGATGGGGACAAAAAACACACTGGCCAAGAGTATCATGTGCCTCTCTAATGGCTGGTCCACACAGAGACTAAGAGCTTACTACTGCTACCAGTGAATAGAGTTACTTCTTTAGGTCAAGTGTTGGCTCGTAGGATCCAGGGGGCAAAGAGAGAGGCATTTTAAGCCTAACTCCCAAACCAGTGGTTCTCAAACCTTCCCCCCCCCCCCCCCCCCCCCCCGAGGACCACTTGAAAATTACTGAGGATTTTAGCAGACCACTTAATGATCTTTCCAAATGTTGTTTGTACCATTAGCTAACTATTGTAAAGCTCTTTGGATAAAACTGCTATATAAAAAAACTAATTTTTTTTGTTCTACAGATAAAAGCACACAACTCATATTTTAATATCAGTAGTCTTACCTTTCTAATGCAACCTTTCTAACCCGCCATGGCAGCCCCAGGGCTGGGAAGGATGGGGGTCTCTCTCCCCCACTGCAGCAGCCCCCAAGCTGGGGCTGAGAAGGGGGGGGGAGTCTCTCCCTCAACACACCAGCTACAGAGCTGAGGCTGGGAAGGAGGGCCGTCTCTCCCCGCAGTCACAGTCCTGGAGCAGGGGAAAAGTAGTTTCTTTCTCTGGCTGCCATAGCCCTACATGTCCCAAATTCCCCCCACCTCCTCTTCTCACCCCACTGCCCCCTATCCCATCACCTCACCTTATAGGTGCATCTTCTCCAGGGACCAGGCACCTAATTAGTGGAGCCACAAGTGCACGGCTCCACTAATTAAGTGGGCGGCCCTTCATTCTCTTGTGTGCAGCCACCCAGGCACATACCTTAGAGGGAACTATCCGCGGACCACCTGAATGGAGCTTGCGGACCACAATTTGAGAACCTCTGTCCTAGAATAACCTGACTTGTGGTTACACATTCATAAATCCCCTTTCGGGCCAGATTCTCTCCCCTGTTTTGACCCTTTGCATTGCTGAGTAGAAGAAAGCTATAATGGCTCTCTCCTCTGAGACAGGCCCCAGTGAGCAAAGTTTGCTAGAACCTTGAAACTGGCTTTTCTCCTTTCTAGGAAAGTCTTTCAGGAAACAGCAGAGTGAAGACAAGAGGAAGATCCGTGAAGAGAACCAAAGGCAGGAAGGGAGTTTGTCCAGCAGGAGATTGTTGAGTTGAATCATTTGTGTTATTTTTTATCTGGGGAACCCTGCCTTTTGCCAGTCACCCACTCAATGCCAGTTAGCACTTCCATCAGCCACCTTCTCCAGAGACTAACAGAACTTGGCTCTCCCTTGGGCTAATGCTCAAGTCTCATCAGTTCATGCCCTGAGGATATTTATTGAAGAAAATCATTTTTGGCTGCCTCGTGAATGTAGAAAGGGAAAGAAGAGACACTGCTCTGGATGCGGAGTTTTGTTTGCTCCTTAGGTTAACTCCTTAAGTCTCATTGCCATGCAGGTTTTAGATGTGTGTCTTAACACAGAGCAGACAGAATCTGAAGAGGTGTAGGACTATGCAGGAGAAATTTGATGGCTGCACAAACATCCAGTGGGTAACTTAGCATACATCTACACAGCAAGGAGGATCCCACAACAGCAAAGCTCAAGCACAGGTCTACCCCCTGCCCTGGGCTTCAGAGCCCAAGCACAAACAAACATTTACAAAGCTATTTAGTGCAAGCCCTGTGAGCCTGAGTCTGTAGACATGAGCTCTGAGGCTCATTGCTATGGGATTTCGCTTACTGTAAGTGATTAGTTCTGCAACATCTCTCCAGGGCAGGTCCTAAAATCTGGCCAGGGCAGGTGTATTGGACTCTTGGGCAAAGCAGTTCCCATAGGATCATGCCCATGTCCATGGTCAGAACTGGACACAAAGTGTCCTAACATCCATGACTAAAGCCCCATCTCACTGGTGTTCCTGTAGAAACCAAAGGCAGGTACCTTCCACTCCCCTGATGAAATAGTCCATTCCAAAAAGAATTGTCTCCTTGGCACCAGCTAGGAGCAATGATTATGTTTGCGTACCTCACCAAGATGTGGTGGGGTGGTGCTATACAGAACGAACAGAAGGACAAGCTCCCTGCCCCAGATAGCTTATGTTCTAATTTTAGACATGATCAGTGGGGTAACAGGTTCTCAGGGGAGAATCAGGGGAAGAAGGACAACAGTGATAAGATCTTGTTGGCACTCAGTAATAAGCCACTGCTAAGAAAGGTAATGTTGGACCTGGAAGCAAAGTTTGCCGACAGTCAAAGCATCATCTTGGTGTAAAACGTTTCCCTCCATAAACGGCAGGCTTTTTAGCAGCAGAAAGTCATGTTGTCCTTGGTTTGAATCTGTGAAGCCTTGTGCAAAAGCAACCTTCTGCATGTGAAACTTACTTCAGATGGAATTCATCCCTGTACAAAACAGCCAAAATGCCTGAGGCTGAACTTCTGCTTAGGCATCATAATAAGGGCCATGCTGTTCATAGACTATCAGGGTTGGAAGGGTCCTCAGGAGGTCATCTAGTCCAAACCCCTGCTCAGAGCAGGGCCAATCCCCAACTAAATTGTCCCAGCCAGGGCTTTGTCAAGCCTGACCTTAAAAACCTCAAAGGAAGGAGATTCCACAACCTCCCTAGGTAACCCATTCCAGTGCTTCACCACCCTCCTAGTGAAAAAGTTTCTTAATATCCACCCTAAACCTTCCCCACTGCAACTTGAGACCATTGCTTCTTGTTCTTTCACCACTGCTTAATCCCCAGTAGTTCCCATTATGATGCTGATGAGCAGATTGTCTGAAGGGTTCAGCATATGGACCCAAGGAGTCAGATCTTCCTAAAATCTGGCCATGTATTTTTGGTAGCCAAAACCCACCAGCTGGAAGGGGAAGGAAGAGACAGATGAAAGTTCTGGTTTTCTTCCTTGTGTGATTAATGCTATTAAATAAATGTATTTAGACATCTGGCAAGGAGGGCTGCAATACACATATCCACCAGCCAGGCCTTAATTCCAGCTCCTGCCAGACAAGTCTCAGTCAAGGCGAAATGCAGGAATTAGGTTGCAACACAGTAAAAAGGCTAGGGACAAAGGGAGACAAGGAAAAAGAAAAAAAAAAAAGGAGGAACAAATGCTTTACTAGCACTGATTCCATTTCTAATCTCCAGGCAGCACTACCTTTGGCACCAGCTCCATGCAGCATCCTTGCTGTGAGACAATCCAGGTAATATCTTTATACTGCAGCACATGGCTCCCTTCTCCATTCTGGCAGGAGCAGGAATTCTTAAAGACACATTGCCCCCCTACCTGGGGATATCCTTGGTTGGTGACTGAGAACATCGAAAGCCACCATGGAGGGGTCTGGAAATGTGACGGTGGTTAAATCAACTGCAGTAGAGGCAGTCGGTTGAGTCTTCATGGCTTCTCTGTGATGGGAGGGAAAAGAGTGGTCATGTATTCTGCGAGACATTTAAAGATGGTAGGTGACTGCTCTATATCCCTCAGTTTATCCACAAAGCATGGACATGGACTTGCTTCCTGCTCTGCTAGATAATATTTAGTCACCTTACCCAGCTTAGAAGCTAGTTAGTGCTTTCTTGGCAGGGTTTACCTTTGAACAGAGTGCATGTAATATGCAGATTGTGGAAAGGCAATAAAATGTGAAGCCTTCACAGATATTTTCATAGTCAAAATAGAATCGTGCTTTAAATCCTGTTGCTTCCATTCAAATCTTGGCTCTCCCCAGTAGAGTGTGTACAATACATATCCTGACACTTCCAGCATACCTCTGAAATATGTTCTTGTGCCCATGCTGGCAGCTGCTCCCCTTTGTTCCTGTGTGATTGGCAGGGTGCCTCTTGCCCCCTACTCACCTGTATGCATTAAAGTTGTTCACCACTCTGGCAATGGCTACAATAGGACCTTGGGGATCTGCTAGAGGATTCTTCATTCCCTGGAGGAAAACCTAAAAGCCAAGGAAAGAGCAAGGTTAATATCAAGCACCAGTGAGAAGACATGGCACCACCTTGGCAGAGGGACAAGCGCGCAGCCTGGGAACACAACAATGCAATCAGCCTAGCACAGAGGAACAGATTGATCCTGGCACAGCTCAAAGGGGACAGAACTCAGCCAGCACATGGGAATAGTGAATTGTGCTACATCATGTGCAACAGGGTGGGGCTGGAGAAAGCTCTTTTTGGCAGGTATAAACTGTGAAATGAATTTGAGAATAGCTTGTTAGATTCCCACTGGCAGCTCTGAGCTGCAGTCTTTTTCTAAGCCCCTCTGCCCATCTCTGTCCAAGTTGAGTGCACAGTGATGTGATACAGACAGCGTTGTGACATCACGAGCACTTTCATGGCAAGAGGCTATCCTGTCCCGATTTCAGGATTATGATTTCACTGGCTTGCAGTGCATCAGCATTACTGCATGCAGGGGCCAGCTCTGGAACAGCAGGGGATGCTACCAGGCAGGATGGACGCACATGAGCTGAGCTGGCCAGGAATGGAACAACACGGCAGGATTGAGCGGCACAAGCAGAGTAACAGGTTTCAGAGTAGCAGCCGTGTTAGTCTGTATCCGCAAAAAGAAAAGGAGTACTTGTGGCACCTTAGAGACTAACAAATTTATTAGAGCATAAGCTTTTGTGAGCTACAGCTCACTTCATCGGATGCATTTGATGAAGTGAGCTGTAGCTCACGAAAGCTTACGCTCTAATAAATTTGTTAGTCTTCAAGGTGCCACAAGTACTCCTTTTCTTTTTACAAGCAGAGTAGTGGGTGACTGGGCAACAAAATGGCAGATGAAATTCAAGGCTGATAAACGCAAAGTAATTCATGTTGGAAAAATAATTTCAACTGTACATAAAAATAAGGGGATCTAAATTAGTTGTTACCACTCAAGATATATTGGAGTCAATGTGAATAATTCTCTGAAAACATCCATTCAATTTGCAGCAGCAGTCAAAAAAGCTAAGAGAATGTTAGGAACCATTAGTAAAGGGATAGATAAGACAGAAAATATAATGCCACTATATAAAACCAAGGTACACCCACACCGTGAATATTGTGTACAGTTCTGGTCATCCCATCTCAAAAAAGATATTAGAATTGGAAAAGGTTCAGAGAAGAGCAACAAAAATTAATGGTATGAAACAGCTTCCATATGAGGAGAGTTAAAAAAAACTGAAATTTTTCCAGATTGGAAGAGACAACTAGTGGGAGGATGACATGATAGAAGTCTATAAAATCATGAATGGGGTGTAGAAAGTTTGCCTGGGATCTGCCTGAGAGGAAGTATGCTAAGGGCTGCATTAAGGAGGCTGTGTTGGTGAGTATCCGAGTGTCTGTTGTGGGGACAGTTTGACCGTGTGCTTGACTGGCTGTTTGAAAAGTGTGAATTGGGCGTGCTTTGTTCCAGGTGAGCCTTGAGTGGGCCTGACTGTTATAAAAAGCCGGTCAGCTGTGAACCAGCAGAGAGGCTAACAGAGGGAGTTTGCCTGGGGAGAGCCCACTAAGGCTTACATCTTGCCGGCTTCCGAGTAGTTACTACAACTCCTGAGGAAGCCCATAGAAGGAAGGCAATATGGATGGGTCAGTGTTCACTGACCTGCACTGGATGTGCCATGTTTGCCTTTCTTCCACAGGACAGAAGCGACTTTGTCTGTACAAAGTGCAAGCTGGTCTCCATATTGGAAGAGAAGGTTCAAGGTCTGGAGCAACAGGTATCGACCCTGCGTTGCATAAGAGAAACCTGAAGATTACCTGAACAGACGTCAGGATATGCTTCTACGGGCACAAGGTTCTGAAGATTCAGAGCAGGCTGCACTGCGGGGACAGGAGGACAGTAAAAAAATTTGGCAGCATGTGACCTCCAGAAGAAAAGGGAGTGTCCATGTACCAGCAATGCAGATACAGGTAAGTAACTGTTTTCATGTTCACTCTCTGCATTAGTACCTGTGGAGTGGACTAGATGATACATCTGAGGGAAGTGAACAGAAGGAGACTCTGCCGATTGGAAGGCATGAGATGCCCTGTCCTAGGGATGGGGGTTCCACAGCCACTGCTCCCAAGAGAAGGAGGCAGGTGGTGGTGGTGGTCGGGGGACACTCTCCTCAGGGGGACTGAATCATCTCTGCTGCCCTGACTGGGAAAACCAAGAAGTCTGCTGCTTGCCAGGAGCTAGGATTCACAATGTGACAGAAAGACTGCCAAGAATCATCAAGCCCTTGGATCACTACCCCTCCCTGCTTCTCCATGTGGGCACCAATGATACTGCCAAGAATGACCTTGAGCAGATCACTGCAGACTACGTGGCTCTGGGAAGAAGGATAAAAGGAGTTTGAGGTGCAAGTGGTGTTCTCATCCATCCTTCCTGTGGAAGGAAAAGGCCTGGGTTGAGACTGTTGAAGTCAATGAATGGCTATGCAGGTGGTGTCGCAGAGAAGGCTTTGTATTCTTTGGCTATGGGATGGTGTTCCAAGAAGAAGTGCTAGGCAGAGACTGGCTCCACCTAATGAAGGGAGGGAAGAGCATCTTCGTAAGCAGGCTGGCTAACCTAGTGAGAAGGGCTTTAAAACTAGGTTCACTGGGGTCAGGAGACCAAAGCCCTGAGCTAAATGGGGAAGTGGGATACTGGGAGGAAGCATGAGCAGGAGCATGCGAGAGGGGAGGGCTCCTGCCTCATACTGAGAAAGAGGGATGATCAGCAAGTTCTCAAGTGCCTATACACAAATGCAAGGAGCCTGGGAAAAAAGCAGGGAGAATTGGAAGTCCTGGCACAGTCAAGGAATTATGCTGTGATTGGAATAACAGACTTGGTGGGATAACTCACATGACTGGGGTACTGTCATGGATGGATAAACTGTTCCGGAAGGACAGGCAGGGCAGAAAAGGGGGGTGGGGGGGAAGTTGCATTGTATGTAAGGGAGCAGTAGAACTGCTCAGAGCTCAAGTATGAAACTGCAGAAAAACCTGGGAGTCTCTCTGGATTAAGTTTAGAAGCGTGAGCAACAAGGGTGATGTCGTGGTGGGAGTCTGCTATAGACCACCAGACTAGGGGGATGAAGCTTTCTTCTGGCAACTCACGGAAGTTACTAGATCGTAGGCCCTGGTTCTCATGGGAGACTTCAATCACCCTGATATCTGCTGGGAGAGCAATACAGTGGTGCACAGACAATCCAGGAAGTTTTTGGAAAGTGTAGGGGACAATTTCCTGGTGCAAGTGCTGGAGGAACCAACTAGGGCAGAGCTCTTCTTGACCTGCTGCTCAAACTGGGAAGAATTAGTAGGGTAAGCAAAAGTGGATGGGAACCTGGGAGAGAGTGACCATGAGATGGTAGAGTTCAGGATCCTGACACAGGGAAGAAAGGAGAGCAGCAGATAAGGACCCTGGACTTCAGAAAAGTAGACCAACTCCCTCAGGGAGCTGATGGGCAGGATCCCCTGGGAGAACAACATGGAGGGGGAAAGGAGTCCAGGAGAGCTGGCTGTATTTTAAAGAATCCTTATTGAGGTTACAGGGACAAACCATCCCCATGTGTAGAAACAGTAAATATGGCAGGCGACCAGCTTGGCTTCACAGTGAAATCCTTGCTGATCTTAAACACAAAAAAGAAGCTTACAAGAAGTGGAAGATTGGACAAATGACCAGGGAAGAGTATAAAAATATTGGTCAGGCATGCAGGAGTGAAATCTGGAAGGCCAAATCACACTTGGAGTTGCAGCTAGCAAGAGATGTTAAGAGTAACAAGAAGGGTTTCTGCAGGTATGTTAGCAACAAGAAGAAAGTCAAGGAAAGTGTGGGCCCCTATCTGAATGAGGGAGGCAACCTAGTGACAGAGGATGTGGAAAAAGCTAATGTACTCAATGCTTTTTTTGCCTCTGTCTGCACGAACAAGGTCAGCTCCCAGACTATCGCACTGGGCAGCACAGCATGGGAAGGAGGTGACCAGTCCTCTGTGGAGAAAGAAGTGGTTCGGGACTATTTAGAAAAGCTGGATGAGCACAAGTCCATGGGTCTGGATGCGCTGCATCCGAGACTGCTAAAGGAGTTGGCGGATGTGATTGCAGAACCATTGGCCATTATCTTTGAAAACTCATGGCGATCGGGGGAAGTCCCAGACGACTGGAAAAAGACTAATGTAGTGCCCATCTTTAAAAAAGGGAAGAAGGAGGTATCCGGGGAACTACAGGCCAGTCAGCCTCACCTTGGTCCCTGGAAAAATCATGGAGCAGGTCCTCAAGGAATCAATTCTGAAGCACTTAGAGGAGAGGAAAGTGATCAGGAACAGTCAGCATGGATTCACCAAGGGCAAGTCATGCCTGACTAATCTAATTGCCTTCTATGACGAGATAACTGGCTCTGTGGATGAGGGAAGAGCAGTGGACGTGTTGTTCCTTGACTTTAGAAAAGCTTTTGACATGGTATCTCACAGTATTCTTGCGAGCAAGTTAAAGAAGTATGGGCTGGATGAATGGACGATAATGTGGATAGAAAGCTGGCTAGATTGTTGGGCACAATGGGTAGTGATCAATGGCTCCATGTCTAGTTGGCAGCCAGTATCAAGTGGAGTGCCTCAAGGGTCGGTCCTCTGGCTGGTTTTGTTCAATATCTTCATTAATGATCTGGAGGATGGTGTGGATTGCACCCTGAGCAAGTTTGCAGATGACACTAAACTGGGAGGAGAGGTAGATACGCTGGAGGGTAGGGATAGGATACAGAGGGCCCTAGACAAATTAGAGGATTGGGACAAAAGAAATCTGATGAGGTTCAACAAGGACAAGTGCAGAGTCCTGCACTTAGGATGGAAGAATCCCATGCACTGCTACAGACTAGGGACCGAATAGCTAGGCAGCATTTCTGCAGAAAAAGACCTATGGGACAGTGGACGAAAAGCTGGATATGTGTCAACAGTGTGCCCTTGTTGCCAAGAAGGCCAATGGCATTTTGGGATGTATAAGTAGGGGCATTGCCAGATCGAGGGACATGATCGTTCCTCTCTATTCGACATTGGTGAGGCCTCATCTGGAGTACTGTGTCCAGTTTTGGGCCCCACACTACAAGAAGGATGTGGAAAAATTGGAAAACGTCCAGTGGAGGGCAACAAAAATGATTAGTGGACTGGAACACATGACTTATGAGGAGAGGCTGAGGGAACTGGGATTGTTTAGTCTGTGGAAGAGAAGAATGAGGGGGGATTGGATAACTGCTTTCAACTACCTGAAACGGGGTTCCCAAAGAGGATGGATCTAGACTGTTCAGTGGTAGCATATGACTGAACGAGGAGTAATTGTCTCAAGTTGCAGTGAGGGAGGTTTAGGTTGGATATTAGGAAAAAACTTTCACTAGGAGAGTGGTGAAACACTGGAATGCGTTACCTAGGGAGGTGGTAGAATCTCGTTCCTTAGAAGTTTAAGGTCAGGCTTGACAAAGCCCTGGCTGGGATGATATAGTTGGGGATTGGTCCTGCTTTGAGCAGGGGGTTGGACTAGATGATCTCCTGAGGTCCCTTCCAATGCTGATATTCTATAATTTTAATAAGGAAATGTTATTTACTCCTTGCATAACATAAGTACCAGGGGTCACCCAATGAAGTTAATAGGCAGCAGGTTTTAAACAAACAGAAGGAAATACTTCATACAACACAGTCAGCCTGTGGAACTCATTGCCAGAGGATGTTGTGAAGGCCAAAACAATAACAGGGTTCAAGAAAATTAGAAGGATGGATAGATCCATCAATGGCTATTACACAAGATGGTCAGGGATGCAACCCCATGCTCTGGGTGTCCTTAAACTCTGACTGCCAGAAGCTGGGAGTGGATGACAAGGGGTGGATCACTTGACTGCCTGCCTGTTCTGTTCATTCCCTCTGGGGATCCTGACATTGGCCACTATCAGAAGGTAGGATACTGGGCTAGATAGACTATTGGTCTGACCTGTTGGCAGTTCTTATGTTTTTATGATGGTGGAAGTGTGTTCCAGTGGTTAGGACACTAGTGGAGCGCTTAGGAGACCTGCACTCAATTTCTCCACCCCAACACTGTGAAAGGATGCGATTTCCACATGGGCCATTGGGGAATATCTATTCTTCCTTTGGTAAGGCTTAAAGGGTTCCAACAATACAAGCATCAAACTCAAATCTTTGACCAAAAACCTCAAAGTGAACTAAACTCAACATTAGGAAAACTTCAGTTAACTGCTTAAAAATGCATTTTACTTATGTTATGTGCCTCTTATCTTCCAAGCTCTGGACAGGACCAGAGACACCAATATAGAATTCTACATAGGGTCTTTGCCACCACATCACTGTAGCATCTGAGCACCTTGTATTAAGGTGATGTGACTCATCTGTCAGGTGTCGTTTACTCTCCTCCATCCTTTCCCCAGGGGGAGAACTGGGTGTGCAGTGGAGTGTTTTGTTTTGGTAGAGTTTTTAATATTTGGACATGCCACTCTGTATTTATACCAGGCAAGAAAGAAGATGTGCACCTAGTCCTTGAAGAGAAAGGTGGTGAGGTTTATGCTGGTCCTTAGAAAGGCCTGTTCTCCAGGTATTTCTAGCTTAGCTGGAGAAAGGAAGAATGGTGATATCTATGCTGAAGGCTACCTGCTAACTGCAGCCAACTCTCCTTGTGAGATCTCAGTCCCTCAGGAGGGCTCCCCTATTTATAATAAATATACTGTGTTATATTAGCTAGAAAGTCAGTCATACCTGTGGTGGTTATTAACAGGTCTCACTGAAAGATCAGATAGTTTGGACAGAACTTAGATTTTAGGCATTCAGCTAAACCATACCTTATGAGGGTTGCTAATTGCTATTAATGCACAGACACCTTGCTCCTATCGTGGGCCATGCCAGCATCCCTCCTCAGCACCATCCATCCCCCTCCTATCTTCCCGGCACAGGCCTTACCTCCAAGCCGGTGTAATTCATTCCAACATAACGTGAGATGAGGCTGCCTTTACGAACAACCGTAGCGTATAGACTTGTCCCTAAGGGGTCCTTCTTCCTTGGCTATTTGAGGAGGAGACAAAACCACAGTGTGGAATGAGTGCCGGAATATAAAACAAGAAGCGTTGTGTATATAAACAGTCTGGGCTGTGGTATGGTGGCACAGAGCTGCCATAACTCACAATAAAGCAGCAAGTGATAATTAAAGCTCAGTGTCCTCTGGAGCCTTTCCAGTAAGATCAATATAATAAATCATTCTGCTTTTGTATTTAAATATTTAATAATCTGCATACACAACGGTCACTGGCTTCCTGATCCTTCTCGGGGTGGGGGGGAGAAATGTACAAGAATGGAGAAGAGGAAACACTTTTATCAGCTGAGAAGGGTGTGAATTTTTGGCTGGGGTAAAGTGAGTTTGTCAGGCCTCTGATCCACCTAGCGTTACCTGTGAAACTTAATAGGGACCTTCTTGCCAGTCATTCAAACAATAAAGCATGGCACCCACATTTTTCTGTTTTGTGTTTTTCTGTGAGTCTGCACTGGGTCTGAAAATGGGAACAAGGCTCATTTGAGAGGAAAACAGGATGATCCCTTGATGGCTGTGTAAATATCTGATATATCAGAGGATGCAACTTTAACTCACAAAAAAATGGCTAGGCTTGTGCCAGGCTAGTCTTTCTGGAACTGGGCATCTCGTGGTTAGGGTGTAGGACAAGCACAGTCCATCAGAGTGCCAGCCCCAGTTCTGATACTCACTAGCTATATGACCTTGGGCAAGGTTACTTACAATACTCTCTCCAGGCACATATACAGCAGAGCTATCTGGCACGCTAGTTGCTATGTAGCCCTCACAACAACTTTGTAGTACATTGTACACCAGGCATCCACATTCACAAATGATCCCAGAAGTGCACAGGCAACGTCACCATCATGCATATTAGTCCTGCTTTGAGTAAGGCTAACCACTATGTGACCTTTCTCTGTGCCAGTCCCCACCAGTAGAGCACCAGGGTGAACAGAGATCGCTGGCAAAACATCCCCAGTGATGCAAACAGCACTGTCACTGCAGCAATAAGTAATCTTTTTTAGCCCAGTTACTGCTATCCTCACATGCTGAGTCCCTTAATTGCCCCATCCTCACAATAATCTAGCAACCCTCCTTATCCTTATTCCTGTACCTTCCTGGGAATTCTAACTGTATGCCCTCAACATCTCTGGTCCAAAAAACAAATGCCCGGCAGGAGAGCACAGAAATTTGCCAGGCTACAGAAGTTGTTACCTTTATTTCAGCCCTTTAAATTTCAAAGGATGGATGTGCTACTGATGTAGCTATGAACCCAATTCTGATTTTCATTCTAGCGGACGCTAAGCACTGTGGACATCCCAGAGCAGGCTTGGGGCAGCTTGAAAGGTTCTAAAGATTCTGACAAACTTGAGATCCAGGAAGAGAGAGAAAGATCTTCTTGACTACGCTAAAGGGAATAAGAGGGACTCAGATCAATGTTCCAGTTTGAGGAGGAGGAAAACAAGGTCGTCTTTTGTCCCTGGAAGACAATAGTCCGACTGCCCTTGATAGTGTAAATGAATAACCCTACTTTGATACTGCAACTGGCGTGCGTGCAAGTGAGACCAGAGTACATTGAAAGAAGAGGTCTCAGCATAACGAGAAGATCAGTCACGCTGTTCTTTAATAGCTATACCACAACAATTTACTCCTCCCTAAACTCCACCATAACTAATACAGGTCATTAATAAATCATGAGAAAAACCAATCCCTATGTAAACTCACCACCACAGAGCACATAAAGGCACCTCTTGGCAGCACCTGCTAATAGTTATTACTCCATCGATACACCCACCTTATTGCACGACAGCAAAGTCACTCATGTAAATTAGGAGAATGGCATACGGAATAATGGTCACTGTTTTTCACAGACAGAGAAACTCATAACACAGCAATAAACAGCTCCTAATGCTGTTCAGTGGGGACAAAGTCCCACTCTGCCACTCTTGAAAAATTCAGAGCTTTTAAAAATGCTCCAGTCATGCACTTTGTCTGGCCACCCTAAGTACGGGTCCTTCACCCTGCCCCCTTCTCTCCTCACCTGCCCCCCCCACCTTTTCCACATGCCCCACTTGGGCCCTGCTTCCCCTCCTTTGTGCCCCCACCCAGCCCCCCACTTCTGCTTCATGCCCTCCCTCAGCCCCTTCTTCCCTCCCTTCCCCCCCAAACTCCATCTGTGCATCCCTCACGACCTGTCCCATTCACCTGCATGCAGTCCTTGCCTCCCTTTCCACTCGATTGTCTAATGTACCTGTAACAAGTTCAGCAAGGGCTTATACGGAGAAGCCATTAGAGAAGCACTGTATTTTAGCTTTGTTTACTGCAAAATACGAGCTGGAAACATGCAAAGGAGCCAACCACACAGGACCAGCTCTCCATGGATCCCCAGCGAGTTCTCTGTAAAACTGTTTGAGAGCCTGTGTCTACAAACACTGGACCAGGATGAAGATGACCTGGGTTCTAATCTTGACTCTGCCATTGGTCTGCTGGGTGACCTTGGGCAATTAGGGAAACTAAGGCACAGACAGGGGAGCTATCTGTAAAATGAGAAGAATGCTGACCTCCTCCATAAAGCTCTTTGAAATCTGCCAATGAACGCTGGGGATTATTTAAATTAATATTCCTAAAGCCCTTTGGGGTCCTTGGAAGGACAGCACTAGGAAGGAGCAGAGTGCTGGGATTTGCTTGCACTGTTGTAAACCTCAGCCTCACCTGTGTTCTTGTCTCCAAGGAGGCCAAGTTAGAAAGGACACTTCATAGTTTGATGTCATTTTTTGTTATTTCCTAATGCACCCATTTCCATGGGAAACCCCCATCATTTCTCTCTTTCAAAGAGGCCACAGGAGCGCTTTTTTTGCTGGTTTCCTTTAGTGCATTCTCCAATTTGTGAGACTGAAAATCCTAAATTGTTTCCCAGTGTGGATTACAATTGTTACACAAGATTTCCTTTACCTGACCTCAGCCAACTGAAACTAAGCAAGTCTATTTGTTTACAAGCCTGGAATTAGATACCATGGGATATGTGCAGCGCAAGTTTATGATTGCTAATTTTTATTATTTGTATTGCGGTAAGCCCCAGGAGCCCATCAAGGACCATGACCCCATTGTGCTAGGTGCTGCGCAAACACAGAACAAGAGACAGTCCCTGCCCCAAAAAGCTGCCAAAGTATAAGACAAGGAACACCAGGTAGAGACTGACAGACAGCCTGCCCGCCCGATGGATGAATGGAGTGGCAGTGAAACAATTTGACTCCCCCATACCCACGTCTCAGGGTGCAAGTTAGTTGGCCACTGCTCACCAGCACCAGTCTCAAGTGGTAGTGGTGGAACGATCGGAGGTACCTCACCGGAATCTTGTAGCTCATTAGCACCTCCTTGGTGATTTTGTCGGCCACAGTCAGGATCACAGCTGGAAGGGAAAGAGCAGGAATACACATCAGCAAGTACGATAAGGCACTTTGGAGTAGTTCTAAGCTTCCCCCAACACCATCCTTGGTCAACAATGCGAAGACAAGAGGCCAGATTCACCCCAGGATCTGGCATCACTAGAAGAGGCAGCAGAAAGTCTGCCAGGATGTGGACGGGTTATGGTGTTGCAAGCAGCTGCAACCACCTCTCCACCAAGAGGAGTAAAGGGAGCCAGCCCTGCTCCAAAAGGGGTGGTCAGGAAGGAAGGGGTGTATCCACAGGGGCTAGATGTCCCAATTCTATGCATCTCCACAGCAGCCTTCACTAACCAGGTTCCTATAGGGCCCTGTGTAGCAAAGTCGATGACTCACTGACATGGCGCCTCCTCCTGGTCCTCTGGGAATTAGCTCTTTTCCAGCATACGGAGCACCCGCTGCAGGCTGGTGTCTCGCCTGACGCTGGCCCCTTTTCCCTCCCAGACCCCAGTGCCCTTCATCTCGGGGCTCTGCCCCAGCAGTACCCCCTTGCTCTGGGTGTCCCTTCCCAGGGGAACCCCCAACCCTCTAAACCCAGCTTGCCTCATTGGCTATTGCCAGCCATCATCAAACCCCCATTCACTGGGGCAGTCTGCAGTGTAATGGCCACTCATCATTGGCAAGGGGTTAGGACCAGCTGCCTCTGCCTATTCCCAGGCTGCCCTCTGCAGCCCCAGTACCTTTGTAGGCCTTCATCAAGGCCTGCAGGTTTACCAGGCTGGAGCTCCCTTTGCCCCGCCCCCGCCCCCAGGCAGCTAGCCCTTCCCATTCCAGAGCAAGAGTGAGACTCCTTCAGCTTCTGGCTCACAGCCCTCTTATAGGGCCAGTTGTGGCCTGACTGGGGCATGGCCCTAGCTGCAGCTGCTTCCCCCAATCAGCCTAGCTTTTCCCAGCCACAGCCCTTTCCAGGGCTGCTTTTACTATTGGCTCCCCCAGGCAGCCCTCTCCCAGGGCTGTTTTAACCCCTTCAGGGTCACAGTAGGGTGACCACCCCACTACACCCTGTCTGTGACCTACGTGCTCCCCACCTCCATCAGAAATCCCTGAGAGAGGTTGGCAGTGCCACCATCTACCCTTCCCTCAGGAGAACACCCCAAGGGCACACTGGCCCAGATTGAGGCATTGGCTTTAATGGATCTAACCCCTGTGGGTTAAACAATATTGAGAAGCAACAAAGTCCATATTCTAGGTCAGAGAGGCCTGACACTGAAGCCCTTGAAAAGCTGGTACAAATGTGGTTTAGATTTCTTTTTGAGAATATAGGATTTGCCTTGATCCATCTAATCTGCCTCCTTGTCTCTGGCATCTAGACAACCATGCAGTCCTCTATGTGGGGTGGGGGAGAATTTCTTCCTGAACCTCCCAAGTGATCAGCTTATATCTTGAAGCATGAGCAGAATACAAGCAGGCAGCCAAACAGTGGGTTCTGCCTGCCAGTTGGAAGGGTCTTTGCACAGACTTGGAACAGACAGAAGCAGAGGTTGCTACTAATAACTGGCAGAGGAACAAGCCATGAAAGTACACATCCAGTGGCCTTATACCCACCTGCCACTGGTGCATGGGAGCAGCTGCTGTTCCAACCTAAAGGACATGCAGCCTGTCTGCACCATGGGGAGGTGGATTTTTCACCTTCAGTGCTGGAACAGCAGCCCTTGGAATGAAGCCCTCTCTTTAGGCACATAACTGGTGCTGTTGGGTAGCCACAGGCTCCCCTCACACCACCTCTTCTGGCAATCATATTTGCAAACTCATGGATGACAGGAGAGGTCCCCGGACACTGGAGAAAGCTAACATAGTGCCCATCTTTAAAAAGGGGGGAAAGAAGAAGCTAGGGAACAAACCATAGACCAGTCAGTCTTACCTCAATACCTGGGAAGCTACTAGAGCAATGTATAAAACATCCCATTTGCAAATACCTGGAGGATGGAGGGGGGATCACTACCAGCCAGCATGGATTTACTAAGAACAAATCATGCCAAACCAGCTTGATTTCCTTCTTTGGCAGGGTAACTGGTTTGGTGGATGGGGGAATGCCATGGACATAATATACTTGGACTTCAGCAAGGCTTTTGTCACAGTCCCACATAATATTCTGATAAGTAAGTTGGAGAAATGCGGGCTTGGCAAAACTACCATTGAATGGATACATAATTGATTAAACAACCACAAACCAAGAGTAACTATTATTGGAATGAGGTCAGAGTGGAAGGAGGTCTCAAGTTGGGTTCCACGAGGGGTCTGATGTGGGTCTGGTGTTATTTAACATCTTTATTAATGACCCGGATGTAGGCATAGAGAACATACTGATCAAATTTGCAGATGACACAAAGCTGTGGGGGGAGTTGCCCACACTTTGGACAGTAGAGCTAAAATTCAAAGGGATCTTGATAAATTGGAGAACTGGGTTATAGACAACAAAATGAAATTCACCAAAGACACACATAAGGTGCTACACTTAGGGAAGAAAAACCAAATGCACAAATACAGAATGGGTGAAAACTGGCTTGGCAGCAGCACTGCTAAGAAGAATCTGGGAGACGTGGTGGATCACAACCTCAACATGAGCCAGTAATGCAATGCTGTTGCAAAAAAAGCAAATGCAATTTTCAGTTGCATTAATTGAGGCATAGCATGCAGTCACGGAAGTGATAGTACTCTCTACTCAGTGCTGGTTAGGCCTCAGCTGGAGTACTGTGTCCAGTTTTGGTCACCAATGTATAGAAAGGATGCAGAAAAACTGGGAAGGATCCAAAGGGGAGTGACAAAGATGATCAGAGGTATGGAACACAAGCCATATGAGCAAAGGCTGAAGGAACTGGGTTTTCAGTTTGGAAAAGAGGAGATTAAGGGAGGATATGAAGGCTGGCATAAAAAAAGTGGAGAAAAGTTGTTCTTTTTTACCACAGAGGGCAGAACAAGGGGCAATGGGTTCAAACTACAGCCTAGCAGATATAGATTAAATCTGAGGAAAAATTCCTAACTGTAAACACAGTAGGACAATGGAACAGATTGCCTAGGGAGGTCATGGAAGCTCTTTCACTGGAGGTTTTCAAAAGGAGGCTGGGTAGCCATCTGTCTTGGATGGTTTAGACACAACAAATCCTGCATCTTGACTCTTGTGGTCCCTTCTGCCCCTACAGTTCCATGATTCGCTGGTTATAACAGTACTTGCCTTGCACTAGTGCACGGCTGGGCAAACTTTTTGACCCGAGGGCCACATTGGGGAATAGAAATTGTATGGCAGGCCATGAATGCTCACAAAATTGGTGTTGGGGTGCAGGAGGGGGTGCAGGCTCTGGGGATGAGGAGTTTGGGGTGTAGGAGGGTGCTCTGTGCTGGGACCGAGGGGTTCAGAGGGCAGGAGAGGGATCAGGGCTGGGGCAGGGGTGCAGGAAGGGGTGCAGGTTCCAGCTTGGGGTGAAGGCTCTGGGGTGGGGCTGGGGATAAGAGGTTTAGTGTGCAGGATGGTCCTCCGGGCTAGGATCAAGGGGTTTGGAGAGCGGGAGGGGGATCAGAGTTGGGGCAGAGGGTTAGGGTGTGGGGAGAGGCTCAGGGATGCAGGCTTACCTCAAGCGGTTCCCTTCTCCGGCTCCTATGCAGAGGCGCAGCCAGGCGGCTCTGCATGCTGCCCCATCTGCAGGCACTGCCCCTGCAGCTCCCACTGGAGCGTGTAGGAGCCAGAGTGGGGCAATGCAGCGGCTTCCAGGAGCCATGTGGTGCGGCACCCAACCAAACACCCTGGCTGGAGCAGGGCCAAGCCACGTGGTCCAGCCCCTGACCCAGTGCCCTGGCTGGAGCACCGGAGTGGGGCTGAGCCGCGTGGTCCAGCCCGCACCCAGCACCTGTGCTGGAGTGCCAGAGCGGGGCAGAGTAGCATGGTGTGGCTCGCGGGCCGGCTTAAAACGGCTCATGGGCCGGGACGTAGTTTGCCCACCCCTGCACTAGTGCCTTTCACCTTGCATGTTCCCACAGTGCTCTGAAGTTATACATCAGCCACCCAGCTCCTACTTGGTAAGGGAAGCAGGCCTCTTGCTGCATAGCTGGACTACAGTTTTACACATTGTTAGGAGGGGACTTGACTTTGCCCAGAAGAATAGGTATTTGCAGGGCTAGTAGGCAGTGTAGGGATGCAGAATGGAATTACCTACCCTGGAACTGAGTCAGGTTTCAACAGCTCAACTCTTTGAAACAGCACATGGGTGTATTTTAGGATGATCAGTGCTCAGGGTCTGTTTTATGTCACATCCAAAAGTCAGCCCTTCAGACAGCACAATACCCCATTGAGGCACTGGACAATGCTGATTCAGAGGGAAGAATGCCATCAACACTAGGTTCACCAGGGGAAGGAGATCAAAGCCCTGAGGTAAGTGGGGACGTGGGATACTGGGAGAAAGCGCAAGCAGGAGAATGTGAAAGGGGAGGGCTCCTGCCTCATACTAAGAAAGCAGGACAAACAGCAAGTTATCTCAAGTGTCTATACAAAAATGCAAGAAGCCTGGGAAACAAGCAGGGAGAACTGGAAGTCCCAGTGGCACAGTCAAGGAATTATGATGTGATTGGAATAACAGAGACTTGGTGGGATAACGCACATGACTGGAGTACTGTCATGGATGGATATAAACTATTCAGGAAGGACAGGCAGGGCAGAAAAGGTGGAGGAGTTGCACTGTATGTAAGAGAGCAGTATGACTGCTCAGAGCTCTGGTATGAAACTGCAGAAAAACCTGAGTGTCTCTGGATTAAGTTTAGAAGTGTGAGCAACAAGAGTGATGTCATGGTGTGAGTCTGCTATAGATCACCGGATCAGGGGGATGAGGTGGACGAGGCTTTCTTCCGGAAACTCATGGAAGTTACTAGATCGTAGGCCATGGTTCTCATGGGAGACTTCAATCACCCTGATATCTGCTGGGAGAGCAATACAGTGGTGCACAGACAATCCAGGAAGTTTTTGGAAAGTGTAGGGGACAATTTCCTGGTGCAAGTGCTGGAGGAACCAACTAGGGCAGAGCTTTTCTTGACCTGCTGCTCACAAACCAGGAAGAATTAGTAGGGGAAGCAAAAGAGGATGGGAACCTGGGCGGCAGTGACCATGAGATGGTAGAGTTCAGGATCCTGACACAGGGAAGAAAGGAGAGCAGCAGATACGGACCCTGGACTTCAGAAAAGCAGACTTTGACTCCCTCAGAGAACTGATGGGCAGGATCCCCTGGGAGAATAACATGAGGAGGAAAGGTTTCAGAGTAGCAGCCGTGTTAGTCTGTATTCGCAAAAAGAAAAGGAGTACTTGTGGCACCTTAGAGACTAACAAATTTATTAGATCATAAGCTTTCGTGAGGTACAGCTCACTTCATCAGATGCATTTTGTTTTCCACCAAATGCATCCGATGAAGTGAGCTGTAGCTCACGAAAGTTTATGCTCTAATAAATTTGTTAGTCTCTAAGGTGCCACAAGTATTCCTTTTCTTTATGTGGGGGAAAGGAGTCCAGGAGAGCTGCTGTATTTTAAAGAATCCTTATTGAGGTTACAGGGACAAACCATCCCCATGTGTAGAAAGAACAGTAAATATGGCAGGCGACCAGCTTGGCTTCACAGTGAAATCCTTGCTGATCTTAAACACAAAAAAGAAGCTTACAAGAAGTGGAAGATTGGACAAATGACCAGGGAAGAGTATAAAAATATTGCTCGGGCACGCAGGAGTGAAATCTGGAAGGCCAAATCACACCTGGAGTTGCAGCTAGCAAGAGATGTTAAGAGTAACAAGAAGGGTTTCTTCAGGTATGTTAGCAACAAGAAGAAAGTCAAGGAAAGTGTGGGCCCCTTACTGAACGAGGGAGGCAACCTAGTGACAGAGGATGTGGAAAAAGCTAATTTGTACTCAATGCTTTTTTCCCCTCTGTCTTCACGAACAAGGTCAGCTCCCAGACTGCTGCACTGGGCAGCATAGCATGGGGAGGACGTGACCAGCCCTTTGTGAAGAAAGAAGTGGTTCGGGACTATTTAGAAAAGCTGGATGAGCACTGTTAGGATATAGATATTCAGGCCTGTCTGTAAAGGCCTGTACTCTAAGAATTTTAGGTATCCTCCTATCACTTGGCTAGTTCTAGAGGTATAAAAGAATCAAAATCACTGTCTGCCAGTGTAAGGTCCTTCTCTTACTGTGACAGTCTGAGGCCCTGTTGTTAGGCTAAGGCTTTTGGCTAAGCAGCAGAGGCAGCCATAAGCTGGGAAGCGACAGGTCACATCCTCACATTCCAAACTAGTCAC
Organism: Dermochelys coriacea; assembly: GCF_009764565.3. NCBI lineage: Eukaryota > Metazoa > Chordata > Testudines > Dermochelyidae > Dermochelys > Dermochelys coriacea. The sequence goes on from NC_050077.1 coordinate 39,818,170, forward strand.
ATTGAAATAAGGTGCTATTGGGCCGTTAGGAATACAATCCTGCCCTGATAATGCCTATCGCCTAGAAGTTCCTAGAAGATGTAAAAGGAAACGTTTGATAGCATCCTGTCTGGCAAGAACTCACGAATCAATAGCTGGGATGTGAAATCCTCACTTCTGTATTGTTTTGTCATTATAGTTCCCACTTTGCCATTGTTTGTCTGTATAATCTCTGTCTGGTTCTGTGATTGTTTCTGTCTGCTGTATAATTAATTTTGCTGGGTGTAAACTAATTAAGATGGTGGGATATAATTGGTTACATAATCATGTTATAATATGTTAGGATTGGTTAGTTAAATTTCAGGAAAATGATTGGCTAAGGTATAGCTAAGCGGAACTCAAGTTTTACTATATAGTCTGCAGTCAATCAGGAAGTATGTGGGTGTATGTGGGGGGAAATGGGAACAGGGAACGGGGGTGAGGAAATTGGAATCATGTTTGGCTAAGGACAGGAATGGGAACAGGGACACAGGTGTAAGGCTCTGTGGTGTCAGAGCTGGGAAGGGGGACACTAAGGAAGGAAACTGGAATCATGCTTGCTGGAAGTTCACCCCAATAAACATCGAATTGTTTGCACCTTTGGACTTGGGGTATTGTTGCTCTCTGTTCACACGAGAAGGACCAGGGAAGTAAGTGGGTAAAGGAATAAGCCCCCTAACAAGCACAAGTCCATGGGGCTGGATGTGCTGCATCCGAGAGTGCTAAAGGAGTTGGCGGATGTGATTGCAGAGCCATTATCTTTGAAAACTCATGGCGATCGGGGGAGGTCCCGGATGACTGGAAAAAGGCTAATGTAGTGCCCATCTTTAAAAAAGGGAAGAAGGAGGATCCGGGGAACTACAGGCCAGTCAGCCTCACCTCAGTTCCTGGAAAAATCATGGAGCAGGTCCTGAAGGAATCAATTCTGAAGCACTTAGAGGAGAGGAAAGTGATCAGGAACAGTCAGCATGGATTCACCAAGGGCAAGTCATGCCTGACTAATCTAATTGTCTTCTATGACGAGATAACTGGCCTGTGCATGAGAGGAAAGCAGTGGACGTGTTGTTCCTTGACTTTAGAAAAGCTTTTGACACGGTCTCCCACAGTATTCTTGCCAGTAAGTTAAAGAAGTATGGGCTGGATGAATGGACGATAATGTGGATAGAAAGCTGGCTAGATTGTTGGGCTCAATGGGTAGTGACCAATGGCTCCATGTCTAGTTGGCAGCCGGTATCAAGTGGAGTGCCCCAAGGGTCAGTCCTCGGGCCGGTTTTGTTCAATATCTTCATAAATAATCTGGAGGATGGTGTGGATCTATTCGACATTGGTGAGGCCTCATCTGGAGTACTGTGTCCAGTTTTGGGCCCCACACTACAAGAAGGATGTGGAAAAATTGGAAAACGTCCAGCAGAGGGGAACAAAAATTATTAGTGGACTGGAACACATGACTTATGAGGAGAGGCTGAGGGAACTGGGATTGTTTAGTCTGTGGAAGAGAAGAATGAGGGGGGATTTGATAGCTGCTTTCAACTACCTGAAAGGGGATTCCAAAGAGGATGGATCTAGACTGTTCTCAGTGGTAGCAGATGACCGAATGAGGAGTAATCATCTCCAGTTGCAGTGGGGGAGGTTTAGGTTGGATATTAGGAAAAACTTTTTCACTAGGAGGGTGGTGAAACACTGGAATGCGTTATCTAGGGAGGTGGTGGAATCTCGTTCCTTAGAAGTTTTTAAGGTCAGGCTTGACAAAGCCCTGGCTGGGATGATTTAGTTGGGGATTGTTCCTGCTTTGAGCAGGGGGTTGGACTAGATGACCTCCTGAGGTCCCTTCCAACCCTGATATTCTATGAATACGACTTCTTGAAGGCAGCACCAGGGTTTCTACAGCAGGCATCTTCTCTGAGATCCTACCCAGTCCATTGTTTACAATGGACACCATGCTGACTCCCAGCTCAGAGCGGGGATGGCTGCAGGTCATTTCCCTTGAAAGCCCTGCTCTGGGGAGACCATGCAAACTGAATCCCATCAGTCAGCAGGGAAGCATGAAGCTTGATAATGGCTTGGAGGATACAATACCTGCACCCTGGACACCACTTGCTGCCCTAATACACAAGCTCAGGCCAAGCTCAACTGCATTGTGAGAGCTCACTGACCTGATTAGACAGCTCTGAGCCAGGGAAGGCCCTCGCTTTGTATCTCCATGAAAGAAACATGACTCATTAACTCCCAGCTTTGTCTTCCCCTGGCAGGGCTCTTTTGTGCCTCAAGGCACTTGAAGGAGTGGAGAGGCCTGTTTGACATGTTGGACCTGTCACCCGAAGAATGGAATCTGGCCTCCCCTATCATTAACTTGGCCTTGCTTTCTGCTCACTCCTATCGTCACAGCAACAGCCTGCTGCCACTTCCCCAGGAAGGGATAACCCCCGTCGCACACTCCCTCTTCACCTTCTGTGACAAACCACTGATTTTAACCCCTTTGGTGACCCCAGTTTAACCCTATGGTATCACAGCAATGCCTGCTGCCCCCAGGAGAACCAGAGGTAGAAAACCACAAACCATACTTCTTTGTAAAAGGCAAATCAATGAAAACCACCCCACATCTTGTTATGTTGCCATTTACACTTAGCTCTCCCTACCAGCAACCTAAATTACTGATTGCACTGATGGACAATTTAACTCTTCTCTCCCCAAGGCCCTGGTGCAGTGAAGCATTGAAGCATGTGCTTAAGTCCATCCCAGTTCAGCAAAGCACTTAACGTTAAGCACATGCCTAAAGCACATGCTGAAGTGCTTTGCCAAAGAGGGATAGATTGGTGAATTGAAGCAACAGAGTTTCCTCTCTCCCTGTCTTTCCATCCTCTGACTGGAGTTATAAGCTTTTCTGCTGTTACTTTTAAAAGACAGCTCAATATATGTGCAGATTATTTTTCTCAGAGACCTTTGTGGAAAGAGCAAAGACTTGTCATTTAAGCAGTAAAACACTCTGTGCCACATTAAAGCCAATAATTTGTTCCACTAGAATGTCTTTGATATCGGATCACACTCCACCCCTTGGTGAGCCCTCAGAGTGCAAACAGGGTGATAAATGAGGTGACTCCTCCAGTGCTTACTTAGTAATTAAAGAGGTGCTGGGGCTCAAGCAATTATTTTACATTCATAACTGATGCAGCAATCCTGGAGGTGCCGGGCTATGAACTGCCGAGCCTAGAGGTGCTGGGGCTCAGGCTTGGCAAGCCCTGGCACAAATTAAGCACTGGACTCCTCATATCTTGGGTAGAAGAGAGGCAAGAACTCAGCCACAGAGGAAAAGAAAGAAAATAGAAGGCCAAGAAAACAGAAAATACTTTAAATCATGGCAAAATAGTTTACTCTGGTGTATTTTCATTACAATTTGATCCTGCAGGGTGCTGAACACTCTGACCCCAATGTAACAAAGCACTTGAGCACATGCTGAACTGGAAGCATGCAAACAGCCTCGCTGAAGTCACTCGCTGAAGGGCCAGGTAGGCAGGCAGAGCTTCAGAGTCTCAATGCGTGGATGAGACAATGGTGTAGGGAGGAGGGGTTTAGATTTATTAGGAACTGGGGGAAACTTTTGGGATGGGGGAACCTATACAGGAAGGATGGGCTCCACCTAAACCAAAGTAGATCCAGACTGTTGGCACTTAACATTAAAAAGGTTACAGAGAAGTTTTTAAACTAAGAGACGAGGGAAAGTTGATTGCTGCAGAGGAGCACGTGGATCAGACAGAGACTTCTCTTAGAGGAGAGTCTATTGATAGAGACTCTAGGTTTTAATCAGGAGGAGAAGATGGAACAGAATAAAATATGGGCCAGATCAGACGAGAAACATTCACATAAAAAAGAATCTGACACATCAGAAAAGGGCAGACAAATAAACAGTGATAAGTTTTTAAAGTGCTTGTACACAAATGCTAGAAGTCTAAATAATAAGATGGGTGAACTAGAGTGCCTCATGTTAAAGGACGATATTGATATAATAGGCATCACAGAAACCTGGTGGAGTGAGGACAATCAATTGGACACAGTCATTCCGGGGTACAAAATATATCAGAAGGACAGAACAGGTCATGTTGGGGGGGGGGGGGGGGTAGCACTATGTGTTAAAGAAAATGAAGACTTGAATGAAGTAAAAATCTTAAATGAACCCACATGTTCCATAGAATCTCTATGGATAGTAATTCCATCCTCTAATAAGAATATAGCAGTAGGGATCTATTATCGACCACCTGACCAGGACAGTGATAGTGATGATGAAATACTAAGGGAGATTAGAGAGGCTATTAAAATAAAGAACTCAATAATAGTGGGGGATTTCAATTATCCCCATATTGACTAGGTACATGTCACCTCAGGACGAAATGCAGACAAAATTTCTTGATACTTTAAATGACTGCTTCTTGGAGCAGCTGGTACAGGAACCCACAAGGGGAGAGGCAATTCTCGATTTAGTCCTGAGTGGAGAGCAGGATCTGGTCCAAGAGGTAACTATAACAGGACCGCTTGGAAATAGTGACCATGATATAATAACATTTAACATTCCCGTGGTGGGAAGAACACCTCAGCAGCTCAACACTGTGGCATTTAATTTCAGAAAGGGGAACTATGCAAAAATGAGGTTAGTTAAACAGAAATTAAAAGGTATAGTGACTAGAGTGAAATCCCAGTAAGCTGCATGGACACTTTTCAAAGACACCATAATAGAGGCCCAACTTAAATGTATACCCCAAATTAAAAAACACAGTAAAAGAATGAAAAAAGAGCCACCGTGGCTTAACAACCATGTAAAAGAAGCAGTGAGAGATAAAAAGCCATCTTTTAAAAAGTGGAAGACAAATCCTAGTGAGGTAAATAAAAAGGAGCATAAACACTGCCAAATTAAGTGTAAAAATGTAATAAGAAAAGCCAAAAAGGAGTTTGAAGAACAGCTAGCCAAAAACTCAAAAGGTAATAACAAAATGTTTTTTCAGTACATCAGAAGCAAGAAGCCTGCTAAGCAACCAGTGGGGCCCCTGGATGATCGAGATACAAACGGAGCACTTAAAGACTATAAAGTCATTGCGGAGTAACTACATGAATTCTTTGCTTCAGTCTTCACGGCTGAGGATGTTAGGGAGATTCCCAAACGTGAGCCATCTTTTGTAGGTGACAAATCTGAGGAATTGTCACAGAATGAAGTGACACTAAAGTAGGTTTTGGAATTAATTGATAAACTTAACAGTAACAAGTCACTGGGACCAGATGGCATTAACCCAAGAGTTCTGAAAGAACTCAAAAGTGAAATTGTGGAACTACTAACTATGGTTTGTCACCTGTCCTTTAAATCAGTTTCTGTATCCAATGACTGGAAGATAGCTAATGTAATGCCAATATTTAAAAAGAATTCTAGAGGTGATCCCGACAATTACAGACCGGCAAGTCTAACATCAGTACCAGGCAAATTAGTTGAAACAATAGTAAAGAATAGAATTGTCAGACACATAGAAGAACAAAAATTATTGGGCAAAAGTCAACATGGTTTCTGTAAAGGGAAATCATGTCTTATTAATCTATTAGAGTTCTTTGATGGGGTCAACAAACATGTGGACAAGGGGGATCCAGTGGACATAGAGTACTTAGATTTCCAGAAAGCCTTTGACAAGGTTCCTCACCAAAGGCTCTTACATAAATTAAGTTGTCATGGGATAAGAGCGAAGATCCTTTCATGGTTTGAGAACTGGTTAAAAGACAGGGAACAAAGGGTAGGAATAAATGGTAAATTTTCAGAATGGAGAGGGGTAACTAGTGGTGTTTCCCAAGGGTCAATCCTAGGATCAATCCTATTCAACTTATTCATAAATGATCTGGAGAAAGGGGTAAACAGTGAGGTGGCAAAGTTTGCAGATGATACTAAACTGCTTAATACCAAAGCAGACTGTGAAGAACTTCAAGAAGATCTCACAAAACTAAGTGACTGGGCAACAAAATGGCAAATGAAATTTAATGTGGATAAATGTAAAGTAATGCACATTGGAAAAAATAACCCCAACTATACATACAATAAACCACGATTTGAGGACTTCAATAGCTCAGACATAGGTGAGGTTTTTCGTAGGAGTGGGTGGGTGAGACTCTGTGGCCTGCGCTGTGCAGGAGGTTGGACTAGATGATCAGAATGGTCCCTTCTGACCTTAGTATCTATGAATCTATGAATAGCTACAACTAATCAGGAAACAGATCTTGGAGTCATCGTGGATAGTTCTGTGAAGATGTCCACGCAGTGTGCAGTGGCAGTCAAAAAAGCAAACAGGATGTTAGGAATCATTAAAAAAGGGACAGACAATAAGATGGAGAATATCTTATTGCCCATATATAAATCCATAATATATCCTCATCTTGAATACTGCATACAGATGTGGTCTCATCTCAAAAAAGATATACTGGCATTAGAAAGGTTCAGAGAAGGGCAACTAAAATGATTAGAGGTTTGGAACAGGTCCAATATGAGAAGAGATTAAAGACACTAGGACTTTTCATCTTTGAAAAGAGGATACTAAGGGGGGTTATGATAGAGGTATATAAAATCATGAGTGGTGTGGAGAAAGTGAATAAGGAAAAGCTATTTATTTGTTCCCATAATATAAGAACTAGGGGCCACCAAATGAAATGAATGGGCAGCAGGTTTAAAAAAAATAAAAGGAAGTTCTTCACACAGCGCACAGTCAACCTGTGGAACTCCTTGACTGAGGAGGTTGTGAAGGCTAGGACTATAACAGGGTTTAAAAGAGAACTAGATAAATTCATGGCGGTTAAGTCCATTAATGGTTATTGGCCAGGATGGGTAAGGAATGGTGTCCCTAGCCTCTGTTTGTCAGAGGGTGGAGATGGATGGCAGGAGAGAGATCACTTGATCGTTACCTGTTAGGTTCATGCCCTCTGGGGCACCTGGCATTGGCCACTGTCGGCAGATAGGAAACTGGGCTGGATGGACCATTGGTCTGACCCAGTAAGGCCATTCTTATGTTCTTATTCGTGTGCTTTACTGGATCAAGCCCTTCTAAAGCAGCAACGCACTGAGTCCCTGCCTGCACATGCACACACCTGAGGGTTGGGGCTGGATGTGGAAGGTATTGGTTTGAGCCGCCTTCTTTGATGACAGCTGCTTTTTGTAGAGCAGAGTGGTTGACCTGGCTACTTGACTGTATCATTTGAAAATGATGGCAGGGCTTTAGGAAGGGTGCATCTTTATGTATTTTATCTAACTAGCTATTCAACCACCCACCCACCTCTGGAACAGCATTTCTTATCAGCTATGTCTACACGTGGAGCTGGAGGGAAAATCCCACCTCACGGAGTGGAGAGGTGGGATGGGCTAATTGCCCTGAGTACATAGACATCCCCGGCCATAGCATGCATTTGAAGTGGCTAGCTCATCTCACCACTCATGCTGCCACGGCTACACTTTAGTTTAACACACTAGCACTATCAGAGGTCACATAGTCTGTCTCCTCCAGCTGGGAATCACACCCCTAGCTCCAAGTGTATGCTCAAGGAGTTTTGCTTGAGAAAGGTCTGCAGGACTGGGCCCAGGATAGCCTGCAAAGAAAGCGCAATCACATTTGTTAAACAGAAGTCCTTGGTTGCTAAAGTTGTTGCACTTCCAGGGGAGCTCCTTGCAAGTATGAGTCCAAAGGATCCATTTTTTCTCCGATAGGAGCAAATTCAGCAAATTACTGCCAACACCAGTACCTCTGAGGCTGGAGACTTGTGACTAGGATGGAAGACAAAATTCAAGAGCAGGGAACAGATTTTTGGCACCCAAGAGGGGATGGTGCTCTGAGACATTTAAAAGCAATTTTGAAAAATGATTTGAAAACCGAGAACTTAATAAGTCACCGTCCCATAAACTAGGATAAGATGAGAGGAAGAACGGCCCAGGGATTAGGGTGAGAGCCTGGGAGTTGAGAGCTGGGTTGAATTCCCTGCTCTGCCACAGACTCCCCTATGGGACCCTGGGTGCCTCAGTTCCTCCTGTGTACAATGGGGATAATAGCACAGCCCTGCCACATTCAGCTATTGGCAGGATAAATACATTGAAGATGGGGAGGTGCTTAGATACTAAGATAAGGGAATACAGAAGTACCAATGGTAGATAGGTAGGGTAATTACACTCCCCACAAATTGGTCAAAATTAATCCAATCAGGGGATTATAAACATTTCTCCTTTCTAAGTGGGATAATACACATCTGGGAACCACTGCAGGACAGAAATGTATCAGGACTACAAGAGACTCTGTGCATTCTTGCCTTATACCTCGACTGGACTTGGTCCTGCTCAACACTCTGATTTCAACCAGCAAAGCCCAGGCTTAAATTTAAGCACATATTTAATCCCATTAATGTCAATGGGGCTACTTATGTGCTTAGTGTTGGGCACAAGCTTAAATGCATTGCTGGATCAGGTCAGAGTGCTCTGCACCTTTCACGGTTAAGCCCTCACTGCATGCCTCAATGGTACTGCTCTCTCACTGTATACAAATGTGTGTGGCTTTTTAAATGAGAGTGACTGTATTGTATCAAAACCTATAGCCATGTTGTCACTCCAGGGTCACTTCAAGGGACATGATTTTGAGGGCTGGTGTTTAGTGCTTTCTGAAAAGCAGATCCCTTGAAAGTATCCCAAAAACGGAGCCACGCAAAATGACTAGTCACTTAAAGATATTGGCCTTGTGCCCCAATCCTGCAATGGGCACCTGCACACACTGGTGTTTGCTCCTATGGAGCTTGGTAGAGGATTGAGGCGTCCTTGCACTGCCTCTTATCTGAAACAGGATCATGTGGACTACAATATTTTTAAGCAGTATTGTCCTTACTACGGCAATAGGTTTTGGTAGAAAAAAAACCTAATGATTTGACTGGCCAGTGACTAAGATAGGGTCATATGACCCTGTAACTTTAACATACAAAGGCTAGGTTTGGGGCAAATCACAATGTCATCCTCATTGGGGCAACAAGGTATTTTAAACTGTCTAATGAAACCTACAGAAACTAAATGACTTAGTCTCCAGGAAGAACAATTTTTCCTTGAGTTGGCTTCTGGAGAGCTACACATGCCCATATTTAGAGGCTGTAAAGCCAGTAAAGGCTTTATCCCTGACATCAACCAAACAGAAAAGGAGTACTTGTGGCACCTTAGAGACTAACAAATTTATTAGAGCATAAGCTTTCGTGAGCTACAGCTCACTTCATCGGATGCATTTGAGCTGTAGCTCACGAAAGCTTATGCTCTAATAAATTTGTTAGTCTCTAAGGTGCCACAAGTACTCCTTTTCTTTTTGCGAATACAGACTAACACGGCTGCTACTCTGAAACCTGTCATCAACCAAACAGCATCAAACCAACCCAACAACCCAAACAGCAATCGTTTTATGCTATATATCTCATCTCCAAGCATACGTAGATATAGTTACACACAAAGAGTGCCAGATCCTCAGCTGGTGTCACTCCACTGAAGTCAGCAGAACTATGTTGATTTTCACCAGAGGAGGATCTGGCCCAGTTATTTTAGTCTCTGTCTACACCCCCACTTCCTGTTAGCCAAAGGCAGTTAAGTACAGTAAGTACATCAAATGTTTTTTATTTCACTTAAGCAGCAGTGTTAATAGAATTACATGTAATGCTATGACTAATTTGCACTCGGCCTCAGTGTTCATTTTGCAAGCATCTGATTTTAATCTAATCACAAACTCTAATGCCATTTACATTATTATAATTGTATACTTAACTACACTGTGATTGGAACAATCAAGCCATAAGGCCTAACCATCACTGCAGTAGGGAAGCTTCTAATTAGTAATGATGGAAAAACAATCAGGCATGCTGTGGAGCAGAATTGAGGGGGACTGGCAAAGCTGTGGTGTGAGCTGGGAGTGGAACCATACCAGGTCAGGATCAGGTACACTGATATTGCTGTGTGCAGAGCCAGGAATGCTGCAGATCAACAGGAATGGATTTCCACAGCTATGAGGGAGTCCCAGAACATTGTTTCATAATAAGACTGAAGTGCGTTGGCAGAGCTGTTCATGGGCCCATTTACAGGAGCTGATTTTCAGAGGTGCGGAACTTCCACAGCTCTCATTGACTTCAACTGGAGTTGTGAGTGCTCAGCATTTCTAAAAATCAGGCCCAGACCTGAATGAGGACCCAGAACTACAACAGAAGATTATGGCAAGTCAGCATTGAGCAGTGTTGCAGGGCTGGGTGAGGGAGGCAGGGCTGGAGTAGGAGGATGAGTACTTTATGGTGCACTCTAGGAATTCAGAGGAAAGTGTGCATAACATGCCTGAACCCTATCTGGCTTTACCCACTGCTATCAATGTGCTACTTGCACTACCAAATGGATGCCATAGCAAGTTAAGTCCAAATGGTAAGGGATGCAACTCAATGCTCTGGGTGTCCCTAGACCTCTGCCTGCCAGAAACTGGGTCTGAATGACTGGAATCACTCAGTAACTGCCCTGTTCTGTTCATTCCCTCTGAAGCACCTGGCATTGGCCACTGTTATAAGACAGGATACTGGGCTAAATGGACCATTGGTCTGACCCAGTATGGCTGTTCTTAAGCACACCATCCTGATTCTTTCCAAAACCAGAACATAAAACTGTACTGAACTTCTGTCTTATAGGGCACTAGACTGGGGCTCAGGAGACTTGGGTTCTATTTCCATGGTTACCACTGGCATGCTGAGTGACCGTAGGCAAATCACATCACAGCTCTGTGCCTCAGTTTTCCCATCTGTAAAATGGGGATCAAGAGACTGACCTCTGTTGTAAAGCACTTTGAGATCTACTGATGAAAAGTTCTATATGAGAGCTTAACTTTGCAACCGTATATCATGGGTGGAATTTCTTCCTGTCCCTAACTGATGATCAGCTCATGCCCTGAAGCATAAGGATAGTTAACAATTGTATACATAGCTACACCTAAGGGGCCTGACTCCTAAGTGTCTTGCCTTTGGGAAGTCATTAGCAAATGTGCAGTGGGATGGTTCTGAGCTGGTCACATTGGCACAGGTGTAAGTGACTGGAGAAATCAGGCCATCTCACTGATATTCATCTTTCCCTCACCACTACCCACTATTCAGCTCTCTTCAGAAACCATACCTTCATGGCCTGCATCTTCTGCATCAATTTCCATGGTCACCTTCTCCTCCCAGGTAGGAGAGTGCGTAGGCTCAGAGGACACATGAGTCACCTCCTGGGCTTCCAATTTCTTCTCAACATCAGAGTTGCTTTTACTAAGAAAGAAGAAGAAGAAAAAAGAACCACTCAACATTACAGCAGGGGTACATCTACATTGACATGCACAAAGCCTTGCAGTGAACTGAAGACATCAGAGGAATGAATGCTCCTTCCCTTCATGCCCAAGCCAGAGACCTAATAACTTACATTCATATGGCCTATTCACCTCAAAGCATCCCAAAGTGTATTACTGACTACAGGCCAAACTCATGCCTGGCATAACTCCACTAAAGTTAATGGATGAATTTGGCAGGGTGTGTATATAGGTTCATTTCCTCAATCAGCAAAATGCAGCCACCTCTGAGATGGAGCACAGCAGTAGTTTAACAGCGCTCAGCAACACTACACATGTTGTAGATGAAGAAGTAAAGAACTTCTCCAAATGAAACCTGAAGGGGGATTTTAAATAAGCCAGAATGCAATTATCATGAGGGACATTTGCTAGGACTCCCACTCTTGCAATGAGAGCCCTGGGTGTGATGTTCTCTGCTGGTGGTGTCTGGACAAGTGATCTGCTAGGCCACTCCAATCCTTGACTCTGGGAGCCAGCCTTACCCTGCTGTGCTGTGAGAACCCCCACTCCTGGGCTGTTTGCGCAAAGCCTCTGGCATGTAAGCTGCTCCCAGCTACTTGCAAGTGAATGACAGTAGACAATATCTCCGCTCCCAGACACAACCCTAGGAATCTCCGTCTTGCAGTGTCCAGTTATGCCCACTGGACTCTGCAAGCTTATATAAGTTCGTCAATTTAACAAAGAAACTGATATGTACCAGGCTTGTTAGCCCAAGGGGAGCCTCTGACACACTTTACACCAAACACACTGCTTGAGATAGAATAAACAAACAGATTTATTAGCTATAAAGATAGATTTTAAGTGATTACAAGTCAAAGCATAACAAGTCAGAGTGGTTACCAAAAGAAAAGAAAATATAAGCATGCAGTCTAAACTCTCAATCCTGTTAGACTGGGCAGTAACTAGATTAAGCAGTTTTTCTCCCCCCACTGGATATTGCAATCCTTAATATACAGCAGAGGTGGGCAAACTACGGCTCGCGGGCCACATCCAGCCCATGGGCCTGTCCTGCCCAGCCCCTGAGCTCCTGGCCTGGGAGGCTAGCCCCCAGCCCCTCCCCTGCTGTCCACCCTCCCCCACACCCATGCCACCGTGCAGGCAGTGCTCTGGGTGGCGGGGCTGTGCATTCATGCAGGGCAGCGTGGCAGCACGGCAGCGTGTCTGGCTCCGGAGCAGCTCCCAGACATGCTGCTCTGAGCGGCATGGTAAGGGGACCGGGGCCGGGGATTGGAGAAGGGGCAGAGGGTCCTGGGGGGCAGTCAGGGAGCAGGGGGTGGTTGGATAGGGGGTGGGGTCCTGGGGGGGTCATCCCAGGAGGGGGAGGTTAGGGGACAGGGAACAGGGGGCGGTTGGATAGGGCAGAGGTTCTGGGGGGGGCAGTCAGGGGACGGGGAGCGGTGGGGTTAGATGGGGATGGAGTCACATGGAGCGGTTGGGGTGAGGGTCCTGGGAGGGGGCGGTCAGGGGACAAGGAGTGGAGTGGGGTTAGATGGGAGTTTCTGAGGGGGGTGAGAAGTGGGAGGGGGTGGATATGGGGCGGGGGCCAGGCTGTTTGGGGAGGCACAGCCTTCCCTACCTGGCCCTCCATACAGTTTCACACCCCAATGTTGCCCTCGGGCCAAAAAGTTTGCCCACCCCTGGTATACAGGTTTGTTCCTTAAACCTGGGCCAATCTCCTGTGTTGGAGTCTTGTCTTCTTCTCTGTGTCTTGGTTGCTTGCAGTAGAGGTTGGGGCAGGAGAAGGGGCCCGTTTGTGTCCCTTCTATTTGTTTTATACCCTCAGTCCAAGTGCTTTTGGAGCACAAGTCCAGGCATGTCTGTGGGGCATTGCTATGGGCATGGCTACACTTGCAGATGTAGAGTGCTTTGAGTTATACCAGCCTTTGGAGAGCGCAGTAGGGAAAGCATTGCAGTCTGTCCATACTGACAGCTTCAAGCGCACTGGCGTGGCCACATTTGCGGCACTTGCAGAGACATTGGGAGTGGTGCATTATGCGCAGCTATCCCACAGAGCACCTTTTCCCATTTTGGTGCTGTGGCTTGTGGGAAGGGGGCGGGAGGTGCGGCACATTCTGAGTTCTGTCCCAACGCTCCGTGATGCATCGGTTCGCATCCCAGCAATCCCTGTGCTTCCGTCCACATTTAGCGCCATCTTTCAAAGTTTTTTGTAGTGCGCACTCTGTCTTCCCTTTCGGTCTGTGGGAATGGAGCCCGAACTGCTGAGGAATATGCTGACGAGTCTCTCCAACACGTCATGTTTGGCAGTCGAGTTATTCCTTATGATCCAAAGTGACAGTGAGGACTCCGACGATGATATCGACTCGAGTAACGCATATGACACGAGATTGCTTGTGGCATTCACAGACATGATCACCACCGTGGAATGCCGCTTTTGGCCTCGGGAAACAAGCACTGAGTGGTGGGATCACATCATCGTGCAAGTCTGGGATGATGAGCAGTGGCTGCAGAACTTTTGGATGAGAAAAGCCAATTTCATGGGACTGTGTGATGAGCTCACCCCCACCTGTGACACAAAGACATGAGATTGAGAGCTGCCCTGGTGGTGGAGAAGCAGGTGGCTATTGCAATCTGGAAGCTGGCAACTCCAGACAGCTACTGATTGGTCGCTAACCAGTTTGGAGTGGGAAAGTCGATCATTGGAATCATGATGATGCAAGTTTGCAGGGCCATTAATCACATCCTGCTCAGAAGAACCGTGACTCTGGACAACGTGCATGACATTGTGGCTGACTTTGCACAAATGGGTTTCCCTAACTACGGAGGGGCAATAGATGGGACACATATTCCAATTCTGGCACCAGCCCACCTAGCCTCCGAGTATGTTAATCGGAAGGGGTATTTCTCTATGGTTCTCCAGGCACTTGCGGATCACCGTGGGCGTTTCATTGACATTAATGCAGGCTGGCCCAGAAAGGTGCATGACGCATGCATCTTTCGGAACACTGGCCTGTTCAGGAAGCTGCAAGCTGGGACTTTTTCCCCAGACAAGAAGATCACCGTAGGGGAAGTCAAAATGCCCATTGTGATCCTTGGAGACCCCGCTTACCCTTTAATGCTGTGGCTCGTGAAACCCTACACAGGAAGCCTTGACAGCAGCAAGGAGCAGTTCAACAACAGGCTCAGCCGGTGCAAAATGACTGTGGAGCGTGCTTTTGGCTGTTTAAAGGGCTGCTGGCGCTCTCTGTATGAGAAGCTGGACTTGGCCAATGACAGCATCCCCGCGTTTATATCCGCACGCTGTACCCTCCATAACATTTGTGAAGGGAATGGTGAACGATTCACTCAGGCACGGAACTCGGAGGTTCAACACCTGGAGGCTGAATTTGAACAGCCAGAGAGCAGGGCTATTAGAAGGGCCCAGTGCAGGGCTGCAAGGATTAGGGATGCCTTGAGGGAGCAATTTGGGGCTGAAAGCCACCAGTAATGTCTGGTGCCCTGCACAGGGGTGAAGTGCAGTCGTTCCAATGTTAGTAGAAATCTGTGTTTGCTATGCTGACTTGCAGTGCCTGTTTCTTTCCTGGGCTAAGATATCTTTTACTTTATGCAATAATAAAGAATGTTTTCAAAACCAAAAAATCCATTTATTGAAAAGAAAGTTCATTTATTGAAAAGAAACACAACTGCTTGGGAAACAGAAAGGGCAAGGGAATGGGGTGGGGAACGGTACAATCATAGATTTGCATATGTCCTGTTATCATACTCAGCCTTCAAGTCTGGAGTGCTGTGCAATGAGTGCTGCACTTCAGGATGGCTATACTGCATGGTGATGGGGGTTGAGTGCAGTGGGTAAGGGTCATAGTTTTCAGGGCTGGGTGGTGAAACTACAGGTGTTGGAGGCAGCTGGTGGCGATAAGAACCCCGATGTTGGGAAAGTGGGTTGGAGGTGACATGGGGGCACAAAGGAAAGAGTTTTGGGATAAGGGCTGTGGGGGTGGGGTGAGTGCGGTAGTGCTCTGCCTGCTTGGCTACGAGTGCCTGGATCAAGTTCACTTGGCACTCCATGATGCTTATCAGCTGATCCATGCTTTGCTGCTGGAGCTCTGTGCTTTTGTGCTGGCGTTCCTCATTCTGTTGGCAGATCCTCCTTTCACTCTCCCTCCACTCCTGCACTTTTAGATTAGTTAAGTGACTGCTGCATTAATTCATGCAGCATGTCTTCTTTGCTTCTACGTGGCCTCTTCCTAATTCTTTGCAGTCTTTCAGCTGGTGATAACATGGACAGCTGAGATCTCAAGGTTGCATTTGTAAAGGTAAAATGCAACACTTAACAGAGGCAGCATTATTCACGCCAGACAGAGCAATGATTCCTCCGTACTTAAGGGCAAGCACAGTCTACACAATAGCATCATTTGCCTGTCCCAAAGCAAGTGTACATAACCCATGGGAGCCCCAAAATAGTGAGTAAGCACAGCATCAAGGGGGACTGTTTGTTTCATGGCTGTACTGTCCTCTGGGATTCTGTGCCTTGGGGAGAGCCAACAGCTGCAGGGGACCCCTATACTGAACACTGTCCCCACATTTTCCAAAGGATGAGTTCGTCCTGGAAGATATCTCGCTGCTGAGGGTGAGCTGGGAAGCCTGGGAGGGTCTTCTACTACAATGTGGCTTCTGCCCTGGCCCATATGCAGCTTGCCTATGTGCAGCAATGGTCCCCCTGCCCCTCACGGCACAGTGGCATGGACATATTAGCCTGACTGGGACAAGGACCACAGTGGCTCTCCCAAGAAACCTGCGCAAGCACATTGCCCAAGTTCTGGATGAGACCTTTGAAGAGATAACTGAGGCCGATTACCGTGATGTGAGAGAGTACATCAATGCCCTATTCCGCATCTAGGCATGCATACAGGTAAGCAACCGTTTTCATATTCTCTCCACGGGTACTAATGCGGAGAGTGGACTAGATGATACATCTGAGGGAAGTGAACAGAAGGAGACTCTGCCGATTGGAAGGCATGAGATGCACTGTCCTAGAGATGGGGGTTCCATGACCACCGCTCCCAAGAGGAGGAGGTGGGTGGTGGTGGTCGGGGACTCTCACCTCAGGGGGACTGAGTCATCTATCTGCTGCCCCGACCAGGAAAACCGAGAAGTCTGCTGCTTGCCAGGAGCTAGGATTCACGATGTGACGAAGAGACTGCCGAGACTCATCAAGCCCTCGGATCGCTACCCCTTCCTGCTTCTCCACGTGGGCACCAAAGACACTGCCAATAATGACCTTGAGTGGATCACTGCAGACTATGTGGCTCTGGGAAGAAGGATAAAGGAGTTTGAGGTGCAAGTTCTCATCCATCCTCCCTGTGGAAGGAAAAGGCCTGGGTAGAGACCGTCGAATCGTGGAAGTCAACGAATGGTTATGCAGGTGGTGTCGGAGAGAAGGCTTTGGATTCTTTGACCATGGGATGGTGTTCCAAGAAGGAGGAGTGCTGGGCAGAGATGGGCTCCACCTAACGAAGAGAGGGAAGAGCATCTTTGCAAGCAGGCTGGCTAACCTAGTGAGGAGGGCTTTAAACTAGGTTCACCGGGGGCAGGAGACCAAAGCCCTGAGGTAAGTGGGGACGTGGGATACCGGGAGGAAGCACGAGTAGGAGAGCGCGAAAGGGGAGGGCTCCTGCCTCATACTAAGAATGCAGGACAAACAGTGAGTTATCTCAAGTGCCTTTACACAAATGCAAGAAGCCTGGGAAAAAAGCAGGGAGAATTGGAAGTCCTGGCACAGTCAAGGAATTATGATGTGATTGAAATGACAGAGACTTGGTGGGATAACTCACATGACTGGAGTACTGTAATGGATGGATATAAACTGTTCAGGAAGGACAGGCAGGGCAGAAAAGAGGGAGGAGTTGCATTGTATGTAAGAGAGCAGTATGACTGCTCAGAGCTCCGGTATAAAAATGCAGAAAAACCTGAGTGTCTCTGGATTAAGTTTAGAAGCATGAGCAAAAAGGGTGATGTCCGGGTGAGAGTCTTCTATAGACCACCGGATCAGGGGGATGAGGTGGACGAGGCTTTCTTCCAGCAACTAAAGGAAGTTACTAGATCGCAGGCCCTGGTTCTCATGGGAGACTTCAATCACCCTAAAAAAGAAAAGGAATACCCGTGGCACCTTAGAGACTAACAAATTTATTAGAGCATAAGCTTTCGTGAGCTACAGCTCACTTCATCGGATGCATTTGGTGGAAAAAGCAGAGGAGAGATTTATATACACACACACACACACACAGAGAACATGAAACAATGGGTTTATCATACACACTGTAAGGAGAGTGATCACTTAAGATAAGCCATCACCAGCAGCAGGGGGGGGGGAAAGGAGGAAAACCTTTCATGGTGACAAGCAAGGTAGGCTAATTCCAGCAGTTAACAAGAATATCAGATTTCAGAGTAGCAGCCGTGTTAGTCTGTATTCGCAAAAAGAAAAGGAGTACCCGTGGCACCTTAGAGACTAACAAATTTATTAGAGCATAAGCTTTCGTGAGCTACAGCTCACTTCATCGGCATCCGATGAAGTGAGCTGTAGCTCACGAAAGCTTATGCTCTAATAAATTTGTTAGTCTCTAAGGTGCCACGGGTACTCCTTTTCTTTTTAAGAATATCAGAGGAACAGTGGGGGGTGGGGTGGGAGGGAGAAATACCATGGGGAAATAGTTTTACTTTGTGTAATGACTCATCCATTCCCAGTCTCTATTCAAGCCTAAGTTAATTGTATCCAGTTTGCAAATTAATTCCAATTCAGCAGTCTCTCGTTGGAGTCTGTTTTTGAAGCTTTTTTGTTGAAGGATAGCCACTCTTACGTCTGTGATCGAGTGACCAGAGAGATTGAAGTGTTCTCCAACTGGTTTTTGAATGTTATAATTCTTGACGTCTGATTTGTGTCCATTTATTCTTTTACGTAGAGACTGTCCAGTTTGGCCAATGTACATGGCAGAGGGGCATTGCTGGCACATGATGGCATATATCACATTGGTAGATGCGCAGGTGAACGAGCCTCTGATAGTGTGGCTGATGTGATTAGGCCCTATGATGGTATCCCCTGAATAGATATGTGGACAGAGTTGGCAACGGGCTTTGTTGCAAGGATAGGTTCCTGGGTTAGTGGTTCTGTTGTGTGGTGTGTGGTTGCTGGTGAGTATTTGCTTCAGATTGGGGGGCTGTCTGTAAGCAAGGACTGGTCTGTGTCCCAAGATCTGTGAGAATGATGGGTCATGCTTCAGGATAGGTTGTAGATCCTTGATGATGCGTTGGAGAGGTTTTAGTTGGGGGCTGAAGGTGATGGCTAGTGGCGTTCTGTTGTTTTCTTTGTTGGGCCTGTCCTGTAGTAGGTGACTTCTGGGTACTCTTCTGGCTCTGTCAATCTGTTTCTTCACTTCAGCAGGTGGGTATTGTAGTTGTAGGAATGCATGATAGAGATCTTGTAGGTGTTTGTCTCTGTCTGAGGGGTTGGAGCAAATGCGGTTATATCGTAGTGCTTGGCTGTAGACAATGGATCGAGTGGTATGATCTGGATGAAAGCTAGAGGCATGTAGGTAGGAATAGCGGTCAGTAGGTTTCCGATATAGGGTGGTGTTTATGTGACCATCGCTTATTAGCACCGTAGTGTCCAGGAAGTGGATCTCTTGTGTGGACTGGTCCAGGCTGAGGTTGATGGTGGGATGGAAATTGTTGAAATCATGGTGGAATTCCTCAAGAGCTTCTTTTCCATGGGTCCAGATGATGAAGCTGTCATCAATGTAGCGCAAATAGAGTAGGGGCATTAGGGGACGAGAGCTGAGGAAGCGTTGTTCTAAGTCAGCCATAAAAATGTTGGCATACTGTGGGGCCATGCGGGTACCCATCGCAGTGCTGCTGATTTGAAGGTATACATTGTCACCAAATGTGAAATAGTTATGGGTCAGGACAAAGTCACAAAGTTCAGCCACCAGGTTAGCTGTGACAGTATCGGGGATACTGTTCCAGACGGCTTGTAGTCCATCTTTGTGTGGAATGTTGGTGTAGAGGGCTTCTACATCCATAGTGGCTAGGATGGTGTTTTTAGGAAGATCACCAATGGACTGTAGTTTCCTCAGGAAGTCAGTGGTGTCTCGAAGATAGCTGGGAGTGCTGGTAACGAAGGGCCTGAGGAGGGAGTCTACATAGCCAGACAATCCTGCTGTCAGGCTGCCAATGCCTGAGATGATGGGACGTCCAGGATTTCCAGGTTTATGGATCTTGGGTAGCAGATAGAATACCCCAGGTCGGGGCTCCAGGTGTGTGTCTGTGCGGATTTGTTCTTGTGCTTTTTCAGGGAGTTTCTTGAGCAAATGCTGTAGTTTCTTTTGGTAACTCTCAGTGGGATCAGAGGGTAATGGCTTGTAGAAAGTGGTGTTGGAGAGCTGCCTAGTAGCCTCTTGTTCATACTCCGACCTATTCATGATGACGACAGCACCTCCTTTGTCAGCCTTTTTGATTATGATGTCAGAGTTGTTTCTGAGGCTGTGGATGGCACTGTGTTCTGCATGGCTGAGGTTATGGGGTAAGCGATGCTGCTTTTCCACAATTTCAGCTCGTGTACGTCGGCGGAAGCAGTCTATGTAGAAATCCAGGCTGCTGTTTCGACCTTCAGGAGGAGTCCACCCAGAATCCTTCTTTTTGTAGTGTTGGCAGGAAGGTCTCTGTGGGTTAATATGTTGGTCAGAGGTGTGTTGGAAATATTCCTTGAGTCTGAGACGTCGAAAATAGGATTCTAGGTCACCACAGAACTGTATCATGTTCGTGGGAGTGGAGGGGCAAAAGGAGAGGCCCCGAGATAGGACAGATTCTTCTGCTGGGCTAAAAGTATAGTTGGATAGATTAACAATATTGCTGGGTGGGTTACAGGAACCATTGTTGTGGCCTGATATCAATCACCCTGATATCTGCTAGGAGAGCAATACAGCGGTGCACAGACAATCCAGGAAGTTTTTGGAAAGTGTAGTGGACAATTTCCTGGTGCAAGTGCTGGAGAAACCAACTAGGGCAGAGCTCTTCTTGACCTGCTGGTCACAAACCAGGAAGAATTAGTAGGGGAAGCAAAAGTGGATGGGAACCTGGGCGGCAGTGACCATGAGATGGTCGAGTTCAGGATCCTGACACAGAGAAGAAAGGAGAGCAGCAGAATATGGACCCTGGACTTCAGAAAAGCAGACTTTGACTCCCTCAGGGAACTGATAGGCTGGATCCCCTGGGAGAATAACATGAGGGGGAAAGGAGTCCAGGAGAGCTAACTGTATTTTAAAGAATCCTTATTGAGGTTACAGGGACAAACCATCCCAATGTGTAGAAAGAACAGTAAATATGGCAGGCAACCAGCTTGGCTTCACAGTGAAATCCTTGCTGATCTTAAACACAAAAAAGAAGCTTACAAGAAGTGGAAGATTGGACAAAGGACCAAGGAGGAGTATAAAAATATTGCTCAGGCATGCAGGAGTGAAATCAGGAAGGCCAAATCACACTTGGAGTTGCAGCTAACAAGGGATGTTAAGAGTAACAAGAAGGGTTTCTACAGGTATGTTAGCAACAAGAAGAAGGTCAAGGAAAGTGTGGGCCCCTTACTGAATGAGGAGGCAATCTAGTGACAGAGGATGTGGAAAAAAGCTAATGTACTCAATGCTTTTTTTTCCTCTGTCTTCACGAACAAGGTCAGCTCCCAGACTACTGCAGTGGGCAGCACAGCATGGGGAGGAGGTCACCAGCCCTCTGTGAAGAAAGAAGTGGTTCAGGTCTATTTAGAAAAGCTGGACGAACCCAAGTCCATGGGGCCAGATGCACTGCATCCGAAAGTGCTAAAGGAGTTGGCGGATGCGATTGCAGAGCCATTGGCCATTATATTTGAAAACTCATGTTGATCGGGGGAGGTCCTGAACGACTAGAAAAAGGCTAATGTAGTGCCCATCTTTAAAAAAGGGAAGAAGGAGGATTTGAGGAACTACAGGCCAGTCAGCCTCACCTCAGTCCCTGGAAAAATCATGAAGCAGGTCCTCAAGGAATCAATTCTGAAGCACTTAGAGGAGAGGAAAGTGATCAGGAACAGTCAGCATGGATTCACCAAGGGCAAGTCATGCCTGACTAATCTAATTGCCTTCTATGACGAGATAACTGGCTCTGTGGATGAGGGGAAAGCAGTGGATGTGTTGTTCCTTGACTTTAGCAAAGCTTTTCACAAGGTCTCCCACAGTATTCTTGCATCCGATGAAGTGAGCTGTAGCTCACGAAAGCTTATGCTCTAATAAATTTGTTAGTCTCTAAGGTGCCACAAGTACTCCTTTTCTTTTTGCACAGTATTCTTGCGAGCAAGTTAAAGAAGTATGGGCTGGATGAATGGACGATAATGTGGATAGAAAGCTGGCTAGATTGTTGGGCACAATTGGTAGTGATCAATGGCCCCATGTCTAGTTGGCAGCCAGTATCAAGTGGAGTGCCTCAAGGGTTGGTCCTCGGGCCGGTTGTGTTCAATATCTTCATTAATGATCTGGAGGATGGTGTGGATTGCACCCTCAGCAAGTTTGCAGATGACACTAAACTGGGAGGAGAGGTAGCTACGTTGGAGGGTAGGGATAGGATACAGAGGGACGTAGACAAATTAGAGGATTGGGCCAAAAGAAATCTGATGAGGTTTAACAAGGACAAGTGCAGAGTCCTGCACTTAGGAAGGAAGAATCCCATGCACCGCTATAGACTAGGGACCGAATGGCTTGGCAGCAGTTCTGCAGAAAAGGACCTAGGGGTTACAGTGGATGAGAAGTTGGATATGAGTCAACAGTGTGCCCTTGTTGCCAAGAAGGACAATGGCATTTTGGGATGTATAAGTAGGAGCATTGCCAGCAGATCGAGGGACGTGATCGTTCCCCTCTATTTGACACTGATGAGGCCTCATCTGGAGTACTGTGTTCAGTTTTGGTTCCCACACTACAAGAAGGATGTGGAAAAATTGGAAAATGTACAGCGGAGGGCAAGAAAAATGATTAGGGGACTGGAAGACATGACTTATGAGGAGAGGCTGAGGGAACTGGGATTGTTTAGAGAGAAGAATGAAGAGACGAATGAGCGGGGATTTGACAGCTGCTTTCAACTACCTGAAAGGGGGTTCCAAAGAGGAAGGATCTAGACTGTTCTCAGTGGTAGCAGATGACAGAACAAGGAGTAATGGTCTCAAGTTGCAGTGGGGGAGGTTTAGGTTGGATATTAGGAAAAACGTTTTCACTGTGAGGGTGGTGAAACACGTTATCGAGGGAGGTGGTGGAATCTCGTTCCTTAGAAGTTTTTAAGGTCAGGCTTGACAAAGCCCTGGCTGGGATGATTTAGTTGGGGATTGTTCCTGCTTTGAGCAGGGGGTTGGACTAGATGACCTCCTGAAGTCACTTCCAACCCTGATATTCTATGATTTTATGCAGCCCTATTCCTCCTCGCCCCAAGAGCCCGCACCGAATAGCTTCCTTCCAAAAATAAAAGCCACTTACTGGGAACCTCCTCTGATGTTTGTCCTTCCCCAAGCACCGGCCGCCGCAACTAGCTACCTTCCTCCTGGCTTGAGAACAGCTCCTGGCTGCATGCATCTAGGGATGCCACTCAGCACCCTTGCTCTCGCTTTCCTCCTCCTCCTGCCTTATTGAACTGGGCTCTGAAGTGTCCATGGTGGTCCTCAGAGTGGAGCGGGGGGATCGTTCCCAAGTATTGCGTCCAGCTCTTTGTAGAAACAGCAGGTCCCTGGGGCAGCACCTGAGCAGCAGTTTGCCAAGTGGGCTTTGCAGTAGGCATTTCACAGCTCCTTCACTTTAACCCTGCACTGCAGTGCATCCCAGTCATGGCCCCTTTCCATCATGTCCCTTGATATTTGCCCGAAGGTATTGTAATTCCTACAGCTGGAGCGCAGCTGGGACTGGACAGCTTCCTCCGCCAAACACTGATAAGGTCCGCACCTCGCCATTGCTCCATACTGAGGAGCGCCTGGCGCGGGGAGGCATGGTCACCTGGAAAGATTCGCTGAGTGCACTACACGCTTGGCTGAGCAACCAGGAAGGGGATTTTCAAAATTCCCAGAGAATTTAAAGGGCAGGTCTGATGGTTGGTCACCTGAGGGCAGGGCAGTAGAGTTTAAAGTGATGACCAGAGTGGCTAGAACAGGCATTGTGGGACACTTCTGGAGGCCGATCAGAGAGCACTAACAGACCAGGGTGTCCACACTGGCGCCGCTGTGTTCCAGCGGGGGCACATCAAATGTTATTCCACTCACCAAGATGGATTACCAGGAACGCTCTTGCCACGGAGTCAGATCGCTCTATGTGCCTTGCCAGTGTGGATGTGACATGAGTTAGAGTGCACGGGCCTGCTTTAATGAACTCTAACTCACAAGTGTAGCCATGCCCTGTGTCTGTCCCAGCAAGGCTGAGCAATTCCCCTGGTGTGGCCTCATGCAGGTGAGTCATTGCATTGTAGCTCCGTTGCTGGACAATGGCTGTTGATGGGTTGTTTCATCCCCCACCCAGGGGTTGGTTACTTTCCTTGCTGTTGCCTCTGGGGAGCTAATATCTGGCTGATTCCCCCCAATTTACACATGTTTTAGTGACAACCATACTACACAATTCTCATAACTTCATATGTATTAATGATACACATCTATGGATAGAGAAATGACTTTCAGCAGATCATAACCTTTCCCCTGATACCTTACAAGACATGCTTTATATGTAAGATCACAATTATATGAAAATGAAGAATATGGGGGTTACAGCATGCTCCCCCAAGGTATAGGATGTCACACTGGGATATTGAATGACCACAAAATCCATGGGACATGTGACTAACCACAAGAGACCCAGAGCTCTGTTTTAAATCTGTAGCTGTAGTGTTAAACCGTCGACCCTTAATACAGAGACAGAAGGGGTTCTTCTGTTGCTCTAGTAAATCCACTGCTCAGAGAGGTAGTAGCTAGATGAATGGAAGAATTATTCTGTCAAACTGGTGGTGTCTACATCGGCACTTAGGTTAGCTCACTGCACTGCACAGGGCTTGCCATTTTTCACATCAATGAACAATGTAGTGAAATTGATGTAACTTTGTAATATAGCCAGCCCTGAGATACTTTAACTCAGTCCAGCGCCCTCTAGCCCCAGACTGAAGGACTGGTTCCATGCTGATGAAAAGGGAGAGTGCTACCTGCTGAGGCACCAAAACAGTTCCTGCTGGACTTTTCCAGTTCTCGCAGGTCTTCCTTAACAGGGTGAAACGAAAGAGGAGTTTCATGCCATATCAACATAAACTGTCTACATCTAAAGAGGCCACAACAGTTCTGGCCATCATGAACTTACAAAGAACAAACAAGTCCTGATTATAAACCCTTTAAAACATCAGGTTCAGCAAACCTCAGAGAGATGACTGGGACATTGAGCTTTTCACCCTTAGGCCACCGATTCTGATCCAACCTATATTGCTGGTGAATAAAAGGCACAGGTCTCAATCCTGCCTTGACTGCTTACTGGCCATTTTATGAGGATTTGAGTTGTTAGAATGTATTGGCATGCCATGGCCTGTTAATGGAGGATGTAATCCAGCTCACTTTCCCATATCAGAACTGGCTCTGTTGGACTGACAGCAAAGCCAGGAGATGGAAGTCTAAGAAGCACATGGTGCAGATCTGCACAGTAAAAATAAAGCTACTAGAATAATAAAAACAGTAATTTGTGAATAATTTATATTTGATGACTGAGGGGAAAATGTGCTAGATAAATTGTTTACAAGTAATTCAAGCAGCTCTCAGGGTGATCAGTTTTCTGACCATGACCATGCTGTACATTTCAACACAGCGGGTCATTGAGTTACCAATGACAGGAATAGATTTGCCATGCTCAAGACTAAAATAGATTTCATAAAACAGCAGAGCCCTCTGAGACAAAAACTTGCCAAAGGCATAAACTATCATGAAGATCAGTTGGGGTGCAATAGGATTTATCTTCTGGCAGGTTTCTGTAATGTGTTGGTTTCAGGGTTGAACAAAGAATTCATAAAAATAATTTATTACACTAATTTAACCATTTTTCTCCAATATAGAAAGAGGAATAGCAAGTTTGGCTTGGGACAGAGGTAAATTTGGTTCTAATGACCTTTTGCTTTTCTCTGGTGCCATCTAACTCAAATTGCACTATCAACAATAATTAATGTTACAAGAACCCTATGGTTCCCAAGAAGTATTATTCCTGTTGTACAGATGGAGAAACTGAGGCACAGCAAGGGGAAATGAGTCACACTACCTAGGATTAGAACCCAACTCTTTGGTTCCCATTCTTAGTCCAGTAACTTGAGCATTAGATCCTGTTTCTTCTTCTAAAAGGTATACATATAGAGAGAGATTTTCAGGCCTGGTAGGCAGCCTTCTCCCAGTGAGGGACAACAGCTAGGTTTAGTTTGACATCATGTGCTTACTTAAGTTTGAGAAGGATTAGAAATGGTCGCATTCCTGATCTCCTTGCCAGCAACACTTCCAGTCATTCCCACACTCTCTGTCCCTTGTCCATATCAGCAAAAATACAAGGATCACACATAGGTGATGGGATCACACATAGGTGATGCAAGGATTGAGGGTTAATGCAAGGATTGTGCCTTAATAAGGATGCTCTTGCCCACCCCATGCACAATATTTGTATAACAATTGCGCCCAGGGGCCCCAGTAATGGACCAGGGCCCCTTTGTGCTAGGTGCTGTACAAACAAGACTCTTGCACTTTGATTCTTTAGCTTTGGATGGTGCAGGGCAGGAGAAGTTCAGCACAGAGATAGCCGAGCATGTTCACTTTAAAGCTTCCTCCTCCACTCAAGACTGTAACAAGGAGCTGTGCTGAGCTTTCAGTTAGGCCTTATGTAATACCAGATACATGGCAGTAATTCCCACTAAATCACAAAGATTTACACACTAAACCAAGGTGCTTTGAAACGACAAATGGAGCCTACTTTCTGACAAGGATCCCTTAAGCCTTCCTAATGAATTCAGAGAGGCAAGCAAATTTCAATGCCCCCTTTCTTCCCTTCCTGCTCCTGCCTCCCCCATCTCTCATTAGGTCTGGTTTGATAATCCCCTCCATGGCTGCCTGGACAAGTTCCCTCCAGGGATCAGCACCAAATGGGGCAGTTTTTTAGGGTCACATGTACAGAAATCACCTCTCTGCCCCACTTGCCTCCCCTCCAAATGGACTCTGTACAAAGCTCATGAGGTCATAAGTGAAACAAGTCTCATAGTTCTCAACCTAATTTGTCAGCATCTCTAAATAGAGAACAATACTTGGCACAGTTGGGTAGGCCAAGTTCAAATGAAATTCAGACATGACTAGTACAGCAAGGGTGGAGATCACAGCTGATAACTGCCAGAGCCTACATGATTAGATAGAGGACAAAACCAGGACTCAGTTCAGCAATGCAGTCAAGTATGGACATAAGTCCTATTGACTTCAGTGGGAACTAAGCATATTCTTAAAGGTTTCAGAGTAGCAGCCGTGTTAGTCTGTATTCGCAAAAAGAAAAGAAGTACCCGTGGCACCTTAGAGACTAACAAATTTAAAATAAAAATTCTTTGAGAGTGTGTGGCACAAGCTGTCAGCATAGTCTGTGTGGTATGTAGATTGTAATGGATTTTTTACCTTCAGTCCTTTCGGTATGATGTCCATCTGTTTGCATTTGGAGAGGAAGATGATGTCTGTCTGTATCTGTGCGAGTTTTTTCATGAAGTTGACAGATTTCCACTCTATACGGCTAAATTCAGTGCCTTGCATAATGACAGGTTTCAGAGTAGCAGCCGTGTTAGTCTCTAAATTTGTTAGTCTCTAAGGTGCCACGGGTACTCCTTTTCTTTTTGCATATTCTTAAAGTTATTATCAACCAACCATAATCATCATCATGATCAAGGCAAATTCCAAAGGGATGTACCCTTCTTGTAGATCTAGCCTGACCCAGATCGATCTCTAGCTAGGTCTTTAAGACAGTTTGGCTAGATGTTCAGTCTATGTCCATCACTGATGACCTTATAATGTTGCCAAAGCTTTTCTTGTCCACGTGATCATCAACTGTGTAATGTAAACACACTTTGTAATTCATTAAACTGTCATCCTAACAGAATGTTCATACCAAGAAAGCTGCCAAAACCCAACCAAAGCTGGGTCTGCCTACAAATATCTCTACTGCTGATATTGTCCTGCTACATAATACAGAGGAGTGGACAAAGACAAGCATGCTATGCTCAATCAAGGCCCAGTGAGGATAAAGTGGGGGGGAATGTTTAAACAATGTCTGCCTACACTGAGAGGAAGGATGACTAAAGTGCCAGTCTGGGACTCAGGAAACCCAGGTTCATGTCCAGAGACTTCCGGTGTGATCTTGGGCAAGTCACTTAGTCTCTCTACGCCTCAACTGCTAACTATAAAATGGGAATAATAGCACTTCCCTACCTTGCTGGACTGTTGTGAGGTGCTTGGATATTATGATAATGAGTCCATATAAGCCCATATAAGATACATGCGTTACAGCTAACTATGGCCAGTATTACCATTCCCTCCATTTCATTAGCATACAAATTCACCTTAATGAAAAAAAAAGATGAATCATTTTCCACAAAAGTTTAAAAGTAAAGGCTGCAGGAACTGACATTAGCAGAAGGGTCTGTAGTGAAATGTTCTTAGTGCACAGGGCTCATCTATATCTTCCAAGAGAAATGATGAAACTAGGGCTCATTTTAAACTAGACTGTACCAGACACTAGGGAACAAGCCTCTATTGGCAGTAGATGGAAGAAAGGGGTCTATCCTTCCCATCCCTAGAGTGTGAGACTCCATGCCTGCCAAAGCACCTGCTGAGAGCAGCAAATATTCTATCTACAGGTGATGAAAGTTTTGCCATCAAATCTTTTTTCTTTTTGTTATGGAAACTTGGGTTCTTGACTAAATGATTTTTGTTGTGGAAAGTGTCTGCATTCCTCAAGAATTTTAGATTTTTCATTGGAAAATGAATTTTTTTCACTGAAAACCAAAAACCAGGCAGTTTTCAGCTGAAAATATTTCAGGGTTTGTTTGTTTTTGTTTTATGAAGAGTTAAAATTTGCCCTGAAAATTTTTGATGACACTTTTTTTTTGTTTTGCTTTCATTTAAACTTTGTGGGAGAAAAACACAACAACAAACATTTTCCAGCCTGCCCTCTTTCTATGCTAGAAACCTGGAAATTAAATAAAATTTTAAATCCCAAAGTAACAAGTGATAGGATAATTTTTAGACTACAAGATCCAAAGGTTCTTAAAGGTTTGAGGTGTCCTCAAAGATGGACCCAAGCCACAAAGTTCTGATCCAGATCCAAATCCAGCTCCAAACTTCATGAAAGTCTCTTCAGATCCTGAGTTCCAGCCCAACTCTGTTCCTCAACAGCAGTTGCTGAACAAGTTGGTTGTTAGAAAGTAGAAATCAGCCATCATGGCTTGGCACAGTGACAGGAGTGACCTAGCTGGACTTACAAAGCATGCTAGAAAGGTCAATGAAGAAACCTGATCTACGTTTTGAGACCAATAATCCCTTTCATGTCCGTAATGGCCTGGCTTCTGCTCTTATAGCAGTATAACTGCATGTTATTCCTGTTTTACACCAGCACAAGCAAATGGAGAATCAAGCCCAACACATGGCTATTTGGTAGTTTATGCAACACATTTTTTCTCTCGACTTATAGGACAGCCATTATCACAGAATCTTAGAATTGTAGAAGGGGAAGGGACCTTGAGAGGTCTTCTAGTCCAGTCCCCTGCACTCAGAGCAGGACTAAGTATTAGCTAGACCATCCCTGAGAGGGGTGTGATGTTACACCCCATATCCTTCTTAGAAATATTGTTATGATATGAATATGGCATAACTAAAATATGTTTTATGCAAGATGGGTCATGTGAGGTATCATTGAAAAGGTTATAAGAATATAAGAACGGCCACACTGGATCAGACCAAAAGTCCATCTAGTCCAGTATCCTGTCTTCTGACAGTGGCCAATGCCAAGTGCCCCAGAGGGAATCAACAGATCAGGTAATCATCAAGTGATCCATCGTCTGTTGCCCACTCCCAGCTTCTGGCAAACAGAGGCCAGGGACACCATCCCTGTCCATCCTGGCTAATAGCCATTGATGGACCTATCCTCCATGAACTTATCTAGTTCTTTTTTTAACCTTGTTATAGTCTTGCCCTTCACAATATCCTCTGTCAAGGAGTTCCACTGTGCGTTGTGTGAAAAAATACTTCCTTTTGTTTGTTTTAAATCTGCTGCCTATTAATTTCATTTGGTGACCCCTAGTTCTTTTGTTATGAGAGGGAATAAATAACACTTCCTTATTTACTTTCTCCACAACAGTCATGATTTATAAACCTCTATCATATCCCACATTAGTTGTCTCTTTTCCGAGCTGAAAAGTCCTGCTTATTAATCTCTCCTCATATGGCAGCCGTTCCATACTCCTAGTAATTTTTGTTGCCCTTTTCTGAACCTTTTCCAATTCTAATATATCTTTTTTGAGATGGGGCGACCATATCTGCATGCAGTATTCAAGATATGGGCATACCATGGATTTATATAAAGGCAATATGATATTTTCTATCTTATTATCTATCCCTTTCTTAATGATTCCCAACATTCTGTTCACTTTTTTAATGCCACTGCACTTTGAGTGGATGTTTTCAGAGAACTATCCACAATGACTCTAAGATCTCTTTCTTGAGTGGTAACAGCCAATTTAGACCCCGTCATTTTATATGTATAATTGGGATTATATTTTCCAGTTTGTATTACTTTGCATTTATCAACATTGAATTTTATCTGCCATTTTGTTGCCCAGTCACCCAGTTTTGAGAGATTCTTTTGTAGCTCTTCACAGTCTGCCTGGGACTTAACTATCTTAAGCAATTTTGTATCATCTGAAAATTTTGCCACATTCCTGTTTACCCCTTTTTCCACATCATTTATGAATATATTGAATAGAACTTGGCCCAGTACAGACCCCTGGGGGACACCACTATTTATCTTTTATACATTTACTACATTTACTATTTACCTATTATAATTTACTGAATGTGTTTATCCAATTTGTATGCATGTATCATTTCTGTATCTAAAGTTAGAAAAGTTGTCTATGTAACAATTACAACTGTATGGGTATTGCTATGATATGAATATGGCATAACTAAAATATGTTTTATGCAAGATGGGTCATGTGAGGTATCATTGAAAAGGTTATAAGAACATAAGAACGGCCACACTGGATCAGACCAAAAGTCCATCTAGCCCAGTATTTTGAGAGGGCAATTTTTATGAGCTTGCACTGTGCATATTTTTCTATACAGCCCAAGACAATATTATTTTGGGTTTATTCTGCAAAGGGGGTGCGCATGTGAGTGCTGGGTGAATCCTCTCACACAGAGCTCACTTAAGTCTGTGTCTGTAGCTGGGTCTGGCTTTACCTGTGTGTGTGTGCTATAGAAGGCTTGAGGGCCTGGCACAGCAAAGACAGGGTTAGGAAGCCCAGGCTGGTGGAACAGGCGGGTTCAGTGAGACCCCAGCACATCAGGTGGCATCCAGGACAGGAGGTCCAACCTGTCTCTGTGTCCATTTGCAGCTTGGGGATTGCCCTTTCCTGTGTGTGTGTGTGCTGGAGAAGGCTTGAGGGCCTGGCACAGCTAGGAGAGGGTGAGGAAATCCAGGCTGGCGGAAAGGGTGGGCCCAGTGAGACCCCAGCACATCAGGTGAGACCCTGGACCGGGGTGGGGAGGGTCCAACCCATCACAAGGTGTTTGTCTAACCTGCTCTTAAAAACCTCCAGTGATAGAGATTCAACAACTTCCCTAGGCAATACATTCCAGAGCTTAACCACCCTGACAGTTATGAAGCTGTCCAATCTAAACTGCCCTTGCTACAATTTAAGCCAATTGCTGCTTGTCTTATCCTCAGAAGGTAATGAGAACAACTTGTCTCCATCCTCCTTGCAACAACCTTTTATGTTCTTGAAAACAGTTTTCATGCCCTCCCCCTCCCAGTCTTCTCTTCTCCAGACGAAACAAATCCAATTTTTTCAGCCTTTCCTCTGTGACGAAGTTCCTCCTCTACCTTGGTGGGTCTTGCACTTATTGGAGGATTTGCTCGCCTTGGAGCTTCACAGCAGACCTCAGCTTGGCCATTTTTCTGAATTCACAGTCCAGGTTGACTCCTCCTGTGTCTGACCAGGAGTTGGGAGGTTTTGGGGGAACGTGGGCCCGCCCTCTACTCCGGGTTCCAGCCCAGGGCCCTGTGGAATGCAGCTATCTAGAGTGCCTCCTGGAACAGCTGTGTGACAGCTACAACTCCCTGGGCTACTTCCCCATGGCCTCTTCCCAACACCTTCTTTATCCTCACCATAGGACCTTCCTCCTGGTGTCTGATAATGCTTGTACTCCTCAGTCCTCCAACAGTATGCGTTCTCACTCTCAGCTCCTAGTGCCTCTTGCTCCCAGCTCCTTACACGTGCACCACAAACTGAAGTGAGCTCCTTTTTAAACACAGGTGCCCTGATTAGCCTGCCTTAATTGATTCTAGAAGCTTCTTGATTGGTTGCAGGTGATCTAATCAGCCTGTCTGTCTTAATTGTCTCCAGAAGGTTCCTGATTGTTCTGGAACCTTCCCTGTTACCTTACCCAGGGAAAAGGGACCTACTTAACCTGGGGCTAATATATCTGCCTTCTATTACTCTCCTGTAGCCGTCTGGCCTGACTGTGTCACACCTCATAGGTCGTGTTTTCTAGACCAGTGGTTCTCAACCTGTGCTCTGTGGACCCCTGAGGGTCCACAGACTATAACTAAGATTTCCAAAGGGGTCTACACCTCCATTTGAAATTTTTAGGGGTCCTCAAATGAAAAAATACTGAGAACCTCTGTTCTAGACCTTTAATTATTTTTGTTGCTCTCCTCTGGACTTTCTGCACTTTGACAACATTTTTCCTGAAATGTGGCATCCAGAACTGGACACAATATTCCAGTTGTGGCTCTATCAGTGCGGAGTAAAGTGGAAGAATTACTTCTTGTGTCTTGCCTATAACACTCCTGCTAATACATCCCAGAATGATGTTTCCTTTTTTGCAACGGTGGTACACAGTTGACTCATATTTAGGTTTTGATCCACCCTGACCCCCAGAGTACTCCTTCCTATGCAGTCATTTCCCATTTTGAACGTGTGTAATTGACTGTTCCTTCCTAAGTGGAGTACTTTGCATTTGTCCTCATTGAATACCATCCTGTTTACTTCAGACCATTTCACCAGTTTGTCCAGATCATATTGAATTTTAGTATTGTCTTCCAAAGCACTTGCAAACTCTCCCAGCTTGGTATCATCCACTGTGCCATTATCCAAATAACTGATGACAATATTAAACAGAACCAGACCCAGAACTGATCCCTGTGGGACCCCACTTGATGTATCCTTCCAGCTTGACTGTGAAAACTGATAACTACTCCCTGGGAATGGTTTTCCATACAGTTATGTACCCACCTTATAGTAGCTCCATCTATGTTGTATTTCCCTAGTTTGTTTATGAGAAGGTCATGTGAGACAGTATCAAAAGCCTTATTAAAGTCAAGATATACCACATCTACTGCTTCCCCCCATCCACAAGGCCTGTTACCCTACCAAAGAAACCTATTAGGTATCAACGGCAAAGAGTTCTGTGGCACCTCTGACAGGGTCGGGCCAGATGGCTATAGGAGAGTAATAGAAGGCAGATATATAAGCCTCAGGCTAAGCAGGTCCCTTTTCCCTGGGTAAGGTAACAGGGAAGGTTCCAGAACAATGAGGAACCTACTGGAGACAATTAAGTCAGGCTGATTAGAACACCTGCAGCCAATCAAGAAGCTGTTAGAATCAATTAAGGCAGGCTAATCAGGGCACCCGGTTTTAAAAAGGAGCTCACTTCAGTTTGTGGTGTGTGTGTGAGGAGCTGGGAGCAAGAGGCGCTAGGAGCTGAGAGTGAGAACGCGGACTGTTGGAGGACTGAGGTGTACAAGCATTATCAGACACCAGGAGGAAGGTCCTATGGTGAGGATAAAGAAGGTGTTGGGAGGAGGCCATGGGGAAGTAGCCCAGGGAGTTGTAGCTGTCACACAGCTGTTCCAGGAGGCACTCTAGACAGCTACATTCCACAGGGCCCTGGGCTGGAACCCGGAGTAGAGGGCGGGCCTGGGTTCCCCCCAAATCCTCCCAACTCCTGGTCAGACACAGGAGGAGTCAACCTGGACTGTGAATTCAGAAAAACGGCCAAGCTGAGGTCTGCCGTGAAGCTCCAAGGCGAGCAAATCCGCCAATAAGCGCAAGACCCACCAAGATAGAGCAGGAACTTTCTCACAACTGGTGTCAGAAGTGGGATCTGGTGTCCACAGTGCGGCGGAAGAAAGAGGGTGTTTGGAAGGAAAAAAAAAAAGGAAGAGGGTCTATTTTTAGTTTTTTTCACCACAACGGAGGAGGTAAGCATGGGCACTGATACAAGCCATGGCTGCCCAGCAGGAGGCTACTCGTGTCCGGGCAGCCGCTCAACAGGAGGCAGTGCGGCTGGCAGCAGGAGACTAATCGCCTGCTGATGGACCAGGCTGCTCAAGACCAGGCTATGTTGCGGGAACTGATAAACCAGGTAAAGGCCCTCACAGAGCTGAACCGTGGCCATGATGGGACGCAGATCATGCAGGCCAGCAATTGGCTGCAGAAAATGACACGGGAGGATTATGTAGAGGCATACCTCCTGGCCTTTGAGAGGACAGCCCTGAGGGAGGCTTGGCCCCGAGAACAGTGGTCTGGCATCCTCGCTCGATTCCTGTGTGGGGAGGCCCAGAAGGCCTACTATGATTTGCCTGAAGAGGCTGTGGCAGACTACCCCCAGCTGAAAGCAAAGATCCTGGCCAGACGACCGCAGTGCGGGCCCAGCAATATCATGAATGGAGGTACCAGGAAAACAAAACCCTGTGGTCCCAATTATATGACCTCATCCATCTTGCATGAAAGTGGTTACGAACTGAGTCCCGGAGTCCAAAGGAGATACTAGAGGTTCTGGTCATTGACCAGTACATGAGAGGACTACCGCCAGACCTTCGAGCCTGGGTAAGCCAGAATGAACCCTCCACCTACGATGAGGTTGTCATGCTGGTAGAAAGGCGGAGGACGGCGAGGGAGCTGACCTGACCAGTTAAGGAAGAAGCACTCTGGGTTAAACTAGCAGCACCAAGCCCTAGAGCTCAGTGACTCGGCCACCAGGAGAACCCAGGTAGAAAAAGAGAGGGGCTGAAAGCCCACCAGAAGCCACAAAGAGTCGGAGCACTGAGCGGGAAGAGGATCGTGATGTTAGACTACCCAAACCAAGAGACCGGGGAATGCCTAGGGCTCCGTACAGATATTACGCCTGCGGGAAGTGGGGACACATAGCTGCACAGTGTCCTAATGCCAAGGAGCCTATGCAGTATAACCTGAAGAACTGGGCAGACCCATGCTCCCTAATCCACCTTGTGGGGGTCTCACTAACCCCACATATGTACACTAGACCAGTGAAGCTAAATGCGGGAGAGACCACAGCACTGGTTGATTCGGGGAGTGCTATCACGCTTGTCTCGGGGAAGCTCGTGAAGCGTAGTCAGCTGCTGTAGGCTAAGCGTACGGGGATAACATGCGTCCATGGGACAGTTGGTTATTACCCCACCATCCCAGTAAAAATTGAGATTTAGGGGAACACTACTGAGGTAGCAGCAGGTGTAGTCCCTAAACTCCCATACCCAGTGCTCATAGGGAGGGACTTCCCAGGGTTTGGAGACTTCCCAGTAGAGGAATTGGAGAAAAGGGGGAAGCCCTGAAAGTAGTGAGGCATCCACAGTAGACTGTCAACCCCCAACCTTCTCTGATATATCCCCAGATTTGTTCTCCACTCCCAGTCAGCGTAGAAATACGAAAAGGGAAAGAAGGGCAGCTAAGGCCTTGGGAACCCAAATACTGGCCCAAAGCCAGAGGGGGCCTGAAAAGGAGGCCACCCAGGAGGGAGAAGCACCCGAGTCTAACCCACACCCTAATGCCTCTGAACCAGCAGAGGCAACAGAGACTGACCCCCTTGATCTCGGGCAGATTAGCCCCAGGAAAGGAAACTTTGGACGGGACCAGGCTGAATACCCAAGGTACGACAACATTAGGAAGGAGGTGACCGAAATAGATGGGGTCCCTGTGGAAGGGAAAACCCAGGGACCAGGAACCTACTTCATACTGAAGAAGAATCTCTTATACCGGGTTGCACCAGTACAGGGGCAGAAGGTACAACAGATCCTAGTACCTCAAAAACACCAGAATGCTGTATTAAGTCTGGCCCATAGTCATCTTTTTGGGGGGCATCTGGGTGTAGAGAAGACCCTGGCATGGGTTCTGCGACAATTCTTATGACCCGGAGTACATGAAGAAGTGTGGAGGTTCTGTGCATCCTGCCCGGAGTGTCAGCTGCACAGTCCCCATCCCCACTTGAGGGCACCTTTAGTACCCCTTCCCATCATAGAGGTCCCCTTCGAGTGAATAGCCATGGATCTAGTGGGACCCCTGGAGAAGACAGCTCGGGGCCACCAATATATACTTGTCGTTCTGGATTATGCTACTCGCTACCCAGAAGCCGTCCCCCTGCAGAACATGGCCTCTAACACAATAGCGAAAGAGTTGGTGGGGATCTTTGCCCGAGTGGGACTACCAAAGGAGATATTAACAGACCAAGGTACCCCATTTATGTCGAAGCTAATGAAGGACTTCTGTATGTGGCTCCATATACATACCCTGAGAACTTCAGTCTATCATCCTCAGACCGATGGGCTGGTAGAAAGGTTTAACTGAACCCTCATGGCAATGATAAGGAAAGTGGTAAGTCGAGACGGGAAGGATTGGGACACCCTACTACCCTACCTTATGTTTGTGATCTGGGAGGTACCTCAGGCCTCAAGTGGGTTTTCCCCCTTTGAATTATTATATGGACGCCACCCCCATGGCATACTAGATATTGCAAAAGAAATCTGGGAAGAGGAACGCAATGAGGGGAGAAATATAATTGACCATGTGTTGCAGATGCAAGAACGGATAGCCCGGGTCACCCCTATTGTATGGGAACATTTGGAAAAGGTGCAGGAGGCCCAGTGAACCCATTACAATCACCAGGCAAAAGTCCGACAGTTCCAACCAGGAGATCGGGTGATCGTGTTGGTACCTATGGCAGAAAGCAAGCTTTTGGCCCAATGGCAGGGGCGCTATGAGGTGGTTGAACTCATGGTGGAAGTAACCTAGAAGGTGTGGCAGCCAGGACGCTGGAAACAAGAACAAATTTATTACATTAACTTCTTAAAGCCTTGGCACCAACAAGAGGCGTGTGTAGTGGCCCAAGAGACCCTGATCCAGGGAAATAACATGCAGGAGCAGATCAGGATATCCACTGATCTGACACCAAACCAGAAGAAGGAGGTAACAGAGATGATCAACTGATACTAGGACGTGTTTTCAACCAAACCAGGCCGGACCACCGAAGCATATCACCACATTATCACAGACCCTGGGGCAAAGGTAACTTTAAGGCCCTATCGGTTCCCAGCAGCAAAAAGGGAGGAGATCAAGGCAGAGGTAAAAAGGAGCTGGGAGTCATCAAAGAGTCCCACAATCAGTGGTCAAGTCTGATTGTGTTGGTGCTCAAACCTGATGGCACCACTAGGTTTTGTAATGACTTTCGCCGGCTGAATGAGATATTCAAATTCGATGCATACCCCCGACCCCGTATCGATGAGTTAGTTGACGTCTGGGCAATGCCCGATTTTTTACCACCCTTGATTTAACAAAGGGATACTGACAGATTGCCCTTACCAAAGATGCGAAAGAAAAGATGGCATTCTCTACACCAGAGGGTCTGTTTCAATATACTGTTCTTCCTTTTGGACAGCATGGGGCACCTGCCACCTTCCAGCGTCTTATGGACAAACTCCTACAGCCCCTACCAGTTATGCAGCGGCATATCTGGATGATGTGATTATTCACACCCCCGACTGAGAAACCCACTTAGGAAAGATGGAAGCGGTTCTGGACACGCTAAGATGGGCTGGCCTCACAGCCAACCCAGCCAAGTGTGCTATAGGGCTAGCCGAGGCTAAATACCTTGGATACATTGTAGGAAGGGGCATGATCAAGCCCCAACTAAACAAACTAGAGGCTATCCAAAATTGGCCTTGGCCAAATCGGAAAAAGCAAGTCCGGGCATTCCTTGGTGTGGTGGGGTACTACTGACAATTTATTCCCCATTTTGCTACCAGAGCAAGTCCACTGACAGACCTGATAAAAGCCCGGGGTCCAGACATGGTGAAATGGACAGATGCCGCAGAGAAAGCATTCATGGATCTACAGACAGCTCTCTGCCGTAACCCCATGCTTATAGCCCCAGACTTCAACAGAGAATTCATTTTACAAACAGATGCATCTGAAGTAGGATTGGGATCTGTTCTATCGCAGATGGTCGGAGATGAAGAACACCCAATCCTCTACCTCAGCAGGAAACTCCTCCCGAGAGAGCAGAAGTATGCCGTGGTTGAAAGAGAGTGCCTAGCTGTGAAATGGGCCATGGAAATACTACGTTATTACCTTTTGGAACGACGGTTTACCCCTGTGACCGACCATGCACCCCTCCAGTGGATGCAGCAAAATAATGATAAGAACGCAAGAGTGACCAGATGGTTCCTGTCCCTACAACCTTTCCAATTCACCATACAACACCGTGGTCTGGATGCCACCATGGCAATGCAGATGGCTTGTCATGAGTACACTGCCTGATGTCCCAAGTTGCCCAACCCCGTAGTGTTGAGCGGGGGGGTGGGATATTTGACAGAGTTGGGCCAGATGGCTATAGGAGAGTAATAGAAGGCAGATATATAAGTCCCAGGTTAAGTAGGTTCCTTTTCCCTCGGTAAGGTAACAGGGAAGGTTCCAGAACAATCAGGAACCTTCTGGAGACAATTAAGACAAGCTGATTAGAACACCTGCAGCCAATCAAGAAGCTGTTAGAATCAATTAAGGCAGGCTAATCCGGGCACCTGGATTTAAAAAGGAGCTCACTTCGGTTTGTGGTGTGCATGTGAGGAGCTGGGAGCAAGAGGCATGAGGAGCTGAGAGTGAGAACGCGGACTGTTGGAGGACTGAGGTGTACAAGCATTATCAGACACCAGGAGGAAGGTCCTATGGTGAGGATAAAGAAGGTGTTGGGAGGAGGTCATGGGGAAGTAGCCCAGGGAGTTGTAGCTGTCGCACAGCTGTTCCAGGAGGCACTCTAGACAGCTACATTCCACAGGGCCCTGGGCTGGAACCCGGAGTAGAGGGTGGGCCTGGGTTCCCCCCAAATCCTCCCAACTCCTGGTCAGACACAGGAGGAATCGACCTGGACTGTGAATTCAGAAAAACGGCTAAGCTGAGGTCTGCCATGAAGCTCCAAGGCGAGCAAATCCGCCAGTAAGCGCAAGACCCACGAAGGTAGAGCAGGAACTTTGTCACACACCTTATAGACAAACAGACATATTAAAGAATAAGCTTTCATGGATGAATACTCACTTTGTTGGATGCATGTAGTAGAAATTTCCAGAGGCAGGTATAAATATGCAAGCAAGCATCAGACTAGGGATAACATGGTTAGTTCAATCGGGGGGATGAGGCCCTCTTCTAGCAGTTGAGGTGGGAACACCAACGGAGGAGAAACTGCTTTTGTAGTGGGCTAGCCATTCACAGTCTTTGTTTAATCCTGAGCTGATGGTGTCAAATTTGCAAATGAACTGAAGCTCAGCAGTTTCTCTTTGAAGTCTGGTCCTGAAGTTTTTTTGCTGCAAGATGGCTACCTTTAAATCTGCTATTGTGTGTCCAGGGAGGTTGAAGTGTTCTCCTACAGGTTTTTGTATATTGCCATTCCTAATATCTGATTTGTGTCCATTTATCCTTTTACATAGGGACAGTCCAGTTTGGCCGATGTACATAGCAAAGGGGCATTGCTGGCACATGATGGCATATATTACACTGGTGGACATGCAGGTGAATGAACCGGTGATGGTGTGGCTGATCTAGTTAGGTCCTGTGATGGTGTCACTGGTGTAGATATGTGGGCAGAGTTGGCATCAAGGTTTGTTGCATGGATTGGTTCCTGAGTTAGAGTTACTATGGTGCGGTGTGTAGTTGCTGGTGAGAATATGCTTCAGGTTGGCGGGTTGTCTGTGGGCGAGGACTGGCCTGCCTCTCAAGGCCTGTGAAAGTGAGGGATTATTGTCCAGGATGGGTTGTAGATCACTGATGATGCGTTGGAGAGGTTTTAGCTGAGGACTGAGAAGACTACATCTATTCTTTTCCCATATACAGAACAGAAATATATATTGAACACTTGTGCTTTTTCTGAATTATTATTGATAATTCTACCATTTCCATCTTGTAATAGAGCAATACCATTGTCAGGATTCTTTTTGTTCTGAGCATATTTCAAAAATGACTTATTGTCCTTAAATTTGCTGTCCAGAGATTTCTGCTTGTGTCCCTTGGCTTCCCTCATTCATTTTCTACAATTCCTATCTTCTGATTTATATTTCTTACCATCAAATTTCCTTTTCTTTCATTTGTTATATAATATTTTTATAGCTGCCTTCACTGCCTCTCTAAACAAAGTCATTTTTCAAACCAATATGGCCTTTTTCCTTGATTGTGGGATGGTGGATTTTTGGGCATGTGGTAAAGTTTTCTTAAAGAATACCCAATTGTCTTTTCCATTTTTCAGATGAAATTCTGCCTCCCAGATGATATGGCACATAATTGTTTTCAGTTTTATGAAATTGGCCCTTTTAAAGCTCCAAGTATATATTTTACCAGTTTGGACATTATTCTCTTTGCATATTATAAATGTGTTCAAATAATGATATTAACTACATCTAAGTTACCATTAATTTTTAGTTCTGTGATCAGTTCCTCTTTATTTGTCAAGACAAGGTCTAATATAGGATTTCCCATCTTGATTGCAACACATTTTTAAGGATGTTTTAGTATTGGCAGCATGAGGTGTATGTTGTGACACTGCACCCCATATTCTTCCAGTAATATTATTATAATATGATTATGATATAATCATAATATATTTTATGTATGATAAGTCATGTAAGGTGTCATTGGAAAGGTTATGATTTACTGAATATGATTATCCTGTTTGTATGCATGTATCAGTTTTGTATCCGAAGTTAGGAATATTCACTACACATTAGGAAAAAACAATAGGCCTTAGAATAAGCTTATCTCACACAGGGGGATGGGGGGTGGGGGCTTCCAG
This sequence comes from Dermochelys coriacea, assembly GCF_009764565.3. Taxonomy (NCBI): domain Eukaryota; kingdom Metazoa; phylum Chordata; order Testudines; family Dermochelyidae; genus Dermochelys; species Dermochelys coriacea. The sequence goes on from NC_050077.1 coordinate 39,858,940, forward strand.
AGGACACTATAAACTGCCTCTGATTCATGGCTGCTGTCACATTACAGAGACATGTGACCAGGTCACCTCATGCTGGTCTCCATCTTGAGATATCAGTGTTTTTCCACTGACTAGCATGGGAACCAAGCCTGGAAACAAAGGGTTTCCTCCCTATGCAAAAGCTATTTAAGGCAGGGAAGTGACATCATCGTAATTCTTCACTGACTCCCCACCCAAAGAGACTCCTGGAAACACTGGAGGGAAAAAAGACTGAACTGGAGGGAAGTGCTGGACCCAGGCGATAGGGATTTTTAGCCTGTGAATGGAACACCTGGGGTTTCTATGCTGTAAGCCAGTGCAGCTGGCCCCTTAAGAATCTGTAGCCTGCTTGTATCATCACTTAGGGTGAGGTTCTGATATTCATATCCAATCTCTTTAGTTTGTTAAGTTTAGTTTGTGTGTTTTGTTTATTTGCTAGGTAATCTGCTCTGATCTGTTTGCTATCCATTATAATCACTTAAAATCTATCTTTTGTAGTTAATAAACTTGTTTTTGCTTTATCTAAAACCAGTGTGTGGGAGTCATAACTGAGGACAGAAAGCTGTTGTATACTTCTGCTACACATTGAGGGAGGGAGTGAATTTCATGAACTTACGCTGTGCAGTACAAGATGATATAATTTTGGGTTTATACTCCAGAGGAGGGTGAGTGCCTGAGTAGCTGGGAAACTCTTTAGCTGGAGCCTTCCCATGCAGATCTGATCACAACATCTGCATGTAACTGCCGGTGGGTGTGTCCCTACCTGTATGTATGCTAGTGAAAGTGCAGGCTGGAGCCTCGGGGAGGGCTTGTTGGGCTGGTCACAGAAGTACAATATAATGGGAGCCCAGACTGGTGGATCCAGGAGGCCCAGTGGTACCCCGGGGTGAACCCAACATATATGTCTCTCAAATTGAAGTCCCCTATAATCTTGCAGTTTTATTTCCCTACACATTATAGATAGGTGTATAAGCAGCTGGATCTAGCATGATTTGGTGGTCTGTAGCAGACACCAACTAATACCCAAACTTGTGCTTTATCTGTTAGCACATTGATCCATAAGCATTTGAGATCATTTTCTTCCAAGTTATCAGTTACTTGGAAACAGGTAACACCATTTTAACATAGAGTGCCACTGCTCCTCCCCTTTTGCCCATTTGATCTTTTTAAAATAGGTTATAAGCATTGATTTTAACATTCCAAAGTGGGGTCATCATCCTCAGGCCTAGTTCATATAATTCTTTTCTTCTCTCTCATTTAAAAAAACACTCAGGAACTTAATTCTTCGTTAATCTCTCAAAGAGAGCTTTTGTGGTCGATGAATACTGCCCAGGAGTTCGAACTGCAGCTGAACATCTGAAATGCAATGAGTTTGCTGGCCCCAGCTCTAACTGCTGGGGGCAAAAACACCTAGCACAGAAACAAAGGGATAATGGGGTGGGTTGGGAAAGAGTGCTGCAGTCACTGAGCTGCCCAAGGCTGGAGTTTGGACCTATGGGTTTGTACAGCGCCTAGCACAATGGGGCCCCTGATCTCAGCTGGGGCCACCAAGCATTACCATAATAAAAATAAAACAAAAAGAAGAGTAAGTCCCTCACCAATGTCCTCCAGACCACTCTAGCTCTTGCTGACATCACCCTATCAAGATCAGATTCCTGCTGGCCTTCATGGGCTGTAGGCAGGGCCAGATCAACCAAAGGGTTACCAGAGTGCCACCCAGTTTTGAGCACCACCTCCCCTTTCATCACATTTCCATTGATGCTCCAAGGAAGGGCTGGGTCAGGAATGTGCCAGAAATCAACAGGTTACAGCATTCTCAAGGTGCTGCAACACCCTTGGTTTTCACAGTGTCCACTGGCTGCCTGCCTTGATCTGCCTCTTCACACCCTGCTGCCAGTATGCTTCTGCACCTCCACTCCACTGCTGGGAAATCTGCCTGCTAGCCAGCTACTCCATAATTTATCCTCCACCTACCCAGGTCCCCCTTAGGCTGTGTTCCTCCATCTGTCTGTGTCTCCCAAATGGTTCCCACTAAATCTCTGACCCTGAGGTCTGGGCCCTGCGTAGAAGGTGCTACTGCATTGTTACACAAAGTGCTTCTGTAATCCACACACCTCCTGGGTGTAGTGTTCTGTCCCATCCAGTGGCACCGAGACCATTTAGAAAAAGAGAGAGAGAGGGAGAGTTAAATGAGTCTGCTGTACAGCCTTAGCTAACAGGCAGTTGGCTTTTAGCTCATGCAGTAGAGGTTCATGCACTAAGTTCCAGAGGCCCCAGGTTTGATCCTACCCTTCTCATCCCAGGAACTCGGTGTGTTGGCTACACAGGCCCCCAAGATACTCTCAGCATATGGAGTGAGGGATCCAAATCGGGACACACACTCAGATCCCCTGCCTCTTCCTGCAGACAGACCAATGGGGCTGGCCCATTACATGGCAGGGAAGCTGTTATGACCATAGGGGACTATAGCCACGGCTTGGCTTAGACTCACAACCACAGAGCACTCCAAGAGTTAATTTGTGACTGCTCCTGCCTCCAAGATGAGGGCTAATTGGCAGGTGTTGGGGAGAGAGACCCTGGGAAGCTGATGAGTGGAAATTATTATCTATTTCTTTAGCCAGAGCGAGGTTTCAGGTCCCCAAAGTGAGGAGGGAAAGGATATCAATGTAATGGCTTTTTCTTGGCAGGGAACCATGAGGCACTGAACAGACTTCAGCCAGAACAGAGAGAGTCCCCTCCCACAGGCATGCTCTTGTCAGACAAGGAAAGCTATCTCCTCACCTAAAGCAAACAAACTGGGAGGATGGAGTGCCGAATTAATAGTGATGGGGAGGGAATGGGAGGAGTGAGTGGCAGGGGAGTGTGTTTTCAATCCATAATGGAATTAAACCAGGCACTTCACAAATGAGGGAGACCATGTGTGTTTTAGGGGAACTAGCCCAGATTGAGAAGAGGTTGGATAGTCCCAGGTGTACTGTCTCCTTAGGTCAATCATATGGTCAGAAGAGACCACAAGGGTCATCTAGGCTGACCCCCACCCCCCAATGCTTCCTAGCTTTTATCCATTGCACTTGATTGCCAGTTTTTGTAATGGCTCAGACTGATTTTGGAGAGAAGATTCAAGTCTCATTTTATTCAAGCTGCTTTTCAAATTCCTAAACAAAGAGCCCCCCCAAATCTCTTTATATTACTATCTTGCCAGGAAGGATCAAACTCTCCAGTTCTAAGGGCATCTGACCAGTTTGAAGAGCAGCTAGTTTTCCAAGGGGGTCACTGTTCACAGAGACCACCCTGTGTCATGAAGCTTAGATCCAAATCTCCCAAACTTTAGGGTTGTTTGGATCTAGGGATTTGGTTTGATAGAGGCAAACCAGCAAATCTGGCAGTAATCTGAATCCAGCTTACACAGTCCTCTCAGTTCTGGACTGTTTGGACCCAGTGACTTGGTTTAGTCCTCTCTCTGACTAATGTATATAGGGGCTGTCATAGGTCCTGATTCATTGCCCTGCCCCTAGGTTATTGAAAGTATCCTGAAATATAAAATTATAGACTTGCAGAGCTGGAAGGGACCCCCAAGAAGTCATCTAGCCCATCTCCCTGTGCCGAGTATGTTTGGAGTCAACAGAGAACCATTGCATGGCAACACAAGGATGTTGCTGAGCGCCATGCTGATGTCATGCTACAATGTGGTATGTGCAACAGTGATGTTGCCTTGAGAGGATGTGATGCAAGTCTCAGCATTGTGAGCTGCTTGCTTTGTTTATAACCTTGGCTTCTCCAAGAGTGCTCCCTGGAGTGGAGCCAGCATTGCTCTTAGAAAAAGCCTTAGTGGTGTGACTTGGATACTGAGTGCAGAGATTGGAGCTGTGCAAGAGAATTCTCACCACCAGGGAGTTCAGATGGAAAAACAGCAAACCCTATTTCCATTCCCTACTAACAATACTGCCCATGTTTCAGCCTGGCCTCTAGATTCTGGCTAAACCAGTGTTTGTGTCAGTAGGTGGAAACTTGTCCCTTTGGCCACTTTGACAGAAAGAGTCTTTAGGCATGAAAATAGTCAATTCCAAAGAGGATAAATTCACCCTGAATTCTGCATTTGTCCCCAGACTCCACAAAATCACATCACTTTTACTGTGAGATGCTGAAAAAAAAAATCAGTGAGTGCTCACATCATTACATGCAAGCAAAATAACGGTGGCTTGGAGACATCCATTTTTAGCTTGAATTCCTGATGAACCAGCTTCACTCCTGTGATGGGGAGCCGCTTATAAAGGCCTTCCCAGCTGATGGCTAAAATGGCAGGGAGTGCGCAGGCAGCACTAGGACTGCGCCGCCTCTTTCCTGGTGAGGGGAGCCAGGCAGCAGTGTGGTTTGCTCCTAGGGTTGAACAAGAAGAGCTTGTCCTTGAAACATTCCTAAGCAGCTCCCAGATGCTGCTCTGTGCTATATCTTCTTTAGGATGCCTTTCATTCTCTCACACCCTCCTGCATTTACATACACCCCAGCTCCCCCCTCCTCTTCCCCCACCCCTCAAAGCTATCAACTGATGAAAATTTAATGCCCATTCCTTCCAAGCTATTTAATATCTCCCCTCAGTCCCCCTTCTGGCTGGAGAAATTGTTTTAATGTAGTCCCCTGCTCACATACACACACCCTCCCACAATATGTTAATGGGATATCTGTTTTGGAAGTGTGGGAGGTTGCAACACACCCCCATCCTCCCTTCCTTTCCACTCCTGTCCCTTTGCTTGCTTTCTTCCTTAGGTGTAGCTGCTGGCATTTCATCCAGTAATTGGCCACATGTCAGTCCAGGCAGCGTTCTGCTCTCTAGGATAATGGATGCCACCTCACCCATGGCCCCCTTTAATCCTGGCCTCTCCTCTCCTCTCTCTGTTCCCAAAGAGCTTGCTCAGCCAGTGAATCAATAATGGATGAAAGGACATTTGTTTCTGCCTGCTGTCATAGAGGGAGGGCAAGTCCTGGCAGCTCCATAGATGAATGACTGAAGCAAAGAGATCCCAGCGCACAGTCAAAAGTGGAACCTATATGTACATTCCAGGTACTTTGCTGAATGCAGAACATCTCAGCTGAGCTGCTGACGGAGCCAGACAAGGGCACTGTGAGCTTTAGGACCTCAGTTCTATGGCTTCAGAGGTACCATTTCCACCAGAACAAAGGTGCAGCTGGTATGTAGAGATATTGATGGAGTTAGAAACTCCATGCAATACTGCCTGGCTCTCTAACGATCATTCAAACCATGCAACCAAGATCTTCACCATTGTGTCCTCTCGCTGCGAGGGCTTTTGATTTTATTGCAAAACAGCCTTCCACGCCTAACATCAAGTGTAAACACCCACCCACCTACATCACTCCCTACCCGTCTAACCCCAGACACCAATTTCTGGTGCAAAAGAACCTGAAAAATCCCCCCATAGCATCTCTAAGACCTCTGTGGGTACACATTCCAGGCCTGTTTTGCTTGGAGTCTATTCAGTCTGGAGCTGGAAGCTGCTCTACAAGGCCCTGTCTCACAAGTGGGAGTTGAACTGGAAGCCAGATGAATGCCCTCCGACTGGAGGCTCTGCATTCTCACCCTGCACGAGGCCAGCTCAGGGAGAGTGGGGAAATAACAAAAACCACTACCACAAAGAGCCCATCCAGGAACCCAACAAGCTGTCTGGGTCTGGCAGGTTGGAATTAGCATAGCACTTGCACCATTTTGGAGGGCTGGAAGAAAAATCAACCCTCTGATAATGAACTACTTGGGGGGACTGCTGCACAGGCAATGTGCCGAGAGTCTGAATGAAGCCAACATGGTTATGCAAAAGAGAAGCAAAGACAGGCTGCTTCTGGTCCCTTTATTATAGACTTGCCTAGAGCATTCAAAAGGCTTGGATGGATGTGAAACACAATGCAACATCTAGAGATGTACTTTGGAATCAATGGGATGGGATGGGAAGAACAGAGATGCTTTGATGTCTTCTCCCAACTCTAGAAGTTTGGTAACATCCACCTCCTCCGACACTAAAGCAGCTACTGGGGGAGAGAGAAAAATGCCATCTCCAAAGCCAGCCTCTCCCAAGCTAGTGAGGTCAGAGTCCTCTGAAGATCAGTGCTCTTGGGAATGCTATCTCTACAAACACAACAGTACCTCACTTTGCTCAGTAAAGTTATGATCATTACCAGGTCATTCCTCGGTGGAACATTGCTGGGAATCAGCCAAAGGAAATTCCACCAGGAAAAATGCTGATGAGAAACATGGTCCTCCAGTGGGAAGGAGGCTTCTAGGAAGCAGTAGGTCAGGGTGAGCAGGGACTGCAAGTTGGACAACTATTGTATGGGCCCATGCAGGTTTGGGCAGAGTTCCTAGCGGCATCATGTCATAGAACAGGCGGTGATAGCCTAGTCTGTTTGGCTCTGGCTGTGGCAAGAGAATGCTGATAGAATTGTGTACAAGTCTGTTTCCCTCAGTTCCTGAAGGATGCCAAGAAACTGAAAGGAAGCAGAGTGATTGGGATGATCCAGAGCAGTGGTTCTCAGCCATTGGTATATGGTCACTCCATGATACAAGAGGAAAAAGGTTCAGGATTCTGCTCTCACCTAGCAATAAAGACAGGATGAGTGGTCACAACCCCTGAAGCCAGTTCCAAATCCTCCCACTGTGGTTGGCAACCTCCCAGTTGAGAGCCCTGATTTAAGGGATGAACTAGGCAGAAACATGCAAAGATAATTACATTTAAGTGGGCTAAGAGACAGTTAAGAGGTGGGAGTTGGGGGAACATGATGAATGTCTACAGGTACGTGTCAGGGGTGAGCAGAAAGACTGGAGTATTTTAGTGGGATGAATTAAGGAGGAATGAAAGCAAGGAGAGAGGAATTTAGGCTAGGTATCAGGGACCAGTTGGTGGCAGCGAGATCTATTGTTAAGATGTGGGACAGATTTCCAAGGGAAACAACAGAAGCTCTCACTCATGTCACTTACAATTAGCATGGACAAAGGCCAGGTAAATGCCTTTCTGACAGTTCAGTTGAAGCAGGCCTGGTACAGCAGCGATGCCATCTCTTAAAGTGCCTGGCTTTGGAGATCAGCTGTGTGCACCACTGCTCAGCAGTAGCACTCAGTTAGGATGAAATCCATTTTCAGATTCTCTCAGCATAGCTTGGAGATGGACCATCAATGCAAAAATTCCCCACAGTAGCCGCTGTATCCTGTACCTAACCGTGGTGTGAAGCCACAGATCTGGGCCTTTGTTTCTGAGAGTATTCCATTCACCAAGGTACATCCCTATGATCCAGCTCCTGAGATCCCCAACCTCCCGAAGCAGCTGCTCAGTGACCTAGCTCCGAAGAGCAGGTTGTCCACTCCTACAGTGGCCCTCTGGGGAGTCATGCCCCGCTCAGAGCACCCTTTTGGGAACTGGCTCCCAGATTAGCCCACACACTGGAGTTAGCAGCACACAATACATCAAGGAAAAACTCAAGCTGAAACACTTCTTTTCAAGGAACAGAGAGGACAGCTCAGAACTGTGGAGGTGGGGCCAAATCCATTGCTGGTGTAAACAGATGCAACCCCATGGATTTCAGTGGACTGCATCAATTACACCTGTGGTGAACATGGCCCTCTCTCTTATTCCCTAATTAATAGGTATGTTTTTCCCTTTCAAGATATACTTCCTCCTTACTAGCAAAGAAATTATCCTTGGAAATTGTACACCTTGGGTCTTGAAGATCCCACCGTCCATCTCTTTACCTACACTCTGCTTTGGGGGAAAGCTTATCTTGCCACTTAGATTTCCCATAAAAAAAGGCCACCCTATAATTTCATTCTGAAATGACTCTTATTTAGCCTGAAGAAAACATAAACCAAAGAAAAGGCTCCAGGAGTGAGAGCGAAATGTGTGTCCTCTGCAATAGGCTGCAGAGTTTTCCATGTGGCCCACATGCTAGCAGAGTGCTCAGCAGTTTAACAGTGTGGTACACAGAAACCCCAAGGTATCCACAGTTATGATTGTGCAGAAAATATCATTGAAAATGAAATTCCTGACCTGCAGCCCCCTGCTATCCAAGGAAATTCCATGGAAAAGGAGAAACAAATTCTACAAACTTTTCCTCTTTTTGTCCCTTCTGTTACCCTGGTCAGTAGCAGCCAACTCTAGTAATTTTATTGAGAGTCACAGAATCATAGAAGATTAGGGTTGGAAGAGACCTCAGGAGGTCATCTAGTCCAATCCCTCGCTCAAAGCAGAACCAGCCCCAACTAAATCATCCCAGCCAGGGCTTTCTCAAGTCTTGTGATATTTGGTGTTTTTTCTTAAAGCTCCAGCCCTGGAGTCACGTAGTTAGGTGAGAATTTCAACTTTTCTTGAAAAAAGCATAACCTGTAAGGTTCCAAAATCACAAGGTAAATAACAAGATCACAAATGTATCTTTACAAAAACCCTCATGATTTTAAGCTGATCTCTTGATTTTTGAACACTTGGGGTTGGTGATATTGGACCAGTACATATCACAGATTCATAACTACTGTACATGAGCCACACTTTCTGAAACAGCTTACTAACGACAGCTGGGGTGAAATTTTCCCCTTCATTCTGGGCCCTTAGCCAACTGGGGAAGAGAAAAAGGCACAGACGCTGTGTAGAACAGCTATAGGCTGCAATAAGTAGACCGCCTCACTAGCCACAGATTCTGCGCATGTCAGGGGGTGTGACTGAAGATAAAATGGGGCAGGCCATTCTGGCCAGCTTCGGGCTGCCAAGCTGCCCATAGACAGCCCTGGCAGGAGCCAAGCTGCCATATTCTAGGTACTCAAGGTAGCTGTTCTAAGTTACACTGTCGCTTGGAACAGTGCAGAATCCCTTGCCTCAAGTCCCTCTGTGGGCCCCTGTGAGTGCCACATCTCCTGCACTTGGAAGAGAGGCAGGACAGTCCAGTGATTAGGGCACCAGCTGGAGACCTAGGTTCAATTCCCTGCTTCATCACAAGCTTCCTGGGTGACCTTGGGCATTTCACTTAACCACTCTGTGCCTCAATTCCCCCTCTGCAGGATGACAATAACAGCCCAGCCCTGCCCCACAGAGGGGCTAGGAAGATAACGTTTAAAGACTGAGAGGTGCTTGGGTACTACATATAATAAGGATTTAAGATACAGGACTCAGTGTCACACGTCACTCTTCCTTCACATCAGCAACCCCACAGAGCCAGACTGGGGATTGTGAAAGGCAAACTCTGTTGGGAAATGTTCTGTTTTGATGTTAGATGTATTTAGCCCTGATCTGGTAAATATTTATGCAGCTATCTAAGGCAGGGGTGGCCAACCTGTGGCTCCGGAGCCACGTGCGGCTCTTCAGAGGTTAATATGCAGCTCCTTGCATAGGCGCTAACTCTGGGGCTGGAGCTACAGATGCTAACTTTCTTGTGTGCTGGGGGGTGCTCACTGCTCAAGCCTCTGCTCTGCCTCAGGTCCTGCCCCCACTCCACCCCTTCCCCCAAGGCCCCTGCCCCCGAGACTGCCATGCCTTTGCTCCTCCCCCTCCCCCACAGAGCCTCCTGCGCATGTGAAACAGCTGATTGCGGCAGGCAGGAGGCACTGACTGATGGGACTGATGGCAGGCAGGAAGTGCTGGGGGCTGGAGGGCGAGAGCTGATGGGTGGCTGCTGATGTATTACTGTGGATCTTTGGCAATGTACATTGGTAAATTCTGGCTCCTTCTTGGGCTTAGGTTGGCAACCTCTGATCTAGGGTATTACCTCTAACCACTGGAGATTTTCTTTCTGGGATATCATTCCTAGCAGAGGAGTAAACAAGGTGGCTCAGATACATTATTCCCACCAAAGAACAAAACAAAAGAAAATTCAATACAATATTCAGAACAAAAATACTGATTTGCATACTGCGAAGAACTTTGTCCTGGCTTCCCTGCTCAGGGTGCTAGCAATGTACGCACAGCTCATGAAAGAGCTATACCAACCCATTTTTGTAAACTCTAATTAGTGTTGCCAACTCTCACAATAGTAAATGTTTTTTTCTGAATGCCCCTGCTCCTGGAGTCCTGTGGTTCAGTGAGAATCTCAGCCTCACTTTTACAAAAAGGTATGTGTCTAGCCCTTGTGATTACAGAGAAGAGCTTGAAAACGTGTCCTGAGTGTAACTTGAAGATTAAAAATGGAAGGTAAAAAGAACCCGAAATCTATAATTTTGAAAAATCTCATGATTTTAAGATAATCTCAGGATTCTGGGGACCCCTAACTCATGATTTTCCAATACTTGGGCTAGGCAATTCTGACTTAGTTACTAACATTGAAAGCACTTTGAGGCGGGGCCATCTTTTTGTTCTGTGTCTTCACAGCACCAAGTACAATGGGGCCTGGTCCATGGCTAGGGTCTCTATGCATTATGGTAATACAAATAATAATTGACAGTCTAAAGCCTGCTTTCTCCTGCACTTTTGTGCACAGTGCATTCCTGCAGCATATGTAGCTTGAAACTCTTATGACATTTTTTTTTAAATTACTAGGAACTCTGTCTACTGGTAGAGCAGCCATTTTGTTCTCAAAGCAGCTACTGCATGCTTCAGAGGACAGCACACACTGTGCTCTCTCATGGAGACTTTCCTTCTATTCTTTGTTCTTGCTGCTTTCCTTCCTTGGCAATCAGTGTAATTTTAGGCTGAAAGCCTTTGTGTATGGAAACACAACTCTTCTGCTAGGTAGTCACTGTAGAGTTTTCACCTTATTTCAATCCCAACATACAATGGCTTTGGCTCCTCTTGTATCAGCAGCTCATTCTCAAGTGCAGTGATGCCAAATAAATGCTATTGCTTTGTTGGGAAAACCCAATGGATCTTAGGGGCAATGGAATTTTTCAGAGCAACACTATTCAGGCAGCAAGCACAATAAAGCATTCATCTAAGACCTTGAGTTTCTTTTCTTGATGCTGAAGTGCATAAGCTCTAAAGAGGGAGGTGGGTTCTTTCCCATGCATACCTCTGAGAAAGGGCCCTCCCTATCCCTACCTCAGCACTTAAGGGAAAAGAGCCTGCCAATTCTATCCTCATTGTTGCGTTAATTGCAAACAAACCTGGCTCCAGCACTGCAAGGTCACTCCTGCTTTATGCCAGGCTAGAAACTGAACATAGTGAGGGAGTGGCACAGGATCTGTAGCCTCAGACCATCACCCTGTTGTGAGAGCTAGAGGAGCCAAGCACAGCATTGAACTGGTCAGGTTTACCTAGCCTGAGGGCTGCTCCCAGGACCCAGAGACGAGGGGGGAGAGAGCTGTCTCTAGGTTACTCCTTGTGTTCGTAGAAAGAAGATGCATTTGTAGGAAGAGAGGCAGGCTAGGAGAAAGAAAGATAAATGCTGTATTGATTTCAGCCCTTCCCTTGCTCTGGAAAAAAAACGTATAAGGAGGGACTGCCAGTTACCAAGAGACCAGTCACTGGTGTAAAGAAGGGAGGTTCAAGGAGAACAAATTGTCCAGGAGCAAAGTGCACTGCAGACCCATGGAGCAACCCTCGGGTTGCAGGCTGTAGGTCAGAACTGAGGGGCACTGGCAGAGCTGGAGGAGGGGGAGGGTTTGGGGAGGGGGGCACTGACAGAGCTGTAAGGGAGCCCAGGGCAGGGATAGAAGGGGGACTGCAGGACAGGACTGTGGGGCACCGGCAGAGATATGGGAAGCCCAGAGCTGTGATAGCAGGGGGCTGCAGGTCAGGACTGAGGACGCTGCCAAGGCTGGGATACAAGAGGCTGTGGGTCAGGACTGAGGGGCACTGGCAGAGCTGTAGAGAGCCCAGGGCTGGGACAGCAGGGGGGTGCAGGACAAGACTCAGGGGGCACTGCCAGGGCAGGGATAGCAGGGGCTGTGGGTCAAGACTGAGGGGCACTGGCAGAGCTGTGCATGCCATAGTATGTTGTGCACTTTGCACCATTTAACCAACACTCTCAGCCTTACTCTCAGGAACCATAAAAAGAAAAGGAGTACTTGTGGCACCTTAGAGACTAACAAATTTATTAGAGCATAAGCTTTCGTGAGCTACAGCTCACTTCATCGGATGCATTTGGTGGAAAAAACAGAGGAGAGATTGATATACACACACACACAGAGAACATGAAACAATGGGTTTATCATACACACTGTAAGGAGAGTGATCACTTAAGATAAGCCATCACCAGCAGCGGGGGGGGGGGGGGGAGGGGGGGGGGGGGAGGGGGAAGAGGAAAACCTTTCATGGTGACAAGCAAGGTAGGCTAATTCCAGCAGTTAACAAGAATATCAGAGGAACAGTGGGGGGTGGGGTGGGAGGGAGAAATACCAAGGGGAAATAGTTTTACTTTGTGTAATGACTCATCCATTCCCAGTCTCTATTCAAGCCTAAGTTAATTGTATCCAGTTTGCAAATTAATTCCAATTCAGCAGTCTCTCGTTGGAGTCTGTTTTTGAAGCTTTTTTGTTGAAGTATAGCCACTCTTAGGTCTGTGATCGAGTGACCAGAGAGATTGAAGTGTTCTCCAACTGGTTTTTGAATGTTATAATTCTTGACGTCTGATTTGTGTCCATTCATTCTTTTACGTAGAGACTGTCCAGTTTGGCCAATGTACATGGCAGAGGGGCATTGCTGGCACATGATGGCATATATCACATTGGTAGATGCGCAGTGAACGAGCCTCTGATAGTGTGGCTGATGTGATTAGGCCCTATGATGGTATCCCCTGAATAGATATGTGGACAGAGTTGGCAACGGGCTTTGTTGCAAGGATAGGTTCCTGGGTTAGTGGTTCTGTTGTGTGGTGTGTGGTTGCTGGTGAGTATTTGCTTCAGATTGGGGGGCTGTCTGTAAGCAAGGACTGGTCTGTCTCCCAAGATCTGTGAGAGTGATGGGTCATGCTTCAGGATAGGTTGTAGATCCTTGATGATGCGTTGGAGAGGTTTTAGTTGGGGGCTGAAGGTGATGGCTAGTGGCGTTCTGTTGTTTTCTTTGTTGGGCTTGTCCTGTTGTAGGTGACTTCTGGGTACTCTTCTGGCTCTGTCAATCTGTTTCTTCACTTCAGCAGGTGGGTATTGTAGTTGTAGGAATGCATGATAGAGATCTTGTAGGTGTTTGTCTCTGTCTGAGGGGTTGGAGCAAATGCGGTTATATCGTAGTGCTTGGCTGTAGACAATGGATCGAGTGGTATGATCTGGATGAAAGCTAGAGGCATGTAGGTAGTAATAGCGGTCAATAGGTTTCCAATATAGGGTGGTGTTTATGTGACCATCGCTTATTAGCACCGTAGTGTCGAGGAAGTGGATCTCTTGTGTGGACTGGTCCAGGCTGAGGTTGATGGTGGGATGGAAATGGTTGAAATCATGGTGGAATTCCTCAAGAGCTTCTTTTCCATGGGTCCAGATGATGAAGATGTCATCAATGTAGCGCAAATAGAGTAGGGGCATTAGGGGACGAGAGCTGAGGAAGCGTTGTTCTAAGTCAGCCATAAAAATGTTGGCATACTGTGGGGCCATGCGGGTACCCATCGAACCATGTTACCTAAAACATCATCCCAATATTTCCCACCCGTGGCCCAATCACACAGCCATAAAACTCATCTCACCTTTAAAGATATCTTGACTATCCAGGGCAATGGATTCTTTATAAAAGTGTGGGGAAGGGGGTACAAGACCCCACCCCTCCATGGCCTAGTGCCTGCCCCTCCTCTTGCCCCTGAGGCCCCAACCCCGGCCAAGTTGGAAGCCAGAGCCGAGCCCGGGAGCCTGGGTCCCTCCACCTGCCCACGGTGAGGAGGATGAGAGCAGTCCCCAGCTCAGGTCCCTGCTACCCAGGCACCCCGCCCAGGGCAGGCTCCTTACAACTGCCTGTGTGCCTCTTATCCAGATCCGGCTCCGGCTTCCGGCCTGAGTGTTGGGGCGTCGGGGGCTGAAGAGCCACAGCCAGGCCATGGTAAGAGCCACCCAGGCTGCTGTGGGGAGCCCTGTATCCTCCATGTGCCCTGGGTGGAGGATCTGGGGGGCGGGGACACGGGCTGGGGCTGCTCTCAGTCCCTCCACCCCAAGCAGGTGGACGGTCTGCAGCTGCTCTCAGCTGCCCAGACCACTCTTCCCCAGGCCAGGCTCCAGCTTCTGGCCTGGTCGGGAGGAAGGAGGTCTCAGGAGGAAGAGGAGAGGTTGGGGGCCAGGCGCATAGCGAAAAGTGGATGGGCCACGGCTCCTTGGCCCCCCTATTCCTGCACCCCTGACCCAAGGTCAGCCTTTAAATGATTCCTTTTAGAGCTACTTTTTGACCCACCAAGTGCTACTGCTACATTTTGTGTTCAGACCAAATACAATGCAGTGGAGCCGAAATGAAATGGGATAGACTTTAATTCAGAGCAGGAGGCGGGGGAAGAACAGCTTGACTTCCTTGCTCCAGGTTTGTATGTCTTCAGTGAAAGCTAATGTACCAGCTGTGCGTGAGAGGGCTCCTTATAATATCAGGATTCCATTAGCTCAGCCCAAAGCCACTGGGTACAGAGCATGCCTGGATTAAAGCTGGTGCCTCCATCCTTCAGCCCTGGCAGTGTCCCTCAATCCTGACCTGCAGTCTCCCTGCTAAACTGGTGCATCTGTCCTTCAGGCTACACATGGATCCTGTGCTCTCAAGGAATCCCTGCACATTTTGTACCCTTTTCATCAACTGGCCCTATGGAAACATGTAAGGGATTTGCCCTTAGGTTTGCTGCCTGGCCTTTTTGGTGGATCCAAGCCACCCTGACTCCTTCCTGATGCAGATGTATCAAGTACTTTTGGAGGAGACACGTGAGGCCACACAGAATATCAGGGTTGGAAGGGACCTCAGGAGGTCATCTATCCAACCCCCTGCTCAAAGCAGGACCTAATCCCCAACTAAATCATCCCTGCCAGGGCTTTGTCAAGCCTGACCTTAAAAACCTTTAAGAAAGGAGATTCCATCACCTCCCTAAGTAACCCATTCCAGTGCTTCAACACCCTCCTAGTGAAAAAGTTTTTCCTAATATCCAACCTAAACTTCCCTCTCTGCAACTTGGGACCATTACTCCTTGTTCTGTCATCTGGTATCACTGAGAACAGTCTAGATCCTTCCTCTTTGGAACCCCCTTTCAGGTAGTTGAAAGCAGCTATCAAATTCCCCCCCCCCCATTCTTCTCTTCTGCAGACTAAACAATCCCAGTTCCCTCAGCCTCTCCCCCTAAGTCATGTGTTCCAGCTCCCTAATAATTTTTGTTGCCCTCTGCTGGACTCTTTCCAATTCTTCGACATCCTTCTTGTAGTGTGGGGCCCAAAACTGGACACAGTACTCCAGATGAGGCCTCACCAATGCCGAATAGAGGGGAATGATCACGTCCCTCGATCTGCTGGCAATGCTCCTACTTATACATCCCAAAATGCTGTTAGCCTTCTTAGCAACAAGGGCACACCTGCTGACTCATATCCAGCTTCTCATCCACCGTAACCCCTAGGTCCTTTTCTGCAGAACTGCTACTTAGCCACTTAGTCCCTAGTCTATAGCAGTGCATGGGATTCTTCCTTCCTAAGTGCAGGACTCTGCACTTGTCCTTGTTGTAGGACCGGCTCTAGGCACAAGCAAAGCAAGAATGTGCTTGGGGCCGCACATTTCCAGGGGTGGCATTCTGGCCATCCTTTTTTTGGGGGGCAATTGCGCTCTCAGAGCTGCGCCACTTAGACGGGGTGAGGGCACCGTGCCCTCAGGCCCAGCAGGAAGGGTAAGCCCCAGCGCCAGGATGCTGAGCTGCCAGGGCCCAGCTGCTACCTGGGGAGGAGAGGGCGAGTCCTACCAGGGATCCAGGGCTGCACCACCTCATCTACACACTGGCAGCTGTGCTGCCTTGTGCCACCTCTTATATTGGGGCTTCTCTGTGTGGCCGGGCGGGGGAGGGGGTAAAGCCCCTGCAGGTGCTGGGAGAAGGTGACATCACTCCCTCCGCTTGCAGTGCCGCCAGATCATTAATAAAGATATTGAACAAAACCAGCCCCAGGACCTTGGGGGACTCCGTTTGATACCGGCTGCCAACTAGACATGGAGCCATTGATCACTACCTGTTAAGCCTGATGATCTAGCCAGCTTTCTATCCACCTTATAGTCCATTCATCCAGCCCATACTTCTTTAACTTGCTGGCAAGAATACTGTGGGAGACCATATCAAAAACTTTGCTAAAGTCAAGGAATAACACGTCCACTGCTTTCCACTCATCCACAGAGCCAGTTATCTCATCATAGAAAGCAATTAGGTTAGTCAGACATGACTTGCCCTTGGTGAATCCGTGCGGACTGTTCCTGATCACTTTCCTCTCCTCTAAGTGCTTCAAAATTGATTCCTTGAGGACCTGCTCCATGATTTTTTTTAAAGATGGGCACTACATTAACCTTTTTCCAGTCATCTGGCACCTCGCCTGATCGCCATGAATTTTCAAAGATAATGGCCAATGGCTCTGCAATCACATCCGCCAACTCCTTTAGCACTTTCGGATGCAGTGCATCTGGTCCCATGGACTTGTGCTCATTCAGCTTTTCTAAATAGACCTGAACCACTTCTTTCTCCACAGAGGACTGATCACCTCCTCCCCATACTGTGCTGCCCAGTGCAGTAGTCTGGGAGCTGATCTTCTTTGTGAAGACAGAGGGAAAAAAAGCATTGAGTACACATGCTCTATTTGATCTGCAGGCAGAACTGCCACTGATAACAGAAGTTGTCCATACAGAACAAGGGACAGAGATGGCACTTGGCAATTGGGAAATCCAGAGACTATTCGCACTGGCAAGAAGCGAACATGCTGGGAGGCTGGCTCCGGGAAAACTTTCCTCTGCTTGAACATCATGGCCAGCCTGCTGTTCCAGTCCCTGATCCACTCCTGAATGCACTGGCTGTAACCATACAGGACATCAACAAGCACTGAATTGCCTTCCTCTGCACAACAGAGCCAGTGTCCATCCTATCTGACCCACAGCGTCCTCTTCTATTTGCAAGGCTGTGCTGAGATGATGGTGCCAACTGCAGGGGGTGAACCCACACTACAGGTGGCAATTCTATGCTGTGGATGGCTGACTGTATGACAGAAGCTACCACACATTCTGCCCATCCAGAAAATTACACTCCTGATTTTTGTCCAGAGAGGCCAGCCAAAAATATGTGCTTTCTTGAGCCCTGTAGTGGGGCAGCTGTCCCACTCCAATAGGCAGGGGTTAAAAGCAGACAAGCTAGGCTGATTGGGGAAGCAGCCACAGTTGTGGCCAGCTCAGTCAGGACTCAGCTGGCCCTGATAAGAGGGCTGGGGGCTAGGAACTGAAAGAGTCTCTCTCTAGTTTTGGAGGGAGAAGGACCTAACTGCCTGGGAGAAAAGGGTACCTGAAGCAGAGCAGAGCAGAGCTTGGGAAAGGCAAGAGGAGATGGGGAGCTCCAACCTGGCAACTCCCCAGGCTGCAGGCCTTGTTAAAGGGGCTAAAGAGGCGTAGCCTGGAAATAGTCAGCTGGTCCAACCCCCTTGCCAGTGATTAGTGATCATTACAGACTGCAGCCTGCCCCAGAGAATGGGGGTTAGATGATGACTGGCAGTAGCCACTGAGGCAAGGTGGGCATAGTGGGAGGAGGTTCCCCTGGGAGGGGAGACCCAGAGTGTGGGGGTACTGCTGTGGCAGAACCTGAGGTAAAGGGTCACCAGGGTCCCGGAGGGACACAGGACCTGAGGCAGAAGAGCCAGCAGAGGGCATTCTGAGTCTGGAAAAGAGCTAATTCCCAGACAACCAGCAGGAGGCGCTGTGCCTGTGAGTCTACACTTTGCTACAAGCCCCTTTTGATCGTCCAGTAACAAAGTATCACAGGCCCAGCTGCATTTCTAACTGTTCAGTTAGATCAAATGTACCTTCCACCCAGAAGAATTCTCTTGCAGAATTTTTCCTGCACCTTTCACCAGCACCAGGGGTTGTCCTGTCCCATCAGCCCCCCGTTGTTCACTCTTGCCTGTCATTAACAACTCATTAGCACCTGCTGGCCAGCAGCCTCACCTGCTGAGATGAGTGGGCTGGTTACCTTTTGGCTGGATTCCCTTTGGCACCTGTCAGCTTGGTGTCCCAAGCACATGGCTGGGAAAGCACAATTCCTCCAAGGCTGATTTCTGTCTAGCCTTACCCAGCCTGCTTCCCCCTCTCACTCCATTTCATGCAACACAAACCTCATTTGGATTTCATTTTTATTCTCCTTCATATGAAGTATTCTCATGAGCAATAATCAATTCCCTTCTGCCTGGGTTTCCTCACTATGGTTACTAAAAGGCACCTGATGTGTCCTGCATTGGTAATTCACAGCCTCTTGCACCAACATCCAGTGCCTTCTGCACGCCCCCCTCCTGCTCCTGCCCTGTTACCATGGCGACGCAGTGATGGCGGAGCCTCGAAATGTAAAGAGAGATGCAACAATCAGAAGCTCGGCTCCCCTCATGTTACCATTTAGGTTATTGATGTTTAAATCTCCCAGGATTATCTGGCTGTAATTGGTTTATGGAAATAGAGACAGCTCCAGCAGTGGAGTTACTCAGGCGCTGACATTCTGGGGGTAGCGAGAGAGCTCCTGTCACTCTGTTCAAGTGCAGGCTGATTAAAACAATGGGTAGGCTGGGCTGGGGGTGTCTTTTCAGCCTAGATTGCGATCTTGGTTCTACTGGAGTAATCCAGACAAACTCCACTGACTCTGTGTGAGTGCAAGCAGACATGCACAGCACAATCAGAGTGGCCCTGGACGCTGAGGACACTATATCATGAGGGCAGGCACAGCACAGGCAAGGTTCACACAATCATAGATAGGTGGGGCTGGAAGGGGCCTTGAGATATCATCTAGTCCAGCCCCCTGGGGTCTGCGCTGAGGCAGGACCTCGGACCATCCCTGACAGGGGTTTGTTCAACCTGGGCTCAAAATCTCCAGTGATGCAGAGTATACAACCACCCTTGGAAGCCGATTGCAGAACTTAACTACTCTTGTACTTAGAAAAGGAAGTACTTTGCACTTGTCTTTATTGAATTTCATCTTGTTGATTTCAGACCAATTCTCCAATTTGTCAAAGTCGTTTTGAATTCTAATCTTGTCCTCCAAAGTGCTTGCACCCCCTCCCAGCTTGGGGTCAGCTGCACATGTTGTAAGCATCCTCTCCACTCTCTTATCCAAGCCATTACTGAACATATTGAATAATTCCCAACCCAGGACTGACCCCTGCAGGTGACCACTAGAGATGTCTG
The DNA here is from genome assembly GCF_009764565.3 of Dermochelys coriacea. Lineage (NCBI taxonomy): Eukaryota > Metazoa > Chordata > Testudines > Dermochelyidae > Dermochelys > Dermochelys coriacea. The sequence continues at coordinate 39,878,214 of NC_050077.1, forward strand.
CCCAGTTTGACAGCGAACCATTGATAACTACTCTTTGAGTACAGTCTTTCAAACAGTTTTGCACTCACCTTATACTAAATTTCTTCTAGAAAACATTTCCCTAGTTTGCTTGTGAGAATGTCATGTAGGATTGTGTCAAAAGTCTCACTAAAATCAAGATATCGTGTCTACTTCTCCCCGCCATCGACTAGGCCAGTAACCCTGTCAAACAACGATGTTGCCAATGTGCTCCTACTCTAAATTGGAGGGATAAGCTCTCGGGGCTGGAGGAGAGTTCTGTCTGCATGAGCCTCTCCGTTGAGGGTCCAATTAGTGTGATGTGGTTTTTATGTGGACTGAGATCCCTAGCTCATTTCACACACACCCTGAACCAGCTGTCAGCTGCCAGCCATTACCCTGTGTGGGCACCTGATCTTCTTGGGCAGCTGATCCTCTCAGGCCACTGATTCTCTAGGATGAAGTCCTGGGCCATGTGCTCTCCTGTCCCTTCCGCCTTCTCCTGAGGATGGGCTCTTCCAGGCTTCTGCCCCAGGAGGAAAGCCCCCTCCTGTCACCCACACTGTGAGTTGGGGCTGGCTACTTCCTCAGTTTCATTTCCGCAGCCCCTCTGGCTTTGAGATGGACTCTCCTAGGCCAGCAGTAACCCCACATGACTAATTCTCTCTTGCCACCCATGCTAGAAAATGGACTCCTGCATTTCTCTTGGCCTGTGGCTACCATAGGCAGAGGTTCATAGATTCATAGATACTAAGGTCAGAAGGGACCATTCTGATCATCTAATCCGACCTCCTGCACAGCGCAGGCCACAGAATCTCACCCACCCACTCCTATGAAAAACCTCACCCATGTCTGAGCTATTGAAGTCCTTAAATCATGGTTCAAAGACTTCAAGGAGCAGAGAAGCCTCCCTTAAGTCAACCATGCCCCATGCTACAGAGGAAGGCGAAAAACCTAGAGGGCCTCTCCAATCTGCCCTGGAGGAAAATTCCTTCCAGACCCCAAAGATGGCAATGAGCTAAACCCTGAGCATATGGGCAAGATTCAACAGCCAGATACTACCGAAAATTCTTTCCTGGGTAACTCAGATCCCATCCATCTAATATCCCATCTCAGGGGATTTGGCCTATTTACCCTGAATATTTAAAGATCAATTACTTACCAAAATCCCATTATCCCATCATACCATCTCCTCCATAAACTTATCGAGTAGAATCTTAAAACCAGATAGATCTTTTGCCCCCACTGCTTCCCTTGGAAGGCTATTCCAAAACTTCACTCCTCTGATGGTTAAAAACCTCAGTCTGATTTCAAGTCTAAACTTCCTGGTGGCCAGTTTATACCCATTTGTTCTTGTGTCCACATTGGTGCTGAGCTTAAATAATTCCTCTCCCTCTCCTGTATTTATCCCTCTGATATATTTATAGAGAGCAATCATATCTCCCCTCAACCTTCTTTTAGTTAGGCTAAACAAGCCAAGCTCCTTAAGTCTCCTTTCATAAGACAAGTTTTCCATTCCTCGGATCATCCTAGTAGCCCTTCTCTGTACCTGCTCCAGTTTGAATTCTTCCTTTTTAAACATGGGAGACCAGAACTGCACACAGTATTCTAGGTGAGGTCTCACCAGTGCCTTGTAAAACGGTACTAAAACCTCCTTATCCCTACTGGAAATGCCTCTCCTGATGCATCCCAAAACCACATTAGCTTTTTTCACAGCCATATCACATTGGCAACTCATAGTCATCCCATGATCAACCAATACTCCAAGGTCCTTCTCCTCTTCCGTTACTTCTAATTGATGCGTCCCCAACTTATAACTAAAATTCTTATTATTAATCACTAAATGCATAACCTTACACTTCTCACTATTAAATTTCATCCTATTACTATTACTCCAGTTTACAAGGTCATCCAGATCCTCCTGTATAATCCTGATCCTTCTCTGAATTGGCAATACCTCCCAGCTTTGTATCATCTGCAAACTTTATTAGCACACTCCCACTTTTTGTACCAAGGTCAGTAATAAAAAGATTAAATAAGATTGGTCCCAAAACCGATCCCTGAGGAACTCCACTGGTAACCTCCCTCCAACCTGACAATTCGCCTTTCAGTAGGACACGTTGCAGTCTCCCCTTTAACCAATTCATTATCCATCTTTTGATGTTCATATTGATCCCCATCTTCTCCAATTTAACTAATAATTCCCCATGTGGCACGGTATCAAATGCCTTACTGAAATCTAGGTAAATTAGATCCACTGCATTTCCTTTATCTAAAAAATCTGTTACTTTTTCAAAAAAGGAGATTAGGTTGGTTTGGCACGATCTACCTTTTGTAAAACCATGTTGTATTTTGTCCCATTTACCATTGACTTCAATGTCCTTAACTAATTTCTCCTTCAAATTTTTTTCCAGGACCTTGCATACTACAGATGTCAAACTAACTGGCCTGTAGTTACCCGGATCACTTTTTTTTCCTTTCTTAAAAATAGGAACTATATTAGCAATTCTCCAATCATTCGGTACTACTCCTGAGTTTACAGATTCATTAAAAATTCTTGCCAATGGGCTTGCAATTTCAGGTGCCAATTCCTTTAATATTCTTGGATGAAGATTATCTGGGCCCCCCGATTTAGTCCCATTAAGCTGTTTCAGTTTTACCTCAGATATGGTAATATCTACCTCTATATCCTCATTCCCATTTGTTATGCTACCATTATCCCCAAGATCCTCTTTAGCCTTATTAAAGACTGAGGCAAAGTATTTGTTTAGATATTGGGCCATGCCTAGATTATCTTTAACCTCCACTCCATCCTCATTGTTAAGCGGCCTCACTTCTTCTTTCTTAGTTTTCTTCTTATTTATATGGCTATAGAACCTTTTACTATTGGTTTTAATTCCCTTTGCAAGGTCCAACTCTACTCAACTTTTAGCCTGTCTCACTTTATCCCTACATGTTCTGACCTCAATTAAGTAGCTTTCCTTGCTGATCCCTCCTGTCTTCCACTCCCTGTATGCTTTCTGCTTCTTCTTAATCACCTCTCTGAGATGCTTGCTCACCCAGCTTGGTCTACAACTCCTTCCTATGAATTTTTTCCCCTTTTTGGGATACAGGCTTCCGATAGCTTCTGCAGTTTTGATTTAAAGTAATCCCAGGCCTCCTCTACCTTTAGATCCATAAATTCTTCAGTCCAATCCACTTCCCTAACTAATTTCCTTAATTTTTGAAAGTCAGCCTTTTTGAAATCAAAAACCCTAGTTGCAGATTTATTTTTGTTAATCCTTCCATTTAGTTTGAACTGAATTAGCTCATGATCACTTGAGCCAAGATTGTCCCCTACAACCATTTCTTCTATGAGGTCCTCGCTACTCACCAAAATTAAATCTAAAATGGCATCCCCTCTAGTCGGTTCAGCAACTACTTGATGAAGGAATCCATCAGCTATCGCATCTAGGAAAATCTGAGCCCTATTATTATTACTAGCACTGGTCCTCCAGTCTATATCTGGGAAGTTAAAGTCTCCCATGATCACGCAGTTTCCATTGGTATTTACTTTATTAAAGACATTAAAAAGGGCTCTATCCATATCCAAATTAGATCCCGGAGGTCTATAGCACACCCCAAGCACTATCGTAGTAGAGGCTTTACTAGTTTTCTTCCCCAATGTAATTTTTGCCCAGACGGACTCTGTCTTATCCATTGCATCGCTTCTTATTTCTTTACATTCTACCTCATCATTGATATACAATGCTACTCCACCACCTTTACCTTTGTTTCTGTCTTTCCTAAACAGCACATACTCTTCAATACCTGTAGTCCAGTCATGACTACTATTCCACCATGTTTCTGTTATCCCTATAATATCTGGTTTCACTTCCTGCACCAGTAGCTCTAGTTCCTCCATTTTGTTACCTAGGCTCCTCGCATTGGTGTATAGACATCTTAATTTTTGCTGTTTGGCCTCGCTCACATTTTGTACCCTATTAGGCACAGTCATTCTACAGCCAGTATAACATATTAGACTAGTATCCACACTGCCCTCGCTCCTTATATACATTCTCCTACCCATGGCTGTATCCTTTCTTACTTCGTCTTCTTCCCTCTCAATGCTAAAATCTGGCATGGAGATTTCCTGGACATCTCCCATCCATCTCCCCCTAATTCCTAGTTTAAAGCTCTCTTTATCAGTTGTGCCAGCCTCGATCCTAGAAGTCTATTTCCTTCCCTACTCAGATGAAGTCCATCCCAAGAGAACTGTCCTCTGTCCGTGAATGCCTCCCAGTGGCCATACATCCCAAAGCCCTCCTTATAGCACCACTGCCTAAGCCATCTGTTGACAGTCATAATCTTGTCACACCTTTGTTGCCCTTCTCTAGGAACAGGAAGGATCCCGCTAAAGATCACCTGAGCCTCAATTTCCTTAAGCGTCTTCCCCAGCCTAGCATAGTCCCCCTTAATACTTTCCAGCGAGAATCTAGCCGTATCATTTGTTCCCACATGAAGGATAATTAGGGGATTCTTTCCCGCTCCCTTTATGATCCTTTTCAACCTCAGGTCTACATCCCGTATCTTAGCACCTGGAAGACAGCACACCCTTCTATTCTCAGGATCAGCTCTAGTTAGAGGCCTGTCTATTCTTCTCAATAAAGAGTCCCCGATCACATAGACCTGCCTTTTCCTGGTGACTGTGCTATTCTCCAGTCTCTCCCCTGTTCCCTCTGGCTGCAAGTTCTTTCCATTCCTATTTTCCCTTATAATCTTCTTCAACCCATCCTGTATCCTCCTGGGGCTCATATTTGGTGTAGTCTCCCTTGACTCTTCCGCTTTTCCTATAGGACTAGCCTCTCTTCTCTTCTTCCTTACCCTTCCACCTTCAACAAGTACCTGCTGAGCCCCTTCTTCATTTTCCAACTCTGCAAACCTGTTCCTAAGCTCTATTTCTCCTTCACTAGCCCATCTTTTCCTCTGCCTGGTTCTTTTAGTCACATGCTTCCACTGACCACTTTCCTCACCCAGTCTCCCCTCAAAATTCCCCAGCCCTGCTTCCATCCGTGAGTCTGAGCTTTTCCCTTCAGATACCTCATATCTTCGCTCCATCATCTGCTCAAACCCCTTCCTAAACTCAATGAGACTTTCCACCTGCATCTCCAAACCTCGGATTTTTTCCTCCATCAGCTCTATCAGATGACATTTCATGCAGAAAAAACTCTTACCGGTTCCCCCCTCCAGGATCATGTACATACCATAGCTTCCACATCCAGTCATCCTCAATGTGTCTTCCACTACAGGAGTCACTCCCACAGCTGCCTCTGTATCTGTCATCTCCTTCCCACCTAAATCCTGTTAATCTGGGAAACACAAGCCACACCAAAAAGACCACCCCCCCAGCAAAAGCAAACCCCAAACAAGCACCACAATCCAAATTCCCCTTGCAAACTCCCACTCAAACTCCCCTGTTTAGAGCTCTGTTTGCTAGCTCCTGTGCCGCTGCAGCTGTCTGGGTTCCACATATGCCATCCAGGAGCAGATGTTCTTCAGGGCTGGCTACCCCACTCTCCATGCACCAGGAAAGGGATCCAGGACTGGCATCATGGTTCAATGGCATTTCAGTGGCAACATGACAACATCAAAGTCATCGTGCTACAAGGCAGACTGAGCACAGGTTTGCCAAAGCATGTCGCTGGAGGCCTTATCAGAACCAGTTTGGTTTCTCCAACCCATGCCATGTTCCTCTCCAAGGGCCTGATTCAAAGTCTGCTGATATTAATGGAAAGACTCTCCTTGACTTTAAAGGGCTTTGGACCAGGCCCAGAATGCATCCGAATTTGTGAAAGGTTCCCCTTTCCTGATTCTGCAGGATGGAGTGTGTGTGTGTCGGGGGTGGGAATGAGGGCTCTGTTGGTTTTAATTGCACACATCCAGCTATGCAATGCTGGCTTGCTGCTCTCACTGTTTTAAATGTCACTTTTGCCTCCAGGCAAATCTGTTCCTGGGAAAGGCTATTCTTTAGCAGACATTTCCTGTGATTCTTCTTTGAATGTTTTCCAGCACGCTTCAAAGAACAGTATTATAAATCACAGAAATAATGGAAGATGGATGCCGTACAGGAGACCTGGCCTCAGCCCCCAGGTCCTTTGCTCCTTGTGCTGGAGGAAGCATGCTTAGTTTTCAGAAGAGAGCCCTGATTTGCTCTGCTGCTGAGTCTCTTGCTGGCTGATTAATTCAGTATGGGAGCCCAGTTGAGTCCTCACCCAAGGGATACTTCATTCCAACAGTCGCTTGGCCCTGGGGTGCACTTAGTTTCTCAGCACAGCTGCAGGCCCCAGAATTACATCCCCCCTTGAGATAAATGGAGCAGCACACCCTTTTTTCTGTGCCTATATTTCAGCTTGGGGGCTGATGCATTCCTAGTGCTGAGTGCACAGCTGAATACAACTGGACTCCAGGGGCAGAACTCGGAGCACACCATCTAGTGCAAAGGGTATAGTCTAGTTCAGGGGTTATCAAACTTCATTGCACCATGATCCCCTTCTGACAACAAAGTTACTATATGACCACAGTGGGGCTGCAGCTCAAGCTCCACTGCCTTGGGTGGAGGGAGAGGGGACTACAGCCGGAGCCCTGCTGCCCTGGCTGGGGGGGAAAGGGAGCCGCAGCCCGAGCCCTGCTGCCCTGAGTGGGGTGGAGCTTGGGCTTCAGCTTCAGCCCTGGGTCCCAGCAAGTCTAATGCTGGCCCTGGTGATCCCACTAAAATGGGGTCCCGACCCACTTTGGGGTCCCGAACCACTGTTTGAGAACCGCTGGTCTAGTTCTTAGAACATAGGACAGGAGAGGACCCCCTGGATCATCAAGTCCTTTCTTATGCTATATATGTTATCCCAGTAGTAAACTTATCTAGATCCATTGTGAAACCAGTTAGGTCAGGGATGGGCAAACTACAGCCCATGAACTGTTTTAAGCTGTACTGCAAGCTCCTGCTGTGGAGCGGGGTCTAGGGTTTATCCAGCCCAGCGCTCCGGTCAGGGGCCACACCATTCGTCTCGGCCCTGCTCTGGCACTCCAGTGGGGGGTGCAAGGTCGGGTGCTCCACCACCTGGCTCGGCACCACTCCAGAGCCGCAGCCGGGGTGCAGGGTCAGGTGTCACACCGTGCAGCTTGGCCTTCTGAAAGCCGCGGCATGGGCCCACTCTGGCGCTCCAGCCAGGGCACAGGGTCAGGGCACAGGGTCAATGTGGCTTGGCCCTGCTCTGGCACTCCAGCCGGGGCACAGGGTCTGGGGCCCCACCATGCGGCTCGTCTCCGTTCCGGCGCTCCAGCCGGGACACAAGGTCGGGGTCCACACGACGTGGCTCGGCCACACTCCGATCCAGCCAGGATACGGGAGAGGGGCTGCAATATGTGGCTTGGCCCCGTTCTGACGCTCCGGAGCCGGGTCACAGGGTCGGATGCCACACCATGCGGCTCCTGGAAGCTGTAGCATGGCCCTGATCTGGTGCTCCTGCTGGGGCGCTGGATTGAGGGCTGCACTACGGGGCTTGGCTGCACTCTGGAGCTCCAGCCGGGGCGCAGGATCAGGTGCCACACCACACAGCTTAGACCCGCTCCGGCGCGACAGCTGGGGCACAGGGTTGGCGGCTGCAACATGCGGCTTGGACCCACTCTGGGGTGCAGGGTTGGGGGTTGCACCATATGGCTCCCGGAAGCCCCAGCATGGCCCTGCTCCAACGCCTACTTGCTCCAATGGGAGCTGCAGGGGCGGTGCCTGCGGATGGTGCAGCGTGCAGAGCCGCATGGCTATGCCTCCGTGTAGGAGCCGGAGAAGGGCTATGCCACTGCTTCCAGGAGCCGCTTGAGGTAAGCGCTGCTCAGAGCCTGCACCCCTGAGCCTCTCCCCACACCCCAACCATCTGCCCCAGCCCTTATCCCCCTCCTGCTCTTCAAACCCCTCAATCCTAGCCCAGAGCACCCTCCTGCACCCCAAACCTCTCATCCCCCAACCCCACCCCAGAGCCCACACCCCCAGCCGGAACCTGCACCCCTTCCCTGCCCCAGCCCTGATCGCCCTCCTGACCTCTGAACCCTTTGGTCACAGCCCAGAGCACCCTCCTACACCCCAAACTCCTCATCCCCAGCCCCACTCCAGAGCCTGTACTCCCAACCAGAGCCCTCACCCCCTCCTGCACCCCAACCCCAATTTTGTGAGCATTCATGGCCCCCCATACAAGTTCTATTCCCAGATGTGGCTCTCAGGCCAAAAAGTTTGCCGATACCTGAGTTAGGTTGTTTGCTCTCCACTGTTCCTATTGGGAGGCTGTTCTAGAACCTTTCTCCTCTGATCGTTAGAAACTTGCTTCTAATGTCCAGCCTGAGTTTATTCATGGCCAGTTTATATTGTGCTAACATTGTCCTTTAGCTTCAATAACTCTTCTCTCTCCCTGATGTTTACCTCTTCCCCCCCACCCCCTCCTCCAACCAATGCAATGGTACAGCGCAACCAGATCTGTTCACAGCCTTCATTTTGAAGTGGACTGAGAATCAGGAGTCTGGGGTTCCATGCCCAGCTCCACAACTGACTTTCTGTGCAACTTTTGGCAAGTCACTTGTGCCTCAGTTTCCCCATCTTTACTAACCCCTGGTAAAATATATGCTCTGAGGGAAGGTGTTACAGAAGACTGAGGTGGATATTGTTAATAATGATGGGTTCTTCAGATCAACATGGGTAAAACACACCAGATGGCATCCATTGGCGAGACACAATTACTTCTGCCACTGGAAATCTAGAGGCTGTCATTTACCACCAGGACAGTCCAAAACTCACCCTGCCATCTCCCTGCAGGGAACATAAGCACTGACAGAGATGCACCACAGGATAAAACAGAGAGTGGATTGATCCAGCTGGGGCTGGATTCTCCATCTCCTGGGCCTGACCAAAGTGCACAGACATCCTGCCGTTTCCTAGTTCAGTTCCCTGAACGGTGGATCTGACACTAGCTGTTGGTCCCAGCAACCTGTTGTTACCTCAGGGCTGGTCATTGAGAGCAAAGGGAAGCAGAAAAGCAGCAGTTCCAGCTGAGGGGGTGCAGAAGGAACAGGAACTCCCAACCCTCTGCTCTCTGGCCTCCCAGGCAAACAACTTCCATCCATCTAAAATGCTAATCATCCACCTTGCCCGCTGCTCTGGCCACATCTAGCCCCTAGCAATACCCCCACTCTTCAGTACTATACTTAGCCCCTTCACTGCAGCCAAGCCCCTGGATCTACCACTCTTCATGGAGCTCACCCTCCATCTCCATGTATTCTCCCACGCTGCTCATGAAACCCAAGCCCTCTTCCTACACCACCCCCGGCTATCCCACCCCTCGCACAGCTCTGTCAATTCACCTCCATCCTAACCACTGCTATTCCAGTCCTCCCACTCACCTCCATGGGCTGGGCCAGGGCCCCTTCAGACCTGACATGCAATACCCCTGCTATGCTAGGTCTGGCTCGCTCTCCCCTCTGTCAGGTTTGGTAGCATGGATAAATAAATATAGTTGTCCAATAAAAACTGCCCATTTCATTTACATTTTTTATGTTCTTTTGTGTTGTTTATGGACCTTCAGAAATCAGTTTCTAAGATGTAAAACTGGGGCAACCGAATAGAGAATCAGGCTCCTTCAACTAATTTTATTTGTTTTCAGGTAATGATTCCTCCATCTCTCTTCCTAAAGGAGCTGAAATTAATATGGCTTTTCTTGTTTACAGTCTCATTAGTGCACCAGTGTCATTTGTGATGCCCACACCAGTCTGGGAATGGGGTTGCTAAGTAAAGATCTACTGCAACAACAGCACTGTGGAGCACAAAGAATTATTTGCATAGGTCCTACACAAACAGTGACTGTTTGCCCCTCTTTTAGTGAAGAAGAGATGGATTATTATTTTTTCTTTTAAAAGATGTTTAGCATTCAGACTTTACCTATTTAATTATAACAGCACAACTCAACAGCGTCCTTTCAGTTACTAAACAGCGAAGTGTTGCTGCTTAATTGTGTCCCCTGATGCATGTATCCTACATAAGGAACCAAATTGTGTGCGCCAAGGCACATTGTTTTACTTCTTTATTCTTTATTCTGACATATATAAATAAACATAAAAAGCACCATCCTCTGGACTCTGACATCATTCGAAACATTTTTACAGTACCAAAAATTCATTCAAAGAGCTGCAAAATATAGAGTAGCCACCCTAACCAAACCTCATCTATCATCTGACCCAATTACAAACCCTTGTCCAATCCAGAGATCCCTCAGGTCACCCCCTCTACCATGAGGTTTGTTTGTCAAACAATATATTCCCTCCAAGCCAGTAGGAAAGCAAGGCCATGTCTGCACTACAGAGCCAATGCCAGCATAGCCCCTAGTGTAGAGGCAGTGTACGTCAACAGAGGGAGTTTTGTTGCCAGCATCGGAATACCATACTTCCCTGAACTATGTTAGCAGCATGGACAAAAGCCCTCTTCTGTCAGCAGAACACCAGATTCACTGGCTGGGATGATTTAATTGGTGTTGGTCCTGCTTTGAGCAGGGGATTGCACTAGATGACCTCCTGAGGTCTCTTCCAACCCTAATCTTCTATAATTCTAACTCCACCTGTGCTGGGGGGATTTGTCAGCATAGTTATGCAGCTGGGGTGTGTGTGTTTTTTTGCACACCCTGATTGACATAGCTATGCCGGTATACTTTTCCAATGCAGACCAGCCTTAGGTTTTCAGCAGAACAGGCCCATTGCCTTGGATTCACCAAGGGCAAGTCATGCCTGACCAACTGATTGCCTTCTATGATGAGATAACTGGCTCTGTGGATATGGGGCAAGTGGTGGATGTGATATATCTTGACTTTAGCACAGTATTCTTGCCAGCAAGTTAAATAAGTATAGATTGGATGAATGGACTATAAGGTGGATAGAAAGCTGGCTATATCGTCGGGCTCAATGGGTAGTGATCAATGGCTCAATGTCTAGTAAGCAGCCAGTAGCAAGCAGAGTGCCCCAGGGGTCGGTCCTCGGGCTGGTTTTGTTCAATATCTTTATTAATGATCTGGATAATTGCACCCTCAGCAAGTTTGCAGATGACATGAAGCTGAGGGAAGAGGTTGATAGGATGGAGGGTACATGTAGGGTCCAGAGTGACCTAGACGAATTGGAGGATTGCACCAAAAGACATCTGATGAGGTTCAAGCAGGACAAGTGCAGAGTTCTGCACTTAGTAAGGAAGAATCCCATGCACCGCTACAGGCTGGGTATCGACTGGCTAAACAGCAGAAGATGGAGCTAGGCTTATTTAGTCTGCAGAAGAGAAGAGTGAGGGAGATTTGATAGCAGCCTTCAACTATCTGAAGTGGGGTTCTAAACAGGATGGAGCTAGACTGTTCTCAATGGTGGCAGATGACAGAACAAGAAGTAGTGGTCTCAAGTTGCAGTGCGGGAGGTCTAGGTTGGATATTAGGAAACACTATTTCACTAGGAGGGTGGTGAAGCACTGGAATACGTTACCTAGGGAGGTGGTGGAAACTCCATCCTTAGAGGTTTTTAAGGCCTGGCTTGACAAAGCCTTGGCTGGGATAATTTAGTTGGTGTTGGTCCTGCTTTGAGCAGGGGATTAGACTAGATGACCTCCTGAGGTCTCTTCCAATGCTAATATTCTATGATTCTATGATTTGGTGAGATGCCCCAATCACAATAAAGGCATAATCTGTATTTCTTCAACCTCCCACACCATTGCAATCTCCAGTTGCGAAATCTGGCCAGCTGTATCAACTGAGCCAAACTGCATCTGGGACTGCCCCCTGGGTATAATGGCAGCCCTGAACACCTGAGTGTGTATCAGTAAAGCAGCTCCTGAGCCATCCAGTGGACACCAGTCTTACATACGAGAATTGCTCTGAAATGAAGAAGGCAACCTTCAAAATGTCCCGAGTTCTGATCATTTGCTACGTCCCAGCCGGCAGGGGTTAGTTCGTTTCATCCACTCTGATACGTTGCTGCTGTAAATATTCTCCTCCTAGCACTTCCATAGCATAAATCACTGGGGTGACAGCCACATTTTGAACAAAAGGAAATTAGAAATAGATATTCCACCCTGAGAGCTGCATGCATCATTTTTTCTGACAACTCAGATAAACCCTCTGTGTACCTTACACTCCTCTCCCACAAGATTCTCAGTGTCCCGGATTTATCGTGCTGTGCCTTCAGCTCAGAGATGCATCCTCCTGTGACACCTTGCAAGTGCCAGCCTATTCAGTGAAGATTAAGACCAAACAGATCAGCAGAGACCAGCCTTATGGCCATCACTGCAGTCTCAACTCCTTGCCTGTTCCATTTGCTGCAAGAGCAGATCTTATAACCAAAGCTGAGAAGCAGCATCTCAAGCCCAGAAGTAAAATTCCCAGGTACTCACACAGTGACATAGGGCCATGGCACATTCCCCTTCCGGGTGGTTGGCAGGTTGGTGGCACTGTGCAGAGTGACAGAGATGGATTCCTTTCCAGAGTGTGCCAGGTGCCAATGATTGGTTTCTGAAGTTTGCACGGCCTCATCCATTCCAGAGGGTGCCTCTAATACCTGCCAGGTGCAAGCAAAAAAAACTTCAGCATTTGTTCTTCCCTGATGCAAATTCACCTTCCACCTCCTGCTGACCCACATCTCCAGCTCTGTTCTAAAGGATCAGGTGTGTGCCCTCAATAAATGAGCTGACCTTGCATATTTCACAGACTGCTTGGAGAGATGAGTCTTTCCCATGGATGCCAATGTGTCTAGTGTTCGTGCCAACAAGCTCAGTCCCAGAGCAAGAGTAAATTCAGAGATGTCTCCTCTCCTCTCCCTATTCACATGCAACTCCCATGGGAGCTAGCAGGAGTCATACATGCAGAGGAAGAGGAGTTCACAACCCAGGAGAAGGAGCTGAATTGTGGGCCCAGAGCTTCCCCAACAATGCCCTGCCATCATGCCTCAGGCCACGCCAGGCCAGGCAGGACAGCCCGTCATGACAGCAGGAATCAAAGTTTGCATGGACCAGTAAGTACTTATGTAAGGGGACTGTTGCCCCCTGTCAGGGTTCCTTCCCCACTCTGAACTCTAGGGTACAGATGTGAGGACTGACATGAAAGACCCCCTAAGCTTATTCTTACCAGCTTAGGTTAAAAACTTCCCCTAGGTACAAACTTTGCCTTGTCCTTGAAGAGTATGCTGCCACCACCAAGCGTTTTAAACAAAGAACAGGGAAAGAGACCACTTGGAGACGTCTTCCCCCAAAATATCTCCCCAAGCCCTACACACTCCCTTTCCTGGGGAGGCTTGAGAATAATATCCTAACCAATTTGTTACAAAATCATCAAAGACCCAAACCCCTGGATCGTGGAACAATGGGAAAATCAGTCAGGTTCTTAAAAGAAGGAAGAAAGAAAGAAAGAAAGAAAGAAAGGTAAAAATCATCTCTGTAAAATCAGGATGGAAAATACTTTACAGGTATTCAGATTCAAAACACAGAGGATCCCCCTCAGGGTAAAACCTTAAAGTTATAGAAAACAGGAATAAACCTCCCTCTTAACACAGGGAAAATTCACATAAAACAAAAGATAAACTAATCCGCCTTGCCTGGCTTACCTATACTGGTTGCAATATTGGAGACTTGGATTAGGATGGGTTGGAGAAGATGGATTTTTGTCCGGCCTCTCTCAGTCCCAAGAAAGAACAACCACGTAAACAAACAGCACAAACAAAAACCTCCCCTCCCACCAAGATTTAAAAGTATCTTGTCCTCTTATTGGTCCTTTGGATCAGGTGCCAGTCAGGTTAGCTGAGCTTCTTAACCTTTTACAGGTAACAGGATGTTGCCTCTGGCCAGGAGGGATTTTATAGCACTGTATACAGAAAGGTGGTTACCCTTCCCTTTGTATTTATGACACCCACTTACTAACATTCAGTGGGGGTGTTTTCGTTGCTAGCTCCTAGTACTAAAAGGGGGAAGGGTCAATGGGAAATCAGGACCCTGAAACTGACAGTCCCCAGGAACAATACTCCAGGTCAGAGGACAGGCAGGCTAACCATGGAATCAGGAGGCCAGGGAAGTCCTGTCCTCTGTGTGAGCTGGAATTGCCTGGATCAGACAGAGTGGGGCTGAGTTAAGGAGAAAACGGGCCCAAGATGAGCTGGGGAGCAGAGCTGTGCCAGATCCAGAGGGACCAGAAAAGCAGCCCAGAGAGCAGAGCTGCAGCCCCAAAGCCAGCCCAGAGAGAGCAGACTTGCCCTGGGAGAGAGCTGCAGCAGCCAGAGGGTCCAGAAAAGCAGCCCACAAAGCAGGTCAGTGCTGGGAGCAGAGTCAGAGAAGCAGCCTGCAGAGCAGATCTGTCCTGGGAGGAGAGCTGCAGCAACCAGAGCCAGAGGGGCCAAAGAAGCAGCCCAGGGAGCTGGAGGCAGAGCAGCAGCCGTGCTGAGGCAGAGTGGGGTTGGAGCTGAGACAGAGTGGAGCTGGAGCAGTCCGGAGCTGGGTGTGGTGGGCAGCTGGGGGAGAGCGAGGGGGGACCCTGGGCTGTGGGCCCAGCACAGGGAGACGCCTCAGCCAGGAGGCACTACAGGCCAGACTCGGGGGGGGGGGGGATTGGTAATCCCGACAGGGTGAGGGCAATGCTGGGAAGAAGGGCCCTGCCATCTAGAGCCTGAAAGCATGTGGCCACCACCAGAGCAAGTGTCCAACCCACAGCATCTCTGCAGCACAGCCAGGGCCTGAGAAGAAGGCCTGGGACTTAAAAGGAACAGACTGTGAACTGCCTGGACATTCCAGAGACACTGTTTGTGATGTTCCCTGCCACAGAGCAGGGTGATGTGTTTCCTTTAACCTTTCCCATTTTTCCTTATTCTTTTTAAAATTAATTGTTGATTAAATAACTTGCATTTACTTTAAAGTGTATGTAATGATCAGTGGGTCAGAGAAGTGCCCAGTGCAGAGAGAGTATCCCAGAGTGGGGACACCCTAGCCCCTGTCCTAGGTGACCACAGCAGGGTTGGGGGTTGAGCCCCCCAGGAATCCTGGGCCCAGCCTTGTTGGGGTTACGAGGAAGGGGAGTCCTCAAGGGCAGGGAGGCCACTGGGAAAAGAAAGTGGGAGCGACGACTCAGATCCTTTCGCTCGCCCACTTCACCGGGGTAGTACAGAGGCCAAGAAAATTCCCCACAATAGTGGGACTAGTCCCCTGCTTACATAATTGGCATCATGAACATGATCCTATCCACAGGGTCCACCCCATTGGTTTAGTGGTTGAGTTCTGGTAGCATTGTCCAGACCTGGTCAAGAACCCTACCATGGCTGGAATTGAAGAACTACGGGCCCAGTTTGCTAAACTTCAGCACAGATTGTCAGATCAAGCTGAGGCATTACAAGCTAAAACAGAACAAAGAGAAGCCTTATCACTGGCTAAGGGGGTAATAGACCAACAGGCAGCAGAAACTAAGAAACCCCCTACTATTTATGTCCCACAGGAGCAGATGGTCACAGACTTTGGTGTCTTCCCGACAAGATCAGGAGACATTACGGTAGAGGAGTGGGTCAAGTCTGTGAAGGCAGCCCTACGGGTGCTAAGAGTACCTGAAGAAGATCGTGTGGACTTCGTAGAGGAGCACCTCAAGGGCCAGGCCAAGGCCATAGTAAAGTTCATGGCAATGGCAGACAACAAAGATGTGGAAAAGGTATTTGAACTCCTCCTAGAAGTGTATGGAGACAAGGTACCTATTGGAACCCGACTAAAGGAGTTCTTTGAGAGAAAGCAAGAGCCTGGTGAAACTGTCCAGGCATATGCGTATGACCTTCAGGAGACAATGAGCAAAGTGGAGTGGCAAGACTCTCAACAAGTTCTAGACCCAGATACGGGTCTGAAAGAGCAGTTAGTGCTGGGACTCCGGGATGACTCCCTCTGATGTGAAATGAAAAGGAGGTTTAAAGAAGAGCCCAGTAAGAAATTCCATGAACTCATGCAGGCTGCCATTATGTGGTCAGAAGAAGAGGAAGTTCCTGTGACACAGAAAACCAAGCCTAACCCCCGTACACGAAGTGGGGGCCTAGTGAATTCAGCTGCTGGGGAAAAGGCCCTGCCCCAAACATAGCTAACGTTGGAAAGCTTAAGTGAAGCTGTCTAAAAACTGGCGATCCAACAGGGGGAGTTGCTGAAAGTGATGACTGAGCTGATGAAAGAAAAAAATCCCATTAGTATGTCAAAGTATCCAAGGGCACCGGGATCCCGAAGAGCCCCACCGAAGGATGAGCTGGGAAGGTACATCTGTTACACTTGTGAAAGGCCAGAGCACACTTGCCGGGAATGTCCACTGAAAAGGAGAACAGAATCCCAGGCACTGGAAACCAATGGGGCACCAGGAGCGAGTGGCCCATCTGCAGTAGAAGGCCAAGCAGTGGCAGAAGGATTCCTAGGCCTCTCCTTGGTGGAAAATCACTCTGCATACAGTATTGAAAGGAATGTGGGCAATGCCAGCATATCTAGTGACTTCTGTAAGCGAGCATTTGGAGACTGTCTAACTGCTGAAATATGTATAGCAGGGCTGAAGACCAGATGTTTGTTAGATACTGGCTCAGAAGTCACCACCATTACTGAGTCACATTTTCAAAAATATTTGAAAGACAAGAAGCTGACAATGCACAGAACAGTTTGTACATCTAACAGTAGTTAATGGACTGGCAATCCCAGTGGTGGGATGCCTCGAAGCAGAAATAGCCTACATGGGCCAGACACTGCCAGGAAAATGCATCTTCATCCTGAAAGACAAAGCCTCAGAAGGGAATCGTATGGGAGAAGGAGTTCCAGGGATTCTGGGAATGAACAGAGAGGCAGAGTCATTCCCTGGGCCCCACAAGGCGGATTGGAAATGTTAGAGTGGGCAGAAAATGGAAGACCATTATTCCTCCTTGGAGAGGAAAGATCCTTGACGAACACTGCTGTGTATCAGAAAATACCAATAGATATCGAGCTCTTGTGGAGCCTACATCTGGGGTAAACTTACCTAATGGACTTCAGTCAGCTAATGTACTGACTAGTGCCATCAAAAGAAGAGTACCAGTGAGTCTTCTAAACTCAAGCTTGAAGGCTATGGAGTTGCAGCCTGAGGAGGTGATCCCTGAGGTGAAGGTAACATCTGGGGAGAAGGGAGAACAATTTACCTTTCCTCAGGAAAGATGTGGTGGGAGACTGCCAATTCCAGTTCAAGCAGCACGCCAAGGGCTGATTACTGCACAGATGGTTAACTTAAGGGCGTTGCTAGAGAAGCATCAAGAAGCCTTTTGTAAGGATGAGGTGACCAATTTCGTTGTCTGGGGTCAAAGGTGTCCATGACAGGCCAAAGACAGCCAGCAAAGTTGCTCCAAATACAACTAAAGACACAGCCCAAAGTTGGAAAAGGACTTATGATCGCAAGTCCAGTGGGGCTATCATCAGGCCTGGTGACTGTGTACTAGTTCGTACACTGGGGGCGTAATAAAATACAGGACAAGTGGGAGTCAAATCCCCACATTGTAGTTGCTCACAACAATCCAGAGCTACCAGTTTACACCATCCGGCCTGAACGAGGAGGTCCTGAGAGAGTAGTACATAGGGACCAGATAAAACATTGCACTCTTAGTCCAGTCAGGGACCATAGGAGACATAGATCAGCACACCCTAAGGAGACAGAAACCAATTGGGGGATGGTTCTAGTCCCACAAACCGAATACAGAGGGGAACAGAGTGAGGCAAACACGGACCCTAATAAAAATAGCCAGATCCCTCAAGCTGACTCAGTATTACCCGAAAACAGGGAAATAGAAAATATGAGTAATGACCCACCAGTTTTAAGAAGATCCCAGAGGACTAATAAGGGTGTACTTTCTCTTAGACTTAGAGATAATTATGTTATTGGTTCTATGTAGTGTTTTAATTAATGTGGAATGTTAACTGTGTTAAATGTTTTTTTGATAATTGTTAATGGGTTTTTGATATGATATGATGTGGGTATATGTTGTTACTATGGGGCCCGGATGTACTGGTGTGAATATTGTGACTGTGGCAGAATTTTAGGAAGGGGGAATGTAAGGGGACTGTTGCCTCCTTACTAACATTCAGTGGGGGTGTTTTAGTTGCTAGCTCCCAGTACTAAAAGGGGAAGGGTTGATGGGAAATTGGGACCCTGAGACTGACAGTCCCCAGGAACAATGGGGAGAGGCCAATACTCCAGGTCAGCCTAAATGACAGGACAGGCAGGCTAATCAGAGAGTCAGGAGGCCAGGGAAGTCCCGTCCTCTGTGTGAGCTGGAATTGCCTGGGTCAGACAGAGTGGGGCCGAGTTAAGGAGAAAACAGGGGCCCAAACTGAGTTGGGGAGCAGAGCTGTGCCAGATCCAGAGGGACCAGAAAAGCAGCCCAGAGAGCAGAGTTGCAGCCCCAAAGCCAGCCCAGAGAGAGCAGACTTGCCCTGGGAGAGAGCTGCAGCAACCAGAGCCAGAGGGTCCAGAAAAGCAGCCCACAAAGCAGGTCAGTGCTGGGAGCAGAGTCAGAGAAGCAGCCTGCAGAGCAGATCTGTCCTGGGAGGAGAGCTGTAGCAACCAGAGCCAGAGGGGCCAGAGAAGCAGCGCAGGGAGCTGGAGGCAGAGCAGCAGCCGTGCTGAGGCAGAGTGGGGTTGGAGCTGAAACAGAGTGGAGCTGGAGCTGGAGCTGGAGCAGTCCGGAGCCGGGTGTGGTGAGCAGCTGGAGGAGAGCGAGGGGGGACCCTGGGCAGTGGGCCCAGCACAGGGAGACGCCTCAGCCAGGAGACTCTTCAGGCCAGACTCGGGGGGGGGGTGGGATTGGTAACCCCGACAGGGTGGGGGCAATGCTGGGAAGAAGGGCCCTGCCACCTAGAGCCTGAAAGCATGTGGCCACCACCAGAGCAAGTGTTCAACCCACAGCATCTCTGCAGCACAGCCAGGGTTTGAGAAGGAGACCTGAGACTTACAAGGAACAGACTTCAGAGTAGCAGCCGTGTTAGTCTGTATCTGCAAAAAGAAAAGGAGTACTTGTGGCACCTTAGAGACTAAAATTTATTTGAGTATAAGCTTTCATGAGGTACAGCTCACTTCATCGGAGTAAAGGAAGTTGGAGCGAGGACTCAGATCCTTTCGCTAGCCCACTTCACTGGGGTAGTGCAGAAGCCAGGAAAGTTCCCCACAATAGCGGGACTATTCTCCCGCTTAGACTTAGCTTCTCTGCTGAAATTGCCAACAGGGGGGCTAATTATCAGGGGCCAGGAGGGAGGCAGAGGTGTGGACAGAAGAATGTGGGGTTCAGAAGGTAGAATATGAGAGAGTAGGGAGTTTGGGGTACAGGAAGGAGACTGACAGGTTAGGGAATGGAGGAGAGAGTGAGATGGGATGACTAGGAGACTGTGAAGTGGAAAGAGGGAACATCTGGGTGTCAGGTGAATTAAAGAGCAGGAGACTGGTGGGGCAGAGAAGTAGGGAGAGGAGGGGGACAGGGCAGCAATGGAGGTGGGGGCACTGCAGGCATACACTGGCAGCACTCCCACCCTAGGGGTCAGGGGAGGTTGACCAGTGTCCCCTTTGAATAGCTGGGGAGGGCCCTCATCTCTGGGGATGCACTGAAGGTTGAAGCAGATAGAATTTGGGGCAGGCAGCCTCCCACTAAAGGCACAAAACTCAGAAGGTAACCAGCCCCCTCTCCCACCATGCAATGTATTATCATTATTAGAAAAATCTTGTGATCACTTAAACCCGGATCGTGAGTGTAATGCCTGATGGGCTGGCAGTACTCTACCTTGGAAGCTTTTCCCACGTTTGGCTTCAGACAGAGGACTGCGCTCTAGATACCTCCTCTTCCCCTGGGACCTCCCTGCTACCTCTGTGCAGGGAGCTGGTCAGAGGGAGGCAGCCAGCAGGGGGCAGCACAGGAGAAGGCAGTAGCTCTACTCCCCTGCTGGTGGGAGGCTGGAAGTGCAGGGTCTAAACAAAAACCCAACCACTCTGCTCAGTCCTGAGTCTGGCTGGGGCAGGAATGAGTTGGGGAGGAGACACCCCCCTCCCATCCCCATGGCACTGAGCCTGTACTCCAGTGCCCTTGAGCACAAACGCTTTACTATGCCAAGAATGCTGCTGGGCCTAGGTAATTAGTGTTTTCGGCCCTACTAGTGTCACCATGGTTATAGCCACAATGTGTAGTACAGGTGCAAGAATGTGATTGGCCAGTGAGGGTTCTGAGCTGTGTGACAGCACTGTGAAATATTTCACAGAGTATCAGGGTTGGAAGGGACCTCAGGAGGTCATCTAGTCCAACCCCCTGCTCAAAGCAGGACCAATCCCCAATTTTTGCCCCAGATCCCTAAATGGCCCCCTCAAGGATTGAACTCACAACCCTGGGTTTAGCAGGCCAGTGCTCAAACCACGCACTGTGAAAGCATCCCAGGCAGGGCTCGGCTTCGTTTGCCCTCACAACAAACAGGCAGACAAGGCAGGACTTGTCTACGCAATATCCTAACCTGCTTTAAAACTGTTCATTTAAACTGGTTGGAGCTACAATGTTGATCAGACCCCAGGCAGCCTGAACTGGTTACAACACCATGATCAGCAGGCCGCCAGGAGTCTGGTTCCAATATGAGGCATGTCAAACAGGCTCATGGTGACAGTAAAGACATGACAGCACCCCAGATGCAATCAGTCTCTCCAGCTACTTGCACTTTTCACTGAGGTTAGCAAAAGGTACCATATTGTCAGCCTTGTGGCTCACAACAGAAGGCAGATGTGTGACAGCCTCAAACTGCCCAAACACGCACACACCCCAGTCTTATTAAATATACAAGGACAACTTCTCTTAAAAATCTCCCATCCCAGCAACTCACACGTGACTGGAAGGGGAAAGGCTGAGAACAGGCTGGTGTAGCTGTGGAAATTAGGCCCCCAGATGGATGATCCAGTCCATTCTACTGCCAATTCCTAGGTGAACTGACAAGGACCTTCCTCATCTCAGCTTTCCCCATTGCTATCTCCTCCTATGCTAAATGAATTAGCATCTGATGTGTTTCAGAGTAGCAACTGTGTTAGTCTGTATCCACAAAAAGAAAAGGAGGACTTGTGGCACCTTAGAGACTAACAAATTGTGAACCTTGACCAAGCTTCTTCCCTTAACTTTTCTTCATAACTACCTCCTTTGTCCTCTCCTCTGACATACCCCCTAGTCAGATCCAGAATTTTACAATTTACAAACAATCTGCAAACAGATGGACATCATACCGAAAGGACTGAAGGTAAAAAATCCATTACAATCTACATACCACACAGACTATGCTGACAGCTTGTGCCACACACTCTCAAAGAAACTGTGGAACCACCTGATCAACATCCTCTACAGCAAACAGGGAAAGATTAAGAATGAGCTCTCAAAACTGGATACTCTCATAAACAACCAACCTTCCACACAAACTTCCTCGTGGCTGGACTTTACAAAAACTAGACAAGCCATTTACAAAACACACTTTGCTTCTCTACAAAAGAAAAAGGACACTAAGCTATCTAAACTACTATATGCCATAAGGGGCCACAACAATGGTTCCCGTAACCCACCCAGCAATATTGTTAATCTATCCATCTGCTTCTTAGCCCAGCAGAAGAATCTGTCCTATCTCGGGGCCTCTCCTTTTGCCCCTCCACCCCCACGAACATGATACAGTTCTGTGGTGACCTAGAATCCTATTTTCGACATCTCAGACTCAAGGAATATTTCCAACACACCTCTGACCAACATATTAACCCACAGAGACCTTCCTGCCAACACTACAAAAAGAAGGATTCTGGGTGGACTCCTCCTGAAGGTCGAAACAGCAGACTGGATTTCTACATAGAGTGCTTCCGCCGACGTGCACGAGCTGAAATTGTGGAAAAGCAGCATCGCTTACCCCATAACCTCAGCCATGCAGAACACAGTGCCATCCACAGCCTCAGAAACAATTCTGACATCATAATCAAAAAGGCTGACAAAGGAGGTGCTGTCGTCATCATGAATAGGTCGGAGTATGAACAAGAGGCTACTAGGCAGCTCTCCAACACCACTTTCTACAAGCCATTACCCTCTGATCCCACTGAGAGTTACCAAAAGAAACTACAGCATTTGCTCAAGAAACTCCCTGAAAAAGCACAAGAACAAATCCGCACAGACACACCCTTAGAACCCCGACCTGGGGTATTCTATCTGCTACCCAAGATCCATAAACCTGGAAATCCTGGATGCCCCATCATCTCAGGCATTGGCACCCTGACAGCAGGATTGTCTGGCTATGTAGACTCCCTCCTCAGGCCCTTCGTTACCAGCACTCCCAGCTATCTTCGAGACACCACTGACTTCCTGAGGAAACTACAGTCCATTGGTGATCTTCCTAAAAACACCATCCTAGCCACTATGGATGTAGAAGCCCTCTACACCAACATTCCACACAAAGATGGACTACAAGCCGTCAGGAACAGTATCCCCAATACTGTCACGGCTAACCTGGTGGCTGAACTTTGTGACTTTGTCCTGACCCATAACTATTTCACATTTGGTGACAATGTATACCTTCAAATCAGCGGCACTGCGATGGGTACCCGCATGGCCCCACAGTATGCCAACATTTTTATGGCTGACTTAGAACAACGCTTCCTCAGCTCTCGTCCCCTAATGCCCCTACTCTACTTGCGCTACATTGATGACATCTTCATCATCTGGACCCATGGAAAAGAAGCTCTTGAGGACTTCCACCATGATTTGAACCATTTCCATCCCACCATCAACCTCAGCCTGGACCAGTCCACACAAGAGATCCACTTCCTCGACACTACGGTGCTAATAAGCGATGGTCACATAAACACCACCCTATATCGGAAACCTACTGACCGCTATTCCTACCTACATGCCTCTAGCTTTCATCCAGATTATACCACTCGATCCATTGTCTACAGCCAAGCACTACGATATAACCGCATTTGCTCCAACCCCTCAGACAGAGACAAACACCTACAAGATCTCTATCATGCATTCCTACAACTACAATACCCACCTGCTGAAGTGAAGAAACAGATTGACAGAGCCAGAAGAGTACCCAGAAGTCACCTACTACAGGACAGGCCTAACAAAGAAAATAACAGAACGCCACTAGCCATCACCTTCAGCCCCCAACTAAAACCTCTCCAACGCATCATCAAGGATCTACAATCTATCCTGAAGGACGACCCATCACTCTCACAGATCTTGGGAGACAGGCCAGTCCTTGCTTACAGACAGCCCCCCAATCTGAAGCAAATACTCACCAGCAACCACACACCACACAACAGAACCACTAACCCAGGAACCTATCCTTGCAACAAAGCCCATTGCCAACTCTGTCCACATATCTATTCAGGGGATACCATCATAGGGCCTAATCACATCAGCCACACTATCAGTGGCTTGTTCACCTGCGCATCTACCAATGTGATATATGCCATCATGTGCCAGCAATGCCCCTCTGCCATGTACATTGGCCAAACTGGACAGTCTCTACGTAAAAGAATGAATGGACACAAATCAGACGTCAAGAATTATAACATTCAAAAACCAGTTGGAGAACACTTCAATCTCTCTGGTCACTCGATCACAGACCTAAGAGTGGCTATCCTTCAACAAAAAAGCTTCAAAAACAGACTCCAACGAGAGACTGCTGAATTGGAATTAATTTGCAAACTGGATACAATTAACTTAGGCTTGAATAGAGACTGGGAATGGATGAGTCATTACACAAAGTAAAACTATTTCCCCATGGTATTTCTCCCCCCCCCACCCCCCACTGTTCCTCTGATATTCTTGTTAACTGCTGGAATTAGCCTACCTTGCTTCTCACCATAAAAGGTTTCCCTCTTTCCTCCCCCCGCTGCTGGTGATGGCTTATCTTAAGTGATCACTCTCCTTACAGTGTGTATGATAAACCCATTGTTTCATGTTCTCTGTGTGTGTGTATATAAATCTCTCCTCTGTTTTTTCCACCAAATGCATCCGATGAAGTGAGCTGTAGCTCACAAAAGCTTATGCTCTAATAAATTTGTTAGTCTCTAAGGTGCCACAAGTACTCCTTTTCTTTTTACAATTTACAAGGCTCCAAAGGAATTGGGATCCTGGACTAATGCTAGGGAAAAAGAAGAATGAGATTGCATTCCCCTCTCCTCCACCACTCGTTAACTCACACCAGATGATGTGATAAGACATAGAGATATGCAGTTCTTTACACTGGGGGTCCTTGACTTAATTCCACCATACACAAGCAATCATGCTAAAGCTTTCAGACCCCTCTGAACACAGATCTGGCAGCCTCAGCGCATTCCCTCTGTGATTTAGCCATGCACTAAAGTCCTCTCCAAGTAGTCGTTGATATGCAGCTCTAAGGCTTATTCCACAACAAAGGTGGAATAAAAACTCAATAAAAACCCACACCCTGGGTTAATGGTCAGCATGTCATGGGCTCTATGTGTTTTAAGCTCAGCCTTCAGCTGAGGTGAAATGCATCCCCACTTGTGCAGGAGACTGTCAGGACTGGAGACTTGCACAGCACTAGCCAGAACTACATCTGCCAGTAGCCATGGCTACCAGCTTCTCCAACTCCTGCGGACCACCATCTCCACAGGCTGAAGGCCTGACACTATTATTCCTTCAAGGCATGAGCCAGGTCAGAATCTGCCCCTCTTCAGCACTGAGCTGTTTTGCATAGAGTATGTGACAGCAGACACATCTATAGAAGTAGAAAAACACAGGAAAGTAGGTGCAACAAAGAGCAGTCCACCAGGTCTGTCTGCAGCCATATCATCTTGTGCTGCGATCACAACACAAGCTAAACAGGATCAGGCCTGGCTAGGCCTTTAAGAGATCCACAGGGAGATTTTCTTTCTGATGCTAATAGTGATCCAGTGCCCCTGCATGGTGCTGACTACGCTGTCCTGTCTCAGCTGACACCTAACATTGAGGTGTTCGTCTTGGTGTTCTGGCTAAATTACACTCTGCTGACCCCAGATCCCCCTGAAGTTCCATGGAGTCCAGAGTTCTCAGATATGGGCACATACATTTAAATATGGAATGTAGCTTTAGCCTATGTACTACTTCACTTCCTGTCCTAACCTAGTGTTGCACATATCTTCAAACAAAAGGTGACACATCCTAATGAATAAAAGCCTCAGAGAAAAGAAAACCCAACAGCCCATCCCAGAATGACCCTTAAATACAACAGCCTATTGCAACAAGGCGGCTAAAATGGGGACCAGTGCATGCGAACACAATCAGATAAAGTGTTAATGAAAGCCTGACTGCCTTCATTTGCAAGTCAAGAAGGCCTGGAGATTTCTGTCTACCTCCATTCTTCATCCTGGCCTGCTTCTGCCTACTGGAGGAAGAAGATGTGAGGAAGACCGCTGTGTAAGCTTGAAACCTTGTCTCTCTCACCAACAGAAGTTGGCCCAATAAAAGATATTATCTCACCCACCTTGCGCTGGAGGAAAAACAGCCAAGAGGACAACCAGAAGAAGGATGACACCTGGCTTTTCAAGATGCTAGAGTCACTGTCTAGCCAAACCCAACCAGAAGCAAAGCACTCAGTATAGTAACATATTAGATGGGAGTCCGAGGTCACGGCAAGCTCCCAGAAGGATTATCCATCATGAGGACATATACCCCTTGTATGCTACAGTAGACAATTTTATCTCTGAAAGTGACTAGCAGGGCTTCCTCAATAGCACTGAAAATTTCAGTGCACCTCAGAGGATCTAGCAAGAGTCAGTAAGGAACGAATACCCACCACTGATCATCTCCACTGCTGCTTGCTTCAGTTGCCCTAATGAACTGTGCATCTCATTTTTCCAGTCTCCAGATTCTGCTAATTGATTAAGCCTGCTCTGATGTCTGGCCAACAGTTGGAGGACAGATGCATTTCCTGTTTACTCTCACAGAAACTGGAGATCAATGACAGGGCGAGCTTTGGAAAGGCAGTCACACTGTGGATGGTCCCAGGGAGAGACAGGAATTGCTGCTTGGAGTGAAGGTATCACAGGAGGAGCTGTGATGGGTTCGGTCACAGAGACCCCCTTGGGACTGTCACCTGACATGCTGAAACTACCTTTGAGGCCGTTTTCCACTGCCAGCTTGAGACTTCAGAACCCTGTCTTGTTGAGCCAGACATGCTACTCCACTGCAACACAGACACAGGGTCTAAACCACGCCCCCAAAGCTGCAGACTTTAACCAAAACTGCTCAGCAGGTTTCCTATCTCCAGCACCCAGATACCCAGTTCCCAATGGGATTCAAACCCCAAATAAATCCATTTTATTCTGTATAAAGCTTGTACAGGGTAAACTCATAAATTGTCTGCCCTCTATAATACCGATAGAGAGATATGCACAGCTGTTCGCTCCCCGAGGTATTAATCACTTATTCTGGGTTAATAAATAAACAAAAGTGATTTTATTAAGAATGAAAAGTAGGATTTAAGAGGTTTCACATAATAACAGACAGAACAAAGTAAGTTATCAAGCAAAATAAAAGAAAACATGCAAGTCTAAGCCTAATACATTAAGAAACTGAATACAGGTAAATCTCACCCTCAGAGATGTTTCAATAAGATTCTTTCACAGACTAGACTCTTTCTTAGTCTGGGCCCAATCCTTTCCCTGGTACAGTTCTTGTTAGCGCCAGCTCAGGTGGTAACTAGGGGTTTTCTCATGACTGCCGCCCCCTTTGTTCTGTTCCACCCCCTTCTACAGTTTTGGACCAAGGCGGGAATCTTTTTTCTCTCTGGGTCACCTCCGCTCCTTCTAAATGAAAAAGCACCAGATTTAAGATGGATTCCAGTACCAGGTGACATGGCCACATGTGCTGTGAGACCCCAAGCCTCCATTCTTTCTGGCCTGGCTCACATGGACACAGGTAGGTTTACAAGTAAACAGAGCCATTCACAACCAATTGTCCTTAGTGGGAGCCATCAAGATTCCAAGCCACCATTAATGGCCCACACTTTGCATAGTTACAACAGGACTTTATATTTCTAGCTTCAGATACAAGAATGATACATTCATACAAATAGGATGAACACACTTAGGAGATTATAAGCTTTGTAATGATACCTTACAGGAGACCTTTTGTATAAAACATATTCCAGTTACATTATATTCACACTAATTCGCATATTTCCATAAAACATATGGAGTGCAACTTCACAGAAGCTACAACAACAAATCAGCATGGAGAGCCCAGAGCTCATGAGCAACCCTACAATAACACACCAGTGTGTGTGGCTTTATTCAAAAGCCACCTTGCAACAACAAAACAGCAGGCACAGCCAGGCAGTTCTGAGCAGCACAACAATAACTAGTAAGCATGTTTGTTCACAGCTTAGCCTAGTATGCACAGCTGTATGTTCATGAACAGCCCTTCCCAACACCTTCCCTCTGTGTGGAAGGTGCTCAGATACTATGGTGAGGGATCAGAGTAGCAGCCGTGTTAGTCTGTATTCGCAAAAAGAAAAGGAGTACTTGTGGCACCTTAGAGACTAACAAATTTATTAGAGCATAAGCTTTCGTGAGCTACAGCTCACTTCATCGGATGCATCCGATGAAGTGAGCTGTAGCTCACGAAAGCTTATGCTCTAATAAATTTGTTAGTCTCTAAGGTGCCACAAGTACTCCTTTTCTTTTTATGGTGAGGACAATAGCATAAAACCATAAGATGGATCATAACAAATCAATATACGCAACTTTGTCTGAAGACCATCTACAATAACAATCTGCCTAGTCCAGTGCTCATGAGCAAGCCTACAATAACTAACCATGCACAAATGCATCCTCAGTGGCAGGGAAGCTAATTTCAGCAAGGAATTGTATTTCAGTCCCATGGTTCCAGAGGTGAAACTAAACTGCAGGCGACACCAGCTTTGGAACAGTTAAAAGCAATGTGACTTCTTTCCACCATAATGAGTTAAACTGAGTTCCCTGGACCAGCACTTATCCCATTCCTCCACCCCGAAGGCTTTTCCAAACAAATCCCCTCTGACATGTGTCCTCAGCTTTAAAACCTTTAATGAGGAGGTACTACACTCCACGCTGTCCCATTTGTCTCTCCCTCCAGTGTCTCACTTCACAGGCAATGCTGGATTTGGGCTGGCAGCTGGTGAGGTGAGCACGGGGTTATCAGCAAAATGTGTGACAATTAAAAAACCTCTTCCTCTCAACCCCCACCTTTTCATCATCCTCTCCCCATCCAGCCACAGCTTTGTGCTGCCTAAGGGACAACATAAAGCACTGAATCAGGCATGCGGATAAAAACTGACCTGAGCTTCCCAATTATCATCAGATCAGAGAGGATAGTTAGGTAAGTCAAAAAGCTGAGCTACTGAATGTCAGCTCTCGTTGCGGAGGGTGGGGAACAGAAAGCTACTTTTAAAAAAATGGACAAGAAGATCTATGAATTTTTTCCAGTACAAGTAGGAAAACATTGGAGTATCACCATCCACATTATAACTACAGTCAGAGTCCCATTGTGCTAGGTGCTGTACAAACAGAGTGGGAAAAAAGACTGCCACAAAGAGCTTTCAATGTAAACAGACAAGATGTACAAAGGAAGTGTTGTTATCCCCATTGTACAGATGGGGAACTGAGGCACAGAGAGGCTAAGTGACTTGCCTGAGGTCTCTCAGGGAGTTTGTGGCAGAGCTAGGAATTTAACTCAGATCTCCAGAGTCCTAGTCCAGTGTGTTAACTTCAAGGCCATCCTTCCTCTCAACAAAGCCATTAATCAGCTGTGCTTCCTCCTTTCTACATGCTCATCTGTTAAGGTTTGTCTACACAAGGTAATCGACCAGAATAGCTATTCCAGAATAACGAGGGTTAATGAGATTACATCAAGAAAAGAAAAACGTGCATTTGGTATAATTGTTCCTTATTTCTAGAGCAGTAGAACATCAGCCCCCCAAACAGGGATGAGTGCCCATTTTACAAGGCACTGCACAAATAAATAACACACACACAGTTCCTGCTGCCCCCAGGGACTTTATTGCAAACTTGTAACATGATGAGGTCTGTTGAGCTGTGGAATGATCTCCCTGAGAAGCGGCTGAAGCCCTGTCACTTGTGATGGGTAAGGTCCCATCATCCTCAAGAATCTGGTACACCTACCCTGATACCTGGAGTCCCAGTTTAGTGCTCTATCCAGTAGATCCTCCGGATCAGAATGGGAATAGTTTACACTCACCCTGGAGGGCTGCACATGCACCTGCCTGACATATCAAGAGAGTGCTCCATTATTTGGGACGCTGAATTAGAGAATGTGCTGTAGGGAATAAGCCTGCACTGATGGAAAGTTGGAGTGATTTGGGCCAAGTGGGTCCAAGTAGGATATGGGGAGTGTGGTGGACATGACATACCTTAACTTTAGCAAAGCTTTTGATATGGTCTCCCACAGTATTCTTGCCAGCAAGTTAAAGACGTATGGATTGGATGAATGGACTATAAGGTGAATAGAAAACTGGCTAGATCGTCGGTCTCAATGGGTAGTGATCAATGGCTTGATGTCTAGTTGGCAGCTGGTATCAAGCAGAGTGCCTCAGGGGTCGGTCCTGGGGCCGCTTTTGGTCAACATCTTCACTAATGATCTGGATGATGGGATGGATTTCACCCTCAGCAAGTTTGGAGATGACACTAAGCTGGGGGGAGAGGTAGAAACGTTGGAGAGTATAGATAGGGTTCAGAGTGACCTAGACACATTGGAGAAATCTGATTAAATTCAACAAGGACAAGTGCAGAGTCCTGCACTTAGGACGGAAGAATCCCATGCACTGCTACAGGCTGGGGACAGACTGTGTAAGCGGCAGTTCTTCAGAAAAGGACCTGGGGATTACAGTGGACGAGAAGCTGGATATGGGTCAACAGTGTCCCCTTATTGCCAAGAAGGCTAACAGCATATTGGGCAGCATTAGTAGGAGCATTGCCAGCAGATCGAAAGAAGTGATTATTCTCCTCTATTCGGGACTGGTGAGGCCACATCTGGAGTATTGCATTCAGTTTTGGGCCCCCCCATTACAGAAAGGATGTGGACAAATTGGAGAAAGTCCAGTGGAGGGCAACAAAAATTATTAGCAGGCTGGGGCACATGACTTTTGAGGAGCGGCTGAGGGAACTGGGCTTATTTAGTCTGCAGAAGAGAAGAGTGAAGGGAATATGATAGGAGCCTTCAACTACCAGAAGGGGGATTCCAAAGAGGATGGAGCTAGGCTGTTGTCAGTGGTGGCAGATGACAGAACAAAAAGCAATGGTCTAAAGTTGCAGTGGGGAAGGTCTAGGTTGGATATTAGGAAAAACTATTTCACTAGGAGGGTGGTGAAGTGGTGGAATGGGTTGCCTAGGGAACTGGTGGAATCTCCATCCTTAGAGGTTTTTAAGGCCTGGCATGACAAAGCCCTGGCTGGGATGATTTAGTTGGGGTTGGTCCTGCTTTGAGCAGGGGGTTGGACTAGATGACCTCCTGAGGTCTCTTCCAACCTAATCTATGATTCTATGATCTCCAAGTTCTCTGATTTTTTTTAATTTCACTACAGATCACATGGTGCTAGATTTCCAGGACTCAGCACCCATCATTTCGGCCAGACTTTCCAAAGAGCTCAGGTCCCATTTAGGCACCGAAATAAAGCCATATTTTCCAAAGGACCTTGGCACTTAATGTGTACTCAATGCGCTGGGCTCTTCAGAAACTCTTGTCACTTATTGAAATGCTGAAATGGAAGTGGACTTGGGAAAATCTGGCCCAGTGGTGGGCATTACAGTTCTTTGAGAATTCTGGTCTTAATGGCTGCTGCCCATGCAGTCATGGGCTATCAGCAAAATGCATTCAGATCCCAGCAGTGCCAGCAGCAGTGTGAAAACATAGCTGTATTCTCTACCAAAGAGACAGATATCTGGGTTCTGTGAAAGAGATGAAATTCTTGCCTAAAGAGACATTGATTGTGACTTCCAGTGGAGATCTAGTGGGAAATAAAAGAGAACAAGAATTTTTCCAGCGCATGGAGAGACAGAGTGAAGGACACAAAAAATAGTTGGATTTGATATTATGATTCACCTTTCTTTCCTCTCGTCAACACATTGTTTGCCATCAACAAATTACATTTCCTCCCCTTTTACCTGGTGCTTCCCCCTGGCTTTTCATTAGCTGTCAATGAGAAGGAAGGTTGGTCTCATGGTTAAGATATAGTAATGGGGACTGGAATCCTGAGGCCTGGTTCTTCGTTTTGTAGTTCATGTATCTATCTATTTAGGTACTTACCTGGCCCTCCTCACCACAGGATCTGTATCTGTATCATCACAAAAAGAAAAGGAGTACTTGTGGCACCTTAGAGACTAACAAATTTATTAGAGCATAAGCTTTCGTGAGCTACAGCTCACTTCATCGGATGCATTTGGTGGAAAAAACAGAGGAGAGATTTATATACACACACACAGAGAACATGAAACAATGGGTTTATCATACACACTGTAAGGAGAGTGATCACTTAAGAAGAAAAGGAGTACTTGTGGCACCTTAGAGACTAACAAATTTATTAGAGCATAAGCTTTCGTGAGCTACAGCTCACTTCATCGGATGCTACTCTGAAACCTGTGATCACTTAAGATAAGCCATCACCAACAGCAGGGGGGGGAAGGAGGAAAACCTTTCATGGTGACAAGCAGGTAGGCTAATTCCAGCAGTTAACAAGAATATCAGAGGAACAGTGGGGGGTGGGGTGGGAGGGAGAAATACCATGGGGAAATAGTTTTACTTTGTGTAATGACTCATCCATTCCCAGTCTCTATTCAAGCCTAAGTTAATTGTATCCAGTTTGCAAATTAATTCCAATTCAGCAGTCTCTCGTTGGAGTCTGTTTTTGAAGCTTTTTTGTTGAAGTATAGCCACTCTTAGGTCTGTGATCGAGTGACCAGAGAGATTGAAGTGTTCTCCAACTGGTTTTTGAATGTTATAATTCTTGACGTCTGATTTGTGTCCATTCATTCTTTTACGTAGAGACTGTCCAGTTTGGCCAATGTACATGGCAGAGGGGCATTGCTGGCACATGATGGCATATATCACATTGGTAGATGCGCAGGTGAACGAGCCTCTGATAGTGTGGCTGATGTGATTAGGCCCTATGATGGTATCCCCTGAATAGATATGTGGACAGAGTTGGCAACGGGCTTTGTTGCAAGGATAGGTTCCTGGGTTAGTGGTTCTGTTGTGTGGTGTGTGGTTGCTGGTGAGTATTTGCTTCAGATTGGGGGGCTGTCTGTAAGCAAGGACTGGTCTGTCTCCCAAGATCTGAGAGAGCGATGGCTCGTCCTTCAGGATAGGTTGTAGATCCTTGATGATGCGTTGGAGGGGTTTAGTTGGGGGCTGAAGGTGATGGCTAGTGGCGTTCTGTTGTTTTCTTTGTTGGGCCTGTCCTGTAGTAGGTGACTTCTGGGTACTCTTCTGGCTCTGTCAATCTGTTTCTTCACTTCAGCAGGTGGGTACTGTAGTTGTAGGAATGCATGATAGAGATCTTGTAGGTGTTTGTCTCTGTCTGAGGGGTTGGAGCAAATGCGGTTATATCGTAGCGCTTGGCTGTAGTCAATGGATCGAGTGGTATGATCTGGATGAAAGCTAGAGGCATGTAGGTAGGAATAGCGGTCAGTAGGTTTCCGATATAGGGTGGTGTTTATGTGACCATCGCTTATTAGCACCGTAGTGTCCAGGAAGTGGATCTCTTGTGTGGACTGGTCCAGGCTGAGGTTGATGGTGGGATGGAAATTGTTGAAATCATGGTGGAATTCCTCAAGAGCTTCTTTTCCATGGGTCCAGATGATGAAGATGTCATCAATGTAGCGCAAGTAGAGTAGGGGCATTAGGGAACGAGAGCTGAGGAAGCGTTGTTCTAAGTCAGCCATAAAAATGTTGGCATACTGTGGGGCCATGCGGGTACCCATCGCAGTGCCGCTGATTTGAAGGTATACATTGTCACCAAATGTGAAATAGTTATGGGTCAGGACAAAGTCACAAAGTTCTGCCACCAGGTTAGCCGTGACAGTATCGGGGATACTGTTCCTGACGGCTTGTAGTCCATCTTTGTGTGGAATGTTGGTGTAGAGGGCTTCTACATCCATAGTGGCTAGGATGGTGTTTTTAGGAAGATCACCAATGGACTGTAGTTTCCTCAGGAAATCGGTGGTGTCTCGAAGATAGCTGGGAGTGCTGGTAACGAAGGGCCTGAGGAGGGAGTCTACATAGCCAGACAATCCTGCTGTCAGGGTGCCAATGCCTGAGATGATGGGGCGTCCAGGATTTCCAGGTTTATGGATCTTGGGTAGCAGATAGAATACCCCAGGTCCTGGCTCCAGGGGTGTGTCTGTGCGGATTTGTTCTTGTGCTTTTTCAGGGAGTTTCTTGAGCAAATGCTGTAGTTTCTTTTGGTAACTCTCAGTGGGATCAGAGGGTAATGGCTTGTAGAAAGTGGTGTTGGAGAGCTGCCTAGTAGCCTCTTGTTCATACTCTGACCTATTCATGATGACGACAGCACCTCCTTTGTCAGCCTTTTTGATTATGATGTCAGAGTTGTTTCTGAGGCTGTGGATGGCACTGTGTTCTGCATGGCTGAGGTTATGGGGTAAGCGATGCTGCTTTTCCACAATTTCAGCTCGTGCACGTCGGCGGAAGCAGTCTATGTAGAAATCCAGGCTGCTGTTTCGACCTTCAGGAGGAGTCCACCTAGAATCCTTCTTTTTGTAGTGTTGGCAGGAAGGTCTCTGTGGGTTAATATGTTGGTCAGAGGTGTTTTGGAAATATTCCTTGAGTCTGAGACGTC
Source organism: Dermochelys coriacea (assembly GCF_009764565.3). Classification (NCBI taxonomy): domain Eukaryota; kingdom Metazoa; phylum Chordata; order Testudines; family Dermochelyidae; genus Dermochelys; species Dermochelys coriacea. The sequence goes on from NC_050077.1 coordinate 39,912,109, forward strand.
GAAAATAGGATTCTAGGTCACCACAGAACTGTATCATGTTCGTGGGGGTGGAGGGGCAAAAGGAGAGGCCCCGAGATAGGACAGATTCTTCCGCTGGGCTAAGAGTATAGTTGGATAGATTAACAATATTGCTGGGTGGGTTACGGGAACCATTGTTGTGGCCCCTTGTGGCATATAGTAGTTTAGATAGCTTAGTGTCCTTTTTCTTTTGTAGAGAAGCAAAGTGTGTTTTGTAAATGGCTTGTCTAGTTTTTGTAAAGTCCAGCCACGAGGAAGTTTGTGTGGAAGGTTGGTTCTTTATGAGAGTATCCAGTTTTGAGAGCTCATTCTTAATCTTTCCCTGTTTGCTGTAGAGGATGTTGATCAGGTGGTTCCGCAGTTTCCTTGAGAGTGTGTGGCACAAGCTGTCAGCATATGTGCCACAGCTTGTGCCACACACTCTCAAGGAAACTGCGGAACCACCTGATCAACATCCTCTACAGCAAACAGGGAAAGATTAAGAATGAGCTCTCAAAACTGGATACTCTCATAAAGAACCAACCTTCCACACAAACTTCCTCGTGGCTGGACTTTACAAAAACTAGACAAGCCATTTACAAAACACACTTTGCTTCTCTACAAAAGAAAAAGGACACTAAGCTATCTAAACTACTATATGCCACAAGGGGCCACAACAATGGTTCCCGTAACCCACCCAGCAATATTGTTAATCTATCCAACTATACTCTTAGCCCAGCGGAAGAATCTGTCCTATCTCGGGGCCTCTCCTTTTGCCCCTCCACCCCCACGAACATGATACAGTTCTGTGGTGACCTAGAATCCTATTTTCGACGTCTCAGACTCAAGGAATATTTCCAAAACACCTCTGACCAACATATTAACCCACAGAGACCTTCCTGCCAACACTACAAAAAGAAGGATTCTAGGTGGACTCCTCCTGAAGGTCGAAACAGCAGCCTGGATTTCTACATAGACTGCTTCCGCCGACGTGCACGAGCTGAAATTGTGGAAAAGCAGCATCGCTTACCCCATAACCTCAGCCATGCAGAACACAGTGCCATCCACAGCCTCAGAAACAACTCTGACATCATAATCAAAAAGGCTGACAAAGGAGGTGCTGTCGTCATCATGAATAGGTCAGAGTATGAACAAGAGGCTACTAGGCAGCTCTCCAACACCACTTTCTACAAGCCATTACCCTCTGATCCCACTGAGAGTTACCAAAAGAAACTACAGCATTTGCTCAAGAAACTCCCTGAAAAAGCACAAGAACAAATCCGCACAGACACACCCCTGGAGCCAGGACCTGGGGTATTCTATCTGCTACCCAAGATCCATAAACCTGGAAATCCTGGACGCCCCATCATCTCAGGCATTGGCACCCTGACAGCAGGATTGTCTGGCTATGTAGACTCCCTCCTCAGGCCCTTCGTTACCAGCACTCCCAGCTATCTTCGAGACACCACCGATTTCCTGAGGAAACTACAGTCCATTGGTGATCTTCCTAAAAACACCATCCTAGCCACTATGGATGTAGAAGCCCTCTACACCAACATTCCACACAAAGATGGACTACAAGCCGTCAGGAACAGTATCCCCGATACTGTCACGGCTAACCTGGTGGCAGAACTTTGTGACTTTGTCCTGACCCATAACTATTTCACATTTGGTGACAATGTATACCTTCAAATCAGCGGCACTGCGATGGGTACCCGCATGGCCCCACAGTATGCCAACATTTTTATGGCTGACTTAGAACAACGCTTCCTCAGCTCTCGTTCCCTAATGCCCCTACTCTACTTGCGCTACATTGATGACATCTTCATCATCTGGACCCATGGAAAAGAAGCTCTTGAGGAATTCCACCATGATTTCAACAATTTCCATCCCACCATCAACCTCAGCCTGGACCAGTCCACACAAGAGATCCACTTCCTGGACACTACGGTGCTAATAAGCGATGGTCACATAAACACCACCCTATATCGGAAACCTACTGACCGCTATTCCTACCTACATGCCTCTAGCTTTCATCCAGATCATACCACTCGATCCATTGACTACAGCCAAGCGCTACGATATAACCGCATTTGCTCCAACCCCTCAGACAGAGACAAACACCTACAAGATCTCTATCATGCATTCCTACAACTACAGTACCCACCTGCTGAAGTGAAGAAACAGATTGACAGAGCCAGAAGAGTACCCAGAAGTCACCTACTACAGGACAGGCCCAACAAAGAAAACAACAGAACGCCACTAGCCATCACCTTCAGCCCCCAACTAAACCCCTCCAACGCATCATCAAGGATCTACAACCTATCCTGAAGGACGAGCCATCGCTCTCTCAGATCTTGGGAGACAGACCAGTCCTTGCTTACAGACAGCCCCCCAATCTGAAGCAAATACTCACCAGCAACCACACACCACACAACAGAACCACTAACCCAGGAACCTATCCTTGCAACAAAGCCCGTTGCCAACTCTGTCCACATATCTATTCAGGGGATACCATCATAGGGCCTAATCACATCAGCCACACTATCAGAGGCTCGTTCACCTGCGCATCTACCAATGTGATATATGCCATCATGTGCCAGCAATGCCCCTCTGCCATGTACATTGGCCAAACTGGACAGTCTCTACGTAAAAGAATGAATGGACACAAATCAGACGTCAAGAATTATAACATTCAAAAACCAGTTGGAGAACACTTCAATCTCTCTGGTCACTCGATCACAGACCTAAGAGTGGCTATACTTCAACAAAAAAGCTTCAAAAACAGACTCCAACGAGAGACTGCTGAATTGGAATTAATTTGCAAACTGGATACAATTAACTTAGGCTTGAATAGAGACTGGGAATGGATGAGTCATTACACAAAGTAAAACTATTTCCCCATGGTATTTCTCCCTCCCACCCCACCCCCCACTGTTCCTCTGATATTCTTGTTAACTGCTGGAATTAGCCTACCTGCTTGTCACCATGAAAGGTTTTCCTCCTTCCCCCCCCTGCTGTTGGTGATGGCTTATCTTAAGTGATCACTCTCCTTACAGTGTGTATGATAAACCCATTGTTTCATGTTCTCTGTGTGTGTGTATATAAATCTCTCCTCTGTTTTTTCCACCAAATGCATCCGATGAAGTGAGCTGTAGCTCACGAAAGCTTATGCTCTAATAAATTTGTTAGTCTCTAAGGTGCCACAAGTACTCCTTTTCTTTTTGCGAATACAGACTAACACGGCTGCTACTCTGAAACCTGTATCATCACAACAGTCCTGTGAGCAGGGCTGGATTAATTTAGCACTGGGCCCTAGATGACCATGGGGTTACACTGATGCTCAAGTTTGTGTCTCTGCCTTCCTCCCACCCCCTGAATATGGTCCCTAAGCACATGCCTAGTTTGCCTGAGTGTTACCTGAGTGTTAATCCAGCCCTGTATGTGAGGTAGGGGAGGGTTATCCCCCGTTTACACACAGGTAATTGAGGCAAGGTGTCCGTTAAGTAATATACCCAAGGCTGCACAGAAAGTCAGCGGCAGAGCTGGGAATTCAAGCCAGGTCTCTGGAGGCACAGGTCACTGCTCTTCTCATTAGACCAACCTTCTACCCGATCTGAACAGTAACAATTTACGCTCACTTTGCACCGGGGTAGACAACTGGGCATGAAAGCTTATGCTCTAATAAATGTGTTAGTCTCTGAGGCCTGGTCTACACTAGGAGTTGAGGTCGAATTTAGAAGCATTAAATCGATTTAACCCTGCACCCATCCACACGATGAAGTCCTTTTTTTCAACTTAAAGGGCTCTTAAAATCGATTTCTTTACTCCAACCCCGACAAGGGGATTAGCGCTGAAATTGGCATTGCCAGGTCGAATTTGGGGTAGTGTGGACGCAATTCGACGGTATTGGCCTCCGGGAGCTATCCCAGAGTGCTCCATTGTGACCGCTTTGGACAGCACTCTGACCTCAGATGCACTGGCCAGGTAGATAGGAAAAGGCCTGCGAACTTTTGAACCTCATTTCTTGTTTGGCCAGCGTGGCAAGCTGCAGGTGAGTGCAGAGATCATCATCAGACGTAACCATGCAGAACTCATCAGCAGAGGTGACCATGATGGAGTCCCAGAATTGCAAAAGAGCTCCAGCATGGACTGAATGGGAGGTACGGGATCTGATCACTGTATGCGGAGATGAATCCGTGCTATCAGAACTCCATTCCAGTTTTTGAAATGCCAAAACATTTGTCAAAATCTCCGAGGGCATGAAGGACAGAGGCCATAACAGGGACCTGAAGCAGTGCTGCGTGAAACTTAAGGAGCTGAGGCAAGCCTACCAGAAAACCAGAGAGGCGAACGGCCGCTCCCGGTCAGAGCCCCAAACATGCTGCTTATATGATGAGCTGCATGCCATTTTAGGGGGTTCAGCCACCACTACCCCAACCCTGTGCTTTTACTCCATCAATGGAATTGGAGGCAACACGGAAGCAGGTTTTGGGGACGAGGAAGATGATGAGGAGGAGGTTGAAGATAGCTTACAGCAAGCAAGCGGAGAAACTGGTTTTCCCAACAGCTAGGAACTGTTTCTCACCCTGGACCTGGAGCCAGTACTTCCCAAACCCATCCAAGGCTGCTTCCAGGACCTGCCAGGTGGAGAAGGGACCTCTGGTGAGTGTACCTTTTTAAATAGTATACATGGTTTAAAAGCAAGCGTGTTTAATGATTAATTTGCCCTGGCATTGGCGGCCAGTACAGCTACTGGAAAAGTCTGTTAACATGTCTGGGGATGGAGCAGAAATCCTCCAGAGACAACTCCATAAAGCTCTCCTGGATGTACTCCCAAAGCCTTTGCAAAAGGTTTCTGGGGAGGGCAGCCTTATTCCATCCACCATGTTAGGACACTTTACCACGCCAGGCCAGTAGCACATAGTCAGGAATCACTGCAGAACAAAGCATTGCAGAATATGTTTGCTGGAGTTCAAACAACATCCATTCTTTATCTTTCTGTGTTATCCTCAGGAGAGTGATATCATTCATATATCATTCAACCCTAGTTGAAATAGGGTGCTTTTCTTAAGGGGGCATTCAGAGGTACCAGTTCCTGCTGGGCTGTTTGCCTGTGGCTGAACAGAAATGTTCCCTGCTGTTAGCCACACGGTGGGGGGAGGCAAAATGTGACCTTGTAATGAAAGCACATGCGCTATGTACGTAATGTTAACAGCAAGGTTTACCGTGAAACAGTGTATCCATTGTTCTATAAAATATGTCTTTTTAAATACCACTGTCCCTTTTTTTCTCCACCAGCTGCATGTGTTTCAAGGATCTCAGTATCTTCTCCTTCCCAGAGGCTAGCAAAGATTAGAAGGTGAAAAAAAGGCAGTCGTGATGAAATGTTCTCTGAGCTCATGCTGTCCTCCCACACTGACAGAGCACAGATGAATGTGTGGAGGCAGACAATGTCAGAGTGCAGGAGAGCACAACATGAACGCGAGGAGAGGTGGTGGGCTGAAGAGAGTAAGTGGCGGGCTGAAGAGAGGGCTGAAGATGCTAGGTGGCAGCAGTGTGATGACAAGAAGCAGGATTCAATGCTGAGGCTGCTGGAGGATCAAACTAATATGCTCCAGCATATGGTTGAGCTGCAGAAAAGGCAGCTGGAGCACAGACGGCCACTACAGCCCCTGTGTAACTAATCACCCTCCTCCCCAAGCTCCATAGCCTCCTCACTCAGATGCCCAAGAATGGGGTGGGGGGGCCTCCAGCCACCCAGCCACTCCACCCCAGAGGATTGCCCAAGCAACAGAAGGCTGGCATTCAATAAGTTTTAAATTTTTTAAGTTTTTAAGTTTTAAAGTGCAGTGTGGCCTTGCCCTTCCCTCCTCCCCCACCCCTCCTGGGCTACCTTGGCAATTATCTCCCTATTTGTGTGATGAATTAATAAAGAATGCATGAATGTGAAGCAACAATGACTTTATTGCCTCTGCAAGTGGTGATTGAAGGGGGGAGGGGAGGGCGGTTGGCTTACAGGGAAGTAGAGTGAACGGGGGGAGGGGGTCATCAAGGAGAAACAAACAGAATTGTTACACCGTAGCCTGGCCAGTCATGAAACTGGTTTTCAAAGCTTCTTTGATGTGCACCGCGCCCTCCTGTGCTCTTCTAACCGCCCTGGTGTCTGGCTGCGCATAACCAGTGGCCAGGCGATTTGCCTCAACCTCCTACCTTGCCATAAACATCTCCCCCTTACTCTCACAGATATTATGGAGTGCACAGCAAGCAGTAATAACAATGGGAATATTGGTTTCGCTGAGGTCTAAGCGAGTCAGTAAACTGCGCCAGCGTGCTTTTCAACATCCAAATGCACATTCTACCACCATTCTGCACTTGCTCAGCCTGTAGTTGAACAGCTCCTGACTACTGTCCAGGCTGCCTGTGTATGGCTTCGTGAGCCATGGCATTAAGGGGTAGGCTGGGTCCCCAAGAATAATTATAGGCATTTCAACATCCCCAATGGTTATTTTCTGGTCTGGGAAGAAAGTCTCTTCCTGCAGCTTTTGAAATAGACCAGAGTTCCTGAAGATGCGAGTGTCATGTACCTTTCCCTGCCATCCCACGTTGATGTTGGTGAAATGTCCCTTGTGATCCACCAGTGCTTGCGGCACTATTGAAAAGTACCCCATGCGGTTTATGTATTCGCTGGCTTGGTGCTCCGGTGCCAAGATAGGATATGGGTTCTGTCTATCGCCCCATCACAGTTAGGGAATCCCATTGCAGCAAAGCCATCCACTATGATCTGCACATTTCCCAGACTCACTACCCTTGATATCAGCAGATCTTTGATTGTGTTGGCTACTTGCATCACAGCAGCCCCAACAGTAGATTTGCCCACTCCAAATTGATTCCCGACTGACCGGTAGCTGTCTGGCGTTGCAAGCTTCCACAGGGCTATTGCCACTCGCTTCTCAACTGTGAGAGCTGCTCTCATCTTGGTATTCTGGCGCTTCAGGGCAGAGGAAAGCAAGTCACAAAGTTCCATGAAAGTGCCCTTACGCATGCGAAAGTTTTGCAGCCACTGGGAATTGTCCCAGACCTGCAACATGATGCAGTCCCACAAGTCTGTGCTTGTTTCCCAGGCCCAGAATCGGCGTTCCACCATATGAGCCTGCCCCATTAGCACCATGATGCCCATATTGCCAGGGCCCGTGGTTTGAGAGAAGCCTGTGTCCATGTCCTCATCACTCTTGTCACTGCGCTGATGTTGCCTACTCGCCCAGTTTCGCTTTGCCAGGTTCTGATGCTGCATATACTGCTGGATAATGCATGTGGTGTTTAATGTGCTCCTAATTGCCAAAGTGATCTGAATGGGCTCCACGCTTGCTGTGGTATGGCGTCTGCATGGAAAAAAGGTGCGGAATGATTGTCTGCCATTGCTCTGACAGAGGGAGGGGCGACTGACGACATGGCTTACAGGGTTGGCTTACAGAGAATTAAAATCAACAAAGGGGGTGGCTTTACATCAAGGAGAAACAAAAACAACTCTCACACAGAATGGCCCCCTCAAGGATTGAACTCAAAACCCGGGGTTTAGCAGGCCAATGCTCAACCCAATGAGCTAGCCCTCCTCCAAGTATTCCAGGCAGGACTCAATCTCCATTAAACTTTTCAAGGTGCCCTTGACAGACCTCACTGAAATGATTGTCGGCTGTTGATTTCACGGAGGGAGAGAGGGAGGAGCAAATGAATACAAAACAAATCTGGTCTATTTCTTGTTTTGATCCACTCCATCTATCTTTTACATCTTAGGCTGGCAGCAGACAGTGCAGTAGGACTGCTAGCCAGTCTCATCTCCTGGCTGCTCAGCAGAAGACGGTGCAATACGACTGCCGGCAGGACTAAAGAGAATGACCTGGTCGAGTCACTCCTATTTATGTCTCGGCGCCCATGTCTGCCCAGATGCTCCTGACCAACCTCACCAAGGTGGCCAAGAGCATCTAGGACATGATGACGATGGTTATCAGGCCTATTGCACCATCTGCTGCCACAAGACAATGAGCTGCTGCTGTGTAGCAATGCAGTACTGCGTCTGCAAGCACCCAGGAGACGTATGGTGACAGTGAGCTGAGCGAGCTCCATGCTTGCCTTGGTATGGCGTCTGCACAGGTAACCCAGGAAAAAAGGCATAAAACGATTGTCTGCCGTTGCTTTCTCGGATGGAGGGAGGGCCTGACGACATGTACCCAGAATCACTCGTGACAATGTTTTTGCCCCATTAGGCATTGGGATCTCAACCCAGAATTCCAATGCGTGGCGGAGACTGCGGGAACTGTGGGATAGCTACCCACAGTGCAACACTCCGGAGGTTGACGCTAGCCTCGGTACTGTGGAAGCACTCCGCCGAGTTAAATGCACTTAATGCACTTAGAGCTTTTTGTGTGGGGACACACACAATCAACTATATAAAAAGGATTTCTAAAAAAATGACTTCTATAAATTTGACCTAATTTTGTAGTGTAGACATAACGAGGAGTCCTTGTGGCACCTTAGGGTGTTTTTGCAGATACAGACTAACATGGCTGCTACTCTGAAACCTGGGCAACAGAGACTCTGGCCAATAGGTTCTATTCCTTGCTCTGCCATGGACTTCCCCTGAGACCCTGAATGATCATTGGATCTCTCTGTGACTCAGCTCACCATCTGTAAAAAGGGAAGAATATGTCCCTATTTCACAGAAAATGCTCACCAAAACAGTCTCGGAATGGAAAATGCAGTTTTGTCAAAACCAAAACGTTTTGCAGGAACGTTACAAGATCAATGACATTTCTGACAGCAGTCTCAATACCTTGTTTCAATCCTCATTTTGATTCAATGCTGTCAAATATTTTGTAGTGTACTAAAATATTAATACTATTAATATACATATTATAGTGATTATATTTAATATTAAATATGATACCTTGTATTATAATGTTTTGACATTATGAAAATTAAATGTTTTGATAATTCCAAATAAAGTTTTGTTAGTATTTTTGTTCCAGGGGAAGTTTTGAAATTTTTGCTTTTCATTCTGAGTCAGGACAAAATCCAATTTCAGAAGGTCAGAATTTCCTGCAGAATGAAAACTCCAGATTTCAGCCCACTCTTCCTGTAAACTCTTTGGGACTGCGACTGTCTGTCATACTGTGTCTGCACAGTTGCGTCTAACACAATGGGGCCTGTGACATTGTACTCCATATGCTTTAAGAAAATAGGATTATAAATGTGAATATGATGTAACTGGAATATGCTTTATGCAAAAGATCTCTTGTAAGGTATCATTACAAAGCTTATAATCTACTGAGTGTGTTCATCCTATTTGTTTGCATATATTATTTCTATGTCTGGAGTTAGGGGAATAAGATATAAACTTGTATTACTAATGTAAACATATTAAGTGGAAGTTATTAAGGGTGCTTCAGGATCAATGAACTGTAAATGGCTCTGTTTACTTGCAAACCTTCCTGTATACCTGTGAGCCAGCCCAGGAAGAAATGGAGGCTGTGGTCTCACAGGACATGTGATCACGTCACATGATACTGGAATCCATCTTAAATCTGGTTGTGATGTTATTGACAGAATCTGTAACTGTATAGATTGCTGTTGCAACCACTGTTACATATTTTCAGCAAATATTGTATAAAGGTTGTTGTGTGAGGGGTCTATGGAGAGGTTATGGTTTGCTAGTTATGATTATGCTGTATATATGTGTGTCTCATTTTTGTAGTTGAAGTTATGAATATTGGCTCTATACTGTCTGTAGTTCAAACTTATGCTGTGCTTCTGGGTGACACCCCAGACAAGTTGGTGTCAGCTCTGCCTAGCCTGCTTGATGGCCCATTAAGGACCACCAGCTATACAACTGACCCATTGAGAGAAGGCAGATACGCCTTGTGACTCAGCAAAGTATGCAGGGACTTGCCCATATGACTCCAAACTCCATTTTGCTGTAATTTTCCACAGTAAGAACAAAGAGGTGCTCTTACACCTGGAAAAGACTATAAAAGCCTGATGCCTCATCTCCATCTTGTCTTCAGTCCTGCTTCTTACCTCTGGATGAAGTTTGCTACACTGAAGCTTTGAACAAAGGACTGAAAGATCCATCCCAGCTGTGGATGTATTCCAGAGACTTGATTTGAACCTGCAGTTTATTCCATCACCGCTAGAAGCCTGAACCAAGAACTTTGCCATTACTGTATGTAATTGATTCCATTTAACCAATTCTAGCTCTCATCTATATCTTTTTCCTTTTATGAATAAACCTTTAGATTTTCGATTCTAAAGGATTGGCAATAGCGTGATTTGTGGGTAAGATCTGATTTGTATATTGACCTGAGTCCTTTGGGACCAGGAATACCTTTTTTCTTTTACTGGTGTTTTGGTTTTCATAACTATTTGTCCCCATAATGAATGGCACTGGTGGTGATACTGGGAAACTGGAGTGTTTAAGGGAATTGCTTGTGTGATTTGTGGTTAGCCAGTGGGGTAAAACCAAAGTCCTCTCTGTCTATCTGGTTAAATGGAATCAATTACATACAGTAATAGGGAACTGGGTATCTGGGTGCTGGAGAGGTAACCTGCTGAGCTGTTTTTGGTTGAAGTCTGCAGCTTTGGGGGCGTGGCCCAGACCCTGAGTTGCAGAAGGCTAGCATGTCTGGCTTAACAAGACAGTATTCTGGAGTCCCAAGCTGGCAGGGAAAACGGGCTCAGAGGTCATTTCAGCACATCAGGTGACAATTTCAAGGGGATCTCTGTGACCGAACCTGTCACAGAGCCCTTATCTCAGTAAGGACTTCTGGGCATAACTGCAATAATAAATACTGTAGTAGCTATAATAATAAGCGCAGCTCAAATAACCCTGACACTTCCCAGGAAGCTTCCAGCATTCCAGTGGCTCAGGGACAGTGGTGAAAGGGTTAATAGCTAGAGCATACAGATGTAGAGTACCTGGCTTCCTAACCTCCTTGAGAGCATTATGCTGAAGGACTGAAATTCAAAGCTTTTGAAATGAAGGGTGAGGCAGATCGAAGGGTGTAAAGAGACATAAAAAGAGAAGGGGGCCCTTGTATGGATCAAACAAGGATGATTGATGTTCCTCTTGGACGGAGGGGGTTCTCAATTCCATCTCAACCCCAGCCCCCACCTCCCACAGACAATGACCAACACCCCGACATTCCAGCTAGGTCATGTCAATGACAGGGAACAGTTCAGACAAAGATTACCCCACACTGAGATGCAATACCCCAAATAGCCTACCCACACCCACACACCAAAAACCAAACAGCCTTCCCTGGCCCCACAAGCCATACCCCACACAGCCAACCCCACTCCCACAGACAGTTTACCCTGATCCCACACAACATACCCCAGACAGCCTAACCCACCCACACACCATACCCCAGACAGCCTACTCCATCTCCACACACCAGACCCCAGACAGCCCATCCTACCCCCACCCCACAGTACTCCAGACAGCCTACCCTACAATCATACACCATACCCCAGACACCCTTACCCACCCTACAAACCATACCCCAGACAGCCTACCTTTCTCCGACACACCATGACCCAGCCTACCCACACCACACAACATATCCCAGACAGCCTATCCTGCTCCCACACACCATACCCCTGATAGGCTACTCTGCCCCCACACATCATACCCCAGACAGACTACCCCCACACACCATACAGTGAACAGCCTACCTTACCCCCCCACACCAATCCACCAGACAGTCTACCCTGCTCCCACACACCATAGCCCTGACAGCCTATCCTGCCCCCCCACACCATACCCCGGCAGCTTAGCCCACTCACACACACCATACCCTAGACAGGTTTCAGAGTAGCAGCCGTGTTAGTCTGTATTCGCAAAAAGAAAAGGAGTACTTGTGGCACCTTAGAGACTAACAAATTTATTTGAGCATAAGCTTTCGTGAGCTACAGCTCACTTCATCGACAGCCTACCTTTCTCTGACACACCCATGACCCAGCCTCCCCACCCCACACCCATATCCCAGACAGCCTATCCTGCTCCCACAACCATACAACTAACAGCCTACTCCACCCCCACACACCATATCCCAGACAGCCTACCCCACACACCATGCCACTACACCAGACAGCTTACCCTGCCCACACACCACCTTCACATGCCATTCCCCAGACAGCCTTCCCCACCCCCATACACGGCACCCCAGATAGCCTATCCAACTCAAAAACCACAACCCAGGCAGCCTACCTGCCCCCACACTCCAGACCCAGACAGCTTACATGCCCCCACATATTACCTCCACATGCAATACCCAAGAGAGCCTACCCTACCCCCACACATCATACCCCAGACAGACAGCCCCACTCTCACAGGCCATACCCCAGACAGTTTACCCTGCATCCACACAACATATTCCAGCCTAACCCACCCCCCCACACCACAACCCAGACAGCCTACCCAGCCCTCACACAACACACCACAGACAGCCTACTCTGTTCCCATACAACACACCACAGACAGCCTATCCTGTTCCCACACACCATACCCAAGAGATCTTTCCTCACCCCCACACACCATACCCCAGCCTACCACAACCCCACACATCACAATCCAGACAGACTACCCTGCCCCAACACAACACAATCCAGACAGCCTACACCCTTCCCACATACCATATGCTAGACAGTTTACTTTGCCCACAGACACCATACCCCAGAGATCTTACCCCGCTCCCTCACACCAAAACCCAGACAGCCTACCCTGCCCCAACACACCATATCCTAGACAGTCTACCCTGCTATCACACAACACAACCCAGACAGTCTACCCTGTTATCACACACCACATGCCAGACAGCTTACTCCACCCCTACACACAATACCCCAGAGATCTTACCACGCCTCCACACACCATACCCTAGACAGCCTTCCTGCCATTACACACCATACCCCAGCCAGCCTACCCTGCCCCCACACACTACAACCCAGATAGTACTCCCTGCCCCCAAGTACCATATCCCGACATCCTACCCCGCTGCCACCCACAATAACCCCGACAGCCTACCCTGCCCCCACACACCATAACCGAGACATACCACCCCGCCCCCACACACCATTCTCTAGACAGCCTACATGCCTTCAGACACCATACCCCAGAGAGCCTACCATGCTCCCACACGATATCCCAGTCTACTCTGCCCCCGACAACATACCCCAAAGAGACTAACCGCCCTCACATACCATATCCTAGATAGCCTACCCCGCTCCCACACACCATACCCCTGACACCCTACCCTGTCCCCACACATCATACCCCAGAGAGTCTACCCACCTCCACATGCCATATCCCAAACAGCCTACCCCAGCCTGACACACCAAACCCAGACATCCTGTCCACCCCCCACACACCACAACCCAGACAGCCTACCCCACCCCCACACACTATACCCTAGACAGCCTACCTCCATTAGACACTATACCCCAGACAGTTTATCCTGGCCCTGCACTCCATACTCCCGACAGCCTACCCTGCCCCCATACAGCATACACCAGACAGCCTACCCCACCCCTCTGTGACTTTGCACCCCATAATGCTTTATAGAAATATTCCTATAAGTGTAAATATGACATGACTTGAATATGTTTTATGCTAGATATGCCATGTAACACATCTTTGCAAAGGTTATGTTCAACTGAATGTATTCATCCTATTTGTATGCATGTACCATTTTTATATCTGAAGTTATGAGCATTGGCTCTATGCTTGTATTTAAAGTGTTTGCTATAGGAAGCACATAAGGCAGATTTGGTCAACATAGTGTGAAGGAGTTATTCAAGTAATTGGAAGTACTTAGCTAACAATGGACCTTGAGAGACACCAATCCACATCTGAGCTTTCCTGGAAACGTTTAAACTAACATGTAAACAGTGGCATTGGCCTGTAAAGAACTGAGTCATGCATGGACATGTGACTTGCCCATGTGATTCCAAAACTCCATCTTGTAGCTGTGATTCTGCACAGGAGAACACAAGGGGATTCCACCCACAAGAGAAAGACTATATAAGGCCCTGGGAAACCCCTCCATTTTGTCTTCAGCTGGCTCAGAAGATAGCCTCTCCACCCCAAAGAGATGCCTGAAAGAAACTGGAACAAAGGACAGTAACTACAGGGGTGTGAGTGATTGCTGGACCAGACTAGAAAGAAGTCAAAGAAACTTATTGGAACATCTCTGAGAGTGAGATTTACCTACATTTAGTTTCTTACTGTATTAGGCTTAGATTTGCATGTTTTATTTTATTTTGCTTGGTAACTTACTTCGTTCTGTCTGTCTATTACTTAAAACCACTTAAATCCTACTTTTTATATTTAATAAAATCAATTTTTACTTATTAATTAACCCAGAGCAAATAATTAATTCTTGGGGGAGCAAACAGCTGTGCATATCTCTCCAGCAGTGTTGTAGAGGGCAAACAGTTTATGAGTTTACCCTGTATAAGCTTTATACAGATTAAAACGGATTTATTTGGGCTTTGGATCCCTTTGGGAACTGGGTATCTGGGTGTTGGAGACAGGAGAACTTCTTAAGCTGTTTTCAGTTAAGCCTGCAGCTTTTGGGGGAAGTGGTTCAGACCTGGGTCTGTGTTTATAGCAAGCTAGTGTGTCTGGCACAATCAGGCAAGATACTGAAGTCCCAAGCTGCCAGGGAAAACGGGCCTAGAGATAGTCTCAGCACATCAGGTGGCAGTCCCAAGGGGGTTTCTGTGACCCGAACGGTCACACTCTCCACACCATACCCCATACAACTGTTATCACACACAAAATACCCAAGACTGCTGTACCTTCTTCAACACACCACAGGCATACACACACATTACCTCAGACAGCCATACTCCTCCTCACACTGCTGCAGGCAGCCCTAACCTTCCTCCTTCATATAGCCACTGCCCCAGACAGCTACACCCCATCACCACTCGAGAGAGGTGTACACACACACACACACCCTTTCCCCCCAGAGACCTTTACACACACTCCTCCCCCCATAGCTGTACACACACACCCCTGACTCTGGAGAGCAGTACACACACACACGCCCCTCACCCCAGGGAGATGTACACACACACAAATACTCTTCACCCCAGAACGCTGTACACACACTCCTCACTCCAGAGATCTACACACACACACCTATCTCTCATCCCAGAGAGGTGTACCTCCTACCTACACACTATTCAGGAGAGCTGCCCCCATCACCACCCAGCAACTCCCAGACAGCCATACAGACACACACACACATGCTGCCAGAGAACCATCCCAGATGGAGACCATCCCAGGAAGTCATACCCTGATTGAGGCCCACACACTCCTACCACCCCAGAGAACAATACCCACACACAAACCATATACACGACCAGAGATCAAAAGACATACAGACCATACCCCCCTCCACACAGCCACATACACATGCCAACACAGTGACAGACACGGACATACAAGGTTCACCACAGACAAACCACGCATGCACCACCACAAATAGGTATAGAAAGACATGCACAAGCCCCTCAAGCCACCCCGGAGAGTCAGTCTCTCACTCTCTCTTGCGCACACATGCACACAAAACCACCACCACAGATAATTGCATGCACACAAGCATCATCCCAGGGAAATGGAAAATGGGCAGCTTTATTTAGGCTAAACTGACCCCGAGTCGGCGCCCCAATCTGAGAAAGACTATTGATGGCTGAGGAAGAAAGAGAAAGGTTAAACGCAGGACTACTCTCCTGCCTTCTCCCTTCAGCCCCCAAAGAGAGGTGACAGCTGCAAGCAGCTAGCGATTGGAATAAAAGGGAAGGTAATCATAGGATGCAACATACTGTGACTAACAGGTCTGCGGCTGCAGAATGAAGGGACAGCGATGGAGTCTGACTGAAGAAGAACAGGCCGCACGCCCACTCACCCACAGCAGTGCCAAGCAGAGATCTGGGCGAGGATGCCTATCCAGGCAGCCGCCTCCATTACGCAACAGCCTGTGCAGGACACAGAGAGGGCAGCTTTCCATGGATCCTGGGAATTATCCCCAAGTCACTTTCTTAAATTCTGTGCAGAATGAAAGTAAGTAAAGAGCCAAGAGGTCTTCCCAAGGGGACAGAAGTACACACACAATGGGCCTGATCCTGCAGTTGGATCTGCATGTTGGAGCCCCAGACATCCACCAAACTCAGTGGGGCTGCATGGGGCACAGATACACCCACCTGGATCCCATGGCGGGATCCCATACCAACTGCCTTATTATTCCTTCTAGAAAAACGGTCCTATAAACACACTCGGACACCATAGTGACGGGTGCAATGTTACTAAAATAAATCTTTGGTTCAAAGATTATTAATTCAACCTGATTGTCTCATAGCTCAGATAAAGACCAGCCTTCACACAATAAAAGACATTTCTCTTTTAGGAGGGCTACAATTTCAGCTGTTCATGCCCAGCCACTTGGAATGGAGAGCTGTTAAAAAAAAGTCTAAAGATTTATTTTCTTCAATATAATTGCAAAAGTCTATTTTGCTCATTGTCCTCATGCTCAAAAACCTTTAAGCCATTTTTGCTCAAGCATTCCAGGGACCAGACCTAGAGAATTTCCACCCAAGAGATAAATGTTTCAGATAAGTACAAGCAGCTGAAAACAGAAACCATATGCCTCCTTAATTCTATGAATCTTAACTGTTGCTTCTCTGAGAACGTTAACATTTATAATAAACATATTTTCATAGGTTCACAGATTTTAAATCCATGAGGAATTATTATGATTATCTTGTCTTACTTCCTGTATAACATAGGCCAGAGAATTTCATCCAGCTGTTCCTGCACTGAGCACAATAACTTGTAAAGAAAGAAAGTGGGAAAACACTAGCAAAGCAGATGCTCTGCAAACAAAATAAATGGAAGGGGCACCAGCTGATAAGTGCTGTGCATTAATAAAGCTTACTCCAGGGTTGTCCTGGAGTCTCCAGGAATTAAAGATGAATCTTTAATTCAGTGGTTCTTAACCTTTACTGCAGCCTGCACCCCTTTGGTTCTCAAAATATGTTATAGAATCATAGACTTTAAGATCAGAAGGGACCATTATGATTGTCTAGTCTGATCTCCTGCACAATGCAGGCTACAGAATCTCACCCACCCACTCCTGTAAGAAACCCCTAACCTATGTCTGAGCTATTGAAGTCCTCAAATCGTGGTTTAAAGACTTCAAGGTGCAAAGAATCCTCCAGCAAGTGACCGGTGCCTCATGCTGCAGAGGAAGGCAAAAAAACCCCATGCCAATCTGCCCAGGGGGAAAATTCTTTCCCAACCCCAAATATGGCGATCAGCTAAACCCTGAGCATGTGAGCAAGACTCACCAGCCAGATACCCAGGAAAGAATTCTCTTTAGTAACTCAGATCCCATCCCATTTAACATACCATCATAGGCCAACGCTAATAGTTGAAGATCAATTAATTGCCAAAATTAGGCTACCCCATCATATCATCCCTTCCATAAACTTATCAAGCTTAATCTTGAAGCCAGATACGTCTTTTTCCCCCACTGCTCCCCTTGGAAGGCTGTTCCAGAACTTCACTCCTCTGATAGTTAGAAACCTTCGTCTAATTTCAAGTCTAAACTTCCTAATGGCCAGTTTATATCCATTTGTTCTTGTGTCCACATTGGTACTGAGCTTAAATAATTCTTCTTGCACCCCTTATAAAAAAATCATTGAAGTAGGTCACTTCTTTAAACCTAGATATATTTTTTGTTTGTATATTGCAGAAATCATTAAGAAATGTATGTTAATATATACATAGGTTTGATTAAACAAAGTAGTTGTACTTGCGTGCCTAATTTGTGTTTTCGATGATTTACCTTCTAAAAAATCTGGCATGTCTCGCACCCCCAGAAAGGGCATCTCGCACCCCCAGGGGGTGCATGCACCCCAGGTAAGAACCACTGCTTTAATTAAAGACTATATCATGTGATGAAACTTCTAGGAATACATCCAACCCAAATTGGCAATCCTACACTTATATCCTATAGGATTTGTCTCCGTGCTGACATCAAACTGGAGTGAATTTCATTACGGGGAATTTATCTGTAGGGTAAGGAGGAAATTTGCATACTCTGTCCCTTCCACACCTGTCCCCTGGCTCTAAACTTTCCTTAAGGGCCTGATCCAAAGCCCACTGAAATCAGCAGGAATCTTTCCATGGACTTCAACGGGCTTTGGATCAAGCCATTACCTTCTTAACCAGGAAATACATTTCCCCCCTTCTTGGTCTGTTTCTTACTACCACTTGCTAAATATGTGAGGACACAGAAGTAGCTGGCTCCTTCTACTGTGACCCTGGTTCTCAGAGGGAGATCTTCCTGAGGCCTTTCCAAGCTCAGAGAGTTTCATCACTAGATCGGGGGGCGGGGGCTGTGAATGCCAGTGCAAAAGCCTGTGAAACTCTTCCAACCACCCTGCCTAAAACCACAGCAAACTGTACAGCAGAACTAGGGGGGAGGGAGGATAGGCAAGGCAGCATGGACCCAGCCATGGAACACTTAGGCCATATTACTATGTAGCTGTCTCACAAGGGGGTATAGTGAGGACTCATCCAGGCCTGCAGAGCACTTTGAAGATGTGACGTGCCACGTAAGAGCTCAGTATGTTAGTATTAGGAACCCAGGGCTGTGTGAACAGCGAGGTAAGAGCATCCCCCCAGAGAACTCTGTCTCCAAGCAGGGATGCACACATTCAGGACTTCACTCTCCATCTTTACAATTGGCCACAGGGGCTTCCAAAGGCTCTGGAATTTCCCTTATTGGCCGTGCTGCAGCAGATTGCCCTAGTGAGAACATCTGTCCTGGAGACAACTGGGCTCCCCCACTCCACTTTCCAGATTGGAAAACTTTGGCTGTTGTAATTTTCAATCTTGGGAATTGCTCTGCAATTCCCATGTGTTGCCCTTAGGATGCTACCTATGCCCCAGATGTGCAGCAGCTGAGTGTGGTGGTGATCTGACCCCCACATGGTTATGTGCCAGCAGGAAAGGAGGCTTTCTAGCCACTCTGGGTGGTTCTGTCTACACTGCAATTAAAGAGCTGCTAGTCCAGGTCAGCTGGCTCAGACTGAGGGGCTATAAAATTGCAGGGTAGACATCTGGGCTCAGGTTAGACCTTGTGTTCTGTGAGGGGGAGGCTCAGAGTTATGGCTCCAGCCCCCGAATGCCTACATTGCTATTTTTTTGCCTACGTTGCAGTCCGAGCCCCACGAACCAAAACCAGCTGACCTGGGCTCTGAGACTTGGGGCTGTGGGTTTTTTATCGCAGTGGAGACATACCCAGTATGTCTACACAGCAGGCTAAGCATAGGCTCTGACTCAAGTTTGAGCCCTTCCATCCACATACAGATCAGTCTGAGTTGGGTCAGCAAGCATGCAGGACTCGGGTCTCAGGACCCTGCTAAGAGGGTGGGTCAGCACCAGAGTCCTGCTGAGACTCTGGTCCAAACCCTGTCATTTTGCAATGTGGACATAGGTCGAGCTGCAGATCCATGCCAGAAGGTCTGTGTGGTGCAGTTTAGACATGTTAGCATGGCTGTGAGACACAGATCCAGCAACGGTAAACCCAGGTTTACATTGCTGTGCAGTGCAGATATACTCTGAGAGGCCGGATCTCTTTCGAGAAGTAAGGTTCACCCATGCAGGGGGATTCTGCTTCCAGTTTGAGCTCCAAGCCCAGTAGCCTACCTCTTGTTGCTGCCTGCTGCCTCCAGCTAGGAATAGCAAGGAGACAGGTGACATTTTGAGCCAAAGACATGGATAAGGCAGGGAACTGGCAGTGACTCTGTGCACAGAGATGCGACTGGCAGGCCTGGTGGGCCTTCCTAATCAGAGTGGGATTAGAGAGCTGGGAAGGCTAGTCTTGTTGAAGGGAGGGAAAAGGGGGTTGGATGCAGGATTTCTGCTTGGGAAAGAGGGACTGGAGACGGGTTCACTTACAATTCTCTCCAGTAGAGAAGGAGCTATCAGCATAGCTACACTGACATAGTTGCACTGCCTCAAATCCACATGGTGAATGCTCTTCCCTGGTGTAAAATGGGGCTTGCCTGGTGTAGCTTATCCTGGTTTCAAACTGAGGTAAATCACAGCTATGCAAATCCACTCTTACACTGACGCTGCACCTCTACACTGGGGTTTACACTGGTGCAGCTAAATCAGTATGAACACCCCCAGTATAGAAAGCCTCTCAGTAAAGCATGTGATAGCAGCACATACTGATTCATGGGGGTCTAAGGCTAATAATGGGGCTAGTTTAAGGGGAGACTCTGAATTCTCTCTTTTCTCCATCCCTTTCTTCTCTCCTCCAATTGGAATGTGAACGTAGCACGCTGGATGGACTGATCCCAAGCCCTTTTGGCCAAGCCTCTGCAATAATCGGTGCTTCTTATGAAATGGAAGGCAGACCTGCCTTGGTCTGGGGTTCGCAAGACAAAACCTCCAACCCATTTTGTGTTCTACTAGGAGCCTGGCATGGGTGAGGAGAGTGTGGGGAAGATTGGATTGCAGTGCAGGTCACAACTGGACAGCAAAGCACCCATGAAAGCAGGGGTGGGCGATCCTGTAATGCAGCAGCCCAGGTCAGCAAGGAGCAATGGTAACAATGCAGTGCAGATCTAAGCCAAGGAGCAGTGCACACAGATGGAAAAAGGGGAGCACTTCTGACATACTTCATGCACATCTGAACTGGAGAGCAGAGGAAGGGGTGAAGCTGAGCCCTGTAGTCTCTCTACTCTACTCTATTGAAGATTAAGGCAACTCCCAACTGTTCCTTTTTTTTAAATAAACAAATTAGGTGCATGTCTTCAGACACCTGGCAAGCTGCCACTGCAGCCCGGGGGTGGGTGGTCTGTCTGCCACAGCCTGAGCCGGGTGTGTCTTCAGCTGTGCCCTTGCTGATTCCTGTTATTGGGGCAGTAACGTTTCTCTGAAGCAGTCTCAGTGGCCTCTCCATGCTGCTTCCCCAGGGCTGGCTAGTTTGGCTATTTGCCTGCAAGTGGGTGGAGGGGACAGTTGTACAGAAATTCTCTGGTATCTGATAATCTTCGATTTCCTGAGGAGCCTACACATTCACACTTCACCTCCCTCTCACCTTTGTGAGCATCTCAGAGTGGTATCCATCAGGTCATCTCTGGTACCCCATGGAGTTGCACCCCTCATGGTATATAGGGCCCCGCTGCACCTTCAGTTCTTTCTTGCTGTCTAACTCCAACAGAGGGGAAGGTGGGTGGAATGGACATGAGCAACACATCTTGAAGAACAACAATTACGGAAGTCAGTAACCATTTTTTCTTCTTTGAGTGCTTGCTACATTCCAACGTAGGTGACTCCCAAGCAGTTGTGCAAGTGGAGAGTTCGGAGTTCATTGGCATACTGACTGTAGCACTGCCCAGCCAAAACCCGCATTGTCTCTAGCTTGCTGGGTGATGGCGCAGTATGATGCGAATGTGTAGACTGACAATCACGTCGATGCTCTACAGATGTCCTGGATTGGAACCTACACTGCCAACGACGACACTGGGAGCTCTTGTAAAATGGGCTGTCAACCAAGGAGCTGGGATCTTCGCCAGGTCATACCATGTGCAGATACAGGATGAGATCCATGACGAGATTCTCTGGGTCAAGACTGGATGGCCTTTCATTCTGTCTGTGATGGCTATGAACAGCTGGGTGAACTTCCAAAAGGGTTTAGTCCATTCTATGTAAAACGCTAATGTACCCCTCATATCCAGCAAATGGAGTCTCTGGTTCCTCCCTGTTAGCATCTGGCTTAGGCTAGAAGACTGGCAGAAAGATATCCTGGTTACTATGGAATTGTGAGAGCACCTTTTGCAGGAAGGATGGGTGTGGCCACAGCTGTACTTGTCCTTGAAGAAGACCGTGTACAGTCAGAGGTAAGAGGTAATGGCGGCTAGGAAGGCCAGTTTCCAAGACAAGTACAGCAGAGAGCACATTGCCAGTGGTTCAAATGGGGGTACTGTTAACCTTGCCAGCACCAAATTCATGTCTCAGGGAGGTAGTGGCTGGCATATCTGGGGGTACAGCTGTTCCAACTCCTTAAGGAAATGGGCACAGGCTGAGTTTGAGAAGATCAACTGGCTGTTCACCCATGAGTGAAAAGCTAAGATTGCATCTATATGGACTCTTATAGATGACACTTTTAAGCATTGCTGCTTTAAGTGGAGAAGGTAATCTAGAATAAAGGACAGTGATGACTCAGTAGGTGAAACAGCCTTTTGTACTGACCAGATTAAGAATCTCTTCCACTTTGCCAGGTAAGTGGTTCTAGTAGATAGCTTTCTGCTCCCTAAAAGCACCTTGCGAACTGGCCCAGAGCATACCAGTTCTGTGGGGTTCAGCCATGGAGCTTCCATGCTGTGAGATGAAGAGACTCGAGGATGATGTAGACAGCTGTGATCCTGGGAGATCAAGTCCAGAAATGGAGGCAGGCTGACTGGCATGTCCACCGAGAGATCTAGGAGGGTGGTGAACAAGTGCTGACGTGGCCAGGCCGGCACTATCAGGATAAGATGCACCTGTCCCTTCTGACCTTCAGCAGGACCCTGTATATGAGAGGGATGGGAGGGAAATGCATAAGGAGGAGAAAGGCGAACCTGGGCTGTGGCCTTGAAAGGAGCAAAACTGAAGACACTTCCTCTTGTACTTCATTGCAAACAAGTCTACCTGGGGAGTTTCCCACTTCTGGAACAGTGTGTTCATGATGTCTGGGCAAAAGGACCACTCATGATGGTCAGAAAAGGATCTGCGGAGATGATCCACTAACTCAGTCTGTGACCCTAGTAGGTATGAGGCTTCGAGATAGATTGAGTGGGTTATGCAGAATTCCCACAGGCAAAGAGCCTCCTGGCACATGGAAGAGGAGCATGCCCTGCCCTGCTTGTTTATGAAAAACATTGCTGTTGTGTTCTCTGTGAAGACTGACATGCAGTTGCCCTCCAGGTAGAGTTAGAACACCTGACAGGCTAGGTGCACTACCTTCAGTTCCCTCAAATTGATGTGTAACAAGGGCTTGTCTGGAGACTAGAGGCCCTGAGTCCTGAGGGTCCCCAAGTGAGCCCCCCCATCCCATCACCAATATATCTGTGACGAGAGACATTGACAGTTGGGATCACGAGAATAGGACTCTTGTGCATACGGTCCCCGGATCCAGCCACCAAAGGAGGGTGAAAATCACTGTTGGGGAAGTGAGACCACCTTGTCCAGATGGTGTTGGCCTGGTTTGTGTACTGATGCCAGCCAAGTCTGGCGAGGCTGAGCCATAGTCTCTCATGTTGTACCATATAGGTGCAAGATACCATATTCCCCAGGAGCTTTAAGCAATTTCTTGCTGTGGTGATGGGGTAATTCCTCAGACTCTCTCTGAGTACCCCTGGAGCTCTGAACCTGTTTTCCAGGAGAAAGGCTCTGGCCAGGGTCAAGTTGAGGATCACCCAATGAAGTCTATTCTTTAAACCAGGGTAAGGGTGGATTTCTGCATGTTTATCAACAGCTCCCGGTCCTGGAAAGTTGCCTGTATTAGCCTTACGTTTGCCTCCACATGGGCCTTGGACAGACTTCTGATTAGCAAGTCATCTAGGTAGGAATAGACTTGAGCCCCTTTTCTCCTCAGAAAGGCTGCAACGACTGCCATGTACTTTGTGAACACAGGAGAAGCCACTGACATTCCGAATGGAAGTACCATAAATTGATAGTGCCTGTGGCTTACCATAGGAAGCGAACCATAGGAACCATAGGAACCTTCTGTGTCCCTAAAAGAGCAATATGTAAATATGTGTTCTTCAAGTCGAGGGTGGCGTACCAGTCCCCTGGATCCAGAGAGGGGATAATGGAGGCCAAGGAGACCATACGGAACTTCAGTTTCTTCATGAATCTGTTGCGGTTTTGTAGGTCCAAGATCAGTCTGAGGTTGCCATTGGTCTTTGGGATTAGGAAGCAATGGGAATAGAACTCCTGGCCCCTTAGTTCCAGCAAGACCTCTTCCACTGCTCCTGCCCTTAGGAGCAACTACTAGGGCTAGAAGTTTCTCATCAGAAGGGTCCCTGAAGAGGGACGGGGAGGGAGAGAGGGAAGGAGGGCAACAACTGAATTGAAGGGTGTATCCCACTTCTATTGCGTGTAGTACCCAGCAATCTGAGGTAATGCGGGCCCACGCCAGATAGAAGTGGTACAACTGGTCCACAAGCATAGGGGAAATCAGCTCCAAACAGTCTCCTGGTAAGTCATCCCCGGGTGTCTCATCAAAAGGTCTGCTTAGATGACCCCCCCTTCCCCGGAGTGTCTCGTGGGGGGGGCAGGCACTGGGGCAGACGAGGATTGGGATGAAGAGCTCCTCTTATAGCTTCTGTTCCTTCTCCGGCTGTATTCCTGTCTCTGCCGTGGTGGATAGAAGCAGGCCATTGGTTAGATCTTGTAGTGCTTCCTGGAGGGGGCTGTTGTATGCAGCCCCAGGGATCTAAGAGTGGCTCTAGAGTCCTTTAAGCTATGCAGCTTCAAGTCTGTCCGCTCTGAGAAGAGCGATTTGCCTTCAAACAGAAGGTCCTGAATTGTCTACTGGACCTCATAGGGCAATCCCGAAGATTGAAGCCATGAGCTTTGCGTCATGACCACCGCCAAAGCCATGGAATGGGCTGCAAAGTCTGCCGTGTCCAGAGCTGCCTACAGGGACTCCTTAGACACTGATTTCCCCTCCTCACTGGGGTCGAGAACTTGCCCCTGAACTCCTGTGGCAAATTCACCATTTTGCTCCCTGAAATTCCCTGAATTTTGCCATTGAACTCCAGGAGTAATACTGGCCCCAAAGCGCCTGATGGTTGGCAATCCTGAGCTGGAGGCCACTTATTGAGTAGACCTTTCTGCCAAAAAGGTCAAGTTTTTTGGCATCTTTAGCCTTGGGAGTCAGCCCCTGTCAACCCTATCTCTTCCTTTCATTTGCCACTGAAACAACCAGTGAGCCCGGTGGAGGGTTCATACAAAAATTCATACCCCTTGGGAGGGACAAAGTACTTCTTCTCCATCCTCTCTGCAGTAGGTTGGAGGGATGCAGGAGTCTGCCACAGAGCTCTTCTAGGCTCCAGGATGGCATCATTCAATGGCAGAGCCACCCGCAATGGCCCTAAGGCTGCTAAAACATCCACTATGGCATGGGAGGATTCAGAGATCTCCTCTGCCTGGATACCCAGGTTCTGGGCTACCCTTATCAGGAGTTTCTGGTGCACCCTGTAATCATCCTGGGAGGGCAATATAGCTGTTCCCACCACCGCCTTGTCAGGAGAGGAGGAAGAAGAAGCCTGTACAGGCACAGGTCTGTATTCTTTACCCTCTGCCCTGGATGGGTCCAGTGGGGGAAGGTCTTGTAGGCCTATACTGTGCTCAGCACCAGGGACCAATCCCCATTCTGAAGGGGATGATAGGGGAGTTTTTGACTCTGATATAACAGCGTAGGACTGTCTATAGTGAGGGACCCTGGAGTGGATGGAAAGCCCAGGGATTCCAGAATGGCACTGTCAGCCGTAGGGTATCGCCGATCAGAGCAGTGTCTGCTCCTGCGCAAGGCATAGGACTCCACTTCAGAACTGGAGTCCGAGGAGCCACTTCTCAGTGACCAGGGTGGAGCAGTACTGACCAGTGCCAGAGAATGATGTCAGGAGGGAGGAGATCGACACTGTGCCAACAGGGCCAGCTTGCCCTTTGATAGCACCTGCCTTGGTGCTGCAGTGGTTCTTGGGTCCGGTGCTGCCACTGTTAATTCCTGAATGGCTGGGGATGGTGGCACCAGAAGAAACAGTAAGTCCCTCGCTACCTCAAATACCTCCGGTGTAGATGGTAGTGCTAGGGTTGTCGAACACCGATGGCTCTCGCTTGGTGG
Source organism: Dermochelys coriacea (assembly GCF_009764565.3). Taxonomy (NCBI): domain Eukaryota; kingdom Metazoa; phylum Chordata; order Testudines; family Dermochelyidae; genus Dermochelys; species Dermochelys coriacea. The sequence goes on from NC_050077.1 coordinate 39,938,079, forward strand.
AGAGTCCAATGGTACCAGATTCATTGATGCTCTTCCTGGGGCCAGAGTCAATGGTACCACTCACCCCCCTGGCATTTCCGAGTGGCCTGGCACTGGTTGCACTCTATCAGCATCTCTATGGCCCACAGATTTTGGGGTTGGAGAATGCCCCCAGTTAATCTTTCTCTGCTTCTTTCTTGATAGCGGTGATGAGGAGCAATGCTGAGAATCCCGTGCAAGTTTTGACTTCCTCTGTGCTGGGGATGTGTGTTGGTGGCAGGAGTCCCCGGGTGTTGGCACGGAGTTCTTTCTCAGTGCCAGGGAGGCTGAACGGCATTGCATCTTGCTCAGAGATGCCCAGGCACTTATCACTGAAGTCAAAGTGCTCGGTGCTGAGTTCCCATGACTTGGCTCCAAAGGACGATGGAGTGCAGCCTCCATGAGGAGGAACTTAAGTCTGTGTCCTTGTCCTTTTTTGTTCTGGGTCTAAAGCCCCTGCAGATCCTGCAATGCTCCTGCACGAGGGCCTTGCCCAGGCACTTAATGCAGCTAGCTTGTGGGTCACTAACCAGCATCAGTTTATGATAGGACACATGTGGTTTGAACCCCAGGGACTAAAGTATACCCCGGTGCCGGGGAAGGGCTAGCCCCGCTAAGCGGGGTTTGCTACTGACTATACTACTAACTAGCTAATTAACTAACTAAAACTTAATTCTAAAAAGGTAACTATTTACAATCTACAAAACAAGTCCACTGAGAAAATATACTTGTGGGAAAAACACAAGAATGAGCAGAAGTTACAGCAACCATTACAGGTAGTAAGAAGGAACTGAAGGGGCAGTGGGTCCCTATGTACCGGCGCTATGAGGGCACAACTCCCGGGAGCACCACAGCCGACCCAAAGGATACCACTGTGGGAAAACTTTCCGGTGATAGTGCTCAGGGCGAGCACACACCTGCATTGGAATGGACATGAGCAAACACGAGAAGAAGAACTTATGTCGCTCTGGGGTGTGAATAAACCACCCCACAGAGCGAGGTAAGTTACCATGACCTAAGGACCAGTGTGGACAGCGCTATGTCGGGGGGAGAGCTTCTGCCGCTCACGGAGGTGGTTTTATTATGCTGACAGGAGAGCTCTCTTCCGTCAGCATAAAGCATCCTCACCAGACGTGCTGCATCAGTGCAGCAGCACACTGCAGTGCTGTACGTGTAGACATGGCCTAAACACCTTAATCCAGCTTTCATGACAGCCTGTTGTGAAATCATCAGTACCACAGGTGAGAGGTCAAAATGAGCTCACTCTTGCAGATGACAAGGGTAAGAGGGAGCATATGGGAATGACTACAGTCTCCTTGCTGCCACAGTTATTCACACTAATTTATCATTTTTTCCCCCTTAATTAAAACTCTAGCTGTGTCAGACGAGGCATTAAACATACTATCAGTCACTATACTGCTGAGCTCACTGGCTATAAGCCTTGAGCAAACAGCAGCCATCCAAATATGGAGGTTCCACATTTCTTTCGCAGCTCCCCTTAATCAGCCTGGCTGGTGACATTTGAAGCCTGAACTTACTTCCTGGTTCTTTTACAAAACCCTTGCAGACCCCCTCATTTTATTCCAGCCTGGGCATTGTTCAAGGTGAGCCCAGTAGCCTTGTTCCAGAGGTAAACTGCATACTAACATCGTCCCTTTTCAGCCCTGGCAGCACCACCCCTTGGGGATGATCAGGAACAAACCCCTCAGGAAACACCTCAGATCAGCTTGAGAAAATGGTTAACAACAACGATGGGCCCCAACCAAACCCCTGAATCCAACATCTCTGAATGTTGGTGCCGTTTGGGACAGATCCCAACTTTGCAGCCTAGGCCCATCTCTTGTTAAAGCGTCAGGTCCCTGTATTGTATTAATAAAGAGACAGACAGTGAGGGGCTGTTTCTTGCCTCCCTTACACTAGTTTACACCAGTGCAGCTCTGGAGGCAGGCACCAGAATTACAGCATTATTACTATTCTTTGTCCTGTATAGTGCCTAGGAACCCTGGTCATGGGGCTTCTAAATCCATCACATACTTTTTCATTTTTTGTGATTCAAAGGGAATTACAAAATTTTATATAAATTCTCTTGACAGGACATTACCAGTCAGAGTTATTTAGCTGTCCCCATCCATGCTGTTTGTTTAATTTTTGCATTCCACATTTGGACACAAACTGGTGAATCAGTTTCACTTTTCTTTTTAATCATTTCCATGTACTCAGTTTCTTTTTGGGTTACAATCACTCCCTGTTCAGTTTCACAGGCACATACTAGTCCAGTGCTGTGGTATTTAGGGTGCAGACACTGCAGAAAGTTAATTAAATCAAAAGTCCTGATTTCATAAGCTCTTTCGAACAGGTACTCCCTGGTCTTTGCACAGCGCCTGGAACAACTGGACCTTGATTGTGAATCTGACCCCCCCCCCCCCATTTCTCAGCTAATAGTGAACCTAGGGTGGAATTTTCCAAAGTGCCTGTGTGTGAATTCAGAGCACAAGTCCCACGGAAAGTCGCTTAGGTGCTTTTGCCAGTCCCACTCATAACATTCTGCATGATCCTCCCTTGCTGCTTCTCAAGCATTAACTTCAAGTAACCCAAGGAGCAGATGTAATCATTATTAGGTGTGTCACAGAGTGCCTAGGAAGACTGTCATCGCTGACCACTGGAAGGATGATTGAAGGAAATTCAGGAACAATCATCAGAATTTGTTTTTCTAGCCACTGTTTATCATCCTGAAAAGAGAATCAATAATCTTTTCCATTCCAGAACCATGAAGCTCCAATCTCTCTATCGACTACTTCATGTGGCCAAGATTTAATTGCTTCTGGCTCTTGGATGACACACTATAAATAGCATCAGGAGCAGGGCTTTAGTTTAACAATCACCGCAAGTTGATACACTGACATCAGTACTGGAAGAAACCACCACATCCCAGGGCGGAATCAAGCACCCCATGGATTGCAGGGGAACATGGGCCTGAGCAGCCACCCCCGCCCCCAAATACACTCTGCTCAGCTCTACTAGCCAGTGCGGAGGGTAAATGGTGCCGTGGGCCCATCCTGCTGTCAGAACAGTGGACTTTGTGTACTGGGAGCACAAGGCCTGGGGCTGTGCCTAACCCCAGTGCAGGGATCCTGAGTGGCAATGAGTAGAGAGGTTCCTTGTATCTTCCCCCAGCTTGTGCAGCCACCCCTGGATGGGCATGTGCTAGGCTACAATGTGCATGTAAGTGAAGAGTGTGGGAGTCCCATTGGGATGAAGGGGGCTACAGAATGGGTGCTCATTATCACTCCTCAGCATACCGTGCAAGAGCCCATGAAAAACAAACATGCCCACAGTTCAAGAAAACCTTTGCAGTCAAACCCCATCACACTTCGGCCCCAGCAATGGGGCTTGAATTTTTAGTGGCAAGCCACTGCTCCCCACACTACTTGTGCCAAGCTATTTGTACAAGAACTTGTGAAGGTGTAACACGCTTGCTTGCAAAGTGTGTCTCACCTCCTCCTCTAGTGGCTGGTTTGCATAGAGGATATCAGTGTTCTATTGCTGTCTACCTGGAGAGTTACTCCTTTAGCTCAAGTAGTCTGTGGTGTGGAAGGCCCAGGTTCAAACCCTGATGACAATCCACAGTGGGTATCTCTTGGTGAGAGGCTACAAGTTCACTCCTCACTGACATTGGGCTCATTATGGCCATGATCCTGCTGATCATGAAAGGCAACAGGGAAATTCCTATTGATCTCAATGGTGTAAGATCAGGCCCTTCCCCATGCCAGATAACAAGCCCCCACAACACTATCCGCTTGTTTAAAAGAGGACTTCTCACACAGCTCCTCCCATGGCCATAGCTTTCCCTGACAAGAATTTACGAGTGGCTATTTGGAACAAGGCAGTTTTATCCTTCTCTCGAGACCTCATAAAATAACAATGGGCTTCGTGAATCAAGATGGACTGAGCATAGTGTAAGCTTTCCTAACTCAATGCTTCCCCAGGCTCCCTTAGATGCAAATGGAGACCTCCTTATTGAGGCTCATTATAGATTGGCGAATTGCACAAGCAGCACATTTGTGGCAGCAGAGAACAAGAGCAGCCCATAAAAACCCCACAATCCTTCCCTGGCGAAGAAATGGAGTCTGGCAGGGCAGAATTTACGCTGCTCCAGCTGCCAATAAAATAGAAATAGCACATACACTCCTGGTATATAAACAGTTAGCAGTAGTTAGTGTGTATGGGAGACGCAGGCTTCAATCTACTCCTCTCTGCAGACGAATACTGAGCCATAAGTCTGTACCAATTTTTCACCTCTCTCCCCCTGGAGAATTTAAGGCCAGATTTTCAGAAAGGGCCCACAACTGGGGCACAATTTCCAGCAATGTACCACTCCCATATGAGCACCAAAACAAAAAGCCAGATTTTTCACCTGGCATGTTGGGGGCTAAGCCTTGGGAGAAAATCTGATTGGTATTTAGGTGCCCATATGGGAGCAAAGATTTTTTTAGAAATCTGTCCCCAACAGTGGCTGCTGAACCCTTGAAAATCTGTACCGAGGGACACTGGAACAGGGAGGGCCAAGGGGCCATGGCTCTCCCATTTTTTAAAGTGAGCATGCCTGGTCCATCCACTTTCACCATGGGCCTGGCCCCCTGCCCCTCCTCTTCCCCGAGGCCCTGCCCTCCAGCCAGGTCGGAAGAGCTGCAGACCCTCCACCTGCCCTGGGTAGAGGACCCAGGGGGCGGGGATACAGGATGGAGGCTGTTCTCGCGCCCCCTGGCAAGTGGATGGGCCTGGGCTCCCCAGCCTGGCTCCAGCTTGGCTGGTGGGCGCGGCCTCAGGGGGAAGAGGAGAGGCAGGGACAGGGCCACAGAGAGAATGGGGCCTCATGGCCTCCCACTTTTAGGAAGAATCTGTCGCCCGTCTGTCCCTGTATCTTCAGAAGAATTGTCCTGCTACTAAGAGTAAGAGCCCCAGGTACTGCTGTGCAATAATGAGCCATGCTAAGGAGAGAAAAAGAGAGAGAGATTCCAGTTAATGCTGCTAAAGAGAGATGGCTGAGGTGGGGGTGAAATTAGCACCCAGGAAGATAGCTAAACTGCCAACTCTGATTCAGGAGTAGTCAGCTCTAGCACTTCCAGTGTATTGGAAATTCACTACCCAAAATGGACTTGTGTCCCAGCCAGTTGGCCTGCATCATTTAACTGAAAAATAACAAGTTTGTGATCATCATAAAGTATAATGGAAGGATTTTATTTCAGCTTCTTCTTCTTTATTTATTTAACTTAGAAATCCAGGTCTTTAGCCTTGGAAGTTAGGAACATTTGGAAAGCTAGTGAATTTATGCCATCACAGGTGACTGAAAATTAAGAGGGGATGGGGTTTTAATTCAGCTTGTTTAAAAGATCTGCTTTATTAGCATTTATTTAATTCAAATCCAAAATCAACAATGGGGAGAAAGGACTTCTTTGTAAAGATGTAATAGCCTCTCCCCTTTGATTATAGGCTCATAACACTCACGCTTCCAGGAAAACCTGGTAAAGATAAGACTTGACATTACTCATCATTCTGGCATGAGGATAAAACAAGCAGGAAAAAATCCTTACCTTCATTATCCCCTACCACCACTGGTGCAATCTGTCAGGCCTTATTTATATGTCTTGAAAAAGGAATAAATACAGGGCACCAACCCACACTTAACAATTCCCATTGCAAATCATTTTATAGCACAAATAGGAGGGCCCCCTCCTGCTGCAAGCCTGCAAGAGATACTCCACAAGTTTATAATCTGTAGGCCCCAGTGCTGCTCCCAGTTGTACTGGTGGAGGAACCACTCAGCTAGTGCTAAAGGGGCTGAGCAGAGGCATACAGGGAAAAAAACAGATCTGAGATATTTATGCTGCTCCGTGGGCTCCCCTCTACCGAGGATCTCCCATCACTCCAGTATCTGAACACCATGCAGTTCTTAATGTATTTATCCTCCCAATGGCTCCAAGAGGTAGGGCAGGGCTATTCCAGGTGGGAACTGAGGCAAGTTGCTTAGTCTCTCTGCGCCTAAGGTCACACAGGAATCTGAAGTAGAAGCAGGGAACTGGACCTGATTCTCCAGAGTTCCAGGCTAGCATGCTAATTCACGGGCCATCCTTCGTCCCCATTAACCTTGACTGCCAATGCCTCCTTGCCTGTGTATGGCTCTTTCTGGTCCCTCCTGAGTAGCTCTGCCAGCTTGCAGTGGGAGCCCATAGCAATTGGAGCCTGATCCAAAACCCTCAAAGGCAACAGGAGACTTTCCATTCACTTTGATATGCTTTGGATTAGGCCTTTAAGTCTAACCCCATGCCCCTTAATCCCCACAGTAATGCAGGCTGGCTGGGGTTAAGGTTAAGGGAGGAGAGGCTGGGTTCCTGCTCCTCTCCAGAGTCCAAGGGTCAATCCTGGGGCTTCCCAAGAACATAACTTGTGTCTCTTCCCCTTCTCACTTCTGCATGTTTAATGATTGATATGGTGTGCAATGGTAAGACATTGGCCTGGAAGGGGGATTGGTAAATTGGGATCTTCCATTACAAAGCAAATGGGTTAAACACAGTCATTACAAACTGAAACAGCTGCATAACAAGGGCCAAGGAGTTAATCAGTAACTGGGCTGAGCAGCAAATCCCATGGGGAAATGAGGATCTGGAAAGCAAGGTCATCTCCCTGGAAAGATGCTGGGCCAGAGAGAGCCCCAGCTGGTGTCAACTGGCATCACTCTATTGAAGCTGATAGAGTGATGCTTATTCCCACCAGCTGAGTCTCCGTCCTATCGGGCTGGCAGGCTTGGATTGCAGTGTTCAGAAGGGGAAGGCTGTGTGCTACCAAGATGGCAGGATGGGCAAAGGGCTAGGGATAAAGCATGAATTGGCCCCAATAACAGCTCTCCCACCTCACCTAGCGCTCACTGCCCCAGGACCTTGCCATCACTAGCTCTATGAGAAAAGCTGTTCTCATAGTGTTTCCAGACCAGAGGAGATCAGCTAAGCTTCTAGCTTTAGGGTTGAACATCCAAAGCAAGAACCTGCTTCACCCCTGCCTTGCATCTTGTGTGGTCAGTTACAGTGTCTTGGCTCAGGCATAACACTCTACTCTGCTGCTCTGGTAGCTTTTCATACTGGCTTTGCACAAGTTTACATGACAGCACAAAGTGTAAGGCAGTAGGAGATCAGGCCCCAATTCTTAGAGGACCAGATCTTCCTCTCAGCTGTCCACCAGTTGAGGGCAGCTTTAAATTGCATCAAGGACTCCATAGGATCCATACTGGCAGAAGTTAGGGTCCATGCTGATCAGAGCATCCTCTCATTGCCCTGGCCACACCCCCTCCCCATCTTAGCATCACCCACATTTTGGTTTGTACTGGCCACACATGAGCTGCACCAACTGAAGAGTGTGTGTTACAGGTCCCTGCCTGTGTCAATCCCCACAGGCTAGGAGTTGTCATGGCTCCATATAGGCAGACCTGGCTCTTCAACTCATGCTTTTAGCTCTGGAGGTCTCCAGTTCAAATGCCTGGGGTGTCAGCCAAGATGCTGGCTCTCACAGTTGCACTGCCAGAGTCTGTGCCAGTGGAGAGCCCAGGGTGCGGCTGGCCCAGGGTGCAATGTTACTTCCATATGATGGATTCAGAGCTTTCAGCTCGACTGCAGCAGGTTGCCGTTAGACAATGGCTAAGCTGCTGCTGCTCTCAGTTCATATGCTTCCTGCCTTGCATTCCCTTTACTCCTTATTTAATAGGAGCGGCTGCATAGAAACAGGACTGTTGTTTCTTTCCTTCTTACAAAACAAAAACGTGTGTGAATCTAGTGCAGGTAACAGCGCTGGAGACTGATCAGCTTCCCCACACAAAACCTCCTGGCCACCTGCCACACTCCTGTCCTGCAGGGACCCACCATTAGAGGCTGGGAAGTGATCCAGGCTCTCGGGCTGTTCTTCTCCTTGTTGATACTCCTGAAAACCTGACTCAAAGCAGCTACAGAAGAGCTGAGGCCTGATGTTGATCTCTCTCACTCTCGTGTAAATCAGGAACAATTCCCCTGAAATCCGGGCAGTTCTTTTCCAGTGTAAAAGTGGGGTGAGCGAGAGGAAAATCAGACTATGGGCCAGATTCTCTGATGACCTGCACCTTGTCTGATCATTTACACCCATGTGAAGCAGTGTAAAATTCTAGCAAATCAGAATGGCAGCATTGTACACCTACCTTGCAATGCAGAATCAGACCCTGCATCTACAAGAGCCCCAGACCCAAGAGGTTTGGTTCACAATCACCCTTCAATATTCCCCCATTACTAGGTACCAGAGATGGGCTCCAGTCAGAGATAGAATCTGCACCTGGATCTAACACACCTTGAACAATTGGGGACATTCAGATCTGGAGCTTTACTTCAAGCTCATTGCAAAGACACAGGCTGCTTGCAAAATGGACTGCTGGATCCTGGTCTGGATTCCCAGCATCCCTAAATAGGGGCAGGGCCTTTTCAGATCCCAGGCACTGGTTCAAGCTCACCTCTCAGACTTACAGCAGCATTCAGTTCTTTTTGCCACGCTCTTCTTTGTGGATCAGTGATTTCTTGTCTGTCTGTCTGTCTGTCTTCTCTGCTCTCAAGAACAACTGGCGCCTTGGAAATAATCTGATTTGAGGCTGCAAAATCTCATTTACAGATGTATTAATGCATGGCTGGGATGACACAGGCCCCATCCTGTCTCCAATGAGTGAAACACAGAAAGCAATCTACCCAGGAAATCCATCTCCTGGAACAGGCTTGGGGGGAGGCGGAGGGGGGAAGGCGTCGAAAGCAATTACGGTTAAGAGGAAGATTAAAACAATATCTGCGCTATTCTTCCTCTGACCCCATCTCCAGCTGCAGGAGGAAAGCGCTGAGCTACACAAAACAGCTTCCTGAGGATTCGGCCTTTAAACCATGACTTAAAGGCAGCTGCTTGCAGAATATAATTAAGGAGCTGACGCGCTCATTCCCATTTGCTAGCTATTCAAAGCAAAGGCATTTAAATCACAGTGTTATTAAAACAACAGATAAACAGAACGGCCAGGAGTGTACTTGAAAAGCAGATCCCAGGGCATGGAGATTAGTGCTACCAAACACATCAGGGTGAAAGCTTTAAACATTATGATTGTGTTGGGTGTAGCTATGTAACTCTTAGGACTTTAAAATATGCCTTTAAATATCAAAGGAGCCTCCCCTCACCTGGGGCAGGTATCATTTCATTCTGAAAGTTGCTGCAGCATTATTTATCATTATTATTTCTATTGCAGCATCATGGACTGGGACCCCCATTGTGCCATGCCCTGTACAGACCCAGAACAAAAAGATGGTCCCTACCCCAGAGAGCCTATGGTCTATAAGATGAGACAAAGGTATATACAGGCAGACCAAGGGCACACAAGGAAACAGCATGTTGAATAGACACACACTGCACTCTCTTGTGAAGACTTCACTTTTGTTCTTTCTTGTTTTCTTTGCTCTGAAATAAAAGTCACCCAGACTGAAAAGAATACAGTGACTCTGATAGAAAGAGAGACAGGGTTTTTTTAAAGTGAGCTTTAACAAAGTGCTGGATGTGAAGATGTGGAGTCTGCCTCATACAGCGCCCAGTCTAAATCCAGACAGGGCTGATACAGTACAGACAAGAGACATGCACGAAAGGGCCAAACCTCCAGGGGAGTGTTTTCTTAATGGCAGCATACTACATTCTGGGTCCAGTCCTGGTCTCATTGAGTCCATGAGAGCTAACGGCCCAATCTCGGCTCCAATGGAACTATTCATGTGTTTAAAGTTAGGCATATGCTTAACTGAATCAGGGCTTAAGTCAGTAGAAGAGTCTGCAACAGACTCCAGGATTCCTGGGGTCCCTGTTCACCACATAAACCCCTAGGCAACTCTCCCTCTTTGATGTGCAGACAGCTTGTGTCACAACTGGCACAGCAGGCTCATTCAGAAGGGAAGAGAGCATCACAGTCAGCATGCACTGCCTGCTGCTGGGATGCCAAATGGTTGCAGACTGGAAGCTGGAGATGTAGGCACCCAGATATTATGGTGATGGGTGCCAATGTAATGCTATGCTGAAAGATGCTAATGGTTGCTAGCAGGTGAGCATTGGACCCCAAAATGATCACAGACCTTATGAAACCCAATAGGTGCAAGCACTCTCTTTTAGCATCATCAAAAGGAGCAATCGACCCACTTTCTGTACTAACAGCTGCAGATAGGGAGGTGATCCCTAAGGCAATAAACAGCATGGCCAGGCATGAGCTAACTCAGGGAGATTTTCAGGAGTTTACCTGGTTGCAAGCACAGGGGCTAGGAGATTGGTTGCCATCAGACGATGGAGGCAGAAAACCAAGAGAAGCAATGGTAAGTGTGATCCTGAGAAGAAACAACAGGATGGGACTTCTTGGGCACAGAACTTGCTGGGATGGCAGAACTGTGGATTTCTGAGCAACGAAACTGCTTGCTGTTTGTTTCTGTTGTGCTCAGGGAAACGTGACTGTGTGTACATTTTTTGCAGATAAACCACAAAGAATACACCTGACTCATATCACTGATTTCTTATCCTAACAGAATCAACCCTGCAAGCTCCAAATTTTGGCTAACCACTCAGGCTAAAGGATACAAGATAATATACACACATGCACACTCACACTTGGAGAGCACCAAGTTTACTGATGGACTAAGGCAATTTAAAAGAATCTTTAAAAAAAGAAACACAACATAACAAGCATTGTATTTTCTGCAGCTCCCATATGCTAAGTTAAAACCATTCACAGGAAATGACAAATCAGCATTAAAAAAAACCCAACCACATAAATATATCCCCGACCTAGTTAAATAAAAGCAACCAATGCAAAGAGAAAGGAAGGAAACTGACACTAACCCTGTTTTATTTATTATTTTATCTCAGCCCAGTCACTGATCCTGTAGTCTTTCCCCCCCCCCCCATTGCTATATTAACAGAGTAATTGCTACAGGGAAGAAATGTAGCTTTCGTGCCATGTAAATGACATTTGTAGAACCGGGTTACAGCATATAGTGGGGTTTGGATTTGGTGGGGCTTTATCATCTGAGTTGTTTCCTTGAGGGGGCCCTGCGGGAGCTCATTAGAGATCACATGAGTTTTTTTGTAGTGGGGGGAGCGGAGGGAGGGGATGACTATTTATTCTCTTCCCCCTCCTCCCCATTCCCTACACCCCTCATCAGCATGCTGAGAGAAGTGGAATTTTCAGGGAGAATGTCAAGCCAATTTCTCCAGAGAATGCAGCTGCCATAATCCCGGAATCCCTTTGGGCTAAAATTTGCTGAATTCATTGTCCATTTATGCAGACAAATCCCACTTCACCTGTCGAATAATTAAGTTGACTCACTGCCTCCCGCTCCCATTGTCTGCTCCATTAGGAGAGTTTTACACTTTCTATATTTGTCAGTGACGCTGGTATAATTTTCTTCTCCCCCCCCATCTGTATAAAAGAAAGTGATTCTCCCTTTTTAATCCCATTTGCTTGTCTCATGAAAGCAGACGTTTGACACTTAAAGAGAGAGCATTACATACATTGTAGAAATAAGGAAGAGCAACGGCGTGTTTGTTCTTCCATCTGCATGCAGGGTTCTACTTCTCAGTATATTCTCCAGTATTTTGACCATTCCAGTCTTAAATGTCCTTGTTGAACCTCATCAGATCTCTTTTGGCCCAATCCTCCAATTTGTGTAGGCAGGGCTCCCCAGAGGATTCAGGGGGCCTGGGGCAAAGCAATTTCGGGGGCCCCTTCCAGTGGTGTAGTCAGGTGGAGTGAACAGGGGGAGTGAACATAAAAAAAGGTGCCAGCCGCTTGTACTCACCCAGCGGCGCTCCGGGTCTTCGGTGGCACTTCAGCAGCGGGTCCTTCACTCACTCCAGGTCTTCGGCAGCACTGAAGGACCCGCCACCGAAGACCCGGAGCGCCGCCGGGTGAGTAAAAATTAAAAAGGCACCAAAAAATTAAAAAGGCGCCACTTGTGCTCAGTGGAGAGCAGGCACTGCCCTACTCCTCCCAACTACACTACTGGCTCCTTCCTTATCTCAGACATTCTCGTGGGGGCCTGGAGCAAATTGCCCCCCCACCCCCTGGGCAGCTCTGTGTCTAGGTCACTCTGGACCCTATCCCTACCCTCCAGCATATCTACCTCTCCCCCGAGTTTGGTGTCATCTGCGAATCTGCTGAGGGTGCAATCCATAGAATCATAAAATATTAGGATTGGAAGAGATCTCAGGAAGTCATCTAGTCCAATCCCCTGCTCAAAGCAGGACCAACACCAACTAAATCATCCCAGCCAGGACTTTGTCAAGCCAGGCCTTAAAAACCTCTAAGGATGGAGATTCCACTGCCTCCCTATGTAACACATTCCAGTGCTTCACCATCCTCCTAGTGAAATAGTGTTTCCTAATATCCAACCTAGACCTCCCCCACTGCAACTTGAGACCATTGCTTTTTGTTCTGTCATCTGCCACCACTGAGAACATAGATTCATAGATACTAAGGTCAGAAGGGACCATTCTGATCATCTAGTCCGACCTCCTGCACAACGCAGGCCACAGAATCTCACTCACCCACTCTTATGAAAAACCTCACCTATGTCTGAGCTATTGAAGTTCTTAAATTATGGTTTAAAGACTTCAAGGAGCAGAGAAGCCTCCCTCAAGTCAACCATGCCCCATGCTACAGAGGAAGGCGAAAAACCTCCAGGGCCTCTCCAATTTGCTCTGGAGGAAAATTCCTTCCCGACCCCAAATATGGCAATCGGCTAAACCCTGAGCATATGGGGCAAGATTCACCAGCGAGATACTACAGAAAATTCTTTCCTGGGTAACTCAGATCCCATCCATCTAATATCCCATCTCAGGGGATTACCTATTTACCCTGAATATTTAAAGATCAATTACTTACCAAAATACCATTATCCCATCATACCATCTCCTCCATAAACGTATCAAGTAGAATCTTAAAACGAGATAGATCTTTTGCCCCCATTGCTTCCCTTGGAAGGCTATTCCAAAACTTCACTCCTCTGATGGTTAAAAACCTTCATCTGATTTCAAGTCTAAACTTCTTGGTGGCCAGTTTATACCCATTTGTTCTTGTGTCCACATTGGTGCTGAGCTTAAATAATTCCTCTCCCTCTCCTGTATTTATCCCTCTCATATATTTATAGAGAGCAATCATATCTCCCCTCAACCTTCTTTTAGTTAGGCTAAACAAGCCAAGCTCCTTAAGTCTCCTTTCATAAGACAAGTTTTCCATTCCTCGGATCATCCTAGTAGCCCTTCTCTGTACCTGCTCCAGTTTGAATTCATCCTTTTTAAACATGGGAGACCAGAACTGCACACAGTATTCTAGGTGAGGTCTCACCAGTGCCTTGTATAATGGTACTAAAACCTCCTTATCCCTACTGGAAATACCTCTCCTGATGCATCCCAAAACCGCATTAGCTTTTTTCACAGCCATATCACATTGGCAGCTCATAGTCATCCTATGATCAACCAATACTCCAAGGTCCTTCGCCTCTTCTGTTACTTCTAATTGATGCGTTCCCAATTTATAACTAAAATGCTTGTTATTAATCCCTAAATGCATAACCTTACACTTCTCACTATTAAATTTCATCCTATTACTATTACTCCAGTTTACAAGATCATCCAGATCCTCCTGTATAATATCCTGATCCTTCTCTGAATTGGCAATACCTCCCAGCTTTGTAACATCTGCAAACTTTATTAGCACACTCCCACTTTTTGTGCCAAGGTCAGTAATAAGAAGATTAAATAAGATTGGTCCCAAAATCGATCCCTGAGGAACTCCACTGGTAACCTCCCTCCAACCTGACAGTTCGCCTTTCAGTAGGACCCGTTGCAGTCTCCCCTTTAACCAATTCCTTATCCACCTTTTGATGTTCATATTGATCCCCATTTTTTCCAATTTAACTAATAATTCCCCATGTGGCATGGTATCAAACACCTTACTGAAATCTAGGTAAATTAAATCCACTGCATTTCCTTTATCTAAAAAATCTGTTACTTTTTCAAAAAAGAAGATTAGGTTGGTTTGGCACGATCTACCTTTTGTAAAACCATGTTGTATTTTGTCCCATTTACCTTTGACTTCAATGTCCTTAACTATTTTCTCCTTCAAAATTTTTTCCAGGACCTTGCATACTACAGATATCAAACTAACTGGCCTGTAGTTACCCGGATCACTTTTTTTTTCCTTTCTTAAAAATAGGAACTATATTAGCAATTCTCCAATCATTCGGTACTACTCCTGAGTTTACAGATTCATTAAAAATTCTTGCTAATGGGCTTGCAATTTCAGGTGCCAATTCCTTTAATATTCTTGGATGAAGATTATCTGGGCCCTCCAATTTAGTCCCATTAAGCTGTTTCAGTTTCGCTTCTACCTCAGATATGGTAATCTCTACCTCCATATCCTCATTCCCATTTGTCATGCTACCATTATCCCTAAGATCCTCTTTAGCCTTATTAAAGACTGAGGCAAAGTATTTGTTTAGATATTGGGCCATGCCTAGATTATCTTTAACCTCCACTCCATCCTCAGTGTTTAGCGGCCCCACTTCTTCTTTCTTAGTTTTCTTCTTATTTATATGGCTATAGAACCTTTTACTATTAGTTTTAATTCCCTTTGCAAGGTCCAGCTCTACTCGACTTTTAGCCTGTCTCACTTTATTCCTACATGTTCTGACCTCAGAACAGCCGAGCTTCATCCTTTTTGGAACCCCTGTTCGGGTAGTTGAAGGCTGCTATCAAATCCTCCCTCACTCTTCTCTCCTGCAGACTAAATAACTCCAGTTCCCTCAGCCTCTCCTCGTGAGTCTTGTGCCCCAACCCCCTAATCATTTTCATTGCTCTTCGCTGGACTATCTTCAATTTGTCCACATCCCTTCTGTAGTGGGGGGACCAAAACTGGACACAGTACTCCAAATGAGGCCTCACCAATGCCGAATAGAGGGGAATGATCACTTCCTTCGATCTGCTGGCAATGCTCCTACTAATACAGCCCAATATGCTATTGGCCTTCTTGGCAACAAAGGCATACTGCTGACTCATATCCAGCTTCTTGTCCACTGTAATCCCCAGTTCATTTTCTGCAGAAATCCAGATAATTAATAAAGATGCTGAACAAAACCAGCCCCAGGATCCTGGGGCACTCCACTTGATACCAGCTGCCAACTAGATATCGAGCCGTTGATCCCTACCCATTGAGCCTGACAATCTAGCCAGCTTTCTATCCACTTTACAATCTATTCATCCAATCCATACTTTAACTTGCTGGCAAGAACACTATGGGAGACTGCATCAAAAGCTTTGCTAAAGTCAAGATGTATCACATCCATTGCTTTCCCCATATCCACAGTCAGTTATCTCATCATAGAAGGCAATCATTTTGGTCAGGCATGACTTGCCTTTGGTGAATCCATGTTCCTGATCACCTTCCTCTCCTCCAAGTGCTTCAAAATGGTTTCCTTGAGGACCTGCTCCATGATATTTCCAGGGACTGAGGTGAGGCTGATCGGTCCTTCTTCCCTTTTTTAAAGATTGGCACTATATTTTCCTTTTTCCAATCACTAGGACCTCCCCCAATTGCCATGAGTTTTCAAAAGATAATGGCCAATGGCTCTGCAATCACATCAGCCAATTCCTTCAGCACCCTTGGATGCATTAGATCTGGATCCATGGACTTGTGCATGTCCAGCTTTTCTAAATAGTCCTTAACCTGTTCTTTCACCACTGAGGGCTGCTTACCTCCTTCCCATACTGTGTACTTCAACTTTTTCCACATAATCTATCACTAGGTTGCCTCCCTCATTCATTAAGTGTCCCACGCTTTTGCTGACCTTTTTCTTGGTGCAGTAAAAAAAACAAAACAAAACAAAAGAACCAACCCACCATTTCTCTTATTTTTTATTCCCCTCCTGCTTTCTCCAGTGAGAAAAATGGAAAAGAAAGTGCTTTTTCTACCAAACAACCTTTAAGTCAGTACTTTCTTGTAGTAATGCCCCACACCCAGTGTTTCAACAGGTGTTAAAAATAAGAACCCTAAGTAGAAGAATTCATTTTTGCATGTAGTTCTGAAAGCTGTGAGATCCATGATCATTTTTATCCCTTGCAAGAGTGAATTGCATAGTTTAGTAGATCCAGTGCCAATGACATTTCTGTCTTCCCCCTCACCAGCCTAGAAGTATTTACCTCTGCTAACATCCCCCTGTTTTAAGACTATTGGCTGACAATGTCACAGCTCTCATGGGGTATCACAGGCATGGAGGGAGAAAGAGCATCTCTTGGGTGGCTATGTTGTGCAGTATCAGGATAGAGCTACAGGGCCCAGTGTATGGAGAGAAGTACTTGATTGATACATGTACCATAGCCTATGGTGTTATGCCAACAAGATGCTGTGGTGTTTTTAAAATCGGCTGGAGATTTTAAAGGAATGTTATCTTTATTCCCAGGTAGCACATGCTGCAGTATGCAAGCCTGGAGGTCATAAATGCATTAGTTATGGGGCCAGGTTTGTATCTGATACAGTGTAGCCGTAGCTCACGAAAGCTTATGCTCAAATAAATTTGTTAGTCTCTAAGGTGCCACAGGTACTCCTTTTCTTTTAGCTGGAAGTATGTCCCTCTTACCCCCATGCCAGCTTGTACTTCTAGCTGAGTGAAGGAGTCAAGAAGGACCCAAGGCTGATCACTGCATTAGTAAATCAAGGGACAAGGTGAGTGAGGGAACATCTTTTATTGGATCAGCTTCTGAAGAAAAACTCTGGGTAAGTGCGAAAGCTTGTCTCTCTGACCAACAGAAGATGGTCTAATAAATAAAAATAATTTACTTCACCCACCTTGTCTCTCCAATATCCTGGGACCAATGCAGCTACACCTCCACTGCAAATTAGCAATCAGAAGGCAGATGCCCTCAGCAGTGGGGAACGCTAGAGGAGGCTAGTCTGTCAAATTTCAGAGTAGCAGCCGTGTTAGTCTGTATTCTCAAAAAGAAAAGGAGTACTTGTGGCACCTTCCACACAAACCTTCCACACAAACTTCCTCGTGGCTGGACTTTACAAAAACTAGACAAGCCATTTACAACACACACTTTGCTTCTCTACAAAAGAAAAAGGACACTAAGCTATCTAAACTACTACATGCCACAAGGGGCCACAACAGTGGTTCCCATAACCCACCCAGCAATATTGTTAATCTATCCAACTATACTCTTAACCCAGCAGAAGAATCTGTCCTATCTCGGGGCCTCTCCTTTTGCCCCTCCATCCCCACGAACATGATACAGTTCTGTGGTGACCTAGAATCCTATTTTCGACGTCTCCGACTCAAGGAATATTTCCAACACACCTCTGACCAACATATTAACCCACAGAGACCTTCCTACCAACACTAAAAAAAGAAGGATTCTGGGTGGACTCCTCCTGAAGGTCAAAACAGCAGACTGGACTTCTACATAGAGTGCTTCCGCCGACGTGCACGGGCTGAAATTGTGGAAAAGCAGCATCACTTGCCCCATAACCTCAGCCGTGCAGAACACAATGCCATCCACAGCCTCAGAAACAACTCTGACATCATAATCAAAAAGGCTGACAAAGGAGGTGCTGTTGTCATCATGAATAGGTCGGAGTATGAACAAGAGGCTACTAGGCAGCTCTCCAACACCACTTTCTACAAGCCATTACCCTCTGATCCCACTGAGAGTTACAAAAGAAACTACAGCATTTGCTCAAGAAACTCCCTGAAAAAGCACAAGAACAAATCCGCACAGACACACCCCTAGAACCCCGACCTGGGGTATTCTATCTGCTACCCAAGATCCATAAACCTGGAAATCCTGGATGCCCCATCATCTCAGGCATTGGCACCCTGACAGCAGGATTGTCTGGCTATGTAGACTCCCTCCTCAGGCCCTTCGTTACCAGCACTCCCAGCTATCTTCGAGACACCACTGACTTCCTGAGGAAACTACAATCCATTGGTGATCTTCCTAAAAACACCATCCTAGCCACTATGGATGTAGAAGCCCTCTATACCAACATTCCACACAAAGATAGACTACAAGCCATCAGGAACAGTATCCCCGATGATAACGGCTAACCTGGTGGCTGAACTTTGTGACTTTGTCCTCACCCATAACTATTTCACATTTGGGGACAATGTATACCTTCAAATCAGCGGCACTGCAATGGGTACCCGCATGGCCCCACAGTATGCCAACATTTTTATGGCTGACTTAGAACAACGCTTCCTCAGCTCTCGTCCCCTACTCTACTTGCGCTACATTGATGCCATCTTCATCATCTGGACCCATGGAAAAGAAGCCCTTGAGGAATTCCACCATGATTTCAACCACTTCCATCCCACCATCAACCTCAGCCTGGACCAGTCCACACAAGAGATCCACTTCCTGGACGCTACGGTCCTAATACACGATGGTCACATAAACACCACCCTATATCGGAAACCTACTGACCGCTATTCCTACCTACATGCCTCTAGCTTTCATCCAGATCATACCACACGATCCATTGTCTACAGCCAAGCTCTACGATATAACCGCATTTGCTCCAACCCCTCAGACAGAGACAAACACCTACAAGATCTCTATCATGCATTCTTACAACTACAATACCCACCTGCTGAAGTGAAGAAACAGATTGACAGAGCCAGAAGAGTACCCAGAAGTCACCTACTACAGGACAGGCCCAACAAAGAAAATAACAGAACGCCACTAGCCATCACCTTCAGCCCCCAACTAAAACCTCTCCAACACATCATCAAGGATCTACAACCTATCCTGAAGGACGACCCATCACTCTCACAGATCTTGGGAGACAGGCCAGTCCTTGCTTACAGACAGCCCCCCAATCTGAAGCAAATACTCACCAGCAACCACACACCACACAACAGAACCACTAACCCACGAACCTATCCTTGCAACAAAGCCCGTTGCCAACTCTGTCCACATATCTATTCAGGGGACACCATCATAGGGCCTAATCACATCAGCCACACTATCAGAGGCTCGTTCACCTGCGCATCTACCAATGTGATATATGTCATCATGTGCCAGCAATGTCCCTCTACCATGTACATTGGTCAAATTGGACAGTCTCTACGTAAAAGAATAAATGGACACAAATCAGACGTCAAGAATTATAACATTCAAAAACCAGTCGGAGAACACTTCAATCTCTCCGGTCACTCGATTACAGACCTGAGGGTGGCTATCCTTCACCAAAAAAACTTCAAAAACAGTCTCCAACGAGAGACTGCTGAATTGGAATTAATTTGCAAACTGGATACAATTAACTTAGGCTTGAATAAGACTGGGAATGGATGAGTCATTACACAAAGTAAAACTATTTCCCCATGTTATTTCTCCCCCCCACCCCACCCCCCACTGTTCCTCAGATGTTCTTGTTAACTGCTGGAAATAGCCTACCTTGCTTGTCATCATGAAAAGTTTTCCTCCTTTCCCCCCCCTGCTGCTGGTGATGGCTCATTTTAAGTGATCACTCTCCTTACAGTTTCAGAGTAGCAGCCGTGTTAGTCTGTATTCGCAAAAAGAAAAGGAGTACTTGTGGCACCTTAGAGACTAACAAATTTATTAGAGCATCATAAGCTTTTGTGAGCTACAGCTCACTTCATCGGATGCATTCCGATGAAGTGAGCTGTAGCTCAGGAAAGCTTATGATGCTGTAATAAATTTGTTAGTCTCTAAGGTGCCACAAGTGCTCCTTTTCTCCTTACAGTGTGTATGATAAAAGACATTGTTTCATGTTCTCTGTGTGTGTATATAAATCTCCCCTCTGTATTTTCCACCAAATGCATCCGATGAAGTGAGCTGTAGCTCACGAAAGCTTATGCTCAAATACATTTGTTAGTCTCTAAGGTGCCACAAGTACTCCTAGTCTGTCAAAGTGCTTCTTTCCTAGCAACATTCCTTTAGTCTGAGCCAGCTGTTCCTCCTGCTGGTGATCTCTGCTAGGCACTGAAAACACTGGTAGATGCTGCTGAGAGTTTCCCATACCATTTTACCACAGTGTTTGGGACCATTCTTAGAAGTGGACCTATCCAAGGACCCCAGATCCCAATTGCTCCAGTCTACACAGGGTGGTGTCCATTCCTGTACCATATTAGAGTATATATGCATAAAGAGGCTGTGTTGTGCCCCTGCTGTGGGACTGGGATTGTGAGAGGTTTCCCCTTTGCTTTCAGGGCTTATAGCAGGCCTGGCTGAAATTAGTGCCTTTGCCATCTGCACCTCAGGAATTTCAATTATTTTGCAAAATATCGGTGGGGGTTGGGAACCTCTTGGTATGGAAGTGATGAAACGTTGAAGAGTCCTGTGCAGCGAAAGGTGAAAGCTTCTAGTTGTTAAAGGTGAGGCCTAGAGGCAGCCTGGCCTAGTGAAGTTAGCAGAGGTCTGAATGTCTGGATCTCGGGAATACTATCCCTGCTCCTGCCATTTACTGCCCTTACTAACACTTTGCCCTTAAAAAAGCAGCATGGTTCAGTGGTTATGACATCTGGCCAGGGTTCAATTCCTGGCTCCGTCACTTTCCTTGGACAGGTCACTTCAGACTAGCTGATCATAACAATCCCTTCAGACCTCAATGTCCATCAGCTTCTCTGTGCCTCAGGTCCCCCTTCTGTAAAAGAGGGATAAGGCTTCGCCTTCTATATAGTACTCTGAGGGCTGTGGATGAAAAGCGCTACCCATGACCTAGGACACTCACAGGACGTGGGCAAATATTATTACCCCCATTCCACAGGTGCTGGTGGAACTGAAATGATTGACACGGCAGGTCAGTTTTAGGATCAGTACCAGAAGCCAGGTTTATCCACTAGATTCCAGACACCGCACAAGCTCCCAGCCATGAGGATGCTAAGTCCAGAGGAGCTGAGCACCCCCGGTGCAGTGACCAGGAGCTGTGAAGGCTGGGCACCTCAGAAAGTCAGGCCTTCAACCTTTGTGACTCTGCTGCCCCTCAGAGCATCCAGGACTCCAACATAGTGGGCCTTTCTCTGTGGTACTCTCAGGACACATCTCTATTTGCCAGCAATTCCTGATGAATCTATCGTGGCACTCTCCTTGCCCAGCCAACAGCCATTCAAAGCCCTACAAATTGGTGGCCACACGCTCTGCTGCGCAGTGTTTATTTATCTCAAGGACACCAGAAGCCTCTGGCAGGACCTACTGGGGAAGTTTGTTTTTCAGCCTCACCAGGTTTCTCAATTAATTGATTTGTCTCTGGCGCCTATTCACCCTGCCTCCCTCCAACGCTCTGCCAATGTTTTAATAACACCCCTGACCGGCAGGTGCTAGAAAGGGCTCAGGCCTCCCACAAGGCTCATTATGTAGCAGGCACGATGACACTGATGAACAATGGAGCGCTGGCTGGGGGGAATCAGTCACCAGCCCGACTCTGGGCAGGGAGAGATGACACTCCATTCATCATAGGCTAATAGAGAATTCTCTGCAGCGAGCAGCTCTAATTGCCCTGTCACACACCCAGCCCCAGTGACATGAAGAGAAGCTGCTGGACACACAAAACAAGTTAGCAGCACTGAGACATCAGATGTGACTCAATCCATCTCCCATCCTTCCAGGGCATTTACCCCATTGCTCTGCCACTTACCTAAAGGAGACCTAAAAAGAAAAAAGAAAAGGAGAACTTGTGGCACCTTAGAGACTAACAAATTTATTAGAGCATAAGCTTTCGTGAGCTACAGCTCACTTCATCGGATGCTAAAGGAGACCTGTTTGTTCCACAAACACCCGTATCCCCCAGCCAAATCTCATGCAGCAAAGCAACGGACACTAGAGATGGATCCACAGTCTGTAGAAGTTTGGATCATGATCTGGTTCTGCATCTCACAGCTGACCAGCTCAGCTCAACCAGGTTTCAAACCAGTTCAAGTCATAGCCTAGACCCTATGTTAGGTGGCTGAATGCAACACATTGAGTAAAACAACCAAAACGGGTCAGACTGTCTTTAAACCAGGCCTGCTCCATGGCTGGAATCTCTGAGGGAGTTAGGTATCCAATTCTTGTTGAAAGTTAGGTGCCTAAATCCTGCATTAATACATGTCTCTGCTGGATCATTGGGGGTTTGGATTTCTTTTCTGGGATAATAGATTTCTGGATTGGAAAGTCCCAGCCTGTGGCTCTTTCTTGGTTTCAGAATCAGTTTTGCTGAATTGTTTTTAACCTGGTTAGAAAATTCTCCCAGTGTAGATCATCCCCTTGAGGCTGCAATTTAACTACTATTTATAGCTGCTGCTTCTGTTTTATGTATTCAGCTTGAAAAATAAAAGAATTGCTGTTGACTCTAAGGACCACCCACTCTTTTCACTATAAAGTCTATGTTACACTATAAATCACTTTACACTTGAACCTTCTGCCTTAGCAGACCCAGCCACATCACTTCAGTCCTGTGACACAGCTAACACATGGTTGAGTCTTACAATGTAGCTATGACTAAAACTTGTTTTAATCCCATTTTCAAATTGTGCTACAACCCCTCAACAATCTATGGCTGCAGCACCATTTGGGAACACCCTTAAAAACACGTCTGTTTTAATCATGTTCTAACCAGGTCTCCTAACATGGTAAATTAAATAGGGTAAATAGGACCTGAAGGAAGAACCACCTCAGGATTGATTCTTGTGCTTTCCTGTCCATATCCACCTGATGTCTCTTGTCTTACTTTGAGTGTATGGGCCATGTTTTTTGTTCTGTTTCTACAGCACTTAGCACAACAAGGTGCTGGTCCATGACTGCCGCTGTTAGGCACTACCACCATACAAATAAATAATAAGGGATCCACTGAGCAGATCTGACATGCATTGAGTGGGCTTCATTTCGTGTAGCAGCACCACCTACCCCTTGTGGCTTTGGGCTAACCACTGCCTCAGTTTCCCTCACTCAGGCTGATCCCCTGATCTTCATGCCTGCTTCAGTTGCTGCCATGACTCAACCGTCTGGCTAAGTCCTTAAAGCAAAAAAGGCCACCCTTTCCAGGGCAGCCAGGACCAAAGTCAAACAGAGGAGGCCTTCACTTCAATCTCCAGCCGGCCTCTCCTTTCTAAGGGTCTGTCTTCTCTCCTCTTATCCATTCTTGCCTTCTCTGTGTCTCCACCAAGCAGCAACACTGAGAGCCTCCTAGTTGGAGTCTCCCTTTTCCCCGTCTGTCTCTCCAAGGGTTACTGTCCTATTTCCATCCCAGAAGGCCTGATTTAGCCACATGAGCTGCCTAGCATGCGACTTTGCTCATTTTCTCCACCTGAGGAGGCAAGCCAAACGTGTTACAGGTAGAGCTGGACCCATCTGCCCTTAAAGGACTAGTCACCCTGTGACACTGCAAAGAAGAGCAAAACTCAACAGAGATGGTTTTTAAACCCTTTTTTGGGGGGGGGGAGTGGGGGAGGAGGAAAGGGGAAGTGAAAGGTAACTTGGTGTTATGGTCCCCATTAGAAAGTCAATATTTGCCAAGGCCTGCTGTCTACACAGTGGGACCTACCAAAGGCATTTCCTGTTTATATAGGGGAAAAGTGAGGTATCACATTTACCAAGTAGGAACTGGGGCTTCTTTTAATGCATTTATTTGCAGTATATTACTCAGCCACTAGATGTTTCTGTGTGCCATAGCATTACACACAGGTTCTGGTCCCTGGTAAACAAAGGAGACAGAGCAGGACTATGAGCTGTGAGGAATCCTGTCTGTTTGACTGTAGCTGCAGCTGTATTCTTTAACCAACCCCTCTTGCTTAAGGAAGCTCGTGATACCCTCTATCATGATGGCAACAGACAGTTGTATAAATACTTGAGTCATACAGAGCAAACTGCTCTAGAAGAGTTGGAAACAAAACCATTCTCTGTAGGTTTGTTACAAAAGTCAATGTGCTACATGGATCCTTGAAAACTGGCTGCTATTTCCATGGGCTCTAACCATGTGAGGGATGCTGCCTGGTAGTGGCAAGCACACAGAGCAGATAAGGGACGTGCCACTGCTAACAGCTAGGGGACATGTTCTTCAGCTCAAGTGACAGATGCCAGCACTGTTGAGGCATAAGTCTGCACCACTGAAGTTAATAAAGCTTTGCCACTGACTCCAGTGAGCTAAGGTTCAGATCCTTGGAGCTGAAGGGCTAGGGGTCTAGTCCCAGGCACACATGTGATTCTATAACAATTGGGTTTGCTGTCTGCATTCTTCTTATTTTGTGTTTGCATTAAGGTAGCAACTAGAGGCTCTGATTGCAATTAGGAGCTCTGTGAAGGCGTGGCCGCTCGACTCTCACAAGCACGTACTACTGGTCGGCTGTGTGCCTGCACTCTTCCATTTTTTGCAGTGCCCTCTGCCAGCAGTTTCTCTTTTCAGATGGGTTTTCAATGACTCAGCCCTCTCGACAAGTCACGTGCAGTCTGTATGTCAAACAAATAGAAAACAAACCCCTTCCAGGGCAACCCAGTCCAATGAATAGTTGGCCTCTCCCCAAGGTCCTCAGTCCTGTCTCTGGGCCTGTTTAAGCACATGCCCTCTTCTTGGGCTCCAAATTAAAATTTGTTGCCTTCTCAGCCCTTGGCCACTCTGCCATGGATGGTAGAGGGACCCAGGCCTGCCCACTACTCTGAGTCCCAGCCCAGGGACCCTATGAGTAGCAGCCATCTGTTTCTTCCTTCACTAGTGTCTGTTGTTGCATTCCCAGAGCTGCTTGCCACTCTGTCCTGTCAGTTTCTTGGGTCCTCAGCCTGTCACTCCCAGCCTCCTTGCCTAGAGAGTCTGTAACAGTCTCTGCCCTGTTCTCTCAGGCCCCTTCACATGATGAGCATATAACAGTCTCTGGCACTTCTTGTCAAGCCTCTCTCTCCTAGGCCTGGAGAGCGTCACAGTTCTACCCCTGCTTAGGCAGGGTTTCTCCGCAGTCTTTGTCTCTGTGGAGTCCCAGCCAGTAACTGCTCTGTCCAGCTGCTGCAGCTTTCGCAGCCAGCCAGTAACAGCATCCTTCCTCCTCTGGCTCCAGCCAGCAAATGATCTGTCTAGGTGTGATGATGCTGCCTGTGGGAGCCAGCTGAGGTCACTCAATCAGGGTGAACTGCAAACAGAATGGGGCAGACAAACCGCAAAAGCTGGTGGATATTCCAATACTTAGATTTACCAAGCCAGAACAAAATAGCTTCTATACTACCTCATGGATTACTCAGAAGTCCAAATAATGCAGTTCCCTTAAAGTTCCCAGCCGCAGGCCTCCATCCAGACACACGTCAAACACATGATGACATATTCTGAAAATCTTATTTAATCATATAAAAGAAAAGGTTCTCCTGATCCCAAAGGACCAAGTCCCAGACCCAGGTCAAATGATGACTCAGATCTCACCCAATCAAAAGATCCTTAGGCAATAACTTCCTTACACCAGCTATAACTTCATGCTTCGTACCATTCCATTCAAGGTGGATTCTGGCTAAAAGCATGCTTACAGTAAACTCATAGAGGACTATAACATTCACACTCTGATTTGGTAAGTAATCTTCCTCTTTGCCAAGATCTGCTTTAACAAAAGTGATGGGGAGAGAGAGAGCTCAGTGGTTTGAGCGTTAGCCTGCTAAACCCAGGGTTGTGAGCTCAATCCTTGAAGGAGCCATTTAGGGATGGGGGTGGGAATTGGGGCTTGGTCCTGCTTTGAGCAAGGGGTTGGACTAGATGACCTCCTGAGGTCCCTTCCAACCCTGATATTCTATGATGTTAGAAGCCATAATTTGCCCTAAACAGCTTTTGCCATTGACTTTTACACTCTCTATGAATTTTCCATTACCACTTCCATACATAGCATTGACACAATTTATGGAGTCACCTTCTACTGAACTTAAAGTAACATCATTTACATAAAAGGTGGCAGTGTTGGGGTACATTTGGTTACACCCAGACAACTGCTCAGAGTTATACAACATACCAACATTGTTAGAAACTGGACTTTCAAGAGGATATAATTTCAGCAGTTCTTCCCTTCCTTTTTTCACTTGGAGCTGAAGTCTGGCTGTGTCCTGTTGCAACTGGTGAGTCTCCTGTTGCATTTGGTGAGCTTTCTCCTCAGCAGCCAGCAGCTCCAGATGCCCCCTGCGAGCTCTTTCTTCTCTTTTAGCAGCTTCTTTTTCCAATTCAGCACTCCTTTCCTTAGCTTCTTTCTTCAGCTGGGCCAAGGCTTGCTTCTCTTTCATTTGAATTTCTGACAGTTTTTGTGCATGTTTAAACTGCAGAGTGTCTCTCAGGGCTTGTGATTTCATTGCTTCTGCAGTATCAGGTAAGGACTGTGCTCCTGCCTCCTTATCACTGGCCATTAACAGATCTCTCAGTTCTTGATTGGCAACTTTCTTTTTAAAGGTTTCAGAGTAGCAGCTGTGCTAGTCTGTATTCGCAAAAAGAAAAGGAGTACTTGTGGCACCTTAGAGACTAACAAATGTATTTGAGCATAAGCTTTCGTGAGCTACAGCTCACTTCATCAGATGCATTTGGTGGAAAACACAGAGGGGAGATTGATATACACACACAGAGAACATGAAACAATGGGTTTCACCCCACACACTGTAAGGAGAGTGATCACTTAAGATAAGCCATCACCAGCAACAGGGGGGGGAAAGGAGGAAAACCTTTCATGATGACAAGCAAGGTAGGCTATTTCCAGCAATTAACAAGAACATCTGAGGAACAGTGGGAGGGGGGAGGGGGAAGAAATAACATGGGGAAATAGTTTTACTTTGTGTAATGACTCATCCATTCCCAGTCTCTATTCAAGCCTAAGTTAATTGTATCCAGTTTGCAAATTAATTCCAATTCAGCAGTCTCTCGTTGGAGTCTGTTTTTGAAGTTTTTTTGTTGAAGGATAGCCACCCTCAGGTCTGTAATCGAGTGACCGGAGAGATTGAAGTGTTCTCCGACTGGTTTTTGAATGTTATAATTCTTGACGTCTGATTTGTGTCCATTTATTCTTTTACGTAGAGACTGTCCAGTTTGACCAATGTACATGGCAGAGGGGCATTGTTGGCACATGATGGCATATATCACATTGGTAGATGCGCAGGTGAACGAGCCTCTGATAGTGTGGCTGGTGTGATTAGGCCCTATGATGGTGTCCCCTGAATAGATATGTGGATATGAGTTGGCAATGGGCTTTGTTGCACGGCTAACCTGGTGGCTGAACTTTGTGACTTTGTCCTTACCCATAACTATTTCACATTTGGGGACAACGTATACCTTCAAATCAACGGCACTGCGATGGGTACCCGCATGGCCCCACAGTATGCCAACATTTTTATGGCTGACTTAGAACAATGCTTCCTCAGCTCTCGTCCCCTAATGCCTCACTCTACTTGCGCTACATTGATGCCATCTTCATCATCTGGACCCATGGAAAAGAAGCCCTTGAGGAATTCCACCATGATTTCAACCATTTCCATCCCACCATCAACCTCAGCCTGGACCAGTCCACACAAGAGATCCACTTCCTGGATACTACGGTGCTAATACGTGACGGTCACATAAACATCACCCTATATCGGAAACCTACTGACCGCTATTCCTACCTACATGCCTCTAGCTTTCATCCAGATCATACCACACGATCCATTGTCTACAGCCAAGCTCTACGATATAACCGCATTTGCTCCAACCCCTCAGACAGAGACAAACACCTACAAGATCTCTATCATGCATTCCTACAACTACAATACCCACCTGCTGAAGTGAAGAAACAGATTGACAGAGCCAGAAGACTACCCAGAAGTCACCTACTACAGGACAGGCCCAACAAAGAAAATAACAGAACGCCACTAGCCATCACCTTCAGCCCCCAACTAAAACCTCTCCAACGCATCATCAAGGATCTACAACCTATCCAGAAGGACGACCCATCACTCTCACAGATCTTGGGAGACAGGCCAGTCCTTGCTTACAGACAGCCCCCCAACCTGAAGCAAATACTCACCAGCAACCACACACCACACAACAGAACCACTAACCCACGAACCTATCCTTGCAACAAAGCCCGTTGCCAACTCTGTCCACATATCTATTCAGGGGACACCATCATAGGGCCTAATCACACCAGCCACACTATCAGAGGCTCGTTCACCTGCGCATCTACCAATGTGATATATGTCATCATGTGCCAACAATGCCCCTCTGCCATGTACATTGGTCAAACTGGATAGTCTCTACGTAAAAGAATAAATGGACACAAATCAGACATCAAGAATTTTAACATTCAAAAACCAGTCGGAGAACATTTCAATCTCTCCGGTCACTCGATTACAGACCTGAGGGTGGCTATCCTTCACCAAAATAACTTCAAAAACAGACTCCAACGAGAGACTGCTGAATTGGAATTAATTTGCAAACTGGATACAATTAACTTAGGCTTGAATAGAGACTGGGAATGGATGAGTCATTACACAAAGTAAAACTATTTCCCCGTGTTATTTCTCCCCCCCACCCCACCTCCCACTGATCCTCAGATGTTCTTGTTAACTGCTGGAAATAGCCTACCTTGCTTGTCACCATGAAAGGTTTTCCTCCTTCCCCCTCCCCCCCCCCCCCCCGCTGCTGGTGATGGCTCATCTTAAGTGATCACTCTCCTTACAGTGTGTGGGGTGAAACCCATTGTTTCATGTTTTCTGTGTGCATATATCAATCTCCCCTCTGTGTTTTCCACCATTCATGTAGCTCATGAAAGCTTATGCTCAAATACATTTGTTAGTCTCTAAGGTGCCACAAGTACTCCTTTTCCTTTTATAGGAGCCCTCTAGGAGACTAGAAGGACTCCACTCTACTGCCTTTTTTCTGGGGTGGGGTGTGGTAGGACCACAGGGCCTCCCGGAGGGCTTCACAGGGCATGGTACACCCCATCACAGGCCCACCGAGCTAGGCACTGTACAGACACAGGAAGAGATGGTACCTGCCCCCGAAGAGCTTAAAAGCTAAGTAGACAAGACAAAGGAGGTGTTCTTTTCTCCAGATGGGGGAAATCAGGGACAGCTTGATGAACTGATTTCATCCACAACACTTGAATTTGTTACACTGTGACTCCCTGACCACACCCTCTTCTTTCCTTAGATGGCTCCAAAGAGACTCAGGGCTTGTCTGGATGGAAGGAGCTCTGCTATCTTCCCAGGCTGAAGGTCACAAAAGTGCAACCCCTCAAACACGAAGCTCTGTTGGAGGCCAACTCTTTGCCAAGCACTGAACTAAGCAGCAGAGTTTACATGCAGATCCTAATGCTCACTGATATGATTACAAATTGAAATCATTACTGTCAGCTTGCCCTGGAATACATGAGAGGCACTTGCATAGCCAGCAGAGCCTCCCTGCCTGTGCCTAGGAATATATTACACACAGGCTACTGCAGAACGCAAAAATCATTATCCCTGGCTTGGCCTTCCTAGCAGATCTCTGTTTCCTAGCTATAATCACCCTCTTCTTCACATGCCCAGCCAGCCCCTCGGCTAATGAGAGATGTGCTCTGTGCAGAAGCCAAGGGTTGCATGAAGTCACATCCGAGCCCAGCCATTTGTAGATCTGGGCAACGCAGCATAGCCTTCTCATGAAGCAGACAGAGCACGGAGGCTAGAGAGCTACAGGAGTCTCCAAATGTAAATGGGAGAGATCAGCAAGTAAAGCTACCTTATTGAGGTCAGAACATATAGGGATAAAGTGAGACAGGCTAAAAGTCAAGTAGAGTTGGACCTTGCAAAGGGAATTAAAACCAATAGTAAAAGGTTCTATAGCCATATAAATAAGAAGAAAACTAAGAAAGAAGAAGTGGGGCTGCTAAACACTGAGGATGGAGTGGAGGTTAAGGATAATCTAGGCATGGCCCAATATCTAAACAAATACTTTGCCTCAGTCTTTAATAAGGCTAAAGAGGATCTTAGGGATAATGGTAGCATGACAAATGGGAATGAGGATATGGAGGTAGCTATTACCATATCTGAGGTAGAAGTGAAACTGAAACAGCTTAATGGGACTAAATTGGAGGGCCCAGATAATCTTCATCCAAGAATATTAAAGGAATTGGCACCTGAAATTGCAAGCCCATTAGCAAGAATTTTTAATAAATCTGTAAACTCAGGAGTTGTACTGTATGATTGGAGAATTGCTAATATAGTTCCTATTTTTAAGAAAGGAAAAAAAAAGTGATCCGGGTAACTACAGGCCAGTTAGTTTGACATCTGTAGTATGCAAGGTCCTGGAAAAAATTTTGAAGGAGAAAATAGTTAAGGACATTGAAGTCAATGGTAAATGGGACAAAATACAACATGGTTTTACAAAAGGTAGAACTGTGCCAAACCAACCTGATCTCCTTTTTTGAGAAAGTAACAGATTTTTTAGACAGAGGAAACGCAGTGGATCTAATTTACTTAGATTTCAGTAAGGTGTTTGATACCATGCCACATGGGGAATTATTAGTTAAATTGGAAAAAATGGGGATCAATATGAACATCGAAAGGTGGATAAGGAATTGGTTAAAGGGGAGATTGCAACGGGTCCTACTGAAAGGCGAACTGTCAGGTTGGAGGGAGGTTACTAGTGGAGCTCCTCAGGGATCAGTTTTGGGACCAATCTTATTTAATCTTCTTATTACTGACCTCGGCACAAACAGTGGGAGTGTGCTAATAAAGTTTGCAGATGATACAAAGCTGGGAGGTATTGCCAATTCAGAGAAGGATTGGGATATTATACAGGAGGATCTGGGTGACCTTGTAAACTGAAGTAATAGTAATAGGATGAACTTTAATAGTGAGAAATGTAAGGTTATGCATTTAGGGATTAATAACAAGAATTTTAGGTATAAGATGGGGACGCATCAATTAGAAGTAACGGAAGAGGAGAAGGACCTTGGAGCATTGATTGATCATGGGATGACTATGAGCTGCCAATGTGATATGGCTGTGAAAAAAGCTAATGCGGTTTTGGGATGCATCAGGAGAGGTATTTCCAGTAGGGATAAGGAGGTTTTAGTACCATTATACAAGGCACTGGTGAGACCTCACCTGGAATACTTTGTGCAGTTCTGGTCTCCCATGTTTAAAAAGGATGAATTCAAACTGGAGCAGGTACAGAGAAGGGCTACTAGGATGATCTGAGGAATGGAAAACTTGTCTTATGAAAGGAGACTCAAGGAGCTTGGCTTGTTTAGCCTAACTAAAAGAAGGTTGAGGGGAGATATGATTGCTCTCTATAAATATATCAGAGGGATAAATACTGAGAGGGAGAGGAATTAGTTAAGCTCAGCACCAGTGTGGACACAAGAATAAATGGGTATAAACTGGCCACCAGGAAGTTTAGACTTGAAATTAGATGAAGGTTTCTAACCATCAGAGGAGTGAAGTTTTGGAATAGCCTTTCAAGGGAAGCAGTGGGGGCAAAAGATCTATCTGGCGTTAAGATTCTACTCAATAAGTTTATGGAGGAGATGGTATGATGGGATAATGTGATTTTGGTAATTAATTGATCTTTAAATATTCAGGGTAAATAGGCCTTAATCCCCTGAGATGGGATATTAGATGGGTGGGATCTGAGTTACCCAGGAAAGAATTTTCTGTAGTATCTGGCTGGTGAATCTTGCCCATATGCTCAGGGTTTAGCTGATTGCCATATTTGGGGTTGGGAAGGAATTTTCCTCCAGGGCAGATTGGAAGAGCCCCTGGAGGTTTTTCGCCTTCCTCTGTAGCATGGGGCACGGGTCACTTGAGGGGGGATTCTCTGCTCCTTGAAGTTTTTAAACCATGATTTGAGGACTTCAATAGCTCAGACATAGGTGAGGTTTCTTTTAGGAGTGGGTGGGTGAGATTCTGTGGCCTGCATTGTGCAGGAGGTCGGACTAGATGATCAGAATGGTCCCTTCTGACCTTAGTATCTATGAATCTATGAATCTAAATTGCATTGCCAGACCAGGCTTTCTGATGAATCCATGTAAGCACCATATCGCTCATTCCCTCTGCTTTGCTCCAGCACAGATCAAGTCACCTATGGCTGTTCATTGAGCTATGGACCCATTCACCCCACATTTGACCCCTCCTGCGCTGCTCAGGAATGAGATGATTGCTGGTAGAGCTGTGACTCTCCAGCTCTACAACAATCCAACTCTCCATCAATCACCGCCACCAGCCTGACTCTGCTGAGCTTTGTCCACCTCTGTCCCAAGGAGGAGGCAAAGCCTTGCTCAGTCACTGACAGTCTGCCTTTTGCCAGCACTCAGCATTAACCCAGCTGAGTCCCTATGCTAAACAGTGAACAGAATTTACCATCAATGGGAAAAAAGTATCAGAGAGACTCAAGATTAAACAAATCACCTTAATTATAATAGTCAGTCCTTCTCATCTATGGACCTCTATTAGCCTTATTTCCACTGATCTCAGTAGCTCTACTAATGAAGAATGCTATATAAGGACTGGGTATTATTATTTGTATAGATGTGGAAACTGAGGCACAGAAGGGTGAAGTGACTTGCCTAAGGCACACAGTTAGTCATTAGCAGAGCTGGGACTAGAAACCAGGTCCACTAGGCCACACTGCCACCAGAGCAAAGCATCTTGGCTGCCTTCACCCAGCTAATGCAGTATTGTCCCTTACTGTATATCCCCCAGTTGCATCCAACCCAGTTTTAATTACCGCCAGCTCAAATGAGAAATTGTGTGAGCTTTGCTGCCTCTGTGAAAGCAAAACCAGAGTGCCAACCCTGTGGTTTATGTGCACCCCACCTCCTCCCACACATTTCAGACTGGAACTAGCACTAACTCCCATTGCAACGAGATTCAGAAGGCCTGAAAGGAAGGCTCTGTTAGCTCTAGGGCAAGGCATAGTGGGCCTGATCCAAAGCCTGTTGAAGTCGATGTGCATAGGTACTGTACAAGTTCCCCTGCCAGCTCTAGCCAAACTAATCCCGGCCTGCCACAACCCCTTGCTATCCTGCTCCTAGCCCTGTTGTGAGCAGACACTGCCAACTATGCAGAATTGTGATCCCCAGCATAGGGCATAGGCCAGGGGTGGGCAAATTTTTTGGCCTGAGGGCCACATTGGGGTTCCGAAACTGTATGGAGGGCCAGATAGGGAAGGTTATGCCTCCCCAAACAGCCTGGCCCCCGCCCCCTATCCATCCCTCCTACTTCCTGCCCCCTGACTGCCCCCCTCAGAACTCCCCACCTGCCTACCCCCCTGCTCATTGTCCCCGACTGCCCTGACCCCTATCCACATCCCCACCGCTTGACAGGCCCCCCGGGACTCCCATGCCAATCCAATCCCCCCTGTTCCCCATCCCTGACCGCCCCCGCCCCCAGAACCTCTTCCCCTAACCACCCCCTGTCCCCTGACTGCCCCCCGGGATTCCCTGCCCCTTATCCAACTCCCCTGCCCCTTTACCATGCCACTCAGAGCAACAGGACTGGCAGCCACCCCGCCCGACCGGAGCCAGCCATGCCGCTGTACTGCCCAGCAGGAGCTCGCAACCCTGCCATCCAGAGCACTGGTGGCATGGCGAGCTGAGGCTGTGGAGGAGGAGGAACAGCAGGGGAGAGGCTGGGGGCTAGCCTCCCCGACTGGGAGCTCAAGGACCGGGCAGGATGGTCCCACAGGCTGGATGTGGCCCATGGGCCATAGTTTGCCCACCTCTGGCCTAGGCTGAGATCATCAAACTCATTTCACTTGTGACCCAAGCCACATTGGAGTCCAGGTCTCCAAGCTGAAGCTTTAACCCCCACTAAGGAAAACAAGTAGAATGCAATAGCGGTTTACTTAGCCAGTCGGTGATGCACATGGAATGGCATCCAATGGTACTCAGCAGCAATCAAGGGCCCGATCCTGTTTCCATTGAAACCATTGGGCCTGCATGATTGATCAGAGCCCAATAAGTTGGAAACCAGATCTCCTGGCCAAAGAAAGAATAGAATTGCCTAGGTGCGCTGCGTATTCTACTCGGGCAAAGGGGATTGTATGCATTGATTTAACCAATACTTGAGAAACAAGGCAGCAAAACTGGTCTATTAAACAAGCCCCCAGTCTGTGTGTTAGGAGGCTGTGGGATTTTTCTGCAGGGAATTCCCTTAGGTTCCTTCCATCAGCCTTTGGTCAGAGCCTGCATATTCTCAGCAATCATCCCTGCCCATCCAGCACTTCCAGGGGGGGTGATGGATAATCCTGAATCCAGCCTCATTGGCAGGGGCTGGATAGAAGAAGTAGGTCCAGGTGGAGGGGAGGCACAAGAGGGAAGCAGAGACAGGGAAGAGAGAAGAAGATCCATGAACGGCACTTGTTCAACGTAGTAAAGAACATGGAGCCAGATCTTCAGCTGATGTAAATTGGTGTAGCTCCATCGACTGCCATAGGCCTCTGATGATTTATGTCATGGGTGGAGCCAGGCCTATGGTGTACAGAATTGCATACAACTGGACAGCTAATGCAGGGGAAAAGCCATGAGAGGAAAGCAAGGAGAGGAAACTATGGTGATGATTGCCAGCGCAGCGATCTGCAGTTCAGTGCTGGCACAGCACCAGATGCTGTCCTGACTGTGAGGGAGGGTGTATGGTAGGAGTTGAGCAGCAGTGGGAATGAAATAACCAGTGCAAAAGGGTACGTGTAAGGCACGCTGCCAGCCTGGCCTTGTGCTTGTGTTCTAAGCATTATTATTAATGAAACACCCCCATGTGGACTAGGCACCTCACAGACATTAAACAGCAAGCCACTGGTTTCCAGAAAACTTCCAGTCTTGAGAGTGTGTGTCATAGACTCTATAGCACTAATAGCAAGTCCCCTTTAGCTCACGTGCCAGGCACACAAGGAGCAGGAGTTTTAATCCTGTTATTGCTACGATGTGCAGCACAGTCTACCTATCTTAAATACCTATATAGCCCACATAATCATAGTATGTGAGCACCTCACACTCTAAAGTATCTAACCTCACCACCCACCCCACCCCATAAGGTCAGGAAGTACTATTATCTCCATTGTGCAGATGGGGAACTAAAGAAATCAATGGTAGAAGAGTAAATACTTGCAGCCAGGTCTCTGGCCAACTACATAATCATGATTCATCCTGCCTCTCACAGGGAAAACCAGGAGGTTCCCAAGTGTCCTTAGACTTGTTTGAAATCTTAACTATTATAGCTACATGATAGTACATTGCAGAGCTGGTCAGTTTGGTAGTGTCCAGCACGTTCCAGTAACACATCTTCCACTGGTGTCGCTTTTGTATGTTGCCCGGTACAACAAGGACAGACTCCATAGCTGCACTGTGACTAAGCTGGAGAGTAGGAGGGGAAAGGTGACTCTAAGCAGACCCAGGGGGACGCTAGGAGCCAAAATGGTTCCAGGTGTAACTTAGAGCAGCCTTTAGTCTTTATGCTGCGCCATAGTCCCATATGAACTGTTCTATGATCAGTGTACTCTAGACTGTACTCCTCCCTCTGCATGTGATATGCTCCCCCCACCTGCACACCACCAACAAGCTCCCTTGGCTTAAAAAGGGAGTGAGCTGTGTATGCCACTGAGCTAGCTAGGCCAGCTGCACTCCCCACACACCCTCACAGTTTTCTCTGCTTCAGGGGAACCTTAAGCCAGACCTTTGAGGGAAGCCCTCCAGCTGCAGGGGCCAAGGATCCAGCCCTAGATGCCAGGTAATGTATTTTGATGACAAATATATAAATAAATATGTTTTCCTCCCCACACAGAACAACAGAAACATCCAGTCACCATCAGATCTTCTGTCACCAGAGTGCACAGGTGCATTAATCTCCCCCTTAACCAGGAGAATGCAGAGTTAACACTTGCCTCCTTCCTGGTTTTCAATTTTTAAATAAAGTCATTCCAGAGTGACATCAGTGCAGCACGATTTATTGCTGCGTTAGCTTGTCACACTCCCCCTGGGGACCTGGGAGCTGAGGTTATAAATTGCATTTGCTAATGCCTCCTCTGCCACTCCCAGCTCATGCTGAGGCTGCTACCTTAACTTTGATTGATTACTATCGATTTCCTTCGCCCCCTGTTCCAAAGGGCTTGCACCCACACAGTTGCTGGGTAAACTAAATCCAGGCTCACCAATAATCCTCTCCACCCAGTGAATGTTCTGCTTATTATGCGGGGTGGGGGGAGAGGCTCCCTCTCTTGTTGCCATTGACAAATGTCTCCACTTTCAGCAGCGCTGGCTGTATGCTGATGAGCTCTTGCTTCAAGATGCTGAAGGCTTCCTCCAAGATGCTCAGCACCTTTCACTCTCCTGGTCTTTCAATGGGACAAGGTGCTCAGCACCTCACAGGAGCTGGCCCATAAAGCCTAGGGCTTCGCTAGTGCCAGTGAAAAGGAACTGTTGGTTCTCTATGCAACAAGGATTAAGAAAGACAAAGGTTTACATGTTCACGACAGTCCCTTTGCACCCCTCTGAACCTAAATTATATTTACCCCACTACGAGGCCCCTTTACACAACCAGATCAGTTAAGGGAGCCCATGTGTAAATGAGAATCAGGCCCAAAGACTCTGCCTGAGTGTTTATTATCATTAAACCCCCCCCAAACCCCCCCCCCACAGAGGACAGCATAGTTGGGGCTACCAATTTATGACATGTTTGCATAGCACCGAGTACACTGGGGCCCCGATTCCTGACTGGGGCCTTAATACAAGTGATAACGATGCAGTAAAATAAAGATGTGGTATTGCCACCCCAAAGCCCTTCCAAAGTCACAAGTCAGGCCCCCAAAATCATGAGATGTTACAAAAATAATACATGTTTACCCTGTTTTTTTGCCTTTTAGTTCGAAACTTTAGGAGTCCCATTTTCCAGCTTCTCTCCCTGAGGGCTAAAAAGCTTACTTTAAAGAAAACAACAACTGAAATCCTCCCATAATCACAAGTCTCAAGGAGCTGAGGCTTTAAGCAACCCACTCAATATTGCCAGAGTGGGCAACACTGATTAGGTGTCTCCCTGTGTTTGCAACTATAACTCCTGAGATTAGAGAAACTGAATCAATGTTTAAAACATTCATCCACCACTTCCTGCAGGTGGTTTCTTCCACATCTGGGCAGTGAAAACAAACTGATCGGTTTCACTTTTGCTTTTAGTCAGTTTCATTCTCTGGCACCTGGGGTCACAATGATCATGGGAAAGGGTGAAAACATCTCCCAAACGTGTGGTCTCTTAAAAAAATAATTAAAAGCCCCCCCGAGCATGACAACAACAAAGCTGGTCCTATCAGGTGAAATCTTGTCCCCTCTGGGGAGGTAGGACATCGCAGATGGGGTGAGTTCTCCTGTACATCAGGGGAGGGGGTGCTCAGGGCCTGTGCACTGGGCATGTCATGGACTGGATAATTATAACCCTCTATGCATGGTGTGTCATCATGAGCCCCCCCTGAGTCTGATCCAAAGAAGATAGGACTCTGCTACAGCTCCCAGCTGGGGGGAGAGGAGGGTTAGACCCAGATCCTTAAGCACTAGGTATCTAAATACCTAGGAGAAGCTGGGCTTTAGTCCTTCAGTTCAAGACATAGGGGCTTGTGCTTTTACCCCAGAGGTGCCCAGTTCAATCCCTGGCGATGATCTAGATTGTAACCACTATGCAATGTTCCCTTGAGACCAGAAGGTGAGGCCTCCTTCTCAGCTCGGATCCAAAGCAGCACCACCTGGATGGAACGGGCAAGAGCTCGGTGTGCCTGACCAGTATGTTCATTCATATGCAGTCAGGGACATGCTCCCTCCCACTCCTCCAGTACAGTGCAGTCCAGCCACTCTCTAAGCACCGGAATCACAAACCCCAGTGACTGTAGTTTTCGCAGAGTGATGTCACAGGCTCCTGGGAGCTCTCCTTCCTGGAACTGCACAGTCAGCAGCCGCAGCTCCATATATTAATACTGCTCCAGCTACCAACAATACAAAGGCAGGATCAAAGGCTTCAGCCACCTCTATCTCCCAGAGGGGCTGGGAGGATAAATTCACTAGTGTCTGTGAAGTGCTCACACTAGTGTAGCATAGACAGAGTGTAGGAACAGAGCACTAAGAACAGGGAGATTAGCAAGAGGCTGAGCAATTCCCCCTGGCCTCCCCTCATAATTGAATCACCAGGCAGCAGGAATGAATCAGCTGGAATGCTTTGGCTTGCTTCCCACACTGGATTCAGACCTTGTGCTTCCAAGGCCCCATTTTTTCCTCTCTCTCTCTCAACCTCACTGGAGCACCATATTGCAGGAGGGAAGCAATGCAATGGCAGGGGTCTGGCAGGACTGGGGCTAGGACAAGATATGAAGAATCAAACTGATCAAATTCATTCTGGGGGAACTCCACTGGCTTCAGGTTAGATACATATAGCCTGGGTAAGCATTTCCCGCAGTGAGGCCCAGGACACTGGAAGGATCTCCCAAGAGGGGTGATGGAAGCCCAATCCCATGGGTCATTTCAAAAAGCACTGAATAATACACGGCCTGGGGCATCCTCACTCAGAGCCTGAAGGATGGACTGGATAGGATAGTCTAAATAGACCTGGTCCAGTTCCAGTCCAGATAACTTGGAACCCACAACTAAAGCAGACCAAGAAATGGCATAATGCCTCATTCCCCAAGCAAGTCTCCAGCAAAGAACACCATCTGCTGCTAGAGCCTCACATCCAGAGGATGAGACACTAAGGCAACCCCCTTCACTTACCTACACCCCAGTGAAGGGGTCCTGGGATCCCAGCTCGGGGCTGTGTCCTGGTGAAGAGAGGTGGAAACTGGTATTGCTCAGCAATCGCCTTGGCACAGCTGGTGAGGAATGGGGAGAGGAGGAGGAGCACATTTTATCTAGAGAGTCATTCCTTAGCTCTGGGAAGGCTCTTTGGTCAGGCTCACCAGGCAGCTCATGTACCTGCTAAAGAAAAGACAACAAGCAATATTTCAGAAGGAGCCAGCCATGATGCAAGCTGAGGTGCAGTCAGAAATTCAGCACATCTTGGCCTGTCTGCTCCCTTCCAGTCCCCAGTAGCCTCATGGTCTCCCAGAGCAGACCTGCTCTTACCCAAAATGCACCAGACCACCCCTCTCTGCCAAGGTGATGGAGGGGTTCCTCTCTGGCCTGGGCTCCACAGGGAAGAATACCGCCTCTATGACACCTTTCCCTGGGACCCCCAGAAACCACGCCAAGCAGGGTAAGGCTCCATGGGGCTTAGTGAGAGCTGGAAGAGCTAGGGAACTGGCCATCCTCCATGGCGCTGTCTTATGCAGACCCACTGGATTGCCATGCAGTGATCAATACAACTCTGCCTCCTTCTGGGACTCATTGAGGCCTCTGCTGCTCAGCTACAAATACATCCTATCAATAAGGGCATGGTTCTGGCTGGAGCTATACTGCCAGGAAAGCCACAGGAGGAGGCAGCTGTCCACACAGCAGCTCATCTCCTCAGGATCTAAGAGAAGGCCTCATCTCCTCCAGGATCTGGATCATGTCCAGACTCTGTACCTATGGATGGAGTTTGGAGGGGCATTTGCACCCTCCAAACTGCAAGCTTGAGGCAAGCAGCCTGAGTGTGCAATGTAATGAGTTCTGCAGAGACAGGAGACATCTCCCAGCTTGGGCCCCTGAGGCAGGGAGTCAGAACTTTTTTATAAACAGAGTGATTAACAGGTGATTAAGATAAGAAAGGGCTGTTAGGATGTTTTCTAAAGTCAAATGATCTGCTCCAAGCTTGGTGAATTTCAAAAAGTAAGGTTTCAGAGTAGCAGCCATGTTAGTCTGTATTCACAAAAAGAAAAGGAGTACTTTGTCTCTAAGGTGCCACAAATACTCCTTTTCTTATTGCAAAAAGTAAGTAGCCTTGTTGGATTCAAGAGACAGTAAAAAAGTTACTAATATTGCTTTTGAGAAGATAACTGATTTTTTAGACAAAGAAGATGCGGTAGATCTAATCTGCCTGGATGTCAGTAAGGCATTTGATATCGTTACATGAGAAATTATTAGTTAAATTAGAGAAGATGGGAATTAATATGAGAATTGAAAGGTGGATAAGGAACTGGTTGAAGAGAGAACTACATTGGGTCATACATTGCTTAAAGAATACTAGGTCATACTGCAAACCAACTACAGCTCCCCAGCTTCTCACCCAGCACACTTCCACATATCCTTAGGCCTTGCCTTAATCACATAACCTTCCTGTCATCTGACCACAATCATTTGCCTACTCATCTCCTCTTAAAGGGCCAGCCCCCTGGGACATCCCTGTCGATATAGGTTTGCCTGCCAACACCAGTGTAGCTGCAACTACATTGGGGTTTGTACCAATGCCACAGCTACATGGTCATAGTTCCACTAGTGCCAGATTCCCGAGGCTTCGAAGGACAGTAAGTTGTGTGGATCCTACTGGGATTTCATCGTAGGGTTGCCTAGTTTCTAATCGCACAAAATGGAACACCCTTGCCCTGCCCCCACCCCGAGGACCCACCCTGCCCTGCTCCTTCTCTGAGGACCCACCCTTACTCACTCCATCCCTCTCCCTCCGTCGCTTACTTTCCCCACCATCACTCACTTTCACTGGGCTGGAGCAGGTGGTCGGGGTACTTGAGGGGGTGAGGGTTCCGGCTGGGGATGTGGGCTCTGGGGTGGGGCTAGGGATGAGGGATTTGAGGTGCAGGAGGGGGCTGGGGTGGAAGGGTTTGGAGTATAGGAGGGGACTCAGGGCTGGGGTGGGGGATTGGCATGTGGAAGGGGGAGTGGACACTGTGCTGGAGCTGAGGGTTTGGAGTGTGAGATGGAGCTCAGAGCTTGGGCAGGAGGTCAGGGTGTGGGCTCCTGCAGGGGTGGGGTGAGGCCAGAAATGAGGGGTTCAGGGTCTGTGAGGGGGCTTAGGCCTGGAGCAGGGAGTTGAGGTGCAGGCTCCAGCTAGGCAGCGCTTACTTCAGGCAGCTCCCAGAAGCAGCCAGCATGTCCGGCTCCTAGGCAGAGGAGCCAGGGGGCGGTGCGCACTGCCTCCACCCGCAGGCGCCGCCCCTGCAACTCTCATTGGCTTCAGTTCCTGGCCAATGTGAGCTGTGGAGCCAGTGCTCAGGGTGGGGGCAACGTGCAGTGCCCCCATGGCCATCCCTGCATGTAGGGGCTGCAGGGACAACCCGGCTGCTTCTAGGAGCTGCACGGAGCCAGGACAGGCAGGAACCCTGCCACCGACTGTGGAGTGCCACCGACCGTGGAGTGCCACAGTCCCTTTTTGACTGGTCATTGAAGTCGAAAACCAGACACCTGACAACCCTGAGGGGAGGGATAGCTCAATGGTTTGAGCATTAGCCTGCTAAATCCAGGGTTGTGAGTTCAATCCTTGAGGGGGCCATTTAGGGATCGCGGGAATTGGGGCTTGATCCTGCTTTGAGCAGGGGGTTGGACTAGATGACCTCCTGAGGTCCCTTCCAACCCTGATATTCTATGATTTCAGTGTGGCAGCATTGGCATCTCGCACTTCACCTGAAGGTTGGCCCCCTGAGTCACCCCTCCAGCTCCTGCCTGTCTCACCAGGGTTCCTTTCTATTGCAGCACAGCAGGCTTTTCCCTGCCCACCTTGGCAACCCTGCATTCCCTACCTCAACAGAGAGGATGCGGGACTCGATGGGTGGCAAATGATAAGCAGATGATGTCAATGCTTCTGGAGTAGAGCAGGGGTAGTTGTGATGGGGACCATCCAGAGACAGGAGGGGCGCTGGGAAGGGCACTCTTGGGGTATACAGCCCATCTTGTTCCCCATCCTTCCTTGCAGACAGACAGGGTGAAAACTGGTAGGAAGACACTGGTGTCTCCTTCCTCGCAGGCAGTTGGTACTCATGGAAGGACATGGCGTAGGCCAGCCTCCCACAATGCATTGCCAGCTCATCCTCACCCACCCTCAGCAGTGCCATGATGTTGCTGTAGTGGTACAGGTCCTCGTCTTTCCCAGCGAAGAGGTTCATCCTTCGCTGGTTGGTGCGGGGGTAGATGGCAAAGAAGGCTTCCCCGGCCTGGAGGCTGCTCTTCAGTGTGGGCCCGCAGAGCTGCAGGGCCTCGATCCGGAGTTGCACATCATGGTTCCTGTCATTCTTGCAGAATCCTGGCTCCCAAAAACCCCACAAGCAGATGTTACTGGGGCCAAGTTTGGAGCTCAATGGCTGAATTATCTCAGGAAAGTGGCTTCCACTTTCCCCAGCCCTGCGCTCCTCTGCGTCTGACACTCCCTCCTGCCCCAGCCCCACACTCCCCTGGGTCTGTAACCCCCTCCTGCCCAAGCCCCACTCTCCCCTGGGTCTGATGCCCCCTCCTGCCCAAGCCCCATGTTCCTCCGGGTCTGAGGTCCCCTCCTATCCCAGCCTTGTGCTTCCCTGGGTCTCACCGTCCCTTCCTGCCTCAGCCGCGTGCTCCCCTGGGTCTGACGCCCCCTTTTGCCACAGCCCCGTGCTCCCCTGGGTCTGACACCCCCACCTGCCTCAGCCCTGAGCTCCTCTGGGTTTGATGCCCACTCCTGCCCCAGCCCCGCGCTCCCGTGGGTCTGATGCCCCCTCCTGTCCCAGTCATGTGCTCCCCTGCATCTGATGCCCCCTTCTGCCCCAGCCCATCCACACTCCATGACCAGTCTGCCCATGGCCTGCTTCAGAGCTTGGGGTGTGCCTAGGTTTAGGTCTAGTCTATGACCCTTTAATGCCAGTCTAAGGGCCATAGCTCAAGCGTGACTCAAGTCCTTGGATTCCAGGTATCGGTGACGAATCGGTCCCTATGTCGACCCTGAGCCGGTGAGCTCTGAATTCAGTGAAAGGCTCAGGGTTGGGCCCCTCACTCCTCCCTGCCCCTCACAGCCAGCCTCTTTCCATTGGGCAAGGTGAAGAGGAACCTCCTCCTCTCAAAGGCGTAGATCTTGCTGAGATTGCTTTGCTCAATGACATCAGTGGTCCCCAAGCTGGTATAGAGTATATCTCCCTCGTTCACCCGCAGGCACACCCCAGCCTCGGACCCCTCCAGCAGTGGGTTTTCCACTGTCAGCCTCAGGGCATATCGGCCCTTTTCATTGAACTGCATATTCACCACCTCAAACTCAAAGTCGAGGGTCTTCTCCTCGGCCTTCAGACATGCTCTTTGCAGGGTCATGGGGACGTGGGGTTCTGCCGCCCTGTTAGCCATGGGGAGAGCCTTTCCCAGGGAATGGGGGCAGGGAACCACTGACAACAGGCAGCCACTGATTGCTCTGTGATCTCCCTAAAATGCCCTGAGATCTAGCAGATCTGTGCCCCAGCCTGCAGTGAGTCCCTCCCTTTGCCACAGCAGACAGCCCTCTAGAGAGGATCCCACGGTTTCAGGCATCACTTCCATGCACGGGCAACAGCTGAGCTCTCATTTCTCCCCTCCAAACCTGGATTTTCTTTAAAATGGTTGCTTTCCTTTGCAGTGGCAAAGTGCCTGGAGCTACCTGTTGGTGGCATGTCCCTGTCACATCTTTTCAGTCATAGAGGGCATTCACAAACCATATCAGCTCCGGGGCGGGAGGCGTCCTTCGGAGATTCCAGGAGAGCAGACAAGCTGAGTGTGTTGCACAGAGCAATCCACAACATGACCTCCTGTCTCCCGGGCTCCACAGGAGGGAGAAGGGGAGGGGGAGGAAGCGATGCTTTGAACTCTGTTTGTTTGCCATGAAACCAGGTAACTAGATGCAAACTGGCACCCGCCTTCCAGGAAACACAGCTTGCTGCAGAATGAGGGAGGAAGCCTTTCCCCAGGGAGAGAGCCAAGGCAATGCCTTGCTATAACACACAGCGTGCTATATTGGAAGAGGTATGCATCTGAGGGACATATTCAGTGTAGGCCAGGCTTGAGGTGCTGGGGCCTGATCCTGCCCATGGAAGTGCTAATGGGAGTCAAGGGTGTG
Source organism: Dermochelys coriacea (assembly GCF_009764565.3). Classification (NCBI taxonomy): domain Eukaryota; kingdom Metazoa; phylum Chordata; order Testudines; family Dermochelyidae; genus Dermochelys; species Dermochelys coriacea. Next base: position 39,982,053 of record NC_050077.1, read on the forward strand.
CAGGACTCTCAACATCTCGCTGAGCTCTGGTCATTGGTTCTCCCTTGGATATGGCTCCAGTTCACATCTGCCAGGGGCGCACTTGGGTTTGTCTGTACATTCTTGACACAGGGCGTTGCAGTAGGAGAGGCAGAGTCTTCAGCACACAGGGAGTGGCTGTAGCTGAGGCAAAGAGGGCCCTCCTAAGGGGTCAGACAGAGCACAGGGGGAGAAGGAAGAGCCCCATAGGATAAGCTGAAAGAGCAGATGGAGAGGTAGGGTGGCATCCCCAGGAAGGCTGAGTCTCTGCAGCCCGGCAAGGGGTGGTGCCTGACCTGGCTGAGGAGGATGAGGGTGGTAGTGTGGACTCGTGACTTGGCCAGGAAGGAGTTCTTGGGAACAGGATGAGGGCAGTTTGTGCAGATTGGGATCGGTGAAGCCGACAGACGCTGATGCAGGCTGGAGGATGTCCCATGCCCTCAGCCTCACCACAGCATGAGCCTTAGAAATGAAGGTGGGGTCTCAGCAAGGCGGGTGATGTCCCTCGGCATGAGGTTCAAGCAGGTGCACTCAGACACAGCCAAGCCTGCCCTCTCAAAGGCCTTTAAACAGGGACCATGCTGTGCCGTGACATGTCAGTGACACCAGTACGCCCTGGGTCTAAGCAACGCACAGCGAAAGTAGCAGCAACCACTGATGGGGCTGTAATTCTATCCAGGGGTTCCAGCATCATCAGCAAATACCACAGTGAACTCTCAGGGTTTGTCTACACTGGCACTTTACAGTGCTGCAACTTTCTCGCTCAGGGGTGTGAAAAAACACCCCCCTGAGCGCAGCAAGTTTCAGCGTTGTAAAGTGCCAGTGTAGACAGTGCACCAGCTTATCCTATGATAAGGATAAGCTGTGCTCCCAGTGCTGGTAGCTATTCCCCTCGTGGAGGTGGCTTTTTTACAGCACTGGGAGAGCTCTCTCCCACCATTGGTGCCATGACTACAGAGAACTTTGCTAGTGAAGACATGTCTTAAGTCACCAAGGGAGTTTAATGTCAGCGAGAGCCCCAGAGGCTGTTGTCCTCTCTCTAGACACAGCACAAGATTCCCCTGAGTAGCTGAATGTTAGCCCTGCAGAGGTCACTTCAAGGTTTGAGAAGGAAGGTCAAATCATGGGCCACGCAGCTACTAGCCTCTCTTCTGCTTCCTTCTGGTGGTTCACTCTCCATTCCCCTTCCCCTCACATTGGCCTTTCCATTAGTAAACATTTCCCAGCTGAAATCCCTTCAATGGTCTCTGCCTTGCTAGCCATTGGGCCTGAGTCTCTTCTCAGTTACACTGGTGTAAATCAAGAGTCTGCTTTGAAAGCAGTTGGGTAAAGGTCTGATTCACAGCCCCCTGGAATCAGTTGGACTTTGCGTCAGGCCCTAGATGTTAGGCAAACTCACAGCCAAACCAGGGCTGCTTGCACAGTTGCTGCAGTGAGTCAGTGCAGGGGCTCTCCACCCGTCATGTCCCTGCTGTGTACTCCAGGAGGGTAGGGCAACCTTACCTGTCTACCTCTCAGGCCTTCCTTGAATGGGCCCTGCAGGAGGGTTCTCCTTGCCCACCCCTCGCCCCTGACCTTCTGTACCTTGTCATCGGGTTCCTGCCCTGTGAGCCCTGCAGCTGCTCTCTCCCCCCAACCCCCGCCACACCACCCGAGCTCGCTGTGTGACCTGCAGCCAGTCCATTTCCAAACCATGCCTAGGACACAGTTGCATGCTCCACACACTTCACTTCCTCACTATCATGTCCCACCCTGACACCAAGGGGTGGAACCTCCTACCAACTGGGGAGAGTGAGGAGCCCCAGTGGGCCAGTCTGTATTCCACCCTGATCTGGTGGCCCGCCAGGGATATCAGTTGGCAGCTCCTTCACAGAGCCATGAGCACAGGTGTGTACCCGATGAGGTTGACCCCTGCCCTGACACTTGCCCTTTCTGCAGTGTGAGGGATACCCGGGAGCTCATCTAGCTGGAGTCCAGCAGGCTGCAGCCCCTTTTCCGGCTCCTCCAGAACTTCCCTCTCATGTTCTGGCTGCTCTTTTCCCTGCACCTCCTGCTCTATGCACACCCTATCCCTGGCCCCATGAAGTCACAAGACCATCCACCATACCAGGAAGAGGATGCTGGACGGGGAGGAGCTCTGCGACTGTCTCCTTCCTTGGTTCATGTATCCAGGTAGAGTTCCTTGGGCCATGTCCACTGGCTCCCTGGATGCCTTCAATTGACAGTGGGCACTGTCTAGGGTTCTCTGCTCAGTGTGCCCCTCTGTCTCCCTGCTTTACCCTTACTGTAAGATCAGTAATGATGTGGGCATTGGGCTAATGTAAGCACAAAATGGCACTGTCTGGCCCTCACCCAGATTACTTTATTTCCTCAGTTAGATCCTGTTCCCTGTTTACTAATTTGAATGGTTTATTCCTATTGGTTTAAGTACCTTTACAATGAAACTGAGCAAGAACTGGGTTGGCCAGAGTATTTTCTACATGCCAAATTCTGCAATACTCACACAAGGTCATATTCCAATCTCAGATACTCTGGTGTAAATCTGGAGTAATGCCATTGTCTTCAATGGGAGATTTGCTTGAGTAAAAACTCAGGATTTTACCCTTTATGGTGTAAGAAGGAATTTCTGTGGAGTTACAGCTTGATCACTGAGGGAGACATGAAAGTGGCAGATTTTCAGGGGGATCATTCAAAGCTTTCAAACAGATCTGACAAACCTCCAATAAGGCAGAGTCCTAATAGCTGCTTTGACTTCAGTGGGTCTATGCTGATTTACACCAGCTGAAGACGTGGCCCATAGATCCACTTACTTGCTACCCTTTAATCATCTGTCTGCCCATGTCTAAAAGTCACTTGGATTTAAATAATGTGTCTTGGTTTTCCTGGAAGGCCCTCAGACACATAGGCACCGACTCCATGGGTACTCCAGGTCTGGAGCACCCATGGAAAAAAATTTGGGGGTGCTTAGCTCCCATCAGCAGCCAAGCTCCCCGCCTCCCCCCAGCACCTCCTGCCCACTGGTCGCCCCACTGATCAACTCCTCCCCCTCCCTCTCAGCACCTCCTGCATGCCACAGAACAGTTGTTCAGTGCCATGCAGGAGGCACTGGGAGGGAGGGGGAGGAGGGGGGATGGAGCTTGCTCGGGGGAGAGGTGGGAAGAGGCGGGGTGGGTTGGAGCGGGTGCAGGAAGAGGCAGGGTGGGGGTGGGGCCTTGGAGAAGGGATGGAGTTGGGGTGGGGGAGGAGCAGGGGTGGAAACAGGTGAGGCATGGGTGGGGGCTTGGGGGAAGGGATGGAGTTGGGGCAGGCCTAGGGTGGAGGGGGGGGTCGACCCCCCGGGTAGAGTGGAAGTCGGTGCCTATGCTCAAACAGGGTAACAAACCATGCCCACGTTCCTTGGAAGATAACTCACAGGGTTTGCCTGCACTGGAAAACTAGCCTGCAGCTGACAGCAGGGGTGGGCGAAGAGATGCTGAGTACTGGCCAGCTCCCCAGCTCTGTGGAGCTACAGCGCACACTAGCTGAGGGTCTGACCCTGCCTGCACTTGCTAGCTTAGCTCGCTGTGCTCATCCCTGCTGCTGCTGCTCCCATGGCTGACGCTAACTATAGCAGGCTGGGGGACACGTGGCAAGTCAGTGGCAGAACTGAGAGGGCACTCTAGCTCTCCTGAGTCCCTGTCCTCTTCTCTAACCACTATACCACCTCCCTGTCATGTAGGAATGGCTTCCTGTCTGATAGTATAGAGGATAGGCAGGGGCTATTACACATAGCTGCTATTAAGAACAACCCTGAGACTGGCAGGCCCCAACACTGTGTCAGAATTATGGAGATGCCAAGATGACTTTACCTCATTTGCCCCCTTTCTGCCCTCAGTTCAGCAAAGATATGAGAGAACCAATCTGATTCCATGTGACCTTGGACAAGACATTGAATCTCCCTTTTTTAACCAGAGATTTTTTGAGAGGAGCTAGTGAACAGGACCGGCTAACAGGGGAGTTTTGCAAGGGAGTTCTCCAGGTGAAGGAGGAGTGATTATGTGACCTTTGGGTTAAGTTTGTTGTATGTAGTATGTGTGTTTGTATGTGTGTAGTATGTGTGTTTGTGTTTGTGGTGTACTTGCTGCTTGACTGAAATGTACCATGTGGTCTGTTTGTTTGGGGGACCGTGTGCTGACCATGTGTGTGCTGAGCCTAGCAGCCTGCTAGGCAAGGCTGAGAACTTCTTAACGAGGCTTTGATCCCTAAGCCCTTTAGCACCCATAACCTTTAACCAAGGGGCAGGGCTATTCAGGAAGACCAGGGCTAACAGGGGAGTTTTCCAGGGAGTTTACAGAGGGAGTGGGAGAGTGGGGGGCTAGATACACTTAACATTCTTTAAACTTAAAGCCAAAAACACCTCCTGATGAAAACAAAATCTCAACAAAGGAACTAACTTCAGGAGTAAAAAGATAATTTAGGGTAGAAGTCCAGCAAGAGAGTGGGGCTATCCAGTTTATTACACCCAATGTAGCATGTATGATTATGTGCCCTATGGGCAGGAGTGTATGTGTGCATTCGGTGCAAGGAGCTTCTGGCCCTCAGAGACCATGTATGGGCTTTGGAGACCAGAGTGGCTAAACTGGAGGAGCTAAGGGAGACAGAGAGGTACATAGATGAGACTTTCTGGGACACAGTAGAATGGTCCCACCCCTGGTGCGACAGCCTCTGTGCTGTTGAGGATGAAAGTCTCAGGGAAGGAGAACATCCAACTGGAGCAGAGGGAAACAATCCCATACTACCAGACAGAAATAGTTCTATTCTTTTTAGGTGACAAAAAAGGAACTGTCCCAGAACTGAGGAACTGTCCCGGATTGAGGTGTCATTAGGGGAGGTTTTGGAACAAATTGATAAACTGAACAGTAATAAGTTACCAGGACCAGATGGTATTCACCCAAGAGTGCTGAATTAACTCAAATGTGAAACTGCAGAACTACCAATTGTAGTCTGTAACGTATCATTTAAATCAGCTTCTGCACCAAATGATGGGAGTATGGCTAACGTGACGCCAGTTTTTAAAAAGGGCTCCAGAGATTGATCCCAGCAATTACAGGCTGGTAAACCTGATTTCAGTATTGGGCAAACTGGTTGAAACTATAGTGAAGAACAAAATTTTCAGACATATAGATGAACATAATTTGTTGGGGAAGAGTCAACATGCTTTTTGTAAAGGGAAATCATGCCTCACCAATCTGCTAGGATTCTTTAAGAGAGTCAACAAGCATGTGGACAAGGGTAATCCAGAGGATATAGTTTACTTAGATTTTCAGAAAGCCTTTGGCAATGTCCCTCACCAAAGCCTCTTAAGCAAAGTAAGCTGTCATGTGATAAGAGGGAAGGTCCTCTGATGGATTGATAATTGGTTAAAAGATAGGAAACAAAGGGTAGGAATAAATGATCAGTTTTCAGAATGGAGGAAAGGTAAATAGCGGTGTCCCTCAGGTGTCTGTGCTGGGACCAGTCCTATTCAACATATTCATAAATGATCTGAAAAAAAGGTTTCAGAGTAGCAGCTGTGTTAGTCTGTATCCGCAAAAAGAAAAGGAGTACTTGTGGCACCTTAGAGACTAACAAATTTATTTGAGCATAAGCTTTCGTGAGCTACAGCTCACTTCATCAGATGCATGATGAAAGCAAATCCTTAGGCCCGTGCCGCTTCCCGCAGTCCCCATTGGCCTGGAGCAGTGAACCACGGCCAGCGGGAGCTGCGATCAGCTGAACCTATGGATGCGGCAGGTAAACAAACCAGCCCGGTCCGCCAGGGGCTTTCTCTGGCGGGCTGCGTGCCAAAGGTTGCCGATCCCTGCTCTAGTCCTTAGTCATGGAAAATGCCCTTTGACTTCAACTTGTGTCAAGACTGCAGGGTTTTGCCCAGCAGAAAGGTCTAGCGGCCCCAATCGAAGTCAGGCCTCCTTGTGCTAGGTGATGTAGGCACATTTCGTGAGACAGTCCCTGTCCTAAAGAGATTAGTCGAAATAGACCAGGCAGACAAAGCAGGGGGAAGAGTGGAAGTGATTTGTCCAAAGTCACACAGTAGATCAGTGGCAGACCTGACAACAGAACCCCAACTCCCAGTCCAGTCTTTTGTGTATTACACCCAGCACAAAATGGAAGTGCTTTGCAGCGTAATCACAGAGGACAGGGTGGAAGAAAACTACCTCCAGAGCAGGGGAGTGAGGGAAGGGCCTGGGACATGCCTGACACTGTACCAGATTTTTGGAATCTGTCTGGGGTACAGCCAGGATCCTGACACAACTGTGCTGATGGCAGTCGGCATGGGGAGGTGGAAGTAGGAAACAAGGGGGCTGCTATGCCAATGTGCAGGTTGCTATTTTAATATACACAGAAGGGAACTGATTTTGCAGGTTCTGGAGATGGGAGAAGGGTTTTCTGGGTTCTTATAAATACCACCCCTCATGTTTGTAAAAGGGCAGAGGTAGCTTCTCATGAGGCACTCACCTCCCAGTGTCACGAGATCCACATCATCCTGCCTCCTCAGTGCAAGTAGATGCTGCTGGATCCATCCTTGGCACACCCAGCTCAGTTCATCCATAATGACATCTCTCCTGGCCTGATCCTCATTTGCTGGGTGGGTTGCTCTTCTGGGGAACCTGAACTGAAATATTTTGGTTTGTTGAACTGAACTGAAACATTCAACATTAATCTGCAGTTCCCTTTTTTGACATGTTGCCCATGGGAATGTGATTTGATGCCCCCTTTCTCTCTTATGGGCTGAGCTCCCTGGCTGGACTACATCTCCCATGATACAACAGAGTCTTCCCTCTGATGTAGTGCATCTTGTGTGTCATACAGCTACAAGTGCATAATGGGAAATGTGGTCTGTCCAGGGAACACTGGTCCATAGAGGAGAATGGGGGCATCAGGCATTCTGAACTACAGCTCCCACAAGACAATTGGCAACATTAATTCATATAAATAAATTACATCTATCCATATATAAATGATATACTAATAGAAATAATAAATGCAATTTAACATTGAAATGCCTCAAAATGAAATGTTTCAGGTCAGTTCAACAAACTGAAATTAAACGTTTTAACTGGAAAATATTGACATGTTTAATTTCTATTGAAAAATTCCAAAATCAACATTTTGTTCCATGAGAAAATTAGATGTTTCAACTTTTCATCCTCATTTGGAACAAAAGCCAATGTTGGAATATCCTACATTTCCTGTGTTTGCTTAACTCTAAGTTTGACTATGTCAACCGCTTTTCATGAAGATTTGTTTAATCAAAAGGCCTTTCTGTGTGAACAAATGTCACCTGCCCTCCTGAGAAGCTGCATGGGCTGTTGGACTCAGTCTCCACACATGGTCTGTGGGGAATTATGCAAGTTTCCCAAGAGACTAGGGGAATCTGCCCTCTTCCACACACATTTCCTGGGTTCACGGAAGTATTCCAGAAGGCTTTCTGAAATCTCCCAGAAGCCACTGCTTCTGTGGGCTAGGTACCTAGAGATAGGTATCTCTACAATAGGTAGGTACAGGAGGAAGATTGAGGAACAGTACAAGTGCGGATGCAGGGTAGCAATGCACCAGGCTTGCATCTGCTGTGGGATGACTCATGTGGGTGCTCTGCACTGCAAATGCCCTCCCATCAGGTCAGTTAACAGCAGACAGGGCACAGTTACGCTGGCAGGGAGGAAGCTTGCACTGCTGTTGGCTGAGCTGTATCTATCCTGTAACTAGAGAGGACTTAAGTCTCTAGGGCTGTCAATGGGCCCTTTCCCCCTTGCTATAGTCACACATAACCAAAAACTGAGTTAACTCAGTTCTCTCCCCAAGCAGTGTTGAATTGGGGCTAGGTCAGAGAAGATCTCCGCATATATTTGGAGCAACTAGAGGTAGTGGGGGCAAAGGAACAGAGCAAGTCAGACATAGAGGAAAGGGAGGGAAGCTCCTGGGCCAGATTCTCAGCTGATGTAAATTGCCATAGCTTCACTGAAATCAACGGGGTGTTTCTAATTTATACAAGCTGATGAGCCGGCCCATTGACTCCAGTGGAGCTATGCCGATTTACCCTAGCTGGAGATCTGCTCTCCTGCCTTTCATGACGGCCAGCATAGGCGAAAGTGGGGGCTATTTTGCTGGAGTTTGGTCCCTCACGGCTCTGGGATCACTACAGCTCTTAGTGGTTTGTGTGTGTTACGTGGGGTGGGGGAATAGCAGAGTGGACAAAGTGCTGGGGCAGAGAGCTGTCTGAAGACTCTCCAGAAATGTGGTTGATAATCAAAGGGTGAGCAAAGCACTGACTGGTTGCTTTTAATTTTCTAAACCCTGGGGTGGCCCCGAGCCAAGCCCTCTTAGCAATGGAGGGGATAAAGTTCCCCAGTAGTAGAGATCCTTCTCTCTCCGGTGTGCTGAACTTTGCCTTTAAGCTTGCATGGCTGCATCTCTGCTGGGATCCTCTGATCAGATTAGGAAACACAGGAGCAGCTGCAGCAGTTGCTGAGTGCACTTGCCTCCAGACAACTAGCTGTTGGGGTAACTTTGAAATACAGGGAGAGAAAGCAGGAAAGTGGCTGATCTGTAAATTTCTCTCAATGAGACTGTATTTTTAACAGGATTACTGTCTTCCTACTGTTGTGGAGGAGAGGAGAAGTTTTGTGCATCTGCTCTTCTCTCAGAAGAGTTGACTGAAGAAGGTAACATTTTACTTTGTTGGGCTGTCTTAAGTTGTTGTTCCCTGCTGCAGGGGGGGACTTTGTTTGTAAACTTTGGCCTGACAAACTATAAGGGAAATTCAGGCTACTGAATTTGCATGTGACTAGTGACGTTCCACTATTTATTACTCTAGTTCATAAATGCAAACTTTAATCTGCTGCTCCTGGCTGTGGGAGAGTTTGTTTGAGGCACTTAGTTCTGTTCTTGATGTTCAAAATATCATAGGAGCAAAAGGCATTTAAAACCTGCCATGAGTTTGCTTGGCTAATGATTTCTAATCACCATTCAGAGTAGGAGCCATGTTAGTCTGTATTTGCAAAAAGAAAAGGAGTACTTGTGGCACCTTAGAGACTAACAAATTTATTAGAGCATAAGCTTTCGTGAGCTACAGCTCACTTCATCGGATGCAGTGAGCTGTAGCTCACGAAAGCTTATGCTCTAATAACTTTGTTAGTCTAAGGTGCCACAAGTACTCCTTTTCTTTTCGCTAATCACCATTATAAGCTTTCAAGTGTCACTTTGAGAACCGCTGGTCTGAGCTGCCCAGTCCAGCTGCAGCTGTTCCAACAGTCAGAGGCTGTCCAGACCAGGGGCTCATGCTTTGCCATGCACCCGCATCCCCTTGCAGTTCAGTTACTGGACAGGTTCTGTGGCCAAGGGTGCATGGGGGAGGTGGAAATGTGCTACAAGCAGGGCCATGTGAGCTAATTAGCTTCTGAAGTGGGGGCTTAGGGTGCAGTAACTGTTGCAGGCTGCTATTTGGAGGGGTAGTTGGCAGGCTGGGTCATCAGTGGTGAGGGCAGATGGTGGGGTGAGGAGACTCTCCATGGCTGACCAGCCTGTTTGGTGCTGAGCAGCCTAGGAGAGGAGTTGCAGCTCAGTGCTCCATGGAGTGATGGCATCATTGTCTCCCTTCAGTCTCTGAGCATTTCACCATGTGCTGCTTTAATGTTGAGTCAGGGACTGAAGGGTTAATAGCGCAGGTGGGGACTGGCATATGGCTGCTTGGTCAGTGGATCCAGCCTTGGCTACTGGCCTGGCTTGAGGGGGATTGGCAGAGCCACGGGGAAGCTGAGGGTCCAGGGCAAGTATAGCAGGGGATGCAGTCAGTGAAGTGTCTCAGCAGAGATGTGTGTGGAGTGTGGGAAGCTTGCACAGCCCCTGAACACACTCTGCCTGGCCCAAGCCAGGAGCACTTCCATTATGAACACCAAACTTGCTTGCAAACAGCCAGAGAAGTGCCATCTTGCCCAGACTGAATCATAGAATATCAGGGTTGGAAGGGACCTCAGGAAGTCATCTAGCCCAACCCCCTGCTCAAAGCAGGACCAATCCCCAATTTTTGCCCCAGATCCCTAAATGGCGCCCTCAAGGATTGAACTCACAACGCTGGGTTTAGCAGGCCAATGCTCAAACCACAGAGCTGTCCCTCCCCTGCCACAACAGTAAATGCGCTTGTCCTTCCAGGGTCCCCCATTCCCACCAGGCTGGAGGCAGTGGGGGTAGGGGGTGCTGCTGACCTCCAGGAAGCTTCCTGTGTGCAAGGGAATGCTCTGTGGGTGACAGGGGCATGGAATATTCTGGGACTTCTCTTGCCCCATGAATGTATGTCTCGCTTTCACTAGTGCTGTACTGGGGCAATTCCAAAGGCTCTAGACTTCATGGGCTACCAAGATCACTGGTGTCTCCATACATGCTCAGCATCACAATGCCTAATTGATTGAGGCGCCTGACTTCTCCTTTCAAAAAGGACTTAGGAACTGGGGAGCCAGAATTCCAATTGATGGGGTTTAGATGCCTAGGTGTCTAAATCCCTTTTGAAAGAGAGATTTATACTCCTAAATTGGTGTGATGGTGTGACGCCAAGCGCAGTAGTGTCTGCATAGCTTCAAAAATCTGGGCCTAAAGCACTAGTGCAGAGATGGCTGGCTTCACAGGGCGTGTGCTTGGCCACTTTGGCCTGATTCAGTGTTTCCATGAAGCCCATTGTGCTAGCGATGTTGGAGCAGAGGCCATAGGGCAGGCATAAGGACAGTCTTGGAGAATGGCCCCAGTGCAGGGGGCCTCTACTTCAGGCACAGAGCCAATTGTGTCCCCCCTCCAGGAAATCACCTCTCTTCTCCCCTCACATGGGGTGTGGCAGAGGCTGCCCTGCAGTGGCCGATGAGGCCCATCTCTTAAAAAACAGGCAGTATGCTAATATATCCACATTACATAACGTAGGCCCTGATCCTCAAAGGTCTCTAAATCAATGAGCTGGTCACCTAAATACCTTTCAGGATTTGGCCTGCACTGGCCTTATTGGATATTCCTCTGCTCTCTACTGCATGGAATCAGAGCTACACCGCTGTGTCATAGACCCTATACTGCTAACAGCTAATGGGGAGATTCTCCTTTAGCAAAAGTCGGGAGGGGTTGGTGGTTTTGGAGCAGGAGGCTCTGAGTTCTACAGCCACTGCCACATGATATCACAGGCACTATGGTGATTAGCATGAATTTCTGTGCAGCCACAGATTTATTACACTACATCACCAGGTTGCATCTTGATGCCAGTAGGGGATGATTGAATTTAAGAGCAAATGGCTAATGGTTTCTTCATGGATTTGCTTAACTGTTGATAAGCTGACAGCTGTTTTGCTTAACTGGCACCTGTGCAAACAGTGTGTGTGAAAAGCTGCCCCTCCCTGGTGCAAATAAATAAATCTAACAGACTAAGCAAACCCAGCACAGACAAATGCGGCAGGCGCTGTGGGAAGTTCTGGACGAGCCACAGCTGATCCCTCTGTCTTGTTTCATTCCTGCCTCAGTTCTGTGTGAAGCTCAATTGAATTAAACAAAATCCCTTTTAAAAATAAAAAAGGCTCCCAGAACAGTTCTGGAGATGGATCTTTATCATTTTTATTAAAAGCTGCACAATGCTCTGCCATTACACTGGGGGGTGAGGGGGAGTCCATCTCTCCCAGCCTCGCTCCCCCCTCCCACCCCCACTTCATAGTGGTGAGATGCAAAAGCTCCCCAGGGAGTGATAGATAGTGGGAAATGAAGACTATGAAGGGCCTTTATTGAGACCATCAATCTCACTGGTGCTGCTGTGATCAAAACCTCAGCCTTCCCAGGCAGAGGTTAGCTAGAGGAGCAAAGCGATCAGGTTTCGGTTAAAGGCTGGGTGTAGTGGAGCTCTGTGCGGTGGGAGAGTACAAGAATCTCTGTGTTCCGAGCTCAGTGGGGAATGAGGGATGGGTAACGTTTACTCCTAATGCCTGGAGCCAGGGAGAAGTCCGGGCTTAGGATCGGTCAGCGGAGGCTTGACAGGGCTCCAAACAAATTGGTCCGAACTGTAGCTCACGAAAGCTTATGCTCAAATAAATTTGTTAGTCTCTAAGATGCCACAAGTACTCCTTTTCTTTCAATCACTCTAGCTACTCTCACTAACATTGGGCTCACTGGGATTTCCAATTCTGGTATGGGCCTGATCCTGCAATCCTTACTAAGCAAGATTTCATGTTGAAGTTGGCTAGGCCTGCAGGGTTGAGCCCTGAATGCAATAGGCCCTCTGCATGCAACCTAGTAGCTACTCTTTAGTTGCTGGACTAACAGCACACTGTTAGTCCAGCAACTTCACACCCAAGCCCTGAGAATCCCCTCACTCTTGCATAGCCTCTGTTCTTCAGGCCACAGGCCCGGACAGGCTGTCTTGTTATTCCCACTGTTATTTCTTTCATCCTCAGGGTGCCATACAGCAGTGCAAAACTTTATCCCACCTTAAGGCGATGCCACCAGTGTACTGCTAACACCTGATGTCCCAAGTCCTCAATTATTAAGGCATGTAGCATCCATTGATAGCTGTGCTGAAGAGACAGTCCTTAGGAACCAGACCCCATCGCCCCATTTCTGGCTCTTCTCCAGAGGCAAACTGGCATAAGTACAAGATTCTGTCCTGGGCGCATGACCCCAGGGAGCCTGCATTGCATTGGTAGATTAGTCAGGTAGTGAATCCTATATCTGATTCACCCCAATAGTCTAGCTAAGGATGGGAGCGCTGAAGAATCATTGTACTTACCCTGGAGGAAGAGCCTTGAACCGCCAAATCCATGACAGCCTTGGAAAGTCTCTGAGGCTCCCCCTGCCTGCTTGTCCTCAGCAGCTGTTCCTTAGTCACAGATGTGGGACTCCAATCAGTCAATGATACAGAACAAAACTAGCCTCCCACAGCCTCCCCCCTGCCGCCAGTCTTCAAAAGCTAAAGACACTTGGGCTGGCCAGTGCGTGGATGGGAGACCACCTAGAAGCATGGGCTGTTGGGGATCAATAGGTGGAACTCTGCCTTCTGGGTCGGTGCTGACCCTGTGGCTGCATGGTTCTCGAGTTTGCTTGCTGTAGTTCAAGACTGTACATTAAGCCAAAACCCTGACCACTGGTGATGTATAAACCCTGCAAGGTACTTCAGGTAAGAATAGAGTGACCTTATTTCCCAAAGGGAAAACTGGATGCCCCCAGCTGCTTGCCTGAGTGTGCCCCCCCTCCCCATGCCAGGCTGTTGCCGGAACCCTGCCAACCCCCCACATACTGGAACACTACCCCTCCAGCCCTACCTCCCCCTCTGTGCAGGGGTGGCACCTTCGCTCCCCCCCCCCAGCATGTTCCTCTGCACTGCACCCCACTTTTTTGACAAAAGTGGGCATTTTGTCCCATTTGCTCTTGCCAACTGATCAAGTTGTCAATATATATAAAGTTGGGATGGTTGGGACAGGGTTTAATAAAAGAGACTGTCCCAGCCAAAATGGGACACATGGTCACCCTAGGTCAGGAGGAGTTTCCAACTTGCAAGAATTGTAACTTGATTTTTCTTAGTGTTGCATTAGGCTGTGACATCAGGCATCTAGAGCCCTGAACTGGGATGCAGGAGACCTGAGTTGTATTCCCAGCTCTGCTACTGGCCTGCTGGGTGGCCTTGGTAATTCCTTTCACTGCTCTGTGCCTCAGTTTTCTCCATCTGAAGAATGGGGCTAATGATACTGACTTCCCTTTGTAAAGTGCTGATGAAAAGAGCTATATAAGAGCTAGAGATTGTTGTTGGTTTCCTACAAAGGGAGCAGCTAATCAGGGTTCATTCCTCTCTTCTACCTCCCCGCCCCCCTCCAGTGTTTCTGTAGCTGCACATCCTCTGCAGGCACTTTCTCTAGCTTTTTATGTTGTGTGTCTGAGAGGAGATGGAGACTATTCTCAAATGCCAGGCTTGGAGCTATGTTTAATTTAAATACTATGGGCCAGATCCTTGGCTGGTGCAGCCTGACAATGCTCAATGGATGCTGACTTATGCCAGTTGAACATCTGGTCATATATTTTAGCAGCAGCAGTTGCAACACATGTTGAAGCCTAGTTTCCAAATGCAGGTGCTTTACTAAAAGCTGCCCTGGTCCATCCGTTTTATAAACCCTGGGATGCACACCTGGTATTGCTTCCCCTTGGGATGCCTTCCAGGGTGAACCAATTCTTTTATGGTGCTGCAAGGAGCTGCATGGGTTTTATAGGCTCCTTCTTTTACTGAGTGCTACATTCTTGGCAGGTGAATCACACCTGCAGTGGCCTGGCTTCAGAGCAGGCCGAACCAAACATGATGGTCTCAGTAGTCCTGGCTCCACGTGGGGGTCTGTAAAGGGAGAACTAATGATGATGCAGGAGGTAGTACAATGGATTCCTTATAAGAAGAAAGGATGAGTCTTGTGGCTAAGGCACTGGAGTGGGACTCAGGAGGCCTGGGTTTGATTCCTGGTTCTGCCAGACTCCTGTGTGACCTTGGCAAGCCACTTAATGGCTCTGTGCCTCAGCTCTTGCTGGGTTCTGTCTCCCCCACCCTTTGTCTGCCTCATCTATTTAGGCCGAGAGCTCCTCAGCACAGGGTTGGCCTCACTATGTGCATGTACAGCAGATAGCACAAGAGGGCCCCACCCTTGGTAGGGGCTCTGGGAGTTAATGGGTTGAGATGGGGTCCAGCTAATCTGGACAGTGTAAACATTCTGGGGTGTTCCAGACTGAGTGTTCAATTCAGCACATTATGGAAATAAAGGGGCAGCTGCAATGTTGGGACTTGAATCCAAACGTGCCCCAAGTCTGGGGTGTCTGGACTTGGAGGGGTATCTTTTGGCCTGCCACTGTGGAAGGCAAAGCATCATTCTGCACCAGCTACCTAGGCTCCAGAGTGGCACCAGATGGAAGCAGCTGGTGATTGTTCCCTTATCTGTATGAGAGGACAAATGGGGACTTGCTTGGAAAGTGCTTTGAAGATGTCAAATAGAATCATAAGGTCAGAAGGGACTGCCAGGGTCACTGAGTCCAACTCCCCGCCAAGATGCAGGATTTGTTGTGTCTAGAAAATACAGTGAGTGCTGAGCAGTATTATTCATTGACAAACACTTGCTATGTAAGCATGGGTGTTGGTGTGCACTGTTGCTGTGTTGCAATGTTTATCTACAATTCTTCTTGTGCCTTCCACAGAAAGAGCAATGGTGCCATGGAACAACCTCAGCAGCTGCTCCAGAGAAGATTCCTGGCTTGGTCTCTCCAGGGAATAACATGCTCTAATGCAAAACCTTAATAGCAACCTTGGTGCCACTAAAGGAGAATAACTTCTCAAGGGTATGAATGTGGGGCGGTCAGATGTGCACATCCGTTGATCAAGAGTATATGATGTTGCTGCTACAGTTTGCATTGGAGCATGAAGTGGATAGAAGCTGGGATATATAATATAATTTCTCATCCAGTGTGGTGTTAGCAGCATTTTAGGCAACATGAAGGTGGCAAGAATGCTGGAGATTTTTTCCTTACTCTCATGCTTTGCAGGTTATGGGGGAGTCTAGAGGAACCTGAAATGTCACTAACTGAACTCTTTGTGTGTGTGTCCCCTGCCCCAGAAGCCTCTAATTGAACCAGGAATCTGCAAATATGGCTATCTCCTATCTAGCTGCCTTGGGGTATTTCCAGGACTTCCTGTTTTTTGTTTTGACTGGGCTGGAGATACAATAAGAAAAGCATCTCTTGGGATGTTAATTTGGTCCCAGGTGCAACCAGGGAAGTCAGATACAAGGACCAGTGTCATGTCTTATTTTAACTAAACACTTTCAATTCCCAGCTCTGCCATAGACTCTCTCTGTGCTCTTGGGCAAGTCACCCAGACCCTCCAAGATATTTAGGCTCCCAACTTCCACTGAAACTAATGAATTGAGGTTTGTTAATTTCAGTGGCAATTAGGGTAAATTCCTTTGCAGATCAGGGTCTCAGTCTCTATGCCTCAGCTCCCCATCTGTAAAACAGGGATGAGAGCACTGCTCTACCTCCCAGGGGTGTCATGATGAGAAATTCATTAGATTGTGCTCAGATAATGTGGTCATGGGAGCCATATGGTGCCTTAGTTAAAAAAAAATGCTGAAAGTGCTGGGGGGGAAAAAGTCATCAAAAATTCAATACTGTAATAAATTTCTTCTTATTGAAGAGAGATAGTAAATGTCCAGGCCAATCTGTGGCAGCAACAAGCAACTTTGAGGGACACAAAATATTTTTTCTCTGAGCAGAGGGATTATTCCAAGTATCAGGGAAAGGGACCATGGAAAAAGAATGTTCAAACCTGGGAGCTTAAAGTTAGGCATCTGAATCCACAGGACCTAAATAAAAGTGCTGATCCTCTCCTGTTGCCATTGATTTCAACAGGCACTGTGGATATGCAATACCTCCAGAACATCAAGCCGCTGTTATTTAGATGCCAATGTATGGATGTGGGAGTCTAACTTTAGGATCCCAGTTTGAAATTCTGGCCTGTTTCTATTTTCCTCTGCTCTGCTTCTGATCTCTGTCAGGCTGCTCGATAAGGACAAACTGCTGGTCCCCTTGCTCGCACTGAGCAGTGCCTGTCTCAAGTGAGTGGGATGACTCTTTGGAATCAAGCGGGGAAGGGTATCGCAGTCTGGCTCTAAATGACCTCTTCCGCCTCTCTACAAACCACTGTGATGCTGCATTGAGCAACGGTTGGCCTTACAGAAGTTTCTACAGAAAGTTCATTCAAGGAACTTAGCATTGCTAGTCTGGCATTCGTTCTGCTCTGCAATTGGAAACCTATTTCTGGGCCTCTGTTTTGCCAATAAGGAAAGTTGTTCTCCATCCTTTGGTTTGATGTCTTTCTCTGCAGCAGCAGAACAGAGAGAAGCAACGTCATTGCTGACTCATCTCCAGGGTCTGAAATGTCCCAGATGAAGTGAAGGCTAGAGGCAGAGGAGTTACAGCATCAGCTTGAGTGAAAAGCACAGGGGACTGTTTCTGACTGGTATAGCCATGTACTATGTGGTACAGCAGCTTAAAATGCCTCAGGAAGGGAGCAGAGCCTGGCTCAATCCTGTGTTCAGACAGTTACCGCACTGACCTTCTTGATTCTTTTCTAGGTTAGCCTGTGTCTTGCTAGGGAGCCAAATCTTGACCCTTGCACAACTCCTAGGCTTTCATGTAAATGCTGTTAAGTAACTGAAACAAAGGCTCTGATTCTCTGGGCACTGAGGCTGGGTAGGAGGGGTGGAGGAGAGAGTGGAAGGGACCCAGTTAAACATGCCTTGAGCTCTTTAATCTTTTTAGCTCCAATCAAGACTGGATTTTTCACGGTAGAGATTTGGCTTTTTTACTTTTGTTTGTATCAGCTGTTGAAATGATGCAAATTCACATTGCAAAGAGTCCGAACTGGAAGGGAGAGATTCTTACCCCCCCACCTCCCAATCTGTCAATGTGACCCTCCAGTACCGAGAGCATAAAGTATTCTGTGCAAATTTAGCATTTTGAACTGACTGTAGAGAACTCCAGGGAAAAGATCTGTAGCAATCCTTGTGGGTATTTTTGCTCTACCAAGAACAGAAGGCAAGAATTTTTTTTTTAAAATTCTTCTTTCTTTTTCCCAGCGGAGGTGGAGAGAGAAGAGAATGGTGAATGACAGCTCCTTGGCAGCCCACAGCTCCCTTGCTTATGAAGACTTTGCCAGTTCTGATTGGTACATGTATGAATCCATGGAACCCGAGATGCCACAAGATGAGTGAGTGATCAACCTTTGGGGGTTTTTTTTCCCAATTATGCCCTGCAGCTGGAGGGTGCCCTGTCCTTAGTTAGGCAGGGGAATCATTTTTTGTCTCAAATTCCCATTTTCCTGGAATGAAATTTTATTTTTCTGATCAAGGAAAGTAGGAACTCCCCTCCATGCATGCACAACTCTTCCCATCTCCCCACCCTCCCAACTTTCTCCTTGCTGCTACTTCCCATTACTGACTTTTTAGAAAAATGACCAAATAAAAAATCGTCAGTAGCAACACTTGACTCTGATTATAAAACCTGACCACTCTATGCCTCAATTTCCCCATCTTTAAGATGGAACTAATAACCTCCAGCTACCTGGCACATGTGCTGATGTTCCTTCAGCATGCAAAGTTCTATGTTAGTGTTATCTGTGTGTCACTGCAGTGGTGTTGCTTTTTGTTGCTGCTCACGAAATCTGATTTTTGGGGATGAGAGGCTGTGTGATGCAGCATTGCATGACACCACAGCTGGTCCATGGTATCGTTAAGGGACTTCACTACTTCCTCTCTCCAACTTTTCCTACTTCCTGGCATGGGCTTTTTAAATTGGCTCCTGTTGACAACTGCAGGTTGGGACATGCCACCCAGGCCAGTTAAGACAGTTGTTTTGCCATATGGGACAGAGTTCTCCATTAAAATGCATTGACTATGTAACCCATTGGTATGTGTGTTACAGGTCCCAGTCTGTGTCCAATCCACAGAGGGTATGAGTGAGTTTAAACCCCACAGCTAAGGAGCCTTGGCTCTTTAGCCTAAGTTGTAGCAGCTCATGCT
Organism: Dermochelys coriacea; assembly: GCF_009764565.3. Classification (NCBI taxonomy): domain Eukaryota; kingdom Metazoa; phylum Chordata; order Testudines; family Dermochelyidae; genus Dermochelys; species Dermochelys coriacea. The sequence goes on from NC_050077.1 coordinate 40,000,667, forward strand.
CTTAGCTCCGGAGGGCTCTGTTGCAATCCCCAAGTGTCTGCCAGGGGGAGACAATCCCATAACTGCACTGTGGGTACTCCAGTCTTGTATGTCCATGTTGGTGACATTATTTATGTGCAGGGTGCTCTCAAAGGAGTCCTTTGCCACTTAGCCATCTAACACTTGTTTCAAGTTGGTGTTTTCAGTAACTACTGCAGCATTACGATATATCTGTTGTCTTGGGGAAAAATATTATCCCTTGTGGATGAACTGCATATTTAGATGCATTTATATAGTGTGTTGCTAGCAAGAGCTGATGGCTTGTAGCAAATCCTTGTTGCCATGCAAACTGTAGAGACAACAGCTCCTGCATCTGCTCCACCATGCCTTAGCAAAGCACATTTTCTTTCTCTCTTCCACCTGATCATGCTCCCCTGCAATCCATATGAGCAGGATTAGGCACAAAGTGTTGTTTCATTTCCATGCATTGTCAAGTTTTGGCTCTATTGCCCTGATTTAGGACAGCACTCAAGCACATGATCAACAGTAAGCATTTTTTAATTTGATTCTTCCTATGAAAGGATGATGGGGAATGGAATATTTGTATTCTTTCCCAGTGGAAATACAATTGATTCCTTTGCTCCAGGGTTGCCAAGAAGAATAAGCGTTAGCACCATGTATAGAACAAAAAGCCTCTAAAGTTTGCAGGTTTCAGAGTAGCAGCCGTGTTAGTCTGTATTCGCAAAAAGAAAAGGAGTACTTAGAGACTAATAAATTTATTTGAGCATAAGCTTTCGTGAGCTACAGCTCACTTCATCCAAAGTGAGCTGTAGCTCATGAAAGCTTATGCTCAAATAAATTTGTTAGTGTCTAAGGTGCCACAAGTACTCCTTTTCTTTTTGCTAAAGTTTGCAGAGTCTGATAATATTTTGACTGAGGTTCTAAATCTTGATATCGGGGTAAATATCATTGAAATGTTGATTGGAGGTTGATCACTGAATTGTCAAAGGTTGGATTAAACTAAACACATCTTTTTTTGGATTACTGTTTTGCTTTGAAGGTTCTAGAATGTTCGTGTTATTTACTGATTCTGATTTTATGTTCCTCTTCATTTCTGGATTTGGAAGAAGCGAAGGTGCTGAAATATTGTCCCATGAATATTTCTACCCTTTGTGAAATAAGCAAAGTCTCCCAAATCTCTTAAAACACCTGCTCTTATAGGCTGTCTTCACTGCAAAAGAGGGGGTGTCTTACACGGTGATGTTTCCACTGGGTTGTTACATCAACAGACCTAAGGACCAGGAAGATTTTTATCCTGATGCAGGAGGCCTATGGTTTACCTTGGCTAGCTACACTGAGGTAAACATGACAGTGCTTTGTCTGCACTAGAATTTTATGTTGAGATAGTGCCCTTGATTTAAAAACACACCACTTCTTCCGGTCAAGCCCAAGCCCTAATGAGCAGACTCTTGCAGATGAGGGAGATTCAGGGAAGTATCTGAACTTCAGAATGCTTCTCTAGTCCTCCACTAACGACCAAATAAGTCAATGACACCTAAGGCCAGGTCTACACTCCAGATCTGTGTCAGTATAACTACGTCACTCAGAAGTGTAAAAAATCCACACCCCTGAGTGACATAGTTGTTCTGACCTAACCCCCCATGTATATAGTGCTATGTCGATGGGAGAGCTTCTCCCACATAGCTACCACCTCTCGGGGAGATGGATGAACTACGTCTATGGAAAAAGCTCTCCCATTGATATAGTAGCATCTTCACTAAAGTGCTGCAGCTGTGCCGCTGTAGCACTGTACATGAAGACAAGCCCTCAGTGTGTGACTTAGGGAGGCAATGTGGCCTAGTGGATAAAGTGTTGGACTGGGATTTGGGAGACCTGAGTTCTATTCCTGGTTCTTGCCACTGGCCTGCTGGGTGACCTTAGGCAAGTAATTTCCTCTGTCTCTGCTTCAGTTTCCCCATCTGTAAAATGGAGTAATGAAACTGACCACCTTTGTAAAGTGCTTTTGAGATAGACTGCTGTACCGTGCTAGATAAGAGCTACATATTATTACTACACGACTGATTGCTTTCCGTTACATGTGCTTCTGTGAGGAAGGCAGGTCTGATAGAGCTCAGGATATGAGGATCTCAAATATCACTGTGTGGAGTGCAGGTCTGCAAAATGCTTCATCTAGGTGAGATTGCCCAGCCCTGCTTTCCCTCCTATTCACTGTGGCCATTGCACCGTCCCTTGAAAGTAACATTCTCTATTGTCTGTAATGAAGAGAGGGTTTGTCTTGGGCCCAAACTTTCAACAGTCAATGATTTTAGGTGCCTTAATTTTAAGGGGCATAACTTGGGACTCCTTTTAAAGGGGGCTGATGGTCACAGGTAGGGTGTTCAGCCCTCTGATAATCAAGTTGGACAACTCAAAAGTAAGATGCCTAAAATCAGGCTTTCGTTTGTTTAAAGCTTGTATTGTATTCGCTCCACTGCTCTGCTTTTCATACCCTGCTGTCATCTGTTCTGTTCCTCTCTCCCACCTGCTCTCTTTCTCCCATGGTCTGTCCTCCTCCACTGGCAGCTCATAGCTTTGCTGCTGATGGCTGGCTCCTGAATTATCATCTCTTCTTATTCAGCAGCAGCCCTGTCAAGGCTGAATCCCCACTCTGGCATTTTGAGTACAGAAGGTGGGGGCCCGCAAGGATTTTAAAAATTAATATTTGCCACTCCAGGCTTGTATTAAACTCCCAAGGATATAGCTTTTTTCTGACCTTGGCTTGGTAAACACTGCCACCACTCAAATGCAAAAAACCCCCTTGGACCCAGGAAGGAGCACTTTGGAATTCCTCCCTGTGGGGTACCCTCAAGCCCTTTCACACACACACCCCCTTCGGGGAAGAGCTGAGAAAGAAAACGGAAATTAGCTGTTGCTACCAGCTAATCAAACAACATGCACAAACCTCTTATGACACCAAAAATCCAATCCTGTTCTTTAAAAAGGTAAATTTTATTAACAAAGAGAAAAATAAACATCTGGAACTTAGGCTTTTGCTAGATTTTAAAGGGGCAATTCCAAAAATTAGCTTCCTTGGGGGGTTCAGATTAAAGGTTACAAGCAAACAAAACCATCTGGGGTTAGCGCAGAGGAGATCCACAAGCCAAAATAAAGAAATAAACCTGATTGCATCTATTTAAACATTTCTAATTTACTTACTTATTTGAAATCCCCCAAATATGTAATTCTAGGTATGAACTGATGATTTCTCATACTTGGCTTAAAACTGTACACAGCATTCCTGCTTATAGCATTGCTGCTCCATGTCCCTGCAGCCCAGAGAGAACAACAGATCACAAAGGGAAGGTTTTTCCCAATTTTAAAAAGTTTTAGCTCTTTCCCATTGGCTCTTTTGGTCAGGTGCCCACTCCTTTTCTTTTACCTGTGGGCTTGTTAACCCTTTATAGGTAAAGTAAACAGAGAACAGACACCAAGAGGGATTTTACAGCTAACTGACTGGCTTGGTGTCCATAAAAGGGAGCTACCCCCGCTTCATTTATCACAGACCCCTAAAAGAGGCAGCCAACCTGCCTCCCATTCCATCTCTCCAGCAGCCTTTTCAGAACTCCAGGATCCTCTTTGAACCATGTGCCCAATCATCCATTCTCCTGGCCAACCCCTAAGGACATTGGCTATCCCTGGGTTTTTGATCCTTCATGATTTGCCCATGTAGTAAAGCTGTTGTAGGTCGGGTATATGGCTAACCCTGTTCCCTGCCCAGCTAGCTTCCTAGACAGCCTCTCACCTGGCCCCTCCTGCTGCTCTGGCTCTCTGCCTCATGCTGGGAAGGAAGAGGGGCTCAGCAGTCTATTGGGGCAGCATGGAGAAGCACTCAGCATGGATCTGGAGAACTTGGCATGGGGGAGATCAGCTTCACAGGTGGTTTTCAAAAGGAGGCTGGGCAACCATCTTTCTTGGATGATTCAGACACAACAAATCGTGCATCTTGACAGGGGATTAGACTAGATGATTCTTGCGGTCCCTTCTATTCCTATGGGTCTGTGACAAAGTATTAATCTTTGTATTACAGTAGTGGCTAGGGGTCCCATTGTGCTAGGTGCTGTATAAACACCTACTGAGAGCCAGGCCTTGTCTATTTATATCATAAACCCTTCAGGGCAAGCCTGAGAATGCCCTGTTATTCCCATTGTACAGATGGGCACAGAGACACTGAGTGACCTACCCAAAGTCACATAGGGTGTCTGTGGAAGAGCAGAAAATTGAAGCATTGTCTCCAGAACCCCATTCCAGTGCCTTAACCACAAGATCGTCCTCCCAGGAGGCCTTATGCCCTCTTCTAGCAGGAGTTACTTTCAGCACAGCTAGAGTGAGTATTTGGGGGGATGGGGGAAGAAAGGAGGCAAGAGCTGGTGGTGGAGTGCAGTGGTAATTAGGGTCTCCAAAAATGGGGAGGGCTCACTGATAAGCTAGGGGTGAGGGAAGAGCAGGGGGAGAGGCAGGGACACACAAGCAGAGGAGGAGTGAGTAGGGAACAGATTTTCTGTTCCTGGCTTGGACACCAAAACCAATGTTCGTTTGTTAAGGCCTGTGGCTGCCACTTAAGACAAATCTCTCTGGCTCTGTCCTATGAGCTGATTTCTCAGGAAGATGAAAACCTCCCAGATTAATGTAATTCTGCCCCCTATCTCCTGGCATTACCGCATGATGAGGGCATATCATGCCGTAAGGATGCCAGAAGAATTCTGCTGTGTGAGGAGATTGATATTGTTTTTCCTCCTTTCACACTGAAAGTGCAAACAAGAAGTCAGCTGTAAAATGGCTCTTCCAGCTCCTCTGCTGGAACACATTGCTTGATGAACGTGTTGTGTAACCCACCCACCCCTTGCACTGTAAAGTGCCATTGGGCTACTACCTTCGGCACATCATTGAAATAATGAGAATCAGGTCTCAGAGCGTAAATTAAGGGGCCTCTGTGTGAATGAGAACTAGAGCCAATCACCTTGCCTCCCCACATCTGGGGGGAGGAGGAGGGGACTATTTACCTGTTTGTACTGTAGCAGCTCCCGTGGAGCCCTGGTTTGTTTAAGTGGTTGTACAAACACAGAAGAAAATGGTGCCCCCTGCCCCCAAACAATTGACAATCCAAGTAGACAGAAACTTGTTGTGCCAACATCTTTCTGAAGAAAGGTTTGCTTTATTTCCAGTAGCTCACAGGGCTGCTTTGAGATTATCATCTGTTTATTTCAATGAAAACTTTGGGCCAAGAATGTCAGTCACTCCACCCTGGCTCTTATGAGAAGCAATATCAAAGCTTTTGTTACCAATTCCATTCCAGTTCTCTTCTTGACCCCCTTCTAACTTTCTCATTCTTACTCTCAGGTCACAAGTAAACATTTTGGGGGTAGAGTTTCAAAAAAATACAGCTTTCTTTTTATATCTATATCATAAATTCATTAGAACTTTGCTATAGCACACATCTGACAGCCATTTTTTATGAGAACTATGTCCCAATCTTTCAACAAAGATTTACTAAAACTGAATTATGGAAGATGCACTAATTTACAAAATATGCTATTGAACATTAATCTGTGCTGTAGGTTGTCATAACCAGATCTTGGTGAAAAATGCCAGTTTTTGGTGAGAATTTTTAATTTTGTGGGGAGATTTTGGGGGAAAAAAATCATTCATTTTTCCTTAATCAAAAGTCTAAACACACCTTGCCAAAATCTTCAGTAAAAATGTTCAGGTTTTGAAAATAAAATGAGAATCTTTACCAAGAAAATTGTTTGATTTTTTTCATTAAAAAACAAAACATTTTTATTAAAATGGAAAGTCTTGCAGAGTATTGTCAATCTGATCCAAAAGCCATTCTTACTTTCCTGCCCTGCCCAAACCACTCAAAAAAATCCCTAGCCCCTCAGTGGTCTCATTGAAATCTGGTCTAATAACTCATTCAAATGAACTTTATTCTGATAACGTGCTTTTTATCCCTAGAGCTCAAAGCATTTAACTTACCTCCATTTTACAGAAGGGAAAACTGAGGTACAGAGAAGTCAAATGATTTAACTCAACAAATCAGTAGAAGAGCTGGGAGTAAAACTCGGGTCTCCCGAGTCACAGTCCAATGGTGTATCAATTAAGCCATGGTTCTCAACAAGGGGTCTGGGACCCCCTGGAGGGCTGTGAGCAGGTTTAAGAGAGTCTGCCAAGCAGTGCCAGCATTAGACTTTCTGGGGCCCAGGATAGAATGCCAAAGCCCCACCACATGGGACTGAAGCCCAGGCCCCCAAGCCTCGTTACACAGGGCTGAAGTTGAAGCCTGAGCAGCTTAGCTTCACAGGGTCCCCTCTGGTGTGGGGTCCCAGGCAGTCGACCTGCTTGCTACCCACTAACGCTGGTCATAGAATATGATGCAAAACAATCTATATTTAAGTATATAAAATATATAAAACAAAATCTTAAGATGGCATCATGTATTTTAAACACTTTGGAAGAGAGGACTGCTGATGAGTCATGGAGGCAGGCAAGAATGTTTGGTGCAACCCATTGCATTAAAGCTATCAGTGTGTGAAAGCAAATCCTTTCTCCTGTTGCACATTTGATCTCCATATCAATGTGCTTAACCTTAAAGCAGAACTCAGCAATACTAGGGGAAATACTTGATTGCTATTTATACAGCTGTGTAGCATGGCGGGCACGCACTGCCGCGGTGCCTCCTGCTGGTCATCTAGGAATTAGTTCAGTTCCAGCCTCGGAGCGCCTCCTACCAGTGCCTGCTTCCTCCTGATCTCCACCACTTATAGCACTTCCAGCCCCACGTCCTTCCCGGACCCCAGTGCCCCTTACCTTGGGGTACTGCCCCACAGTAGTGCCCCCACACTCTGGGTCTCCCCTCCATGGGGAATCCCAATCCCCTAAACCCACCTTGCCTCTGTGAACCATTGCCAGTCCTCATTTAGCCCCTTCCCTCAGGGGCAAACTGCAATCTGAAGTGGCCACGCATAATCAGCAAAGGGGTTTGGACCTGCTGCCTTTCCAGCCACAGATGTCTCCCTGCAGCCCTAGTACCTCCCCTGGCCTTTAGCAAGGCCTCAGCCTGGGGACTCACCAGGCTATAGCTCAGCTCAGCTCAGCTCCTCTGCCCTGCCCTGCCCTGCCCTGCCCTGCCCTACAGCCTGGTCCTCTCTGCTCCTCAGCTGGAACAAGAGTCTTCTCTCACTCCCTCAGCCTGCCCTTTTATCAGGGTCAGCTGGACCCTAATTGGGTATGGCCACACCTGTGGCTGTTTACCCAACCAGTCTCTCCCCCCCCCCCCCGCCCCGCTTTTAACCCCTTCCTAACCAGAGCAGGGTGACTACCTTACTACAAGCTGAAATCACCATAAGGTCTGAGGTCTTGATATTGCAAAAAGTACTTATAAGCTAATAAAAGTAAGGGCAACCCACAATGTTGTCTAGCACTTTAAATTCTAGTTTGACTAGAAAAATTCACTCTTGGAGGAGATTTTTGTTTAATTTTTTCCTTTCCATGTTTGTTCAGTGTTATTGCAGAAGTTCTCTCTTCACTTGTGACTGTGCCTTGTGAGAAGGCTAGCCCAAGGAATTCTGAGGCCCTGTAGAAGCCTCTATTGATTTTTGGTCATTTTCCTATCTGCTGTCTTTTTCTCTTTGCTTCTCTTCCATTCCTGCAAGAGAATGGAGACCTTTCTCAGCCTCTTTGAAGCCTTTTGAGGAGGCTTAGTCAGTTGGAATCTGGGGGTGTTATTTGCATATTAAAACGTGTAAGTTTAGTTCACTGGAATGGCTGGGGCAAGTACTGCATCCAGTTCTGATCTAAAGCATATGGGGAAATTATTAGGGAAGAAAACTGGATGTTGCTAGCTTGGCATGTAACTCTCATGCTTGTGGTGATCAGGCTTCCTCTTAACATATAGTTAAGGCACTGCACCAGGACTCAGACGATCTGAGTTCTAATCCTCGCTCTCCCACAGGCTCCTTGGGTCATTCACTTAATCTCTGGGTGGCTCAACTCCTCAGCTATAAAAATAGGGATAATTCCTTCCACCCTTTGTCTGTCGGGTCTTTGAAGCAGCGATGGTGCCATGGACCGGCTGGCCCTTGAAGGCAAACTGGGCTGAGCCTTGCTCACCACCTAGCCGATCGAGGGATAAATAATCATAGAATCATAGACTTTAAGGTCAGAAGGGACCATTATGATGGTCTAGTCTGACCTCGTGCACAACGCAGGCCACAGAATCTCACCCACCCACTCCTGTAACAAATCCCTATGCTATGTCTGAGCTATCGAAGTCCTCAAATTGTGGTTTAAAGATTTCAAGGTACAGAGAATCCTCCAGCCAGTGACCAGTGCCCCACGCTGCAGAGGAAGGTGAAAACTCCCCAGGGCCTCTGCCAATCTGCCCTGGGGGAAAGTTCCTTCCCGACCCCAAATATGGTGATCAGCTAAACCCTGAGCATGTGGGCAAGACTCACCAGCCAGACACCCAGGAAAGAATTATCTTTAGTAACTCAGATCCCACCCTAAACTGCCTGGTTTGAGCCAGACATGCTAGCCTGCTGCAAACCCAGACCCAGGTCTGAACCATGTCCCCCAGCAGCTGCAGGCTTAAGTGAAAATAGCTTAAGAAATGTTCCTGTCTCTAACACTCAGATGCCCAGCTCCCAATGGGGTCCAAACCCCAAATAAATCAATTTTACCCTGTATAAAGATTTTCAGAGTAAACTCATAAATTGTTCACCCTCTATAACAGCTGTTTGCCACCACCCCCCCCAGTATTAATACATACCCTGGGTTAATTAATAAGTAAAAAGTGATTTTATTAAATAGAAGAAAATAGGATTTAAGTGGTTCCAGGTAGTAACAGCCAGAACAAAGTGAATTACCAAGCAAAATAAAACATGCAAGTCTAAGACTAGTACAGTAATAAAACTGAATACAGGTAAAATCCTCACCCAGTAAGCTTCCTTTTACAGACTAGTCTCCTTCTAGTCTGGGTCCAGCAATCACTCACACCACTGTGGTTACTGTCCTTTGTTCCAGTCTCTTTCAGGTAACCTTTGGGGGTGGAAAGGCTATCTCTTCAGCCAGCTGAAGACAAAATGGAGGGGTCTCCCAGGGGTTTAAATAGACTTTCTCTTGTGGGTGGATACCCCTCCCTCCCCCTGTGTAGAATCCCAGCTATAAGATGGAGTTTTGGAGTCACATGGGCAAGTCACATGTCCATGCATGACTCACAACTTATAGGTAGCAGCCATTGTTCACATGCTACCTTGAATGTCCTCAGGTAGACTTCTTATGTGGATTGGAATCTTCCAAGATCCATTGTCTGTTAAGCGTTTCTTGATTGGGCACTTAACTTGGAAATTCCTTTCTAAAGAAGCTGACCAAATGCTTTACTAAGGTTACTTAAAATCAAACAAGTACACAGCCAATATTCATAACTTCGAATACAAAAATGATACATGCATACAAATAGGATGAATATATTCAGTAGATCATAACTTTTGTAGAGATATGTTGCATGGCATATCTAGCATAAAACATATTCTTGTTATGTCATATTTACTTTCATAAGTATATTTCCATAAAGCATTATGGGGTGCAACATCACAGTCCCATAATAAAAAATCTCTCAGTATGTGTATGCCCAGATGCTAGTACACTGGGCCCTCGTCCTGGGGACGTTCCAGATGGAAGTAGAAATTGATGGAGTGTGGTGTTTTCTCTGATGCAGTCTTGTTTCAGTACAAGGAATGAACAAATGAAGCTTATCCAAATGCAGGAGGTACCAAGAGCAAAAGGAGCAGTTTCTTAGCTTACAGGCCCAAGCCTCTTTAGCCAACAGACCCAACGGCTCTCTCTAGCTTTTTCCAGGATCATGCTCTGCTCACCAGCTGCTGCTTGGCTTTCTTGCTTTTTACCTCTGTCTCTCTCTCTGTTCTTGTCCAGTCTCAGTTTGTGTGCGTATATAGATAGATACACACGTCCACACACACACCTCTCAGCAATTCCCTAGCCCACTCAGTCCAAACTCCTGTACAGGTTCACAACCTCCTTTTGTGTTACATGGGGCAGGGGGAATCTTCTGATTAATTCATCCTGACAGATTAATCTAAGTTTATACTCTTGCTGTGTGGTTAGCACTAATTAAAGGCTGCGTTCACATCCTGTCTCAAAGACATTTGTGATTCCTGCACTCACCAGTACCTGTCAGCATAACATTATTAAACGTTCGCCCATGTGCAAGAAACACTCCATAGAACATGAAAGTGAGTGAGCAGGGAGAAAAGAAGAAAGTATTAATACCACGTGCTCTGCAGAGTACTGAGACTTGACAGAGGTATATAAAGGAAGCTGTCTTGCTCTTCTCTGCACTACACGAATACTGCCTGCTTTTCCAAAACTATCCCAACATGAACTGGGCTCAGGATAAAGTCTTTGAGTTCAGTCAGGTCAGTCCTTTCTCTGCTTGTTCCGAAATCGAGGCAATGTGCCCAGGGCACTGCCTTGTCCTGTCATGTTCAGAATATAATCTACCTCTCTGTGCCTCAGTCTACCTATCACTGTAATGGGGTAATGATTCCGACCCACCTTTTGTAGGCTGATTTTAAGTCCTCAGATGGCAATTCATGTATAAGTGGAGGCTGTTACTATTGTATGACAATTTGCAATGTTCAGCTAGTTAAATAACTTCCTTGGCTGAACAATCCTTAACTCTACATTGTGAGTTAATGATGGACTGTTCCATTGTAACTGCTTATGAGGGTGTTGGGTGCTGTGGGGTATATATCTCACATCGCCTTGTGACCTTGTTTTGAGCAGCTTATGGGTGAAGAGGAATTCATCTCATACTGCACAGCCAGCTGTTGTTTTGCCTGTTACAGAAGAGACACGCTGCTCTTTGGAGACTTTATGTTTGCTCTTTTTTGTTTATCTTACTTTTAAAATAAAAGCCATTCAGATGAAAAGTGTGTGGTGCTTCTGTGGGGTGGGGAACGCTGAGATGATAGGAGACTTCAAATATGGCAAAGGAGAGCAGTTAGCAGGGAAGGGGAGCAGGAATAGTTGAATGTGTTTTTAAATGCAGACAGCTTGTAGAAGCATTTTATGATTGCTTTATAATAGGTTTATACATTTGCTGTGTGGTTAGCACTAATTAAAGTATGGGGTTCCTCTATCACGCTCTGATCATCATCTGACTTAGATTTTCAGTTCTACTTCCAGAGCTGCATCTATGGTATCTATAACTGCATTAATGGTAACCTCAGAACAACTTAATAAATACAGAGAATATGGGTTCTTCCCAGTCTGAAACCCAGCTCTGCAGGAGCAAATGGAAATCTGCTTGGGAAGACTCAAGTACATATGTTACGGTTTGCCTGCAGTCAGTACAGAAAAGAGCCAAGATCGCTGAAGGTCGGTATGCTTTCTGACTGGCTATCTAAAACCAAATGATGATCAATAATGATGATAGTCATTACAGAGTGCTGCACAGATGTGGCTTTCAATGCACCTTACAAAAGTGATGAAGCACAATCCCTGTTTTACAGATTGGGAAATTGATGCAATGGAGAGATTAAGTGACTTGTCCATTGTCACTGGGCAAACTAGTGGCAGTCAAGTCTAGAACTTAAGTCTCTAGGTCTGTGCTTGGGCCATTAGACTCCTGGCTGTGTTTCAGAGGCCTTTAAACATTCAAATGTGGCTGGATATATGTGTCATAAAACTATAGTTAAGAGGTAACATCAATAGAATGGGGTATTGTCCCAGGGTAACTCTTCTCTGGAAGCTACATCAAAGTCAAGGGACCTGTGGGACATGTAACATGAAGCAGGAATGGTTTTCAAACCAAGAGGCTTTTGAGCCTCACATAGAATTCCATTAAAACTAAGGATGCATGAACCAAGGTTTCATCCAAAACTCTTCCTGAACCTTTATAAAGGTTTGGAAAAGTTCTTAAAACACTTCCTCCCTGCCCCCCAAGTGCATTTTGTGGTATTTCTGTCCCAGCTCTGGGAACTTTTGTGAGCGACTCATACTGAATTGTAGACTGTGTGCCCCCAGATTGTTCACAAACATCTGAATGTTTGGTTGCCATCCCTACTCAAATCCTCCACCTGCTGTTGCCTAATGAAATTAACATAGGACTGGGAGTCAGCATTTGGCGATGACTCTGACATTGAGTCTGGCTGGGACCTTAGGAGCATCACCTAGCCTCTCTGACCCCATTCCTCTAAACATTCCCCAGTGCTTTGTCCAGACTAGTGAGGACTAGGTCTCTAATTACCTCCCTCAGCAGCCTCTTTCACAGCCATCAGACTCCATCCTGCTCACATTAAAGTCAATGACAAAAGGCTCATCGACTTCAGTGCTGGCAAGATTGGGCTCGTTGTTAAGCAACTTGACTTTATATTCAATCTAAACTTTCCTCTGCTTAATTAGAACCCATTACTCCTAGTTATTTTGCCTTAGTCAACCCTAAACAATTCCCCTTCTCTTTCCTGGCTGTGGTATTTACTCCTGTCAAACACGTTTTACATGATGATCAGTCTCTTTGAGTCACTGAGTCAAGCTATGCATATTGAGTGTCTTTTAATCTTTGCTCATACATCAGCCCTTCCAGCCCCTCTATCGTTTGGTTGCTCTTCCTTTTGTAATACATATCCTTTCCCATTAATAGAATATATTTAAACTACTATGTAAAATCTGCCTAGCATCCTCCTGGGCTGCTCCGCAGAAGGCAAGCTTTTTGTAGGCATGGCTAACATATTGAAACAAGTGCAATCGATGGGGAATAAAAAATATACTTTCTCCTTGAGGATGGAAGAACACCAACTGCAGAATTCTCCTCGAGCTCCTCTAGGCACAGCACGTCATTACATTTGATTTTCCTAAGTCTTCACTCCTCCTTTATATAATGAATATATTTTGAGTGGCTTTATTTCTCTTCTTTCAGTATGTTTCCTAGTGTTATCCCAGCCTGCGATCCCACCATCCCCTACCATCTTTATCACACCTGCATGGCTCCTATATCTGTAAGTATCTTTAGAGATTCCATCTTTGGATGAGGCTGGGGTTTGTGCAGCCTTCTGAGGGAAGTCACATCCATTCGTCTGTGTCACTGAGGCAGTAATTACGGGGGGAGCTTCTCTGGCCGGGACCATGCAGAAGGTCAGATGATCATCAAGGGCCCTTCTGGCCTTAATCTGTGAGCCGTGCTCATGAGTGTGATATGAGCGCCTGAGGTTTAACTCAGCAGATCTGTCAATCAAGTACCTCTTTAGGTGCTGAAAGTCCCTAGCTTATCAGAAGAACAGAGGCTCTGCTGCAGCCCTTACTTCACGTTTCCACTTGCTGCCCAAGGGGTCGCTTTTAGGGTAATTTTCTCCCTGTGTCCCACTCAGCCTTTGGCCCCTCTTCAGAGGTTCCCAAGAAGCATGCCAATAACGGTAGTAGTTTTGCAAGATAGATGCCTGTTCACTAGAACTCCACTGAAATCCTCTTTGCCCACAACTCTTCACCCAGGCCACTCACTTGGCACTAATTGGTAATGACATTTGGTCACCACTACCCGAAGTTTGGAATAGTTGGGAGAAAGACCCAAATGACTGGGCACTCCTCTGGACCTCTCTGGAGTTCCCCAATCACTGATCATGCTTCTCTTCAACAGAGAGAATTAGAAATTCATGCTAGGGCCTAAGTGGGCCCACCCAACACAGAGACGAATCTGGTGTCCTGAAAACGGGACTATCACCACAAAAGACAATGCATCTCAGGTGAAACCACGGGAGTGAGGGAGGAAGGAAGAGAGGTTACAAGGAATAGGGTGGCAAGAAACTATATTGACCCACTTTGTTCTATATCTGTTCAAATACTGGAGTGTAGATAAGGGTCAGATCCTCGGCTCGTGTGTGTAAATCAGCCTGGCTCCGGTACAGTCAATGGGAGCTACAGACGTATATCAACTGAGGCTCTAGCTCCCTTTCTTGTTCTTTGGTTCATTCCATGACACACAAACTGTGTTCCTGCCCTTTATTCTATTGCTTCACCTACCTGCACATGGGAGCTGCAAGCCCTCTCAGGCAGGGACTGATTTATTGCCCACTGTTGATTCCCTATTACTTAGACCTATAAGCATCTCTCTGTTTGGCACCTTCTTGCACAGCAGCACACCTCAATGGGTATCTGATATCCCAATACATCCACCCATGAGGCCAGAGTTTAAAGAGATGGGGCCAGGGGTTTGCACCCTCATAGGTACTTTCACTGTTTTGATTATTTGTCATTGGCTCTCTTTGCAGCTGGCCGTGCTGATAGTCTTGTCTCTGTTGGTGAAACGCAAGAGCCTCTATAAATGCTGTTGGAATGGAGCACCTGGACTGCTGAGGTACCCAAAATAACCCCATATCCACACCTCTGCACTCATCCAACAACACTGCTCCCTTTGCCCCACAGGCAACCTTGGCTGAGGTTTACATTTGTTTTCATGTGACTCTGCACTCCCTGATGCTGTTCAGACTGGAATTGCTGAAATCTCTCAATGGCCCCGATTCCTCAACTGTCTCTGATTTTGCCATCCAAAATGATTGAGAGCACAGTTTTGTGGGTGCACCTGTTAGCCCTTGGTATATCTAGTGTTCTGATTTGCAGCGAGTCGGCTGTTGGGTAGCTTGGGACCTTGGCACTTTACAGCATGGCATGTAACTAGGCTAGGAGGTGAAATGGCAGATGCAGAATTCAAGGCTGCATTTCAAACCCCAGGCTAGAGGCAGGAAGGGCTGGATCAGTCTCTTTCTAGTCAAAATTTTCAGCTGTCTCCAAGTTCACGATAAGAATCTTAAAGTTTGGGAGTGTTATCTAACCTAACCTGAACCTTCTTCTCTTTACTGCTTTCATGGCTTTCCCCCCTTCCACTCCTCTTCCCCCAGCAGGCTGACCTAAGAGCATGGGGCAGCTTTTCTTTTGACAAACTAAGAGCTATGACCAGGATGGCTGCTTCTGAGTCACTCTGCCATTCATGTGGCAGCCCTGATGGCTAGCCTGGTGGTCTAGCCCAACACTGTTCCGGTCAGATGGCTGCAGACTAGACTAAAACCAAACTGAAGAGAGGCCTATGTTCCCAAGGAACCCCTGCTGTGCTCCTCTTTGTGCAAAACAATGATGTTGCCATTCTCGTTTCAGCAGCGGGGGTTGACTGTGATACCAGAAGACTAAACAATTTATCCCCAGTCACAGAAAATTTGAAATTCAGCCAGTAACTGGAATCCTTCCCACTGGTATCCTCCTCCAGGATCCCAGACCTTTGCTCACACTGCTATGCCAGGTGACTCTGGGAGATTTGCTACCAGCTGACCTTGATATCTGTGTTCTAGAACTTGGAGTGGGGAGAGGGCATCTGATCTGCCATTGGATAGGGGGTATGGAGTGACTTGGGCAATTATTTAAAAACTCTAGTGCAGTAGACATCCCCTTGCCCTTTGACTATTTCCACCTATTCATATTCCTTACTGTTATCTCTAATATCATAGAATCATAGAAGATTAGGGTTGGCAGAGACCTCAGGAGGTCATCTAGTCCAATCCCCTGCTCAAAGCAGGACCAACACCAACTAAACCATCCCAGCCAGGGCTTTGTTAAACTGGGCCTTAAAAACCTCTAAGGAAGGAGATTCCACCATCTCCCTAGGTAACCCATTCCAGTACTTCACCACCTTCCTAGTGAAATAGTTTTTCCTAACTAGTTTTTCCAACCTAGACCTCCCCCACTGCAACTTGAGACATTATTCCTTGTTTTGTCATCTGCCACCACTGACAACAGCCTAGCTCCATCCTCTTTGGAACCCCCCTTCAGGTAGTTGAAGGCTGCTATCAAATCCTCCTCACTCTTCTCTTCTGCAGACTAAATAATGCCAGTTCCCGCAGCTTCTCCTCATGTGTCATGTGCCTCAGCCCCCTAATCATTTTTGTTGTCTTCCGCTGGACTCTCTCCAATTTGTCCACATCCTTTCTGTAGATGGGGGCCTAAAACTGAACACAATACTCCAGGGGTGGCCTCACCAGTGCTGCATAGAGGAGAATAATCACTTCCCTCGATCTGCTGGCAATGCTCCTACTAATGCAGCCCAATATGCCATTAACCTTCTTGGCAACAAGGGCTCACTACTGACTCATATCCAGCTTGTCCACTGTAATCCTCAGGTTCTTTTCTGAAGAACTGCTGCTTAGCCAGTTGGTCCCCAGCCTGTAGCGGTGCATGGGATTCTTCCATCCTAAGTGCAGGACTCTGCACTTGTCCTTGTTGAATCTCATCCGATGTCTTTTGGCCCAATCCTCCAATTTGTCTAGGTCATTCTGGATCCTATCCCTACCCTCCATTGTATTTACCTCTACCCCCAGCTTAGTGTCATCTGCAAACTTGCTGAGGGTGCAGTCCATCCCATCATCCCGATCATGAATGAAGATATTGAACAAAACTGGCCCCAGGACTGACCCCTGGGGCACTCTGCTTGATATTGGCTGCCAGCTAGACATCGAGTTGTTGATCACTACCTGTTGAGCCCGATGATCTAACCAGCTTTCTATCCACCTTATAGTCCAATCATCCAATCCATACTTCTTTAACTTGCTGACAAGAATACTGTGGGAGACCATATCAAAAGCTTTGCTAAAGTCAAGGTATATCACATGCACTGCTTTCCCCATATCCACAGAGCCATATGGATCATGAATTCCCATGATCTCACCTTTTAGTCTATAAATCACCATGCATGCCTTTGGGACAGTAGAAATAAGAATTATCCATCCCTGAGAGAGGTTGCAGTTCCATGTTCCCTGCAAATGTGACAGGGACACTCAGCAATGACCATGAAGAACCACCTGTGTCCTTAAGGCAGCTCAGAGAAGCCCAGGGTATGGCTGTGGCAGGGTCAGGTTGGGGATCAGTTTCTTCCAGCTAAACAGAGGACATGGGGGACCCATCCAGATACCTTTGGTGATGAGCAGTGCTGGCAAATGGGACACACAGGTACATCCCACTGGCCACTCCATGGGGGCTTTGTGGTAACTCCCCTATTCCAGCTGTTGTATGATGCACCTAGTGGTTACCCTTTGTGGCAAGAGACAGGTGGATGTGGTACCCCAAACCACTGTGCCCTTCTCTCTCAAGCTGTCTGCAGTGGAGGAAAGGGTGATCTCCATGGGGAGGTGGGCGTGAGGGGCACCCTGTCTGTTCTCATTCTACCCCCCACTCCTCCTGATTGTTGCAGCCCTGTGAATTTCTTGGAGGCGGAGGGCCACCAGGGGCTGGTGGCAGCAGTGTTTGGAATCCTCTTCTCTTCTGTTTGTGTGCTGGTGCTGGATACCGACCCCCTGCCTTTCATTGCCAGCACCTCCCCACGCAGTCGAGGTAATGCTGGGTCATCCCTTTCTGAAGTTTGCGGGTGTTTTGCTGTTTCAATCCATTGGGCCCCTCGGAAGCCAGGGCTGTCCCCACAGGCTGTCCCAGGTGGGCACAGGGATCTCATTCAGACCAGGCTTAACTGGGTGACACCCTGAATAACTGTCTTCATTTTTTGGCTACCTTTACCCCCATGCACACATTTGTTTGTTTTAACATTTAAAATGTGTTGAGCCCTCCTTGGCCCTTCCCCAGGCATGTTTGGCCAATCTATTGCATGTCCTCTTGCACACAGATCAGTGCAAATATACTCCAGATTTCCAGACAGCATGTGCTACTGCTAACAATGGACTATATTACAACCGGGGGAGCAGGAAATGGGACTGCAGCTCCAGCAGGGCTGGGTGGGGCTCTGTTGAAAAAGCCAGTGCTGTTGTGACTCGGGCGAAACTTTGTGAAGCAGCCTTGTGCTCTGTCAGGCCCTGCCTAGTACTGCTGTTCCATCGCTTGCATTAGTACTGGTGGGTCCTGGCACTGGGAAGCCAGAGCTCCAGCTGATGTGAATGAGAGCTGCAGATGCTGAATTCCTCTGAACTGAACCAGACAAAACCAACTGGGGCTGGAGGGGAAGCGCCTTGATCTAAAAAGTGACGGTTTATCTGAGCTTCATATGGCAAAGTGAAGGTATCCCGGCAGTTAAACTCTGCTAAGTGGAGGCAGCACCCTAAGGTCTCCTCCAGTGAGCATTTAACATGGGGCAGGCTGATGGGAAGCCCTCGTGTGATGGTGGTGCCAAGGGGAAGAGAGGTGCCATGGCTGGCTATCCCTGCATGCCATTAGCATGGAGTGGATTTCCAGTCTCCAGGTTTGGGTGGCTTAATGTCTCCTCTTAACCCAATAAGCAAGTCAAGGGCATCACTTTGCCTATTAATCCTTGTACTGAGAGCTCTGCAATTTTGTTTTTTCTCTCTTCCCCCCCCCTCCCTTGTCTAGAGTACTGGAAGATCATGGCTTTGCTCTATTACCCTGCCTTCTATTATCCTTTAATTGCATGCGCCACAATCAGAAACCGAGCCGGGTACTTCATAGGCTGCTTACTCTCCTGGTGCCACTGTGTGGTCCATATCTGGCAAAAAGTGGACTGCCCTCAGTCGTCCAAGGTAAATGCAAATGAGATGCATAACATGTATATTTTTCTTCCTTCCTGGTCATATCAGCTACTAAAGACATCTCCAGGTAAGTGGAAAGGGAGCGGGGATGAATGGCTGGTGCTTGGAACTGGGAGACACTCACGGTGAAGCCTCAAGTCAGGCTCTTCTTGAGCCGAAGGTGTGGATAACTGTAGTGTAGGCCACATCGGAGCAGAGCCCTTGCAGTCTCCTAACTTAAAGCAGATGGAATAAGGCTTTTGGCTACTGCTGCATTCTGGGCATCTGCAGGCACCTGAGGAATCCTAAACTGTGAATCTTAACTCTTTGGATGGAGGGGCAACAGGAGCAGGAAGTTGTAGGTCACAGTACATAGAATACTATGTACAGGCTTGTGCTGAAGTATGAAGTGATAACCACACTTAGCAACTGTCCTCTTCTCCCCAGATTTACAGGTATTATTCCCTGCTGTCTTATGTTCCTATTATCCTCTGCCTCATAGTCCTGAGCATTTGGTATCCAGTGCTGCTTGTCAGGAGCTTCACACAGGAGAAACTGTCTGCTAGAGAGGTAATGCACTACAGCTTCCTTTCAAATCCATGCTGTGTTGACTCCGCTAAGGGCATTGTGTAGAAAACATAAATTTTCCCCCTTATGTTAGTTCCACTTCTGTGCAACAGTTATGTACCAGTTATTGGTTCAAATTTTGATCGTGTGTGCGAGCTAATTAATTAGTGAATAAGACTTTAGTGTCTGTAATCAGAGTTGAAGATGTGCCCAGCAGAGCAGATGTGGCTATAGAAGAGACACAAAATGTGGCATGAATCAGACAACTTTCAAGAAATATGCCATTCCCTGTATTTTATGTCTTCTAAAACACATTTTGGAGTGTATTGTGTTATTGGCATGGGAACTGATCAGTTCTGCAATACTTTAAATGCCATGTGTATTCATTTTTTTTCTTAATAGCAGGTCTCTCGTATTTTTATGTGTGAAATAGATCATCCCCATTTTGTAGTGAAAATGCTTGAGGTACTGATCTTGGTTCTCTGAAGTCCATGGTCACAAAATGCTTTTGACTGGTCATCGCTCTGCCAGATGGTTTTCTCATATTGTTTCCACATCTGTCTGGCCTTCTACTTAGAGCTTGTCTACAGGGAAATTTACCTTCAGTAAAAAGGAGGAGTCCTTGTGGCACCCTAGAGACTAACAAATGTATTTGGGCATAAGCTTTCATGGGCTAGAACCTACTTCATCAGATGCATGGAGTGGAAAATACAGTAGCAGGTATATATATACATAGTACATGAAAAGATGGGAGTTGCCTTACCAAGTGAGGGGTCAGTCTAACGAGACAATTCAATTAACAGTAGAATACCAAGGGAGGAAAAATCACTTTTGTAGTGATAATGAGGGTGGCCAATTTCAAACAGTTGACAAGAAAGTGTGAGTAACAGTACAGGGAAATTAATAAGGTAAAATCAGTTTTTGTAATGACCCATCCACTCCCAGTCTTTATTCAGGCCTAATTTGATGTTGTCCAGTTTGCAAATTAATTCCAGTTCTGCAGTTTCACACTGGAGTCTGTTTTTGAAGTTTTTTTGTTGAAGAATTGCTACTTTAAAGTCTGTTATTGAGTGACCAGGGAGGTTGAAGTGTTCTCCTACTAGTTTTTGAATGTTATAATTCCTGATGTCAGATTTGTGTCCATTTATTCTTTTGCATAGAGACTGTCCAGTTTGGCCAATATACATGACAGAGGGGCATTGCTGGAATATGATGGCATATATCACTACCTGCAGTAGTTCCCTTTGTGGACACTCTCTTGCTCCTGAATAGCTACTGTGTGACTTTTTAAAATTCACACCCCATCCTAATCCAAAATAACTTACAAGTGTAGACAAGCCTTTAGGGTCGAATGGGGCCACCCAAGTTCTCTAATTGTAAGGCACACTTTCCGCATCCAACTTTGCACACTGGGATGATTGTCTGTGTGCGCAAACCCCACGTCCGTGCATGTAAGTCAGTTTCCTCGCTTCCCGAGTGCATCACTTGCTCACATGGATATTTATATCTGTATCTTGTCTTCAGGCTTAATCAGCTAAGCAGATAGAAATGGCTGGGTGAAAACCAGAGGCAGGCTCTGCAAAGGTGGCCCTGGGTGTTTCTGTAGGGTTAGGCTTCAGGAACTGACTTAGCTAAACACTAAGCTGTGAACAGAGCCTCTAGTTCAGATTTTCTCAATCTTCATTGCATTGCAACCCCCTTCTGACAACAATAATTACTACATGACCCCAAGAAGGAGAACCAAAGCCCAAGCCCTGCTGCCCCAGGCTCAGGGGCCAAAGCCCAAGCCCTGCCGCCCTGCGGGGCACTGAAACTTGAAGGCTTTAGCCCTGGGCGGCGGAGCTTAGACTATGGTTTCAGCCCTAAGCCCCAGCAAGTCTAATGCCAGCCCTGGCGACCCCATTAAAACTGGGTTGAACCCACTTTGGGGTCCTGAGCCACAGTTTGAGAACCACTGCTCTAGTCCAAACTCTGCAAATATTTTATTAGCTTTCCCCCCTGGTATTTCATTACTTCTGGGCTCCAGCCAAGATCAGAAGCTGAAATGGTAGGAAGAGGTTGTTCTAGGGGCACTTTTCGCTTGTCCAGAGTTAGAAAGCAGAGGAAGTCAATGTCCCCATGAGCTTGCAAACCTAAGAGTGTCAGCTGAACATCAATCTTTTATATGTTCATTTGAGCCAACCTGTTGAGCCTCTTCACTCAGTGCTATTGACTCTCCAGTAAACCCTGTCCCGGATTCTGTGTCGTCACTTCCCACCTACCCCCTACTCTGGGGCTTGCAATCACTTAAGTTACTTTTAATCATTCTTCCAAGCAAACAAACCTTCCTATTTTATCTCCTTTCTGCTGTCATGGGCCCAGCAGGCAGCCTTCCTCCACTTCCAGAATCAGCCTTGTTTGAAAAGGGATCTGAAATGCTGAACTTCTTCTTTCCTTGCAACATCCTGATTGCACTCCAGTCAAGTGTCATTACATGCAAGGGGGATTGGAAGGTGCTCATCTCCCAAGCTTGAGTTATCTGTCCTTAATGCATCAGTTTTGTTGGTGCCTGGTCACCTCCCAGGATCCTATCCCTTGGAACTCAGCTTCAGCCGGAGTCCCCTAATGCTGCCATTTGGCACTCTAGTTGCTCCCACAAATGCGCAAGATACGCCTGTCCTTCCCTATATCTCCCAGAGTAAGAGGAGTGTGGCTGAAGTTCAGTGCATAACAGTGGTGCTGGAACTAGGGGTGCTTCTGTACCCCCTGACTTGAAGTAGTAATAAAAAAACATGATTTCCATGGTTTCTGTCATCAGCATTCCCACTATAAAAATTGTTCCGGTACCTCTGGTGCATAACAAACCTCCTTTGATGAGAGCAAAGCAGCTGGCTGTTGTTCAGCAAGGGAAGGCTCCCATTTTGAGTTGTCTTGGAATGATCCAGGCTATGATTCTCGCATCTAGATTGATATTTAGGCTCTAGTGAATGAGTTAGTGTTCTTCTGGAGTGATTAACTAAAATGTTTTGTTGCAAAATGTCAATAAAAATTGTTCATCTAAAAAGGGGATTGTGTAACACTTCTTGGTGTGGAAGTTTTATTCCTATAGCTGAATGCAACTGCTTAATGACTCTCTATTTGAAAGAAGATACTAGGTGTTGAATGAATTCAATATTGGAGGCTGCCAGTAGATGGTGCAATGCTTTCCCTAAAGAATGTATATATGGAAGGGTTTTCTTCGGACGGGGGGGCAAAAGGGAAGCAAGAATTGGACAAAAGTGGAAACCTTTGAGCACAGAGCTACTTATAGGGTTTTTGTAGATAACCACTCTAAGGAGAGAGAACCACGGTGTTGATTCAAGCATCTGACTGTGTTCTGTATCCAAATAACAAGTGGGCTTTTGTGCTGCTTTCTTTAGGTTGTAGGGAATGACTATTATAATGAATACCTGAAGACTATCCTGGCCAAAAGAACACACAAAAGAAGGTACGGCCAAAACAATGCTCTTCCTCTTCTGCAGGAACTCTGCCTGGTTCTAATCCAGTGTTTCTCGCCTGGGGGGTTGTGACCCTCCAGGGGATAGGTCAGTAAACACAATGGGGGGTTATGAGTACGGCTACGTTTTATTCATGGGTATTTTTAGTAAAAGTCATGGACAGGTCACGGGCAGTAAACAAAAATTCATGGCCCATCACCTGTCCATGACTTATACTATATACCCCTGATTAAATCTTGGGGGGGCAGCCTGGGGGTGCCATTGGTGCTTGTGGGGGGTCGCCTGGGGATGAGAGTGGGAGACTAGGGTTGCCAGGCATCTGCTTTTTTACCAGAATGGCTGGTCGAAAAAGGACCCTGGTGGCTCTGTTCAGCACCACTGACAAGGCCGTTAAAAGTCTGGTTGGTGGTGCAGCGGGACTAAGGCAGGCTCCCTGCCTGCCCTGGCTCCATTCAGCTCCCGGAAGTGACTGGCACGTCCGGCTCCTAGGTGCAGGGGCAGCCAGGAAAGCTCCGTGTGCTGCCCCCACCCTGAGCACCGCCTCTGCAGCTCCTTTTGGCTGGGAACCATGGCGATGGAGCTGTGGGGGCAGCGCCTGTGGGTGCGGGCACCACGCACTGAGCAAAGCTGCCTGGCCCCTCTGCCTAGGAGCTGGCTGCTTCTGGCAGCAGCGTGGAACCAGGGCAAGGAGGGAGCCTGCCTTAGCCCCGCTGTGGCACCAACTGGGAGTCACCTGAAGTAAGTGCCGGCCGGCCGGAGTCAAAATCCCCTGCCCTAGGTCGGAACCCCCTCCCGCACCCAAATCCCCTGCCATGGGTCAGAACCCCCACACAGACTCCAACCCCCTGCCCCAATCCAGAGCCCCCTCCTGCGTCCCAAACCCCTCATCCCCAACCCCACCCCAGAGTCCACACCCCCAGTCAGAACTTGCACCACCTCCCGCACCCCAATCTCCTGCTCCAGCCCAGAGCCTCTTCCTGCATCTCAACCCCCTCCCCACCCCAGAGCCCACACCCCCAGCCAGAGCCCTGACCCAGACCTGAGCCCGCTGCTGCACTCTGAACTCCTCGGCTCCAGGCCCTTCCTGCACCAAAAACCCCTCATCCCAGGCCCCACCCTGGAGCCATTACCCCCTCCCACACTCCAACCCCCTGCCACAGCCCAGTGAAAGTGAATGAGGGTGGTGGGGAGAGCAAGCAACAGAGGGAGGGGGGATGGAGTGAGTAGGGGGAAAGGGTGTTGGGTTTTGTGCGATTAGAAAGTTGGCAACCCTAGAGGGGGCGGGTGGCAGCATGCAGCGCGGAACCACATTGGTACGGGGGGCTGGCAGGGTTGGCAGGCTCCCTCCCTGGCTCCGTGCCTCCCTGGAAGTGGTGACATCCCTCATCTCCTAGGCGGAGGCATGGTCACACAGCTCTGCATGCTGCTTCCTCCCCAAATACCGGGAACCTTGGCCAATGGGAGCTCTGGGTGTGGTGCCTGCAGGCAGAGACAGCATGCAGAGCCCCCTGGCTGCCCCTCCCCCTAGGAGCTGAGGGGTGTTGCCATTTTCAGGGAGTCCCCTTAGGTAAGCACTGCCCAGAGCCCTCACCCCCTCCTGTGCCCCAACCCCAGCCTTGAGCCTCCTACCCAAACTCCTGCTGCAGGGTGGGGTGGGCGATGACCCAAGATTCCCCCAGCAGCGACCAGTGCAGCTGGCCCAGGGGCCACCTGAGCTGCTCAGGCAGCCCCCAGGCCATCCGTACCAGCTGCTGCAGAAGTCACAGATTCCATGACTTTCCGTGATTCCATGACCTCCATGACAAACTCACAGCCTTACTTATGAGACATTGAAAACTTCATTTGTCTAAAGCAAAGAAAATCTTTCTCTCCCCTCCCCACACACTCTTGCCCTCCAACATCAAGTTTTCTGTTGCCTTCTCAAAACACACACATTATGGATGTAAATGTAATCTTTACTGGGTTTCATACTTGACCATCATGCTGTAGTTCACACAGGAATTCAGGGCAGTCCTATGGCCCATCTCATACAAGGGGTCAGACTAGACGATCCCACTGGATTCCTTCTGACTTTGGATTCCATTACTCTTGTTATCATTGACACTTCTTTACTCTTATACCAAATGGCCTAGAAAGGTTGGGAAATGCTGCTCTGAACAGTGCTTTTGCTGTTGTTAGAAAGGAAGCTGTTCTCGAGGTGGTGGTAAGCTCAGGACCACATACACTGGCTGGGCTGTGCATGGGGAGCCTGGGGCTGGAGTGGCTATGCATGCTACAAGTCAGGACTGAGGTGTATTGGCAGAACTGAGTGTACTAGCTTCATCAGAACTTCCACCCAAAAGGGCAGGCTGCTGATGCTGATCGATAAGTGTTAAAAACCAAAGCAGTGCTTTTGTTCTGGGCCAACGTTTCATACCTGACTCATCACAATTCTTCCTCTTCCAGCTCCAGGAAAGTAAGTCTCCTCTCGAGGGCACAGATGTATTTACGCTCTTACATCTACACACCCCAGGAAGGTACTGTATGACAAGATCTTCTGATGCGCTCTTAGGCATATCAGGGTCTCTGGCACTAGACTTCCTCCCACATGAAATAACTGTGTTTCTTGGCTCTCTCTCTCAAAGCATCTATGCCGAGGCAGCTGCTGTACTAAATATGCACAACTCAATTTGCATGAATTGTCATCTTTGTGAGAGGAAATTTGGGGTGTTGCAAGGAGAGTGCTAACTCCATTGGCATGACATCGTTGTGTCCCAGATTGCATGAAGGTTTCTGTGTTATTAGGCTTCTTCCCTCATGTATGTGTTTAGCAGTTCAGTTGACTGTTGTTGCATTGACAGAGTGGATGGGTGGAATCTGGAATCTGGATGTGCTGAGGAAGGCCTGGATGAAACCATAGTGGTGGGGATGCTTTTGGCTAGAGGGAGAGGGGTCAGACAGCTATGAACGGATGTAATGAAACTGGATGGATGGCGAGAGTGACTGACACTGTGAAGGAATGGAAGCCCAGATGGATGCCTTTTGCTAACTTGTCACCCTGCTGCTCATAAGCCTCAGGCTGGAATTGGTCTCCTGTCTCTTATGTCCCCCTATCATTCTGGGATTTCAGGGTTCCAGGTTCCTTTGAAGCTGGTTCTCTCTGTAACCACAGCCGTGATTGCTGTTTACCAGGTAAGGCCATAGCAATGCCCCTGCTGGGCCTGTGGATGGCCCTGCTAGCCTGTCCTGTTGTTTCCCATGCCCTACTTACATTCTGTGTGAGTGGGGAAGCAAGATGGGCAGCCCCACCAACTGCCAAGCTCCCGCACCCATCCCACCCATTCTGTGACTTGCCCTGAGCACTGTGAGGGTTCTCCCAGGAGCAAGCAGGATTAACCTCAGTGACAGGCTGCATTGTCCCAAGGGTCACTCCTGGCTAATGGAGCCTGCAGCACCCTTCTGTACTCATTGCAGCTATTACTGTGCTGTGGCAGGGTGATCAGCTTCAGCAAGGACCAGGCTCTGGTCACAGCCCTGCTTTCCATCTGCAGCAGGGCCAGACGTGGCAGCTGCCCACAGCTCTCTCTGTTGGTGTTCATTTTGTGTGCTCCCGCCAGCACAGTGGACGAGAGACTGGAACTGAGGACTCCTGCCCTGGCAGCCTCAGGCCAGTCCCAGTTTGCAGAACGGACTGGAGTTTTTAACCCTTTTCTTGCTGTCACCTTTCCATTGTGTCTGAGGCTCTGGCACCCATGTCCCCCTTGCTTCCTCCACTCCATGGCAGTGTCCAGGATGTGGTCAGCAGCTGCTGTGGGGCGGGAGTTTACCACAGTGGCGGTGAACAGGTTGCTGGTGCACATGCATGAGCACACTCCCTTGCACACTGTCTGTAGCGCTCACCAGGCTCTTGGTTCACAGATGGCCTTGCTGCTGCTCGTCGTCTTCGTCCCCAACATTCAGATAGTGAGGGCAGGGATGACGAAGGAAATCACTGTCCTGCTGGTTCAGTTTGGTGTTGTGCCCTCAGAGAACCCGAGGAGTGTCCCTGGAGACATGGAGCGGGAGCTGGACACAGTCAGACACTATCTTTGGTCACTGGAAGGTGAGTCTCTCCAAGTCTGTCAAGCTTGATGCTGGGGGTGCCCATGATCCCAGTCCCGTTTCCCTGCCTAAATCCTGGGCTGTATGTGTAGAGGCCCAACGGCCTCTGTCTGGTACAGCATGGACGATGGCAAGGAAAGCTTCCAAACTGCCATGCTTTGGAGCGACGTCTTGAAGGAGGTGTTCAGTCTGTATGCCTCTTCTTCCTTCCCACACTATACACACTTCTCTGTCGCGGAGCTCTCTGCTGAGACTACCCAAGAAACAGGCAATTTGTCTAGGTGACAGCAAAGGTCTGTGATACTGAAACTTACTCTCAGGATCAAGATGCACCAAAGAATTCCTGACCTCTTAACATTTAAGTATCAACTCTTCCCCTTCAACTAGAGCAAAGCTGCACAGACCAAAGCAAATTCCCAGCTCCCCAGAGTGAGAGGACAACAGCTGCTTGGGTTGGTTTTTTCTCTCTCCTTTTAATGAGTAAAAATAACTAACTAAATGGAACTAAGGGCACCACTCAGTCACTGAGCCATTTGTCCCATGGTAATAGAGACACCTGCGTAGCAGGGCGGTGACCATCAGCTAGACTGGTTTACATAGCGGTATGTAATGTTTAAAACAGGAGTGTGAACACTGTGAATCTTGGGTTCTGTCCCTGCTCCTGAGTGTGTTGCTAATCCCATTGTTTGTGGGTGTGCAGGGAGATGGGGTGTGGTTGGTGTTGGGAGGGAAGTTCCTGGATGTAAGAGATTAAAAATTCAAAAGTCTGATCCAAAGAAGTCAATGGGAGTTTCTCCATTGACATCATTGGACTGTGGGTCTGCCTTGAGGCTGCAGTTCAGCAAGGTATTGAAGCACATGCCCTGAGAAGCCTACGAGGGGTCTCGCTACTCAGGTGCTTAAGTAAGGCATGTACGTACATACCTCGCTGAATTGGGGTTCAACAGCTGATCTCATGGGCCCCTGTGGTAGTGTTGGTGGGAGAGGTTTGATAGGAGAAACTTTCAGACCAAAGCGTAGTCATGGGAATTGGGACAATCTGAAATGCTGCACTGTCCTCTGAATCTTTCCAAGAGGTTGGTTTGAAATTTAGAAGAGGCCTGGTCCTCTGGAAGGATGCCAGGAAAATTAATGTAACAGGACTCTGGTTTCCAGTCGCTGGGAGATGAATGCCTAATAGTGCTTTGATTCCATTGAAAATTACTTCCACTAACAACTTCTAAAAGGCCCAGAGTGTGTTTTTTTGCTATGTTCTGTCTAAAGTCTCTCTTTCACCTCCCCTCTGATTCATTCCCCCCGACACAAACACTCTGCCCCTGCTTTCTCTTAGCATTAGGTGCACAGGTGTGCCATGTGGGCTGGCTCAATGCAGGGGTTGTACCTTCGGTTTGTGGTAATAGGTCCCAATCACAGAGAAACTCTAGAAATTGGAATACTGGGCTGCTGGGAAAGGAGTCTTGGAGAGTGAAGAGGATGGCTCAAAGGTTAGGGGAGTAACCTGGGCCTTGGGAGACTCCTGTGCAATTCTCTCCTCTGCCACAAGCTCCAATATGTGACTTTGGTCAAGTCACTTAGTCTCTCTTTGCCCCTATTTCCCATCTATGCAATGGGGATAACAGCTCTGCCTTGCCTCATAGTCACAGGTTTCAGAGTAGCAGCCGTGTTAGTCTGTATTCGCAAAAAGAAAAGGAGTACTTGTGGCATCTTAGAGACTAACAAATTTATTAGAGCATAAGCTTTCGTGAGCTACAGCTCACTTCATCGGATGCATTTGGTGGAATGCATCCGATGAAGTGAGCTGTAGCTCACGAAAGCTTATGCTCTAATAAATTTGTTAGTCTCTAAGGTGCCACAAGTACTCCTTTTCTTTTTGCCTCATAGTGGGTTTCGGATGCTAAAGAGTGTGAGATATGGTGGTGATGGAGAGCCAGAGATGGCCCTGTTTGAAATAGTTTGTGTGCCTCTTACTCAAAGCAGGAGCTGTCAGCTCTTTTCCTGACTCTTTCCAGGCCTGAAGTTTCTAGGCCTGATCACTAAAACCCCCACCAGGCTGCATAGCAAAGTTCTAAAATGTGGATGCTGCTGCAAACGGCAGAGAGATGGAGACATGAAAAGAAAACCCTGGTCTCGTGCCAGCAAATGAAGAGTGCTGTGAATGCCAAGCAGAGAAGGGGGGCAAGAGGAGAAATGTATCCACAGCCAGCAATTCAACGCTACAGATGCTATTGTTCAGGGGGACTTTGATATGTGTTGGAATTGAGCAGATGGCTTCTAGAGTGTGTAACTACAAAGCCCTGGTGTGGAAGGGTGAGGGATTGGCTAATTCAAAGCCCCCAACAGGAGGACAGGCAGATGAGCTCTTGGCCCTGTTGCCTCTGGCTAGCATGTGTCCCCTTGTTCAGTCAGCCTCTCCTTTATGCACTTAGAACAATGGCAGCACTTCTTTGCAAACAGCGACACATTAAAAATCCTGCTTCCTGACATCTCTCTCCCCATCCCAGCTCCCCCCTTTCAAAGATATTTTTACAGCCTGTCATTCCTTTCACACTTCTGCTGGCTGATTTCTGCTGTGACATTTTGAATGTGTCTAACTGTTTTTGTAGACTCACTAAGTGCTTGGGGAGGGAGTGGGGGTGGGAAGAGAGTGGCTGACTGGGGTGACTGGTAATGACTATGGAGACTGTCTCTGGGTGAGTGGCCCTTTAAAGAGAGAGAGGTCCTGTCCCACCTGTAACATTTAGCTCATCTTTCAGGTGGAGAAAAGAAGTGAAGTCACATGCTGGATAGATCACATAGCTAACTCAGGCTGGGGGGTGGGGGGCAGAGACCCAGAGGGAGATTCCGGGTAGCGAGCCCTGGGAGTCACTCACTGCTTGATTTGAGGGGTGAAAGAGACTTGGAGTGGCTGGGCACAGCTTTGAGACTGGGGTGACTGTCTCTTTTGTGTTTGTTTTGGATTTGGATACCCCAGGAGGATGGACTCTTGTCTTTAATGACCTAGCTGGAGGCTGTAACTGCAACCACCAAAGCAGGCTGGAAGGCAGGGATGTCTAACCATGCAGCAGCTAGCTCAAAGCCAGACTGCGTATTGTGGCTGCGGAGCCTGTAACCCTAGGGTGATGGTGTGTGTCTGTGTGGATCTGTAGTTATTGGCTGTCATTCCTATCGGGTGGGAGTTCTGTTCCATGATACAAGCTAGCTTGGCCTGGCTCTTTGCACCCCACGCAATCACTGGAGGAGCCAAGCACGTGGGAGGCTGCTGAATGTATCCATGTGATGCACCTGTGAGATGGGGAAAATATTTCACTATTTTATGTGTAGGGAAACTGAGGCACAGAGGTTATGGAAGGTCACACAGGCAGAGCCAGGAACTGAACTCAAGTCCCAGTCCAGTGCCTTAACCACCAGGTGGTTTCTCCAGGTGACAAACAACCACATCACGCCTCCCTCCTCCAATTTTAGCAAGGTGGCTGAGGTTTGAATGGGCCATGGATGCTAGTGGAGATCCCTCTGGGGCAGGATGGAAGTGTGCTAACAGAACAGTGCTGGGAAGCCTGATGCTGCCCTTGCATATGTTGCAGTGACTGCATAAACAGAGCCAGAAGTCATCCAGTTCTGCCCCTCTGGCACCTTTCACCAGCGCTAGAGATGCAGCAATGAAAATGTCACAATAAACTTGTAAATCAGTGTCAGGAAGATGGGGGAGGGGGAAGGTCCATTGAATGGTGGGCAGCGACTGGGTCCAGTTCTGGATCTAGCACAATCCATTGTGCTGATCTGGTTCAAATGACAGCTGTCTCTGTCTGCTCCCTTACAGTGTGCTATGTCTGCTCCCTTGTGCTCTCCTGCCTGCTCACCTTCTCCATGCTGATGAGATCCCTGGTGATGCACAGGTGAGAGCCTGTTTCTGACTTTCTGTTCCCAAGCCTCAGCACGGTGGACCAGAGAGAGCTTTCTATGTGTTCCCCACCCTATCCCCTGTCTGACATCTCCCCAGGTAGCGGAACTTGGGGAGACTGGGCCTGTGGGTGGAATGAGGGACTCTCGCATACTCTCCTTCATACTAGCTTTTTTCCTCCCCATCTGCCCTGAACTCCTTCAGGGCTTGGGATAACCCTGGTCATAGAACCAAAATGCCTCCCCTACACACACCTTTCCCATGCTGCCTTTGGATGTAGAAAAGGTCTATCTGGCCTCTCTTTCCACAGGGCCAATCTGAAGGCTTTGTACCGAGGGGCTGTCCTAGATGTCTTCTGCCGTGCCCAGATGCTCCTCCCTTCCCAACAGGCTCTGGTCTGTTGGATGAGCTTTGCCAGCTTCCAGACTGCATTCGCCTGCTTGGGTAACTCCTCCTCAAAGAGGAACCAAACACTGTGTTGGTCCTTAGGCCTAAGAGATGGTGTCATGGGCTGGGGCTTTGGAGGGAAGAGTCGAATTTTCACAGGCTGTAGGTAAATGCTGAGGCATAGTTGAGATACATAAGCTCAGCTCCTCAGCTGGTGTCAATTGGCAGAGCTCCACTCACAGTCAATGCAACTGCTAGGATTGACACCAACTGCAGCACTCACACCAGGATACGGAAATGGAAATAGTTCGGTTTGTCAGTAAAAGTGGAATCTTCTGTGGAAGAATAATCCTTTGTTTAAAATGCCCCCCAATCTTGTTTAGTAGGCCTGGTTACCTCTCTGATGGAAAATCTTTTGAGCAGCCCTGGTTAATAGATGTCATGAGCATGTTCCAGACATAAGTAGGGTATGTTTATAGATGGCATTAAGCCTATCGGAAGAAGCTACACATGGTTATTAGCAATCTATTGACCCCTTGGCAAATCCAGCAGACTTTGCCCTGGTCTACACTACGGGGTTAGGTGGAATTTAGCTGCATTAGGTTGATTTAAAAATGGATGCATCCACACAACCAAGCCCGTGCCGTCGACTTAAAGGGCTTTTAAAATTGACTTCTGTACTCCTCCCCAGCGAGGGGAGTAAAGCTAAAATCGACCTTGCTGGGTTGAATTTGGGGTAGTGCAGACACAAATTGATGGTAATGGCCTCCAGGAGCTATCCCAGAGTGCTCCAATGTGACCACTCTGGAGAGCACTTTGAACTCCGATGCACTAGCCAGGTACACAGGAAAAGCCCTGGGAACTTTTGAATTTCATTTCCTGTTTGGTCAGCGTGGCAAACTCAGCAGCACAGGTGACCATGCAGTCCCCCCAGAATTGCAAACAAGCTCCAACATGGACCATGGACCAGCACAAAGGGAGACACTGGATCTGATCGCTGTATGCGGAGAAGCATCTGTGCAGGCAAAACTCCAAGCAAAAAGAAGAAATGCAAATATATTTGCCAAAATCTCACAGGGCATGATGGAGAGAGGATAGAACAGGGACACACAGTAATGCCACATGAAAGTTAAGGAGCTCAGGCAAGCCTACCAAAAGACAAAGAAGGCAAACAGGCTCTCCGGGTCAGAGCCCCATACATGCCACTTCTATGATCAGTTGCATGGCATTCTAGGGGGGACCCTACCATACCCCACCACTGTCTGTGGACACCTGCAAGGGGGGAGTCTCATGCAACAGGGAGAAGGATTTTGTCGATGATGAGGAGGAGGAGAATGTGGAGCAGACAAGCAGTGAATCTGTTCTCCCCG
The DNA here is from genome assembly GCF_009764565.3 of Dermochelys coriacea. Taxonomy (NCBI): domain Eukaryota; kingdom Metazoa; phylum Chordata; order Testudines; family Dermochelyidae; genus Dermochelys; species Dermochelys coriacea. The sequence continues at coordinate 40,033,005 of NC_050077.1, forward strand.
GCAGCTAGGACCTTTTCATCACCCTGGACCCAATACCCTCCGAAAGCGGGATCCCCGACCCTGAAGCCAGAGGAGGCAGCTCTGGTGAGTGCACATTTGTAACTACAGTACAGGGTTTAAAAGCAATAGTGTTTAATGTTTGATTTGCCCTGAAGAATTGGGATGCATTCGTGGCCAGTACAGCTACTGGAAAAAGTCTGTTCACATATCTGGGGATGGAGGGGGAATCCTCCAGGGACATCTCTATGAAGCTCTCCTGGAGGTACTCTGAAAGCCTTTACAGAAGGTTTCTGGGGAGGGCTTCCTTATTTCGTCCTCCATGGTAGGACACTTTACCATGGCAAGCCACTAGCAAGTATTTTGGAATCATTGCAGCACAAAGCGTGGCAGCAAATGGTCCTGGGTTTTGGTCGCATTCGAGCAACATTTGGTCTATATCTTTCTGTGTTAGCCTCAGGAGAGTGATATCATTCATGGTCACCTGGTTGAAATAGGGGAATTTTTTTAAGGGAACAGTAAAAAGACCCTGTTCGTGCTGGGCTACTTTGCCATGTGGTGGTGGAAGGGGTAAAGGGATCATCCCAGAGAATAGCCACGCGGTGGGGTGGGGGGAGGTGTGTGCTGCACATCCACCCAAAAACTGCAGCCTCTCCTTTTAAATGTGAAACCCAACCCATTGCTTGCTATGGGAAAGGATGGTGCTGCAGTTTGAAACCATTCCCACATGTTATGCGTAAGAAGCCAACCCCGCATACCCTGTGCCTTACCATGGCTGCCTGGAAACTGAATTCTGTTGCCCAGCTGTGTGAGATGTGTCACCATACCAGCAGGCGCTCAATATAAAAGGCAAAATGTGACCTTGTACCTAAAGCACATGTGCTGTCTGCTGTGAATTGCTTGATTCACTGTGAAAGAGTATCCCTTTTGTTCTCAGAAATTTATCAACTTAAATTTTACTCTCCCTTTTTATCTCACCCCCAGGTGCAAATGTTTCTATGCTCCCCCATCATCTCCATCCCTGAGGTTATCACAGATTAGAAGGCAAAACCACCACACTCGTGATTACATGTTTTCGAGCTCATGCAGTCCTCCTGCCCTGATCGGGCACAGCTGAATGCATGGAGGCATTCAGTGTTAGAGGCCAGGAAAGCATTAAGTGAGCGTGAAGAGCAGAGGCAGGAGCGCGAAGAGTGGAGGAAGGAGGCGATGCTGAGGCTAATGGGGGAGCAAACGGACATGATGAAGCATCTGGTGGAGCTGCAGGAAAGCCAACAGGAGCACAGACCCCCGCTGCAACCATTGTACAACCACCGGACCTCCTCCCCAAGTTCCATATCCTCCACACCCAGACACCCAAGAACACAGGGGGTGGGAGGCTCTGGGCACCCAGCCACTGCACTCCAGAGGATGGTCCAAGCAACAGAAGGCTGTCATTCAAACAGTTTGATTTGTAGAGTGGTTACAAAAAGCAATGTGGCCTTGTCCTTCCCTCCTTCCCCACCCCACTCCACCCCACCCCACCCAGGCTACCTTGTCAGTTATCTCACTTTTTTAATTAATAAAAAAAGAATGTGTGGTTTCAAAACAATAGTTACTTTATTTCGAGGGAGTGTGGTTTGGTTACAGGGAATTAAAATCAACCAAGGGGGGTGGGTTTGTATCAAGGAGAAACACACACAACAGTCACACCATAGCCTGGCCAGTCATGAAACTGGTTTTCAAAGCCTCTCTGATGCGTAGCGTGCCTAGCTGTGCTTTTTTAATTGCCCTGCTGTCTGCCTGCTCAAAATTGGATGCCAGGTGATTTGCCTCAACCTCCCACCCCACCATAAACGTCTCCCCCTTACTCTCACAGATATTATGCACCACATAGCAAGCAGCAATAACAATGGGAATGTGGTTGCGCTGAGGTCTGACCTAGTCAGCAAACAGCACCAGCGAGCTTTTAAACGTCCAAAGGCACAGTCTACCACCGTAGACTATAGTTGAACTGTTCCTTACTACTGTCCAGGCTGCCTGTGTAAGGCTTCATAAGCCATGAGAGCAAGGGGTAGACTGAGTCCCCAAAGATAACTATTGGCATTTCAACAACCCCAATGTTAATTTTGTGGTCTGGAAAGTAAGTCCCTTCTTGCAGCTGCTCAAACAGCCTGGAGTTCCTAAATATGCGAGTGTTATGCACCTTTCCCGGCCATCCCACATTGATGTCGGTGAAACATCCCTTGTGATCCACCAGTGCTTGCACCATCATTGAGAAGTACCCCTTGCAGTTTATGTACTGCGGTTTATGTACTGGTTGGCAAAGTGGTTTGGTGCCAAGATGGGGATATGCGTTCCATCTATCGCCCCACCACAGTTAGGGAACCCATTGCATTATGACCTGCACATTTCCCAGAGTCACATCCCTTGATAACAGAATGTCAATGATTGCACTGGCTACTTGGATCACAGCAGCCCCCACAGTAGGCTTGCCCACTCCAAATTGATTCCCGATTGACCAGTAGCAGTCAGGCATTGCAAGCTTCCACAAGGCTATTGCCACTCAACTGTCAGGGCAGCTCTCATCTTGGTATTCCTGCTCTTCAGGGTGCGGGAAAGTAACTCACAGAGTTCTAGGAAAGTGGCCTTACGCATGCAAAAGTTCCACAGCCACTGTGAATCATCCCATACCTGCGACACTGCGGTCCCACCACTCTGTGCTTGTTTGCCTGGCCCAGAATCAGCATTCCACTGTATCAACCAGCCCCACTGCCGCCATGATGTGCCAATTGCCACAGCCTGTGCTTTCAGGAACATCTGTGTCCATGTCCTCATCAAAATCCTCCTCGTGATGGCGTCTCTTAACCTGGTTCTGCATATACTCCAGGATAATGCATGAGGTGTTTATAATGCTCATAACAGCAGCGGTGATGGTGAGCTGAGCGGGCTCCATGCTTGCCGTGGTATGGTGTCTGCAGGAGAGCAGAGTTGCAGCGGAAGCAGTGGATGATGACGGTTAGCAGCACCCAGGAGGACCAGAACGGATCCATCGAGCTGCAGGAGAGCAGAGTTGCAGCGGAAGCGGTGGATGATGATGGATAGCAGATGCACCGTCTGCTGACAGCAGCACCCAGGACACAACAGCAGCAGTGTCAGTGAGCTGAGCTGAGTGGGCTGCATGCTCGCTGTGGTATGGCGCCTGCATGGAAAAAAGGTGCGAAACAATTGTCTGCCATTGCTTTCACGGAGGGAGGGACGACTGACGACATGTACCCAAAACCACCCATGACAATGTTTTTGCCCCATCAGGCATTGGGAGCTTAACCCAGAATTCCAATGGGCGGCGGAGACTGCGGGAACTGTGGGATAGCTACTCACACTGCACTGCTCCATAAGTCGATGCTAGCCATGGTAGTGAGGATGCAGTCCGCCAATTTAATGCGCTTAGTGTGGACATATGCAATCGACTGTATAAAATCGACTTCTATAAAATCGACCTAATTTCGTAGTGTAGACATACCCTTAGTAACACTATACTTAACCCTTATTAACCTTTGAAAAATGGAACAAGAACAAAGGTTGACCATAATGGGCAGGCACTAATTGACCTTTTTTGCCATTTCAGCAGTGAGACTAAGGGCTGCATTGGCCATAGAGCCTGAACTCCCTTCCCACCACGCAAAAGTAGACTTCTAAGTCAGATGGTATGTGTTGCAGATGTGGGAGGGGACGCTTGCCCAGCCTCTTCCGCATCTGACTGGTAGATAAGTGGTGGGTGTCAGTCTGCAGAGCTGTCAAGCTGCACTTTCCCTAGTAGTGAAGTGGTAGGCCTGTAGCCATCGCGATCTGGGCGGGGGCTAGAGCAGATTATTTTAGGGATCCTGAAAGAACACACACGAATCACATATCCTGGTGCTGGGAATGTGACGCTTTTCTGAACTCCTAGTTTTAATGTCCTTACATTGGTGAGCTGAATGAATTATCAGTGTGATGTATGGTATCCCGCTGCTCACCTCTTAGATCAGGTTAAATGAATCGTTGGTCCTGTGGACCCTGCTGGTGTTTCATAGATTCATAGATACTAAGGTCAGAAGGGACCATTCTGATCATCTAGTCCGACCTCCTGCACAATGCAGGCCACACGTGTTGGTGTGGTTGTTATTAGAAATCACAGTTCCAGACCCCAGAGCTGGCTCTTCTCTAGGTGACTAATGAGCCACATGGTAAGAAAATGCTGACCCCCAATTAAATCCAATAATGAATTGTGTGTGAGTGTGAACATGACAGAGTAGACCTAGTAAGTTAACACATAGATGGGAGGGGAAGTAACAGGTTGTCAATGGAATTAGGTTGAGAGTTTTTATTTTTAAAACAGTGTAAAGGAGTTAGGTGCATAGGGTGGGACTTTCAAAAGCATGTAGGCGATTTAGGGACCAATTCCCATTGATTTTCAATTATTTAGATTTTCAATTATTAGATTTAATGGAAACAGAGTGCCTAACTCACTTAATGACAGGTTTCAGAGTAGCAGCCGTGTTAGTCTGTATTCGCAAAAAGAAAAAGAGTACTTGTTGCACTTTAGAGACTAACAAATTTATTTGAGCATAAGCTTTCGTGAGCTATAGCTCACTGCATCCGATGAAGTGAGCTGTAGCTCACGAAAGCTTATGCTCAGATAAATTTGTTAGTCTCTAAAGTGCCACAAGTACTCCTTTTCTTTTTCCTAACTCACTTAGGCTCCTTGGAAATAGCCCCAGTCTAGATATGTAGTGTGTAAAGGAGGGGGGCCTTGGAATGATGGTGCAGCTCTGAGGAACATAAATGAGGGAGTAAATAGGGTTAGAGGAAATGTCTGTTTTAACACCCTCCGTGGCTGTGTGCCCACTTACTAGAGACTGATAATGATTCCTCCACCCTTCTCCTGGCAATTTTTACCCCTCCCACTGTGGCTGATGCTCTGTCTCTCAAAGGTCTCCTCACCCAGCAAGTGATTTTCTTTGTCTGCACCGTGGGCTTCACCTTCCTAGTGGTCATTCCACTCCAGTCAGGCACAAATATGCATCTGTTTAAAATCCTGGAGAACATGTGGTAAGTGCTTTTCAGACCCAGCAGGCGGCACTGGGGAGCTTTGGGCTAAGGAGATAGGGAATGGGATACTCAGTCAAGCCACAAAATTACCTCAGGTGGGCAAGTGATAAAGACAAACTAACTAGCTGTCCTTGAAGAAACAAACTTAACAGCCCAGCTGCATCATGTCAGGATGTTCCATCCACAAATCACTGCGGTTCTGCATCCTAATGCAATACCATGCGGGGAGGGGTAGGTATATTTGGGGCTCTTCAATTGCCCTTCTGCACAAAAGGATCAGCTCTGGCAAAGCTGGGGTTGTCCCATGGATTTCGGACAGGTGGCAATCCTAGAGCTGCATCTTCCAGCTGCAGGCAAGGACTCCAAGCTAAATGAAAGATTATTCCACCATCCTGATTATTACCCTGCATAGCTCCCTCCTTGTGCATTGACCGCCCATGAGACTGACTTGTCCAGTGCCCAGCATTTCTGAAAATTGGGCCCTTGCTGCCTGCTGAAGGAATGGGCTACAATTCTCACGCAGCCATGACTGACTGTGTGTTTTGGGGATCCCATGCAGAGGCTGCTGAGAGACTGGCCTGACCTGGGAAGCAGGGCTCCAGATCTGAAGCTTCCCAAAGTCTGTTTTTCAGGGCTGCTCTGATCCTGGGTCTTGGATTGGGCCTAACACTGGCCGCCTTGACCCTGATATTTATGGATGCTTTTAATGGCCTGGTGGTCTTTCTCTTCCTTCTCCTCCCCATCCACATTCTCTGCCAAATCAGGACCATCATAGCAAACCATCAAAATATGGTTTGGGATTCCCCTAGCTCTAAGCACTCATTCACCCTCCAGTGGCAGGTGCTATGGAATAATACTGGGCAGACAAGTCAGCAAAGGCCAGACTGTACTGTGAAGCTCTGAGCATCAGGGCTGCCCTGCCCCCAGGAGCTCCTAAGGGGTAGCAGCATTGTTGCCCTCCCTAGGGCAGGCCAATGCCACTGTGAGGGAGCTGTAATTCACTCACCCTTGTTCCACAGAGCATGCTGGCAAGTGGCAATTTCTGTGCTCTCATAATCGTAGGGGCTGCAAATTTTCTAGCCCCTGAGCATGTGCTGGGCTCCTTGTACCTTTCCTGCCCCCCATTTGGCCCCTCCAGGCTGTGCCATAATCTGGCCCAAACATTCAGATCATCTGCTCTATGAAGACCTGTCAGGTAAACCCACTGACTGGAATCTGCCCCTTCCTTGTCTTCTCCCCTGCCCAGGCCGTTCTGGCTGACGCTGGTGCTTGCTGTGGTCATGCAGAACTTGCTTGCTCATTTCTACTTCCTAGAGAAACACCACCTGAAGAAGGAGCTGACCAACAGGTGAAGGGGTGCTGAGTAGCTAAACATGTGCACTGCTTTGTCTCTGGTCCCAGGGGCTGTAGGACACCTAGCCTGGATTTGGTGCACGTGGTTTTGAACAAACCTATATGCCGGGTGACACGGGACTGAACTGTATGAAATGCCAGAGCTGCATCTGAGCTTCCAGTTCCCCCAAGCCTGCCTTACCTTGTGTTCACCACAAGGCTTGAGAGCTCTCCTGGTCTCACTGTGAGCCCATGAGGCAGTGCCATCCATCCAAGGACCCCCACATCTCCAGCACTGGTGAAGCTTCCCAACACCCTGTCAGAGGGGATGGTAACTGCTGAGGTGGAGCCAGTGGATGGACCTCAAACCAAGTCTCAGGATCCCTAGGCCTGTGATCACCACTCCAAGGTCTTGCCTTTCCAGTAAAGAACAAATGGGGATTTCATCTATTCCCGAGATGTTAGGGCGAGAAGGGACAATTGATTGTCTGGTCTGGTCCCCTGCAGAACACAGGCCAGAGAACTCATGCAGTAAGCCCAGGACATTACCCGAGCGCAGTGGCCAAACACCCTTCCCTCCCTGAAACCAGATCTAACTTCCCAGCATGCCTGTGAGCTCTTGCTAGCCTCCTAAAAGCTACTGTGTTTGTCTGTGTGGTCACTGACAGGAGGGTCAGTAAAGTCCTCTGAGATGCCTGGAGGACCAAAGGGGCTGCAGAAATTCCACTGCCAGCCTCCTTCAGCTTCCCCGAGCAGCCTGGCAGTGTGGAAAGTTTGGGGAGGGTTAGCAGGCTGTATGCTGAACTAACGCTGGGCATCACTACTGAAGCAAGTGGCTCTTTGTCAGGGTGGGGTGGGCTCTTTGGCCTCCTGGCCCTATTGTTTCATCTCTGCCTCGTTGCCCAGGCGAGCCCTCTGCATCGTGACCTACCTGCTCTTCCCCATCAACGTCCTGGTGGGGGTCCTGGCCGGGGTCTGGAGAATGTTCATTTCTGCACTTTACAATGCTGTCCATTTCTGCCAGCTGGACCTCAGCCTGCTGAATCGGGGCGTCGAGGCCTTTGATCCAGGTAAAGGACATGAGAGCCCCCTCCTGGAGCCAACATACACTGCTCCCTCCATGTCCTGGCATTACCCACGGTGGGCATGTCCTCCCCTGGGCCAAATGTTGTAAAGCCAATGGGGTGCTCCTGGGGAATATGACTCTGGCAGGATCCAGGTCATGGACAAGGAATGAGGCTAACCTACGGATCCTGTGCATCACATCTGATGCAGGGATATAACTCCTGGACTGTCCCTGGACATGGAACCTGGGAATGGAATAACCTAGCTAGCCATCCTGCCATATTTAAATGAGAAACAGGGCCTGGGCAGCTTGACATTGCCTGCCTGGGGTTCTGTGGGGGTGAATCTGGCTTCCCAGGCACCACTGCACGATTATCTGCTATTGAAAACCTGTTTCCTTTAAATGTTGTAGGTTTCCCTGTCCCCCCTGGCTGTTTCTGGTGAAACTTGACTTCTCTTGACACCCAAAGCTGCTGGGGCCTACGGGGTGAAGCCCACAGCCCAGGTTCTAATCTCTGATTGCACTGGTGTGAATCTGGAGCGACTCCAGAATTGCTCTGGATTTACAGAGCAGTAGCTCAAATTGAGATTTGCCCACCCCCCTGCAGTCCATTTGTCTGTGGAGGAGGAGAAAACCAAATTGATGCAACCCTGAATTCTGCTCTCCTCCGTGTGTGTGTGTGCACCTGTATGAGCATGCACACGCTCTGGACTCTGCTACAAGCTCTGATTCATGGCCTGTGTTCCCTCTAGGCTACCGCACTTACTGTCATTACTTGAAAATTGAGGTCAGCCAATCACACCCTGTGATGAAAGCCTTTTGCTTCTTGCTTCTCCAAGTACCTGGCCCAGAGGGGCAGACAGGACTCAAACCCACTGATGTGGAAGAAGGTAAGATCTTGCTTCCTCCCCACTTCCCATCTTTGAGTGAGTGCTAAAGAATGGCTAGCCAAGAGAAACAGAATTTCCTGCTGGCAGGGGAAGCGTCTGTGGACAGACTCCCATGCTGGGTTCTGATAGTGCAAGGAGCTCATGTTGAAAATTTCTGGTCTCATACACAGTATGGGTCTATGCATTGGTTGTCCTTCTAAGGGAGGGCTGGGGAGTGGTTTCACCCTTTCACCAAAAGAGAAGGAGGTGCCATGAACAAAGGAGGGTGCAGAATTCAATCTGTCAAGGGCAGTGTCAGTAGAAATGCCCCACATGCTGCCCCTGGCTGGGGGATGCTCACGCACTGTCTCATGCCCTGCATAATGCTTTCTCTTCAGTGCCGCATGTCCTCTTCCTCTCCGTAGTGTGACGTGGTTGACTGGCAGCCTGGCGATATGGGGTATCAGTGCAGATTCCTTCCTGGCTCTGCACTGCCAGGCTGTGGGTTCCTCTCCTCCTTCCATCTTTGTGCAGGAGCACGAGCAGGGCAGGGAGAACAATCCCCCTTCACCCAGAGATGTGGTGAGCCCGCCCTGTAGGCAGACAGGAGGAGGGAGTGACGCTGAGATTTCCTTCTTTGCAGGGATCCAGCTGATGCAGCCTGTAAAGGGGCTGCTGAAGGCATCCAGGTCCAAGCAGACGAGAGCCCGGTGGGGGCTGGCCTACACCCTCCTCAACAACCCATCACTCTTGGCCTGCCGAAAGACTGTGCTCTCTGACTCCACAGCCAATGGGACCCAGTCTCACCCTGCCAATCCATGACCTCCACAGAAGAGCCCTCCCCTTTCTCTGGGAAGTGTTCCAGCTCTGCTCACTGTCTCCTCTCTCCTTCTTGTGTATCCCACCACCCCACCGTAGCGACCTTGGCTCTGCGAAGCCCTAGAGCACGGCTGCATCCCATTGCTTGCCTGCCTTTGAGACCAGGGCTGTTTCCTTAAGGCAGCTTGGAGCTAAGGGGGAAGGGCTGCCTGATAATCTTGCCCAGAGACTGAGCTTTAAAGCCACCCGAAGCCAAATCTTTGCTCCTCATGCTACACCTGGCAAACCCGAAGCAGCTCAAAGGTCCCCCTTAGGAATCTTTCCAATTCAAATCCTGCTGGGCTCACAAGTGAAATGAGTTTGGTGGTCTCCAAATTTTTATCCCAATTGCCCTTCCACCATGCAGTTTGGCACATTTGAGTCCCTGCTGAGAGGAGGTGGGGGCTTGAATGGGAGAGAGAAGGGGAGCTACAGAATTGCAGGGTGTTAGCCAAACTGACAGGAAGAAGCTGGATCTGCCCCTAACGAGCATGACCTGCTCTGCATTTCAGAAGGCACCACCATCTTCCTCCCCACCAGCCCCTCAAGAGCCTGCATTGGAGTCTCACCTGGATCCCCTTCGACACACCAGGTAGTGGCAGGTTTTTTCAGATTGCCTTTGTGTCAGGGTAACTTTTCTTTTTCATGCAGAGACAGCCATTCCACAGAAGAGCCCAGCACTAAGGAGATTCTGATGAAGCATTTATGAAGGAATATGTCTTCATCCCTTTAAAGAAAAAGAATAACTTTTTAAATATATTGTTCACGTCTTTTCTATAGTTTTTAGTCCTAGTTGCTGATAAATAGACTTCAGGTACTGTAGCTTTGTAAAATTGGAAATGTGCCCTCGATGCTTTCACAGCAAGATGGCAGAGTGATCTCTCTGTTTTATGTGGATCCTCTATGCTGCGTGTCTCTCTGGCTTCTCATACTCTGCTCATGTCCTTGCCTCCACTTTTCTGGCAAACTGGAGGTGTCTGTCTTCCTGCTCCCCCTGCCCTATTTTTTTTAAACAAATGATTCCTTGGCCTCTGTTCTTATTCTATGAGAGGTGGGCAGGTCAGATTGTGAGTGAGCTGAGCTAGTATTTGTAGAGTACAGTGAGTTTAAACCCCCTTGGTATGGTGAGGTGGGAATAATAAATAAAATGCCTCTTTCCTACTGCTTGGAGAGTGCCTGTTCTGTTTTTGGTCTCCCGTGAGAGTGAGCACAAGGGTGACGGAGGTAATGGAGGGCGGAAAGGCAGAGAGCAGTGGGAAGACTGACGTATCAGGGCCCTTGTATATGACCGTCTCTTGCCATGGTTAGTGTGGCCATTTGGTGCATGGCTGGGGGCATTGTTACACTCTTCTGCACCCCACAACAGCAATCCCAAACCACAAGGGAAGCAAAGCCAGACACAAGCAGGTTTCCATGATTTAGTGTAGATGGGACCTAACCATTGTCCATTGAGCCACGGGCAGCACAAGGCTTCACAATAGGACTGGCTGCAAATGTTCCTTCAAGTGTTCTTCAGTGGGTTTTCAACTGTGGGCGTGCGCAAGAGAGAAGCAGCTGCTTGCTGTGGGGAAACTTTGTTCTTTAAAGAAAACAACCCTGAAAACTGAAATGGTTTTGTTTCTGAAATGCTGCCTCAAGGGAGATGTAGTTTGGGTTCCTCATTCTTCTCTGGGCTGGGTTCCCTGCAGCCATGGTCACCACAGTATGGAGCATGACAGCGACATTTCAGAAGAACTTTTTTTTACTGAAAACCCCACATTTTCCATGGGGGGGGAAGGGGGCTTATCATTCTAACCGGGTCGATCACCAGAGCTTCTCAGAATAGACCATGATGTTCGACCTCTTGTATAACAGTGGCCTGCGAATAGTGATTCCTGCACCCAGCCCATAACTGCTGTTTGAGCTAGAGCATGTCTCTTAGAAAGACATCATAGAATCATAGAATATCAGGGTTGAAAGGAACCTCAGGAGGTCATCTAGTCCAACCCCCTGCTCAAAGCAGGACCAATCCCCAACTAAATCATCCCAGACAGGGCTTTGTCAAGCCTGACCTTAAAAACTTCGAAGGAAGGAGATTCCACCACCTCCCTAGGTAACGCATTCCAGTGTTTCACCACCCTCCTAGTGAAAAAGTTTTTCCTAATATCCAACCTAAACCTCCCCCACTGCAACTTGAGACCATTACTCCTTGTTCTGTCATCTGCTACCACTAAGAACAGTCTAGATCCATCCTCTTTGGAACCCCCTTTCAGGTACTTGAAAGCAGCTATCAAATCCCTCCGCATTCTTCTCTTCCACAGACTAAACAATCCCAGCTCCCTCAGCCTCTCCTCATAAGTCATGTGTTCCAGTCCCCTAACCATTTTTGTTGCCCTCCGCTGGACTCTTTCCAATTTTTCCACATCCTTCTTGTAGTGTGGGGCCCAAAACTGGACACAGTACTCCAGATGAGGCCTCACCATGTTGAATAGAGAGGAACGATCATGTCCCTCGATCTGCTGGCAATGCCCCTACTTATACATCCCAAAATGCCATTGGCCTTCTTGGCAACAAGGGCACACTGTTGACTTATATCCAGCTTTTCGTCCACTGTAACCCATAGGTCTTTTTCTGCAGAACTGCTGCCTAGCTATTCGGTCCCTAGTCTGTAGCGGTGCATGGGATTCTTCTGTCCTAACTGCAGGACTCTGCACTTGTCCTTGTTGAACCTCATCAGATTTCTTTTGGCCCAATCCTCTAATTTGTCTAGGGCCCTCTGTATCCTATCCCTACCCTCCAGCGTATCTACCTCTCCTCCCAGTTTAGTGTCATCTGCAAACTTCCTGAGGGTGCAATCCACACCATCCTCAAGATCATTTATGAAGATATTGAACAAAACCGGCCCAAAGACCGACCCTTGGGGCACTCCACTTGATATTGGCTGCCTACTAGACATGGAGCCATTGATCACTACCCGTTGAGCCCAACAAATCTAGCCAACTTTCTATCCACCTTCTAGTCCATTCATCCAGCCCATACTTCTTTAACTTGCTGGCAAGAATGCTGTGGGAGACCATGTCAAAAGCTTTGCTAAAGTCAAGGAACAACACGTCCACTGCTTTCCCCTCATCCACAGAGCCAGTTATCTCGTCGTAGAAGGCAATTAGATTAGTCAGGCGTGACTTGCTCTTGGTGAATCCATGCTGACTGTTCCTGATCTCTTTCCTCTCCTCTAAGTGCTTCAGAATTTAATCCTTCAGAACCTGTTCCATGATTTTTGCAGGGTCTGAGGTGAGGCTGACTGGCCTGTAGTTCCCAGGATCATCCTCCTTCCCTTTTTTAAAGATGGGCACTACATTAGCCTTTTTTCAGTCATCCGGGACTTCCCCTGATCGCCATGAGTTTTCAAAGATAATGGACAATGGCTCTGCAATCACATCTGCCAACTCCTTTAGCACTCTCGGATGTAGCGCATCCGGCCCCATGGATTCGTGCTCATCTAGCTTTTCTAAATAGTCCCGAAACACTTCTTTCTCCACAGAGGACTGGTCACCTCCTTCCCATGCTGTGCTGCCCAGTGCAGTAGTCTGGGAGCTGACCTTGTTCGTGAAGACAGAGGCAAAAAAAGCATCGAGTACATTACCTTTTTCCATGTCCTCTGTCACTATGTTGTCTCCCTCATTCAGTAAGGGGCCCACACTTTCCTTGACTTTCTTCTTGTTGCTAACATACCTGAAGAAACCCTTCTTGTTACTCTTAACATCTCTTGCTAGCTGCAACTCCAGGTGTGATTTGGCCTTCCTGATTTCACTCCTGCATGCCCAACCAATATTTTTATACTCTTCCCTGGTCATCTGTCCAATCTTCCACTTTTTGTAAGCTTCTTTTTTGTGTTTAAGATCAGCAAGGATTTCACTGTAAAACCAAGCTGGTCGCCTGCCATATTTGCTATTCTTTCTCCACATTGGAATCGTTTGTCCCTGTAACCTTAATAAGGATTCTTTAAAATACAGCCAACTCTCCTGGACTCCTTAGAAAGACATCTTAGAAAAACATCCTGGCTGAAAGACTGTAAGGGAAGGAGACCCCACTGTGACCCTGGGTAAGTTGTTCCAATGGAGAATTACCCCTTTAAGACTTTACCCCTTTTATTTTTAGTCTAAATTTGTCAAGCTTCCTGCCATCAGATCTCATTAGAGCTGTCTGTTAAAAAGCCAGTTATCTCTTTAGTTTGGAGACCCAGCAAAGGTTGCTGGAGGCCTACAAAGTGGAACAGCATTTTAAGGCATCCCTGCCTGACATGGTCCATGCTGCAGTGTAGACAGGGCCCTGAATCCCACCAGACCTTTTAATTACCAATGGATCTAGCTTTGGGGGACCTGCAGGCTCCAAAACCCCTTTCCACAATGGGCAGGCATGTTCTGGTGCTGCTCATGCTGTTGGCCCTTCCACCCACCCAGCCAGTGTGCATTGCCATGAGGTGTTGATACAAGGGGTTGTTTGAAGTTTTTCTCCCCTGAACCATTGATGCTGGTAGGCAACCTCTAGTGTAGCTCCTTCCGATGGATTTGGATTCTCTCCTTGAACTGTTCCCCACACTGCAACTCAGAAGTTGGGGGTAGGGGTGTGTGTGCTGAATATGGTAAATGGAAAGTACCACAAGAGGCAGCAAGATGGTGGTTAGAGTCAGGACATCAGAATTCTATTTCTAGTTCTGCCACTGACTTGTTGTGTGATCTTGCTATGCTGTGCCTCAGTTTCCCCATCTGTAAGATTCAAACAGATATTCACCCTCCCTTTGTAAAAGGCTTTGAGTTATGTGGGTGGAAAGTGCCTGAGAAATGGAGAATACATTATATAACTTTTCATTCAGTGAATGTAGTGACAGTGCTGTCCTCTACACTGCAGCATAGTCTGCATGGAAATTATTAGCTTGACCGGGGTGCCTGGTTAGTAGATAGTTGTTAATGGGTGTGATGGGATCCCCAGTGTACAACCTGGAACTGGGGTACTGCTGTGCCCTCTGAGTTCTCCAGCCTGGGCTGTCTCTTGAAATGCTTTGCTAGTGACAAGCAGCAACCCCCTCAAGGAGCTGTTATCACTCAGCCACCAGCATGAAGAGACACATCCAGCTATGTTGCATGAATGCTCTCCAAGCCATTTGTGAATGGGATACACAATATATAATGGGAAACACCAGCAAATCTGCCTGACCCCCAGCCTTGCACCCTAGAAATGTACTGTCTTACACTGCTCAAGACCTCCTCTTGAACAATGCAAGCTCATTAATTAGTTTGCCACTTCATCAAAGGATAGTGGACCTGCACCAGCCTTTGTAATCTGAGCAGATTCCCCAAGCTCTTTAGACAAACTCACTGGTAAGGATAAAACATTAAAATAAGTTTATTAACTACAGAAAGATAGATTTTAAGTAATTATAAGTGATAGGTATAAAGGTCAGGGCTACCTAAGAAAATAAAAATTAAATCCGCATTCTGAATCTTAAACTTAGAATGCATTTTGCTTTTATTTCATTTGACCAAATCTGACTTCTTGTGCTTTGACTTATAATCACTTAAAATCTATCTTTTGTAGTTAATAAATTTGTTTGTTTATTCTACCTGAAGCAGTGCATTTGGTTTGAAGTGTGTCAGACTCCCCTTGGGATAACAAGCCTGGTACATATCAATGTATTTGTTACACTGACAAACTCATATAAGCTTGCAGCATCCAGCGGGCATAACTGGACACTGCAAGACGGAGGCTCCTAGGGTTGTGTCTGGGATCAGAGATATTAGCTAGCATTGTTCGGTTGCACAATCCAAGCAGCGGCTGGCCAAAAGTGCTCACTCACTGGGCACAGCTTACATGCTAGAGGCTGTGCGTGAACAGCGCAGGAGTGGAGGTTCTCACAGCAGAGCAGGGTAAAGATGGCTCCCAGAGTCGAGGACTGGAGTGACCTAGCAGATCACCGGTCCAGATAACACCAGGGGAATGTCAACTATGGGTTTTTTTTGGTTTTGTTATTTAATTATATACAAAAATCAGTACCATTTAAATGTGGGTCAAGTTAGCCACATGGGTTGGGGGAGGGGGCTTGGAATGGAAGTTAGTTTAAGAAATCATAAGTATATTTCTGTTTCCATCTGTATTGGTGAGAGCAAATGTAAGTGCCTTTACTACAAGTAATCCTCTAGCTAATAAAAATCCTAAAATCTATGTCAATAATGAAGCTCTCAACAATGTGAATCACTTCTGCTATCTTGGCTCAACTTTAACCAGTTCAGTTAGTCTTGATAGGGAAAGTGATGCTAGAATAGGCAAAGCCTCTGTCATCTTTGACACACTTACCTCATGTGTCTGGAACAACAAGCTGCTACTCTGAACACAAAGGTGTCTGTTTATCAGGCTTGTTTCCTTAGTACCCTCCTTTATGGTTGTGAAAGCTGGCTAACATACTCCAAACAGGAGCGGAGATTGAACAGCTTCCACCTTCACTGTCCCAGAAAAATCCTTGGAGTTACTTGGGACCAACAGATCATCAATACTGAGATCCTTGAGAGCACCGGCCTACAATCTATGCTGACTATGATGGATACTTGCAGGATTCCCTGGCTGGAACACATGGAGTACATGCCTCAAGATCATCTGCTGAAGGCTGTGCTCTATGGCCAACTCAAGAACTGCCCATGATGCAGAGGAAGGGTTAGTCTAACCCTCTGCCAAGATGCAGGATTTGTTGTGCCTAAACCATCCAGGACAGATGGTTATCCAGCCTCCTTTTGAAAACTTCCAGTAACGGAGCTTCTGCGACCTCTCTAGGCAGTCTGTTCCATTGTCCTACTGTTCTTACAGTTAGGAAGTTTTTCCTGAGATTCAATCTAAATCTGCTATGCTGTAGTTTGAACCCATTGCCCCTTGTCCTACCCTCTGTGTTAAAAGAGAAAACTTTTCTCCATCTTTTTTAGGGCAGCCTTTCAAGTATTTGAAGACCGCTATCATATCCCCACTTAATCTCTTTTCCAAACTAAACATACTTAGTTCCTTCAGCCTTTGCTCATATAGCTTGTGTTCCATCCCTCTGATCACCTTTGTCACTCTCCTCTGGATCCTTCCCAGTTTCTGTACATCCTTTCTATACAACAGTGACCAAAATTGGACACACTACTTCAGCTGAGGCTTAACCAGTGCTGAGTAGAGCAGTACCATCTGTGAATTGCTTGCTATGCCTCTGTTAATTAAACTAAAATTGCATTTGCTTTTTTTGCAACAGCAGCACATTGCTGACTCATGTTGAGGTTGTGATCCACCACAACTCCCAGACCTTCTTAACAGTGCTGCTGCCCAACCAGTTATCCCCCATTCTGTATTTGTGCATTTGTTTTTCTTCCCTAAGTATAGCACCTTACATGTTTCTTTATTGTATTTCATTTCGTTGTCTATAGCCCAGTTATCCAATTAATAAAGATCCCTTTAAATTTTAGCTCTTTCGTCCAAAGTATTGGCGCCCTGCCCCCGCTTTGTGTCATCTGCAGACTTGATCAGTATGCTCTCTATTCCTACATCCAGATCGTTAATAAAGATGTTAAACCACACTGGACCCAGAACAGATCCCTGTGGAACCCCAATTGAGGCCATCCTCCAATCTGACATCATTCCATTAATAGTTACATTAATAGTTTTGGTTTGTGGTTGTTTAATCAATTATGTATCCATTTAATGGTAGTTCTATCAAGCCTGCATTCTCCAGCTTACTTATCAGAATGCCACGTGAGACTGTGCCAAAAGCCTTGCTGAAGTTCAGGTATATGGTGTCCACTGCATTCCCCCATCCACCAAACCAGTTACCCTGCCAAAGAAGGAAATCAAGCTGGTATGGCCTGATTTGTTCTTAGGACTTGTCTACACTGGCAATTTACAGTGATGCAACTTTCTCGCTCAGGGGTGTGAAAAAACACCCCCCCCCCCGAGCACAGCAAGTTTCAGCACTGTAAAGTGCCAGTGTAGACAGTGCACCAGCACTGGGAGCTATGCCCCTCGTGGAGGTGTTTTTTTTAAAGAGCTCTCCCAGCGCTTTGCCATGACCACACAAGGCACGGTAAAGCGCTGCTGCAGCGGCGCTTTAGCGTTGCCAGTGTAGACTAGCCCTTAGTAAATCCATGCTGGCTGGTAGTGATCACCCCTCCATCTTCCAGGTATTCGCAAATGAGATGTTTTATACATTGCTCTAGTAGCTTCCCAGGTACTGAGGTCAGGTTGACTGGTCTATAGTTCATTCCCTGGCTCCTCCTTTCCCCACTTTTTAAAGATGGGCACTATGTTAGCTTTCTCCAGTGTCCAGGGATCTCTCCTGTCATCCATGAGCTAGAAAATATTATTGCCAGAAGCTCTGAGATTTCTTCAGATAATTCCTTTAGCACCCTGTGGTGAATAACATCCAGTCACGCTGATTTGAATTCATTCAAATTGGTCAGAAGATCTCTGATGCATTCTTTACTTATCATGATCTGCCTCCCTTCCCCTATATTGTCTATGGTAACTTTGCTAGTTGTCCAATCACATGTTATTTTTTGTGAGAAGACTGAAGCACCTGAACTACAGCTCCCATAAGGCACTGCAGTACCATATCCAAAACAAAATATATTGTGGGTTTTTTTTTGTTTGCTTGGGTGCTTTGGGTTTTTGATGGAAATTAAAAAAAAATCCCCCAAAAGCAGTCACTTTCAATGACCAATTTCATATAGTCAGACCCCAATTTCTGTTTTGATGGAAAATTTTCACCTAGCCCTAGCCTTGAGGTTGTTGGGAATCTTAATTAGCCAGCATTTGTGAAGAGCTGTGCAGCCCTCTTTTGGGGGAAGGAGCTGGTCAGGTTAATGAAAAATCCAAGCCAGCAAGTATTCAGGTGTCAACGCCCTTGCACTAATAGTGCCCCTTAAACTGTGTGCATTTCAAGTGTCATCAGCCTGGGATAGAGTGGAGAATGGGTGACTATAGGAAGCAGAACTCAGAACTCCTATCTGGACCTCCATTCTTGGGGGCACTGTTGTACAAGTGCTGTCTTGTAACATCTCCCTCACATTCCAGGTGCAGTAGGGTACTTAAACTGTAGTATCTTTGCCTAGAACCTTGTTTCTATGTATTGGAGGATGGTGGATTGTTGATGCAAAAATCTGCCTACACATGGAGGCCAAGTTTGAAAATCCAGCCGCACTGTGATCGGCATGCAATGGAAATGGACCATGCTGCCATCTATCAGTACAACCTATGAGGTGTAATTCAAAGAGTTACTCTGAGCAAGGAGGTTTTTTAAAATTCTCTTGTTGGTCTGTCCTTTTCCCCCAAAGGCAGAGCTTGTTCTTCTGGGTTTTCACAGGAGCGGAACAGTCTTCTGGGGCCTGATCTATTGAGGTGCTGAGCACCTCCTCGGGGCTGCAGAGCGCATTGCAGGACTGTGCCCTCTAGTTAGTGACTCTCTTGGGGCACATCTTGCAGAAAGGGCTGCCAATGACAGCCCTTTGCTGACTATATCCTTCCCTTTCATGCAGCAAGCCAGAAAACACTGTAGGTCTTGCAGAAAACAGGAGCTGCTATTTTTATTTTTAAGTATTTTTAAGATATTGGTATTTCCCCTCATGTTTTTGATGGAGCTTGAAATTAATGTCTTTCCTATTTCCTCCTGCTTTAAACAAACACATCTATGATGCTGGCAGAACCATGCAGTAAGCTGTTGATAACAGCCAAAAAAGGCTGCAAAAGAATTGCACGTATCCCCCAATTTGGTTTTGGTTAGATCCTACATAAACTGTGGTCACATTATTTTCCAGCTTTCGCACTGGAATATATGTGGTTTCCTTGAAGTAGGTCAAGGGTGACCAACCTGTGGCTCTGGAGACACATGAGGCTCTTCAGAAGTGAATATGCGGCTCCTTGTATAGGCACCAACTCCGGGGCTGGAGCTACAGGTGCCAACTTTCCAATGTGCCAGCGGTGCTCACTGCTCAACCCGACTCTGCCACAGGCCCTGCCCCCATTCCACCCCTTCCTGTGCCCTCCCCTGAGTCTGCCATGCCCTCGCTCCTCCCCCACCCACCCAGAGCCTCCTTCATGCCACGAAACAACTGAATGGGAGATGCAGGGAGGGAGAGGGAGGCGCTGATCAGCAGGGCTGCCAGTGAGCGGGAGACACTGATGTGGGGCTGCTGACGTATTACTAAAAAGAAAAGGAGTACTTGTGGCACCTTAGAGACTAACAAATTTATTAGAGCATAAGCTTTTGTGAGCTACAGCTCACTTCATCGGATGCATTTGGTGGTCAAATGCCACCAAATGCATCCGATGAAGTGAGCTGTAGCTCACGAAAGCTTATGCTCTAATAAATTTGTTAGTCTCTAAGGTGCCACAAGTACTCCTTTTCTTTTTGCGAATACAGACTAACACGGCTGCTACGCTGAAACCTGACGTATTACTGTGGCTCTTTCGCAATGTACATTGATAAATTCTAGCTCCTTCTCAGGCTCAGATTGTCCACCCCTGAAGTAGGTGTTCAGCATAGAGCTGGTTTTAGTCTAAACAGTATTTCATTTGCAAAAAGCTATTTTGACTAAAAGTATTTTTTGTGTGAAACAAATGTTTTGTTTTTGGCAAAAAAAATTGCAATGGAAAAATATTTTGAAATGAAAAGGTTCATTTTGGAAAACATTGTTTTTGAACATTTCAAAAGAGCTTGAATCTTAAACTAAAATGGGTTTCTCATTTTTATAGTTTAATATTATTTCCTGACATGTCAGTAGTATTATGTACGATGTACTACTGACATGCTCATGAAATAATATAAAAATAAATTTCTAAATGAAATTTCAAAATCACAAATTTTCTAAAACCAAAACTCTTCAGAATTTGCTTTTTGCAGGAAATCTTGAAAATCTTTTTCATTGTGATTTTGAAATGAAAACAAACTTCACACTGTCAATATTTTCCCTGCAATGGAAATTTGAGTTTTGCACAGCTCTAACTTAGCTGCCATGCTGCATTACACCCTGGAGATGAATGGCCCTAATCACCAAGCTGCCCTCACAAAGTATTTGGTTCTGAACCTGCGTTGGGCCCTGCTTTGCCCAGGCTAGATCCCAGTTGGGGGTGTGGTATTCTAAGTTGTTTGCTAGCCCTGTGATGGGGATATGCTCAGGTTGACCCTGACTCACTACCAGTTGCTGGTACAAGATTGGAGATTCATCTAGCAAGTAACAAATTGCCCAAAGTGTGAGCAGCCAGCATCTACCTCTCAGTGTGACACTTCCCAGCCATCAATATTCAGAACTGAAGGAATGCTCAGCATGTGCTGTCATATGAGATAGTAGGGGAAGTGCATGGGCTTGTGGAGTCCCAGGTGAAAGGCTAGCTCCTCTGTGCTTCTATGTAGGCAGAATCTGGGCCCACCCACCGCTTAGCTTTACCTGGGCCCCCAGCTCCTGGAGGCATATGACTGTATGAGAATTGCAACTTCCTTTTCTTTTCTAAGTGAACGTTATAGTCGTGCTTGGGACCATGACTGGCTTGTAGCCAATGCAGCACCATCTGCCTGAGTCTGCAGGTAGCTGGGAGGGGTAAACTCCTCTGTGCAACTCTTTAGGGTGTTAACAGCTTCTGGGGCATGGCAGTGAAGGGACTCCTTTTGCTGCCCTGGCTCTCCTGAAGGGAGTGTGGGGAACCATCACTCCAAGTGGGGGGTGGAGTCCAAGGGGGCCTAGGGCCCCAGCTTGTTTTCATGTGTCCCTGGTGGCACACGCAAAGGGTGAGGGGTCAGCATGCTCTTCTGGCAGGGTTAGTAGGCCCTGAACAATCACCCCTCCCCCTGGGACACCCATGGCCCCTCAGACCCAGAAGGCAAGTGGGGGTGGGGCTGATGACTGCCCTCCCCATGGAGCCCCGGGGTGTGATGTTTTCCCCTTCTCCCCGACTCCTCTGTTGCATAGTGAGGGAGTGGCGACAGCCCAGGATACTTCCCTTCAGCCTCAGCCATCACACCTGAATCGAGAATTCCCTGTTTATTCCATAAGCCATGGCTGGGTATTTTCCCATGGGACCTCTCCAAGGGATGTCAGATCCACCCCACCTCACACTTTAACTGTAGCCTGCAGCTGGTAATTCATGGCGGTGTCAGGATTTCAGTCAGCTTTACTGCTGCCAAGGGGGCGGATCCTGCTCTCATGTCCACCAGCCGAGGGTGTGCTGTCCTTAGCGCTCTCATCCTCACCCCCTGAGCCACAGCCAGAGGGAAGGGTCATTTTAGAGAGATCTTTATTGTACTCTGTATGTTTCAGTAACTTAGTTCTGAAAATAATAATGTGAGGTGGATACAGCGATATTGCTCTAGCTCCTATGGTGATAGTGTTAGAAAAACACACTGGGAAAGAGATCTTTAAGTATCTGAGAAACAGCTGTACAGTACCCTGACCTTTCCCTGTAGAACAGCTGGATTGTTCTTAGATGCCTGGGACACCAGGGGCTATCGCCTATATCCTGGTCCGCCCGTGCCCCCAGTACATGTGACAAAGCTCTGATGTCACATCCATGGCAGTACAGCTCAGTTACTCACTCTCCCTCATCTTATCTTCCCATCTCTCTTCCTCCCCATGCACTGTGGGGGGGGTCTCTGCTTTGCCCCATTTGGACATGAGCATGAAGAGAAGATTGAGGGTCTGGGCTGTGATTTTCCTCTTACTTTTACAGTGGTGTAACTCAGTGGGGCAGGTTCTCAGCTGATGCTAGATCTCCACAGAGCTTTGACAATTTACACCAGCTAAGGATCTGGCCCATTGACTTCAGTGGAAAAAGTGAGTCAAGGATCAGTCAGTTACATGGATAATTGAGGCATCATGTGTAGGACAGGAGGATAATTGTGATTGAAGGGCCCAGTCCTGCAAAGTGCTGAGCACTCCCTGCAATACACTGAGCATCCTTGACTCAGATTCTAGCAGGATTGGGCCTTTTGGGGAAACAAAAGGACTAGAAGTGTGGAAAAGCTTTGGAATACTCATGCATGCACCTCGATCTAAAGGTCAGTGCTGGAAGCCCAGCCTCTGCCTCAGCTCAACCATACGCTCATCCTCTGCCACCTACAAAGCATAGAATCATAGAATATCAGGGTTGGAAGAGCCCTCAGGAGGTCATCTAGTCCAACCCCCTGCTCAAAGCAGGACCAACCCCAACTAAATCATCCCTGCTGGGACTTTGTCATGTCTGCCTCTGAGTCACCATCTAGTGGTGTGAACTGCACCAGATACCCCTGTCCCTTGTGCAATCCAAAGAGATCATCAGAATGAAGTCTCAGGGCAGCAAAAAGGGGATAGAACACTAGCTGAGGACCAGCTAAAGGAGTTTGCTGTGGGTGGGTCCATCCTTCCTTTCCCTTTTCCCATAGATCATGATCATCTATTTATAGTCATCTCAGCTGGCTGCTCCCCCAGGGACTAGCATGGTTCTCCATTCAGCCATTCACCCTTAGGTTCTTATTTATTAATATGAAGATGGTTTTCTAGAATCATAGGAATGTAGGGCTGGAGCAGACCTTGCGGTCATTAAGTCCAACCCCTTGCACTGAGATCAAGTAAACCTAGACCATCCCTGACAGGGTTTGTCCAACCTGAGCTTAAAAACCTCCAATGATGGGAATTCCACAACCTCCCTTGGAAGCCTGTTCCAGAACTTAACTCCCCTTATAGCTAAAAGTCTTCCCTTATGTCTAACCTAAATCTCCCTTGCTGCAGATTAAGCCCATTGCTTACTGCCCTACCTTCCGAAGACATGGAGAACAATTGATCATCATCCTCTTTATAACAGCTCTTAACCTATTTGAAAGGCCCTGCTTTGAGCAGGGAGTTGGACTAGATGACCTCCTGAGGTCTCTTCCAACCCTTATATTCTATGATTCTATGAAAACTGTTATCAATTCTCACCCCCGCTCAATATTTTTTTCTCATGCCCAGGTTTTTTTACCTTTCTGCATAGGGTAGGTTTGCTAAACCTTTGATCATTTTAGTTGCTCTGCTCTGGACTCTCCAATTTGTCCGCATCTTTCCTAAAGTGTGGTGTCCAGAACTGGACACAGTGCTCCAGCTGTGGCCTCCCCAGTGCTGAGTAGAGCAGGGCAATTACCTCTCGTGCCTTGCACATGACACTCCTGTTTGTCCACCCCAGAATGATGTTAGACTTTTCACAACTGCATCACACTGTTGACTCATATTCAATTTGTGATCCACTATAACTCCCAGACCCTTTTCAGCAATATGACTGTCTAGCTAGTTATTCCCCACTTTGTAGTTGTGCATTCGATTTTTCCTTCCTAAGTGAAGTACTTTGCACTTGTTTTTATTGAATTTCATCTTGTTGATTTCAGGACATTTCTCTAATTTTTCAAGGTAGTTTTGAATTCTAACCCTGCCTTCCCAAATGCTTGCAACATCTCTGAGCTTTGTTTCATCTGCAGATTTTATAAGTGTCCTCTTCACTCCCATTATCCATCACTAATGAAAATATTGAATAGTAGTGAATCCAAGACTGGCCTCTGCAAGACTGACCACTGCAGGGGCGTCACTAAACATGCTGCCCAGTTTGACAGTGAACCATTGATAATTCCTCTTTGAGAATGATCTTTCAACCAGTTGTGCACCCCCCATATAGTAATTTTATCTAGACCATATTTGGTTATGAGAATGTCACGTGGGATGGTGTCAAAAGCCGAACTAAAATCAAGATATATCATGTCTACTGCTCCCCCATCCATCTACTAGGCCAGTAACCCTCTTAAAGAATGAAATTAGGTTGGTTTGGCATGATTTGTTCTTGGTGAAACCATGAGGGCTATTCCTTACAATCATATTATCTTCTAGGAGCTAACAAAATGATTGGGTAATAATTTGAAAGGAAGAACCTGATTGGCTGGTGAAGGTGCCAGCTGTTCAGCCATCTGGTATTACCATTCAGAGGTGGACTTAGCTGCCCTAATGAAGGTAGATGAAAGGATGCTTTTGGCTTCTATCTGAACCAAACCTCTGGATCTGTTCCAGGGTTCACCCATCATTGCACACTGGACAGCTAATAAAAAATAGAGGGTCTTTTTAGTTTAAAGCTGGGGTCATGCCAGATATGGGTTATTGCACCAGTGTTGCCATTAATCCTGAAACTGCACATTCATACCAAAGATGAATTGAAATCAACCCCTGCCTACAGATCTAAACACCTTAGACTTGGAGGTGGGATTGGGATCCTGGATCAGGTTTCCCAGCTTGCTTGTTTAATACAGTTGAACCAAACACTTGTTTCTGAATGCCACCAAACTAGGGGTGAAGGAAGGTTTGAAAGTCAAACCTGGCTTCTGCATCTCAGCCCCAGCTTTGATTAGTGCCTCAGACAGCTCCCAGCAGCTCAGTGCATGCGTGACACTATGTCAATATAAATGATACAGAAATACAGAGAAACCCTTTGGCATTTTCCTTAACAATAAAGGAAAACAACTAAACAGAGCATGCAAGCCCAGAGACGTGACTCCACAAGAGTGTCTCCATCACTGCTCCCCATCCCTGCAGGAACACGGTAAATGATCACAAGCTTTTCTCCAGCCTGGGAGGAATTGGCTTGGGCTTCCTTGATGCAGTGTTTGGCTCCAAGCTTGCTGGTTGCGAGGTTGTTTCTGAGCAGATCTTCTGCTGGGTTTTCTGAATTGGCCAATGCCACGTTGACTGAGACCTTGCGAGTACCAACCTCATTGGTGGCCAGGCAGGTGTAGGTCCCTTCCTCGCGCTTGCTCAGGTGGGGAATGACCAGGGTGCCGTTCGCGTAGACCAGGAAGCGCTCTGCACTCTGCTTGGAGCCCCCAGCAGACAGGTCATTCCTATCTCTTTCCACATTGGGCCCATTTATCTCTGTTCCTTGGATGGAGGTCTGGATCTCCCACCTAATCTCTGGTTGGGGGTTGCCTGTGACGCTGCAGTGCAGCATGAGCAGGAGCCCATCATACAGTATGGTGTTGTCCAGGTTGGGGTGGTAGGTCAGCTGTACAGAGGGAGGTGCGCACTGAAGGTTAGTGATCCTCCCCAGGGGGACACCTCTGAGGCTTTCCGGGGCTGCACAGCTGATGGAGTCCCTTTTGGGGATGGAGATCAGGGTGTTCTCAGCCCAGCTCTTCAGCCACAGAAGCCTGCAGGTGCAGTTCAATGGGTTGTTGTAGATCTGCAACTGAGACAGTGAACTCATGGCATCAAAAGTGCCCTGGGCAATGGTGGTGAACTTGTTGTCATTGATCCACAGGGACCTCAGGTCTTTCAGGGTGTGGAAGGCCTCCCAGGGCAGATTCACAAGCTGGTTGTTATTCATCTTCAGCAGCTGCAGAGTGCTGAGGTTGTACAGATCCCCCCAGGGGAAGTCTGCAAGCTGGTTATGGCTGAGGTCTATGTTTTTCAAATGCAGCAGCCTGGTGAAGGTGCCTTCCTCAATGGCGCAGATTTCGTTGTGCGCCAGCCACAGCGACTGTACCTGGGTGATCTCCAAAAAGGAGCTCTGCTGTAGGGAGGTGATCTTGTTGGCCGACAGGGTGAGGGTGGTCACGTTGGAGGGCAGCCCCGTGGGGACCCCCTGCAGATCTCTGTAAGCACATTCTGCTAGTTGGCGGCCATATTTTTTTTCTACACAAGTGCAGGGCTCCGGGCAGCCCTGGCTCATCCCAAAGAAAGTTGCAATCCATAGGCAGAGAAATGGACCCATCATTTCTTCTGTGGATAAAGAGACCAAGATTGGCACAAATTATTTTGCTTGCATCTTTTCTCTGAGACATCACTGCTTCTGTCCTCTGGGCTGCAGCTTGGTTTTTATTTAGCCAATCAACCCAAGGAACAGCAGATGATTACAGTACCACACATGGCTAGTTATAATGTTTAAATGATAAATGTGATGAAAAGAAGATTTAAATCTGATCTGAATAAGATATTTACATTCTAACAATAATAGAGCCTTAGAAGCCAATGACAGATCCTTAGAATCCATACATACTGTAGCTCCTAAGTAACTTTGAAGATGTGAGCCTTTATGTTGGCACAGCCCTAACACAAGGGGGCCTGGATCTCAGCTAGTCCCCTAGCTGCCACTGAAGTACAAATAGTTAATAATACATAGAGCAAAATCAGCTCAGATTTCCCTCTTCTCCAGTTTCGCAAGCAGACTCAGATCTTTTTATCTACAGGCAGTTTTAGCAGCTACCTTCTTTCCCTCTCCCTATCATTTAAAAGCAGATTTTTGTGGGCAATATGCAATGTCATGATTACTGTAAGGTTTGCAAAATAATGTTGGACAATGCAAAAGATAGGGCCAATTTGCCAAACTGTGAGACAGCATGAAACCAAGAAAGCATAAGATTCAATGGGTATTATCACAAGATGGGTGCGAGGACTTTGGCTTCAGTCTGGCTGTCTCTGTCTGTCAGAGAGAGAAACGTGAAAGAACAGTAAAGATTTCACACTAATCTGATGGCATTTTTTGCTCTAGTCGATGCGATTCTGAGCCTGGCAGAAGGTCTGGATGCAGAGGCTCTGACTACAGTAGGAACTAGGCTGTGACTCTTCCCCACATACACACTCTCATGCTAGCTCTCATGGAGCTAGCACAAGTATAAATAACAGCGTCGCCATGGTGGCACAGGTAGCAGATATGGAAGCATGGCTTAGCCGCACTGAATACGTACCCACCAGTTTCAGTCAGGTTTGTACCTGGCATGGCTCAACCCGTGGCTCTGCTGCCACTCCCCATGCTACCGCACTCTGCTGCTATTTCTACTCATGCCAGCTAGATGAGTGCCAGTGTGAGCATGACTACACAAGTAGGGGAATCCCACCATTAGCTGGTTGTGTACATGTTGCAGCGCCCCAGCTAACCGAAGTGCCCCTACATAATGAAGTGAAATTTCTACCAGAGATGGGCAGAAAATTTTTCTCAAAACAGTTTTTCCATGAAAATTGTCCTTTTTATCTAAATGTATATATTTAAAAAAAGGGATTTTGATGACATTTGTTTAGGAAAATCCCCAAAACAAAACATTTTGATGAAGCTCTTACATAGCACTTTTCATCAGTAGGTCTCAAAGTGCTTTACAAAGGAGGTCAGTGTTATTATCCCCATTTTGCAGCTGGGAAAACTGAGGCATGGGGAGGGGCCATGACTTGCCCAAGGTCAACCTGCAGGCTTGGAGCATGTTACAACACTTTCAGTATGAAATGTTTTGATTTTTCATTCAAAATTACTTTTTGACATTAGAGTCTTGTTTTTTTGTATAAAATAACATTTTAAACAGTTGAAATTGGAATGAAATGACTTTGGTATGAGTCATTTCATAGGAAATTTCTTCTATTAGGGTTTTTTTATTCCATTTCAGAAGGGAAAAGATTTCGACATTGTGGAATTTCCCACAAAATGGAAAACCCAGTCCTTCCCCTCCTCCCCACCACTGGTTACACACTGGTAACTAACTGGTAACTAAAATATGAAAGACAATTAAACTAGCAAGGCTCTGTAGCAGTACAAGCCGTTGCCATTTTGAATCATTTCTTTAAAAATAAAAACACTGCCTGAACAAAAATCAGCACTAAATGCGTCATTTTACTATACACAGCAACCGCTAATCAGGGCCACACCAGGGTCCATGAGCAGAAGAGACTTGTGAATGGGTGTTCTGCCATTGCTGGCTTATGGACTCCTTGGGTCACCTTCTGCACACAAGCATTAGGGTACTCAGGCCAGAACTGCTGCAGTAACAAAGTAGCAGATGCAATGATCTTCTGCTCAAACACCCTGCTCCCCCGCACAGTGTGATTTAGTCCCAGTGAATCTGTGCCGGGTGTGGCCCCTCCACTCTCCAGGGCGCTGCATACCAGCACAGAGAGTTAGCGTGGAGCTCCCTACATAGCCTCTCCTCTATCTGACCCCCCTGCAGTGGCCTTTCATGCCATGAGGTCTATGTTTTTCAAATGCAGCAGCCTGGTGAAGGTGCCTTCCTCAATGGCGCAGATTTCGTTGTGCGCCAGCCACAGCGACTGTACCTGGGTGATCTCCAGAAAGGAGCTCTGCTGTAGGGAGGTGATCTTGTTGGCCGACAGGGTGATGGTGGTCACGTTGGAGGGCAGCCCCGTGGGGACCCCCTGGAGATCTCCAGGACTGACCCTTTAATTTCTGGTCAACAAAGGGCCCAATCCTGTAGCCTTTTCTGGAACAAAATTAATGTGCACTTCGGCGGGACTGTGGCCTAAGGAAGAATTGTTGGTTCAGGCCTGACTGGGATTCCAAGTCACATGTTCACATATGATAACTAACCTGCCTGTAAATGCTGGTGGGGCTAGGCAGTCTGTTGCGAGGTGTATGTTAGCTCAGGCTGAAGCGCTGCTCAGTTTCTCAGGCTTGGGCTAAGAGTACAACTGGTCACAAACGTTTGTGTTCTGTCTTTGCTTGACTGTCCAGTGTTAGACAGTATATTGCAATCTGCCTAAGAACCTACTAAGTGGGGATGTTCCCAGAGTGTGTGTGGGGTGGGGAGGAGGGGATTGGAAGCAATATTTGGAACATGGCTGCATTGCTTCAAAACCTGGCTTTTGTCTGCTTCCCATTTCCCATCCCCCTTTCCTCTTCCTAGCCTCCCACAGCTCAAGCCTTATGCTTTGCTCAGCTGTTATTAAGAATTGTCTGGATGTTACTGTTGGCATTTGCCTCTGCATTTTTTCTCAGCCCCCTCCCAGCTGCTTGGGCCAAGAAGAATGCTTTCTTCTAACATTCAGTGCATCCACTCCTCTTGCCAGGACATCCTGAGGAGTTTGCTGGTACTTGATAGCAATACAGGTCTCCACCCCACTCAAACACAGATCTGTGCTTTCCTCCCATCAGGTTTTGACAAACATGACTTTTTTTTTTTTTTAATTGAAACATCCATGGCTTCAGTTTCCAGTAAATAAAATCTCCCTGTTCTGCAGGAGAGTCAGAGACCTGGCTTTAAAGCCACAAGGACAATTGATTTCAGGCTATTGTCTGGCCCACATATCGGCTTATCAAAGAGTTCTCAGCTACGCTTGGGCCTCTACCAACATTCCAGCATCAGCCCAAGCAATGTTGCTCAGCAAGTCCCGTGTGTACCACTCGGAAACGATTTTGGAAGCAAGATTTTTCTGCAGATAAATGGGCCAGTGTTGCAGATGATTACCTGGGAAAATAAGGTTAAATGCTAATACTCTTATTTAAATTTAAAGGCTCCCATATTGATCACTCAAAAGGCAGACCGTTACCTCTTTTTGCTGCTTCTCCTTCTGGCTTCCAGAGCAAATCAGTTCAAGGCAAACTCTGTAAACATTGTTCTGGGTCCTGTCAGAGTCATGCAGTCCAAAAATGTTAATAAAAAAAACCCACACAATTCTGCCCTTGCAAAAAAGCGCCGAACAAAGCACAATCACCTTTTGCGGGTTGCATGCCTCAGGGAGAATTGATATTCTTTGCTATTGGTCCTAAAACAGTTGTACCATTATTCCTGGTGTATTTACAAACAACAGAGTTTATTTGCCCAGTGTTGTCTTTGTGGGTATATGGGCAGAGAGGCCTAAAAGCACCTTTAAATGGAAGTGATGTCCTGTGAACCAGTTGAATTCCTGCTCCTCAATTGATTTTTCCTGCAGCTTATGGTGTATAATATTTCAGTGTTCCACCAGGCTCATCCTGAAGACGTAACTGACAACTTATTTGCAGCAGCAAGGACCTGCCTTTCGTAAGTGTCTCTAGAAACTTAAATGGAAAAAGATGCCAAATTATTTTTTTCCCCTCCTCTTCTCTTGTGATACAGCTAGGAATCTCTTAAAGAAACAGTAAATGGCAAAAACAGCTTGTTATGAGAATTCAGGACTCTGAGCCTTTGAGCTGCAATTCCCATTTCCAGGGAGATTTTCAGTTGATTTCTCTCTCTTTCTCTCCCCCTCCCCCACTTTTTTAACAGCACGAACCCCCTTAAAAATCTCTATTTTCCTTGCTCCATGCTCTGCGATCTGAAGGAAAAATAACTCCAGAACTTTTTTTAATAATAACTGATGAAGCAAAACTCTGTTAAATGGTCCATTCCCCTCTCTGAATTCCTAGTGCTAAATAGCTAGTACGGTTCTGCTATGAAATATATAAATTCTCCTCAATGCTTCTGCTACTGATTTAGTGGCCAAAATACCTGAGTCTGAGCCATACTGTCAGCCAGAGGGTAACCCCTTTTCAGATCAGTAGCCAAGAACTCTATACATTAATTTTGAAGAGCTGATGATGTCCATGGAGAAATCTTAGACATGCAGGGTCAAATTTCATGATCTGGCACAATGTAAGTTACATTTCCCTGCAGTGGCTGAGCTCTTTGCACTGAGTGCTGGATTTGCCCTGAAAAAAACCAAGTTGTGGTTCCAACTTCAATCTCCCTTGGGTTTCTTGCCATAGTGTGAGCAATTTTAACTCCCTCTGGGACCCACTTTCATGGAGACAATAAATCAGTGTGCTATCTCAGTTATCCTGTAGAACTCATCACCAAAAGTTATCACTGAGTCCCAAAGTCTGTCAGAATTAAAAAAAAAAAAAGAGTTGGGACATTTTGCATAAGTAGTAATGGGAACAATTGTTAGCTAGGATAAAAATATAAGGGATATAAACCCTCATTCGTCAGTGCATCAGCCAACTATTAACAGCTAGGAGTCAGGAAGAAAGTCCCTCTATGGGCAGGTTATTTCATAATTGTCCACTATGGGTTTTGTTCACCTTCCTTTGAATCATCTGGAAATGATGAAAGACTGGTAATTCACAGATTTTAGCGATTGAAAAGATCTGCTAAATTGCATTCATTCCCAGGAAAGGACAGATTAAAGTCCCATTTTCCTGACTGGAACAGGTCTGAAGTGAAAATGAATCTATGCTGAACTTACACATGACGCTGTACAGCCAAGGTAATAAAAATGTCTCTAATGTACAAAATTCTAGCAAGCAGCCAGGTACAATAAATAAATAATAGCTAGGAGCTTCCATGAGCAATGATGTGTACACCAAAATGGCTGCTATGGCATCACCATGATGTAATTGTTGCAGACAACATAGAAATTCAACAGAGCAGTTAGGGACCCAGTCTTTGTATAACACTCTACCCAGGGTGTAGCAGATAAACATACAAACCCTCCAACATACATCATACTGTGGTGGGGGTGGTGAAACCTTCCTGACCTCAGCCCATTGTTTGCTGTATGCCCTGAAGCATGAG
This sequence comes from Dermochelys coriacea, assembly GCF_009764565.3. Classification (NCBI taxonomy): domain Eukaryota; kingdom Metazoa; phylum Chordata; order Testudines; family Dermochelyidae; genus Dermochelys; species Dermochelys coriacea. The sequence continues at coordinate 40,064,476 of NC_050077.1, forward strand.
AATTGCTATTTCAATCCTAGCTAATGCAGCCTCAGACACTATTCTTCGTTGAATCAATGTTTAATGTGCCAGAAACCCTTCTGTAACTTTACAGCAAGCCCAAGTCCTACCAGTGTACAAACAAACTGCACTAGAAATGAAGAGGCTTCTTTGAGCCAAAAGCCTCTGTGAAGTCACTGTAACTATAGGAACCAGGGATGTAGAACAAGCAGTAAGGCTTTGGCCAATTTTTGTTTTCACTAGCCAGAGTTGTAGGACTTCGTGGAACAATGCAGCTATTCTGATTGCTGATCCACTTAGGGCCAGATTTGGGCACAGGTCTGGTGTAAACGAAAGGCAAACTTGGCCCATGCTTTCTCAGGTAAACAAGCATATACACAAGCCTCAACAATATACATACATATAAGCTTCAACAATGTTGAAGTTAATCATGTGCTTAAATGCTTTGCTGGATCCGGGCTTAAAACTAGTGCCCATCCACTACTTCATGTGTCCTGATGGAACAAGTGCAGAGACATTGTCTTTAGTGGAGTCAGGCCTATTTACCCCAAGGCTGAATTTGGTTGTTTGAATTTATTGGTGCATAGGACAACAGTAGGTGTAACAAAACTCATCTCTTACACAGCACTTCCCAGCCAACAGTTTCAAATTGCTTAATTACCAGGCTTGAAAGGATTAGATTTTCACTGGTAAATATCAGTAAAAGTCAACTTCACTGTACACACACACACAAATTGAGGAAAAAATGTTTCTATCCACAGTAATCGAAATTTACAGGGAGGCAAAGTATGAAAAATGCTGCATGAGCACTTATTCAAGTTTGATTTAAGGCTATTGACTTTGTATATTTTGACAAGTGATGGTGACAATTTGTGTTTTAACAGTTATGAAGGTTTAACTTTTTGAATCTCTATGTCTATGGTCCTTAAATAATTACTGTATGACCCCCCCATTAGCTTATCCTCCCATAATTTCCTGCAACAGTGAAACTTTAAATTGATAAAAATTGAAAAAAATGCTTAAAAGGCATAATTTTGTGAAAATCTTGACAACTGAAATTGATAAATATGTTTAAAGTTGCACATTGATTTTATCCATCAAATTGATAAAAAAAAAAGTTTACTTCTGCCAAGCCTATTTACACCTGTGGTCCAGGCTAGCCTCCCAATGCAAGTGATGTGGAAAAGGATTTGTATCAAGCTGGCAGAAGGGTAAACTGAGGGAGAGGGCGGTGAAGGGACTTCCCAGAGGTCATACATGGCCTAATTCTGTTCTTAGTTACATCGATGTGAATTGTGAGCGATGCCAGTGCAACCAGTGGAGGGACCAGAGATAGGCCCATTAGTTTACCTTTCTGTTCAAGCCATGACGCTGCTGTGATGATACATGTGAATCACAGCTGAGCTCACAACTGACTCCTTAATCACTGGCCAGGCCAATGGTTGCAGGCTGCGCTGTGAGACATCCCTCTGAAATGAGCCTGCTCCTGATGCAATAGCCATGGGACAGCTCTAGTCTGAGATACTGACTCTGACAGAGGCCTTGTCTATACTAGACAGGGTTTAATGGCATTGCTATCCCAGCAAACCCTCCTAATAAAGCCAAAGCTTATCCAAAAAAGAGGACTTGTGCCAGTGCAGCTTATACACAGGGGCAGTGATGTTGGGGTGGGGAAAGGTAGTCCACTGAAGTGGAAATATTGGGAGGGCTGACATATGTTTCCAGGCCCCCTTGGTGTTTTTTGCACCCATAATGTCTCCCAGACGTGAGAGCAGGACCTGGAGGAGGGGCTGCAGCAGCCACTATGGTGGATGAGTTTGGCATGGCTGCTAGGGAGCAGATAGCAATGTTCTACTTTCCCCACCTTCTAGCCACCACAGGCCCTGGTGGAAACACTTGGCCTGTGGGAGGGAGGGGCAGAAGCACGTGCACCAGCTGCTGGGGTGAGGGACAGGGCAGTAGTTCTTGGGCGAGGGGCAGGGGGCATTAGTGCATAAGGGACCAGTAGCTGAATGTGGGTGGGGAGAGCACAGGGCACTGGGCACCAGCTAGAGAGGAATGGCAATAGGGAATGCCAGGACGCCCCTTCCCAGCCTGGAGCTGGCTGCCAGTCTCAGGAGCTCTCTGTGCTCCCTTAGCCACCCCTCCAGCCTCCCCCATCCCATTCACAGCGAGCTTCCACCTCCCCTTAATGAAATGAGCTGTACCAAGGAAGAGACATTATTGCCTAAATGGTGACCGGGAGCTTGTGATTATTCCACACTCCTAACCAACATGCTGGCAAAACTTTTACATGCAACCCAGGCCATCAGCACTAAGATCTAGTCTGCACTAGAAAGCTGTTCTGCTTTAACTCTCCTGGCACAGTTAAAGGGATGTGCTCCATTCCAGCTGCTCCAGTATAGGGCACTGGAGTGGTGGGGCGAGGGGACGGGAATGGGAACCGGATATAAACGCCCACTCACAGGGACAGGGTTAACAGGAGCCAACTAGCCCATTCTACCACCTGGAGTTGCGGCAGGTGATTAAGGATATGAAACTTCAGAACCAGCCTGTTAAAGGAAGCCTGGAATAGGGAGTTTATACTCTGGGCCTGGCCCCACAAGGAAGAGGGGTGAAGGGCTCCAGGGGGCAGCCAGAAAGGCTGGGGAGCCTCTGAAAGTTAGAGCATTCTGCAGCAGACTAGGGAGATGCTGGACCTCTAGGAGGACAGGATCCTTGGGCCTCCGTCTGAGACACAGCCTGCAGTAGGAAGCAAGTTAAGGAAACAATGCGGGTTTGGAAGGGGTTGATTCCAGCCAATTTATGCAGGTCTTCTGACCTGGCACGTGGAGGAGCAGGTGGGCCTGGCCTCCCCGACTGACCCAGCATGGGGTAGGAAACCTCCCTGAGACAGAGGGAGCAAGGAAAATAGACACTGGGATTTCTACACTACCCAGAAAGAGGTGAGATTCTGACTAGCCAGGCTAGAGTCACAAACCCAAACCACTGTCTGAAGGGGGAAACAGACAGAATCACTGCCCTGTCACACTTGGCTATGGCTGATGAGTTTGCTATGTTATAGGCACTTTGCTACTGGGTGTCACTGCACCCACGCTATGCTAGGTGTTGCACTGGTATACTGATACCAATTTAAACAAACCACCTTGCTAAGTGATAGCGCTAGAGTGGCACAAAAGCTGTGTGTCGCGTAGGCCTCAGACATGTCCTCTAGAGAGCCCTTAGCTAGCTAGGGCCTAATGCTCCTTGTACAGTTGACCCATCAGTGTGAAGTGAGTGCAGAAGCTACTGACTCTGAATGGGGCATTTTACCCCCTCTGCTCTGGTTAGGATGACTAGATATCCCGATTTTATAGGGACAGTCACAATTTTTGGGTCTTTTTCTTATATAGGCTCCTATTACCCCCACTTACCCCATCCCGATTTTTCACACTTGCCGTCTGGTCACCCCAGCTCTGGTACAATTGACACATGAGGGGCAGGGAAGTGGTGTTGCTCTGATGTTCATTTTTAAAACATTCTGAAAATGAGCTACTCCTCCACTATCAATAATCTTCATGTAATAAATAAGAGCTGTTGACTCCCACCTCTGATCGTCCTGCGCTGCAGCCTCCTTTGCCCACTTGTTACATTGCCAAACAAAGGCCGTTCACCATCACCCTGCACCTTTGTGCATTTCCTCACGTTCATCCCCAGCTAGTGTCAGACACCCAGGAGCTGACAGGGCCTGATTCTCATTTTCACTACAGCCCCTTTACAGGAACATGGAAGTCTGGAGGGTCCTTAATTTTCACTCACTGTCTGACCCCCTTTTCTCTGATAGAGCTGTGCACAGGAGCCTTAGTGGAGATGAGCATCAGGCCCTGTCATCTGGAACCAGGGATATTTTACAGTAGCGTAAACAACTACATAATATGCAATCAACCTAGACGCTCCTTCTAGCTTTCTCCCCTGTGCCAATTTCCCCTTTCCTCTCTAGTGTCTGTCTTGGTGGCCTGTGACTCATTGTCCAGCATGACCCATGTTCGCCCTCTATTCCTCTCTCTGCTGCATTCTCCTGGGTCTAGTTTCTGTTTAACCAGCATGCGCCGTTCTCCTCCAGCACATCAGCCTCTGGTTAGTCTGTCTCTGCCTGGCTCCTCTTTTTCTGCCATTACTGGGAAATTGAGGTCAGCCAATCACACCCCTTTTGCTTCCTGCTTCTTCAATTACCTGGCCTCCAGGGCAGTCAGGACTGAAACCAGCTACTCTTGGAGAAGGCTAGTTATCTGTTCCTTGAGAAAGTGAGTCACTCTCTGGTAATGATCAAATGAATCCCCCTTGTTCATAGAACTTTTGCTCAGCTCCTATCCCCTCCCCACCTTCCAGGGGTGTGTGAGCTTGCAGAGAGATCCTCTAGAGAGGAAGGAGGGTTTGAGTAGAATGGCATGGATGGACTTACAGGGCAGATCCTTGGCTGATGTAAATCAGCCTAGCTCTGTTGTAGTTACAGGAGCTACAGCAATTAGATTAAGCTATTGCTGAGGAACTGGTCCACTGAAGACAGTTTATTGATGTGGCAAGTGCATCTCTGTCCATGAGGTATGTCATATCTTTAATACATAGGCACATTGCCTGCATTGTTCAACCCACTTTTTATGCACCCCCTGGGAGAATTTCTACTCTGACATTCACACCTTGGCAATCCAGCTGACTTCAATGGGTTGGACTAGTACAGGTCACTGAGATCAGAAGATGGGGGTATATGTGAGAAGCAGTGTTATCAGCTGGTTGGAGCAGGAAACTGGGGTTCAGGACATAGACCCTCCATTTCAGCAAAACACTTAAGCACGTTTAAGTCCTATAATCAATTGGACCTAACCACATGCTTAAAGTTAAGCATGTGTGTAGGTGCTTTGCTGAACAGGATTGACAGTTGAAACAGGGCTTCAGTTAATAGTTGTGCACCGCTTTCCAATCCTTGCATAGATGGTACTATATAAATGCAAGGTATAATTCTACGCTCTGAAGTCAACTCACCAGCTCAAATCTGTAGTCACTTGGTGCCTCAGTTTCCCCACCTGTGAAAAAGGGATATGTAGTGAAGTGATGATTCACTGGTGTGGCACCTCCTGCTGGTCATTCTGGGAATTAGCTCCTCCAGCCTAGATCACCTTCTGCAGACCGGTGTCTTGCCTGCCACTGGCCCCCCCATGTTCCTCTTGGTACCCCTCTATATCAGGGTTCTGCCCCCAGCAGTAACCAACAATCTGGGTCTCCCCACCCAGGGGAACCCCCAACCCTCTATCCCCACCTTGCCTTAGTGGCTACTGCCAGTCACAATCTAGCCCCCACTCACTGGGGCAGACTACAGATCATTGGCAATGGGGGTTGGACCAGCTGCCTCTACCTACTCCCAGGCTACCCCTCTGTAGCCCCCAGTACCTTTCCTGGCCTTTAGCAAGACCGACAGCCTGGGGGGCTTTCCAGGCTGGAGTTCCCCAGCTCCTCTGGCCTTCCCCCAGCCCTGCTCCACTCTAGATACACTGCTCAGCTCCTAGGCAACCAGGAGTTTTTCTCTCTATTGCTAGAGAGAGACTTTTTGAACTCCTGGCTTACAGCCCTTTTATAGGGCCAGCTGTGGCCTGATTGGGGCGTAGCCCCAACTGTGGCTGTTTCCCCAAATCAACCTAGCCTTTTCTTGCAGCCCCAGCCCTCTTCCAGGGTGGGCTTTAACCCTTTCAGGGCCAGAGTGGGGTGACTACCCCGCTACAGGGTAATAATACCTACCTCACATAGGCTTGTTCTGGAGTTGAATCAATGAATGATAGTAAAGCTGCTATAATAAAAAACACTACCCAAGACAGAAGAAGCATTGATTGTGTACCTTTTGCTGTCTGTGTATTTAGGCTTTGATGGTAAAGATCCCAGGAATCTGAGTGAGAACTATTTCTGAGAGCTCTTTGACCAAGTGTCTGGGGGTAGCACTGAGCATGCTCTTCATTAATATACAAGCCGCAAAGTTATTTTTATGAAAGGATGGGGAAAGAATTAGAGCTGCTTAGTCCCTCTGATGTGTGGGATAGTCTATGCCCCAGGGTGCTTAGAAGCCCTGTGCCTCCCAATCTCATGGGAATACACTATATGCCTTTTTTCATTGGTACAAGATTCAGGAGAAGTTGCATGCTCTGAATAAAAATTAATCTACTACGCTACAGGGCTAAGAAGTACATTACAATTGATAGGATTACCCCGGGGTGAATTTCACCCTTTCTTATTATTCAGCTATAGTACTGTGATAGGATGTCAGACTTTAGCACTAGGACTGGTAGGGATGGGGGCGGGGGATAGCAAACATTTTCACAATATTGAATTTGTTTGGCATTGCAATATTCTGGTCATTTCCATGTAAGACCTTGCAGGGAAATGCAAGGCTATTTTACTGCCACAGGGGGCCTTGTGCTGGAAGCCAGACCAGGTGGGTCTCATTACTTGTAATCAGTGACAGAAAAGAGTTTGTTTCTCCCTCTGGGGAACTAGGGCAAGCAGGGTAGAAACTTTGGGAACAAGCCAAGCTCATCAGAAAGCTTGGGTTAAGGGTTATGAAGGCAAACCCTAGGGAGGGGTTATGTCTTGGTTACTAATCCAGTGTGCATATGTTCAGCCTCAAGGCCACTTGAATTTGCAGTGACTCAAACAACAAGACATGGAGGCCTCTCTTCCAGCAGGCTCCCTATCCGGGGCGGGGTGCAGGGGAGGGAGGAGCAGGGGTGACTACTTTAGAGCTGCATATACCATCTTAATGCCATGTGCAAGGGATTTCTCAGCTTCTTTTGTAAGTCACAGGGAGGGCATGGGGACCAGAACTGCCCACTTTGCTCATGGGGAAATGCCCACAAAAGACTCAAGGCAGTGGAGAATCAGGCCTGGCAAGTTGCATTCCCTCAATTGCATGAGAGATCCACAAATCTCTCTCTCTTGGTGCATCTTTGCTGGGGGGAGGGGGGAGAGGGGAGGAGACTTGGGGGAAGGATTCTTTGCCCTCTTACATACTCTACCTGTCTGCCCTTGGTATTGTGAGGGGAAGATAAACTACAAGGCAAAAGTGCAGTGGACTATTGCGTCCTCTTGTCAATGAAACTCAACAAGCCATTTTATGGCTACTAATGCTGATATTGATCACATCAGTGCAATTCAGGATAGACACATGCAAGGCAGCAGACTAAACATACCGTAGCATGTCGGTGCATCCAAATGATTATACTTTCCCAATGGCTTGGCTCCATTGCTGGATGCTTGCGGGCCTGATCCTTCTTCCACACTGGTGTAAATCAGAACGGAGTCCATGGAAGTCAATGTAGTTACACCAGTGTAAATCCAAGCAGAATTAGGCCCTGGAAGGCTCAAAATAACACTGGAATTTCTTGTTGGTGTCCTTTAGCCAGTAGAATGATGTGAGCTCATCTCTCTATGGGACTGTCTCAGAGACAGACCCTCCATTGCTGTAAATTGGCTGTGCTCCATTGAAATCAATAGAACTATGCTGATTTACATCTGCTGGGGATCTAGCCCTGAAAGGTTAGGGGCCTGATCCAAAGCCCACTGGAGCCAATAGAAAGACTTCCATTGATTTCAACGGGTTTTGGATCAGACCCTCCAATTGTACGCTGCCCATGCTCATGAAGAAATTAAGGAACTGGATGGTGCAGCTGAAAGTCTAATAAATGGATGTGATCATCCCAAATTAGGATGGGATCTAGTAATCTAGAGTCTGATTCTGCTGTCACTTCCACCTGGTACAATTTGGGAATAACTCCACTGAACTCAATGGGGAACCAAGAGGAGAGTCACAACCCCAATGGCAGCAGATGGCTCCAAGTAGCCACTGCAGTTCACATGTTATCGAAAATGGAAACAATCTCTTCCAATTGTTCTGAAGGGGGCAAATCCTCCCCTGGTGTAGATCAGATGTTAAGTCAATGGAGCTACTGTGATTTTCTCCAGCTGAGGATCTGGCCCCCAACTCATAAAAATATCTTCTAGCATTCTTCCCCTGCAGCAGATTCCTTGCTAAGTTCCTTTCAGGAGGTTTCCTTCCTCTTTTTCTTGTCTTTTCCTCTCCACTGCAGGTCAGATTCCAGACCACATTTGGAAAACAGCCCCCTGGTGTCCTTGGCATTAATTTTTGGTATCCTTCAGCAGCAGATGGATTACCTTTAGCAAACAGGACAGCTAAGTGCTTGTTTCCTGCATCCATTCAGCTTCAAGCTAAGGCCTCAGGTTAGCAAAATGCTTTAGCCCGTGTTTAAATCTAAGCACAGGAAGGGCCCCCTGAGCTCAGAGTTAAATCTGTTCTTTGTGGAGCCAGGGGTCATGTCATCATTGCAGAAGCTGCATCATTATTTTTTTAAAAAATCCTCAATCACACTTTATATTAAAATTCCATTGATAAGGAGTTTAACACTGATTCAGAGATGTCATACACATGTCAGAGACAGGAGTATATATGTTGCAGAAGGTTATGAGGACATCAGTCGAAGGGGCTATAGGTGGGTATAAGCAACATGCAGGCCTTTATAACAATTTATAACCATTGACTATTTATTAAAATATCTATTAATAATTTATTAACACTTTATAAACTATTTATAAACAGAGACAATATAAAGAGTGGCTAAATTACCTATGCAATTTGATTATTGCAATAATGATTTTGTATGATCTAAAACTCCATCTTCTGTCATAGCCTTTCCGATCTCTCCCTATTTCTTTCCCTCTCCAAATGGTAATTAATACCCTCCAAAAAGGAAAAGTCTCAGCATAATCCAGCACCAATGAATTTCTCATCATAACTAGATTCCCTGTAGAAACATTAGGGGAAAAAATCTATTACTCCATAATTAATCAGACGTAGAAATGATTGTACTTCCTTATTCTTTGTATGTTTTAAGGCATAAAACTCAATTAAAATGTATTCACAAAAGGAGATTGATCTATACTGGGAATTCTGAATCCCTAATATCTCTTGAAGTGGCAACATCCTAATAGCTTAAAGCAGAGAAAACATTTGGAGCTAATTTCTGGTCTCAGTTACACTGCTGTAAATCAGGATTAACTCCAGTGATTTTAATGAATTTACAGTGGAGTCATTCTGAAGATCAGAGTCTGGACCATATTATTCTTAATTTTAAAGAGATTTAATCCATCCATTCTTTTGTTTTGACTATGTCTTTTATTTTCATAGTGCAGGTTTGCTTTCTTTCAATATAGCAGTCTACAAAAACTTAACGTTGACAAAGGCTGAAATTTTTTTAAAAAAATCATACCTGTGCCTGAAGGGTGTCAAATACAAGTTCCTGAAAATGGTTTATTAACATGCTTTATTCACGGATTTTGCACCTGCTTAGTTATACCAAAAATGAGCATTATTCTAACATATGAATATAGAATATTCTCTCTGTCCTCTGTGTTTGTATGTACAAATATGTATACACATAAACACACATGCATTCCTAGATTCACAGGATTCACAGATTGTGTGTGTGATATTTCTCTCTCCCGCTCTGCTTTTTTGAAATTCTTGGGTCTGTGGTATACATGAGGTCAGACTACATGACCACAATGATCCCTTCTCCTGTTAAAATCTGTGGAACCTATCAATCTATGAATGCAAGTATGTTTATGAGTAGGTATCTATGTGTGTGTGTGTGTACATTCCTACCCATTTAACACACACACACACACACACACAGGCATTAATATATATGTAAGCACACAATCTTCGATATACTTATGTGCAAAAGCATAAGCTGGCTAGCTCTAGATGATAAAGGCAATTTGAAAAAACAAAACAAAAACCCACTGATCTTAGTGTAATTGTTGGATAAAACCATTCGGGTGGGGAAGGTGATTGCAAACACCTCAGTGGGGATGTTAGGCTTTGCTAGCTTCTGAAATGGCCCTGTTTTACATGGAAATTAGTTGCTGTCCTTCGTTCTTACTGGTTGGGCTGCTTTCTTACCCGCCTGTTGATGAAATCGACATGGGCATATGGCTTCTTTTGATCGCCTCTGGGGTCGGTTACACTTCTAAACTGTGGGATTCCGGGATGTCCAACAGTGCCAAGGGGTTAGTGACTCGGGGTTTGGAACAGAGCCTGGCGTTCAGGAATATACCTTGCGGGGCTCGTGTGTCTGAGAGGGTGTGTCTGCCTCAGCGGAAACACCAGGGGAAAGCGCCAGTCCTGTCCCAGGAAGGGCGGGGCGGGTCTAGATCTGGGGTGGGGGGGCTGTTTTCGGAGTCAGGGATTAAATCCACTACTTCCTGAAGATCAGCGAGCCAGGGGCACAGGAAGCTGAAATCTTTACATCGGGGCTCAAATAAAACAGATGGACCAACTCTCCCCAGCCCCACCCCACACCGCACACAGGAGTGCACGGTTCCTTGGGCTTACATAAAATCTTACATACAGAGGCTGTGCATGTGTATATAGACACACCCAGTTATATGCATGTCTGCAAAGTATGCTACAGCGGACCTATGCGTCTATGTACTATATATTGTTAACGTGCGTGTCTAAATAATCATAGCTGCACTCCAAGTATGTACATTGACCTACATACACAAAATGTGGGTACACATAATGTGGGTGTGTAGGTCTACAAACACATGAAAATATAAACATTTATCTTTATTCACAAAGTAATTGTGTGCATATCTGAGCACGCCCACCCAGAGTACATACATTTATTTACAAACGCAAAATATGTATATAAATAATCTGTGTATATGTTCACGCACACAAAGTACATTTACCTTTATTCACTAAGTGGGTGTGGGTGTGTCTATATCTGCACACACAGAGTATATACATTTACCCACACGAACAAATATATAAATAATCTGTGTACATATCCACACACAAGGTACACACATTTACCTTTATTCACAAAGCTGACGTGTATGGGTGTAGATAAATGTGTGTCTATATCTGCACACACACGGAGTATATATATTATCTACAGGAGCAAAACATATATATAAATAATCTTCCTGTGTATACATCCACACCGCGAAAGTACGTGCATTTACCTTATTTCATAAAGTAGATGTATGTTTATAAATAATTGGGGTGTATATTTATCTTCATGAAAAGAAAAGGAGTACTTGTGGCACCTTAGAGACTAACAAATTTATTAGAGCATAAGCTTTCGTGAGCTACAGCTCACTTCATCGGATGCATCCGATGAAGTGAGCTGTAGCTCACGAAAGCTTATGCTCTAATAAATTTGTTAGTCTCTAAGGTGCCACAAGTACTCCTTTTCTTTTTGCGAATACAGACTAACACGGCTGCTACTCTGAAACCTGTGTTTATCTTCATGCACACTCACAGAGTATACACATTTACCTACATAAACAATGTGCCCTATTTGCACACACATCTTCAGACACACACGAAGCACGTATCTCTAGACACACAGTACATAGAATGTTCATGCGGATAGTTTTGAGGGCTGCACATCATCAGTAAAGGGGCCATAGTTAAATATTACTCTGGCCCGTGTGTTGGAGTCAGTCCATCTCTCTCCTCCCGCAGGCACCTACCTTATTTGAACATAGGCGGAGCTGGTGGTGGCCAGTCTAGTTTTATTCTTGCTCCATCCATGAGACAACTGTCTCAATGTTTTCTCTGCATCGTAGACGAATTTAATGTTGGGATAGGGGTTAGGGTTATTTCCTTCCCAGTTATTTGTGTCTCCGTTTTTTTTTTAAATTACTTTGGTGAAACAAAGCAAAACGTGTTATTGGCAATCAAATAAACTCTCCAAATGTCCCTGTGCTTGTAAAGGTAAAGACAGACAAAAGGTACCTGTGAAACAAAGCAGGCTGTTGCTCTGTAATTCAGAAACCTAAGTAACTAATTCTAGAATTCCCTGAAACTGCCACTTATAACGACGACCCCAAATTCTTTAAAGAGAAAGAAAATGGTACAAAACCAAACAAAACCATGGGGGAGGGGGGACACATCCCTCTGGAGAAATTAGAATGATCATAACCACAATTTTAAAAATAACTGAAAAATAAAATCCCAGTTTAAGAAAAAACAGAATATTGTAGGGGAAATAGTTATACTACAACTTTTTAATTAAAACTGAAATATGGATTTGATTTTCCATTAATCTACCCATATCCCCCCCATAAATAATGAACAAAAACTCCATTTTAAATCTGTTTTATTGACTCTTCACATACAGAATCGCTTAGAAAAGGTTCCGGTTCTGTTTGATTTTAAGGTTGCTTTTGAAAGTATTTAACAATCAAATTAGCAAACAATCTTTCTCCGCTTTGGGGACAATTGTGCTCATTTCATTTTGATTTTTGGTGCTTTTTTAATACAGAAGCAAAAAATAAAAAACTCACAGATGCACCTGCTGCATATACATTTCAGATTTTTCTCAATTCCACGGCAAAAGTTACCTATCATTTCCCGTTCACCTTTAAACATCACAGACTCACATCAAGGGTACATACATTTCTCTATAAGAATGCTACTCTATTCAATAAACATCTAGGAAATCTCAGTGAGTCACATGCCTCCCAGAAGGTCTGGGAAAAAGAGACAACAAAGATCAGAGGTGGGGTTATTTCCACATTCCTTCCCCTACCTCTAAAGAAATGAGAAGCACCCACAAGTTAAGAGAGGACCAAGTCACACACATATCTCAAATTCTACAGCACGGCTCTATTAACACTGTCTAGGTAGAGGTGACCCGCTAGATCACCTTGCGTATCTTTGATCTGATGGTCAGGACCGGTGTGGGTTTCAGTTACCCACTCACCCATCCTCCCCATACAGGGATTTGTACATCCCAGCGTGGGAAGGGCACAGCTGTTTGCATTGGAGTGGGACGGGGATGGGAGCTGACTAGCGCAAACACTTGCTGAAACTGACAACACTCACGCTTGAAATTGACAACTGGCCTTGATTAAATTAACTCAGGATATCTTCGGATTTTCTTATGTAAAAGAGGGGGAAATAGTCAATCCATTGTATTTTAATTGTAACAAACCAACATAGCTTTTAAAAAAGACCACAGCCTACGTTTAGGATTAATATGTTGCGAGCAGATGGTGGTGTTATTTTTTTTAAACTTTGTATTTCAAATAATGTGTTAAATACTTTTTTAAGGCCAATTCATTCCACTTATTTTGTTTAAAAAAAATCGACCCCACCCTGAAGTACTTAGTGAGGCCAGAAAAACTGGTTGGGATCTGAATTCTGTTGGGTTTCCCCCCACGCTGGGCTGTTGGCAGAAATGTCTTTGGAAGAATAAAGAAAAGGAGTACTTGTGGCACCTTAGAGACTTTTCTTTTTGCGAATACAGACTAACACGGCTGCTACTCTGAAACCTTTGGAAGAATGTAGCTGATCAACCAGTGAATGGCTCAGGTGCCCCCTCGAGTTTGTATCTTACTGTATTATACAATATACAGGGTGGGGCGGTGGCTGCGGGGTGGCCAGGGGTCGGATCAGCGAGCTGGCTGCCTGTAGTTCCCATTGATCTCTTGGGAGATGTTCACAGCCTCGGCCCCGAGGGGTAGCCTGTCGCTGTATTCGGACCCCACCTCAAACTCCTCTGGGTTGCTTTTGGATTGGGACTCGGCGATGGATTCGGCCACCAGGCTCTCGTCTCGCTCCAGCTCCCTCTCCCCCTCTGCTTCCCGCTCTGCCTCACCTTCCCCCACCTCACTTGGGTTGTAGTTCTTCTCTGACTCCAGGTAAGAGGCCCGCGGGTCAAAGTCGGCTGCCATGTGCTTCTCCATCTGGTCTGGATTCTGGGCCTTCATGATGAGTTTGTAGGTTTTGCCCTGATACTTGGCGAGCAAGTGGCAGCAGGTGGCCCCCAGCAAGGGGATGGTAGCCAGGGCCAGCAAGAAGATGCTGACCACCACGATGATGATGAGGGAGGGGATCTCCTTCTTGGTGGTGAAGACCACTTGCACCTGGCAATCCTCCCCCAGGTAAGTCAGGCAGACCGAGTAGTTGGTGCCAGGGGTCAAGCCCTGGAACCAGTAGGAGTTCACACCTTCCTCGATCCTGGACCACTGCACCATGGAGTGGCCGTGGCCGCTCTCCGCGCACAGGTAGAGCGCCCGCAGGTGGGCTTTTTCCGGTTGTCCGTAGAAGGGGGTGAGCTGCACCTTGGCCTCGTTCTCCGACACATCCAGCGCGATGATGCCCAGGTCGAAGGTGTGCTGCTTCAGCTGGCCACTCTGGTTGAAGGCATGGTTGGAGACGTACTGGGTGTCCACGCTGGAGCCGCAATTCTTCTCGAAAGGGGGCCGCTTGGAGGGGACTTGCTCCAGCCCCGGCGAGTGGGAGCTGTGCCGGGTGGGGCTGAGGGGTTTGGGCCTCTCTTCGGGGCTGAGGACGCTGTTCTTGGAGCCCTTGGGGCCCGGCTTCCTCTCCCCCGGCTGCGCTTTGCCTGCCAGGGGATCCTCCATGGGGCGGGCGGGGTATTTCTGGGCACCGGCCACAGCCACGTTGACCGAGGTCTGGTTGCTGCCCACCTCATTGGTGGCCAAGCAGGTGTAGGTCCCTTCCTCTCGCTTGCTCAGGTGGGGGATGACCAGGGTGCCGTTCCCGTAGACCACGAAGCGCTCTGCACTCTGCTTGGAGCTGCCAACAGGTAGCTCATTCCCAGCCCTCTCCACGCCGGGCCCCTTTATCTCCAGGGCTTGGCTGGCAGTTTGCACCTTCCAGCTGACCTCCGGCTGGGGGCTTCCCCTGGCGCTGCAGTGCAGCAGGAGCATGAAGCCGTCGTAGAGCTCGGTGTTGTCCAAGTTGGGATGGTAGGTCAGCTGTACGGAGGGAGGCACGCACTGCAGGTCTGGGATTCTCCCCAGTGGGACTCCTCGGAGGCTGTCCGGGGCTGCACAGCTGATGGAGTCCTTCTCGGGGATGGAGATCAGGGTGTTCTCAGCCCAGCTCTTCAGCCACAGAAGCCTGCAGGTGCAGTTGAAGGGGTTGTTGTAGATCTGCAAGTGAGACAGGGAAGTCAGCGAATCGAAAGTGCCCTCGGCGATGGTGGTGAATTTGTTGTTGTTGATGCGCAGGGACCTCAGGTCTTTCAGGGTGTGGAAGGCCTCCCAGGGCAGCTTCACCATGTGGTTGTTGTTCATCTTGAGCAGCTGCAGGGCGCTGAGGTTGTACAGATCCCCCCAGGGGAAGTCTACGATCTGGTTGTGGCTGATGTCCAGGTTCTTCAGCTGCACCAGGATGGCGAAGGTGCCCTGCTCGATGGCGCTGATCTCGTTGTGAGCCAGCCACAGCGAGGTGACCTGGGTGACCTCCACGAAGGAGCTCTTCTGCAGGGAGGTGATCTTGTTGGCGGACAGGCTGAGGGTGGTCACGTTGGAGGGCAGCCCCACGGGGACCGCCTGCAGATCTTTGTAAGCGCAGTCTGCGAACTGAAGGGCGTATTTGTCCACACAGGAGCAGGGCTCCGGGCAGCCCTGGCTCAGCCCCAGGAAAGCTGCGATCCATAGCCAGAGCAACGGGTCCATCTTCCTCCTGCAGCCAGAGACAGAGACAGGCAAGATTACGCCACCCGCTCCTAGACTCGGAGACACCGCTGCGCTCTCTGGCTGGGAGCAGCCTGGTCCCTCCGCTTTCCCCTTAGCCCAGAGACAACAGAGAGCAGCGCTCTGCTCCCGACGGAAAATCCAAGGTAGCGAGAGCTCCCTGCTCAGGGGACAGTGCGCTGCACACGCGGACCCCGGGGCACGTGTGATGCGCAAGATAACATCAGCCTAAGCAGTAACACACCCAAACCAGAGATCAGAGCCAACAAATCATTGTTACAATTTGTTTTCTTTCTGCCTGTCTATTTCTCTGTCTGTCTGCCTTTCTTTCATCGGATCGCATGCCGTTTGGAAGTTGCAAGGACTCTATATAACATGTCATTGAGCCACGTTTCCGGCACACCCGAAACTCAGACAGCACCGTGCAGTTTTTATATTGCGTGAAAAATATACATTATCTAGCCTTCCCTTTCAAAAGCCCCGGTATCCCTTCTTAGACTTTCCAGTTGAATTGGTCCTGAAGCTGCGTGGCGCTGAACACCATGAGAAAGCTCACAGGAGAAGAAATACATTCCCCCAAAAGTGCTGTCTTAGATTGATAACAGAACAATTGATGAAGCAATGATTACAAACTTTGACAATAAAAAGCATGCAGCTAGGTCTGTCTTTTGCTGACCACAAATATATGAATATGGAAATATAAATGTATATGTATATAAAAAAACCCTCCTGTGTAAAACCACGGTCAGATTTACCCTAATGATCTGTAGTTTCGCTGGTATTAATTTGAAAACAAACCGTGCCATATAGAGGCTGCAGATTAGAAAGCTAGAGAAACATTAGCATTTCTGCCATGTACCCCTGCTGCTTCCCTGCTTCAAGATGTGAAGACAAACACCCCTCTAGAAACAGACAGATCTAACATTTGGGGCTAAACCCGGGCCCCACTGGAGCCAATGGCACAACTCCCATTGACTGCAAGGGAACACGGATCCTCTCTACCATAGCATCAGAGGAGATCTTGTCCTTTTTCCGACTGCAAAGCTGTTTGTACCTGAGGTCCCTTCTTTGAAATACACGCTGTTAGTCCATCCTGCCATGCCTTTACAACCATGCCACGCGTGGCACACAAAAGCTACCACAATCTGGATAACTGCAGGCACCTCCCAAAGCCAAAAAGGAAAGGGATCCCCTCCAGCTAACGTCCTATGCGCGGGTGAACTTTGCCCAGCCTTACCTGCTCAGCTTGGGAACTGGAGTGTCTCTATGGGGGCAGCTTCCAGGGAAGCACCCAGCTGCAGAAACCAGTCTGAACTCCAGGCATTTAGTTGGGAAATACAAGGAGCCCCAGAGATGGGTGGGCTGCTGCGGATCTGTTGCTCCTGGTGGTGGCTGGCTTTAATTTTGCAATCGCAGAGGCAGCACACATTTTTGGAGCTTTGAGCTGCCCAGGCTGCAAGTCCCACTATCCTGATGACTGATCCCCCCTTGGCCCCCTCCCTTTTTTAATTGCTGCTGGGTTGGAGAGTCAGTGCTCGCGCCCGATGCGCCAGGGAGCGCGCCTAGCCTCTCCCACCTCCTGCATATTCTGAGTGTGTTAAAGCCGCAGGGACTCCCACCAAACCCAATGCAATATTTATCATGTCAATATGTTTCCTCGTACATGTGCCATCTTTCCACTCTCCGCCCTCCTTCCCCCACATTCCATATTTAGTGAATCTATTTGTTGTGCACTAATTGAATGCAAATAGCTTCTAAGCACTTCAGTGTGGAGAGAAACAAAGGAGGGGTCTGGACTAGATTATCTGGGACGAGTCTGCTCTTTTGAAGGGTTTAAACTCTTTTGAAAGAAAAATAAACATGCAGATGATTTGATGCAGCCTCAGTGAGAACCGATCGTGATCAACCTCACCTCCACGCATGTGTTTGCATAAAGTCTTTTAGCTCCATCTCTCTCGACCTGCGTCTGCTAGTCCTTTCCGCCCAGAGCTCGTTCGGTTTTGAACTATATTAAACAAAATACATAATTGATTTTATCAGTAGAATTGATCCCCCTTCTCCAAGTAGTTCTGGAGGCATAGGCAGCATCTGAAAACAAGAAGGAAATGATGCTACCTCCGCTGAACACGTTTTCTAATTCAACGAGGCAAGAGGGAAAACAATAAAACGATTGTTAAGTTTTAACCATTCAGCATGTACACAAATGGATGTTTGAAAAATCAACCCGAAATCATCTAAAATGGTTTGGATCACCATTGTACATATGTAATCAGAGAGTTATAAACTCTCAGATTTATTATGTTAAGGGAGAAATGACCTGATGAAGCAAAACCCACATGCAGGATAGAAATATACATTTTGGTGTACAGTAAGTCCATAAAGAAAAGGAGTACTTGTGGCACCTTAGAGACTAACACATTTATTAGAGCATAAGCTTTCGTGAGCTACAGCTCACTTCATCGGATGCATTTGGTGGAAAAAAAACCCACCAAGTAAGTCCATATAATGTTACTATATAGTAGTAGGTGTAGTCTCCTTTCACGTGTGGGTATGTATTCTTAACTAGATGTGTGTGCAAATACATCCATCCATCAGACGTGGATGTGCACAGGAAAACCCACTATAATATTTTATACACTCACTTATGAACACATACAGGTACATTCATTACATGTTTGTACATCTATATACATAAACATTACACACACACACACACACATATTACACACATGCACACATACACACACTTACTCATGTGCAGGAAATATACACACATTGTATATAGAATATGTGCGACATGTGTCTACACGTTTGGGTGCGGAGGGACCCTCTGTGAATGAATAAGGGTTTATCCAGTTTTGCCTGGTGTCTCTAATAAGATCAATACCCTCTGTCATGCTCATACATATTTGAATGGCCAGGATTTAAATGAATGCCCCCCAAAAGGGGGTGGGGGTATCTGAAAAGAACCTCTGAAAAGGGTACTCTGCTTCGGAAGAAGCTTTTAAAATTAAATATTAACACCCACAGAGCACAGTGCTTTGTTAAACAAACAGCGTGCCCTGAAACTGTTCTAAAACTCATCTTTCCTTCTTTGCTCATCTACACAGACATTTGCACTATTTTAATTAAGCTGATTTACTTAAACCGGTTTAATTCATCTGACATAAATGCCTTCTTAAATTGGTTATCTTGGTTTAGTTTAAACCTGTTTCTAATTTAAGTAAACTAAACCGAAATGAGCCTGGGTTAAACTGAAATAAGATCCACCATTCCACCTGGTTTTTTGCACTGGTTTAATAAAACCGATTAAAATCAAACCTTTAGTTAAACTGGTGTCACCCTGTGTAGGCAAATCCAAATTTGCCTACTTGCTCTGATCCCACTCGGAGGGTCTGCTGTGCTAAAATGCTCAGCATAGTGTCCCAGCTCTCCAGGTTTATTTGCATGCAGCTCCTGGAGGAACAAATCAGCCTGTACAAAGGTGAACGCTATCTGGCGTGATCATGCAAATTTAACCGTATAAAGCCACTGCCAAGGACATCTGTCATTGGCTGGAGTTTGGGGAGAGCAGAGCAGAGAGAGCTGCAGTGGCTAGGGTGGGATTAACGTCAAATCGACAACAGTAAAATAATCTTTGGCAACATAAAGCAAGTATTGGTGCTGGAGCGCTGCTGCCTTTCCGTGCAGATCCCAAAAGTCTGGTGAATCAAAATCCGTTATTGTCTCCTGAGCAAGCCTATAACTTTTGGAAAGAAGGTGAGCTCTTGCCCTGAGGATTGTGCATGGTCCTGTGGTTAAGTAAAGGTGTTGCATAAAGACTCAGAAGAGCTGAGCTCAATTCTTGTCTCTGCCACTGACTCCCTGTGTGACCTTGGGCAAGTTATTTAATTCCCCTTGGCCTCAGTTTCCCCATCTGTACAAAGAAGGTAATAATTCTCTCTTGTCTATTTAGAGTGTAAATCCTTTATCACAGGAACTGTCTGTTTCTATGGGCTTGATCCAATGCCCACCGAAATTGATGGAAAGATTCCTATTGGCTTGGATCATGTCCGATGTGCTTGTACAGCACCGACCGAAGTGAGCCCATTAACAACATGAATAAGAGGATTTAGAGCTTAGAGATGCATTTGCTTAGCATGATGTTGATCCAGATGCTATAGTACACTCTGAGGACTTTAGGGCGAGATGAAGATGATGGATTCAACAGTTTGCCCTGCCTATTACCGGATCTGCCTTTTGGGATCTCATCTGGGGTGAGGCGGTAGAAAAGATGAAATAGACTGGAAAAGCAGGTGAAGAAACTTACTTTGCCGCTGAAAGACGAGTCTAATTATTTAATTGCCTCTGGGCTCCAAAGTCCCAGCCTCCCCTAATCACTCAGGGAAATCTACACTTGTGTATGATGGAGTCTAGAGCTAAGGTGGCTCCAGCTCGGATGTTGCTTTCCTTAACAGTGCAGTGCCTTCTTGTAGGAGAACTGCAGGTCGATTAGGATTAGAAAGGCAAAACTAGGGCTGATTAGCAGCTAGTTAGACAAGGGTTGCTTTCAGTTCCTCTGGTGCTGAGGACATCACTTTTTCTTTAACACTAAACAGCGAAATGCCTCCGTCTCTCAGCTGTTCCGCGGTGCCAGTCAGACGGTTCCTAGCCCCCCGAGCTCTGTCAGCATTAAGGGACCTGCTATTTATTTTTGAAAACAGCTTAATAAAGGAAGCTCTCCGGGCTGTGTTACAAGCTTTTACAAACTATGTCTCCTATTGCTGCTGCTTAAAGCAGGCTGCACCAAAAGGAACCAGCAGACAGCTCCAGCCCGCCACAACACAAGCAGTTGAGGGGTGACCTCAGGACTTCTTTCCTCAACCTGCGGATGATCTTCCTCAACCTTCCTCAACCTGATGAGCCGGTGGTTGAGCTGTCTCTCCGAGAGAGACTCCTCATTATCCCCAGCAGCGTGAAGACCTGATTGTCTCTGTTTTGTCTTAGACTGGTACTCAAGTGGGAAGGAGGGGATGAAAGAGTCCGCGTTACAATGCTTAGTTCTCTGCGATCGCAGCCTGGTACCTGCTGTTACTCATAACAGAGGCTGGGGGAGGTTTTCGGCTAACTAGTGACCTGCTTGAGAAGGAGTGCAACCCATCAATGGTTTGTGTCCAGTCGGCAGGGACCCATTTCACAAGGGGAAGCAGGGGCGTCCATTAGTGTTAATGATCACATCTCACGATGCTAGAGACAGGACATTAAGGGAGCTGGCCCGTGGCTCTGACCCATTCCGGCAATTCCACAAGTGTCTGCAGAAAACGCCGCTGCACCTCCTGGAACAGACATGGCCCTGTCCTTCCAACTGCTGGGCTAGGGGCAGGGAGAGGCAAAGGGCCCAATCCAAAGCCCACTGAAGCCAATGGGAGGTTTTTCACTCATGTCAGAAGCTTGGGTTTGGTCCACGGTGGGTTGGGGGAGGAGGACAAAAGGGGGCGGGGAGGAAGAAAGACCTAGTGGATAAGGCTCTGTCTTGTCACTGAGGAGACCTAGCTTACATTCCTGGCCCCCTCTCTCCTTCTTGTATCTCCCTGCAGATGTCCCCTATGTGTCATTGTCTTATATATTTTGACTGCAAGCTCGTTGGGGGGCAGGGACCATTTATTACTGGGTGTTTGTACAGTACCAAGCACAATGGTTTCCCACTCTCAGCTGGCCCTTGGGTACCATCAGAATATCCATATTATATACAAATGGGTACCTAGATGGATGAGGCATGGGGGGAGGTGGGATAGAAGATGACCAAGACATGGCTGTGTGGGCTGCTGGGACAGTTGGGATTTAATATAGACCGGCAATAGAGGCCTCCCTATGGGATGGGGACCAAGCAGATACCGGACACAGTGTTGGTATATAATACTCTAAATGCTCTTTATTGGTTACAAAACAAACCTTAATCATTCCACATTCACACCCCAAACATACTATAGAATCATAGAATATCAGGGTTGGAAGGGACCTCAGGAGGTCATCTAGTCCAATCCCCTTCTCAAAGCAGGACCAATCCCCAACTAAATCATCCCAGCCAGGGCTTTGTCAAGCCTGACCTTAAAAACCTCAAAGGAAGGAGATTCCACCACCTCCCTAAGTAACACATTCCAGTGCTTCACCACCCTCCTATACCAGATCCCAAAGTCTGTTAGAGAAGGAGATTATTCCATTTGGCATATGCCCTTGGATGGAAGGTGTGGTGGAACTGGATGTAACACTTGATACCTTAGGAAAAACCAACATAGCTTTTAAAAAAGACCACAGCCTACGTTTAGGATTAATATGTTGGGAGCAGATGGTGGAGTTATTTTTTTTAAACTTTGTACTTCAAATAGTGTGTTAAATACTTTTTTTAAGGTCTATTCATGCCACTTATTTTGTTTAAAAAAATCGACCCCACCCTGAAGTACTTAGTGAGGCCAGAAAAACGGGTTGGGATCTGAATTCTGTTGGGTTTCCCCTCACACTGGGCTGTTGGCAGAAATGTCTTTGGAAGGATGTAGCTGATCAACCAGTGAATGGCTCAGGTCCCCCCTCGAGTTTGTATCTTACTGTATTATACAATATACAGGTTGGGGCGATGGCTGCGGGGTGGCCAGAGGTCGGATCAGTGAGCTGGCTGCCTGTAGTTCCCATTGATCTCTTGGGAGATGTTCACAGCCTCGGCCCCGAGGGGCAGCCTGTCGCTGTATTCGGACCCCACCTCAAACTCCTTTGGGTTGATTTTGGATTGGGACTCGGCGATGGATTCGGCCACCAGGCTCTCGTCTCGCTCCAGCTCCCTCTCCCCCTCTGCTTCCCGCTCTGCCTCACCTTCCCTCACCTCACTTGGGTTGTAGTTCTTCTCTGACTCCAGGTAAGAGGCCCGCGGGTCAAAGTCGGCTGCCATGTGCTTCTCCATCTGGTCTGGATTCTGGGCCTTCATGATGAGTTTGTAGGTTTTGCCCTGATACTTGGCGAGCAAGTGGCAGCAGGTGGCCCCCAGCAAGGGGATGGTAGCCAGGGCCAGCAAGAAGATGCTGACCACCACGATGATGATGAGGGAGGGGATCTCCTTCTTGGTGGTGAAGACCACTTGCACCTGGCAATCCTCCCCCAGGTAAGTCAGGCAGACCGAGTAGTTGGTGCCAGGGGTCAAGCCCTGGAACCAGTAGGAGTTCACACCTTCCTCGATCCTGGACCACTGCACCATGGAGTGGCCGTGGCCGCTCTCCGCGCACAGGTAGAGCGCCCGCAGGTGGGCTTTTTCCGGTTGTCCGTAGAAGGGGGTGAGCTGCACCTTGGCCTCGTTCTCCGACACATCCAGCGCGATGATGCCCAGGTCGAAGGTGTGCTGCTTCAGCTGGCCACTCTGGTTGAAGGCATGGTTGGAGACGTACTGGGTGTCCACGCTGGAGCCGCAATTCTTCTCGAAAGGGGGCCGCTTGGAGGGGACTTGCTCCAGCCCCGGCGAGTGGGAGCTGTGCCGGGTGGGGCTGAGGGGTTTGGGCCTCTCTTCGGGGCTGAGGACGCTGTTCTTGGAGCCCTTGGGGCCCGGCTTCCTCTCCCCCGGCTGCGCTTTGCCTGCCAGGGGATCCTCCATGGGGCGGGCGGGGTATTTCTGGGCACCGGCCACAGCCACGTTGACCGAGGTCTGGTTGCTGCCCACCTCATTGGTGGCCAAGCAGGTGTAGGTCCCTTCCTCTCGCTTGCTCAGGTGGGGGATGACCAGGGTGCCGTTCCCGTAGACCACGAAGCGCTCTGCACTCTGCTTGGAGCTGCCAACAGGTAGCTCATTCCCAGCCCTGTCCACGCCGGGCCCCTTTATCTCCAGGGCTTGGCTGGCAGTTTGCACCTTCCAGCTGACCTCCGGCTGGGGGCTTCCCCTGGCGCTGCAGTGCAGCAGGAGCATGAAGCCGTCGTAGAGCTCGGTGTTGTCCAAGTTGGGATGGTAGGTCAGCTGTACGGAGGGAGGCACGCACTGCAGGTCTGGGATTCTCCCCAGTGGGACTCCTCGGAGGCTGTCCGGGGCTGCACAGCTGATGGAGTCCTTCTCGGGGATGGAGATCAGGGTGTTCTCAGCCCAGCTCTTCAGCCACAGAAGCCTGCAGGTGCAGTTGAAGGGGTTGTTGTAGATCTGCAAGTGAGACAGGGAAGTCAGCGAATCGAAAGTGCCCTCGGCGATGGTGGTGAATTTGTTGTTGTTGATGCGCAGGGACCTCAGGTCTTTCAGGGTGTGGAAGGCCTCCCAGGGCAGCTTCACCATGTGGTTGTTGTTCATCTTGAGCAGCTGCAGGGCGCTGAGGTTGTACAGATCCCCCCAGGGGAAGTCTACGATCTGGTTGTGGCTGATGTCCAGGTTCTTCAGCTGCACCAGGATGGCGAAGGTGCCCTGCTCGATGGCGCTGATCTCGTTGTGAGCCAGCCACAGCGAGGTGACCTGGGTGACCTCCACGAAGGAGCTCTTCTGCAGGGAGGTGATCTTGTTGGCGGACAGGCTGAGGGTGGTCACGTTGGAGGGCAGCCCCACGGGGACCGCCTGCAGATCTTTGTAAGCGCAGTCTGCGAACTGAAGGGCGTATTTGTCCACACAGGAGCAGGGCTCCGGGCAGCCCTGGCTCAGCCCCAGGAAAGCTGCGATCCATAGCCAGAGCAACGGGTCCATCTTCCTCCTGCAGCCAGAGACAGAGACAGGCAAGATTACGCCACCCGCTCCTAGACTCGGAGACACCGCTGCGCTCTCTGGCTGGGAGCAGCCTGGTCCCTCCGCTTTCCCCTTAGCCCAGAGACAACAGAGAGCAGCGCTCTGCTCCCGACGGAAAATCCAAGGTAGCGAGAGCTCCCTGCTCAGGGGACAGTGCGCTGCACACGCGGACCCCGGGGCACGTGTGATGCGCAAGATAACATCAGCCTAAGCAGTAACACACCCAAACCAGAGATCAGAGCCAACAAATCATTGTTACAATTTGTTTTCTTTCTGCCTGTCTATTTCTCTGTCTGTCTGCCTTTCTTTCATCGGATCGCATGCCGTTTGGAAGTTGCAAGGACTCTATATAACATGTCATTGAGCCACGTTTCCGGCACACCCGAAACTCAGACAGCACCGTGCAGTTTTTATATTGCGTGAAAAATATACATTATCTAGCCTTCCCTTTCAAAAGCCCCGGTATCCCTTTCTTAGACTTTCCAGTTGAATTGGTCCTGAAGCTGCGTGGCGCTGAACACCATGAGAAAGCTCACAGGAGAAGAAATACATTCCCCCAAAAGTGCTGTCTTAGATTGATAACAGAACAATTGATGAAGCAATGATTACAAACTTTGACAATAAAAAGCATGCAGCTAGGTCTGTCTTTTGCTGACCACAAATATATGAATATGGAAATATAAATGTATATGTATATAAAAAAACCCTCCTGTGTAAAACCACGGTCAGATTTACCCTAATGATCTGTAGTTTCGCTGGTATTAATTTGAAAACAAACCGTGCCATATAGAGGCTGCAGATTAGAAAGCTAGAGAAACATTAGCATTTCTGCCATGTACCCCTGCTGCTTCCCTGCTTCAAGATGTGAAGACAAACACCCCTCTAGAAACAGACAGATCTAACATTTGGGGCTAAACCCGGGCCCCACTGGAGCCAATGGCACAACTCCCATTGACTGCAAGGGAACACGGATCCTCTCTACCATAGCATCAGAGGAGATCTTGTCCTTTTTCCGACTGCAAAGCTGTTTGTACCTGAGGTCCCTTCTTTGAAATACACGCTGTTAGTCCATCCTGCCATGCCTTTACAACCATGCCACGCGTGGCACACAAAAGCTACCACAATCTGGATAACTGCAGGCACCTCCCAAAGCCAAAAAGGAAAGGGATCCCCTCCAGCTAACGTCCTATGCGCGGGTGAACTTTGCCCAGCCTTACCTGCTCAGCTTGGGAACTGGAGTGTCTCTATGGGGGCAGCTTCCAGGGAAGCACCCAGCTGCAGAAACCAGTCTGAACTCCAGGCATTTAGTTGGGAAATACAAGGAGCCCCAGAGATGGGTGGGCTGCTGCGGATCTGTTGCTCCTGGTGGTGGCTGGCTTTAATTTTGCAATCGCAGAGGCAGCACACATTTTTGGAGCTTTGAGCTGCCCAGGCTGCAAGTCCCACTATCCTGATGACTGATCCCCCCTTGGCCCCCTCCCTTTTTTAATTGCTGCTGGGTTGGAGAGTCAGTGCTCGCGCCCGATGCGCCAGGGAGCGCGCCTAGCCTCTCCCACCTCCTGCATATTCTGAGTGTGTTAAAGCCGCAGGGACTCCCACCAAACCCAATGCAATATTTATCATGTCAATATGTTTCCTCGTACATGTGCCATCTTTCCACTCTCCGCCCTCCTTCCCCCACATTCCATATTTAGTGAATCTATTTGTTGTGCACTAATTGAATGCAAATAGCTTCTAAGCACTTCAGTGTGGAGAGAAACAAAGGAGGGGTCTGGACTAGATTATCTGGGACGAGTCTGCTCTTTTGAAGGGTTTAAACTCTTTTGAAAGAAAAATAAACATGCAGATGATTTGATGCAGCCTCAGTGAGAACCGATCGTGATCAACCTCACCTCCACGCATGTGTTTGCATAAAGTCTTTTAGCTCCATCTCTCTCGACCTGCGTCTGCTAGTCCTTTCCGCCCAGAGCTCGTTCGGTTTTGAACTATATTAAACAAAATACATAATTGATTTTATCAGTAGAATTGATCCCCCTTCTCCAAGTAGTTCTGGAGGCATAGGCAGCATCTGAAAACAAGAAGGAAATGATGCTACCTCCGCTGAACACGTTTTCTAATTCAACGAGGCAAGAGGGAAAACAATAAAACGATTGTTAAGTTTTAACCATTCAGCATGTACACAAATGGATGTTTGAAAAATCAACCCGAAATCATCTAAAATGGTTTGGATCACCATTGTACATATGTAATCAGAGAGTTATAAACTCTCAGATTTATTATGTTAAGGGAGAAATGACCTGATGAAGCAAAACCCACATGCAGGATAGAAATATACATTTTGGTGTACAGTAAGTCCATAAAGAAAAGGAGTACTTGTGGCACCTTAGAGACTAACACATTTATTAGAGCATAAGCTTTCGTGAGCTACAGCTCACTTCATCGGATGCATTTGGTGGAAAAAAACCCACCAAGTAAGTCCATATAATGTTACTATATAGTAGTAGGTGTAGTCTCCTTTCACGTGTGGGTATGTATTCTTAACTAGATGTGTGTGCAAATACATCCATCCATCAGACGTGGATGTGCACAGGAAAACCCACTATAATATTTTATACACTCACTTATGAACACATACAGGTACATTCATTACATGTTTGTACATCTATATACATAAACATTACACACACACACACACACATATTACACACATGCACACATACACACACTTACTCATGTGCAGGAAATATACACACATTGTATATAGAATATGTGCGACATGTGTCTACACGTTTGGGTGCGGAGGGACCCTCTGTGAATGAATAAGGGTTTATCCAGTTTTGCCTGGTGTCTCTAATAAGATCAATACCCTCTGTCATGCTTATACATATTTGAATGGCCAGGATTTAAATGAATGCCCCCCAAAAGGGGGTGGGGGTATCTGAAAAGAACCTCTGAAAAGGGTACTCTGCTTCGGAAGAAGCTTTTAAAATTAAATATTAACACCCACAGAGCACAGTGCTTTGTTAAACAAACAGCGTGCCCTGAAACTGTTCTAAAACTCATCTTTCCTTCTTTGCTCATCTACACAGACATTTGCACTATTTTAATTAAGCTGATTTACTTAAACCGGTTTAATTCATCTGACATAAATGCCTTCTTAAATTGGTTATCTTGGTTTAGTTTAAACCTGTTTCTAATTTAAGTAAACTAAACCGAAATGAGCCTGGGTTAAACTGAAATAAGATCCACCATTCCACCTGGTTTTTTGCACTGGTTTAATAAAACCGATTAAAATCAAACCTTTAGTTAAACTGGTGTCACCCTGTGTAGGCAAATCCAAATTTGCCTACTTGCTCTGATCCCACTCGGAGGGTCTGCTGTGCTAAAATGCTCAGCATAGTGTCCCAGCTCTCCAGGTTTATTTGCATGCAGCTCCTGGAGGAACAAATCAGCCTGTACAAAGGTGAACGCTATCTGGCGTGATCATGCAAATTTAACCGTATAAAGCCACTGCCAAGGACATCTGTCATTGGCTGGAGTTTGGGGAGAGCAGAGCAGAGAGAGCTGCAGTGGCTAGGGTGGGATTAACGTCAAATCGACAACAGTAAAATAATCTTTGGCAACATAAAGCAAGTATTGGTGCTGGAGCGCTGCTGCCTTTCCGTGCAGATCCCAAAAGTCTGGTGAATCAAAATCCGTTATTGTCTCCTGAGCAAGCCTATAACTTTTGGAAAGAAGGTGAGCTCTTGCCCTGAGGATTGTGCATGGTCCTGTGGTTAAGTAAAGGTGTTGCATAAAGACTCAGAAGAGCTGAGCTCAATTCTTGTCTCTGCCACTGACTCCCTGTGTGACCTTGGGCAAGTTATTTAATTCCCCTTGGCCTCAGTTTCCCCATCTGTACAAAGAAGGTAATAATTCTCTCTTGTCTATTTAGAGTGTAAATCCTTTATCACAGGAACTGTCTGTTTCTATGGGCTTGATCCAATGCCCACCGAAATTGATGGAAAGATTCCTATTGGCTTGGATCATGTCCGATGTGCTTGTACAGCACCGACCGAAGTGAGCCCATTAACAACATGAATAAGAGGATTTAGAGCTTAGAGATGCATTTGCTTAGCATGATGTTGATCCAGATGCTATAGTACACTCTGAGGACTTTAGGGCGAGATGAAGATGATGGATTCAACAGTTTGCCCTGCCTATTACCGGATCTGCCTTTTGGGATCTCATCTGGGGTGAGGCGGTAGAAAAGATGAAATAGACTGGAAAAGCAGGTGAAGAAACTTACTTTGCCGCTGAAAGACGAGTCTAATTATTTAATTGCCTCTGGGCTCCAAAGTCCCAGCCTCCCCTAATCACTCAGGGAAATCTACACTTGTGTATGATGGAGTCTAGAGCTAAGGTGGCTCCAGCTCGGATGTTGCTTTCCTTAACAGTGCAGTGCCTTCTTGTAGGAGAACTGCAGGTCGATTAGGATTAGAAAGGCAAAACTAGGGCTGATTAGCAGCTAGTTAGACAAGGGTTGCTTTCAGTTCCTCTGGTGCTGAGGACATCACTTTTTCTTTAACACTAAACAGCGAAATGCCTCCGTCTCTCAGCTGTTCCGCGGTGCCAGTCAGACGGTTCCTAGCCCCCCGAGCTCTGTCAGCATTAAGGGACCTGCTATTTATTTTTGAAAACAGCTTAATAAAGGAAGCTCTCCGGGCTGTGTTACAAGCTTTTACAAACTATGTCTCCTATTGCTGCTGCTTAAAGCAGGCTGCACCAAAAGGAACCAGCAGACAGCTCCAGCCCGCCACAACACAAGCAGTTGAGGGGTGACCTCAGGACTTCTTTCCTCAACCTGCGGATGATCTTCCTCAACCTTCCTCAACCTGATGAGCCGGTGGTTGAGCTGTCTCTCCGAGAGAGACTCCTCATTATCCCCAGCAGCGTGAAGACCTGATTGTCTCTGTTTTGTCTTAGACTGGTACTCAAGTGGGAAGGAGGGGATGAAAGAGTCCGCGTTACAATGCTTAGTTCTCTGCGATCGCAGCCTGGTACCTGCTGTTACTCATAACAGAGGCTGGGGGAGGTTTTCGGCTAACTAGTGACCTGCTTGAGAAGGAGTGCAACCCATCAATGGTTTGTGTCCAGTCGGCAGGGACCCATTTCACAAGGGGAAGCAGGGGCGTCCATTAGTGTTAATGATCACATCTCACGATGCTAGAGACAGGACATTAAGGGAGCTGGCCCGTGGCTCTGACCCATTCCGGCAATTCCACAAGTGTCTGCAGAAAACGCCGCTGCACCTCCTGGAACAGACATGGCCCTGTCCTTCCAACTGCTGGGCTAGGGGCAGGGAGAGGCAAAGGGCCCAATCCAAAGCCCACTGAAGCCAATGGGAGGTTTTTCACTCATGTCAGAAGCTTGGGTTTGGTCCACGGTGGGTTGGGGGAGGAGGACAAAAGGGGGCGGGGAGGAAGAAAGACCTAGTGGATAAGGCTCTGTCTTGTCACTGAGGAGACCTAGCTTACATTCCTGGCCCCCTCTCTCCTTCTTGTATCTCCCTGCAGATGTCCCCTATGTGTCATTGTCTTATATATTTTGACTGCAAGCTCGTTGGGGGGCAGGGACCATTTATTACTGGGTGTTTGTACAGTACCAAGCACAATGGTTTCCCACTCTCAGCTGGCCCTTGGGTACCATCAGAATATCCATATTATATACAAATGGGTACCTAGATGGATGAGGCATGGGGGGAGGTGGGATAGAAGATGACCAAGACATGGCTGTGTGGGCTGCTGGGACAGTTGGGATTTAATATAGACCGGCAATAGAGGCCTCCCTATGGGATGGGGACCAAGCAGATACCGGACACAGTGTTGGTATATAATACTCTAAATGCTCTTTATTGGTTACAAAACAAACCTTAATCATTCCACATTCACACCCCAAACATACTATAGAATCATAGAATATCAGGGTTGGAAGGGACCTCAGGAGGTCATCTAGTCCAATCCCCTTCTCAAAGCAGGACCAATCCCCAACTAAATCATCCCAGCCAGGGCTTTGTCAAGCCTGACCTTAAAAACCTCAAAGGAAGGAGATTCCACCACCTCCCTAAGTAACACATTCCAGTGCTTCACCACCCTCCTATACCAGATCCCAAAGTCTGTTAGAGAAGGAGATTATTCCATTTGGCATATGCCCTTGGATGGAAGGTGTGGTGGAACTGGATGTAACACTTGATACCTTAGGAAAAACCAACATAGCTTTTAAAAAAGACCACAGCCTACGTTTAGGATTAATATGTTGGGAGCAGATGGTGGAGTTATTTTTTTTAAACTTTGTACTTCAAATAGTGTGTTAAATACTTTTTTTAAGGTCTATTCATGCCACTTATTTTGTTTAAAAAAATCGACCCCACCCTGAAGTACTTAGTGAGGCCAGAAAAACGGGTTGGGATCTGAATTCTGTTGGGTTTCCCCTCACACTGGGCTGTTGGCAGAAATGTCTTTGGAAGGATGTAGCTGATCAACCAGTGAATGGCTCAGGTCCCCCCTCGAGTTTGTATCTTACTGTATTATACAATATACAGGTTGGGGCGATGGCTGCGGGGTGGCCAGAGGTCGGATCAGTGAGCTGGCTGCCTGTAGTTCCCATTGATCTCTTGGGAGATGTTCACAGCCTCGGCCCCGAGGGGCAGCCTGTCGCTGTATTCGGACCCCACCTCAAACTCCTTTGGGTTGATTTTGGATTGGGACTCGGCGATGGATTCGGCCACCAGGCTCTCGTCTCGCTCCAGCTCCCTCTCCCCCTCTGCTTCCCGCTCTGCCTCACCTTCCCTCACCTCACTTGGGTTGTAGTTCTTCTCTGACTCCAGGTAAGAGGCCCGCGGGTCAAAGTCGGCTGCCATGTGCTTCTCCATCTGGTCTGGATTCTGGGCCTTCATGATGAGTTTTCTCATTACAAGAGAATTTTAAAACTTGCCAGGAAAATTTGTAATGGGAAGTGAGGTAGGCACAGATAATACAAACTGAGAAGAAATGGGGAAACAAAATAGTGAATTAGAGAAAAGAATGATGGGTTGGGAAAAGATTAAAGCAGACAAAGATAAATTAGACCAAGTGATAGGAATGAAACAGTTAATATGAGATTTGACTAAGGAAAAGGAAGAGGAGATCACAAGCTTTTCTCACCACTGGTGCCGGAAAACTATAGCAGCATTGAAAAAGCAAATGAAAATACAGGAGCTGCAAGTTGCTGCTGTGTGTCAAAAAGAGAAATTTGGATTCCAATTATATTTGTTACGGAGAGGACCTGCAAGGGAATCAAGAGAAAAGGGTGGAAATATGGTTTATTGCTTTTATGTTTTTTG
Organism: Dermochelys coriacea; assembly: GCF_009764565.3. Taxonomy (NCBI): domain Eukaryota; kingdom Metazoa; phylum Chordata; order Testudines; family Dermochelyidae; genus Dermochelys; species Dermochelys coriacea. The sequence goes on from NC_050077.1 coordinate 40,096,113, forward strand.
AATATTTGTGGAATATAGTTTTGGGGATATGGTTGGGTTTTTATTGTTTTTTAATCAGATATGAGTAAACAAGATTCACCAAGAATCAAGGCAGATGAGCACCCATATAGGAGGGAAGCCCTAACTATTGTGGATCTAACAATCTGATTGGAAGGAGCACAAGTAAACATAAGTGCACAACATCCAGAGTGTATGCCATATGTCTTGCCTCTATTACAAGCGTGGCAACAACAATGGGGAGATGGGACTATATGAAATAAGAGAGGTGTAGGTGAATATATCGTAAGTAGTATTGGAGCTGGAGTTTTAAACTAATTTGATATTGAGACATTACAAGGGAAAATATCAGCTTTGGGTAAGATTTTGGGGGCTATACAGACATGTGCCACAAAATTGTGGTGCATTATTGTAACAAGGGATAAGAAGTGTGGAACTCCAATTGAAACAAGCCCAAGCCTTGAAAACATCTCTAAATGTAAATCTGTTTGATGTAACTGAAATTGAAAATAAAACTGTATTAGCAATATAATACAGATTCAAACCTATGGGTTACAATACATACAGAGAATGGTTAATCTATTAAATAATGGACAATGGTCTTTTGAATGGTTCAAAGATCCTCAGACACGGAATCAACAAATTACAGGATGGAAGAAATATATGGAGTTTAAGGGGATCAAGCCACTCTGAGGGGAGACTGGAAAGGCAGAATGCTGTTATACAACACAGGGAAGCAAAGAAAAGCAGCAATGGCTTGGGTGTTGCCAACAATTATTAATGGAGAGTTATGGGAAATAGAAATAAGTGGGACACACTTGATTAAAGAAGAAGGGGATTATAAATTAGTAGAATTAATGAAACATCATGAAGAGTGGGGAAGAAGCAAATAGGTGTGCCCACAACTAACTTGGTCCCTAGAGGGATGTCATTTGAACCATTCAAGCAGACAATGTACCATGCAATATTTAGCCTCTAATGGCACAAGAATGTTTGGTTTAGGCAATGGGTATATTTGTGTGGTAACCACTGAAAAACATGTATTTTGGGGAAGTACGACAGAAAAAGGCCCAATTGAGTCATGTAACTGTATAATAACAGAGGTCATTGTTAATGGAATTATTTACCAAGGTCCTCTATTTTAAAAAAGGAAATTGTTTGGGAACCAAAGAACTGGTCCTTTGATTTGGGGATACATTGGGAACAATGGGAAAAACTGATTGATGAAAGTGAAAAAAATCAGGCAATATACATAAGATGTATCTAAGTCTGCTCAGCTGGGAAAAATAAACATTTTGATCCACAATGGTCAAATATTAAAATTGGGGAAAGAAGATTGGTAATTGGTAATTTCTCATTGGTATGATGTTTTTAAAGGATGGTCTCCCCGTGTCACAGCTCTTCTAAATTTAATGCTAAATCCTATTGTGATATTATTTGCATTAATGATTTTGTTAACCTTTATTATACTATATTTATACTGCCGAATAAGAAAGTGACAAGAAGTTTTGGAGCAAGTGATATATAAAATTGAATTGCTTGCAAAATTATAAAGTGATACAATAATTAAGGGCATAATCATGTATCAAGAGGGGATAATGTTAATATATATATATATATATATATATATATATATATATCTCAACACCACCCCTAAACACACAGATGAAGAACCGAATTCCACTCTGATTATCGATGCCTCCTCCTTTTGTGGCCCAATCCTGCAGTCTTTGCTCAGGCAAAACCCAGCCTAGGAGTCCAAGGCAGTTTTGTCTATGTAAACAGTGCAGGGGTTGCTCAGGCATACGAGGTTACCAGATCCCCTCTATGGAACTCCTGACCAAGACCCCACCTGTATTTCTTTGGGATGAAATTCACCCCTGTGTGGAAAGCCAGCACTAGACCCAGACACCTATTGCTAGCAGTACATATATTACCATGTGCAACTTTTTACCAAGTACATTGGGCCGGGACTTGGAAAGGTGACACCATGCCCTGCTGATTGGATCCTCAGCAATTTTGCATGGAACTTTCTAGAGGATGAGCTCTGACCAAGATGAAAGTTACCGTAATTCATTGACCCCTTTTCTACCTCCTACTAAGACTTCTTAGTCCATCACGTGACCAGAGACAAGGTGCTGAAATACTGCATCTGTATTTTTCAAGACATGTTCTGGTGACTGTGAGCATGGGACGTGGTGTCCTGATGCTAGAAACAGGTCATGGAAAAGACCTCTTGAACTATCCAAGTGCAGATAGCAGGGTGATTTTTCCTGTTTTTCTAATCCTGATACTCTTATTTCTTTACTTCAGTTCTATGCTGACCTATGGCAAAAGCTCCTCCTGGTGGATGGACTGTGCAATTGCTTCCATATTTTCCTAGCTGCACCTTCAGCTGACCCTGGTATTTTATGGGAGGGGAAAGAAAATCCTTGATGCAGTGAAACTATAAGTATAAAAACATGTGTGTTCAAGCTGTCAACTCATACAGAAAGTCAAAAGGTGAATGTTTGCTGGCAGTGTGATGTGGTGAACAAAACATTAGCCTGGGAGTCAGGAGACCTAGCTACTATTCATGATTCTGCCACGGGCTCACCTTGGGGAATTCACATTGCTACCCTGTGCCTCAGTTTCCCCATTTGTAAAATGAGGATCACGAGGTCCTGCTTTGGGCCATTTTATAAGCTCCTGGGATGGAAAGCTCTGGAGAAATGCCACTGTGATAATTAAAGAGGCTGCACTGACAGCTCGTGGCCCTCCTACTGGAAACATGTCCTGCTTCTGGCAGTCACCTACTGCCTCACCTCCAGGAGCACCCTAGAGTTCTCATCACAGGGAAGCTTTAGAAATACGGTTAGACCAGAGGTTCTCAACCCTGATATTCTATGATTCTATGATTCTATGATTCTTTTGAGAATCTTCACAGGAAACCCATCCCATGTTTCTCCCAGCCCTAACAGAGACCATGGTACAGAGCTTAACATTTTTGATTTTGGACAGTAGAGGGCAGCAGTACACAACTCAATTCATTAGACTTTCACACTGCTGGCCCTGGGTTCTGAGTTCAGGACCTTCCGCTCCAAAACGCACCGGCCACTCGATTAGCTGAAGGAGTCGCTCTGTTATCACACACTGGCTGTGTCCACACTAGGGCGACCAGACAACAAGAGTGAAAAATTGGGACGGGTGTGTGTATGTGTGTGTGTGTGGGGGGGGGTAATTGGGGATTGGTCCTGCTTTGATGGGGATTGGTCCTGCTTTGAGCAGGGGGTTGGACTAGATGACCTCCTGAGGTCTCTTCCAACCCTGATATTCTATGATTCTATGATTCTATGAAACCTGGGGCTTGAGGGCTGCTTGCGGCCCAATCAGCACACAGCTGCAGCCCATGTGACATCCTCAGGGCTATATAGGTAGTACATATATTGTGTGGATGTGGCCCACAATGGTAAATAGGTTGAGAACCACTGATTTCGATGCACACCAAGGGGAAGATGGACTGTGGGCCAGATATCCAGCTGGTGTGAATGGTGCAGCTCTAATGAAATAAGCAGGCTAGATCCCCAGCTGTGTAAATCACTGTGTCCCTGCTAGAATCAATGAGCCAGAGCTATAGGGGATATAAATCAGCATAACTGTGAGGAACGTCAGGGCTAGAACCTGGGTGTGTTGAGTCTCCAGATTAGGCCTGCTTCCACACAGCCAGCTAAGGCCTTTAGGAATAGAAACATTTATCAGGTCATGAGCCCCAGGCTGTGCCACCCACTTGGAGAAGAGGAAGGTGATCAGGAACAGTCAATATAGATTCACCAATGGCAAGTCATGCCTGACAACCTGATTACCTTCTATGATGAGATAACTGACTGTGGATATGGGGAAAGCGGTGGACATCACATACCATGACTTTAGGAAAGCTTTTGATATAGTCTCCCACAGTATTCTTGCCAGCAAGTTAAAGAAGTATGGACTGGATGAATGGATAAGGTGGATAGAAAGCTGGCTAGATCATCAGGCTTAACGGGTAGTGATCAATGGCTCGATGTCTAGTTGGCAGCTGGTATCAAGTGGAGTGCTCCAGGGGTCTGTCCTGGGGCTGGTTTTGTTCAACATCTTCATTAATGATCTGGATAACAGGATGGATTGCACCCTCAGCAAGTTTGTGGATGACAGTAAGCTGGGGGGAGAGGCAGATAGGGTTCAGAATGACCTAGACAAATTGAAGGATTGGGCTAAAAGAAATCTGATGAGGTTCAACAGAGACAAGTGCAGAGTCTTCCATTTAGAAAGGAAGAATCCCATGCACTGCTACAGGCTTAGGACTGACTGGCTAAGTGGCTAAGTTCTGCAGAAAAGGACCTGGGGATTACAGTGGACGAGAAGCTGGATATGAGTCAACAGTGTGCCCTTGTTGCCAAGAAGGCTAACGGCATGTTGAGCTGCATTAGTAGGAGCGTTGCCAGTAGATCTAGGGAAGTGATTATTCCCATCTATTCGGCACTGGTGAGGCTACACCTGGAGTATTGCATTTAATTTTGGGCCCCCCACTACAGAAAGGATGTGGACAAATTGGAGAGAGTCCAGCGGAGGGCAACAAAAATGATTTGAGGAACTCGGGTTATTTAGTTTGCAGAAGAGAAGAGTGAGGGGAGATTTGATAGTAGCTTTCAACTACCTGAAGGGGGGTTCCAAAGCAGATGAAGCTAGGCTGTTCTCAGGGTGGTGGATGACAGAACAAGGAGCAATTGTCTCAAGTTGCAGTGGGGGAGGTCTAGGTTGGATATTAGGAAACACTATTTCACTAGGAGGGTGGTAAAGCACTGCAATGGGTTACCTAGGGACATGGTGGAATCACCATCCTGAGAAGTTTTTAGGCCCGGCTTGACAAAGCTCTGGCTGGGATGATTTAGTTGGTGTTGGTCCTGCTTTGAGCAGGGGGTTGGACTAGATGACCGCCTAAGGTCTCTTCCAACCCTAATCTTCTATGATTCTATGAAGTTGGAAACACCCACACCAAGCCTTTCAGGTACAATAATGAAGAAGCAAGATAGTGCTAATGGTCCATCAACAAAGACAATGGACCATGGAAGATCTTATGGATGCTTAAATCAGCCTATGGGCAATGGCTGCCATGATTCATTGGGAGCCTGCAAGGGCTTGTGACCAGATCACATGACACTGAACTCCATTTTGGTACCTGCACTTTTCTACAAACTGAGCTGGGAACACAGGACTTCCCACCCTATGGAAAAACTATAGAAGGGGGAAGTGACTTCACGACTAGGACTAACTCCCCTTCAAGACAACACCTGAAAACATTTGTGGAACAAAGACTGAACTGGGGAAGGGGGTCCCAGGTGGGAAAGAAGAAAGCCCTTCCTGTGTAAGGAAGCTAAAGCCTGCTTGTATCATCAGTCAGGCTGAGATATTGCTGATTTAAATCCTGTCTAATGTGTTTAAACCTTACATTGTGATTTTGTTTAATTTCCTAGGTAACCTGTTTTGATCTGTTTGCTATCACTTATAATCAGTTAAAATCTATTTTTCTGTAGTTAATAAACTTGTGTTTTATCTTACTCAGTGTGTTATTGAATGAAGTGTTAGGGAATCTTATCTCTGGTAACAAAGGCTGTTGCATATCTTCCCCACATTGAGGGGGGAGCAGACTATTTAATGAGATTGTATCATACAGATTTCTGTGCAGTACATGGTGGTATAATTCTGGGTTTATACTCCAGTAGGGGCGCAAGGCTAGGGAGCTGGGAACTTGGCTGGTGCCTCCATTGTGAATCCATGAGTGGCTTAGGTAAAGCACTCAGGTGACTCAGTTGGGTGTGTGGCACCACCTGCTGTTGCGCTGGGTGATACCCAGCCCCCTCCAGGCCCTGTTGTGAGGCACACCAGTAGAGCAGGGTGGGAGAGGCCAGCGCAGCTGAATGGTTTGGGGGTACAGTGGTTCCCACAGCTTCCAGGTTTTACCCCAGGAGGTACATCCTGTCACACTCACCTCCTCCAGATATCCTGCAGCTAACGGGGCGTCTGCTCAGAATTACGTTTGGTAGCGAATTCTAGTCGGGTATCAGCATAATTTTAATTAGAAATATAATCCTTCCAGTTAAACATTTACTGGGCTATGTGAGCCAGATTCTTGTAATTGACATGTGGGTGATTATGGGTGATTGACACGTCCCGGCGTCCAATCCCATCAAAGTCACAGCATGTAAATTAGCACAAAATCTGGCCCTTTGGCTCTAATTATTTTTTTTGAAAAATCCATTTTCATAAGTACAGAGGATTTGAGCTTTCTTGCTTAGGCTCCCATAGTACTTTGCTCTGGGCTAACACAGAGGCATTTTATGAATGGTTTAAATTAAGCAATGCATTATTAATAACCAATCAGATGAGAAGCATATTACATGTGATTTCATGAGATTAATTTAATGCAGCAAAGCTATTCATTGCTCTAAAAAGCCAGGGTGACTCCTTCTGTTATTTCTAAGATAATTGTGAATTTGTGCACATTTCTCATTGTGACCACTTGGGGAAAAAATGTAGGTCCAGATACTCAGTTAGTGTAAACTGTTGTAGTTCTACAGAGCTATGCTTCTTTCCATTGGTTGAGGCTTTGGTCCACAGTCCTTTGTAGCTCCCTACCTAAGCGTGCCTTAAGTTCTGTAGCTTTGAATATTATTTACTTCAAAAATGCAATCTTCAGTAAAAATCCTGCATCAGTGCAATGTTACGTTCCTCAGATAAGCATTCAGAATCCAGCAGCACCCAATTTTAATTTTTGTGCATGTAACCTTAACTCTGCACCTTTGTATGGCTGTGCATGATAGCACACATTCTTCTGCCCATGACAAAGACTGTGCATTTGCTTTTCATGCATATTTTAATACAGTGATTTTTCAGCCTGGGATCTGCAGATGCCTGGGGGTCTGCAGACTGTTTAAGATTTCCAGAGGGGTCCACACCTCCATTTGAAATTGTTTAGGGGTCCACAAATAAAAAAAGTGGACAAACCACTGTTTTAGTGCATTTACTGTGCATGGAAACAGCTCATCTTAAGTGGATAATATTGGAGCCTTGTGACATTCTATACCTTGGGGGAGCATGTTGTAACTCCCATATACCTCATTTTCATATAATTGTGATCTTATGTATAGTGACAGAATCAGGCCAGATAGCTACAGGAGAGTGTTCCTACTGGGATACGGGAAGTGTTCCTATTGGGATCCACTGCTAAAGGATCCCCCCCACAGCCTAAGAAGGGGATCCACAGGACCTGGAAACCAAATGAGTAAGGGGGACAACTAATGAAATAACAGCGACAGGAGTGTGGTCAAAGGGTCAAATGAAGGGAACAAGGTGGGGACACCGAGCAGAGAACCCTGGACAGCACCCACTCCTCCTCAAAGGCATCAGGGGAGTCACTGGATGCTGCCCAGGGGAACTCTGCCCAGATACGTGAACGGACGGAGGATCGGAAATAGGCCATACAGTCACAGGAGACTCCATCAGCCAACCTCCTCACGCTGGTTTTACAGATGGCCACTTTAGTCAGGGCTAGGAGGAGGTTGACCAGGAGATCTTGTGACTTTGTGGGGCCAGGGAGTGCATAGAGAGGGAGGTGAGGGGAAAAAAGTGCAGCCAGAAATGTAACAAAATATTGGTGAGGAGCCGGAATAGGGGCTGCAGCCTGGCACACTCCAAGTATATGTGTGCCAGGGTTTCCCTCATTCCACAAAAGGGGAAGTGTCTGGGATAGTGGTGAACTGCGCCAAGTACATGCCCTTGCTCACAGCTCCGTGAAGGAGCCACCAACTGAAATCCCCAGCAGGCCTTGGGACCAAGGTGGAGTATAGGCTGGCCCACCAGAGCTCCTCACTCTCCAGAGGTGGCAGGAGGTCCCGCCATTTTGTATCGGGGTGGGATGCAAGGGTGAGGACGTGAAGGGTGTGGAGCACGAGCGTGTATAGATGTTTCCTTGGCACAGTCTGGAAGCGGACAAGCTGCAGATCGTGTAGCCAGCTCACGGTGAAGGGGCGGGGGGAGTGGGTGGTTGGGTCCACGGGCAGGGGTCCAATGAAAAGATGCGGAGGGCCTGGGGTGGAGGGTGGGCAGGGCATGCCTTCATGCAGGACCCAGTTGAGGTAAACCCAAGCAGCGGGTGGCAAAGCGGCCCTCACCTCCTGAATTATGCGCCGGGGACTATGAGAACTGGAGAGCCCCATGCACTGAGAGAGTGTCAGAGGATCCAGCCAGTCTCCCCGTCGTAGTTCAGGAGGTCTCCGAGTCTTGTGACTTCTGCCAGGATCTACCTCTGGTGGACCAAGGGGGACTCCGCCACCTGCATGCGGAGCTGGGGGTTGCATAGGAGGGGGTCCAAGAGGAGATCTGCCCCCACTGTGGCCACCACGGACCTGGTCGCTGAGAACAGTTACCAGATCCAGAGGAGGTCCTGGTAGAAGACTGGCAGCCCGGAGGGGGTCTCACGGAAGACCTCTTGGATGGAGATAAAGGAGCTGCCGGTTGTATCGGAGTCCTTGGAAGCGGTGCAGGAAGGCGTGCGCCAGTATGCTCCACGCCGGACTACCTGCACCATAAAGGAGTCTCTGCAGGGCCTGGAGGCAGAAGACATGGACCTGAGTGTGCAGACACTTCAGGCCCTGCCCTCCCTCCTCCAGGGGTTGATGGAGAATCCCTGCAGGGACCTAGTGCACTCCTGACCAAAAGAACTCCAGAATCAATGTCCGGAGGTTGACCAGGAAACCCGGGGATGGGACAGGGTGTTGAGTCGGTACCAGAGCATGGACAGGACTAGTTGATTAAGCACCAGCACTCTCCCTCGAAGGGAGAGGCACCGGAGTAGTCCTGTCCATTTCTGGAGTCGCTCTATCACCCTGCCCTCTAAATTGCGGCAAGTATCCGGCAGAGGGGGATGCGTAGCAGAAAGGTAAACGCCGAGATAGAGCAGCCATATGGCCTGAAGTGCGGGTGGGAGGGAGTTTGCCAGCCAGCCGTCCCCGACCACCAGGCCAGAGCTCTTGACCCAGTTGAGCCAGACAGCGGAGGCTGCTGAATAGATGGCCTGGCAAGCCTCCACACACGCCAAGTCGCCCAGGTCCTGGACCACAAGGAGCATGTCGTCGGCGTACACCGACAGGACCAGCCGTAGCTCCGGCTCCTGCAGCACCAACCCTGTCAACCTCCTGCAGAGGAGACAGAGGAAGGGCTCGATCAACAGAGCGTACAGCTGGTCCAAGAGGGGGCACCCCTGCCGTACTCCTTGCCCGAAGCTGACCGGTTCGGTCAGGGTCCAGTTGAGCCTGACCAGACACTCTGCGGAGGTGTACAGCGCCCAGAGAAAACCCACAAACTGGGGTCCGAAGCCAAACACTTGCAGAGTGCTCAGGAGATACCCATGATCCACCCTGTCGAATGCCTTCTCCTGATCTAAGGATAGGAAGGCGTACAACAGATCATCCCTACACCCGAGTTCCAAAAGGTCCCGTACCAGATATAGGTTGTTGAGGATGCTGCGGCCCAGGACGGTGTAGGTCTGGTCTGGGTGGACCATGTCCGCCAGCATGGACCCTAGCTGCAGCGAGATTGCTTTTGCCACGACTTTGTAGTCCGTGCTGAGGAGCGAGACGGGACGCCAATTTCGTAAATCGCGGAGGTCCCCCTTCTTCGGCAATAAAGCGAGCATGGCTTGCCTGCACGACAGAGGGAGGACCCCGCTCTGCAAAGACTCGGCCCAGATGCTGACTAGATCTGGGCCGAGGACGTCCCAGAACACGTGGTAGAACTCCATGGTTAGCCCGTCCATGCCCGGAGATTTATTGGTGGGCATACGACGGAGGGCTTCCGAGAACTTGGCCAGAGTGAGAGGCAGCTCTAGCCGGTCTCGGTCTCCCACGCTGACTGTCGGGAGTCCGTCCCACAGCACTCTGCAAGCGTTAGGATCGGTCGGATCTGGAGAGAAAAGGCTTGGGTAGAAGGCTCTCACCCTCCCGCACATCTCCACTGGATCCGTGAGGGGGGTGCCGTCTTTTGCCAGAAGGCAGATGACATGTTTCTTGGCCCTCCTCTTTTTCTCCAGGGCATAGAAGAAGCGGGAGCCACAATCCATCTCCCGAAGGAGACGGATGTGGGATCGAACAAAGGCACCCTGGGCCCGATAGTCCTCGAGGGCCCAGAGCTCCTCTCTCTTCTCCTGGCACGCTCCGCAGAGGGGTGGATCCTCGGGGCTGGCAGCCAGACCTCTCCAGGTCTAAGACCTCCCGTTCCAACTGCTCTATCGCTGCATCCCTCCGTCGGCTGGCGTCCCGAGTGTAGTCACGGCAGAAGAGCCGGGCGTGCGCATCTTCCCTAGGTCCCACCACTGCCGCGCCAAGGGAAAGGCACGCCGCTGCCCTCGCCAGGCCAGCCAGAACTCCCGGAAGGATGCCACGAAGCCCACATCCTCCAGCAAGCTGTTGTTGAAATGCCAATAGGCCGGCCCCGGCCTCTCTGCGCAGAGGGAGGCCATCACGGTGGCTAAATGATGGTCAGAAAATGGGGCCGGCCGGATGCTGGAGGACTGGGCTCATGAAAGATGGAAGAGTGATAAATAAATGCGGTCCAACCTGTAGTGGCTTGACCGATGGGCCTCCACCCCGACAAAGGTGAATGTGGAAGTGTCATCCGGGTGGTGGTTGCGCCAGACGTCCACCAGCGAGTGGTGATCGAGGAACTCCTGGAGGACGGCGGCGGTGGCTGGGCTCTGCTCAGTCCCCGAGCAGTCCCACTCCTCGAGGGTGATGTTAAAGTCCCCTCCCAGGACAAGGCACTCATGAGGATCCAAGGTGCCGAGGAAGGCGGACGCCTGCTGATAGAATTGCAGCCGCTCCGGGCTCGCTGCTGGGGCATAGATGTTGACGAGGTTGACTACCAGCCCCTCCATGCGGACCCAGAGGTGCAGCAGGCGTCCCGGCCCAGACTTGGCGACCCCCAGCACCTCGGGCCATAGGTCGGAGGAGAACAGGGTCACCACTCCAGCCATACGAACTGTGAGATGGCTAAAGTAGACCCTGTTCCTGCAATCCAGCCGCCAGCTGTCTTCGGCGGTCGGATCCGTATGGGTCTCCTGCAGGAAAACCACAGAGTACCCCCCTTCCCAAAGGAAGGAGAGCACCTGGGACCTGCGGAGACCCATCCTACAGCTGCGGGTGTTCAATGTTGCGATGGTAAGAGGTGCCATGAGGAGGGCTGGGGGGGATCCTCGCTGGCAGGGACGCTCGCGGCTCCCAACGGGCCACGCAGCAGTCCGTGACCTACCCCGTAGGTGAGTAAGGAGTCACGGAAGAGGCGGACCCACTGGTAGGCCGCGGCGCCCTGCCTCCCGGTCCTTTTACCCTCCCCCATGAGGGCCCTTGTGGCCCGGAGGATTTGATGAAAGTCCCCCCATCGCGGGAGAGCAAGCTGTACTTTGGTGCGGGAGCCACAGACTTCTTCTAAAAACTCCCGCAATTCTTCTCACAGCTCATGGGGGGCTGGAGTTACGGTCTCCTGGTTACTCTCCGACGGGGCCCTTGGTACAGCCCCGTGGCCCACTGAGACGGGCAAACAGGGTGCGGACCCCAACCGGGGCTCCTGATGGGTTGGCGCCATTAGGCCCGCCTCGAACCCTGGGGCGATAGGGGGCGGCGGAGGGCGGATAGCAGCCCCTGGTGAGTCGGGATGGGTAAACACAAAGGCCGCTCCCTGGGAGTCATCGATTGGAAAAGGGAAGGAGACAGCTCCAGGGGCGGCAATAACATCTCGGGAAGTGGACAGGATAGGGACAGGGGCAGGGGCAGGGTTAGAGGTGAGATTCTGGGCAGTGAGAGGGCTCTCAGTGATGCTGGGCGCAGGCTTTATGGTTGATTTGGCAGCCATGGCATCAGGAGGTGGACTCTCTTCTGTAGGGCCCCCTCCTGGGAAGGAGGTCGAATGCTCCTCACCAACGAGGGGTGCCCCTGGTGGCTCAGGTCCCAGCCGCATGGCACTGGCCATCGCCTCAACAGGCTTGGTGGCCCTCAGCGGGGTGCCATCTGCAGCCGGGTTGATGGAGGAGTCCTGGGGCTCCTCAGAAGTGGGAGCAGAAGCAACGGTTAGGGGGAGGGTGCATGGGGAAAGGGGGCCTGGAGTGAAGTCACCCAGATCGAAGCCTGCTTGCATAGGGTCGTCCTCCCCCTGGGTGACCGGGATCAGACCCAGGGCCTCGATCTCCTCATATATGGACGGGAAATCATTTTCCGCCACCCCGGGATTCTCCCCGCCGGCACCGGATGTGGTGGTCGCCTCGGGGCACATTGAGGTTTCAGTTGGCACCAGGGCAGGGTGGGCTTCCTCGGGGGCCTCGGAGGGGAGGGACTCCTGTGGAGGGGAGATACTGCCTTCCAGTGTTGCCACATCTTCCCCAGCCGGCACCGGTGGATGGAACACACCAGTGGGTAAAGCGGAAGGCTCGGCATCAGTGCCCCCCTTCCTGGTCTTCCACGGGGCCTCCGCATCAGATGGGAGGAGCAGAGATTGAGACTTCCGCTTGCCCCGCTTCCCCTGGACTAGGGCCCAGCCCTCCATGGTATCATCTGGGGGCTGGCTAGCAGGGGTCAGGTCAGGGGGCAGAGGCGATGGCTCAGGGACTCGAGGGGATAACAGTGGGGCAGAACAAGGGAGGGAAGATTCCCCTTGGGGCGGACCCTCTCCCATGCTTGGCAGTGTCCCTGCCGCACCCTACTCCACAGGCCCCGCCAGATTGCAAGCAGCGGGGGCGGGACTCACCCGCTCGTCTGGACATAGTTGGGGAGGTGCCCCTTGGGCCCGAGTGGGAGTAATGGTGGACTGGGAAGGAGGAGGGGTGGTTTTGGGCACCAGACAGCCAGGGGCACCGGCGATGACGGGGCCGGTGCCCTGCCGGGGCTCGGGGTTCCCCGATGCCCCTCCTTGTCGGGCCAGGGGGCAGTCCCTCCGGACATGCCCCATCGCCCAGCAGAGGTAGCTCCAGGCCTCCCCCATGGAGTAGTGCACCCGGTAACGGGTCCCCTGGTAGGGGACTAGGAAGGACCCCTCGAGCGCCTCTCCATCACGTACCGCCAGCGGCAGTTGAAGCTACACTTGCCAGCGGAACGAGAGGATGTGACAGAGGGCGGGGTCTTTGCAGCCCAACAGGAGAGGGCTGATGACAGTGATGGGCTTCTCCAAGGTAGAGAGGGCGGGTAACAGGCGGCATCAGGAAGAAAGGGAGGGACGGAGGTCAGGACCAGGCAGACACCCAGGTCCTCTAGTGGCTCTAAGGGGACGAACACGCCCCCTCCTGCCAGGTCCTCCTCCACCGCCTCCCGGGCAGCGGCCTCCGATGCTAAGAAGACAATCTTGCCATACATTTTGGAGGCCGCCATAATGGCCGTGGGCCCACCACCCTCGCCAACGCCCGCATGTAGGTCTCCACGTGGGGCGAGGGAGGGGAACCAGGAGGCAACGGACACCGTGCTTCCTGGTCATGGTGGGAAAGGGGCCCCGGCCGCTATAGATGGTAGCGGAGGCGGTGGGCGGGAGAGATGATGTAGCGGCAGGCGGGGGGGCTGCCGCCACCGGGGCGTACACCTTGGGGGCCGGGGGAGGGACACCCGCAGAGCTGGTGGAGGGAACAGTGGGGAGGGATGCCCCAACTGGTGGTGGGGCCGGGGCATTGGGGGCAGCCCCTGCCATGGAGGGCCTGGTCTTTTTAGCGGGGCCCTTCCCCTTCTTCTTACCCTGGCTTTTCCCGTCGTCTAGGGGGGCTCCCCCCGAATCTGAGGGGGTGAGAGTCGTGGCAGCAGTGGAGGTCACCCCGGTGCCCGTCGTTGCTGGTGCCCAGTGGGGGTGGTGGCAGATGGTTCGAAGGCGGAGGTAGAGGCTTGCGGGGGTGATGGAGGGGCAGGCGGGGGAGGGGTAGCCAGGGCTGCTGGGGGGGCCCACCTGTCTCTTCCCCCAGCATCGTGAGCAGGGAGGGAAAGGGAGATACCAGAAGAAGGAGGGGAAAGGGGAAGCAGGTCGACCACTCCTCCCCGCTAGGCTGCAGGCAGGGGAGGAGGATGCCAAAAGGGGTGGGCTGGATGTGGGGGCAATCAGGGGTTAGGGGTCAGTCACCGACACAGGGTGGAATTCCGGCTCCTCTAGCTGCACTAGGGGAGAGGGGATGCAGTAACATTGGGGGTGCAGTGAAGAGGGTTGAAACTAAAATGGGGAGTTGCACAAATGCATGGGAGGGGGCATGGGCACACGGAGCAAGGGGATAAGTGGGCTGGAGGTAGGGCAGGGAAACCAAGGGGCTAGCTTCAGAGTCTGGGGCAGGGCAAACAAACAGAGGCTGCAGGAGGAAATGGGTGGGGCAGGCAAACAAACTGAAGGTAGTAAGCGGGGGCTGGGCATAAAGGGGGGCAAAAGCTGAAAAGGGCAAATGGGGCAGGTTGGCAAGGGCAAAGCTGTGATGTAGGCAGTCCTCTGTATAGATGTTTCCTTGGCGTGGTCTGAAAACGGACCGGCTGCAACTTGTGTAGCTGGCTCACAGTGAAGGGGCAGGGGGGCCGGTCGGGTCCACGGAGTAGGGGCCCAATGAAAAGGTCCGGAGGGCCTGGCGTGGAGGGTGGGCAGGGCATGCCCTCCCTTAGGACCCGGTCGAGGAAAATTCGAGCAGGCGGTCCCCGCCCAGGACCAGGCACTCGCAAGGATCCAAGGTGCCGAGGAAGGCGGATGCCTGCTGAAAGAAACGCAGCCGCTCCGGGCCCGATGTCGGGGCATAGATGTTGACAAGATTAACCACGAGCCCCTCCATACGGACCCGGAGGTGCAGCAGGCGGCCCGGCACAGCCTCAGCAACCCCCAGCACCTCGGGCCATAGGTCGGGGGAGAACAGGGTCGCCACTCCAGCCATATGAGCTGTGAGATGGCTAAAGTAGAGCCTGTTCCCCCAATCCAGCCACCAGGTGTCTTCGATGGTCAGAAGAGTATGGGTCTCCTGCAGGAAAACCACAGAGTACCCGCCCTCCCAAAGGAAGGAGAGCACCTGGGACCTGCAGAGACCCATCCTACAGCCACGGGTGTTCAACGTTGCGATGGTAAGAGGTGTCATAAGGAGGGCTGCGGGGGATCCTCCCTGGCAGGGATGCTCGTGGCTCCCAACGGGCCGCGCAACAGTCCGTGACCTACCCCGTAGGTGAGTAAGGAGTCACGGAGGATGTGGACCTGCCAGTAGGCCGCAGTGCCCTGCTTCCCAGTCCTTTTGCCCTCCCCCATGAGGGCCCTCGCGGCCTGGAGGATAAGATGGAAATCCCCCCATCGCTGGAGAGCGAGCTGCACCTTGTTACGGGAGCCACGAATGTCCTCGAGGAACTCCCGCAGCGCCTCTCGCAGCGTATGGGGGGCCAGGGTCACTAGCCCCCGGCTTCGCTCCGGAGGGACCGACGACACAGCTCCATGGCCCACCGAGATGGGCAGGCAAGGGGTGGACCCCTGACGTGGCGCCTGATGGGCTGGCACCACATGACCCCACCTCAAACCGCGGTTTAATTGGGGGCGGTGGAGGGAAGATACCAGTCCCTGGTGAGTCGTGACTGGGAAATAAAGAGGTCGCTCCTTGGGGACTATCCTCTGGGGGCAAGGAGGTGGTGGCCCCAGGGTCAGCAATGATATCACGTGAGGTGGAGGGGACAGGGACGGGGTTGACAACAAGGGCAGGGCAGGGATCCAGAGTCGGAGGAGGACAGGGTTGGAAGCAGAGTCTGGGTGAGGGGTAAAGGCAGGATCCTAGGCTTCAGGAGCCACGCAGCTGGAGATTGCCCCCCCCCCTTGGTGGAGCTCAAGGGACTGGGGGGTGGGAAGGGGGCCCTCCACAATGCCGGGTTCTGGCGCCATGGCTGGCAGAGTAGCCACAGCATCTCCAGTGGGGTCCCCACCCGGGAAAGAAGTCGGTTGCCCCACGCACACAAGGGACAGCCCGTGGGGCCCAGGTCCCAGCCACACAGCATCGGCCGTCGCCTTAATGGGCTCGGCGGCTGACGGCATGCTGCCACCCACGGCTGGGCAGATGGAGGAGCCCAGGCAACCCTCAGGGGCGGGAGCAGAAGCAGCAGTTAGGGAGGAGGAGCACAGGGAAGTGGGGGCTGAGGTGAGGTTGCTCAGATTGAGGCCCGCTGGAAGAGAGTCGTCCTCCCCCTGGGTGACCGGGGTCAGACCCAGGGCCTCGATCTCCTCGTAGATGGAGGGGAGCTCCCCTTCCACCACTCCGGAGGTCTCCCCGCCAATGCCCAAAACGATGCTCGCCTCGGGGCTCACAGGGGCTCCGGATGGCAACGGGGCAGGAGGGGTTCCATCGGGGGCCTTGAAGGGAAGAGGCTTCAATGGAGGGACGATACTGCCCTCCCGTGCTGCCACACCCTCCCCAGCCAGCACTGGGGGATGGAACGCGCCTGTGGGCAAAGCAGAGGGCTCGGTATTGGTGCCCCCTTTTTTGGTCTTCCGGGGGGCTTCCGCATCGGTAGAAGGGAGAGGAGCTCAAGCCTTCCACTTGCCCCGCTTCCCTTGGACAAGGGCCCAGCCCTCCCTGGCATCATCAGGGGGCCGGCTAACAGGGGTCGGGTCAGGAAGTAGGGGCGATGGCTCAGGGACTGTAGGAGGTAGCAGTGGAGTGGCATGAGGGAGGGAAAAATCCCCCTGGGGCGGGCCCTCTCCCACGCTCAGTGGTATCCCTGCCGCACCCTCCTCTAGATGTCCCGCCAGACTGCAGGAAGCAGAGGCGGGACTTTCACGCTCGTCTGGGCGTGCTGGGGGGAGCGCCCCTTGAACCTGAGCAGGAGCAGTAATGGACTGAGTGAGAGGAGGGGCGGCTGCGGGTGCCGGGCAACCAGGGGCGCTGGCGATGACGGGGCCAGCGCCCCGCCAGGGCTCAGGGGTCCCGGATGCCTCTCTTTGCTGGGCCAAGGGGCAGTCCCTCCGGACGTGCCCCATTGCCTGCCAGAGGTAGCACTGGGCCTCCCCTGTGGAATACTGCACCTGGTAATGGGCCCCCTGGTAGGGGACCAAAAAGGACCCCTCAAGCGCCTCTCCGTCATGCTCCGCCAGTGGCAGTTGAAGCTGCACTTGCCGGCGGAACTAGAGGACGTGATGGAGGGTGGGGTCCTGGCAGAAGGGATCCATTGTAATGGCGTGTTCTTGTAATCCGGGGTTGGGATTTGCGCACGCACACACACACACACACACACACACACAATACCAGCCTTAATCCTACCCCAGCTCCCAGCCTCTTTCCCTGATATCAGTACAGAAATATTCTGATTTATGTACAGCAGCAGCAGGACAGTGAGGTACCCTGTGGGAGTGTTTTCATCCTTGCCAGTATTTGTCCCCACAGGCCAGTTTGATTGCTAACAAGTGGGTCAGGAGTTTAGTGCTCCAAGGAGAATTCCAGTCAACAGCATCACAGAGATTCCAGTCACACTAGTTACAGACAAGAGCGAGTCACTAACCAGACCAGAATTAGCATGTGAAGAAGTCACTGTCCAGTGGCCTTAGTATCAAGGAGATCACAACCTGGACAACTTGCTCTTGCACAAGTTTTGCTGGAGTCCAGCCCTGCCCCCTTCCCACCCCTGCCAATGGGGGCAGCCTACCCCAGATGGAGCTATGGGGCCCAACCCTGCCCCTGCTGATTCCAACTGGGTCCCTGCCCGCAATGGGCTACTTTTCCAGCACTGCCACCCTAACATTACCATGCTGCTCCACCTGATATTGTTTGGCCCAGTTTACTCCTGCTGTGAGGCCACTGGAGATGATGGCACTATGCCCATGAGGAAGACAAGCAGGATTTGGGCCTCAGGCTGAGGAATCAGTGTTACTGTTAGAAATCAGAGGGATTCATGAAGTCTGAAACATTCCAAGTCCTGCTTTAAGGTAAGAGGTTTGATTGACTTGAACGTGAGCGAGACAAGTCCGCCCAAGCAAGCGCCCATTAAACCCACCTGTTGCACCACTCTGTCCCATGCAACAGACACATCCAATGCAAGAGCTATAGGAACTCTGGCAAATATCATGCAAAGTAAAGATCAAACATGCAAATGCCCCCTGGTGCATTACCAGACTTAATGACATGATCACATGTTAATTTCTCAGCTAGAATAACAATTTGACTGTATCTAGTAATGGGGCTCTTAGAAGTACCCAAGCTACAGTATCTGAGCAACTCACAATCTTTATTGCATTTATCATCACACACCCTGTGGGGCAGAACTGTCATCCCCATTGGGCAGGAAGGGAACTGAGGCACAGAGAGGCTATGTGACTTGCCCAAGGTCACACTGCAAGTAAATGAGGTATTGAACCTGGGTCTCAAGTTCCAAGCTACTGCCCTAACTATGAGGCCATCCTTCTCCTCAACTCCCATCTTAGATACTGTCAGCAGTACCACTCACCATGTGCCTCCCAGGGTCTTTACCTCTAGCACCCCCTGTTGGTCTTCTCATTGGACCTGTGAGGGCTTGTTCCTGTGCACAATCCAGTCCTCTGGCTCAGCGACTTCTAGTCCAGGCCCCTTCTGAGGTAACAAAGTACAATTAAATGTCCAAACATCCCAAGAGGTCCTACCACCCGTCTAAGGCTGCTCCTCAACCCTCCCTCCAGGCCCAGTCCTCAGCCTAGTCTCAAGAGACCTTGTGCTGGGCTTTTACGCCCCTGCCTCTGGGCTGAGAGGGAAACCCAGACTCACCCTCTGCTCTGGGGTCCGCCCCAGGGACCCAATGCTCAGCAGCTAGGCCTGCTCCTTCAGATACACTGCTGCTGCTACCCTGAGCTGCTTCCGACCTCTCAGCCCCTTGTGCTGGTTCCAGCAGCCCATGGGGGACACAGTCTCACCTCTGATTCCAGGCGCTCCCAGTTCCTTCCTCCCCTGCAACACCAACCCACAGGGTGCCTCTCCAGCCTGCCCCTTTTCCTGGACACCAGGGTGACTAACTCCAGCCCTATGGCCCTCTTCAGCCTGCCTGTCCCAGGCCCTTCACAGAGAGCAGCACTCCCCAGCTTCACTGTCCTGGATCTCCTCCCCGACTGAGTTCTGCGCTCTGGAGTTCTCCTTGTCACAGCTGGGGTTACTAACAGCAAATGAGTCCAGTCTAGGCTCAGCTGGGGGATGGCCACTGGGTCACAGGCAAGGCTGAGTCTGATGCCCCTTACAGGGCAGCTGCCTGTAACTGACCCACATGGGTAATGCTGCAGGATAAATTTGTTTCCACCTAGTTCACTTGCACTCAGCTTACTATTATAACAGGATAAGGTCACTGCGGGCAGGGCTGGGAATAGAACCCAGAGCCACAAAGGTACTTTGGGGGTCTAACTCTGAAGGGGATTTAGGCACTTAAATACCATTGCAAATCTTAGCTCAGGTCTCCAAGGTGTCAGAGCCAAGACACAGACACCATGTGTGTGCCATGCCTAGCATGCTGGAGAGCTGAGCTCTGAATGGAACTCCTGCATGCTACTACAATACAAAGAATAAGAAAGGCACAGTATGGTTTGACTGAAGGCAGGATTTCCAAAGAGGCCTACTGAAAGTCTATGACAGTTCCTTGCATAATCACAGGTTTCAGAGTAGCAGCCGTGTTAGTCTGTATTCGCAAAAAGAAAAGGAGTACTTGTGGCACCTTAGAGACTAACAAATTTATTAGAGCAATGCATCCGATGAAGTGAGCTGTAGCTCACGAAAGCTTATGCTCTAATAAATTTGTTAGTCTCTAAGGTGCCACAAGTACTCCTTTTCTTTCTATGACAGTTGAGTGCCTAACTCCCTTGGGCCCCTTTGAATCCCAGTCAGACACTGCATATGGTACATTTTGATAGTTGACATTTTCAAGAAGCACCAAGGTCCCATTGACTTTCAATGAGTCCTGGGGTGCCTAAATCCCATAGGCATTCTTGAAAACGTTACATGATCCTTTAGAGATAATGGGTAACTGTCCATGTATTTCCCCTTCTGCATCCAGAAGGATCTCTGCACAGGCTTTTAGCACTAAACTGTCCGCACCATGACTCTTGGAACAGAATTAGAAAATATGTGTTCTTTTCCCATGTCACAGTTATGCAGGTCTTTAGCCCAGATTTCTCTTTCGTGTGACCTAACCCCAAAATCTGAATAGCAAGGGACCAGATGGCTTGGCAGGAAACGATGGGCTAAGTTTATGGTCTGTTGGAGCAGTTCTGAGGATAGTCTCCCAGCACTGAGCTGCTGCAAAGCTAGTAGATCCAGCCAGAAGACAATTCTCCCTGCATAGGGGAATCTGCCACTGGTGCAGAAACCACCGCAGTAACTCCTGTGCATCCCCACTCCTGCAGAAAAGAGTAATCCCCAGTCACTGGGACAGCTCCTGCTTTCTGTGAATAGGCTTGTGATGTTCCCCTCAGGTGTTATCTGGATCAGTGTTCTGCTAGGTCACTCCAATCCTTGAGTCTAGGAGCCAGCCTTACCCTGCTCCACTGCGAGAACCCCCACTCCTGGGCTGTTCACGCACAGACTGGCATATAAGCTGCTTCCACCTACTTGCAACCAAATAGCACTAGCCAATATCTCCAGTCCCAGACACAACCCTAGGAATCTCTGTCTTGCAGTGTCCAGTTATGCCTGCTGGACACTGCAAGCTTATATGAGTTCATCAATTTAACAGAGAAACTGATATGTACCTGGCTTGTTATCCCAAAGGGAATCTGTTATGCTTCAAAATCAAATGCACTGCTTCAGGTAGAATAAACACAACAGATTTATTAATAAAGATAGATTTTAAGTGATTATAAGTCAAAACATAACAAGTCAGATTTGATCAAATGAAATAAAAGCAAAAAACATTCTAAGCTGATCTTAACACTTTCAGGTTTCAGAGTAGCAGCCGTGTTAGTCTGTATTCACAAAAAGAAAAGGCGTACTTGTGGCACCTTAGAGACTAACAAATTTATTAGAGCATAAGCTTTCGTGAGCTACAGCTCACTTCATCGGATGCATTTGGTGGAAAAAACAGAGGAGAGATTTATATACACACACAGAGAACATGAAACAATGGGTTTATCACACACACTGTAAGGAGATGGCTTATCTTAAGTGATCACTCTCCTTACAGTGTGTGTGATAAACCCATTGTTTCATGTTCTCTGTGTGTGTATATCAATCTCCCCTCAGTTTTTTCCACCAAATGCATCCGATGAAGTGAGCTGTAGCTCACAAAAGCTTATGCTCTAATAAATTTGTTAGTCTCTAAGGTGCCACAAGTACTCCTTTTCTTTTTAACGCTTTCAGTGTCCTTACAAACTTAGATACTTCTCACCACAGGCTGGCTGGTTGCTCTTCAGCCAGGCTCTCCCCTTTGATCAGCACTTCAGTCGCTTGGTGTGGTGTCTGTAGATGTAGGTGGAAGACAGAGGAAGAGCATAGCAAGCATCTCTTCCCTTTATCATGTTCTTTCCTCCCCCTTGGCTTTGCCCCCTGCCCTTCAGGGTCAGGTAAGCATTACTGAATCTCTCCAAGCAAGGTTGAGCAATTCCTTTGGTGTGGCCTCATGCAGGTGAGTCATTGCATTGTAGCTGATTTGCTGGACAATGGGTTGTTTCACACCCCGCCTGGGCATTGGTTACTTGCCTTGCTGTTGCCTCTGGGGAGGTCCTCGACCCAGACCTAGTCACGGTCTGGACGAGTCTTTGCAGAGCGGGGTCGTCCCTCTTTCGTGCAGGTGAGCCGTGCTCGCCTTATTGCCAAAGGAGGGGAATTGGCGTCCCGTCTCGCTCCTCAGCACGGACTAAAGGGTCGTAGTTAAAGCCATCTCGCTGGGGCTAGGGTCCGTGCTGGAGGACATGATCTACCCAGACCAGACCTACACCATCCCAGACCGCACCATCTTCGACAACCTGTATCTGGTCCGGGACCTTTTGGAACTCGGCTGTAGGGATGGTCTGTCGTTCGCCCTCCTGTCCCTGGATCAGGAGAAGGCGTTCGATAGGGTGGATCACGGGTATCTCCTAAGCACTCTGCGAGCGTTTGTCTTCAGACCCCAGTATGTGGGTTTTCTCCAGGTGCTGTATGCCTCCGCAGAGTGTCTGGTCAGGCTCAACTGGACCCTGACCGAACCGGTCAGCTTCGAGCGAGGAGTACAGCAGAGGTGCCCCCTCTCGGGCCAGCTATACGCTCTGGCGATCGAGCCCTTCCTCTGTCTCCTCCGTAGGAGGTTGACAGGATTGGCGCTGCGGGAGCTGGAGCTGCGGCTGGTCCTGTCGGCATATGCCGACGATGTGCTCCTCGTGGTCCGGGACCCGGGCAACTTGGCGCGGATGGAGGCTTGTCAGGCCATTTACTCGGCAGCCTCCTCCGCCTGGGTTAACTGGGTCAAGAGCTCTGGCTTGGTGGTAGGCGAGCTCCCTCCCACCCGTGCTTCAGGCCATCCGGTGGAGCGCGGGTCAGCTGCTCTATCTCCGCATTTACCTTTCTGCCATGCATCCGTCTCAGAGGGAAGGGTGGTAGAGTGGCTCCGGAGATGGACAGGACTACTCCGGTGTCTCTCCCTTCTGGGGAGGGCACTGGTGCTTAATCAACTAGTTCTGTCCATGCTCTGGTACCGGCTCAACACCCCGGTCCCGGCCCCGGATTTCCTGGCCAACCTCCGGACGTTGACTCTGGAGTTCTTCTGGTCAGGACTGCATTGGGTCACTGCAGGAGTCCTCCATCTACCCCTGGAGGAGGGAGGGCAGGGCCTGAAGGGTTTTCGCACTCAGGTCCGTGTCTTCTGCCTCCAGGCCCTGCAGAGGCTCCTTTATGGTGCAGGAAGTCCGGCATGGAGCGTATTGGCGCACGCCTTCCTGCACCGCCTCCGGGGACTCCGATACGACTGACAGCTCCTTCATCTCCATCCGAGAGGTCTTCCACAAGACCTCTCCAAACTGCCGGTCTTCTACCAGGACCTCCTCCGGACCTGGAAATTCTTTTCAACGACCAGGTCTGTGGCGGCCTCCGTGGGGGAAGATCTGCTCGCGGAGCCCCTGATTCACAGCCCCCAGCTTTGTGTGCAGATTGCGGAGTCCCCCGCGGTGCACCGGAGGTTGGTCCTGGCAAAAGTCACCAGAGTCGGGGACCTACTGCACTACGACCGGGGAGACTGGCTGGATCCCTTGACGCTCGCTCAGCGCATGGGGCTCTCCAGACCTTGTACTCCCCTGTGCGTACTTCAGGAGGTGAGGGCGGCTTTGCCGCCTGCTGCTCGGGTTTTCCTCGACTGGGTCCTAAGGGAGGGCATGCCCCGCCCACCCTCCACGCCAGGCCCTCCGGACCTTTTCATTGGGCCCCTACTCCGTGGACCCGACCGGCCCCGCTGCCCCTTCACTGTGAGCCAGCTACATGAGCTGCAGCTGGTCCGTTTTCAGACCGCGCCAAGGAAACATCTATACAGAGGACTGCCTACATCATAGTTTTGCCCTTGCCAACGTGCCCCATTTGCCCTATGCAGCTTTTCCCCCCCCTTATGCCCAGCCCCCGCTTACTACCTTCAGTTTGTTTGCCTGCCCCACCCATTTCCTCCTGCAGCCTCTGTTTGTTTGCCCTGCCCCAGACTCTGAAGCTAGCCCCTTGGTTTCCCTGCCCTACCTCCAGCCCACTTATCCCCTTGCTCCGTGTGCCCATGCCCCCTCCCATGCACTTGTGCAACTCCCCATTTTAGTTTCAACCCTCTTCACTGCACCCCCAATGTTACTGCATCCCCCTCTCCCCTAGTGCAGCTAGAGGAGCCGGAATTCCACCCTGTGTTGGTGACTGACCCCTAACCCCTGATTGCCCCCACATCCAGCCCACCCCTTTTGGCATCCTCCTCCCCTGCCTGTAGCCTAGTGGGAAGGAGTGGTCGACCTGCTTTCCCTTTCCCCTCCTTCTTCTGGTATCTCCCCTTCCCTCCCTGCTCACGATGCTGGGGGAAGAGACAGGTGGGGCCCTCCCAGCAGCCCTGGCTACCCCTCCCCCGCCTGCCCCTCCATCACCCCCGCAAGCCTCTACCTCCGCCTCCGAACTATCTGCCACCACCCCCGCTGGGCACCAGCAACGACGGGCACCGGGGTGACCTCCACTGCTGCCATGACTCTCACCCCCTCAGATTCGGGGGGAGCCCCCCTAGACGGTGGGAAAAGCCAGGGTAAGAAGAAGGGGAAGGGCCCCGCTAAAAAGACCAGGCCCTCCATGGCAGGGGCTGCCCCCAATGCCCCGGCCCCACCACCAGTTGGGGCATCCATCCCCACTGTTCCCTCCACCAGCTCTGCGGGTGTCCCTCCCCCGGCCCCCAAGGTGTACGCCCAGGTGGCGGCAGCCCCCCCGCCTGCCACTACATCATCTCTCCCGCCCACCGCCTCCGCTACCATCTATAGTGGCCGGGGCCCCTTTCCCACCATGACCAGGAAGCATGGTGTCCGTTGCCTCCTGGTGCCCGCCTTGCCCCACGTGGTGACCTACATGCGGGCGTTGGCGAGGGTGGTGGGCCCACGGCCATTATGGCGGCCTCCAAAATGTATGGCAAGATTGTCTTCTTAGCATCGGAGGCCGCTGCCCAGGAGGCGGTGGAGAAGGGCCTGGCAGTAGAGGGCGTGTTCGTCCCCTTGGAGCCACTAGAGGACCTGGGCGTCCGCCTGGTCCTGACCTCCGTCCCTCCCTTTCTTCCTAATGCCGCCCTGTTACCCGCCCTCTCTACCTTGGAGAAGCCCATCACTGTCATCAGCCCTCTCCCGTTGGGCTGCAAGGACCCCGCCCTCTGTCACGTCCTCTTGTTCCGCTGGCAAGTGCAGCTTCAACTGCCGCTGGCGGTGTGTGATGGAGAGGCGCTCGAGGGGTCCTTCCTAGTCCCCTACCAGGGGACCCGTTACTGGGTGCACTACTCCATGGGGGAGGCCTGGAGCTTCCTCTGCCAGGCGATGGGGCATGTCCCAAGTGCTCCTTCCTGGGTTCAAAGGTTGGGGTTGTTGTTTTTTTGCATTTGGGTGGTGGCAGCATTTACCAAGCCAATGTTAGAGAGAAGGTGTAATCTTGGGAGTTTAATACAAGCCTGGAGTGGCAAGTATTAGTTTTTAAATCCTTGCAGACCCCCACTTCCTGCACACAGAGTGACAGAGTGGGGATTCAGCCTAGACACTGCCTCTGAAGGTATGCTCAAATAAATTTGTTAGTCTCTAAGGTGCCACAAGTCCTCCTTTTCTTTTTGTGTATACAGACCAACACGGCTGCTACTCTGAAATCTGAAGATAAGGACTCTCAGAAGGGCACACTGCTGACTCATATCCAGCTTCTCATCCACTGTAATCCCCAGGTCCTTTTCTGCAGAACTGCTGCTTAGCCAGTCAGTCGCCAGCCTGTAGTGGTGCATGGGATTCTTCCTTCCTAAGTGCAGAACTCTGCACTTGTCCTTGTTGAACCTCATCAGATTTCTTTTAGCCCAATCCTCCAATTTGTCTAGGTCACTCTGGACCTTATCCCTACCCTCCAGTGTATGTACCTCTCCCGCATCTTAGTGTCATCTGCAAACTTGCTGAGGGTGCAATTAATCCCATCATCCAGATCATTGATAAATATGTTGAACAAAACCAGCCCCTGGACCGACCTCTGGGGCACTCCACTTGATACCGCCTGCCAACTAGACATCAAGCCGTTGGTCGCTACCTGTTGAGCCCGACAATCTAGTCAGCTTTCTATCCACCTTACAGTCTATTCATCCAATCCATACTTTTTTAGCTTGCTGGCAAGAATACTGTGGGATACCATATCTAAAGCTTTGCTAAAGTCAAGATATATCACATCCACTGCTTTCCCCATATTCATGGAGCCAGTTATCTCATCATAGAAGGCAATCATTTTGGTCAGACATCACTTGCCCTTGGTAAATCCATGTTGACTGTTCCTGATCACCTTCCTCTCCTCCAAGTGCTTCAAAATGGATTCCTTGAGGACCTGCTCCATGATTTTGCCAGGGACTGAAGTGATGCTGACCAGTCTGTAGTTCCCCGGGTTCTCTTTCTTCCTTTTTTAAAATATGGGCACTATATTTGCCTTTTTCCAGTCATCCGGGACCTCCCACAATCGCCATGAATTTTCAAAGATAATGGCTAATGGCTCTGCAATCACATCAGCCAATTCCTTCAGCACCCTTGGATGCATTAGATCTGGACCCATGGACTTGTGCACATTCAGCTTTTCTAAATAGTCCTTAACCTGTTCTTTCACCACTGAGGTTCTGCTCACCTCCTCCCCATACTGTGTTGCCCAGTGCAGCAGTCTGGGAGCCGACCTTCCCAGCTGCAGATCTACTCCAGAGACTTGATTTGTGCCTGCAGCTTTATTCCATCACTGCTACAAGCCTGAACCAAAACTTTGCCATTACTGTATGTAAATACAGGTTTCAGAGTAGCAGCTGTGTTAGTCTGTATTTGCAAAAAGAAAAGGAGTACTTGTGGCACCTTAGACTAACAAATTTATTTGAGCATAAGCTTTCGTGAGCTACAGCTCACTTCATCAGATGCATTTGGTGGAAAATTTTTTACATACATTTTTGTATGTAATTAATTCCATTTAACCAATTCTATCTAAACATTGCCTATCCAAATTATTCCTTCTAGGTATGGAAAATACTTTTTCATACCTGGTTCAAACTTTACACAGCATTTCTGCTTATAGCATTGCTGCTCCGTCCCTGCAGCGAAGAGAACAATGGACAAAGGAAAAGTTTCTTTCCCAATTTTAAAAAGTTCTAACCTTCCCATTGGCTCTTTAGGTCAGGTGCCCACTTTTTTCTTTACCTGGGGGACTTTTTAACCCTTTACAGGTAAAGCAAGTAAAGACCAGCTACCAAGAGGGATTTTTCAGCTGGCTGGGTGTCCAACAAAGAGAGCTATCCCACTGCTTTATTTATTATGAATGCAGGGGTATTTATTTGTTTCTCGCAGTGACATAGTTCTGGATTAATAGATTCATAGATATTAAGGTCAGAAGGGCCATTATGATCATCTAGTCTGACCTCCTGCACAATGCAGGCCACAGAATCTTACCCACCCACTCCTGTGATAAGCCTCTCACCTATGTCTGAGCTATTGAAGTCCTCAAATCATGATTTAAAGACTTCAAGGTGCAGAGAATCCTCCAGCAAGTGACCCTTGCCCCAAGCTACAGAGGAAGGCAAAAAACCCCCAGCCCTCTTCCAATCTGCCCTGGAGGAAAATTCCTTCCTGACCCCAAATATGATGATCAGCTGAACCCTGAGCATATGGGCAAGATTCACCAGCCAGATACCCAGGAAAGAATTCTCTGTAATAACTCAGATCCCGCCCCATCTAACTTTTCTTCCTGCAAGTCAACGACCCTGACATTAACTTGTCAGGGTTATTAAAGGGCTATAAGTGTTGTTAAATCTGTCTTTGTCTGAGATTTCAACACATACAAAAGACTGGGGAAATAGAAGAGTGAAATTGATGAGGGGGAAATAATTAATCTTCTACCGGCCTATCTGCGACTCTTGACAACTTTGATTTTGGTTCGATATTCATTTCAACCAGCCCTAGGAAGGCTGGACTGGGCCTGCTAATGATTTATCTTGGGCTTTAATGCACTGCAAATGAGGCATGTCATCGTCTCCCTTCCACACCTTTTCCCATTAGTGCTGACCTGAAGGCCCGCCTGCTATCCTAGTCCTGGACTCCCCCCTTCCCCCAGCTCGGCCAATGCACCTCATTCTAGAGCTGGGTGGGAAATTGTTCTCTCCCACTCTGTGAGCTCTTCGAGATTTAAAAAACAAATGTTCCCATCCCAAATTGGGATAAAAGCTGAAAACTCACATTTTTCCATGACCCGATATTTTGACAATGGTTTCAGGGCAGATCAATTGAAATGTTTTGTTTTGACCATCTTTTGAAATGTTTTCGTTTGATTTCAATCTTTTAAATTTTTAACCTTTTAAAAGAACCTCAGAACAGCCATATTGGATCAGTTTTCTTAGATTCCTTTGGAAATCCCAGGAAAGATGCAAAGTTTGGACCTGAATCCAGATCTTAGCCCGAAAAAAGTTATCTCTAAGTGCTGGTCACTTACATTTCTTACAAACCAGGAAAAGAAAACACTGACAAATGAGGAAATGAACTTCCTGAGAGAGGGGGACATTCACACAAATTGACTTGAGAGGGCCACTTCTGCAGCGCCAGCTGCAAAGCTGTATTTCCATGTGATGTGAGACCATTTCAAAGTAATTGCTGGCACATCCCCTGCAAGATAAAATGCCTGAGACAGTTACAGCAGCATTCACAAAACATGTGGGGCCAGGTTCCCTGTTGCCCTGCACCGAGGATAGTTAATTAAACCGAGGTAGAATGAGCAGAGCAGATCCAAATGGTATTGGTTCACGCCCACTTTGTACAGGTGTGAGTGACATCACAAGACATGGTGGCAAATCTGGCCTCTGGTGGAGCCACTTGGCTCACCACATTGGAGTTGCAGTGATTGGGCTAAGGGATAGGGAACAGTCAGCATGGATTCACCAAGGGCAAGTCATGCCTGACTAATCTAATTGTCTTCTATGATGAGAACTGGCTCTGTGGATGAGGGGAAAGCAGTGGGCGTGTTATTCCTTGACTTTACCAAAGCTTTTGATACAGTCTCCCACAGTATTCTTGCCAGCAAGTTAAAGAAGTATGAGCTGGATGAGTGGATGATAAGGTGAATAGAAAGCTGGATAGATCGGTGGGCTCAACAGATAGTGATCAATGGCTCCATATCTAGTTGGCAGCCAGCATCAAGTGGAGTGCCCCAAGGGTCAGTCCTGGGGCTGGTTTTGTTCAATAACTTCATTAATGATCTGGAGAATGGTGTGGACTGCACCCTCAGAAAGTTTGCAGATGATACTAAACTGGGAGGAGTGTTAGATAGGATACAGAGGGACCTAGACAAATTAGAGGATTGAGCCAAAATAAATCTGATGAGGTTCAACAAGGACAAGTGCAGAGTCCTGCACTTAGGACAGAAGAATCCCATGCACTGCTACAGACTAGGGACTGATTTTCTGCAGAAATGCTGCCTAGCCAAGGACCTAGGGGTTACAGTGGATGAGAAGCTGGATATGAGTCAACAGTGTGCCCTTCTTGCCAAGAAGGCTAATGGTATTTTGGGCTGTATAAGTAGGGGCATTGTCAGCAGATCGAGGGACGTGATCATTCCCCTCTATTCGACGTTGGTGAGGCCTCATCTGGAGTACTGTGTCCACTTTTGGGCCCCACACTACAAAAAGGATGTGGAAAAATTGGAAAGCGTCCAGCAGAGGGCAACAAAAATGATTAGAGGACTGGAACACATGACTTATGGGGAGAGGCTGAGGGAACTGGGATTGTTTAGTCTGCAGAAGAGAAGAATGAGGGGGGATTTGATAGCTGCTTTCAACTACCTGAAAGGGGGTTCCAAAGAGGATGGATCTAGACTGTTCTCAGTGGTGGTAGATGACGGAACAAGGAGTAATGGTCTCAAGTTGCAGTGGGGGAGGTTTAGGTTGGACATTAGGAAAAACTTTTTCACGAGGAGGGTGGTGAAGCACTGGAATGCATTACCTAGGGAGGTGGTGGAATCACCTTCCTTTGAGGTTTTTAAGGTCAGGCTTGACAAAGCCCTGGCTGGGATGATTTATTTGGGGACTGGTCCTGCTTTGAGCAGATGGTTGGACTAGATGACCTCCTGAGGTCCCTTCCAACCCTGGTATTCAATGATATGGGTCCAGAGGGGGTTTGCCAACAGTTGGAGATCACCAAAGCACAGGTGAGGTCTGCCCATGCTGGTTGTACTGGGAAGGGAGAGGGAACTTGCATTGCTTGTTCCAGGCTTAGAGGTGAAGTCAGTAAAGAGGGCATGTTTGAGGTGGGATGACACCTTGGACCAAATATTAGCTGTGTGGTTCTTGGGGCTTCAGGGTGGGTTACAGCAGGGATGAATTTGTCCCCTTTGGTTTTCTTTGGCTGACATTTAGCGATCCATTTCTCCCTCAGCCTACGGTATTGTGCTTGGGTGAGTCGCAGGCGTGGTTGCCTGTGACTTAGAATCATAGAATCATAGAATATCAGGGTTGGAAGGGACCCCAGAAGGTCATCTAGTCCAACCCCCTGCTCAAAGCAGGACCAAGTCCCAGTTAAATCATCCCAGCTAGGGCTTTGTCAAGCCTGACCTTAAAAACCTCTAAGGAAGGAGATTCTACCACCTCCCTAGGTAACGCATTCCAGTGTTTCACCACCCTCTTAGTGAAAAAGTTTTTCCTAATATCCAATCTAAACCTCCCCCATTGCAACTTGAGACCATTACTCCTCGTTCTGTCATCTGCTACCATTGAGAACAGTCTAGAGCCATCCTCTTTGAAACCCCCTTTCAGGTAGTTGAAAGCAGCTATCAAATCCCCCCTCATTCTTCTCTTCTCCAGACTAAACAATCCCAGCTCCCTCAGCCTCTCCTCATAAGTCATGTGCTCTAGACCCCTAATCATTTTCGTTGCCCTTCGTTGTACTCTTTCCAATTTATCCACATCCTTCCTGTAGTGTGGGGCCCAAAACTGGACACAGTACTCCAGATGAGGCCTCACCAGTGTCGAATAGAGGGGAACGATCACGTCCCTCGATCTGCTCGCTATGCCCCTACTTATACAACCCAAAATGCCATTGGCCTTCTTGGCAACAAGGGCACACTGCTGACTCATATCCAGCTTCTCGTCCACTGTCACCCCTAGGTCCTTTTCCGCAGAACTGCTGCCGAGCCATTCGGTCCCTAGTCTGTAGCGGTGCATTGGATTCTTCCATCCTAAGTGCAGGACCCTGCATTTATCCTTATTGAACCTCATTAGATTTCTTTTGGCCCAATCCTCCAATTTGTCTAGGTCCTTCTGTATCCTATCCCTCCCCTCCAGCGTATCTACCACTCCTCCCAGTTTAGTATCATCCGCAAATTTGCTGAGAGTGCAATCCACACCATCCTCCAGATCATTTATGAAGATATTGAACAAAACGGGCCCCAGGACCGACCCCTGGGGCACTCCACTTGACACCGGCTGCCAACTAGACATGGAGCCATTGATCACTACCCATTGAGCCCGACAATCTAGCCAGCTTTCTACCCACCTTATAGTGCATTCATCCAGCCCATACTTCCTTAACTTGCTGACAAGAATGCTGTGGGAGACCGTGTCAAAAGCTTTGCTAAAGTCAAGAAACAATACATCCACTGCTTTCCCTTCATCCACAGAACCAGTAATCTCATCATAAAAGGCGATTAGATTAGTCAGGCATGACCTTCCCTTGGTGAATCCATGCTGACTGTTCCTGATCACTTTCCTCTCCTCTAAGTGCTTCAGGATTGATTCTTTGAGGACCTGCTCCATGATTTTTCCAGGGACTGAGGTGAGGCTGACCGGCCTGTAGTTCCCAGGATCCTCCTTCTTCCCTTTTTTAAAGATGGGCACTACATTAGCCTTTTTCCAGTCATCCGGGACTTCCCCCGTTCGCCACGAGTTTTCAAAGATAATGGCTAAGGGCTCTGCAATCACAGCCGCCAATTCCTTCAGCACTCTCGGATGCAATTCGTCCGGCCCCATGGACTTGTGCACGTCCAGCTTTTCTAAATAGTCCCTAACCACCTCTATCTCTACAGAGGGCTGGCCATCTCTTCCCCATTTTGTGTTGCCCAGCACAGCAGTCTGGGAGCTGACCTTGTTAGTGAAAACAGAGGCAAAAAAAGCATTGAGTACATTAGCTTTTTCCACATCCTCTGTCACTAGCTTGCCTCCCTCATTCAGTAAGGGGCCCACACTTTCCTTGGCTTTCTTCTTGTTGCCAACATACCTGAAGAAACCCTTCTTGTTACTCTTGACATCTCTTGCTAGCTGCAGCTCCAGGTGCGATTTGGCCCTCCTGATATCTTTCCTACATGCCCGAGCAATATTTTTATACTCTTCCTTGGTCATATGTCCAAGCTTCCACTTCTTGTAAGCTTCTTTTTTATGTTTAAGATCCGCTAGGATTTCACCATTAAGCCAAGCTGGTCGCCTGCCATAAGCCAAGCTGGTCGCCTGCCACTGACTTGATGTACAGTCAGTAGCCATTTACTTCTATTCAGGACAGTCTCTGATACCAGTCACCTAAGAGAGGCATTGCTGAATAACCATACCCAGCTCTCAGCTAGCGCGATCATCTGTAGAGTGCTTTGCAAAGGAGGACAGTAGCATTATTCCCACGACCACTAGCTCAGGGTGAGCGCGAAGAGCAGCCTTAGCCCTACATGGTCAGAATACTGAGTGTGAGCTCTTTGGGGCAGTGGTCATGTTTCTGTGCTGCATTTGTACAGTGTATGTGTAGCACAATGGGCTCCTGGGCTGTGTCTGCGACCTAGAAGCTGCCGTGCTATAACCAGTGACACTCCCTTCTCTATCCTGTGAACTTTACAGAGCGCTGTAGTGAATCTGGGGCCCAAGTGCCAGCCTCTCCGAGCCCACAGGAGAGACTCTGGGCATGATGCAGATGGGTGAGCTTCCTCCATCCCACTTGCACCCCACCCTGCCCTGCAGAGACCACCAGAAGTGCTGGGTTTGTCCAATTTTTGGAGGGGCCCGGGGATGTGTGTGAAGCAAAGAAATTCTTTTCCCCAAGTATCAGGCAGGCACAGACAATACTGAAGGGGAATTATTTACAGTACCAGAAAGACTGACAAACAGTTTCAAAGGTGTGGGGTTACAGTGACCAATTATATACCTTTCTTTTATCACTTCAATTGCATTTATCTTGTTCTTACAGAGACAAACATTGTTTCAGAGACAGAGAACACACTTAACATGACAGGAACAGAACATACACATCAAACTGTTTTGATTACATCAATTATTCATGACTACCTTAGGGCAAAGGGGTGGGGTGGGGTTGAGTGTTTACAGATATCCAGAGTGTTTATAGGTTTCAGAGTAGCAGCCGTGTTAGTCTGTATTCGCAAAAAGAAAAGGAGTACTTGTGGCACCTTAGAGACTAACAAATTTATTTGAGCATAAGCTTTCGTGAGCTACAGCTCACTTCATGAAGAGAGCTGTAGCTCACGAAAGCTTATGCTCAAATAAATTTGTTAGTCTCTAAGGTGCCACAAGTACTCCTTTTCTTTTTTCAGAGTGTTTATAGATATTCCTGTGAAGGGAGGGTTTGTTCTGCTCTAAGAGCCGAGTTACTGGACGGACATTTGACTGGGCTTTCAGTGTTCCTGCTTGTTAGTTATGTGTGTTTTTGTTTCAGCTGCTAACTGAATTTTTTAACTCTTGCCTAACGGTTCCCTCCTGTTTGACAAATCGAACTCCTAGATGAGATGTAGTCAATACTTAAATGCTTTGATATGCATAATTGGTCTTAGGATTTCCTAGGGGAGGTGGGAGAGGGGATTTTGGGGAAGGGGGCAGAGATAGGAAGTGTAGTGAGATTTTTAAGTATATGTCTGAAATATCCACACATGACACTAGAGGTTAGTAACACAAAAACAGAATTTCAGAGTAGCAGCCGTGTTAGTCTGTATTCGCAAAAAGAAAAGGAGTACTTGTGGCACCTTAGAGACTAACAAATTTATTAGCGCATAAGCTTTCGTGAGCTACAGCTCACTTCATCGGATGCATGCCACCAAATGCATCCGATGAAGTGAGCTGTAGCTCACGAAAGCTTATGCTCTAATAAATTTGTTAGTCTCTAAGGTGCCACAAGTACTCCTTTTCTTTTTACAAAAACAGAAGCAGCAGCAGCAGTACAATAGTCTACCAGGAGAGGGGGTTGTAGGCTGCGTTACGAACAAGATTTTCCAGGCAGGTGATGGTTTGATTGGAGAGTTGAACTTTGATGCGGTCTTTAGTGGTGCTGTCATGAACAGTGATAGACACAGAAGGAGCAGCCAGGACCACTCTGTGTAGTAGCTCCTTGGCCAGTTGAACTGGTGTGTTGTCCAGGTATAGGTTGTTATACCACCGAGGAGGCATTGTCATTCCAGTGAACACACGGCCGGAGAGGTGCACATCAACTAGGGTAAATAAGTTAGTAATTTACAGGCACATGGAAGCATTTGCCTGGCACTGTAGTGGTCCATACATGTAGTTGGATGCAGCGGTGATAAAACACCACTGAGTGGTGGATACTTGCACAGCAGCTTCAGCATCTATAAGAGGAAGGCTATCCACAAGGATAGAAGTGGACAGAGTTAAAGGATGGAGGGTAGAACAGGAACACACAATGTAGCTATCCATCTCTGTGCAGCAGTCTGATGTTGTCATTAGTGTGGTATTATGGGAGGATGGTGCCAGATATCCAGACAGTCCTACTCTGTACACTGTATTGTTAGTTACATATCGATAGACTTGAAACGGAAAGAAGAAGGAAACACATGGGCAGGAATAACAGAGGGATATGCAAGGAGGAAATTAAAGGAGAAGGATGAGTCTGGAGGAAGTAAAGAGGCCACTATCAATTGAGTAAAAAGAAAAGGAGTACTTGTGGCACCTTAGAGACTAACAAATTTATTAGAGCATAAGCTTTCGTGAGCTACAGCTCACTTCATCGGATGCATTTCAATTGAGTGGAAACCTTTGCAGTGCAGAAAAGGGTAGGGGAAGAAAGGGTATGGGAAGGGGGGAAACCTAGGCATACATCTAGCATGTCATCTTTTGCAATATTAAATAGATCACAAGTTAATATATCACAAGCATGGCCTTAGCTTGTGACTTGGCCAGGTTGACTATAGCGTCTGAGGTCTCTTCAATGATTTGGTAAAAATCCTCTATTGCTACATCAATTGCAGTCAGAGCATAGGATAAACTTGTGTTAGTATGTCTAAGGGCTTGGGTGGTTTGGCATTTGACCCAAGAATTGTATGACCTTTCAGAGTTTAGGTTAAGCATATTTAGTATAGAACTGGTGCTTCCAAAGAATCCTCCTATACCACTTAAGATGCCACGTTTTTGTCTTTTGGCTGTGCGGGCCTGAATAACATACTGGTGCATTAGAAACTGTAGCTGGTCCTGCAGCCATTGCATGGAGCTGGGATGGTCTGAGCATACATTTCACAATGGTGCCAAAAAATTGGACAAATCATATTTAACCTGAAAGGTTTAACCATAAAGGTATCATGCAAAAGTGTTTTGTTGGGGCCTACTTGAATAATGCCGTCCAGTGGGGTAGGGTACAGTGCCGGACAGATAGCAGGCAGGGAGTATCCACAACTGGTCAGGTTATAACATCGTATATCAGTACAATATAAACATTTAACTGAGTATACACAGTGTTCCTGATAATAATGTCCCTCCATCCCAGGTTCCCACAGCAGAGAGGAACATCCATCCATCCTGCATCTACAAACACTGTTGGGTTAATGAAAACTGCCCAATTCTCCCACATACGTTCACACCTATACTCTCCCAATCCATTAGCGGCCTCATAAATGTTATGAATCTCAGCTGATCCATCTGAGGCCCTGGAAATAGAATAGTTCGTTTGTTCTAAGGGGGTATCCTTAAATTGACCTGTCCTTTGGTCCTTTTCCCAACCATCTGTGATCTTGCATCCCGAAACTGGGGGTCCTATATGTGTGTGTGCCCACATCCCCTGAAGCTAAATACCCAGTTACTGTCCAGATCTGGTAAGATGTAGGGAGGGAACCAAAGATTGCTCCCGGGCTGTGGTAGTCAGATTGGGACCTTGGAGCCTGGATGTTTTTGGAGGTGAACTGTAACCATGATAGGTCCCAGGTAATTTGGTCTGGGAGTAAGCCAAGTGTCTGGTTTCTTTACGCATTCATCGCTGCCTCCTGTAGGGAGTTGCACATACTGGCCAGCTTGAAGCAAGTGTATCATGTGACATTTACCAAAGGCGGGTCCCAGGAGGCTGCATCAGGTATATTTACCAAGAGGATTAATGTGAGGAGCCACATTTGTTACCTAGGAAGAAACAAAATGAATTTATTTATACATTTTAATTCTAGTTTTATGAACCCAAGTTGGGATTCCCTGCACCTTCACGGAGGTGTCTGTATGGGCCAATACCATGCATGGGCTGGAGTACTTTGGCTGAAGTACCCCAGAGTTGTATGTTCTTACCATAACCTATATTGGGGGGCTTATTCCTTCACCCACTTACTTCCCTGGTCCTTCTCGCATGAACAGAGAGCAACAATACCCGAAGTCGAAAAGTGCAAACAATTCAATGTTTATTGGGGTGAACTTCCAGCAAGCATGATTCCAGTTTCCTTCCTTAGTGTCCCCCTTCCCAGCTCTGACACCACAGAGCCTTACCTGTGTCCCTGTTCCCATTCTCCCCCCCTTAGCAAAACATGATTCCAATTCCTCACTCCCATTCCCATTCCCCCGCCCCTTACTTCCTGATTGACTGCAGACTATATAGTAAAACTTGAGTTCTGCTTAGCTATACCTTAACCAATCATTTTACTGAAATGTAACTAACCAATCCTAACACATTGTAATATGATGATTTAACCAATTATGTCCCACCACCTTAATTAGCTTACACCCAGCAAAATTAATTATGCAGCAGACAGGAACAATCACAGAACCAGACAGAGATTATCCAGACAAACAACAGGGAAATGGGGACTACAGTGATAGAACAAACACAAAAATGAGGATTTCACATCCCAGCTATTGATAAGTGTGTTCTTGCCAGACAGGATGCTATCAAACAAAGTTTCCTTTTACATCTTCTAGGCACTTCCCTTTCTCTGGAGGCAATAGGCACTATCAGGACAGGATTGTATTCCTAACAGCCCAATAGCACCTTATTTCAATGTGACTAGTTTGGAATGTGAGGATGTGACCGGTCGCTTCCCAGTTTATGGCTGCCTCTGCTGCTTAGCCAAAGACCTTAGCCTAAGAACAGGGCCTCAGACTGTCACAGTAAGAGAAGGACCTTACACTAGCAGACAGTGATTTTGATTCTTTCTTTTATACCTCTAGAACTAGCCAAGTGATAAGAATACACCTAAATTCTTAGAGTATAGGCCTTTACAGACAGGCCTGAATATCTATATCCTAACAACCTGATTTCCCTCCTGTACGTTCGTCCAGGAGGGGGTCTCTGGGCTTCTTGTAAGTCTTGGACAGTTAGTCTTAGGAGGTGCAAGACTTCATTTAGGCATTTGATATATTCCTGTGCAGAGTCAGAGATCGGGGGAGGGGAACCGGGACTACACATCCTTCCCACAATGACATAGTCATTCCAGTAATGAGTTTGAAGGGTGAAACTTCTGTACTAACGTTAGGGGTTGCCCTCATGAAAAGGGCAGCAAGTAGTTGTGCTACCCAGTTGGTTCCTTAACAATAGTACCCTCAGAAAGAGGGCACTGATGAGGTTCCCCTGTAGTTGGCATCAAAGTAGCAGGATTAATAAGATTAAAGTGTGCAATTATAATATGTGGGTTTAAGAGGGTGCACTTCCACAAGGAACAAGTATGCCTTGTTGAAGTAGAGTGAGTAATGTCACCTACCATGTCCATGGCCTCCGGTTTGAGAGGGTATTGCTTGGTAGGTGGAGGGAGTTGACTGGTAACCTGGATGGTTGGGGAGAGATGAGCAGGCACCAAACTGCAAGACAGCTTGTTCTCTGCCCAAACAGAGGGAAACCTGGAACATAATTTTTGAAAAGGGTTAGAGTTGTCCCAAGTGAGAGCCATGGATTTGACAGCTGCAACAGAAGAGAGAAATCTATCATTATGGAGAGGAATGGTATGAGTATGCATAAGTTTATCAGTAAAGGTAACTGTACTCTGAGCAAGATTAAGAGTCGCTGCAAGATTGCAGACAGCGTCCATGCCCAAAATAGCTCCCTCTGCATTTGGAGCTACATAAAAGATTGAGTCCAGAAGAATAGATTAGATTCTAAAAGAACAGGGTTGTTTTTATAAGTTGAGTTGTGCACCTCCTACCCCTGAAATAGTAATATACTGTTTAGTAGTGGGGAGCGGGAGGTCAGTAATGGAAACACATGTTCCCGTGTCCACGAGAATTGTGCTGGCCCCTTATCCATGCTTGTAAGTGCATAAATCCCCATGCATATTCGAGGGATTTATATCTGCATCAGCAGTACTGACAAGCAAGGGGGGGGGGGCCGCTGGATCCTAGCGGGTCATGGAATTTTAAAGCCTGGCCATTTCCTATTTGCTTAGGTGTGAGTAAGCGTTGGCAGCTGGTTGAGATACCGGTTGGGGCCGGTTGCCCAGAGCTACTCGGCTTGGGCATCCAGCTGCCCAATGTCCAGTCTCCCCACATACAAAACACTGTAAAGTGGGGGGGGGGGGGCTGTGGGGACGGGACCAGGACCAGATTGAAAGGGCAGTGAGATACTGCGGGGATTCAACTGGCCATGATTCTGTCCCTGACTAGTCTTTTGGGCCTTGTGCCTGCAGTTATTTTGGGTATGACAATTATAACAGGTTACATTACTTTTTGCTGTTACCACAGAAATACAAGTAGCCTGACCCTTTATATCTTTAGCTTGTCTGACTTTGCATTCAGAGGCCCACGTACAGATGGATTCATAATCGGAGCCTGGATTCACTCCCAAGTTAAGGGCTATTTGCAGGTGGGAGTTAAAACCTTCCTTTAACATTTTTTAGAAACACCTGATTAGTTTACTTTGGATCGGCTATGCCTGCATTACTTGAATACATTTCCCATTTTTTCTCACAGTATTGTGCAGCAGGTTTGTCCTTGCCCTGAATGCATCCCACTAGTAGTCCCCCATTACCGGTTCCGTTCCCCATGGCGTTTTTGACGGCTTCCTTAAAATCAGTGCAGGCATGAGTCAAATCACTTTGATTCAAATTTGATGGAGGCCTAAGTGCTGTTCCAGTGATCTTCTGAGGGTATCTTGACCCATGAAAGGTCGAGGCATTTAGCCTTAGTTAGGATATGAAGATCCCTAGGATGTGATGTATAGGTGGTAATCATCTGACTTATTTTTTTTCCAGAATACCAAATTTGAGTCTGTTATCTGCTGGCCCTGATCACCACGTGGTTACTTGGAGAGGGGTCAGGGGAGTGCTGGCACTTAAGTCTGGGTTAGGAGGAGTGGGAGGAAGCCAATTATCCCAATTTTCCCCCGTGTGTGTCAGGTTCCAATCTTGGATTTGTTTTTCAAGGTGTTTCCAATTAATTTAGTTTTAGTCTTTATCAGTATCGCTGCTTGAATCAGGATCAGCAAAATTACCCTTCTGTTGTATGCTAGCAGCAATACGGCGTGCAGAGGAGCTTCTTTCTTTTATTTTTGCTTTCAGAGTATTTTCTGCTTGAAGCTTACTTAATATGTGGTTTAGATCTGTCTTTTGGTTCAGCTCTGATGTAAGAGTTTTGGAGTGTTACCAATTTCTGTAACTTCCTTTCATATTCACAGTACAGTATTATGATTCCTTTCTCTAACTTTCCTTTTGTCTGACCAGACCACCACAACATGCTATCTTTCACACTCATACCCTCATTCCATCCATCTTTTGCCATCGCTTTTGAACCTTTTCATGTTTTCCTTTTATAAAATCTGAGTCTCCCTCCCATAGAGGGCATCATTGATGTTCCCCGAGGCCAGTCAATGAGTCTCCTTCCTGTAGAGGATATAATTGGTGCACCCTGGGGCATGCCAGCGAGTCCCCTTCCATAGACATTTATCATTGATGCATACTGGGGCAACTCATACAACATTGTATCCCAGCTTCCCGAGTCTCCCCTGAAGCATCGCTTAAGTGGGTTTGACTGAGCACATCCTTGTACTCAGTCTACTGCAGCACACACTCTGGTGCTCAGTACCTGGCGATGCAGCCTTCACCTCCAGTGATCCCTGCACCCCAGAAAGCTTGGCCATAAACACCATCCCATTCAGTCCACTTGCCTATGCATCCTATATGTGGTTCATATTAAGAA
Source organism: Dermochelys coriacea (assembly GCF_009764565.3). Lineage (NCBI taxonomy): Eukaryota > Metazoa > Chordata > Testudines > Dermochelyidae > Dermochelys > Dermochelys coriacea. The sequence goes on from NC_050077.1 coordinate 40,136,105, forward strand.
GGGGTGTGAAGAGGTGTCTCGGGGAGTCCCAAACGAAGGTGTGCGCTAGAGGTAGTAAGTAAAAGGGTACTCACTTCTATTCCTGGTTGTGAGAAACTCTCTGAGGATTCCCGATCACACCCTGCTCATTGCGCCAAACTGTGAAACAAAGAGATTCTTTACCCCAAGAATCAGGAAGGCATAGACAATACTGAAGGGGGGTTATTTATGATACCAGGAAGACTGACAAACAGCTTCAAAGGCATAGGATTACAGCAGGGGTGGGCAAACTTTTTGGCCCGAGGGCCACATTGGGGTGCAAAACTGTATGGAGGGCCAGGTAGGGAAGGCTGTGCCCCCCCCAAACAGCCTGGCCCCCGCCCCCTACCCGCCCCCTCCGACTTCCCGCCCCCCTCAGAATCCCCCACCCATCCAATTCCTGCCCACTCATTGTCCCCCCACCGCCCCCTCCCAGGACCCCCATCCCCTGGGACTCCACCCCCTATCTAACCTCCTGCCACTCCCCGTCCCCTGACTGCCTCCCCGACCAGAACCTCAGCCCTATCTAACCGCCCCCCCCGGAACCTCACCCCCTACTTCCTGACTGCCCCCCCAGAACACCCTGCCCCTCATCCAACCCCCCGGCCCCCTTACCATGCCGCTCAGAGCAGCATGTTTGGGAGCCATGCTGGAGCCAGAGCGCTGCCCGTCCGGTGGCATCGCTACGGGGGAGGAGGGACAGCAGGGAAGGGGCCGGGGGCTAGTATCCCAGGCCAGGAGCCGGGCAGGATGGGTCTGCAGGCCAGAGTTTGCCCACCTCTGGGTTACAGTGACCAATTATATACCTTTCTTTTATCACTTAATTTGCATTAATCTTTTTCTTACAGAGACAAACGTTGTTTCAGAGACAGAGAATGCACTTAACATGACAGTGACAGGAACAGAACATATGCATCAAACTGTTTTTTGATTACATCAATTATTCATGACTACCTTAAGGCAAAGGGGTGGGGTGGGAGTGAGTGTTTACAGATATCCAGAGGGCTGTGAAGGGAGGGTTTGTTCTGTTCTAAGAGCCAAGTTACTGGGCAGATATTTGACCATATACCTTTATCAAGTGTTTACAGTTGTCAGTGTCCTTTGGCTTCCGGTGTTCCTGCTTGTTTGTTACGTGGGTTTTTGTTTCAGCTGCTAACTGAATTTTAACTCTTGCTTAACAGGGGCCTGGGGGATGCCTCCAGCATGTGGCATAAGGGTCAGAGACCCTGATATCCGCCAGGGAGGAGAAAAATACCTCCATCATACCAGGGACAGGTTCCCATATGCTGGGCATTGATTTAGGGAGACACAATCCCTGCCCCGAAGAGATTACAGGCCAAGAAGGCAGAGTCTTACAGGGAGGCAATCAAATAGATACAACGTGCTGGTGTGAATCAGCATAGCTCTGACAACTTTTCTCTACAGCCCAGCCATCTGCTGTACCTTTTGGTCCAATTGTTCTGCTGGCTGCTGGGCTCCTCCCCCTGAGCTCAGGTCCTGATCAAGGAGGGAGGGTCATAGGCGAACCAGAACGCTATATTCCATAATCAGCAGGAAATTTACCATGTCCAGATGCGCCTCCTGGATGTTGCCAGTAAGTATGGGAACCGGGTGCTGCTCTCGAGTCCTGAGCTGAGTTAAACCTGCTGCCTGTTAATCTCATTGGGTGACCCCAGGTTCTTATGTTATGTGAAAGAGTAAATAACATTTCCTTATTCATTTTCTCCACACTATTCATGATTTAATAGCCCTCGATCATATCCCCCCTTAGTCGTCTCTTTTCTAAGGCAACCACTCCCAGTCTTTTTAATCTCTCCTCATACGGAAGCTGTTCCATACCTCTTAAGCTTGTTTTGAGATGGGTGACCAGATTTTCATGCAGTATTCCAAGTAAGATGGATTTATGTAGTGGCATTATGATATTTTCTGTCTTATCTATCCCTTTCCTAATGGTTCCTAACATTCTGTTAGCTTTTTTGACTGCTGCTGCACGTTGAGCAAATGTTTTCCCCAAGATCTGAGGAATGACCCCAAGATCTTTCTTGAGTGGTAACTGCTAATCTAGTTCCCCATATTTTGTATGTACAGTTGGGACAATGTTTTCCAATGTACAATACTTTGCTTTAATCAACTTTGAATTTCATCTGCCATTTTGTTGCCCAGTCACCCAGCTTTGTGAGATCCCTTTGTAACTTCACAGTCCGCTTTGGATTTAACTGTCTTGAGTAATTTTGTATTGTCTGAAAACTTTGCCACTTCACTGCTTACCCTTTTTCCAGATCATTTATAAATATTTTGAACAGCATTAGCCCTAGTACAGATCCTTGGGGGAACCCCCACTATGTACCTCTCTCCTGAAACTGACCATTTAGTCCTACCCTTTGTTGTCTCATTTAACCAGTTGCTGATCCATGAGAGGACTTTCCCTCTTATCCCATGACTGTTTACTTTGCTTAAGAGCCTTAAGTCTGGGACTTTGTCCAAGGCTTTCAGAAAGTACAAGTTCACTATATCAGCTAGATTACCTTTGTCCACATGCTTGTTGGCACACTCAAGGAATTCTAATAATGGTGAGGTATGATTTCCCTTTACATTCCAGGTTGACATAGGTGTTCATGTATGTGAAGGGTAACAACAAGGGTTTCTACAGGTATGTTAGCAACAAGAAGAAGCTCAGGGAAAGTGTGAAAGCCTTACTGAATGGGGGCGGTGACATAGTGACAGATGTGGAAAAAGCTGAAGTACTCGATGCTTTTTTTTGCCTTGGCCTTCACAGATAAGGTCAGCTCCCAGACTGCTGCACTGGGCAACACAGTATGGGGAGGAGGTGAGCAGCTCTCAGTGGTGAAAGAACAGGTTAAGGACTACTTAGAAAAGCTGGATGTGCACAAGTCCATGGGTCCAGATCCAATGCATCCAAAGGTGCTGAGGGAGTTGGCTGATGTAATTGCAGAGCCATTTGCCATTACCTCTGAAAATTCATGATGATCAGGGAGGTTCCAGACGATTGGAAAAACGCAAATATAGTGCCCGTATTTAAAAAAGGGAAGAAAGAGAACCTGGGGAACTACAGACTGGTCAGCCGCACCTTAGTCCCTGGCAAAATCATGGAACAGGTCCTCAAGGAATCCATTTTGAAGCACTTGGAGGAGAGGAAGGTGATCAGGAACAGTCAACATGGATTCACCAAGAACAAGTCATGCCTGACCAACCTGATTGCCTTCTATGATGAGATAACTGGCTCCATGGATATGGGGAAAGCAGTGGATGTGATATATCTTGACTTTAGCAAAGCTTTTGATACGGTCTCCCACAATATTCTTGCCAGCAAGCTAAAAAAGTATGGATTGGATGAATGGACTGTAAGGTGGATAGAAAGTTGGCTAGATTGTCGGGCTCAACAGGTAGTGACCAATGGCTCGATGTCTAGTTGGCAGGTGGTATCAAGTGGAGTGCCCCAGGGGTATGTCTTGAGGCCGGTTTCATTCAACATCTTTATAAATGATCTGGGTGATGGGATTAATTGCACCCTCAGCAAGTTTGCAGATGACACTAAGATGGGGGGAGAGGTAGATATACTGGAGGGTAGGGATAGGGTCCAGAGTGACCTAGACAAATTGGAGGATTGGGCTAAAAGAAATCTGATGAGGTTCAACAAGGACAAGTGCAGAGTCCTGCACTTAGGAAGGAAGAATCCCATGCACCACTACAGGCTGGGGACCGACTGGCTAAGCAGCAGTTCTGCAGAAAAGGACCTGGGGATTACAGGGGATGAGAAGCTGGATATGAGTCAGCAGTGTTCCCTCGTTGCCAAGAAGGCCAATGGCATATTGGACTGTATTAGTAGGAGTATTGCCAGCAAATTGAGGGAAGTGATTATTCCCCTCTATTCGGCACTGGTGAGGCCATACCTGGAGTATTGTGTCCAGTTTTGGTCCTCCCACTACACAAGGGACGTGGACAAATTGGAGAGAGCACATGACTTACGAGGAGAGGCTGAGGGAACTGGGGTCATTTAGTCTGCAGAAGAGAAGAATGAGGGGGGATTTGATAGCAGCCGTCATCTACCTGAAGGGGGGTTCCAAAGAGGATGGAGCTGGCTGTTCTCAGTGGTGGCAGATGACAGAACAAGAAGCTATGGTCTCAAGTTGTAGTGGGGGAGGTGTAGGTTGGATATTAGGAAACACTATTTCACTAGGAGGGTGGTGAAGCACTGGAATGGGTTACCTAGGGAGGTGGTGGAATCTCCATCCTTAGAGGTTTTTAAGACCTGGCTTGACAAAGCCCTAGCTGAGATGATTTAGTTGGGGTTGGTTCCGCTTTGAGCAGAGGATTGGAGTAGATGACCTTCTGAGGTCTCTTCCAACCCTAATATTTTATGATTCTATGTGTTTGATAATTCTCTGCTTTACTATTGTTTCAGTTTGCCTGGTACTGAAGTTTAGGCTTACAAGCCTGTAATTGCTAGGATCGCCTCTGGACCCGTTTAAAAAAAAATCAGTGTTGCATTAGCAATCCTCCAGTAATCGGGTACAGAGTCTGATTTAAGCATTAGGTTACACACCAGTTAGAAGTTCTACAATATCATATCTGAGTTCCTTCAGAACTGTTGAGTGAATATCATCTGATCCCAGAGATTTATTTCTGGTAAATTAAAAAATTTGTTCCAAAGACACCTCTATTGATATCCAAATCTGGGACAGTTCCTCAGACTGGTAATCTAAAAAGAATGTTTCATGTGTGGGAGGTCACATCCTTTGCACTGAAGTCTGATGCAAAGAATTCATTTAGCTTCTCCGCAAGGGGCTTGACTTCCTTGAGTGCTCCTGTAGCCCCTCAATCATCCCTTCTCCCCGCTGATTGTTTGATTCGCTTTCCCGGTGTCCTGCATCACTAGATGTTTCACCATCCCTGGAGGGGAGCGATCACTATAGACTTGGTTAGAGTCATAGTGAGAAACTACCAGGCACAGGGCTAAATGGTGACTGGCTGAACCAAGGGGGCAGATATGCCTTTGTACCTGTTCAACTGGGAGGGGGTGGGCGCATGCTGCTGCAAGCAGCCCTGAAGGGGTCAGGAATGGGGATAATGCTCCTGACCTCCTCTGTAAAGAGCTTTGAGATCTATTGATGAAAAGCATCACATAGGAGCTAGGTATTCTAATGCCATTGACTTCAATGGGGCACAGGTCCCAACTTGCCCATGCCTCAATTACACGAAGAGAAGCACAAGTCATCATCATGGGGTGGAATGCTCTGTCTTAGGCTGTGCAGGAGGTCAGATGAGATGATCTAATGGTCTCTGCAGGCCTTAATCCTATGGGTGATATTCTGGACCCATTGAAGTCAATGGCATTAGAATACCTTGCTCCTATGTGATGCTTTTCATCAATAGATCTCAAAGCTCTTTACAGAGGAGGTCAGGAGCATTATCGCTGTTTTACAGATGGGGAAACTGAGGCACAGAAAGGGGAAAGAGAAAGTTATTCACCTTGCAGTAACTGAGGTTCTTCGAGATGTGTGTCCCTGTGGGTGCTCCATTCTAGGTGGTGGTACATCCCGGCGCCATTGATTGGAGATCTTTGGTAGCAGTGCCTGGTTGGGATGCACATGCTCAGTTGGTATGTCCTGTCTCATTGGAATCTTCCTGAGCGCTTGTGTCCTGCACCCTCCTCAGTTCCTTCTCTACAGTGGAGAAATCATACTAGTACTCCAAAGTAGAGGGGAGGAGGGCAGGAGTGGAGCACCCACAGGGACACACATCTCGAAGAACCTCAGTTACTGCAAGGTGAGTAACTTTCTCTTCTTCTTCGAGTGCTGTTCCTGTGCGTTCTCCACTTTAGGTGAATGTGAAGCAGTACCCACTATGGTTGGTGGGATTTTGGAGTTGTGTGAGGGACAACGGTAGACAGTACCGTATGGCCGACTATGATGTCTGCCGTGGTATCCCATGTGATAGCATAATGTTTGGCAAATGTGTGGTCAGATGTCCACATGGCCACCTTGCATATGTCTGTAACAGGTACGTTGTGGAAGAAGACAATGGATGTTGATATTGATCTAGTAGAATGAGTCCTAACATCCTCCTCTGGTGGTTGAACATTCTGGGTCTGATAGCAGGATCTGATGCAGACCGAGATCCACTTGGATCGTCTTTGCTTAGAGATAGCATCACCCTTTGATCTCTTGATTGTAGAAACAAATAGCCTAGGGGATTCACGAAATGTTTTCATTCTGTCAAGATAGAATGCAAGAGCATGTCGGACGTCAAGGGTATGTAATGCAGCTTTCTGTGGAGTCATGTGAGGCTTGGGATGGAATACAGGTAAGTGTATTGACTGGTTAAGGTGGAAGGTAGACACCACCTTGGGGAGGAATTTGGAGCAGGTTCGTCTATTAAGCTTGTGTTTAGAGAAAATGGTGTTGGGAGCGTAGGCCATCAGGGCGCTTATTTCACCAACCCTTCTTGTTGACGTTATGGCAACCAAGAAAGCCACTTTCATGGACATGTGGAGCAGGGATGAGGTGGCCAGGGACTCTAAAGGGGGTCGCATAAGAGTGTGGAGAACTAGGTTGAGACTCCAGGAGGCTACTAGTGAATGAATCTCGGGGTAGAGATTTTGCAGGCCCGTGAGGAAGCATTTCATGGTGGGGTGGGGGAAAGTGAATAGCCATCCAGAGTGTCATGGAAGGTGGTAAGGGCCGCGAGGCGTACTGTGATAGAACTGAGAGAACCTGTCCTGTTTTAGTTTGACAAGATAGTCTAAGATGTCAGGGAAGGTTTCAGTCTGGAGTATTAGGCATCTGTGGAAGCACCAGATGGAGAAGCGTTTCCACTTTTGCAGGGAAGTCTTAGGAGTGGAGTCCCTTCTACTGTGCAGGAGGATGTGTTGGACCTGTTCTGAGCAGGCTAATTCGTGGAATTGAAACCATGAAGGAACCAAGCCATCAGATGGAGTCTCCAGAGCTGCGGATGAAGGAGCCAACAGCAGTTCTGGGAGAGAAGATCTGGTCTGCCGCGGACAGCCGGGGAGGACGGATGCACCTGCATAGCAGGTAAGGATTCCATGTCTGCTTGGGCCAAGCTGGGGCAATAAGTATGACTCGGGCCTTGTTCTCTGTGATGTTGCGTAGAACCCTGTATAAGAGTGGAATCGGTGGAAAAGCGTACATGAGGGAGTTGTTCCAAGGAATGAGGAATGCATCCCCTAGAGATGCGTTTCTGAGTCCCACTTTGGAGCAAAATAAATGGCATTTGCAGTTTTGAGGAGTGGCAAACAGGTCTATCAATGGAGTGCCCTAGTGGGAGGAGAGCTGTCGGAGTATTCTTGTTCCTCAGAGAAGTGTCTGCTGAGTGTGTCAGCAGTAGTGTTGTAACATGAGGGTAGGTAGGAAGCGATGACTTTTATGTGGTGTTGTATGCACCAATTCCATGGCTGCTGTGCATAGGGAGTGAGATTGTGCTCCTCCCTGCCTGATGGCTCTGAGATCTAGGAGATTGATGTCCAGACACATCTCTGATAGGGACCAGCGGCCCTGTGCCTTGTGGTCACCTAAGTGCACTCCGCAATCTATCTGGGAAGCATCCACGGTCAGCATGAGTACTGGGGAGTGTGGATGGAAGGGAACACCTGTGCATAGGTTCTCTGGTTTTGTCCACCAGTGTAAGGAAACCAATACGTTTGGTGGCGGAGTCAGTGTTATGCAGAAACTACATCTGCTGGTTGGATGAATGGATATATGGAAATAGGCATCTTGTAGGGCGAGGGCTGTGAACCAGTGTCCTTATTCCAGCGCAGATATTATTGTGTCCAATGTGACCATCTTGAATTTTTGTACATGTATGAACTTGTTCAGTCTGCATAGGTCTCCAACCCCGCCTTTCTTTTGGGTTAGAAAGTAGTGGGAGTAGAATCCTTTTTCCCCGATGTTGCGTCAGTACATGTTCAACTGCACCTAGGTGGAGAAGATGAGCCACCTCCACACAGAGAAGTTGCTCGTGAGAGGGGTCCCGAAGATGGATGGGGAAGGGGAAAGGGTGGGCAGGGAAGATAGGAAAGGAATGGAGTAACCTGACTGAGCTATTTCCAGGACCCAGCGGTCCTGCGTGATCTGTTGCCAGACATGGTGGAAAGCCTGGAGGCAGTACCAAATAGGCAGCGGAGTCAAGGGATGGTGGTGCAGACCCCCGACCAGCACTTCAAAATTGTTTGTTACCCGATGGTGGGAAGTAGTTGGTTGCACCCGGTTTTGCCTGTGCCTAGAAGTTCTGTTGTGGTTTTTCCCAGTGTCCTACTGTCTGGACTGGAGTCGGTGATATTGTTGTGCACTGGGCCTCTGATAAGGTTGATACTGTGGTCTCCTGCGGATGGATGGGTATATGCCCATTGTGCACATAATGGCTCTAGAGTCTTTCATAGTGTGAAGAACTTCATTGTTTGTTTGTTTGTTTTTTAAAAACAGTGTTTATCTTTGTCAAAGAGGAGATCCTCCACTTTGGACTGCAAATCTTTGGGGATACCGGATGCTGAGAGACAGAAAGAGCAGCACATCACCACTGCAGTGGTGCAAGCTGCTGGATCAGCCATGTCCATGGACGCTTGTAGTGCCGTCCTAGTCACCAATTGACCTTCAACGAGGACTAACTTGAAGTGCGCTCTCCTGTCCTCCAATATATGGGAAGCAAATCGAAGAGCTTGTTATAGTTGTCATGGTCATAGCTTGCAAGGAGGGTGGGATAATTTGTAATTCTAAATTTTAGAGTAGAAGAGGTATAAACCTTGCAGTCCATTTGAGGTCCTTGTCCTGAGGAGTGGGCTGGTAGTGTGGCTGCTTTGTTCCCTAGGTCGCTGCATCCACCACAACAGAATTGGGTTGTGGGTAGGAAAATAAGAAATCGACGTCCCTCGCAGGCACGTAGTATTTATGTTCAGCTTTCTTGCATGTTGGTGGAATGAAGGCAGGGGTCTGCCAGAGAGTACCAGCTGGTTCTAGGAGAGCTTCGTTTATTGGTAGTGCTATCTTTGAAGGTGCAGAGGGTTGGAAGATTTTGAGAAGCCTATGTTGTGTCTCCTGGACTTCCTCCAAAGGGATGTCCTGGCTGAGTGCCATTCTCTTAAAGTTCCTGGAATTGCTTAAAGTTGTCCACGTTTTGTGGAAGTGGAGGCACGTGGGCAACTTCTGCGGCTGATGGCGAGGCAGGAGCTGGTAAAACTGGGAAGGGTTCATATCCCACGTCTTCAGGACGGGGTTCAGGAGCTCTAGATGTTGATAGAGCTGGGGATATAGGTGTAGTACAATCTTTCAGTCCAGTAGAAGGGGCACAAGGAGGAGCGGTGGCAGGAGCCAATCACGGGTACCACTGAGGCCAGGGCATCGGGTAGGAAAAATTTGAGTCCCGGTCACTGGGGGACAAAGTAGGGAAACTGAGGCTGATTCTTATGATGCCCCATATCTTGGGGTATTTTTGGCTCCGGTGGAGGGGAAGACTCAGGCAGGGAGAACTCTGTCTGCTGCTGTGTGCTGTTCTCATTATAAGTGAAAGTATCCAGGTCAGGTGGTGAGAGCTGCTGTTCAAACAATGAGTGCTCCGTGTCTAGGAACGGAGAGATTTCAGAGTAGCAGCCATGTTAGTCTGTATTCGCAAAAAGAAAAGGAGTACTTGTGGCACCTTAGAGACTAACAAATTTATTTGAGCATAAGCTTTCGTGAGCTATAGCTCACTTCATCGAATGCATCCGATGAAGTGAGCTGTAGCTCACGAAAGCTTATGCTCAAATAAATTTGTTAGTCTCTAAGGTGCCACAAGTACTCCTTTTCTTTTAGGAGCGGAGAGTCCGGCTTAGAGGCCACGGAGATATCCTGCTAATCCAGGAATTGTTGCTGCTCCCTAGGCTGGTGTGCTGCAGAGCGTGAAGTGTGAGCGGCAGCCCGGAGTGATTTTAGTTTCACTTTAGCAGGAGCTGAGAGCCATTGGTCAGAGCCCCACAGGGGGTCTGAATCTGCTCCGGGGGTTGCAGGCAGGTTTGGTGCCGACATTCTTGTCGGCACCGGGGTGGAACATGTTGTCGGCACCGGGTCAATTGTCGGTGCTGGGGGAACCAGTGCCGAGGAGAGCTTCCTGCTGCGGGAGAGAGCCTGAGTGAGTGTCCGATTGGCTGCTAGCCTGCAGGGGGCGGGCATTAGGGTGTCTGTGTGTTTGCGTCAGGGAAGCCTGGCTGTTTAAAAATAGCCAGAGCCTCGCGAACCAGCTGAGCGGCAGCGGAGCAGCGGGGACAGCAGAGCAGCTCACAGCAGGAGTTTGCCTGGAGTGAGCCCAGTGAAGCTTACATCTTGCCAACGTCTCTGAGGAAGCTCATAGTAGGTAGGTGATATGGAAGGGGGGGGTTCAGCTGTTGTGACCTGCACTGGATGTGCCATGTTTGTCTTTCTTCCACAGGACAGAAGCGACTTTGTCTGTACAAAGTGCAAGCTGGTCTCCATATTGGAAGAGAAGATTGAAGGTCTGGAGCAACAGGTAACGACCCTGCGTTGTATACAAGAGACTGAGGATTTTCTGGACCAAACTCAGGATAGCCTTCGAGGGGCACAAAGCTCTAAAGATATAGAGCAGGTTGCACAGAGGAGCCAAGAGGCCAGTGAAGAAGCTTGGCAACATGTGACCTCCAGAAGAGGTAAGCGGAATGTCCGGGTTCCAGTAACACAGACACAGGTAACTAACCGCTTTCATGTTCTCTCCACAGGTACCATTGCGGAGAGTGGACCAGATGATAGGTCTGGGGGGAGAAAGCAGAAGGAGACTCCGCTGGTTGGGAGGCATGAGATGCGATGTCCTGAGGTTGGGGGTTCCACGACCACCACTCCCAAGAGGAGAAGGCGGGTGGTGGTGGTCGGGGACTCTCTCCTCCGGGGGACTGAGTCATCTATCTGCCGCCCTGACCGGGAAAACCGAGAAGTCTGCTGCTTGCCAGGGGCTAAGATTCGTGACGTGACGGAGAGACTGCCGAGGCTCATCAAGCCCTCGGATCGCTACCCCTTCCTGCTTCTCCACGTGGGCACCAATGATACTGCCAAGAATGACCTTGAGCGGATCACTGCGGACTACGTGGCTCTGGGAAGAAGGATAAAGGAGTTGGAGGCGCAAGTGGTGTTCTCGTCCATCCTCCCCGTGGAAGGAAAAGGCCTGGGTAGGGACCGTCGAATCGTGGAGGTCAACGAATGGCTACGCAGGTGGTGTCGGAGAGAAGGCTTTGGATTCTTTGACCATGGGATGGTGTTCCATGAAGGAGGAGTGCTGGGCAGAGACGGGCTCCATCTTACGAAGAGAGGGAAGAACATCTTTGCCAGCAGGCTGGCTAACCTAGTGAGGAGGGCTTTAAACTAGGTTCACCGGGGGAAGGAGACCAAAGCCCTGAGGTAAGTGGGAAAGCGGGATACCGGGAGGAAGCACAGGCAGGAATGTCTGTGAGGGGAGGGCTCCTGCCTCATACTGGGAATGAGGGGCGATCAACAGGTTATCTCAAGTGCTTATATACAAATGCACAAAGCCTTGGAAACAAGCAGGGAGAACTGGAGGTCCTGGTGATGTCAAGGAATTATGACGTGATTGGAATAACAGAGACTTGGTGGGATAACTCACATGACTGGAGTACAGTCATGGATGGTTATAAACTGTTCAGGAAGGACAGGCAGGGCAGAAAAGGTGGGGGAGTAGCACTGTATGTAAGGGAGCAGTATGACTGCTCAGAGCTCCGGTACGAAACTGTGGAAAAACCTGAGTGTCTCTGGATTAAGTTTAGAAGTGTGTGCAACAAGAGTGATGTCATGGTGGGAGTCTGCTATAGACCACCGGACCAGGGGGATGAGGTGGATGAGGCTTTCTTCCAGCAACTCACGGAAGCTACTAGATCGCATGCCCTGATTCTCATGGGTGACTTTAATTTTCCTGATATCTGCTGGGAGAGCAATACAGCGGTGCATAGACAATCCAGGAAGTTTTTGGAAAGCGTAGGGGACAATTTCCTGGTGCAAGTGCTAGGGGAGCCAACTAGGGGGAGCGCTTTTCTTGACCTGCTGCTCACAAACCGGGTAGAATTAGTGGGGGAAGCAAAAGTGGATGGGAATCTGGGAGGCAGTGACCATGAGTTGGTTGAGTTCAGGATCCTGACGCAGGGAAGAAAGGTAAGCAGCAGGATACGGACCCTGGACTTCAGGAAAGCAGACTTTGACTCCCTCAGGGAACAGATGGCCAGGATCCCCTGGGGGACTAACATGAAAGGGAAGGGAGTCCAGGAGAGCTGGCTGTATTTCAAGGAATCCCTGTTGAGGTTACAGGGACAAACCATCCCGATGAGTCGAAAGAATAGTAAATATGGCAGGCGACCAGCTTGGCTTAATGGTGAAATCCTAGCGGATCTTAAACATAAAAAAGAAGCTTACAAGAAGTGGAAGGTTGGACATATGACCAGGGAAGAGTATAAAAATATTGCTCGGGCATGTAGGAAAGATATCAGGAGGGCCAAATCGCACCTGGAGCTGCAGCTAGCAAGAGATGTCAAGAGTAACAAGAAGGGTTTCTTCAGGTATGTTGGCAACAAGAAGAAAGCCAAGGAAAGTGTGGGCCCCTTACTGAATGAGGGAGGCAAGCTAGTGACAGAGGATGTGGAAAAAGCTAATGTACTCAATGCTTTTTTTGCCTCTGTTTTCACTAACAAGGTCAGCTCCCAGACTGCTGTGCTGGGCATCACAAAATGGGGAAGAGATGGCCAGCCCTCTGTAGAGATAGAGGTGGTTAGGGACTATTTAGAAAAGCTGGATGTGCACAAGTCCATGGGGCCGGACGAATTGCATCCGAGAGTGCTGAGGGAATTGGCGGCTGTGATTGCAGAGCCCTTGGCCATTATCTTTGAAAACTCGTGGCGAACGGGGGAAGTCCCGGATGACTGGAAAAAGGCTAATGTAGTGCCCATCTTTAAAAAAGGGAAGAAGGAGGATCCTGGGAACTACAGGCCGGTCAGCCTCACCTCAGTCCCTGGAAAAATCATGGAGCAGGTCCTCAAAGAATCAATCCTGAAGCACTTAGAGGAGAGGAAAGTGATCAGGAACAGTCAGCATGGATTCACCAAGGGAAGGTCATGCCTGATTAATCTAATCGCCTTTTATGATGAGATTACTGGTTCTGTGGATGAAGGGAAAGCAGTGGATGTATTGTTTCTTGACTTTAGCAAAGCTTTTGACACGGTCTCCCACAGCATTCTTGTCAGCAAGTTAAGGAAGTATGGGCTGGATGAATGCACTATAAGGTGGGTAGAAAGCTGGCTAGATTGTCGGGCTCAACGGGTAGTGATCAATGGCTCCATGTCTAGTTGGCAGCCGGTGTCAAGTGGAGTGCCCCAGGGGTCGGTCCTGGGGCCCGTTTTGTTCAATATCTTCATAAATGATCTGGAGGATGGTGTGGATTGCACTCTCAGCAAATTTGCGGATGATACTAAACTGGGAGGAGTGGTAGATACGCTGGAGGGGAGGGATAGGATACAGAAGGACCTAGACAAATTGGAAGATTGGGCCAAAAGAAATCTAATGAGGTTCAATAAGGATAAGTGCAGGGTCCTGCACTTAGGATGGAAGAATCCAATGCACCGCTACAGACTAGGGACCGAATGGCTCGGCAGCAGTTCTGCGGAAAAGGACCTAGGGGTGACAGTGGACGAGAAGCTGGATATGAGTCAGCAGTGTGCCCTTGTTGCCAAGAAGGCCAATGGCATTTTGGGATGTATAAGTAGGGGCATAGCGAGCAGATCGAGGGACGTGATCGTTCCCCTCTATTCGACACTGGTGAGGCCTCATCTGGAGTACTGTGTCCAGTTTTGGGCCCCACACTACAAGAAGGATGTGGATAAATTGGAAAGAGTACAGCGAAGGGCAACAAAAATGATTAGGGGTCTAGAGCACATGACTTATGAGGAGAGGCTGAGGGAGCTGGGATTGTTTAGTCTGCAGAAGAGAAGAATGAGGGGGGATTTGATAGCTGCTTTCAACTACCTGAAAGGGGGTTTCAAAGAGGATGGCTCTAGACTGTTCTCAATGGTAGCAGATGACAGAACGAGGAGTAATGGGCTCAAGTTGCAATGGGGGAGGGTTAGATTGGATATTAGGAAAAACTTTTTCACTAAGAGGGTGGTGAAACACTGGAATGCGTTACCTAGGGAGGTGGTAGAATCTCCTTCCTTAGAGGTTTTTAAGGTCAGGCTTGACAAAGCCCTGGCTGGGATGATTTGACTGGGACTTGGTCCTGCTTTGAGCAGGGGGTTGGACTGGATGACCTTCTGGGGTCCCTTCCAACCCTGATATTCTATGATTCTATGATTCTAAGTCAGGTCCCTGCTTTTGAGCTCCCTGTGAGTTGGTTGTGAAGTGCAGGGGCGGTCAGAGTTGCTTGCTCTCGGCGCTGACAGCACCAAGGGTAAAGACCCTGCGGGAGATCCTTTACCCTCTTGAGTGTCTCTGAGAGGAGACATTAGGGCTTCTTGCCTCTTCATGTGAGAGGGTTAAGCCGGGCTCCCGGTTGGTTCTGACCTGGCACTCTCTTTCTGGCTCCTGACTGCTTTCTCAGAGGCTGCCTGGTGTGGGTCCATAGCCCCTTGGCTATCTCAGGCGCTTCTGCCTCCTTCTCCCTCTCTGTTCTCTCCTTGTTATACTGGGTCATTTTCTCTGTTGGTCACAGGTGTGGCTGCCTGTCTCCATGGTTGGCAGTTCTGGAAGCTACGCAGGTGTATGATCAAGCTGATTGCCTCTAAGCAGGAAAGACTCTCCTCTCCCTTCTGCCTAGGCTCAGTAAGGGGTGTGTGACGCCATTACAGAGACCAACTACTAAGAGTTGGAGCAGGCAGAGCAGCGGCTGGCCAGCAAATAGGGTGTGGTGACAGAATGGGGTGGGAAGAAGGGATGTGGTAGAAAAGAGGGCGAGGTCTCTGAATGTGGGCAGAAGGGGAGGGTGCGCTCTTCTACATGAAGGGAGTGGCATGAAACTGACCTGTCCCCAAGAGTGGGAGACAGGGACAAAGAGAATGTCATGGAGTAGAACTGCATGGTGGTAAAGGTCCCTGGGGGATCTCTGTTAGGTATCTGGACAGCACCTAGCACAATGGGGCCCTGATCCTTGCTGGGGCCCTTGGCCGCCCCTGTAATGCAAACAACAGTTTCACTAGTGGTTGTGCTGGTAGCCGTGCCAGTGCAGGGGACAGTCCCAAATCCTATAGCATTACCATTGTGTTCTCTGTACTCTGCTAGCAGCTAAAATGCCGGTGAACACAGACCTTGTGCCTGCACTATTGCTGCCATTGTTCCTACTGCCAGAGGGGCTGAGCCAGCAGGAACAACAAAGGCAAATGCTTGGCAAACAGTGCCTTCAGGGAGGAGTTTAGATTCTATCAGTGTCAGTAGGATGTGGGCCGGGCTTGGCGATCCCACCTTTTCTGATGGCCCGTATCAGCAAGCCTCATCCCAAACCACATAGGCCCTGATCCCACCAGTCCCTCCACAGGGACCTGCAGCATGTGCAAGGCCTATGCAAGCCAGACTGGGACAACACAGGGCAACGATGGCTCCTTGAGAGGGCATGTGAGGTTGAGCCCTAGGCCTAGCCCTCTGCACCCAGTGGGAATGAATCTCCTGTTAGCTTTCTCACTTACTCACAAGAGTCCAGGGTACCCAAAGGGAGGAGGAATGGACATGTATGTGCAGACAGAGGGGTGGATTCTCCATTGCCCCACCCCTTGTGCAGCATTTACACCAGTGCCACTTGTCTCTACTATGTTTTGGACTCATGGTGCAATTAATGCATGAGGGGCAGGGCGGTGGAGAATCTCACCGATGGCCTTCAGCAAAATGAGGTGCTATGCTTCCCTCCTTTGGCCTTTCCCCTGCTAGCGCTTGGTGGGAGGGACATGGCATCCACGCTCCCATCAATACAGAATCGGGTCCCCCGCCACATTCCTTGTCCTGCTCAGCACTCCTTACCCCCCATCACGCATGTAAACTCAGCCAGTGCGGCAGGCAGGAGCAACTACGGAATCAGTGCCTCCCCCAACCCTTGGCATGACAGGAGCCCTCCCCTACCCCTTTGATAAGAGCAAATGCAAATAGCTCCTGTCAAGGTTCCTTCCCTACTCTGAACTCTAGGGTACAAATGTGGGGACCTGCATGAAAACCCCCTAAGCTTATTTTTACCAGCTTAGGTTAAGACTTCCCCAAGGTACAAACTATTTTATCTTTTGTCCCTGGATTTTATTGCTGCCACCACCAAGCGTCTAACAAATATAACAGGGAAAAAGCCCACTTGGAAATGTCTTTCCCACAAAATCCCCCCAAGCCCTACACTCCCTTTCCGGGGAAGGCTGGATAAAAATCTTCACCAATTTGCATAGGTGAACACAGACCAAACCCTTGGATCTTAAAAACAATGAAAAAACAATCAGGTTCTTAGAAGAATTTTAATTAAAGAAAAAGTACAACAATCACCTCTGTAAAATCAGGATGGTAAATACCTTACAGGATAATCAGATTCAAAACCCAGAGAATCCCTCGAGGCAAAACCTTAAGTTACAAAAAGACAAAAAACAAGAATATACATTCCACTCAGCACAACTTATTTTATCAGCCATTTAAACAAAACAGAATCTAATGCATATCTAACTAGAATCATAGAATATCAGGGTTGGAAGGGACCCCAGAAGGTCATCTAGTCCAACCCCCTGCTCAAAGCAGGACCAAGTCCCAGTTAAATCATCCCAGCTAGGGCTTTGTCAAGCCTGACCTTAAAAACCTCTAAGGAAGGAGATTCTACCACCTCCCTAGGTAACGCATTCCAGTGTTTCACCACCCTCTTAGTGAAAAAGTTTTTCCTAATATCCAATCTAAACCTCCCCCATTGCAACTTGAGACCATTACTCCTCGTTCTGTCATCTGCTACCATTGAGAACAGTCTAGAGCCATCCTCTTTGAAACCCCCTTTCAGGTAGTAACTAGATTGCTTATTAACTCTTTACAGGAGTTCTGACCTGCATTCCTGCTCTGGTCCCAGCAAAAGCAACATAGAGAGAGCCCTTTGTTTCCCCCCCCCCCTCCATCTTTGAAAGTGTCTTGTCTCCTCATTGGTCCTTTTGGTCAGGTGCCAGTGAGCTTGTCTTAGCTTCTTAACCCTTTACAGGTGAAAGGATTTTTCCTCTAGCCAGGAGGGATTTAAAGGTGTTTACCCTTCCTTTTATATTTATGACCGCTCCTCTCACCAAGTCTTTAGTTGAAGACACCTCAGTCACTGGAGCTGCTGAGGCAGTGCAGGAGGTAGCATCTACAAAGGAGAAAGATTGAGCTGAGCAAGGCTGTTCTCAGAGGCAGTGAAAATACTCCCAGATTTCAAGGTATAGTAATTAGCAAGGCAGGGTAGGTGGTACATTGATGGCCATCTAGCATGTCAGTCAGACATGGCATCATGCAGCCATGCCCCCATCCCACCCAGCACTACCCCATCTTACTCCAGGAGGAGCCACACAGGTCATGTATGTGAAGGTGTCTTACCTCTCTCCCCAGTCACTCTTTCAAACAGAGCCTGGAGTTTGGCTTTATACTCAGCAAAAGCTCCAGACTGGACACTGGCTCCCACCATCAGAGGCTGCAGCTTCATTAGCTTCTCTCTAAGGACCCCTTGATGAAGGGGTGCATGTCCATCACTTCCTGGTCTGAGGCGTAGAGATGCATCTTCTCCACTAGCTGCTCACTGTCCCCTCTTACAGACCTAAGAGTGGCTATCCTTCAACAAAAAAGCTTCAAAAACAGACTCCAACGAGAGACTGCTGAATTGGAATTAATTTGCAAACTGGATACAATTAATTTAGGCTTGAATAGAGACTGGGAATGGATGAGTCATTACACAAAGTAAAACTATTTCCCCATGTTATTTCTCCCCCCCCACCTCCCCCCCACTGTTCCTCTGATATTCTTGTTAACTGCTGCAATTAGCCTACCTTGCTTGTCACCATGAAAGGTTTTCCTCCTTTCCCTGCCCCGCTGCTGGTGATGGCTTATCTTAAGTGGTCACTTACACAGTGTGTATGATAAACCCATTGTTTCATGTTCTCTGTGTGTGTATATAAATCTCTCCTCTGTTTTTTCCACCAAATGCATCCGATGAAGTGAGCTGTAGCTCACGAAAGCTTATGCTCTAATAAATTTGTTAGTCTCCAAGGTGCCACAAGTACTCCTTTTCTTTTTGCGAATACAGACTAACACGGCTGCTACTCTGAAACCTGTCCCCTCTTAAGATATAGATATTCAGGCCTGTCTGCAAAGGCCTGTACTTTAAGAATTTAGGTGTATTCTTATCACTTAGCTAGTTATAGAGGTATAAAAGAGAATCAAAATCACAGTCTGGGTGTTTACGGGCCTTCTCTTACAGAGACAGTCTGAGGCCCTGTTCTTAGGCTAAGATCTTTAGCTAAACAGCAGAAACTGGGACGCGTATGGTCACATTCTTGCATTCCAAACTAGTCACATTGAAATAAAGTGCTATTGGGCTGTTAGGCATTATCAGGAGAGGATTGTATTCCTATTGCCTCCAGAGAAAGGGAAGTGCTTAGAAGATGTAAAAGGAAACTTAGTTTGATAGCATCCTGTCTGGCAAGAACTCACTTATCAATAGCTGGGATGTGAAATCCCCATTTCTTTGTTGTTCACTGTAGTCCCCATTCCCTATTGTTTGTCTGTATAATCTGTCTGGTTCTGTGATTGTTTCTGTCTGCTGTATAATTAATTTTGTTGAGTGTAAACTAATTAAGGTGGGATATAATTGCTTAAATAATCATGTTACAATATATTAGGATTGGTTAGTTACATTTCAGTAAAATGATTGGTTAAGGTATAGCTAAGCAGAACTCAAGTTTTACTCTATAGTCTGGAGTCAATCAGGAGGTAAGGGGCGGGGAGAGAATGGGAACAGGGAATGGGGGTGGGGAAAGTGGAATCATGTTTTGCTAAGGGGTGGAGAGAATGGGAACAGGGACACAGGTAAGGCTCTGTGGTGTCAGAGCTGGGAAGGGGGACACTAAGGAAGGAAACTGGAATCATGCTTGCTGGAAATTCACCCCAATAAACATCAAATTGTTTACACCCTTTGGACTTCGGGTATTGTTGCTCTCTGTTCATGCAAGAAGGACCAGGGAAGTAAGCGGGTGAAGGAATAAGCCCCTAACAACCCCCATTCTTTTGAGCACAGCTTCCATCTGCTTCAGCTTCCCTCCAGGTCCTTGTTCCCCAGGTGGTGCTGCCTCTTCACCATCTCCAGCAGCTCCTGCTCCTTCTCTCGGATCAGCCACACCATGTGCTCGACTCTTTCGGATCAGCTCCTTGTTTTCATTCCTCACCTGGTCCATGTGGTCAGCTTTGTCCTTGAGGCTTTTATAGACATCTTCAAAGTGGGCCGCCTTCCTCTTCAGCTCTCTGTTCAGGCTCCCCAGCTTCTCTTGCCACTGCTCAATTTCTATCTGGATGTTGCAGTAGAGAAGGGTTTTAGTAGAGTTTTGAGTGCTCACTATCCAGGAGTGTGGAGGAACAGAAAAGAGACTTCAAACATCCTCTGCATTAGATACTGCCGATGCAAATACAATATAGTTTAATTAGAATGTATCCCAAGAAGTCCCTTCTTCTCCACAACACACTGCATGGGCTACAGTTGGGGCTGGGAAAGGTCTTTAGTTGTAGCCACATCCTGAGCCTCGTGATTAGAGCTAGTTGGGAACTTTTCAATTTAAACATTATTTTTTCCCACCAAAAAAACCCCAGTTAGTCCCAAGTGAAACCGTTTGCACACAAGACTGGTGTCGACAAATTTCCTCTAAAAAATTTGACTCTAAAAAATGTCAAGGAATGTTTCAAAAGGGTTAGTTTCAACAATTTCAAACTGAAAAATTCTGATTTTTCTGGTCCAAAATTTTTAAAATTTCAGCTAATTATACAAAAAAAGGAGAGCTTTATAAAACGGAAAAAAGAAAAAAAGGTCAAAACCGAAACAAAATGTTTTGATTTATACAAACAGAAACCTTTTTTGATTTGGAAAAATCATTGAGATTTTGACTTTTTGTCCCGATTCAAGATGTGGAAAAAATTTTGAATTCTCAAAATTTTTGTGGGATGGGAAAATGATTTCCCACTCAACTCTGTTGTGATGAGGAGTGTGGGGGTAAGGGGAGGGGGAAAGTGCAGGAGAGGAAGAGAAGGAGAAATAAGATCTCCAAAGCTTCCCACAGGCAGCCAGATTTTTGGGGGGGGTCGATTCAAATATTTGGCCATTGGCATATCCCTAACAAAAGCATTCCCTGCTGGCACATAAAGAAAAAGGGTAGGGACATAATTCCCTTCCCATACTGGAGAATTCCTTAGAGATTCTCTGGGTCTGATCCTCCGCAGTTGATATTAATGGGAATAGTTGTGCTGAAATCAGTGGAGCCATGCTGATTTATGGCACCTGAGGTAGCCCAGAAAAGGGAGTCTCCAAAGAGTAGATAAATGGAGAACAGCTGCAGCCGAGCACGATCACCCAAAGGCCGGAATCTACATGGTGATTCATTAGGAACTGTTTGTAGAAGTTGGCAATTCCCTCTTTATGAGAAATGGGATGTCCCTGCCTCTTGATTCCATTTTTCCCATCACTCAACTGCTTAAAAGTACCAACAAAATTAACCGCCAAGGCACAGAAAGGCAGGACTTGCCCAAGGTCACACACAGTCTTTGGTAAAGCAGGGATTTGACATCCTCTCCCCAGTCTACCAGACCCTAGCCCAGTCCCGTAAGCACTGGACCAGCCCTCCTTGCAGAGACATACTGGTGCAGCTGCAGGAATGGTACTAATGGTGTCAGCTGCAGCATACCCAGGGCTTAGTCACTACTTTCACCATGCAGGTTATGCTGAGCAGATTTCCATGCCTGAGTCCCATGTATCCTAATATCTTAGCACAATTCATCTGCACCATTGCTGGCAGTCGTTGGCGCAGCTGCACCCAGTGAGTAAGCGAGACAGAGTATCCAGCATGTGTGTGCAAGACATGCTTCTATTTTGCAGTAATCTCACCGGGCCAGATTCGATCTGTTATAGTGGTATAAAGCCAAGTGTAAGCCATCAGTGACAATGAAGTCATTCTGCATTTATAATGGTGCAAACTGGATCCAAATCTGGCCCATTCTGAGTTTAAGACCATGGAGTCTGGGATACAGACACCAAGAGCCTGAGTAACAGTTGCAAATCTGAGACAGGCACAGAAATGTGATGTGAGATTCTCTCTCCTCCTGCCCAGTCTTGTTTCTTTTCATGCCCATTACTTTTCAGTTTGATGGCATCCTAATTAATCCCACCCCAAAGCATGATTTAAAGGGCAACCAAAGAAACAGGGCTGGGTAGATGGGAGGAATAATCAAACCATTGTCCTCTAAGAGACTGTAACCACAAGGCGACCATTTCAGCCCTCTTGTCCACTATGTCTGCCGACTAGTCACCAGCTATTAAAGCAGAGGCTGGACTCTGTGTGCCCTGGACAAAGTTTGGAGGAGGACTTTAATCATCCTTTTGTGTTAAGAGATGGAGGAGAGCCACCTCTCATGGCAGAAAGGAATCCCAGTCGAGGCAGGGCTGTGACGCTACCCCTCAGCACAAGCATACTGTCATGCCACGTGTGAGTCTCTCCACCTCTGCACTAAGACTTGTTGGAGGGGCATAGTTAGCATCAAACACCACATGACATAAGTTAGTCACTTAATGCACAGCTGAAAGGCTCTCAGAGACGATGGCCATGAGCTCAGCATAAGAACTAATATAGAACAGATCCAGCAACAAGTGCAACAACAAGCATTTTACACTGGGGTGCGGATGGGTGGGAGATGGGGGTGGAGCTCCAGCCTTGGGCAAAGCTGTAGTTACAAAAAATTAGTCTCTGTTCTGTGTCAGCAGATTTGCAGAACTGGAGTGGGGGGCTCCTTTTCCATATGCAGGATGCTGGGTGTGTCATGCCCCTCCCTGATCCAGTGTACAGAAGCCACTGCTAGCTGACATTGTCATGGTGGCATGGGGAAAAGAGCAAACTTGAGTTTACAATTTTTAAGCCTTGTGGGTTTTTTAACCAAGTTGCAGACTGTGGGTTTTTTGCTTCATTCTAAATAGGTTGTTTTTTCCCCTGGCTCTTCTGCTTCTTATGCTTCAACCATATTCTTGCGCCCCTGTGACATTCCCTTGTGGTGTTATCTGGAACAGTGATGTGCTAGGTCACTCCAATCCTTGACTCTGGGAGCCAGCCTTTCCCTACTTTGCTGTGAGAACCCCCACTCCTGGGCTGACGCACAGCCTCTGGCATATAAAATGCCACTTGGATTATGCAACTGAATGACACTAGCCAATATCTCCGGTCCCAGACACAACCCTAGGAACCTCCATTTTGCAGGGTTCAGTTATGCCTGCTGGACACTGCAAGCTTATATGAGTTTGTCAATTTAATAAAGAAATTGATATGTACACCAAGGAGAGTCTCTGACACGCTTCAAACCAAATGCACTGCTTCAGGTAGAAGAAACAAACAGATTTGTTTGTTTTATATATGGACTATAAGGTGGATAGAAAGCTGGCTAGATCATCGGGCTCAACAGGTAGTGATTAAGGGGCTCCATGTCTAATTGGCAGCCGATATCAAGCGGAGTGCCACAAGGGTCGGTCCTGGGGCCGGTTTTGTTCAATATCTTCATAAATGATCTGGAGGATGGTGTGGATTGCACCCTCAGCAAGTTTGCAGATGACATTAAACTGGGAGGAGAGGTAGATACGCTGGAGGGTAGGGATAGGATACAGAGGGCCCTAGACAAATTAGAGGATTGGGCCAAAAGAAATCTGATGAGGTTCAACAAGGACAAGTGCAGAGTCCTGCATTTAGGATGGAAGAATCCCATGCACTGCTACAGACTAGGGACTGAATGGCTCGACAGCAGTTCTTCAGAAAAGGACCTAGGGGTTATAGTGGACGAGAAGCTGGATATGAGTCAACAGTGTGCCCTTCTTGCCAAGAAGGCTAACAGCATTTTGGGCTGTATAAGATGGGGCATTGCCAGCAGACTGAGGGACGTGATCTTTCCCCTCTATTCGACATTGATGAGGCCTCATCTGGAGTACTGTGTCCAGTTTTGGGCCCCACACTACAAGAAGGATGTGGAAAAATTGGAGAGAGTCCAGCGGAGGGCAACGAAATGATTAGGGGGGCTGGAGCACATGATTTATGAGGGGGGTGGAGGGAACTGGGATTGTTTTTAGGATATGTTTGATATGATTGCTATCTATAAATATATCAGAGGATAAATACCATGGCAGGAGAAGAATTATTTAAGTTCAGTACCAATGTGGACACAAGAACAAATGGATATAAACTGGCCATCAGGAAGTTTAGACTGGAAATTAGACGAAGGCTTCTAACCATCAGAGGAGTGAAGTTCTGGAACAGCCTTCCAAGGGAAGCAATGGTGGGCAAAAGACAAACTTGGCTTCAAGACAAAGCTTGATAAGTTTATGGAGGAGATGATATGATGGGATAGCCTAATTTTGGCAATTAATTCATCTTCGATTACTAACGGCAGATATACCCAATGGCCTTTGATGGGATGTTAGATGGGGTGGGAGCTGAGTTACTACAGAGAGTTCTTTCCTGGTTGTCTGGCTGGTGAGTCTTGCCCACATGCTCAGGGTTTAGCTGACTGCCATATTTGGGGTCGGGAAGGAATTTTCCCCCAGGGCAGACTGGAAGAGGCCCTGGGGTTTTTTGCCTTCCTTTGTAGCTTGGAGCACGGGTCACTTGCTGGAGGATTCTCTGCACCTTGAACTCTTTAAACTACGATTTGAGGAGTTCAGTAGCTCAGACATAAGTTAGGGGTTTGTTACAAGAGTTGGTGGGTGAGATTCCCTGGCCTGCGTTGTGCAGGAGGTCAGATTAGATGATCATAATGGTCCCTTCTGACCTTAAAGTCTATGATTCAATCTTTAGTCTGCAGAAGAGAAGAATGAAGGGGGGATTTGATAGCTGCTTTCAACTACCTTAACATGGGTTTCAAAGAGGATGGATCTAGACTGTTCTCAGTGGTAGCAGATGATAGAACAAGGAGTAATGGTCTCAAGTTGCAGTGGGGGAGGTTTAGATTGGATGTTAGGAAAAACTTTTTCACTAGGAGGGTGATGAAGCACTGGAATGTGTTACCTAGGGAGGTGGTGGAATCTCCTTCCTTAGAGGTTTTCAAGATCAGGCTTGACAAAGTCCTAGCTGGGATGATTTAGTTGGGGCTTGGCCCTGCTGTGAGCAGGGGGTTGGACTGGATGACCTCCTGAGGTCCCTTCCAACCCTGATATTTGATGATTCTATGATTTATTAACTATAGAGGTAGATTTTAAGTGATTATAAGTCAAAACATAACACATTAGATTTGGTCAAGCAAAATGAATTCTAAGCTGATCTTATCACTTTCAGTGCCCTTACAAATTTAGATGCTTCTCACCACAGGCTGGCTGGTTGCCCTTCAGCCAGGCTCTCCCCTTTGATCAGCACTTCAGTCATTTGGTGGTGTTGTCTGGAGATGGAGGTGGAAGAGAAAGGAAGATCATGGCAAATGTCTCTCCCTTTTATCATGTTCTTTCTTCCCTCTTGGCTTTGTGTCCATCCCCCTCTCCCCTTCAGAGTCAGGTAAGCATTACCTAATCGCAGACCCAAACTGACCAAAGGAAGGGGGGTGACTCACTGGAGAGTCCAACAGATCCTTTTGTTGCTGCTTAGGCCAGTGTCCTTTGTTCCTGTGAGTCTGGGCTGGGTTTGTCCCATACATGCCCTGATGAAGTGTGAACTGCCCCTCTGCTCTTGGACAGTTTTTGCCTCGGCTTATTTTAAGCCATGAAGACAAATTTTCAGTCTCATAACTATATCCCTGAAATTATAACCTGTAACATTACTGTAACAACAATTACCATAACAGCACCATAACAACAATGCTCAGTGCATCATGAGCCTTCTGAAGATACCCGACATGACAAACTTTTGCATAAGATACTACACAATCATTTTACAAGGATGAACATGTGGGTGTTGGGTGTTCTCCTAAGGTACAGAGCAACACACACACCCCTCCATTCTTTAACCCCTCCCTCGCTTCTGCCTGCCAGCCAATGGACTGCAATGCTTGTTTTAAAAAATGAGCAGAGGCACATGAATGGTCATCCCATCCACTTTATATATATATATATATATATATATATATATATATAAAGCGTGAATTTCACTGATTGATTTGGCCTAGCTATTTAAGCAGCAACATTTTTGTTTCTGTTGGATTTGGTCAGGTGCTTTGGGAGTCTATGATGTTGCTACCTTAAGCAAACTGCAGCCCCTTCCATGCTGGGACTATTAGCCCTAGTGGGATGGGTGGCTGTGTAGAACTGATCAATGAAATTGTTTTTAATTGTTCACTTTATTAATATAACTTCATAAGCAAAGTTTTATAAATGAAACTACATTCATTCATAAAACCAGGTACCCCAATAACTGGCTAGCTGAGTTTCACTTGCAATCCAATTGCTGCTTAAATTGCTGAAACTTGCACTGTTTCAACATTGTAACTTCTGTTCACTGTTTGTCATTCCTTACACTTGTCCATATTGTAACTCAAACTCCATTTTAACTTGTTCCAAACTCCATTTTAAAATGCTCCCTCCATTTTGTAAAAGCTTGCTGCAACCTTCATTTGTGCAAAACCCTGCTGTAATCTTATTAGTTTAGTTCAGATGTGTGAATGAGGTATGTATGGATGATGGAATCAACCTCCAGCCCCAGGCTGTCCTGATGAAATAAAGTGGTGTATACACTAACAGCTGAAGATGCAGACAACAGCTCTGACAAAGTAAGAGGAGTCCACCCTCAAAAGAAAAGAACAAAAGTACAATTGAAGAAACATCAAAGCCAGGACCTAGGCTGAAAGTCATGTCTGCAATTGACGGGTGATCAATCACACAGAACCCAGAGGCAGCATGACACAGCAAGACCTATAGACTCTGGATTCAAACTAAAGCCTACAAAAAGGATGGGTGAGATGGAAGACTTGGGAGGGCAACATTCTGCTGCCAACATGGAAGGGCATCGGTGCATGTCCAACAGAGACCCAGCTCTTCCTTGTGCCTGGCTTTTCTGGCCAGCTAGCCGCCACAAGCTACGAACCCAAGCCATGAACTCAAGATACATTCAGGACTGGTAACTATCTAGCAGCTGCAGAACATTTGTGTGTGTATGTGTATTAGATATTAGTTATTGGTCATAAATCAAATTGTGTTTATTATAATAAATGTGACATCGTGTCTTGTCCCCTGAAACGATCCTGTGTAGTTTTATCAGCATAACAACTGGAGTATGTCCTTAGGGGGTGTTGTGTGGGCTTGTTTTCAGAGGTTTGGGCTGCTTTTGAGACCCATGTCAGCATGTGGTTTTTTGAAAAATCTGGCAGCCTGTTCCCGCTGAAGTCAGCTGCAATGCAACTTTGTCAGGTTGGGCCTTTGGGATCTCACCTGGGGAGGGAGGCAGACAGGCAGTAGAGGAACAAGTAGGATGTCAGGTCTAAGAGCTAGCTCCATGGTCCTATGCTGGGCACTAGATCAATGTTTCTGGGATCGTCCCAAATTAACGGCCTGCCTGCCTCATCTGCAGCAAATTAATGGAGCCCTTTAGAAATGCAGGGTGTGTGTGAAACCGCAGCATTTTGCTCTCTTGCATCATGGCATGACAGTGTCACAGTGAGTGACGTACAGAAGCTGCGCCACGATGCTGATGGCTGTTGCACCATCCAGTCTGGAGTACTGTGTGGGAGACCAAAGCAGGTCTCCCCCAGAAATGTTCTCCAAAAATGGGGGGGATGGAGTTGTCTCATGCAGGAATCCCCCTATCCCTTCTGTATAGCTGGCAGGTTGGCTTCCTGGGAAACAAATGGCATGATATCACCTAAAGACAAGCAAAAGATAAAATACCTGCATTGAGAGCAGATGCACAGCCAGCTCCTGCCACGGCTCTGAGGTCGGTCTAGTTCAGTGTTTCTCAAATGTGGCCACTATGGCCGCATGCGGCCACCAGATTTTTTTGCGGCCATTATAGTGTCTTGGGCAGAGACGGGGTGTGTGTGTGTCAGCGAGAGAGGAGGCACCTTGGTGTTTGCTGGCACTGCCAGCAGGGTTCGGCACCCTTCACTGCACAGCTTCTGGGCAGTGCCTTTCGAGATGCATGGGGCCTGAGTGTGCAGATTATCACACAGAGCCATCCCTAGCTATTTTGGTGCCTTACGCAGCCCCCTGGCCTCCGTGGGTGGGGGCCGGGGGGCTGGCCCCAGGCCTGTGTAGGGGCTGGCCACTTCCTGTGGGAAGTGGAATGACCTGGCCCCAACCTGCTCTGCTCCCCGGGTTCCCAGGCCTGGGGGGGGGGGAGGGAACCGCCCCCCAGCACTCCCTTGGCTCCCAGCTGCACCACTGGCGAATGCTGGGGGGCAGTTCCCTCCTCCCCGCAGGCCTGGGAACCCGAGGAGCAGAGCAGGCTGG
This sequence comes from Dermochelys coriacea, assembly GCF_009764565.3. Taxonomy (NCBI): domain Eukaryota; kingdom Metazoa; phylum Chordata; order Testudines; family Dermochelyidae; genus Dermochelys; species Dermochelys coriacea. The sequence goes on from NC_050077.1 coordinate 40,163,753, forward strand.
GGCCGGGTTATTCCACTTCCCACAGGAAGTGGCCAGCTCCGGTACTCTACGGAGGCTCCCAGGGGAGGGGGGAATCGCCCCACAGCACTCACCGGCGGCGTGACTGGGAGCCAAGGGAGTGGAGCAGGCTGGGGCTGGGTCGCTCTACTTACCACTGGGTGAACGCAGGGTCGGGCCTGGCTGCAATCTTGAGGGGAGTAGGGGCGGGGCCCTGGGGAAGAGCCGGAGCAGCAAACAGCTGCCTGCTTTGCATATGGGTAAGGACGACCCAGTTGTCAGAGCAGCAACCAGCATGGGTTGGTGGATGCACTCTGAGGCCACCAAAAATGTGTTGTGAGACCACCTTGTCTAGCTACTGCTGTGGCCAATAGAGAGTAAGGAGAAGCTGAAGCGCCACGGCTTCTTTCATTTTCTCTGTGTGACCTGCAGGGAGGAACGGCTGCCAGAAGTTTCCACTGCTGCCAAGGAAGGCAGCGAAGGGAGCTGCTGGCTGCAGGGCCCCAACATGCTGGAGTTCCCCATTTGCATGCTGCCTGTCTCAGCCTGCAGCATGTACGGGGCTAGGCTGGTGCCAGGGATGCCAACATGTTCAATGTGCAGCAGGCTTGTTCCTAATGGAGCCAGGATGGTACCAGCCACTGGGTGCAGTGAGGTCTGCAAGGCCCTGATGTGCCCCCTGCCCATCCTCTCCACGCCTTTGCCAGGCAGCCCCATGTGTAGCAATGAGAACGGATCGCTGTGCCCTATCAGGGTCTGCTCCCCTGCCCCCAAGTGGGGGGAGCACGGGGCAGGGATTGAGAGACTAGGGCAACTGTGGGGGGTGAGGATGGTAGGGGCTGGGAAGAGCATAGGGCAGTCCGAGGGGGTGGGACGATTGCTGGGGGCAGGGGAGGAGAAATCAGCTGGGGTGGGTAGGAAATCCTGGAGCAGTCCCTGCTTTCCATTATTCTCCTCATCCTGTCCCTGTCCATTACAGACCCTGACCCCCATTCTGCCCCACCTCAGTCTCTGCACCCCTCTCTCCCCTGCACCCCAGGCTCTCTCCCTGAAAAGCTAGCATAATGAGGTATTGAAGCAGCTGGCTACAGCCGTTGCCGCCCCCTACCCTCTGTCCCTCTCCCCATGGCTGTTCCCCATTGGGCCAATCCAGCACAGGGAGCAGCAGAAGTGGAGGTCATGGGCCTCTCTGCCCCAGTGCTGCCCTACGACTCACCATGGGCAAGAGACACAGTGGAGCGATCCCTGCAGCTCGGCTGGCAGCGAGACACAGTTGAGAGCAGGTGTGGCAAGGGCATCAAATGAGATGGCTGGCAGCCCTGCAGGGGGACGTGCCCCAGGGCACCAGGCCAAGTGGCCTTGCCTCCACAAGGAGAGCTCATGCAGCAGCTGAGACAATCCCTCCATCCACCCGGGGATGCCAGGAGTCTGCGTTTGCTCGGTGTCCTGCTGTGCTCAATCACTGGAATCTCTACCCCATGTGCTGTGCACTGCCTGTAGTAAGGCAACCCCCCCATAGCCCCACCCCCATGCTGGATCCCTGGCCCCATGCCATGGAAGGGTGTCACAGGGTGCACTGCGCTCCGCTTGTCTGGTGCCTCTTCCTGGTCACTCTGGGAATTAGCGCTCAAAACCGACGTCCCTTCCTGTGGGCGCATGTCATCTCTCAGTCTGTAGCTCCTTTCCGTCCCAGGAATGACAGCATCCTCTTCATGAGTCAGCCCTCCAGCTGTGTCGCTCAGTGTTCCCCACTTCTGGGGGAAAATCAAAGTCTGTCCTTCAGCAACCCCAGGCAGTCTTCCCATTCACTGATGCAGGGGCCACTCCCTCAGTGGCCAGTAAGAGTACCTGGCCTTCCCTCTGCTCTGGGCTGTCCTCTCCCCAACCCTCACTGCTCTTTCCTTGTACTGCTACCAACCATTCTCGTTCCCGTCCTTGCCCTGGGTGTACCAGCTCCAAACCCTCCTCCCTGGGAGCGACTGCAGCCTGTGCATCTCTGCAGCCTCCAAACACTCCTCCCTCTTCCCAGGGAATGCCTGCCCTTTCTCAGCAGCAGCTCCTCTGTTGCCAGCAGTGAACTCAGAGCGGCAGCTGAGGTTGTGAGCAGAGGGAGATAACTGTTATCTAATTTCAGTTATCTACTCAGGGAGTGCAAATGAGAGCATGTGGCTTAGGTGACAAATCATACAGCAGGAATCATTAACAGTGATCAGTCAACGTGAAGTGTTGGTGAACAATCCATGATCTGAAATGTCTTTGTCCAGACTCTTCACTGACTATTGATGAATAGCAAAGACTGCTGGTTCTGGAGTAGGACTGGGGCCACTGGCATCAGAAGGGGCAGGGTTGGGCCCAAAGCTCCATCCGGGATAGGCTGCCCCCATTGGCATTAGGGATGGGATGGGGGCAGACCTGGACTCCAGCAAGACTTGTGCAATGAGCAAGTTGGCTAGGTTGTGATCTTCTTGATACTAAGGCCACAGGACAGTGACTTCTTCACATGCTAACTCTGGTGTGGTTAGCGACTTGCTCTTGTCTGTAACTAGCGTGACTGGAATCTCTGTGACGCTGTCGACTGGAATTCCCCTTGGAGCACTAAACTCCCAACCCACTTGTTAGCGATCAAACTGGCCGATGGAGCTGAATGGTGGCTAGGATGAAAACACTCCTCCAGGGTACCTCACTGTCTTGTGCTGCTGTAAGATTCCTGCTATATATTGACTGGATGTGATCTCCTTACAGTCTATATTCTCCCAGGGAGGGGATTCCTGACTGCAGTCCTGCAGACCATCCTGCCTAGCTTCCTGTCCTTTTCAATCATAGAATATCAGGGTTGGAAGGGACCTCAGGAGGTCATTTAGTCCAACCCCCTGCTCAAAGCAGGACCAATCCCCAACTAAATCACCCGAATCCCCAATTAAATCATCCAAAGTCATTATTGTGTTGGCTGGGAAACGAATCCTGGTCAACGGCTTGGAAGGCAGCTATGCTCACCACTATACCACCCACACAAAAAGAAAGTAGCTTTTTGTTAGAGAGCAGTATGATTTGCATTAGGGTAGTGCCTAGAGGCTCTAACTGAGACGCAGGCCCCATTATACCGGGTGCTGTATATACACACTGAGACAGCCTCTGCCCCAAAGAGCTTCCAGTCTAAATAGTCACGACAGAGAGAGGACAGCTCATTATTCCCCATTTCACAGCTGGGGATTTGAGAGATCAAACAACTTTCCCAAGGTCATACAAACAGTCTGTGGCTGAATCAGGAATTGAAGCCCGGTCTCCTGAGTCTCCATGCAATGCCTCCACACACACCATCCTTCCTTTTTAAGCAAGTGAATGTGGCCCACATTCTGCTCTTGGTTGTATCAGAGGAATTCAGTAACTCCATAGATCTTTAGTGGAACTGATCAGGATTTATACCTCTGTAACTGAGCAGGGTCTGACTTGGGGAGCAGGATAGACACTAGAAAAACCTAACATGGGATAGTAAATCTCTTATCAGATGCTTGTTAATTTCACAGAGTCATGTTTAGGGCAAGAAGCCAGAATTCCAAAGGTGTGTGTAGCAAATAGGCCTCTCTACAGTTGTGACGTGGGTTAGATTCCAACCAGGAACACCTTAGAGACTCTCTTAGTTTTAAAAGTAGTTTAATCATACATGACAGATAGAGCACTGGGACAGTCTGGTGACTGACATGCTAAAAGCACCTAAAGAGAGTTAGCTCAGTAATGGCCTCACGCTGCAGCTTGTTGCACTCTTGCTATGAAAAGGGAGAGCTGTTTTTAGCTGTTTAGCAGCTTCCTCCCAGTGTCCATCGGAAATACAGAGCTCGATTATCCATAGCACAGATACACTAGCAATTGACGGCACCAGCAGAAGCAGGTCGACCGTCAGCAGCAGCACGGAATAATAATATAACTTATCACTCAAACCTTCAGGCTGATCACAGAGAGACCTGAAGTCACTGGCAGCCCTCTCCTGCTATGACTCTTGCAGTTCACAGAGGACCATACTGCGCATTGCCAGAGTCTTTGTGGCAGACCTGGTGAGCAATTTCTCCTGCAGCAAAGGCTGAAGGGAAGTGTAAGATTCCAGGTTGCAATGAGAGAGTGCAGGCCTCGGATCTAAATCTGTGTGGATCTCCAGAAGTTTACACAGATCCCTTAGGGCCTTCGCCGATGCCAGAGCGCTGCTGTCGTTCAGCGGCTTCTGCAGGTACATTCTCACCAGGTTCTTCATTTTATAAAGACCAAACATGGGAATCTTTTCCTTAATCAAGGGCAGAGTATCCAGGTAACCACAGACAGTTGTGCAGAAGTCCCATTTCTTGGCAAAAGAATCCAAGGCTTTAAAGAGAACAGTGAGCTCCGATGTCCAGAAGTTATATACAACTAAGATGGGCTTGGGAACAGAGCGGAGGTAGCAGAGAAAGTTCTCTAACCCTGTCTCAAGGGAGACACCTTGGGAAATCAAACCGAGCACAGACTCTGGGGTTTGTATCACAGCCTTAAAGCTGTTTTCTCCATTCATTGCAGCCAGCTGAGTGATCATCTGTGCTGGAGTAGGAAAATTGCAGAATCAGAAACTTTTGAGACATCATACAGCATCGGTAATGCAGAGAGAACTGGGATATAGGGAGCTGAGAAAAAGGGGTCAGAGGGCCAAGTGATCTCTTAGTTCTTGTCAAACTCTGGTATTGTAGGGACCTCCTGCCTACTAGCTGGAGATCTTTGCATTCTGTAAGTGATGCCTAGGTGTGAAGGCAGCATTGAGGGAGGGGGTTCCCAGCTAGTCCATCCTGCTGTCTCCTTTCCAAGCAGATGAGAATGCTTGTGCATAGAGCTAAGCGAGATCCTGATCAGAGAAGGCTTAGATTCCAATTATTCATTCACCTGACGTAACACTTTAGCAAAGTGTGCGTCTATGTCCCTATAATGGCTGGCAAATATAAGAGGATATCAGCCCTGCTGCTGCCTCCTGCTAATGGAGTTAGTCCTTTAGTGCAAATGGCAGGGGCCTGTGCTTTGGAGCTATACAGCTCAGGTTCAGTGAAGACTCAGCTAGGGTCATTACAGTAGTCATTGGGTTGCTCTGTAAAGCATCTTGTCCCCATAGTGATTAGCACTATAGAAATATTATGAGTAGAAGGATAAACAAAGGGGGAGTGGACCTGGGCCTAACCACAGAATGAAAGCCTCAGGATTTTCTTGGTGCTGGGGGCTGATTTGTGTGAAGCCCTGTATGACTGCACATGTCTAACCTGAACCGGCCTTGGAGTTTGTAGGAACTCCAGGAGAAAGATCTGCTCTGGATTGCTTAATAGCCGGTCAGGAGCACGAGCTGCTATGGAAGCTCCTAACCCCTGTCTATACCATGCAGGTTATCTGCTAATAGAGATTCTCAATGAGCAAAGCAGACTCACTGTCTTTGTTGACCTTCATGTCGAAGAACACCAGTGTGCTTCCCCCAAAGCCAGTGCTGGCCACGACCCCAGAGCCTGGCACACTGCTTTCCCATTCGAACGGCAGGTATGAAGAGGAGTCCTGGCTGCCCTCTAGCATGCTGGAGAGCTGCAACAGAAAACCAAAGAGAATGCACCATGCTCCCAATAGTGCCAAGAATCAGCCGGGTTCACCTGCATGTGCTGAGAGGTGGAAAAGGAGGCTGGGAAAAGGTGGCCGAGCCGATGGGTAGAGTAGTGGCCGAGTTTGAAGTCTGCGCTCTAACACCTGTCTAGGTAACCACCTTGACAGTAGTGTGAGCTTGGGACCGCTCCCCTCCCCAAAGGGAAAGGAAAAGGAGGAGGTAGAAAAGTCTTTTTCCATGGTCTTGTCTGATCTCTCAGTGCCCATATCTAATGCTGTGGGAACCAAATGAAAAACAAAAAAGCAGATGGGAATGGATGACACTTCCTTTTCATATTCTTTTTCTCCAGGTTTTCACTGGCACCTCATAATTTTGAAATCTCACCTGATATGAAATATGTTGACCTACTCTGCAGTTGGTTGAAAAATGGGGGCACAGATTTTGTGAAAATTTTCTCCATGCTTTATTGTTTTTTCTTGGTTTTCTGCAAAATTTGAAATGTTTTGGGCAGAATGTTGAGACATTTCTGATCATTTCTCCTCTCTCTCTGTCTCTCTTACCCCCTTGGTATTTATGAAGCACTCAGACTAAGCACTGTAAGGCTCTGTACTCCTTGGACAAATGCAGGGTTGCTTCCTACATGACAGTCTCCAATCCTCTTTCCATTCCAGATGTACCTGCATGTCTGCCATTCTGCTTGGGAGACTGGAGTTTAATAGATCTGCAGCTTAGGAAATTGTTGTGTCTTGTAAACACAATCTGCAAAAACCATCCTGCTGAGTCAGGTCCCAAATAATTGTGGTTACTAAATATACCCTAACAGGCAGGGCTACACTCCACACGGCGGGCTGGTTGCTGGTGGCTTTTAGAACATGGTGAATGCCACTGGAAGGCTCACCAGCTATTTAAAAGGACACTACCCTTTTCCAATAGACTATATTGCCTGATGTCCAGCTTACATCATCTTCTGCTCAGTTTCATTTCATTCATGCAAGTTTATACCCCTTGAAACAATTCTTCTCTCTCCTTTGCATACTAGGAACACATAGTATGCCAGGGCTTGATTCTGCTCTCATTTACACTGGTATAAATCAGAAGGAAGTCCATAATCAATGGAGTTACCCAAGGTCAAAAGCACTGTGCTGACTTTTCCTTTCTATTCCCAGCAGTTGAGAGGCTAGGTCTTGCTGCCACTCCCCTGGAATGAGAAATCAGTTGTTCTGCTTTCACTTTTTCACAGAAGGTAACCTGCATATGAAAGATCCCAGAGTTTGTGCCATGGACTGCCCACAGCAAACTAGCCCTTGTTGCGTCATATCTAGACAGAGGTGTGGGCCAGGGGTCCAATCCAGAGCTCTCGAGTTCCTATTTAGGTTCTGACACTGGTGCCTTGTGTATGCTGGGATACAAGCGCTGCTCCTTGCTGTGTCTCCGTTTTCCCACCTGCAGACGGAGAGCAATGGCTTTAAGCACTCCATTGGGCTGCAAGAATTGTGAGTTCTATTCCTGGTTCTGCCATGGGCCTGCAAGGTGATATTGGGCAAACCACTTCCCTCCCATCTCTACAATGTGGACACTGATATTGACCATTGAGATCTTCAGCTCTCTATATAGTGTCATCAGCACCACCTTTCTACAGAAGGGGAAACTGAGGCACATAGAGATGTGATGTGCCCAATGTCATGCAACTGGCCAATGGCAGAGCCACAAACAGAACCAAGCTCTCACAAGGGGAGATATGAATGCTCTCTATAAATACATCAAATGGATAAATATGAGGAAAGGAAAGGTGTTATTTAAGGTGAGGGCCAATGTTGGCATAAAAACAAATGGATATTGACTGGCCATCAGGAAGTTTAGGATTGAAATTAGATCAAGGTTTCTAATGATCAGAGGAGTGAAGTTCTGGAACAGCCTCCCAAGGGGAGCAGTGGGAGCAAAAAACTTAACTGGTTTCAAGCCTGAGCTTGCTAAGTTTATGGAGGACATGGTATAAGGTGACTGCCTACAATGGCATGTGGCCCATCAGCGACAGCTAGTAGTAAATATCCCCAGTGGATGCTGATGGGAAAGTAGATAGGGAGAGCTCTGAGTTACTACAGCAAATTTGTTCCCAGCTGTCTGGCTGGTGGGCCACGCGCATATGCTTTGGGTCCAACTGTCTGCCATATGGGGTCAGGAAGGACTTCCCCCGACCCGAAGTCACATTGGCAGAGGCCCTTCCTCTGCAGCATGTAATCACTTGCAGGTTTAAACTAGTGCAAATGGCAGAGTCTCTGTAGCTTGAAGTCTTTAAATCATGATTTGAGGACTTCAGAAGCTCAGCCAGAGGTTCGGGGTATATTACAGGAGTGGGTGGGTGAGGTTCTGTGGCCTGCAATGTGCAGGAAGTCACACTAAATCATAGAATCATAGAATATCAGGGAAGGGACCCCAGGAGATCATCTAGTCCAACCCCCTGTTCAAAGCAGGACCAATCCCCAACTAAATTATCCCAGCCAGGGCTTTGTCAAGCCTGACCCTAAAAACCTCTAAGGAAGGAGATTCCACCACCTCCCTAGGTAACACATTCCAGTGCTTCACCACCCTCCTAGTGAAAAAGTTTTTCCTAATAGCCAACATAAACCTCCCCGACTGCAACTTGAGACCATTACTCCTCGTTCTGTCATCTGGTATCACTGAGAACAGTTGAGATCCATCCACTTTGAATCCCCCTTTCAGGTAGTTGAAAGCAGCTATCAAATCCCCCCTCATTCTTCTCTTCTGCAGACTAAATAATCCCAGTTCCCTCAGCCTCTCCCCCTAAATCATGTGCTCCAGCCCCCTAATCATTTTTGTTGCCCTCCGCTGGACTCTTTCCAATTTTTCCACATCCTCCTTGTAGTGTGGGGCCCAAAACTGGACACATTACTCCAGATGAAGCCTCACCAATGCCGAATCAAGGGATGTGATCATTCCCCTCTATCTGCGGGCAATGCTCCTACTTATACAGCCCAAAATGCCATTAGCCTTCTTGGCAACAAGGGCACACTGTTGACTCATATCCAGATATCGTATCTAAATGATCACGATGGTCCTTTTTGGCCTTCAAATCTATGAGTCTAAGTTCCAGTCCATGCTCTAGCCAGAGCCGTAACCAAGGCAGGGCGAAAGGGGCAGCCACCCAGATGGAGGCGGAAAAATGGGGCAGAAACAGAGGTGACGGGTAAAGTCCCAGGTGGTAAGGCTTGGGTGGGCCAGCCCCATGTACCAGGATTAGGGAGAGAGTGCCATCTCCAGCCCCTGACTATCTTTAGTGTGCCACCCAGCCTGTCTGCGTTGGGGGGGCAGGGTAGCAAAAATCTCGGGAGCGTATGTCTGATAGTAGGGCCGGAGATGAGGGGTTTGGGATGCAGGAGGGGGCTTCAGGCTGGGGAGTGGGGTGGAGGGGTTCAGGATGTGGGAGGGGGCTCTGGGCTGGGGCAGGGGGTTGGAGTGCAGGGAGGGGGTGAGGGCTCCGTCTGGGGATGCAGGCTCTGGGATGGGGCAGGGAGGAGGGCTTTGGGATGCAGGAGGGGGCTCTGGGTTTGGGGGGAGCTGAGGGCTGGGACAGTTGGTTGGGGCACTGGGTTACCTCCAGTCCCCCAGTCAGCGGCACAGCTTGGGGGCTAAGGCAGGCTTCCTCCCTGTCCTGGCACCCTGGACCATGCTGCACCCCGTAAGCGGCCAGTAGCAGGTCCAGCTCCTAGGCGGAGGTATGGCAGGTGGCTCTGCGCACTGCTCTTGCCCACAGGCACCGCTCCGGCAGTTCCATTGGCCATGGTTCCTGGCCAATGGGAGTGCGGAGCCGGTGCTCGGGGTTGGGGTAGGGAGCTCAGAGCCAGGACAGGTGGGGACTAGCCTGCTTTAGCCCTGCAGCACTGCCCACTGGACTTTTAACTGCCCTGTCGGCAGTTATGACTGGAGCTGCCAGGGTCCCTTTTTGACGTTGTATTCCAGTCGAAAAGCGGACACCTGGTCACCTTATTTGGGGGGGGGGGTTTCAGACTCCATTTTATATTCCTGGATTTCATTTTGAATAAGCAAGAGTCACTTCATCGTTAGAAGCTGCAGGTCACAGAGCACGAAAAACAGAATTGGTAGGAAAACCAAACTGGCGGGGAAAAGGTGGTGAACAACAATGCTAAAAACAGCAGACTGTTATTTACCACTGTCAGGTAAATAATGATCACAGGCTAAAAATAGAACTGACAGTTTAGAATGTTGTCAGCTGGCATGCGTCCAAGAAAGATCTGACAGGAAGATATGAGCAGAAGTGTACAGAAAGTTCTGACAGAACGATATAAAGGTCAGTGTGTCAGTTGAGTTGGATTGACAGCTGGTGGGAGTTGAAAGCTGATGGTTAAGAAAGCTGGCAGAGAGAGAAGGAAAGCAGCAGAGGGAGCCCTGCCGTGCCACTGGAATGCACAGAGAGAGAGAGACAAATAAGAAGCAGAGACCTCAGGAGAAGAGGCATAGAGAGAGCGTGCAGGACAGTGCAGCGGAGTAAGTTTGTCAGACAAAGTTCTAGTTCTGGTATAGTATAGTGTTAGTGTATATGTGTGTGCCTGGGTTTATAAAGATCTATTTGTGTGTGGTAATTGTAAAAGGAATTTATATATGTAGGACCTAAAAATATATTTAAAAACTGCTGTCAGTGACCTGTGAACTCAGCTCCCTGCCGGACAGGATATGGAGGAGGCCTTGCATAAAAAGTGCAGATGGCCCCCTCCACTACCAGTCACATTTCCTGTCAGTGCCAGAGTATCCTCAGTGTGCTCAGGAACGAAAAACCATTCAGGGAAACTCTCTTGCTGTTAACTGCTGCTACAGACCAGCCAAGCACATCTGCACATTGTTACTGAGTAGTAACACACAGAGATAGCCCCAAGCTGTGAAGTTCTTGGGTAAAATTTCCTGAAGTGTCTATGTGACTCAGGAGCATAAATTTCGTCTACAAAAGTGGCTTAAGAACCTAAGCCCCACTGATTGTTAATGGGATATAGGCTCCGAAATCCAGGTCCCTCCCAATATTTAGGTGCCTGCCATTGAAATCAATGAGAGTTAGATGCCAAAATATTTGTGAGGATCTGGGCCTGAGTGATCAAGTCACTTCTGAAAATGGAACTTAGACAACTTCACCTTCCAGCCATTGGATCTTGTTCTATTTGGGGGTTGATTTGGTTGTCCAGTTCCCTTGTTTCCAAACCAACACACTTTATAATTTTGGGCAGGGGAGTTAAGGGGGAGGGAATCATCAAATGACCAAGACAGAGATTGAGACCAAGTTATCTGTGAACTGCACACTGTATCTGAGGCCAGTTATCTCTAGATAGAGAATGCACAGCACACCTGGACTCTGTTGCGAGCCTGTACACTAAAGGGAACAATTCTAGGTCTTAGCTTTTCCTCTTACACTTCTGTTACATTGATGTAACCCCGCTGACAGGGGTGGAGTTACTCTTGATTTACACTGATGTAAACCAGAAGATTCAGGACAGTCATAAGAGGAAATTACTTACCTGTAACTGGAGGTTCCTTGAGATGTGTGGTCCCTATTTGTACTGGGTGTGCATGCCCACCATATGCCGGAAGGCTTTCCTAGCAGTGTCCGTTGATATGCACGTGCATTGTGCGTTGTCTTGTACTCCCCAGCTGAGGCTATATTAGGCCATGTGGATTGTGCCACTCCAGTGACACTCTTACCTCTGAGTAGTGCAGTCCACAGCTGAGGGGATGGATGGCACACATCTTGAAGACCCTCCAGTTACAGGTAAGTAGTCTCCTCTTCTTTGAGTGATGGTCCCAATATTTATTCCAAACCTGAGTAAGTACTGAGCAGTGATCAGTGTGGAGAGGGGTGTGAGGATGCAAGAGGCAGTGCAGTGTGTAGTATGGCGCATCCCACTGATGCATCATCAGCTGCCCCTTGGGCAATGGCATAATGGGATGTGAATGTGTCCATGGAGCACCATGTTGCTACTCAACATGTGACTTGCCGGGAGACATCCATCAGGTAGGCAGATATCGTTGCTTGCGCTTGCGTAGAGTACACCATAACTCTGTCAGGGGGCAGTATGTTGGTTTGGGATGGAAGACAAGGAGGGGAACAGACTGATTGAGGTGGAACTCCAAAACCAACTATGGGAGGAACTTAGCATGCAGCAGTCAGGAAATCGTATCCTTGTGAAATACCGTGTGTGTGTGTGTGGGGGGGTCAGCAATCATGGCTGCTAGTTCGCTGACCCATCTAGCGATGTAATAGCCACTAGGAATATTGCTTTCATGGAGACATGGGAGAGGGAACATGTCACCATTGGCTCGAAGAGCGGCTTCGTGAGGGCAGACAGAAGAAGGGCAAGGTCCATGGGGGAGTGGGCTTAAGTACTGTCAGGAAACGGTTGAGGAGACCTTTTATGAAATGAATGGTGGTAGGATGCATGAACACCAAGCTGCCATCCACAGGGGGGGAAAGGCACTAAGTGTGGCCAGATGGACCCATACAGAACTGCGGGCAAGGCCCTACATTTAGAGTTTGAGGAGATAACTGAGGATGATCATAGAATCATAGAATATCAGGGTTGAAAGGGACCTCATGAGGTCATCTAGTCTAACCCCCTGCTCAAAGCAGGACCAATCCCCAAGCCTGACCTTAAAAACTTCTAAGGAAGGAGATTCCACCACCTCCCTAGGTAACGCATTCCAGTGTTTTCTCCTAGTGAAAAAGTTTTTCCTAATATCCAACCTAAACCTCCCCCACTGCAACTTGAGACCATTACTCCTTGTTCTGTCATCTGCTACCACTGAGAACAGTCTAGATCCATCCTCTTTGGAACCCCCTTTCAGGTACTTGAAAGCAGCTATCAAAATCCCCCCACATTCTTCTCTTCCGCAGACTAAACAATTCCAGTTCCCTCAGCTTCTCCTCATAAGTCATGTGTTCAAGTCCCCTAATCATTTTTGTTGCCCTCTGCTGGACTCTTTCCAATTTTTCCACATCCTTCTTGTAGTGTGGGGCCCAAAACTGGACACAGTACTCCAGATGAGGCCTCACCAATGTCGAATAGAGGGGAACGATCACGTCCCTCGATCTGCTGGCAATGCCCCTACTTATACATCCCAAAATGCCATTGGCCTTCTTGGCAAGAAGGGCACACTATTTACTCATATCCAGCTTCTCATCCACTATAACCCCTAGGTCCTTTTCTGCAGAACTGCTGTCGAGCCATTCGGTCCCTAGTCTGTAGCGGTGCATGGGATTCTTCCGTCCTAAGTGAAGGACTCTGCACTTGTCCTTGTTGAACCTCATCAGATTTCTTTTGGCTCAATTCTCTAATTTGTCTATGGCCCTCTGTATCCTATCCCTACCCTCCAGCGTATGTACCCCTCCTCCCAGTTTAGTGTCATCTGCAAACTTCCTGAGGGTGCAATCCGCACCATCCTCCAGAGCATTTATGAAGATATTGAACAAAACCAGCCCCAGGACCAACCCTTGGGGCACTCCACTTGATACTGGTTGCCAACTAGACATGGAGTCATTGATCACTACCCGTTGAGCCCGACAAACTAGCCAACTTTCTATCCACCTTCTAGTCCATTCATCCAGCCCATACTTCTTTAACTTGTTGGCAAGAATACTGTGGGAGACCGTGTCAAAAGCTTTGCTAAAGTCAAGGAACAACACCTCTACTGCTTTACCCTCATCTACAGAGCCTCATCATAGAAGGCAATTAGATTAGTCAGGCATGACTTGCCCTGGGTGAATCCATGCTGACGGTTCCTGATCACTTTCCTTTCCTCTAAGTGCTTCAGAATTGATTCCTTGAGTACCTGCTCCATGATTTTTCCAGGGACTGAGGTGAGGCTGACTGGCCTGTAGTTCCCAGGATCCTCTTTCTTCCCTTTTTTAAAGATGGGCACTACATTGGCCTTTTTCCAATCGTCTGGGATTTCCCCCGATCGCCATGAGTTTTCAAAGATAATGGCCAATGGCTCTGCAATTACATCCATCAACTCCTTTAGCACTCTCGGATGCAGCGCATCCGGCCCCATGGACTTGTGCTCGTCCAGCTTTTCTAAATAATCCCAAACCACTTCTTTCTCCATAGAGGGCTGGTCACCTCCTCCCCATTCTGTGCTACCCAGTGCAGCAGTCTGGGAGCTGACCTTCTTTGTGAAGACAGAGGCAAAAAAAGCATTGACTACATTAGCTTTTTCCACATCCTCTGTCACTAGGTTGCCTCCCTCATTCAGTAAGGGGCCCACAGTTTCCTTGACTTTCTTCTTGTTGCTAACATACCAGAAGAAACCCTTCTTGTTACTCTTAACATCTCTTGCTAGCTGCAACTCCAGGTGTGATTTGGCCTTCCTGATTTCACTCCTGCATGCCTGAGCAATATTTTTATACTCCTCCTTGGTCCTTTGTCCAATCTTCCACTTCTTGTAAGCTTCTTTTTTGTGTTTAAGATCAGCAAGGATTTCACTGTGAAGCCAAGCTGGTCGCCTGCCATATTTACTATTCTTTCTACACATCGGGATGGTTTGTCCCTGTAACCTCAATAAGGATTCTTTAAAATATAGCCAACTCTCCTGAACTCCTTTCCTCCTCATGTTGTTCTCCCAGGGGATCCTGCCCATCAGTTCCCTGAGGGAGTCAAAGTTTGCTTTTCTGAAGTTCATTGTCCGTATTCTGCTGCTCTCCTTTCTTCCCTGTGTCAGGATCCTGAACTTGACCATCTCATGGTCACTGCCTCCCAGGTTCCCATCCACTTTTGCTTCCCCTACTAGTTCTTCCCGGTTTGTGACCAGCAGGTCAAGAAGAGCTCTGCCCCTAGTTGGTTCCTCCAGCACTTGCACCAGGAAATTGTTCCCTACCCTTTCCAAAAACTTCCTGGATTGTCTGTGTACCGCTGTATTGCTCTCCCAGCAGATATCAGGGTGATTGAAGTGTCCCATGAGAATCATAGAATCATAGAATCATAGAATATCAGGGTTGGAAGGGACCCCAGAAGGTCATCTAGTCCAACCCCCTGCTCAAAGCAGGACCAAGTCCCAGTTAAATCATCCCAGCTAGGGCTTTGTCAAGCCTGACCTTAAAAACCTCTAAGGAAGGAGATTCTACCACCTCCCTAGGTAACGCATTCCAGTGTTTCACCACCCTCTTACTGAAAAAGTTTTTCCTAATATCCAATCTAAACCTCCCCCATTGCAACTTGAGACCATTACTCCTCGTTCTGTCATCTGCTACCATTGAGAACAGTCTAGAGCCATCCTCTTTGAAACCCCCTTTCAGGTAGTAAACCTGAGTAGTAGATCCAGGGCCTGCGATCTAGTAACTTCCATGAGTTGCCAGAAGAAAGCCTCGTCCACCTCATCCCCCTGGTCTGGTGGTCTATAGCAGACTCCCACCACGACATCACCCTTGTTGCTCACGCTTCTAAACTTAATCCAGAGAGACTCCCAGGTTTTTCTGCAGTTTCATACTTGAGCTCTGAGCAGTTCTACTGCTCCCTTACATACAATGCAACTTCCTCCCCACCCCCCTTTTCTGCCCTGCCTGTCCTTCCAGAACAGTTTATCCATCCATGACAGTACCCCAGTCATGTGAGTTATCCCACCAAGTCTCTGTTATTCCAATCACATCGTAATTCCTTGATTGTGCCAGGATTTCCAGTTCTCTCTGCTTGTTTTCCAGGCTTCTTGCATTTGTGTATAGGCACTTGAGATAACTCGCTGATCGTCCCTCTTTCTCAATATGAGGCAGGAGACCTCCCTCTCACGCGTGCCTGCTCATGTTTCCTCCTGGTATCCCACTTCCCCACTTACTCAGGGCTTTGGTCTCCTTCCCCCAGTGAACCTAGTTTAAAGCCTTCCTCACTAGGTTAGCCAGACTGCTTGCGAAGATACTCTTCCCTCTCTTCGTTAGGTGGAGCCTGTCTCTGGCTAGCACTCCTCCTTTTTGGAACACGATCCCATGGTCAAAGAATCCAAAGCCTTCTCTCCAACACCACCTGCGTAGCCATTCATTGACTTCCAAGATTCGATGTCTCTACACAGGCCTTTTCCTTCCACGGGGAGGATGGACGAGACGACCACTTGCACCTCAAACTCCTTTATCCTTCTTCCCAGAGCCATGTAGTCTGCAGTGATCTGCTCAAGGTCATTCTTGGCAGTATCATTGGTGCCCACGTGGAGAAGCAGGAAGGGGTAGCGATCTGAGGGCTTGATGAGTCTCGGCAGTCTCTCCGTCACATCGTGAATTCTAGCTCCTGGCAAGCAGCAGACTTCTTGGTTTTCCCAGTCAGAGCGGCAGATAGATGACACAGTCCCCCTGAGGAGAGAGTCCCCGACCACCACCACCCACCTCCTTCTCTTGGTATGAGTATTGGTCTCAGCTGATGGTGATGGTCGGGAGGACATGAGGTGAAGCATTTACATTTAGCTCAGTAGTAAGTCCAGTAGTGTAGCTAGTGGGGAGCGGGGCAGCGGCCGCTCCCCCACTGAGCACAAGTGGCGCTTTGTCAATGTCTTGGCGCCTTTTAAATTTTCCCCTGTTGAGGGAACAAGGGCGATCCAAAAAAAAGGCGCCACCCACTGCGGTGCTTTTACTCACCCAGCAGCGCTCCGGGTCTTCGGCAGCGGGACCTTCACTCGCTCCAGGTCTTCAGTGGCACCTCAGCAGCGGGACCTTCAGTGCCGAAGACACCCGGAGCGAGTGAGGGCCTGCTGCTGGAGTGCCACTGGGTGAATAAAAGTGCCATAGCGGGTGGTGCTTTTTTTTTTTGGATCACTCCCCCTGTTCCCTCCACCTGGCTATGTGGCTGAGTAGGTCCAGGGGCATACCCTCCTGCTCTGGTTAAGGATGTGTCTCAGCAGAGTGGAGCATGCCTTGTATTTGGTCTGACCCAGTATGACCGTTCTTATGTCTTCTCTTGAGGCCCATCCAAAAACTAGGCCATGAGGTGAAGAGGGCGCAGACTGGGAAACTGGACTTTGTCCCCGTCTTGTGTGAGGAGGTCCAGGAGCGGTTGGAGGGGGAGTGGTGTATGCATGGAGAGGCTGAGGAGGTCTGTGAATCAGAATTGATTGGGCCAGAATGGTGGCATGAGAATGACGGTGGCACAGTCCCGGCGAATCTTGCAGAGGACTTGTGGGAGGAGCGGAATGGGGGGAAAAGGCACAGCAGAGATTGCCCATCCAGAGTAGGAAAAGAGCATCACCCTGCGAGTCGTCCCCGATTGGCTCACCTGGAACCATAGAGGGGTAACTTGTGGTTGTCGTGAGTGGCAAAGAGGTCCCAGAGTGGGGTGCCCCACGTGCGGAAGATGAAACAGAGAGTGGGATTGTGTAATTCCCACTCATGGTTGAGGTAGAGAGTCCCACTGAGCATGTCGGCTAGGAAATGTTTGGTGTCTGGGATGTACGTGGCTTGGATCATCTCATGGTGCTGGGTGAAGGGGGTACCGACCAGGACCTTGGAAGGGTCAATCCACCAGGTGAGGGAGGCCAGAACTGTCTTTGGGAAAATGATTTTGGCATGCAACTGGTCTCTTGTAGGGTCTGTAAATGGAAAGGGGTCACATTTGGAAGCAACGCATGTGCAGACATACATGTGGTGTCACGTAAGTGCAGACTGCCATGTGCCAGCAGAGGGAGAGGAAATGGTGGACCGTGGTGTGAGGGTTGCAGTGTAAGTCCACAACTGTGGCTGACAACATCGCAAAGCAGTCTGCTGGAAGGAAGGCCCATGTCACAATGGATTTGAGGGGGGTGCTGCTGATACCAGGCTGGTAGGGTCCATATGGCTGAGGGTGGAATGGTTGGTGCTGCTGTTTGCGTTGGAGGGCTGGGGTATAGATCCCCATGGAGCACACAGTTGCTAGAGACCTTCAGCGGGATTAGTCTGTTTTGGCAGAGAACAACTTGTCCTTGTCAAAAGGAAGGTTTGCACCTCCGAGGAAAGCCAGAGGACTGCAGCCAGGAGTGTTGTCACATGATAACACCCATGGCAAGAGAGCATGAAGACCTGCCCGTGGCATTGACTGCCAGTTGGAGGCCCACTTTGGCCACCAGGCACCTCTCTTCCAACAGGGCATTAAACTGTTGGTTCTTGCTAGTGCAGCATTGTTGTTGAAATCATACTTAGCCAGCAGAACCTGGTAATTTGCCATTTGGCATTGCAATGCTGCCAAGTAGTCCTTTTTCCCCAAAAGGTCGAGGCGCTTGGCCGCCCAGTCTGGAGGACTGGACTTGTGTGTGCTGGCGCACCTGTTCCATCACTACATGCATAACCAGAGAGCTGGGGGATGGGTGGGAGAAGAGAAAGTCTGTCCCCTTAGTTGGTACCAAGTACTAGCACGTCACACGTTTTGGTGTGGGGGTACAGGCAGCCGGGATGTGCCACGCTGCCCATGTGGGCTGAAGGATAGCATCTTTAATGGGCAGTGCTAGCCGTGACAGTCCCTGTGGTTGGAGGACGTCCTGCAGTTGATGGTGCTGGTCCTGGATCCCTCTAACGGTACGCCCAGATCCACAGCTACCTGCTGTAACAGGACCTGATATTGCCTTTGGTTATCTGGGGCCATAGAGAGGAAGGGGAGTCAGTAGGACCCTGTTCATTCATTGGCATGGGTAGCTTGCAGGCAAGCAGTGGAGAAGGCAGGTAGGGCAGCTCCAGTTGCTCTGTGGGGAGAAGAGGCTCCAAACAGCTAGGAGTCCAGGGGATGTCTCTGGAAGCACTGGAGAACCGAGGTGGTGTTCATGGGGATGGTTGGACCGATAGGTGCGAAGGCAGTTGGTGGATGGACAGTGTGCGAGCTGAAGACCGGTCAGGGCAGGCAGATGCTGGGATGACCAGCAATACCCATGGATCCTTCTTGTGCTCTACTTCACTCTCGGTACGGGGAAGCTTAGCACCGGTGCGGCGGTGCTGGTACACGACTCCTCACCCAACCTGGTCTGGTTTGGAAAGGGAATGCTATGCTTGGAGGCGGCCCTCAATAGGGACTTGCTCAGATGCCCATGAGAATGCTTTGTACCCTCATGTCTCGGCTCGCCCTTGACCGTCTGTACTGTCAGATCGGAGGCATGGGAAGTGCTGGGAGGAGCACTCACCGCTGGTGATGGGCGCTGCAGTGACGGTTCTGAATCAGAGTGTGCATGCGGTCTCATGGCCTCCTCCATAAGCAACTTTCTGAGGTGAAGTTCCTGCGTTTCCCAAGTATGTGGCAGGAAGGACTTAGAGATCTTGCAACAAGTTGCGATATGAGCCTCCCCACGGAAGTAAAGGTAATGCTGGTGCTCGTCGCTCACCGAGAACAAGTGGGGACACAAAGCACAGTTTTTAAATCCTGGAACTTGGGGCATAGTACCTGGGGGAGGGAAAACGTACTGTGAGCGGGGTAAACAATCTCTAATTAACTACACTAACTACTATGTGTACTTACCATACTATACAGGCAAACAACAAACAAGAACTATATACAACAGTCAAAAGTGCTCTCTTAGTCAAAAACTGAGATCCCAGAGGAAGAGGGGTTCTGACTCCATACATGCGGCAGTAAGAGGGAACTGGTGCAGCGTTCACTCATCCAGCATAATATAGCCTCAGCTGGGAGCACAAGACGACGTGCAGGTCAATGAACACTGCTAGGAAAACCTTCCAGCTCTGGCGCATGGCGTGCATGTACACCGACATTTGGAATACATATAGGAACCACCACTCAAAGAAGACTCTAAATTTGTAAGTACTCTTGACCTCAGTCTCTGCCCATCAGTTACTATTCATGGGAGGCAGAACTATTCCTCGTCCCTAGGTTCAGTCTGGATGGGGCTGGAGACAGGACTTTCCCTGTGGAGGGTCCTTGGTGGTAGAACTCCCCTAGAGGGCATCTGTTGGAGTCCTTCACCAGCTGCTTAAAGGGTGAGATGAGTGCCATTTATTTGAGCAGGCTTATCCTTATGCGTGGCTTGGGTTTGCTCTGCTGTTCTCTTATATCTGCTACCCCTTTCACTGCTGTTGATGGCGTCAACTGACTGGGAGTAGTGGCCACCTGAACCTTTGCCCATGTGCCTGGTCCTTTAGGCTGCTTGCTTCTTCCTTTCCATGCTAACATCAGCATCCCATGGAGATACCCATGGGGGGCCCCCATCAATACAGCCAGACAGCAGCTCTTTACAAGGCAAAGGGGGCAGCTAGATTAATAATTGTCCCAATTCACTCTACACCTGGTAGCTGGGATTTCCAAAGGAGTCTGAGGGAGTCAGGTGTCTGAATCCTTTGAAAAGGATAACGTGCTCCTGGATATTCTCAGCCAGGAGTGCAGTGGGAGTGGGCTCTGAGCAACGGTGCTCAATGACTTCCATGTTGAGTCAAAGCACTCTGACCTACTAAAGACACCTCGCCTGGGAGGTGTGTTCAAAGCACTGAACAGACACTACCCTAATTAATCCTCCCAGCACCCCTGTGAGGCAGGGAGGGTGAGTATCATCATCCCCATTTGACAGGTGGGGAAACACGAATGAAAGGTGAAGTGAATCACCCAAGGCCACATAGTGAATCAGTGGCAGAGCCAGGATTGGAAGCCAGTCCCCTATGACTCCAAACTCCATGCTTGTTCCTCCAGACCATGCTACCTGTGGGACAAAATGCCAGAAGGCGTTAGGGTTTACCAGAGGGACAGGGGTGCAGGAGGCAGCATTGGAAGAAGGAATGGCATGAGCATAAGTCTCTTGGTTGGACTGGATCCAGTTCCCATTTAGGCTCAATTCACCACTGGAAGAAGGAAAGAGAAATTGCAAAGAAAACGGGTAAGGAAGATGGCAGTGGGTTGCTTTTAGTTTGGAAATAGTTTTATTGAGGGTAACAAGAGTGACTTACATTCCTGTATTATTATCCCATACAAAAGCACCTCCACATTACATTCCCCAAAACCATGGTCCCATCCCAATTTTATATCCAACCCCTTCCACTGAAAACAGGTCCCTCTCCACCCCATCAATTGAACTGCTTCTTTATTTCTAAGGATATCTGCCACTAGGATTCGTCATGTTAAATATAAAATATATTTAAATATATATGGTTAAATATATCATGAATCCTGTGGATTTTTAATATTGTTTTCAAAGTAGGGGGCGGTTGGTACCTTTTCAAAGTGTTACGTGACATTTTATCTACACAACTACTATTAAAATTTCTGCACACTGAACACCTTATCCCGTCCCATGCATCAAATGGTCCCCATTTTTATAGGCCCTAGATAATTGCTAATGCTGATTCAACAGTAACAAACAAACTACATAAAACCTCATTCGCTAATGTTTCCATGCATCAAAGCTCCAAGGGCGGATCCAAAGCCCAAGGAAGGCAATGCAAAGACTCCCACTGATTTCAGTTGTTTGAGTCATACCCTAACTTTTCCCTTGATCTGGGCCAATTCATTTTGGAACAGACAATCTGCCATATTGCTTTATCTTTGGCCTAAGCTAAAAATTCTCTTCTCTGTGAGGCTTATAAATTCTACAAGCTTCAGCCCCTAGAGTGATTAATTAAAATATCCTTAAATATAACATCCTTAATTCAGTTATCCTTAACTGGTCTTGTAAGTTTCTTGATATGAAGCTACTTGGTCTGAAGATCTTAAAAGCTCTGCCTATTTCTTGAGCAGAATGGGTAAGTTCTTTCAATCGGAGATACTCGTCTTTTTACTCTGACAGTGCGGTGTGTCATAGACAATGGTGGCATCGTTGACAAAGTCATCCTTAAAACGAGTAAAAAAACAGGAAAATTCTAATGGTGACACACAAAACTGCTGACTTCTAACATTCCAAACTTCAAACCATCTGAATTGACTGCCTACAAACATAGCCTGTGGTTTTAAATCTTAGTGAGATCTAAAAACAAGTCAAGTCTGAAGTTCCTGGGCCAAATTCTCCTCTCACCTACACTGGTGTAACTCAAGAGTGAGTGCACTGAAACCAATGTAAAAGTGACAGAAGTGAGAGAAGAATTAGACCCTCTACATTTTAGTCATATTGAGTCATCTGAGAACACTTTCTGATGGAGACTAATAGGAATTATTGTTCACCCACTCCCCCACTCTCCAATAACTCACAAACAGCTCAAATGAAGTGGCTCAAAGAATTACCCTTTTGGCTGAGACAAAAACATAAAATTGAAGCCTACATTTGTCTGTGTAAATTATGAGCCTCTGAAAGAGCAAGCTGGAAATCAATCTTAACTAGGTCACATGCTACCAGCACCAATTATAAAAAATGATTTTCATACATTTCATTCTGTACTGTACCACAGTACTGCTATCCAAGTTAAGCTTGAAAAAACTAATTTGGGATCATACTGCCAAATTCTATAAAGCATACTTCCTCCTATTTAATTTTTATACTAGTGTCATCAATAAAGAATAATACCAGAACATCTCAACGAGAATGATGTAGGAAGGTGCTTGAGTTCCAGAAACAATACCAACTGGGCAGAATTTCTGTACTGGACAAAACTGGAAACATTAAGTATAGAAATGTGCAAAAGAGCTGGGATTTTTATTAGGAGATTTAGCAGTTCCCTTAGACTTCTTTGGAAATCTCAGGAAAGATGCAAAGTTTGGACCTGAATCCAGATCTTAACTTTTTTGGGGCCATCTCTAATTAAGCGCTGGTCACTAATGTTTCTTACAAACCAGGAAAAAAAAACACCCACGAAGGAGGAAATGAACTCCCTGAGAGAGGGGGACATTCACACAGATTGACTTGAGAGGGCCACTTCTGCAGCGCCAGCTGCAAAGCTGTATTTCCATGTGACGTGAGACTATTTCAAAGTACTTGCTGGCACATTCCCTGCAAGATAAAATGCCTGAGACAGTTACAGAGGCATTCACGAAACATGTGGGTCCAGGTTCCCCGCTGCCCTGCACTCTGGATAGTCAATTACACCTAGGCAGCGTGAGCGGAGCAGATCTGAATGGTATTGGTTCACGCCCACTTTGCACAGGTGTGAGTGACATCACAAGACACAGTGGCAAATCCGGCCCCTGGTGGAGCCACTTGGCTCACCACGTTGGAGTTGCAGCAATTGGGCTAAGGGATATGGGTCCAGAGGGGGTTTGCCAACAGCTGGAGATCACCAAAGCACGGGTGAGGGTTGCCCGTGCTGGGAAGGGAGATGGGACTTGCATTGCTTGTTCCATGCTCAGAGGCGAAGTCAGTAAAGAGGGCATGTTTGAGACGGGATGACACCTTGGACAAAATATTACCTGCGTGGCTCTCTGGGCTTCAGGGGGGGTTACAGCAGGGATGAATTAGTCTGCTTTTGTTTTCTTTGGCTGGCATTTAGCGATCTATTTCTCCCTCAGCCTAGGGCATTGTGCTTGGGTCAGTCTCACCCGTGGTTGCCTGTGACTTCATGTACAGTCAGCAGCCTTCTACTTCTACTCAGGTCAGTCTCTGATACCAGTTACCTGAGAGAGGCATTGCAGAATAACCATACCCAGCTCTCAGGTAGCGTGATCATCTGTAGACTGCTTTGCAAAGGAGGGCAGTAGCGTTATTCTTGTTTTACGGGTGGGGAAACTGAGGCACAGAGAACTGAAGTGACTTGCCCAAGAACACACAACAGGCCAATGGCAGAGCCGGGAATAAAATCGAGGTCTCCTGAGTCTTAGTCCCGTGCCCTATCCACTAGGCAACACTGTCTAGGAGCAGGAAGTGGATATGTCAAACACATAATGCCACTGGTGAAGGGGAGGCATGTGCCTATCTGGGAAAGAGAGAAGGGGTGTGTAGATCACTGGGAACAACAGCTGGGGGAAAATCCACAATTGGCTTCATTTTGGAAGGGCTCTTAAGCAATCAGAAAGTAGCTAAGGACCTATTCTTGCTATTACAGCAACAAGAGCTCAACCCATTGTGGTGCATTGAGAAATGGCATAGAGTCGCTGAAGGAGAAGAGAGCGAGCAAACAGATTATGAGAACTCTTGCTGAACAAATGTCAGGGTGATGGAAGAATGTTTGGAAATGTCCCAGCAGATTCCTTCTGCTGGAATCTGACCGAGTTATGGGAAGAGGAGCCAACAGATAATGTGGTTACTTGTTCAGAAAGAGTCCTGGAGGAGAAGGTTAAACTTATACCTGCCTGATGACTCTCATCCAACTCCTCCTCATCCTCTCCAATAAGGAGAGGTTTTCTTGCCCACACCTAGGAATCTGAAAAGGTATGTGACTGGCAGATTAATGTGGATCTTTAGGACATGCCAGACCTTTAATGCATGGTCTCAGAATCCACACTGAACCAAGTAGGGAGAATTGTAATGCTAAGGCAGGTGGCTGAACATTCCAACCATAGTGTGCTTGTGTTTGCATTCACTGCCGTTGATCTTACAAGAGGCAGTGTGAGCGGCAGCAACTCGCAGCATTTTGGCACAATCCATATTGTATCCCAGTTACCATGGATGCTGGGCTCTTATTTCACTCACCACCGTGTCTTCGTCGGTATCTTCGGAACTGCTTATCACGATGCTGGAGTCTTCTGCAAACAGAAGACAGGGAGTCAAGTGCCCGTTTGAACAAGCACAGCGCGAAAGGGTACAGGACAGAGGAAAAACTGGCAAAGCAACGTGGGTCCCTCCCCAGCCACACATATAAGGGCCACATAGTGGGCTGGTTGATGAGTGTTGCATTAGAGCCCCCTCCACTGGCTAGGGCGTAGCAGCGAGAGCTTTTCCAGAGAGGCAGTTTCCTTCGTTGCTGCATGTGCCAATTTTCCTGTTCACCCCAGCTGAAATACTTTTCACCTCTGTGCTGCCCTCCCGCCCTGATCTGCTACAAGAAGTCCAGTGCTTCAGGGAATCATTTCCAGCATCATAGCCTTCAATCAGCCGGGCATTTCTATTCCTTACTTTCTTATTTTCCTCCCTTACTCCTAGTTCCACTCCTGAGACCTTCTGCTGCCCTTCCTCTCTTCCTTCCCTGTGTGTTGACGCTGTGTGGTTGTGTCTCTCTGCATCACTGTCTAGCCACGCTGAACTTAGCCTTTCCTGTCTCCTCCCCAGTCAACCCTTTCAACTCCTCATTATTTTCAGTCACTAATTTTGGAACAGTTCCCTGTTTGTCTGTACGTGGACCCAGGAAAATCCAGGTTCCTAGATGTTGCTATAGATCATGGATTCTCTACCTGTGGTCCAGATCCTTAGCAAGGGGCTCATGAACAGTTTGGGGATGTGGTGGGTGGGACTTCTCTTTATGGCTACATGGGAGAGGTCCCAAAATTATTGGAAGGGGGGTGGTGGTCTCTGAACTTTTTTGCTGTAACATGGGGTCATGCCTTGAAAAAGGTTGAGAAGCCAACTGCTCTGCAATGATTGTAAAGGCTTCATTAATGGACATTTGGTTTTACATGTTGAAGCTCCAACTCATTTGATTTTCATTGAGCTGCCGTGACAATTAGGGAACCCAACCCTTTACCCTGGGATAAGGAGTCCTGGCTAAGCACATGTCACTACAGCCTATTTAGGCCCCTGCAGGCCGGCCAGGCAATGTTATATGATAGCTGGGTATATGTGGAAGTACTAAAGTGTGATGGGGTGTGCATGTCTGAGCCAATGACAACACTGAAACCTCCTCCTGCTGCTAGCCTGTGTTTCCTCATCTGGCTCCATGGATGCCACTCCTCTCCCAGGGCCTGTTACCTGCCTCCTCATGCCTACCCTGAAAGTGTGGCCCCATCACTGCCTTCTTCAGCTCCTCTGCCAGCTCCCCTGCATTCCAGGATCCAGTGGGAATTGCCTCCCTCCAAGGATATGGTCCATCCTCTTTGATGGATATTGCGTTTTTTCTCCTCCCCTCACCATACCCTCTGCTTGTGGGCCATTGATTAGCTCTCTGCCCAGGGCTGGTGCAAGAGCATTGTCCTCTGAAACTCCTCCTAGCTGGAAAAAGCCTCTTGTATCTTTCCCCCTCGCCAGCCTGTTCACCCAGAGGGGGTTAGTTCACCTCTGAAAACAGGTCTCTCCTTTGGCCTATGGCCCTGATCTAGCAAAGATCTTAAATTTAAATACCCAGGACTCAAATGAAGTGATTTGCTGGATCAGCAGCTGTATCTCTCAGCTCCTCTTCTCAGGACTTCACTATGGAAAACAACATGGGAGGCTGCATTTTTAAAAGTATCCACAAGATGTCCCCGCTGCAGTCCCTGTCCAGCTGGAACTGATCTGGCTTGGAGGGCTGGGGAAGGGCCCAGTACTATCTGGGCAAGGCTGTGGCTGCATTTTAGACTGGTAGGGCTTGATCCCTGGCTGGACTGTGCCTGCGCCTGCCTTGCTGAGCACTGTGGCCTCGCAAGCCTGCTAAGCGGCCCCAAGAAGTTTCCCCCTGACCCCTGTGTTATACTTGCTGATATAGGACCTCTCTCTCATACCACCTCCATGCTGCCTGCCATAGTGGTGTGGGTGGAGAGGCAGGGGCACCCAAAGGGGTACGGTCAGAACAGCTTGGCTTCACTGACCTAGCAGTTGAGGCCCAGATCTTCAGGCGGCCTAACTCCCATTGATTTCAATGGAAGTTAGGTGCCTAAGTCATTTGGGGATCTGGGTCCTGGTGCCTTGTGGGTGTTACAGGCAGGTGTAGCTCAGGGTGCTCTAACACAGAGGGCTGGGTGGGAGACACGGCTGCAGGAGCACTAGGGGTAGGACACAGAAAGCAGGAGATGTAGGTCAGCTTTGCTCACCATCCCAATGTGAACTCTGGGCAATTGGGATTCAACCCTGCAAGGTCCTGGAGGTGCTCAACTACACAGTGCTTTTCCCCTTTCACTCTCAAAGTGCCGCTTTTCCCCTTTCACTCTCAAAGGGAGGTCAGTATCTATATCCCAATTTTACAGCTGGGGAAACTGAGGCACAGAGAAGGGTGAAAACTTGGCTAAGGTCACCCAGAGTTGAGGGACAGAGCTGGGAACTGATCCCAGATCTCCTTAGTTTAGGGTGACCAATAGTCTCTTATTACAAGGAACGTCCCATATTTTTTCATCTCTGTACAAGGACAGGAGTTGCTGAGCACTGCAAAAAGCAGAAGAAATACCCTTGGCGAATGGAGGTGAGTGCTGCTTAGTATCAGAGATCCTAGTTTTCCATTATAACCCTCTCCCCCCAAAAATTCTCTGATAAAAAATATAAAACTCTGTGTTTTTCCACTATTAAAAGGAAACACTGAACTGTAGTTTCCCTAGCCACAGTATAGATGGGTATCCATTGAACACAATGGTTGATTGATCTATTTACAATTTTTCAGCTAGCAGCCTGAGCCCTGCCGCCTGGGGTCAGTTTTTTTGTTGAATAATTGAGACTTTTAGGTCTGTAATTGATTGTCCAATTATTCAACAAAAAAACTTCAAAAACAGACTCCAACGAGAAACTGCAGAACTGGAATTAATTTGCAAACTGGACACCATTAAATTAGGCTTGAATAAAGACTGGGAGCGGATGAGTCATTACATAAACTAAATACTATTTCTCCATGCTAATTTTCCCCCTACTGTTACTCACACCTTCTTGTCAACTGTTTGCAATGGGCCATCCTGATTATCACTACAAAAGTTTTTTTCTCCTGCTAATAGCCCACCTTAATTGATGAGTCTCGTTAGAGTTGGTATGGCAACACCCATTTTTTCATGTTCTCTGTGTATATATCTTTTCCTACTGTGTTTTCCACTGCATGCATCTGATGAAGTGGGCTTTAGCCCACGAAAGCTTATGCTCAAATAAATTTGTTAGTCTCTAAGGCGCCACAAGTACTCCCCGTTCTTTTTATAAAAACACAAATTCCATGTTTTTCCCTGGCAAACAGATTTCTAGGATCCCTGCTTCTTCTTCTTCATTGATAATAATAAATAAGAGCAGGAGGGGGGGGTGTTAAGAAAACAGTCCCATATGTTTGTTTTGAACTACAATGTTGGCAACCCTATCTGGGTCCCAGTCCCGTGCCTTATCCACTAGGCTGTACTGCTTTTGCCTTGCTGTTTACATAAGCATGGAAGGTGCAAATTACAAAGCCAGAAATGTGGAGGGTGAGGCCATGACCTCTGCTTCATAATCCTTACATTCCTTTCAGGACCCTTCTCGTGGTGATGTCTAGCTGCTTTGGCCCAAGCTTCCCTTTCAAGATGCCCTGCGGTGATCTCCCAACAAGGCTCCCACTTCACTCTTCCTACCTTGATCTCCGGGCTCAGAGTGGGCGTTTCTCAACTCCTGAGAGAGCACAGCTCCCCTCGCTGCAGGAGCCTCTCCACAGTTTCTGCTGGGTGTTGAGGTGCTGGGTCCAGGCTGCAGGTCCAAGTCTAGCAAGCCCTGGTCGCACTTGCTGGGGGTTCTCCCCAGCACCTTGGGTTGAGATTCAAGCTTCAACACCTTGAGAGGTGTCTGGATGGCCTTTTCAGCTTGGCCTGGTTTCCTCTTCCCTGGGGGTGCCTGGGGAGAGAGAAGAGCCCCTAAGCAGCATGGGGATGGGTACCCATCCAGGGAGTGTTGTGGGGCAGGCTGACAGTGTCCTGGGCCAGAGGTTTACTCGGTCCTCTGAACACCCAGTCCGGCTGTGGGGGACTCTTTAAAATCCAATTACTGCTCAAAAGGTCCAGGGTAAACTATAAAGTGCTGGACTGTGATTGGGAAGTGAGGCCTCTGCTCTGTCACCCAGCTCCCTGGAGCCTGGGTCTGGGCTCCGGAAGCCACATGCTGTCTGCAGGGGGTGGGTGGAGTGGATGGAGCTATGAGCCTCCTTCCCCCCACTCCCCCATGCCCTAGTTGGCGCTGGCTGGGTGCCCAGGGCAATGGGGGAGGCAAACTGCACCTTTCTCAGGGCTGCGGTAAATGAGATCCTCACCAAACCCCCGCAGTAGAGAGGGCTATGGGAGGGACCGTGACGCTCCAGGGATACTGCTGGGGCAGTAACCTGCACCTGCAACCACTAGCTCAGGGTGTGTGCAAAGGGCAGCCTCGCCCTACATGGTCAGAGTACTGAGTGTGAGCTCTTTGGAGCAGTCGCCATGTCTCTGTGCTGCGTTTGTACAATGCCTGCATAGCACAATGGGCTCCTGGGCCATGCCTGGAACCTAGAAGCTGCCGCGCTACAACCAGTGACATTCCCTCCTCTTCCCTGTGCTCTTTACGAAGCACTGTAGTGAATCTGGAGCCCGAGTGCCAGCCTCTCCGAACCCACAGGACAGACCTGGGCAGGAGGAAGTCGGGTGAGCTTCCTCCACGCCACTTGCACCCTATCCTGCTCTGCAGAGACCAACAGAAGTGCCGGGTTTGTCCAATTTTTGGAGGGGCCCTGGGGGATGCTCCAGCAGGTGGCATAAGGGGCAGAGACCCCAATACCCCTCAGGGAAGAGAAAAATACCTCCACCATACCAGGGACAGGCTCCCTTATGCTGGTCATTGACTTAGGGAGACACAATCCCTGCCCCGAAGAGATTACAGGCCAAGAAGGCATGGAGGCAATCAAATAGATAAAACGTGCTGGTGTGAATCAGCATAGCCCTGACAACTTTTCACTACAGCCCAGCCATCTGCTGTACCTTTTGGTCCAATTGTTCTGCTGGCTGCTGGGCTCCACCCCCCTGAGCTCAGGTCCTGATCTGGGAGGGAGGGTCATCCACGAGCCAGAGCGCAATGTTCCATAATCAGCAGGAAACTTACCATGCCCAGGTGTACCTCCTGGATGTTGCCGGTAAGCATGGGAACCGGGTGCTGCTCTTGAGTCCTAAGCTGAGTGAACTCCCCTGGCTGGAGAAAGCACAAAGGAGCAATTAAAAGAAGCCCTTAGCATTCAGGCTGATAAGGGCCAGTGTGTATGTGAAGTCAGCTTCTCAGAGTTCTAATCTCGACATCACAGGGGCCAGATCCAAAGACCTCGAGGAGCTGCTTCCTCAGCTTGGGCTGATTGGTGGCCTGCTACAGCTGGGGAGAGAGAAAGGGAGAAGGTGCTGCCAGAGAGGCTGAGGAACCACTGAGTGTAGGGCCTGGTGGGATGCAGCCCAGGTAGTTGGACCTCCAAAGGAAGAGAATCACGGGACAGGAGTCTGGGAAACAGTTTAGGGAATAAGAACATAAGAATGGCCTGAGTGGGTGAAACCAATGATCCACCTCACCTAGTAGCCTATCTTCTGACAGTGGCTGGTGCTAGATGCTTCAGAGGGAATGAACAGAACAGGACAATTATCAAGCGATCCACCCCTGTCATCCACTCCCAACTTCTGGCAGTCAGAGGCCAGGGACATCCCGAGCATGGGATTGCATCCCTGATCATCTTGGCTAGCAGCCATTGATGGAGTTATCCCTCAGGAACTCATCTAATTCTTTTTTTAATCCCATTATAATTGTGGTCTTCACAACATGTCCTGGCAACATGTTGAACAGGTTGATTGAGCATTGTGTGAAGAAGCACTTCCTTATATTTGTTTTAAACCCGCTGCCTGTTAATCTCATTGGGTGACCCCAGGTTCTTATGTTATGTGAAAGAGTAACATTTCCTTATTCACTTTCTCCTCACCATTCATGATTTTATAGCCCTCGATCATATCCCTCCTTAGTCGTCTCTTTTCTAAGGTGACCACTCCCAGTCTTTTTAATCTCTCCTCATACAGAAGCTGTTCCATACCTCTTAAGCTTGTTTTGAGATGTGTGACCAGATTTTCATGCAGTATTCCAAGTAAGATGGATTTATGTAGTGGCATTATGATATTTTCTGTCTTATCATCTATCCCTTTCCTAATGGTTCCTAACATTCTGTTAGCTTTTTTGACTGCTGCTGCACATTGAGCAAATGTTTTCCCCAAGATCTGGGGAATGACCCCAAGATCTCTTTCTTGAGTGGTAACTGCTAATTTAGTTCCTCATATTTTGTATGTACAGTTGGGACAATGTTTTCCAATGTACAATACTTTGCATTAATCAACTTTGAATTTCATCTGCCATTTTGTTGCCCAGTCAACCAGCTTTGTGAGAGCCCTTTGTAACTTCACAGTCAGCTTTGGATTTAACTGTCTTGAGTAATTTTGTATTGTCTGAAAACTTTGCCACTTCACTGCTTACCCTTTTTCCAGATCATTTATAAATATTTTGAACAGCATTAGTCCTAGTACAGATCCTTGGGGGAACCCCCACTATGTACCTCTCTCATGAAACTGACCATGTAGTCCTACCCTTTTTTGTCTCATTTAACCAGTTGATGATCCATATGAGGACTTTCCCTCTTATCCCATGACTGTTTACTTTGCTTAAGAGCCTTAGGTCTGGGACTTTGTCCAAGGCTTTCTGAAAGTCCAAATACACTATATCAGCTAGATTACCTTTGTCCACATGCTTGTTGGCACACTCAAGGAATTCTAATAATGGTGAGGCCTGATTTCCCTTTACAAAAGCCAGGTTGACTCTTTCCAACATATTGTGTTCATGTATAATTCTCTTCTTTACTATAGTTTTAGCCAGTTTGCTTGGTACTGAAGTTAGGCTTACAAGGCTGTGGGATGTCTACATGGGCAAATTTCTGTGCAACAAGGTATACCACTTTTATTGCATTGGAATTAAACTACTGTTGCGTGTCCACATTATGCTCCCTGTGACGGTAGAGCGCATCCACATTAGCAGCTCTTGCAACAGCAAAGAGAGCAGCGCACCATGGTAGCTATCCCACTGTACAACTGGCCATAGGGTGCTTTGGGAAGGGTTCGCAATGCTTCATGGGGCAGGCACAGCATCGCATGATGCAGGTTTCCCAATCCCATTGTTCCACGGGCATCTTACTACATTGCCAGCTGCTTTTTAACTGAAGTAGGGGGTGGGGTGGCAGAGTGTGTGACAGGGAATGTGTGTGTGTATGGACAGGGAGAGAGACTGTGTTTTGGGGGAAAAGAGTGTGTCAGATTGCTGTCTTGTAAATTCAGACAGCAGCAGGAAGCAACCAGTTCTGAGGCAGGGGGGAGGGGTACTCCCTGCCATCAGCCCAGGCCTTCCTCCCCAGCTCTCTGCACAACAATTGGTCTGTCTCTCTCAGCTCTGTGTTCTACAGCACGAGCATTCCACATCAGTGGTTTGCTTTGTGTCGCAGAGCAGATCAGCACAGAATGCAAGGGTTATCAGAAACAGAGCTTTGAAAGGGGAGGGGCGCATGTCTCCAGGGCAGCGGAGTTCAAAACAATGAGCAGAGCGGCCACTTGAGGGATTATGGGACACTTCTGGAGGCCAATTGATTGCTTTCTGCATTGTAATGTGTTTACACTGCCAATACAACGCTGGAGCCTCTGTGCTTAGGACTCTCAGGATAGGTATACACTGCTCATGATGCCACGGCAGCGTTGTGACATGGGCAGTGTAGACGCGCTTTATCGCCGGGGAGAGAGCTCTCCCCGCTGATAAAAAAACCCCACCCTGAACACGGCTCCCGGCAATGAAGCGCTGTCTATACTGGCACTTTTTAGCACTAAAACTTTTGTTGCTCAGGGCGGTGTTTTTTCACACCCCGAACGACTGAAGTTTTAGCGCTGAAAGTGGCAGTGTAGACACAGCCTCATCGAGGTCGTTTTTTTGCAACGCTGCAACTGAGGAGTTTCTGTGCACTAAGTGGTTTGGCAGTGTGTACACCTCGGGAGTTACACCGCAGAAAGCTGCTTTACTGCACAGTAACTTGCAAGTGTAGTCAAGGTCTCTATTTGCTAGGATCGCCTATGAAGCCTTTAAAAAAAAATCAGTGTTACATTAGCAATCCTACAGTAATCTGGTACAGAGGCTGATTTAAGCATTAGGTTACATATCACCATTAGAAATTCTACAATTTCATATCTGAGTTCCTTCAGAACTCTTGAGTGATTACCATCGGATCCTGGATACTTATTACTGTTAAATTTAAAATTTTGTTCCAAAGCCTCCTCTACTGACCTCAATCTGAGGAACTGTCCCAGATTTGTGTAATCTAAAAAGAATGGCTCAGGTGTGGGAGGTCACATCCTTTGCAGTGAAGTCTGGTGCAAAGAATTCATTTAGCTTCTCCAAAAGGGGCTTATCATAGAATCATAGAATCATAGAATATCAGGGTTGGAAGGGACCCCAGAAGGTCATCTAGTCCAACCCCCTGCTCAAAGCAGGACCAAGTCCCAGTTAAATCATCCTAGCCAGGGCTTTGTCAAGCCTGACCTTAAAAACCTCTAAGGAAGGAGATTCTACCACCTCCCTAGGTAACGCATTCCAGTGTTTCACCACCCTCTTAGTGAAAAAGTTTTTCCTAATATCCAATCTAAACCTCCCCCATTGCAACTTGAGACCATTACTCCTCGTTCTGTCATCTGCTACCATTGAGAACAGTCTAGAGCCATCCTCTTTGAAACCCCCTTTCAGGTAGTTGAAAGCAGCTATCAAATCCCCCCTCATTCTTCTCTTCTGCAGACTAAACAATCCCAGCTCCCTCAGCCTCTCCTCATAAGTCATGTGCTCTAGACCCCTAATCATTTTTGTTGCCCTTCGCTGTACTCTTTCTAATTTATCCACATCCTTCTTGTAGTGTGGGGCCCAAAACTGGACACAGTACTCCAGATGAGGCCTCACCAGTGTCGAATAGAGGGGAACGATCACGTCCCTCGATCTGCTCGCTATGCCCCTACTTATACATCCCAAAATGCCATTGGCCTTCTTGGCAACAAGGGCACACTGCTGACTCATATCCAGCTTCTCGTCCACTGTCACCCCTAGGTCCTTTTCCGCAGAACTGCTGCCGAGCCATTCGGTCCCTAGTCTGTAGCGGTGCATTGGATTCTTCCATCCTAAGTGCAGGACCCTGCACTTATCCTTATTGAACCTCATTAGATTTCTTTTGGCCCAATCTTCCAATTTGTCTAGGTCCTTCTGTATCCTATCCCTCCCCTCCAGCGTATCTACCACTCCTCCCAGTTTAGTATCATCCGCAAATTTGCTGAGAGTGCAATCCACACCATCCTCCAGATCATTTATGAAGATATTGAACAAAACGGGCCCCAGGACCGACCCCTGGGGCACTCCACTTGACACCGGCTGCCAACTAGACATGGAGCCATTGATCACTACCCGTTGAGCCCGACAATCTAGCCGGCTTTCTACCCACCTTATAGTGCATTCATCCAGCCCATACTTCCTTAACTTGCTGACAAGAATGCTGTGGGAGACCGTGTCAAAAGCTTTGCTAAAGTCAAGAAACAATACATCCACTGCTTTCCCTTCATCCACAGAACCAGTAATCTCATCATAAAAGGCGATTAGATTAGTCAGGCATGACCTTCCCTTGGTGAATCCATGCTGACTGTTCCTGATCACTTTCCTCTCCTCTAAGTGCTTCA
Organism: Dermochelys coriacea; assembly: GCF_009764565.3. Taxonomy (NCBI): domain Eukaryota; kingdom Metazoa; phylum Chordata; order Testudines; family Dermochelyidae; genus Dermochelys; species Dermochelys coriacea. Next base: position 40,197,719 of record NC_050077.1, read on the forward strand.
GGATTGATTCTTTGAGGACCTGCTCCATGATTTTTCCAGGGACTGAGGTGAGGCTGACCGGCCTGTAGTTCCCAGGATCCTCCTTCTTCCCTTTTTTAAAGATGGGCACTACATTAGCCTTTTTCCAGTCATCCGGGACTTCCCCTGTTCGCCACGAGTTTTCAAAGATAATGGCCAAGGGCTCTGCAATCACAGCCGCCAATTCCCTCAGCACTCTCGGGTGCAATTCGTCCGGCCCCATGGACTTGTGCACGTCCAGCTTTTCTAAATAGTCCCTAACCACCTCTATCTCTACAGAGGGCTGGCCATCTCTTCCCCATTTTGTGATGCCCAGCACAGCAGTCTGGGAGCTGACCTTGTTAGTGAAAACAGAGGCAAAAAAAGCATTGAGTACATTAGCTTTTTCCACATCCTCTGTCACTAGCTTGCCTCCCTCATTCAGTAAGGGGCCCACACTTTCCTTGGCTTTCTTCTTGTTGCCAACATACCTGAAGAAACCCTTCTTGTTACTCTTGACATCTCTTGCTAGCTGCAGCTCCAGGTGCAATTTGGCCCTCCTGATATCTTTCCTACATGCCCGAGCAATATTTTTATACTCTTCCCTGGTCATATGTCCAACCTTCCACTTCTTGTAAGCTTCTTTTTTATGTTTAAGATCCGCTAGGATTTCACCATTAAGCCAAGCTGGTCGCCTGCCATATTTACTATTCTTCCGACTCATCGGGATGGTTTGTCCCTGTAACCTCAACAGGGATTCCTTGAAATACAGCCAGCTCTCCTGGACTCCCTTCCCTTTCATGTTAGTCCCCCAGGGGATCCTGGCCATCTGTTCCCTGAGGGAGTCAAAGTCTGCTTTCCTGAAGTCCAGGGTCCGTATCCTGCTGCTTACCTTTCTTCCCTGCGTCAGGATCCTGAACTCAACCAACTCATGGTCACTGCCTCCCAGATTCCCATCCACTTTTGCTTCCCCCACTAATTCTACCCGGTTTGTGAGCAGCAGGTCAAGAAAAGCGCTCCCCCTAGTTGGCTCCCCTAGCATTTGCACCAGGAAATTGTCCCCTACGCTTTCCAAAAACTTCCTGGATTGTCTATGCACCGCTGTATTGCTCTCCCAGCAGATATCAGGAAAATTAAAGTCACCCATGAGAATCAGGGCATGCGATCTAGTAGCTTCCGTGAGTTGCCGGAAGAAAGCCTCATCCACCTCATCCCCCTGGTCCGGTGGTCTATAGCAGACTCCCACCATGACATCACTCTTGTTGCACACACTTCTAAACTTAATCCAGAGACACTCAGGTTTTTCCACAGTTTCGTACCGGAGCTCTGAGCAGTCATACTGCTCCCTTACATACAGTGCTACTCCCCCACCTTTTCTGCCCTGCCTGTCCTTCCTGAACAGTTTATAACCATCCATGACTGTACTCCAGTCATGTGAGTTATCCCACCAAGTCTCTGTTATTCCAATCACGTCATAATTCCTTGACATCACCAGGACCTCCAGTTCTCCCTGCTTGTTTCCAAGGCTTTGTGCATTTGTATATAAGCACTTGAGATAACCTGTTGATCGCCCCTCATTCCCAGTATGAGGCAGGAGCCCTCCCCTCACAGACATTCCTGCCTGTGCTTCCTCCCGGTATCCCGCTTTCCCACTTACCTCAGGGCTTTGGTCTCCTTCCCCCGGTGAACCTAGTTTAAAGCCCTCCTCACTAGGTTAGCCAGCCTGCTGGCAAAGATGTTCTTCCCTCTCTTCGTAAGATGGAGCCCGTCTCTGCCCAGCACTCCTCCTTCATGGAACACCATCCCATGGTCAAAGAATCATTTGACTTCCTCGAGTGCTCCTGTAGACCCTCAATCATCCAGTGGCCCCACTGATTGTTTGGCAGCCTTCCTGCTTCTGATGTACTTAAGAATTTTTTTGCTATTAGTTTTTGTGTCTTTTGCTAGTTGCTCTTCAATTTCTTTTTGGGCCTGTCCAATTAAACTTTTACCGCATTTTGTACTCGGTTGTTTAGCCATGGTGGCACTTTTTTGGTCTTCTTACTGTTTTGTTGTTGTTGCCTTTTAAGGAACAGTCACAAGAGTGAAATGCCTGTTAGCTGCATGGATACTATTTTAAAACATCATAAGAGAGGTTCACACTAAATGTAGACCCCAAATCAACAACAACAATGAAACATTAAGAGGACCAAAAAAGTGCCACTCCGGCTGTTCTCTCCGTGTTATACCGGGTCGTTTTCTCTGTTGGTCACAGGTGTGGCTGCCTGTCTCCAGGGTTGGCAGTTCTGGCAGCTATTCGGGGTGTGATCTAGATGATTGCCTGTAAGCAGGAAAGGCTCTTCTCTCCCTTCTGCTCAGGCTCAGTAAGGGGTGTGTGACCCCGTTACAGAGACCAGCCACTGAGAGGTGGAGCAGGCAGAGCAGCAGCTAGCCAGCGAATGGGGTGTGGTGACAGAACAGGGTGGGAAGAAGGGATATGTCCTGCTTTGAGCAGGGGGTTGGACTAGATGACCTCCTGAGGTCCCTTCCAACCCTGATATTCTATGATTCTATGTTGCAGAAAAGAGGGAAATGTCTCTGAATGTGGGCAAAAGTTCGGGCTCTTCCAGATGAAGGGAGCGGCATGAAACAGGCCTGTCCCCTAGCATGGGAGATGGGGACAAAGAGAGAATGTCATGGAGTAGAACTGCATGGTGGTGAAGGTCCCTGGGGGATCTCTGTTATTAGGTGTCTGGACAGAATCTCACCCACGGGCTTCAACACAATGAGGTGCCATGCTCCCCTCCTTCGGCCTTTTCCTGCTAGTGCTTGGTGGAAGGGTTGCGGCAGCCACGCTCCTATCAATGCAGAATTGGGTCCCCCCCATGCTCCTTGTCCTGCTCAGCACTCCTTACCCCCCTTCATGCATGTAAATTTGGCCAGTGTGGCAGGTGGGAGAAACTACAAAATCAGCATCTCCATCAGCCCTTAGCATGGCAGGACCCCTCCCCTACCCCTTTGATAAGGGCAAATGCAAATAGCTCCTCTCACCAAGTCCTTAGCTGAAGACACCTCAGTCACTGGAGCTACTCGGGCAGCGCAGCAGGCAGCATCTACGAAGGAGAAAGATTGAGCTGGGTGAAGCTGTTCTCAGAGGCAGTGAAAATACTCCCAGATTCCTGGTTACAGTGTCGGCAGAGTGTCCCTATGCCCTGCAAGCAGCTGAGTTGGGAATGGCCTTGGCGGAAGGCCTGTAATAGTAAGATCTGGCTTGCTTCTCATTCTGATTCTCAATCCCTCATCAAAAGCCCAACTGCTAGGTTCTGGATGAACCAGGGACGTAGGTGCCTGCTACCTTAGCCGGGAGTCCAGCAAGCAGAACCACAGCAGTGAAACCAGCACATCATAAAATCCAGCCTAATAATCTTCATATTTGTATGGGGAGATGAGGCAGAGACCGCTGAGTGATGCTACTGTTGGACCAACCTCATTGCTGGTGGAACTGACTGCAGTGGAGTTACACCAGGGGTGAATCTGGCCTTCTGCTTTTGGACAGAGCACAGAGTTGCCACCTGGCCTGCAGTGATGTGGGAATGGCCTCAACTGGAGGAGGTGGTGCTGAGTCCTTCGAGATACTGAGGCCCTGCTTTTGGGACACAGCTTCCTATTCTGAAGGGACAACTCCTAGCACTTAAATCATCCAGCTAGTTGACGGGCGGGCCCAGTCTTGTCAGAGTGCTATGGACTGAAAACCCAAAACTGGAGCACACAGGCTGAATTCTCCATTGTCCTGCACCTCAGGTCATCCTTTATACCAGTAGGTGCAAAAGGCTAGGGAATCAGAAAGGGAGCTATTGCCACGCACTTTGCATTGGTGGGAATGATGGACCCCTGGCATGGGACGATGGGGAATCAGGGGAATGGGACCAAGGTTGAACTGGCCCATTTCACATCACCTCCCACCACCCTGAAAGTTAGAGCACAGTTAGCTGAATGAGGGCCAATTATGCAAAGAGGGAAATAATTCCTGGACACTTGAAAGATGCTGATATTTTGTGGGTTTTAACATAGCTGCCCCAAAGTGTAACATCTTCCTCAGATATCACAGGCAGCATTTTGCAAGAGGGAAAATAGTTTGCCCCATTTTCGAGGTATAGTAATTAGTAAGGCAGGGCAGGTGGTACACTGAGGACATCAGACGGCATCATGCAGCCATGCCCCCATCCCACCAAGCACTGCCCCATCTCACTCCAGCAGGTGCCACACAGGTCAGGTCTGTGAAAGCATCTTACCTCTCTCCCCAGTCACTCTTTCAAACAGAGCCTGGAGTTTGGCTTTACACTCGACGAAGTCTCCAGCCCGGACACTGGTTCCCACTGCCAGAGGCTGCAGCTTTATGAGCTCCTCTAAGGACCCCTTGATGAAGGGGTGCATGTCCATCACTTCCTGGTCTGACGCATAGAGATGCATCTTCTCCACTAGCTGCTCACTGGCCCCCATCCTTTTGAGCACGGCTTCCATCTGCTTCAGCTTCCCCTCCAGGTCCTCATTCCCCAGGCGGTGCTGCCTTTCCACCATCTCCAGCAGCTCCTGCTCCTTCTCTTGGATCAACTTCACCATGTGTTCGATGCTCTTTCGGATCAGCTCCTGATTTTCAGTCCTCACCCGGTCTATGTGGTCAGCTTTGCCCTTCAGGCTTTTATAGACATCTTCAAAGTGGGCCTTCTTCCTCTTCAGCTCTTCACTCAGGCTCCCCAGCTCCTCCTGCCGCCGCTCGATTTCCGTCTGGATGTTGCAGTAGAGTTTTGAGTGCTCACTATCCAGGAGCGCGCAGGAACAACAGAGAGGCTTGAAACATCCTCTGCAGTAGATACTACTAATGCAAACACAATACAGTTTAATTTGAATGCATCCTAAGAAGTCCCTTCTTCTCCACAACCCACTGCTTGGGCTATAGTTGAGGCTGGGGCAAGGCCTTTGGTTGTAGCCACATCCTGAGCCTCGTGATTAGAGCTGGTTGGGATTTTTTCAAATAAACATTTTTTTCACTGAAAAATGTCAATTAGTCCCAAGTGAAACCGTTCACAAACAGAATCGGTGTCAACAAATTTCATGACTCGACAAAATGTCAAGCAATGTTTCAAAAGGGTTAGTTTCAACATTTTCAAAATGAAAAATTCTGGTTTTCTGGTCCAAAACAATTTAAAAAAAAAGAAATTTAAGCTAACTGCAGTCAAAAAAGGGAGAGCTTTATAAAAAGAAAAAAAAAGGTGAAAACCGAAACAAAATGTTTTGATTTATACAAACAGAAACCTTTTTTGATTTGGAAAAATCATTGAGATTTTGACTTTTTGTTCCGATTCAGGATGTGGAAAAAGTTTTGAACTCTCAAAGATTTTAGTGGGATGGGAAACCATTTCCCACCCAATACTGTTGTGATGAGAGGTGTAGGGGAAAAGTGGAATAGAGGAAGAGAAGGAGAAATAAGATCTCCAAAGTTTCCCACAGGCAGCCAGACTTATGGGGGTTGATTCAAATATTTGGCCATTGGCATATCCCTAACAAAAGCATTCCCTGCTGGCACATAGAGAAAAAGGGCAGCGACATAATGGGATAATAGCTGCATCCTGTGGAAATTCCCTTCCCATTCTGGGGAATTCCTTAGAGATTCTCTAGGACAGATCCTCCTCAGCTAGTGTTAATGGAAATGGTTGTGCTGAAATCAATGGAGTCATGTGATTTACACCAGCTGAGTATGATGCCTTCTGTTTTACAGGGAGTCCAGGAGAGGGACAGTCTCCAAAGAGGAGATAAATAGAGAAAAGCTGCAGCTCAGCATAGCCACCCAGAGGCTGGAATCTACAAAGTGATTCATTAGGAACTGTTTTAGAAGTTGGCAATTCTCTCTTGATGAGAAATGGGATGTCCCTGCTGCTCTGATTCCATTTCTCCTCCCACACAACTGCTTGTAGGTACCAACTAAATTAACAGCCGAGGCACAGAAAGGCTAAGAGACTTGCCCAAGGTCACACACAGTCTGTGGTAAAGCAGGGATTTGACCCCCCCATCTCACAGGTCCTAGCCTAGTCCCCTAAACACTGGACCAGCCCTCCTTGCAAGGACATACTGGTGCAGCTGCAGGAATGGTACTAATGGTGTCAGCTGCAGCATACCCAGGGCTCAGTCACTACTTTCACCGTGCAGGTTATGCTGAGCAGATTTCCATGACCTGGTGGTGAAAATGCCTGAGTCCCATCTACCCTAATAGCAATGATTCAGCTGCACCGTTGCTGGCAGTCGTTGGCGCAGCTGCACCCAGTGAGTAAGCGAGACAGAGTATCCAGCATGTCTGTGCAACACATGCTTCTCATTTGCAGTAACTCACCGGGCCAGATTCTGGACTCCGTAGTGACTATGAAGTCATTCTGCATTTATAATGGTGGAAATTGGATCTGAATCTGGTCCATTCTGTGTTTAAGACCATGGGGTCTGGGATACAGACACCGAGAGCCTGAGCAAAACTAAGACATGCAGAGAAATGTTACGTGAGATTCTCTCTCCTCCCGCCCAGTCTTGTTTCTTTTCATGCCCGTCACTTTTCAGTTTGATGGCATTCCCATTAATCCCACCCCAAAGCATGATTTAAAATCTACAGGCAACTAAAGAAACAGGGCTGGGTAGATGGGAGGAATAATCAAACCATTGTCCTCTAAGAGAACCAGAAATTTAATTACCATATCTGAGGTAGAAACTCGAACAGCTTAATGGGACTAAATCAGGGGGGCCCAGATACTCTTCATCCAAGAATGTTAAAGGAATTGGCACATGAAATTGCAAGCCCATTAGCTAGAATTTTTAATGAATCTGTAAACTCAGGGGTTGTACCGTGTGATTGGAGAATTGCTAACATAGTTCCTATTTTTAAGAAAGGAAAAAAAAGTGATCCGGGTAACTACAGACTTGTTAGTCTGACATCTGTAGTATGCAAGGTCTTGGAAAAAAATTTGAAGGAGAAAGTAGTTAAGGACATTGAGGTCAATAGTAAATGGGACAAAATACAACACGGTTTTACAAAAGGTAGATCGTGCCAAACCAACCTGATCTCCTTCTTTGAGAAAGTAACAGATTTTTTAGACAAAGGAAACGCAGTGGATCTAATTTACCTAGATTTCAGTAACACGTTTGATACCATGCCACATGGGGAATTATTAGTTAAATTGGAAAAGATGGGGATCAATATGAAAATTGAAAGGTGGATATGGAATTGGTTAACAGGGAGACTACAGCGGGTCCTACTGAAAAGTGAACTATCAGGCTGGAGGGAGGTTACCAGTGGAGTTCCTCAGGGATCAGTTTTGGGACCAATCTTTTTTAATCTTTTTATTACTGACCTTGGCACAAAAAGTGGGAGCGTGCTAATAAAGTTTGCGGATGATACAAAACTGGGAGGTATTGCCAATTTAGAGAGAGACTGGGATATCAGATAGGAAGATTTGGATGACCTTGTAAACTGGAGTAATAGTAATAGGATGAACTTTAATAGTGAGAAGTGTAAGGTTATGCATTTAGGGATTAATAACAAGAATTTTAGTTATAAGATGGGGACGCATCAATTAGAAGTAACGAAGGAGGAGAAGGACCTTGGAGTATTGGTTCATCATAGGATGACTATGAGTCGCCAATGTGATATGGCTGTGAAAAAAGCTAATGCGGTCTTGGGATGCATCAGACGAAGTATTTCCAGTAGAGATAAGGAGGTTTTAGTACCATTATACAAGGCACTGGTGAGACCTCACTGGAATATTGTGTGCAGTTCTTGTCTCCCATGTTTAAGAAGGATGAATTCAAACTGGAACAGGTATAGAGAAGGGCTACTAGGATGATCTGAGGAATGGAAAACCTGTCTTATGAAAGGAGACTCAAGGAGCATGGCTTGTTTAGCCTAACTAAAAGAAGGTTGAGGGGAGATATGATTGCTCTCTATAAATATATCAGAGGGATAAATACCAGAGAGGGAGAGGAATTATTTAAGCTCAGTACGCATGTGGACACAAGAACAAATGGATATAAACTGGTCATTGGGAAGTTTAAACTTGAAATTAGACGAAGGATTCTAACCATCAGAGGACTGAAGTTTTGGAATAGCCTTCCAAGGGAAGCAGTGGGGGCAAAAGACCTATCTGGCTTTAAGATTCTACTCGATAAATTTATGGAGGAGATGGTATGATGGGATAACATGATTTTGGCAATTAATTGATCTTTAAATATTCATGGTAAATAGGCCCAATGGCCGGTGATGAGATGTTGGATGGCATGGGATCTGAGTTACTACAGAAAATTCTTTCCTGGGTATCTGGCTGGTGAATCTTGCCCATATGCTGAGGGTTGAGCTGATTGCCATATTTGGGGTCGGGAAGGAATTTTCCTCCAGGGCAGATTGGAAGAGGCCCTGGAGGTTTTTCACCTTCCTCTGTAGCATGGGGCACAGGTCACTTGCTGGAGGATTTTCTGCTCCTTGAAGTCTTTAAACCACAATTTGAGGACTTCATTAGCTCAGACATAGGTGAGAGGTTTTTCACAGGAGTGGGTGGGTGAGATTCTGTGGCCTGCGTTGTGCAGGAGGTCGGAGTAGATGATCATAATGGTCCCTTCTGACTTTAATATCTATGAATCTATGAATTAGTGATTGGTACAGGCAGCAATAGATTATTATACATGTGTGTTATATGCATGATTGGTGGGTGAAGCTTCCCCTCGGGGAGGCTAGCTCCCTGTCCTACCTCTTCTGGCAGTGGCCCGGCCCCACCGCACTGCACCCCCACTCTGCCCCGGGCCCACTGTAACAGGGTGCTGGCCAGGAAGTCCTGGGCCAGCCCTCTGTTAGCCGAGCTCCAATTAAGAAGCATTAATTGGGGCTGGCTGAGTACGCCACGCTTAATTGCTAGAAGGGAAGCACCTGCGGGCCTCATTAGCTAGGGGGCTATATAGGGCTTGCAGGCAGGCAGGTAGGAAAGGGAGGAGCCAAGGACTGTGCATCCCTGCTGGCTGGAGAAACTAGCTTTCCCTCAGGTTGCTAGTTTGCAGTGGTTTGTAAATAGAAGGTGATGGGAGTTGACACTGTGAATAAAAGGCCCTGGTGATTGTACTCAGAAGAGGTCTCTGGCTGATTTGTTGCAAGGACAAGCAAACTCCTTGTTACACCCACTTCCTCCTCTGCTCAGCCCCCTCCCTGTCACGGGTGTTCCTCCTCTCCATCCCCCCTCCTCCTTGCCACTTGGGCCCCCACTGCTGCTCACCAGTCCCTCCTCCCTTCCTGCTCAGTCCCCTTACCGCTGCTCGCCAGTCCCTCCTCCTCCCTCTCAGCCTGCCCTGCTGCTGTTCACTGGTACCTGCTCCCACCATTGGTCCCCTCCCTGTTCACTGTATGTGACCCTCTTCTCCTTCCCCCCTCCTCCCCACTCAGCCCCACAGCTACTGCTCGCTGGTCCCTCTTCCCCCTGTCCCCGCTTGCCTCCCCCACCTCTGCTCACTGGTCCCTCCTCTCTCCCCCTCCCCATGTGCATCCCTTCTCTCCTCCAACCTCACTGACCCTCGCCACATCCCTACCCCCTCTTCCCACACAACCCCCCATCGCCACCCACCGCATCTCTCCTCCCATTGGAGGCCAAGCGGGAGGGGAGGAGGGACCGGCGGTGGGGGGCCGAGTGGAGAGGAGGACCCAGCGAGCGGTGGGGGAGGGACCTCCAGAGAGGGGGGTGGAGAGTGCTGGGGAGGAGCACCGAGGCAGAAAACGCTGAGCTTTTATATGAGCCATGCAGATTCCTGGGCAGCTGAGGAGGTGATATCTGCTACTCAGCTTCCTGGGTTCATCAGTAATCTCCCTGGGGAGTCCCAGGGACCCAGGAAGCTGAGTAGCAGATACCGGCTCCTCAGCTCCCTGGGAACCTGCATGGCACATAATAAATAAGCAAACTCTTCCCATGGAAGTCCATTCCCAGCATGGAGGGGAAGAGGTGGAGCCACCATGGCCCAGGCTTCCGGCCGCAGGATCAGCAGTGGCTGCACCGGGGAAGCTTAGCCCCTCCTGGCCTACTGTACCCGCTGCCCATGGTTATATGCCTTTCCATATGACATATGTGTAAGGAGTTTGTAAGACTCTATGAAGGATATTTAGGAATAGAGGCTTTCCCAGACTAGCTCAGAGGGTTCGTCAAGCCAGTGCCTCCAGCAGTGGTCAACATGCCCTGTGTCAGATGGTGTGTGGGAGGGAAATCCCAAGATGTACCTGGCCGATTGTTCTATGGGGTGTGTGACCCATGCTTTGTCCCCCGCATTACTGCACCACACATAGAAGTTTGAGTCTCCTCTTGCCTCCAAACTAAAGAGCCTGTTTTTTTAATTCAAGCAGTAAGGGTACATGAATTTAGACGCTGAGGTCCCAGGTTCAGTACCTGCAGAAGAGCAGCCCTGGGGCATTTTTTGAGGTGCAGGGGGATGCGAATTCCAGCCTGAACATTGTTGTGATCTGCTGACACCATGAAGCAAGGGTGGGAATGTGCAGAGGCCACTTGAAAAAGAGCTGGGCTCATTTTACAGATGGGGAAACTGAGGCACAGGAAGAGGCTGTTGTGACGGTATACCCTATATTCTGCATAGAAAGATAGTGATGGTATGAATATGGCATAACTAAGACTTTATGCAAGATGGTTCAGGTAAGATATCATTGGAAAGGTTATGATTTACTGAATGTGATTATCCAATTTGTATGCATGTATAATTTCTGTATCTAAGTTAGGAATATTGACTATGTAACAATTACATCTGTGTGTGTACTTTGGAGGAACTCCCACCAGACAGTAGGCAATCCTCCTGAATGATCCATTTAAGAAGGACAATAGAACTCTGAAGATACAAATCTTCCACCTTCCTGAGGTGCTTCCTGGGATGCTGTATTGACACTACAAGGTCAGGTGATAATCTCACCTGATGAAAAATACCTGTTTAGACACAGCTGGTACTTTTCCACTGTAGGGGGATGGGGATCAAACAAAGGATTCCCGCCTTAGGTAAATCCTTTTTAAGGGCTGGGGCGCGGGTTGATCTGGACTCTCCTCCATTGCCTACTCAAGAAGAAAGACTGCTGAAAGTACCTGAAGGGACAAACGAACTAACCTGAGGGGAAAGGCGGGGCGAGTCCAGACTGTGACAGGGGTCCAGTCTGTAAGAAGAAATAACTGGAACTCTAAGATACAGAAACTCTGCAACTTACCTAAAATAACATTTAGAGTGAGAAATTACTTCTTGAAACCACTCTCTTTAAGATCTTACGCTTAGTATGCATATTTTGTTTGCTCAGTAATCTGCTTTGTTCTGTTTGCTATCCCTTATAATCACTTAAAATCTGCCTTTTACAGTTAATAAATTTGTTTTATTATTAAACCCAATTTGTGCAATTTCTAACTGAGGGGGGAAGTTGTGCATATCTCTCTTCACATTGAGGGAGAGGGCAAATTTTTATGAGTTTGCGCTGTGCAGATCTTTCTATATAGCACAAGACAATATTATTTTGGGTTTATTCCCAAAAAGGGGTGTGCAAATGAGTGCTGGGTGAATCTTCTCACACAGAGCTGGCTTCAGTTTGTGTTTGCAGCTGGGTGTGGCCCTACCTCTGTGTGTGTGCTGCAAGGGGCTGGAGAGCCTAATTCAGCAAAATAGGGAGAGGGAATCCAGGCTGGTGGAGCAGGTGGGGCTCAGTGAAACCCCGGTACATCCAGAAGAGGGGTCCAACCTATCACAGCTGTGACTTGCCCAAGGTCACATAGTGGGTCAGTGGAAGAGCTGGGAATAGAACCGAAGGACCATATTCTTCCTACATGACTCAAGTAGCTCCTGCGGAAGTCAATGGGAGTTACTCTTATATCTTGGTGCAGGAAGAAAGGGTCCTAAGTTCCCTAGACTCCCAGGCCTGGCCTTCACCACAGACCCTCCCTCCCAATACCCTTTTCCAATGTGCTCACAACTGTATGGGAATAAATCATAGAAGGCTGATGTTCTTACCTTGTAATGTAGTTCTGGTCATTGTGGGTGGGATTGGAACAGAAGAGGATTCTGGACTTCTTTGCTCCCTCCAGAAACTGTTTGGCAGATTCTGCCTTCAGCTCCCTCACCTTCCTGGTTTCATGGCTTTTCTTCTTTGAGAACCACTGATGGGCCTCAAAGCATCTGATGCAAAAGAACTCCTCACACTCAGAGCACCAAAACTCGGCCAGATCTTTGCAGCGGTCACAGACTAAGTCGCTGCTGCTGACAATCTTCTGGTAGGTGCTCAGTTTAGCCTGCAGATTGGCAAAGAGCAGGTTGTCCTGGTCTGGGATCCCGCTGGCTTGTGGGATGGGAGCCTGACAGATGGGGCACTGGCCAACAGGCTTGTTCTCTTCCAGACAGTCGGTGCACAAAGTGTGAAGGCAGGACAGGAGCTTGGGATTCCTGGGTTCTTTCTGGCACCCCTGGCAGAGCAGGAACTGAAATTCTTCTTCCATCACCTTTGGGAGAGAGAGACCCAGGGAGTCACCAATGCCGTGCTGCTCTGCTGTGAACTCCAGTGAGTGATGGGGGTGGGGGGGGGAAGAGGTGTCTCTATGTAACAGTAATAATATTACACGCTAACCATGTATTGTATTTTTTTAAAATCCCTTCTATCCATTTTAAATTTGCCACCTTTCAGTTTCCCCAGGCATCCCCTTGTTTCTGTGTTTTGAGGAAGGGTGAAGGGGAACAATGGTAACTATGAAGTGTTGTGAGGTGTGATATATGGCCTGTGTGATGGGGTGGACTTGGCCTAGAGGCCCCCTACTGGAGGCTGCAGGATCCTGCCCCTGAATATGGCACTCATATGTTTGTGCCTACATATTGCAAATTAATGGCCCTCAACATCATGCGAACTGGCTTATTACAGAACACAGTTCACAGTGACATTGCATGCAACAGGGCTGCATGCCTATCTCTCCTGGGTGTCTACATTGTCCCCACTGCTCCGGTATAAAACCTCACCATGGAAAGATTATTTTATCCAGTCCTTGGAGGCAGGGAAATATTATTATCCCAATTTTGCAGATGGGGAACTAAGACACAGCGCGGTTCAGTGACTCGCCCAAGCCACCAAGGGGTTAATATGCAGAGATCTCACAACTCCCCAGCTGTAACCACAAAACCATCTTACCCCTCTTCCCCATTGTGTCTGCTAACTAGTCACCAGCTTTTAAAGCAGAAGCTTGACTTTTTGTGCCCTGGACAAAGTTTGGAGGAGGACTCCAATCATCCCTAATGGTAAGAGATGGACAAGAGCCACCTCTCCCAGTAGAAAGGAATCCCAGTACAGGTAGGGCTGTGATGCTACCTCTCAGCACAAGCATACTGTCATGCCACATGTGAGTCTCTCCACCAAGATCAGGAGGGGTGGCGTTAGTGTCAAACACTACATGACATACGTTAGTCACTCAGTGAACTGCTGAAAGGCACTCAGATACTATAGCCATGAGAGCAGCATAAGAACTAATATAGAACAGACACAGCAACAAGTGCAACAACAAGGATTTTACACTGGAGTGTGGATGGGTGGGAGATGGGGGTGAAGCTCCAGTCTTGGCAAAGCTGTAGTTACAAAAAATTAGTCTCCATTCCTTGTCAGCAAGTTTGCAGAGCAAACTGCAGCCCCTCCCCTGGTGGGAATATTAGTCCTAGGGATGTGGGTCGCCAGGTGGGTGGAGTACATACTTAGGGGGTGTTGTGTGGGCTTGTTTTCAGAGGTGTATGCTGCCTTTGAGACCCATTTCAGCTTGTGATTGTTGAATAATCTAGCAGCCAGTTCCCACTGAAGTCAATTGCAATACAACTTTGTCAGGCTGGGCCTTTGGGATATCACATGGGGAGGGAAGCAGACAGGGAATAGAGGAATGCATCCGATGAAGTGAGCTGTAGCTCACGAAAGCTTATGCTCAAATAAATTTGTTAGTCTCTAAGGTGCCACTAGTACTCCTTTTCTTTTTTTTAGGGAATAGAGGAACATGCACAAGTAGGATGCCAGCTCTGAGAGCTAACTCCATGGTCCTATTCTGGGCACTAGATCCAGCCACCTCAGTATTTCTGGGATAGCCCCAAATTCACAGCCTGCCTGCCTCATGTGAAGGAAGTTAATGGGACCCTCCAGAAATGCAGGGGTGCATGAAACCACAGCATTTTGCACTTTCGCATCATGGCACAATGGTGTCACAGGACACTGATGTACTGAGGCTGTGCCACAATACTGATGGCTGATGCGCCATCCCATCCGGAGCAGAGTGTGCCCCGCAAAGTGGGTCTCTCCCAGAAATGGTCTCCAAAAAGTGGGGAGCTGGGGTTTGTCTCATGCAGGAATCCCCCCACCCCTTCTGTGTAGCTGGGAAACAAATGGCACACTATCACCCAAAGTCGAGTGAAAGATAAAATACCTGCATTGAGAGCGGATGCACAGCCAGCTCCTGCCACGGCTCTGGGGACGGTCTAGCTGCTGCTGTGGTCAAGGAAGAGTAACCGGCCAACGGAGAGTAACAAGGAGCTTTCTGCAAAGCAGAAGCGCCACAGCTAGTTTCATTTTCTCTGTGTGACCTGCTGGGAGGAGGAGCTGCAGGAAGTTTCCACTGCTGCCAAGGAAGGTGGCACAGCCTACTGTTGGGGGAAGGGAGCAGCTGGCTGCAGGGCCTGAACAGGCCGAGTTCTCCGTTTGCAGGCTGCCTGTCTCAGCCTGCGGCATGTAGGGGGCCAGGCTTGTGCCTTGGCCCTGCCTGGGATGCCAACATGCTCAGTGCACAGCAGGCTCATCCCTAATGAAGCCGGGATGGTACCGACCACTGGGTGCAGTGAGGTCTGCAAGGCCCTGACTTGCCTGTGTCTACGGTTACCATACATCTGGGTTTTCCTGGACATGGCCTCTTTTTTTTTTGATCTGCCCATCTGTGTACAGGAGGATTTTTCAAATAGGAGGAAATGTCTGGGATTTTTCCTTTCAGAGCAGACCTTGCAGCTCAGAAAGCTGTCTCCATGCCCAGATTGGTCCCTCCCACAACAACGGCTGCGGCTGCCAGCAGCATAAACTGCTCTCTGTCAGAATTTGCTGCCTATGTTGTACTGAGCATATAACCTGCCCCAGCCTGGCCTGCCAGGTAAGTGGAGATGCCATTGCCTCTCAGCTGGACTGCCTTCCCTGCCGTAGGGCATCAGAGCCTGGCCAAGGGGGGTGATAGGGCCAGACCCTGGCTCTTCACCCCGAAGAGAAGCCTGCAGGGAGGCGCTGATGGGCTGGTGCTGCATCCTGGGCATGCGCCAGCTGCCCCCCCCCCATGGCGACAGGGAGTGACCCTGCCCCCCATCTTGAGAGTGAGACTGCAGGAACCCTGTCCAGTACCCCCAAATACCCCCTCCCACTGCACATGCACCCCCCAAATACCTCCCTCCAAGTACACACACACCCCTCCAGTTCCCCCTCCCTCTTCCCCTGGCAGTGTCCTCTATTTTGGAACTCGAAATATGTAACTCTACCTGTGCTGACTGGAGCCGCCAGGATCTATTTTTCATCGGGTGTTCCACTCCAAAAGCGGACACCGGGTCACCCAAACCCCACATAAGGCCCATTGTCCTTCCCCATGCTGGACCTCTGGTCTCATGCCATGGGATTGGCGCCCCCAAAAGAGCAGTTTGCTGATCCCACTGCCAGCCTTCTGGGCCTCCTCTTATCTCCCTGGAGCACTGCTCCTTCTTTGTGCTCAGGCTGGGGCCTGTCTCAGATGAGGGATGACTTAATCCTCACCCAGTGTTTTGCGGGTGTGGGTACGGGGGGGAGCCTTGGGGGCAGCACCCCAGCAGAACGAAGCCATGACAAGCAGCAGGTTGGGGATCCTATTGGGCAGGTGTTGGCCTTGTTTCCATGAGATTTAACCCCTTCTCAGCAATGGGGTTCAGGCTGGGGGTGGGTGAGTCCTTTGACTGATAGGTTTGTATTGATCCCAGAGTCAGAGCCAGCCTCCACCTGACCGTCCAGTTAGGACCCTCTGACAGTGCAATCCCTCCCCTCCCTCCATGCTACAGAAACTCCCTGATTCTCTCCCATGGCACAGCTCCCCCCCAGCCTCCCCACCCCATGGAAAAGCAGAGAGTGACAGCTGAGGAGTGGCTGCTGCCTCAAACCAGTGCTGCCCTGAGAACCTGGGGCTGGAGTCTCTCCCCATAGGGCCGTTTCAGGAAACTGGAGATGGGTGGAGGGTCAGCCGTGGTCGGGGGGGCATGGGTGACCCTGGGGGATGATTTGGCAACTGAGAAAAACCTTCCCCACTTACAGCCTAAATCCTTTGTGCTGGGCTCCTAGTGGATGCTACTTACCCCACTCCCCCAGGGGCTGCCCTTGGGGATCCCCTCACCGGCATTCTCATTAGATTTGGTGACAATGATCACCCCAAAGGGAAATCTCCCTCCCAAGGGCTTTCCTCCCAATCCCCATCCCTGCTGGTCAGTGCCAGCCTTCGGAAGGGATCCCTGCAGCACAGCGAGAGGGGAGCTCCTGGAGAGATGCCATCCTGCTGCTGCCTCTGGGGAGATCGAAGGGAATCCTCCCCAAGGCGGATGGAGCTGTTCTGCAGCTGATGAAGCAAATCTCATTAGGAAGAAAACCTTCCTCTTCCCCTGCTCTGCAGGCAGTACTGTTCTCAGTGCCCACATGACGTAGAATACCAGGAAGTGCTACTGCGCCAGCATCCCTGCCTGGAAGGAGACACACCAGATCCACTGGCAAGGGCTAGAAAGGGATCTGCTGGGGTTGCGGAGGAGACACAAAGCAGATGGAGACACTCCTTGCTCCAGCCTGGGAAGGATTTTCTCCTAGCATCCAGGGGAGGGGAGGGGATTGGATCAGAGTGGTAGGGAGCGAGCCCTTAATGTTGCTCTGTGACGGCTCACCTTGGATTAGCAATGATTTCTAATCTAAGGCTTAAGAATTGCCCTTGGCCTGGTATTGAAAATCTTCGGTGCTGCTGTTTGGCATTTGACTGTCAGGAACTGTCAGGACTGTTTTGTCTTTATTTATGGTGCTGATGGGGCTTTGAAATCATCCAGAAGCCCTGCTGGCTAGGTACAAAAGCTGTGTCTGAGTTTAGAAAGCAAGCAAGCATAGACTGTATTCTGTTACCCCTCCAGCCTGCAAAGGCCCCCTGAAGAAGCTGGATTTCTCAGATTCAGAGTCGCTTGTAAATACTTGTTTCTTTTTTATTCAACATCTTGAAGTGTTCTTGGTATCTTTTTTCCCCTGCCGCTAAACACCTTGGGTGTGCAGGAATTTTTACATTAACCTGCAGGTAAGAATGGCACTCAATTGCAAGATTCAAAGAATCAAGCAGGACTGTATGGCAGTGTTTGTGGGGAGTGGGCTAATTGTTTGTTCAGTCTGAGGCACAAGCAACTGAATGCTGCCCTGGGGACTCCCACCAGCCATTTTACCAGCAGGATGTGCAGTGGGAAGGAGTGGAGAGATTATTACAAAGGCTTAGGAGGTAAACTGGATCATGTTCAGCAGGTTGGGATATCAAGCTCTTCCACTGGGGGACTTTGACCATTTCCAGCAATCCAGCATTGGATTCTATGGATCTCAGAAGAGCTTATTTTCCTTTGGGCATATGCAAGATCCATGGGGCCAGATCCCGCATACGAAAGGTGAGTACAGGGCAGGGGAGCAAGGTTTCCTTCTCTGCTGGCCCACGCATCACCATTCACCTTGGTGGTTATAGCCCCTACAAACACTGGCCTCTCCCTCACACCAGCCTTACGCAGGGTGCAGTTCCACGGCTGCCCTGGCGTTACTCCTGGCTTGCGCTGGGCAGAGCAGAATAAGGCCCTATGGATGTGTCATTTGGGGATTCAGGGGTTTGAAGAGTCCAAGATGGAGGCAGGCTGGGGGAGTCCAGGCTGGGGATCATCTCCTGTGGCCCTCCGTGAATGCTGTAGGTGTATGGACATTCACTGATCAGGAGCAAGAGACCCCAGGACAAATGCTGTTCTGTGTTGTGCTGGTGTCAATCTGGAGTCGCTGCACTAACTTCAGTGGATTGAGGCTGGTGTAACAGAGCAGAATGAGGTTGAGGCAGCCCCTTCTGTCTCTGGGCGGCTTGCAGCTTATGGCGTGCCCCTCAAGGGCAATGCTGCTGAAGGACACCGGGGTACAGATCTGTGACTACAGTCGTTGGGTGTATCCATGAATTGCCTACGAGATCCCAGCATTGCTTTCTGTGGTTTGCTGCAGGTGTGCCTTGAAACAAGGGAAAGGCCATAGGCCTGAGACCAAGCTATGGGTGGTGCTGAGGGATTGGGGGAGCTACTGCTCTCTCCAAATTCATTCCCTGACCCTCTCTTTCTCTCCTACAGGTTCCTCCTAGGGCTGGCTGTCATGGATTTGCCATGGGATTGTAACGTTTTTGGCCTTCCTACTGATGGTCATCACCTTCCCCATCTCCGCATGGTTTGTCTTGAAAGTAAGTGGGAAATAATGCCTGGTCCTTACCCCTAAATACAGGTGCTGGTGGGACGGGGAGAGTCTGGGGAAAGGCAATGATGCCCTTTTTGCTGCTTGGAGTGTCCTTAAGTAGCTGCATTGCGTCCTGCTGCCGCCTCTCCAGTGGGCACCTATGGCATAAAAGCCAACTGACGGGAGTGGCAGCATTATCTTCACCTCAGGCCATCCCCTTTGTGCTGCCAGTGAGACCCAGCTCTCCAGACTAGAGCCAACCCACCAGATAGTCCATAGCGAGTGTCACATCAGTAGTTTCTGTAGCGCAAAGGCTGCCACTGGTGCAATGGTCCAGGTGTGAGTGCAAGAGTCTCTCCTGGGGGACTGGAAGAGCAGAGTGTCTTATTTTCTACTATTAAAATTTGTGTAAATGTATATTTAAGGTAAATGCAGCTGCAGGTTACTGGCAAGTTGCCAGTGCAGCCTGTGGCATCTCAAAGTTGGGGATCCCCTGGTCATAGAATCATAGAATATCAGGGTTGGATGGGACCTCAGGAGGTCATCTAGTCCAACCCCCTGCTCAAAGCAGGACCAATCCCCAAATAAATTATCTCAGCTAGGGCTTTGTCGAGCCTGACCTTGAAAACCTCTAAGGAAGGAGATTCCACCACCTCCCTAGGTAACCCATTCCAGTGCTTCACCACCCTTTTAGTGAAAAAGTTTTTCCTAACATTCAACCTAACCTCCCCCACTGCAACTTGAGACCATTACTTCTTGTTCTGTTATATGCTACCACTGAGAACAGTCTAGATCCATCCTCTTTGGAACCCCCTTTCAGGTAGTTGAAAGCAGCTATCAAATCCCCCCTCATTCTTCTCTTCTGCAGACTAAACAATCCCAGTTCCCTCAGCCTCTCCTCATAAGTCATGTGCTACAGCCCCATGAGAGGTGCCATGTACCCTTGACTCCTGTTGACTCCAGGGGCAGTTGGAGGAGCTCAGCTTGCCTATAATGTGCATCATCTGGCCATCGGATTCTGCTCAGCGTACTGAGTATTGAGTTTACAACCAAACATCTGGTGTCACCTGCCAGAGAAGGGTATACCTCGCAGGTGGAGCCAAATGACTTTCAGATATCTCTGTAGTTTTTCATTTTCTCCCAGTTGATATGAATATAATGAATCATGGCCAGATGCAGCAGAGCCCATGGTTGTCCTTGGGGACTGAACCCATGAGCTCCACAGCAGAAGCACAAACCCTTACTGTTGGTGCAAAAGGATGAGCTCCATTAGCTGTGTGGGGCTCTTATGTTTGCCAGAGCCAACCACTAGAGGGAGCACTGTGCATTAAGCCCAGGCATTGTAGAGACAGAGAAAAGACTTTTTTTTAAAGTGCCCAATGTGTATTTTTCCTCCTGTTTATTTGGTTTAAATGTTTCCTTTCCAGATAGTCCCTGCCTATGAGCGAATGATTGTATTCCGCTTGGGCCGGATCCGAGCCCCCCAGGGGCCAGGAATGGTCCTGCTGTTGCCGTTCATAGATCACTGGCAACGAGTAGACTTGAGGACAAGAGTCTTTAATGTGCCACCAGGTAAGGTGAGCTACACCCATTTCTACGGCGGAGGATTTGCTATGCGATGTGGCAGCTTCTCTGATGAGCCTCGTCATCCATTGCAACCCTCTTGAATAGATCAGGGTAGAGACCTTTGCAAACCTTCCTAATGAAAGCCACATGCTGAATCTTGCATGCTTTGGGCTTTCATTCCTGTTGCAAAACTGTAGTTCAGATTCACAAACCTTTTAGATGAACTGAGGCCAAATATCATGAGATCACAGGCCAGGGTTTTCCTTCCGCACAGCCTTTGATGGGGTATGCTGAGCCAAGATTTTCAAAAGCCACCAGTGGTTCTGGTGCCTGAATTTGTGGGTAAGTGACACCTGCTTTTCCAAAAGTGCTGAGCATCCACCTGTGAAAATCAGGTCCTTTTCAGGTATTTCCACGTAGGCACCCACAATCACTACTCTTATAGAACTTGGCTGTGATTTAGACCAGTCCAACCTTGGGCGGTGGGGTTGGGGGGGGGGTTGAGCCATGGATAAAAGACAAATGTAGACAGATGTCTCATTGACAAAAAATGTCAATGTCTCATTGACAAAAAATATTAGTTGCAAAGCTGTGAGATCTGAAATTGAGATGATGTTGTTAAAGTAACCCTTCTGCCACATGGAGCCAGCAGCAACCAGAGCCAGGTTCAATATCTAGGGTTTCCTTTCCATCGATGCAATATAGAACTGGCTTGAGTTCCCACCCCATAATCTGGGAAAATTACACACCACCCCTGGGCGCACCTGGGAGGCAATACTTCCCCACTCACAAGCACAGAGTTTGAGTGTTAATGAAAGGAGGGAAGTCACCTGACATTAATTAGGGAAAATGGTACAAGCGGGATTCATAATCATAAAACTGTGAGCAGGACACTCACCCCAGTGTGCGTGGGGCAGTGCCTTCCGCCTCATGTTCTTGAGTTCTACAACCAAAAGTTCCTTTTCTGTGCCCCTCTCAGCTCCCTCACCGTACCCCACTCACAGTACCTGTCCTTGGTCAGAGAAGACCCAGAGTTCAGAGGTGCATCTGTCTGAGTTCACCTCCCACCTGGGGAAGAAAGCATCATGTTTGCTCCACCATCTGAGCACTTGCTTTGGCTGGCCACCCCACCAGCTATGGTTCCTCTCCACTGGCTGTCCCACCAGCCACTTGTTCTGGTCACTGCCTCACCAGCCACTTGTCTTCTGTTGCCACCTGCTTCTCTACTGTGACCTCTGCACATCAGTCTCTTAGTAATTTTCAGCTCTGTGCTGAACACAGTCCCACCATAACTGATTTCAGCTCTGATTGAGCCTTTAAAATAACAAAGAGGCTCCTAATGAAGCCTATTTAGCTCTTTCTTTTAACAGTGCAGAAGAACAGATTAAACCAGTCTGGGGAGAACTCTTGGGGAGGGTCCACACCTCCTGGCTAGGACACCTGTCCCCACTCCTCTTACTGTCACAGGGCTCTGGCATTCAAGCCCTGGCTTAACAAGGTCCTTTCAGCTGAGGGTGACCCCCTCATTTGGGACAGGTTAAGCACAGTTCTGCTCCCCTTTATTCATACAATAATGACAACATTGGTAACAGCATTTCACTACCCCTGCATTCAGTACTAAAATGATTTGTAACCCAACACCAGCCAAAGTTGATTACTCTGAGCAACACACTACTCTATCTGCTGAATATCTAAGCAGAGCAGGAGCAAACTGTATTTACATGAACACACCTAAAGTCTCTCCCCCTCCCAGCTAGCTATCAGGGAAGAATTCATTTAGACCCTGCTTACATCAATAATAATAATCATGTTCTTTATGACAGTGCCTAAGGGCCAGCCAAGAATGGGGCCCCATTGTACAAGAACAGGACAACCACTAGATGGCCCCTGCATGTGCGATCTTACAATCTGGATAGACAAGACAGACACAGGGTGAGGGAGAGGTAGAACTTGCCCCCCTCATTGGTGCTGGGTGACACTGTGTCGGTGTAGAGTGCGGGTCTGGACAAGCACCTTAAAGTTGATTCACATACTCAGCCAAGACAGCAAAATTCATCCAGAAGGCTCACACTGACAGGTTGCCTGGTGAAATCTTGAGCACTTCCAGTGTCTGCCTCGGGAAACTACACAAAAGGAGCCCTTAGCACAGTCTCTTGGTTGCACTGGCATCTGGTTCCAGAAGGACCAAGAAGTGCCATCAGTAGGGCCCTACCAAATTCACGGTCCATTCTGGTCAATTTCACAGTTGTAGGATTTTAAAAATCATAAATTTCATGATTTCAGCTATTTAAATCTGAAATTTCTCGGTGTTATAATTGTAGGAGTCCTGACCCAAAAAGGAGTTTTGAGTGCGGGGGAGGGGAGGCAGGGAAGAGATCAGAAGATTATTGTAGGGGGGCTTGCAGTACTGCTACCCTTACTTCTATGGTACTGCTGGTGATGGTGCTGCCTTCAGAGCTGGGCAGCTGGAGAGTGGTGGCTGCTGGCTGGAAGCCCAGCTCTGAAGGCAGAGCTGTCGCCAGCAGCAGTGCAGAAGTAATGTTGGCATGGTATGGTATTGCCACCCTTACTTCTGCGCTGCTGCCTGCAGAGCTGGTCCCTCAGTCAACAGCGGCCATTCTCCGGCCGCCCAGCTCTGCAGGCAGCAGCACAGAAGTAAGGATGGCATGGTATGGTATTGCCATCCTTACTTCTGTGCTTCTGCTCGCCGGGCACTGCCTTCAGAGCTGGGCACCTGGCCAACAGCTGCAGCTCTCCTTCTGCCCAGCTCTGAAGGCAGTGCAGAAGTAAGGGTGGTAATACCGGGACCCCCCTAAAATAACCTTGTAACCCCCCTGCAACTCCATTTTGTATCAGGACCCCCCAATTTAAGAAACGCTGGTCTCCCCTTGAAATCTGTAAAATATAGGATAAAAACACACAAAAGACCAGACTTCACAGCGTGAGATCAGATTTCATGGTCTGTGACGTGTCTCTCATGGCTGTGAATTTTGTAGAGCCCTAGCCATGATACATAAGATGAAGGAGAAGGAGTTAACTTGTTTGGGTTTTTGTAACTCTATAAATAAGGTTTGGTTTGAGATTTGTGGAGGAAGGTTTGTGGGGGTTTTGTGGGGTTTTCCTACATTTTGTTTTGCCTGTTTAAATGAATGGGGGAAGTCTCACTGGTCAGGAATTAGAGTTTGGGGGATAGCAGTCCAGATCTTCCAAGGTATGTGGGCACCTAACTTCCATTGAATCAATAGCTTGGAGGATCTGGGCCCTCCTTGCTAAAGCTTCTGTTCACAGCTGACCTCCAACGATGGAGCCGTGATTTCCATGGGGGCTGATATCCAGTTCCGGGTGTGGGATCCTGTGCTGTCTGTCATGATGGTGAAGGATCTGAATGCAGCCACTTGAATGATGGCCCAAAATGCCATGAACAAGACCCTGCTAAAGAAGAACCTGAGGGAGATCCAGACAGAGAAGCTGCGGATTGGGGACCAGCTCCTGGTGAGAGTTTGCTTGTGACCTTGGGCCCTGCTCCTGCGCTGTGACATGGACAGTGCAGCACCCCATTGCAGACTGTGCTTCACCAGCTGCAGGAAACCTTTCATCTGAAACAAGGACCTGGATCCCTAATTCTCTAGCTATGTAACACACGGAAATAACGACCAAGGAGGGAAACTATAGCTGCTTCACCCTGAATCTGCCTCCAAGCGACTATGTGGATTCTCAAGGTTTCACTGTGTCTCAGAGCCAGAGGTGTGTTGGGGTGTGCAGGAGGATAGGGTGGAGATGCAGCCCCTATGGGGCAGTCTGGGGTCCTTACACCTGCACAGGGGAAAGGTAGGCAGAATGCGTTAGGGGGAACCAAGCGAGGGGCTTGCAGGTGTAAGGGGGATAAGGCGGATACACAGAGGACAACCTCAGGACTACAAGGAGGGAATGGAGCATGCACTGGGGGCCTCTCTCTTTCCATTCAGCCTGCTCAGCCAGAGCTCAGAGTGGAGGGGTCTTTTCCATGCTCCATTATAGTCTGTTGCTTTGCACTTACCCAGATCTGACTGGGATGTTTTTGGTTTTTGCTTTGCCAATTGCCTTTTAGCTTGAAATCAACGACATGACCCAAGTCCTGAGGCCTGGAAGTGGATCGGGTTGAGCTGATTTTGGAGGCAGTGCTGCAACCCTCCCAAGAGAGTCTGTCTGGACCTCTGACCATGACACTCCAGATCCTTGGGTTTGAAGGACTACATAACACCATTCAGCAGCTGGCTACTCACTTCTTTAGCAACAGCATGGCAGTGGCAGCAGCAGCTAGTCCTGAGACAAGTAATCAGCCCGGCCACACCTCCCTCACTACGCCTGCTATGTGCTCTGCTTTTATCCTCAGGGGGACAAAACAAGAAGTCTTTGCTTGGCTTTTAAACAGCCAGGATGTCTATAGGCATCAATGGATGAATCTGTCTCTCAGATCCCAAGTGGGACAGACCATGTCTCTGGTGGCAAAGTTTTGCCAGAAGTGACCATAGAGCAGCAGCTGAGAGTCGTGGCAACCTCCCATTGTGAGAGGAGGGAGATAATTGGTATCTCAGATGCTGGTGTGCAGTGAGTGTTGCCAAATGTCTCTATCACGGTCACCAGGACAGGAAGAAGAGATTAAATAAGGACTGTATATTTAGGTACCTTCTCAGACCCTTGCCCTAGTATATGGGCACCTCACAATCTATTGTATTTAGTCGCACAGCCCCCTGAGAGGTAGGGCAGTGCTATTATCTCCAGTATATAGAGGCACAGACAGGTTAAGGGACTTGCCCAAACTCACACAGGAAACTTGTGGCAAAGCAGGGGATTGAAGCTGGGTCTCCTAAGTCCCAGACTAGTACCCTAACCACTGGATCATCCTAACTCTCAGAACAGGACTCACAATACCTCTTTTATCTATTTTTATGTTTTAGTGCGTTAATATAATACCCAGATATGATGCGGGTTCGTGTGCTATACATGTGGCTGATAGAGGATGGATGGACAGGAAGGACTAGGGGACTCCTTTCTGACCACTCATCAGAGCTTTACTGGACAGTGGCTTGTGGTTCCCTGCCACTCCTGCGCTGACAGCTAACTTCATCTCAATCAGCCTGGCGCCCCCGAACCCATCTTGACACCTTTGTCCCCAGCAGACAGCGTGGTGACAGTGAATGAGGCAGAACCACCAGCTCCTACCATCACCACCACCAGTGGTAGCAGCAGCAGGAGGAAACCTAGCCCTGAGGAGTTGCTGTCATCTCTGGAGCTGTTCTTGTCTGAGTTCTTGGTTGGGCCAGTCGGAGCTTCCTACCAGCTCAACATCATACTTCCGAGTGGTGCGCGGAGAACCTACTTCATAGATCTCACTGCAGGTCACTGCCATTTATTCTCCCTGTGTTTGGGAGGCACTTTGGTGGGTGAGGACTTTGAGCTGTGATTGTGTGTGGGTGCAGGCATGTGCATGCTCTTTATTCCCCACACACAGAGCTGAACTCATTAGTAGAGTTGGTTGGAAAATGCGGGGTGGGGGGAATTCCATGGAAAAATTCAACTTTTTCAGTGAATAATTGAAATATTTTGGTTCTGAAATGGTGCTACTTGGGAGTTGTAGTTTGGCGGGGAGGTGATATCACCAACCCCAGTCCCCTCTCTAACAAAAGCTCCTGGTAGGATTCGTTCTCTACTAAGGCGTGTAGCACCCCATGGGTCAGCCAGAACTCACAACCAGAACAGCTGGGGTATAATCCAGGAGGCTCCCTGCTCTGCTGTCTAAACAGAAACCGGTCACTGAGCAGGAGATGGGACTAGAAGGAATCCAGGTTGCAAGGAGTGGTGATATCTCTCTCTCCTGGGCTCCAGAAGATGAACCTGACCAGGCTCAGAGACTTTGTGTCAGGGGCCTGGGCACTGGCAGTCCAGCTCAGTGGTTACAATTGGGCTGAGGGGGCAAAAGGTCACAGCCCGAGCCAGGAAGGGGACATGGGCTGGAGCACAAACCATCACATTTGCGGGCCCAGCATTGAGCAGCCAGCAACCTGCTGCTGAGCTTAAAAACAAGCCCACTGACTCTCTTCAGGCATCCCTAGCAGAACCCATCTATCAGCCTGGAGAGTACTCAGGCCCAGTAGGAGGTGCCTGGTCCTGACACCTTGCTGTGAGGACTTTTAGCTGAGGAGTTGTGAGCCAGGGTCTGAGGTGAGAGCTTATTAAAGGAGACAAATTTACTCTGATTAGCTTGTTTTTTGCCTTGCACTTGTTCAGATCCTTTATGGGGAACATTTTGACACCAAATGGGGAATATAAGGTAGGGCTAACCTGTAGTGACACATCCAGCCACAAAAGGGTGCACAGGGATGGCACATAGCTTTACATTTCCCATGATACCACACTGTTCCATGACCTTGACTTGCATGGCCATGGTGTATCATGGGAGATGAAGTCCAGCCTGGCTGGCACAGGAAGAATAGGAGCATGAAGCAGCTGAACTACAACTCCTATCAGGCACTGCAGCAGCATTTCCAAATAGAAATATTTTGGTTTTGCAGCTGAAAATATTCCAGTTTTTGAGTACTTGGTGGTTCAACAAAAAATCAGTTCTCTGTGGAGAGCAAAAACTCAATATTCCTTCAAAAAAAACATTTAGATGGAAAATTTTACAAACAGAAATATGTCTTCTGCCCATCTTTATAATGAGCAATTACTGTGGTGTGGGATTGCTGCAGCTTGGCCTAAAGCACATTGTCTGGGTGATCTCCACTTCCTAGCTGATGGGCAGCCATGTTGCTCAGTAACCTACCAGCATCCTAGACATTAACTGGCACCTTTGTTGGTGCCCTCAGCAGAGAGGGCATGGAGGAGGACATCCCTTCCCATCTAGGATGCTGCTGGAGCACTGTAGGGAGAAGCTTGCCCTGCTGCTGGAGGGAGGGGATTGTCTCCTTTCATAGAATCATAGAATCATAGAATCATAGAATATCAGGGTTGGAAGGGACCCCAGAAGGTCATCTAGTCCAACCCCCTGCTCAAAGCAGGACCAAGTCCCAGTTAAATCATCCCAGCCAGGGCTTTGTCAAGCCTGACCTTAAAAACCTCTAAGGAAGGAGATTCTACCACCTCCCTAGGTAACGCATTCCAGTGTTTCACCACCCTCTTAGTGAAAAAGTTTTTCCTAATATCCAATCTAAACCTCCCCCATTGCAACTTGAGACCATTACTCCTCGTTCTGTCATCTGCTACCATTGAGAACAGTCTAGAGCCATCCTCTTTGAAACCCCCTTTCAGGTAGTTGAAAGCAGCTATCAAATCCCCCCTCATTCTTCTCTTCTGCAGACTAAACAATCCCAGCTCCCTCAGCCTCTCCTCATAAGTCATGTGCTCTAGACCCCTAATCATTTTCGTTGCCCTTCGTTGTACTCTTTCCAATTTATCCACATCCTTCCTGTAGTGTGGGGCCCAAAACTGGACACAGTACTCCAGATGAGGCCTCACCAGTGTCGAATAGAGGGGAACGATCACGTCCCTCGATCTGCTCGCTATGCCCCTACTTATACATCCCAAAATGCCATTGGCCTTCTTGGCAACAAGGGCACACTGCTGACTCATATCCAGCTTCTCGTCCACTGTCACCCCTAGGTCCTTTTCCGCAGAACTGCTGCCGAGCCATTCGGTCCCTAGTCTGTAGCGGTGCATTGGATTCTTCCATCCTAAGTGCAGGACCCTGCACTTATCCTTATTGAACCTCATTAGATTTCTTTTGGCCCAATCCTCCAATTTGTCTAGGTCCTTCTGTATCCTATCCCTCCCCTCCAGCGTATCTACCACTCCTCCCAGTTTAGTATCATCCGCAAATTTGCTGAGAGTGCAATCCACACCATCCTCCAGATCATTTATGAAGATATTGAACAAAACGGGCCCCAGGACCGACCCCTGGGGCACTCCACTTGACACCGGCTGCCAACTAGACATGGAGCCATTGATCACTACCCGTTGAGCCCGACAATCTAGCCAGCTTTCTACCCACCTTATAGTGCATTCATCCAGCCCATACTTCCTTAACTTGCTGACAAGAATGCTGTGGGAGACCGTGTCAAAAGCTTTGCTAAAGTCAAGAAACAATACATCCACTGCTTTCCCTTCATCCACAGAACCAGTAATCTCATCATAAAAGGCGATTAGATTAGTCAGGCATGGCCTTCCCTTGGTGAATCCATGCTGACTGTTCCTGATCACTTTCCTCTCCTCTAAGGAAAGGAGGAGTTCCTTTCACCAGTTCTAAATTCACTTCATTAAACAAAACAAACACAAAGGGTCTCTGGCTTCCCCAAGGTGTTAGATGTGAAACCCTGGTACTGATCCCCCCCCCATATATCCATACCCTGCAGGCAGTGGGCGGATTGGCCATGGGGACCCTGAGCGCAACCCTGATGTGATTCTGGAGATGACGGAAACTGACCTGCAGGCTTTCTTCTCAGGTGAACTTTCTCCTCTGAGTGCCTACATGAGTGGGAGGTTGCGTGTCTCAACGACGACCTGAGCATTGCCCTGAAACTAGACGAGCTCTTCAAGGCAATGAACCAATGTAGAATGAGAGAGAATGTGTGTATGCATGCGTGCATGCATGTGTGCGTGTGTGAGAATGCAGGAGAAGTGAAGAGTCTGTCAGGAGAACCATTTAATTGTGAAGGGAGTGAGGACTCAAGCTCTTCTGTTCTCTGTTTCATACACTGGGGATATTGATCATTGCACAGAGGAGAAAGACAAATCCCCTCTGTGATGGGATCCCTGGGTGCAGCCTGGGACTGTGGGACTGCTGTGCCCCCTTAACTCTCCAGCCTGGTCTGTCTTTTACAATGCCTTGCTAATGACAAGCAGCAAACCCCTCCAGGCGCTGTGATCACTCAGCACAATCACATGTGGAGCCCCACACCCAGCTAGATTGCATGAATGCTCCCAGAGCCACTCATGAATTGCAGAGAAAGGCACCAGCAAAATCCCTCCAGTTCCCAGCACTGTACCTCAGGAATATACCATCTTGCACTGCTCAAGACGAGCAGTGCAAGTTTATTAATTGGTTTGCCACTTCATCAATGGAAAGTGGATATACACCAAACTTTGCAAACCTGAGCAGATTTACCAAACACTTCAAGCAAATTCACTGGTAAAGATAAACTGTAAAAGAAGTTTATTGACTACAAAAGATATATTTTAAGGGATAAGCAAAAAGTCAGAGTTAGTTACCAACAGAAAAGAAAATATAAGCACACAGCCTAAACTCTCAACCCTATTAGACTGGGAAACATCTAGATTAAGCAGTTTTTCTCACCCCACTGGATACTGCAGTTCATAGTACACAGGTTTCACCCTTGAAACCTGGACCAGTCTCCTCTGTTGGAGTCTTCAGTCTTCTGGACGTCCTTGCTGCTTGCAGCATAGGTGGGGGAAGAAGAAAAGGCCAAGCATGTAGCTGTGTTCTGTTTTATACCCTTAGTCCATGTGCTTGGAGAACACAAGTCCAGGCATGTCTGATGGGCATTGCTGAGACACCACTTGGCAAGGTTAAGCAATTCCACGGTATGGCCTTCTGCAGGTGAGTCATTGCATTGTAGCTCCCTTGCTGGACAATGGTGGTTGTTGATTGTTCGACACTCATCTGGGCATTGGTTATCCCCCTAGTTATTGTCTCTGGAGAGCTAATATCTGGGTGCTTCCCAAACCTACAGCATATTTTACTGACAACCATACAACACAATTTCTCATAACTTCATATGGACCAATGATATATATATATATATTATATATATATATATATATATATACACACACATATATATATATACACACACATATATATATATTTAGATGGAAAGATATATATATATATTTAGATGGTTTCAGCAGATCATAACTTTTCCCATGCTACCTTACACGGCATACTTTATATGCAATATCACAATTATATACAAAATGATTAATATGTGGGTTACAGGGCGCTCCCCTGGGATGTAGAGTGTCACACCCTCCAAACAGGAGCGCCCTGGGGGATTGCAGAATGATAGTGCGAGAGGCCACACTGAGAGCCCAGCAATGCTAAACCCAGGGTTGTGAGCTCAACCCTTGAGGGGGCCATTTAGGGATCTGGGGCAAAATTGGGGATTGGTCCTACTTTGAGCAGGGGATTGGACTAGATGACCTCCTGAGGTCCCTTCCAATCCTGAGATTCTATGATTCTATGAAAATCTGCTTGGCACAAAGCTCTGATGATGGAGGTTGGGTACCAATGGGTCAGGCCTAAGCAAACTTCCGAAGGGAAGTGGTGGATTCTGCAGCTCTCAGTACTATAAGAACAAGCCTGAAAGTCTTCCTGGAAGATGTGGTTTAGCCAAGCACAAATTGTTGGAATCAGCACAGGCATGCCTAAGTGAATTCTCTGGCCTGTGCTATGCAGGAGGTCTAATGGTCTCTTCTGGGCTTACAATCTATGACTCAGCTCAAGAAGAGGAAAAACATCAGGTGAAAGGCTTGATGCACAGCTGGGTTTCAACCGACGCTTTTGTTTTTGTGGGTGCACATGTTAGTACAGAACCTTCCCTCCCACCCCGCCAATTGGAATTTGTGTTACTCCCTAATTGAAGTCTACAAGAGTTTCATGTTGTCATAACCATACAGCTAAGGGTAGCTTAGAATTCCTCCTTGTCTGCAAGGGGTTAAGAAGCTCAAATAACCTTTTTGGCAGCTGACCAAAAGGACGAATGGGGAAAGAAGATACTTTCAAATCTTGGGGTGGGGGGAAGGCTTGTGTTTTCTTGGGCAGCAGAGAAGCATCAGGTCAGAAAGTTCCTTCTCCTATAAACCATCCTAAATGTCTCTCATGTTACAAAAATCGTAAGTAAAAGCCAGGCAAGGTGTGTTAGATTATCTTTTGTTTTGCTCCTGAATTTTTCCTTTGCTGGAGGGAAGTTTTTTCCTGTTTTTTGTAACTTTGAAACTAAGCCTAGAGGAAATTCTGCTGTGTTTTTGAATCTTTTGTTACCCTGTAAAGTTATTTTCCATCCTGATTTTACAAAGGTGATTTTTACCTTTTTTTAAAATAAATTCCTTCTTTTAAGAACCTGACTGATTTCTCTATTGTCCTAAGACCCAGGGGTTTGGGTCTGTGATCACTTCGTAACTAATTGGTTAGGATATTAGTCCCAAGCTTCCCTAGGAAAGGGGGTGTAAGAGCTCAGGGGGATATTTTGGGGGAATAGGAACTCCAAGTGGTCCTTTCCCTGATTCTTTGTTCAATCACTTGGTGGTAGCAGCGTACCCTCTAAGGGCAAAGAATATGTGCCTTGGAGAAGTTTTAACCTAAGCTGGTAGAAATAAGCTTAGGGGGGTCTTTCATGTACCCTAGAGTTCAGAGTGGGGAGGGAATCCTGACACATGTCCCCTGAATGGGGACATTTGGGCAACTAAACCCTTAAAATCCCATCCATCTTGCTGGGCATTCACCTGTCGGGTGAATCTCATTGAGTGGCATTGGGTTCCTGTCAACAAAAAATAAACCACTCCCTTCCAGCAGGAGAGGTGGAATTGCAGTGCTCCAGCACTGCAGCTAGTCATCTAATGACGATTTGTTGGTGCAAAGGGATGTTTAGGTCTTGTCCGCATGGAACATTACTGCAAGGCATGGCAAGGTGTGACTCTACAGTACATTAGCTTGCCACAGTGCAGCATCCCTGTGTGGACACTGCTATAGCGCATTAAAAGTTCCAGAGTGTGCATAGATTCACACCCTGGCTTGCCATGTAGTAACGTCCACATAGACAAGCCCTGTTCTCTGCTGACTTTTGCACCCATGATTTGCAAGTGAAAAATTGTGCCTGTGAAAACAAAGGCATTTCTAAAACTTTGGGCCATAGAATTTATAGAGGAGGGATGAGAGAAGGAGTTTTTGGGAATGTCCTAGACTAAGGATCCCTAGAAGTTCTTGAACTTCCGTGCACAAGTTGTTAGAATTCAGTGGTTGGTCTAATTTGTGCTTCAAAGTGATTTGCATACTTTTGATTAGCTATATATGTGGATGTGTATATGTACATATCTTTATTTTGTAAGTTCCTCTGTATTAATTCTTGATCTACAATAAACATGTTACATGTACCTAGCTATCTGACTGTGGTGGTCTGATCATTTGTATACATTAAGAGGATAAAGCACTGGGCTGGGTCTCAGGAGATCTGGGTTTTACTTCTGGCTTTGCCACTGACTTGCAGGTGTCCTTGGGCAAATCACTTTGCCCCCTGCCCCAGTTTTCCCATCTGTAAAATAGGGATAGTGATACTGCCCTCCTTTGTGAAGTGCTTTGAGATCTATGGGTGAAATGCACTACATGAGAGCTAGGGATTGTTAATGAACACTTTTTGTGGTATCTGTAGCTACGTAACTTTGGTGTACTGCAGCTTTAAATTTCTCTAGCTCTACTGTCTGCCAGGATGTGTTGCAGAGCTCATGCAGCATGCTGGAAGTGGGAGATCCCCACTCTCTTTCTGCACACTTTCTCAGGGGAACAATCATTTGTTTTTTGTTGTTTCCTATGATCTAAAATAAATGTTTAGCTTGAAAATATGGAGACTACAAAGAGTTCTGGAGGCCAGGGGCCAGCTCATCAGTTGCTGTGAATCAGCATAACTTCAGGGAAGTCAACAGAGGGGATCTGCCAGGTACATCTTGTGAGGTGCTGATCCCTGCCTCTGCATGTGCTTTGAGATTGTAGGGTCTAGGATGATGGGGCCCAGCGTGGTTGACCTCTGGGCACTTATACAGTAGAAATGTTTATTAATAATTAATGTGCTGTACACCAAGGATAGATGAGTCCATTTTCCTGGCACCAAATCCTTTTAAAAGATACAGGAAGATGAGGACTTGTCCTACCATGCAACTCTGAGACATCCTCAAGAGCAAGCTAGGCCTGCAGCAGAACACTCAGCTGGTGGCTGACACAGCTATAAGCCCCCCTGGTTCCATACCAGTGTCACAGCCGGGGTGACATGAAAGCGACAAAGGAAACACACTCACCACTCCTATAGAGCATGTCTTGCTCTAGTCTATTGTGTGAGTATATCCTGGGCAGGACTGGCAGGTTCCCTAGCCAGGAACCTGGTTGTTGCCTTAAGCACCAATCTTTGAGCAGCACAAAACCACCAGGGGCAAACTCTTTAATCCTTAGTCAAGCAAAGTGCCCAGTGCCTTGATTAGAAGTTTTGCTATATAAGGAAGGTGCACTTTGGCCCACAACAATTAATTACACAGCTGCAATAAACAAGGAGCCGTTTACTGGTGCTTTCAGGCCTGATCTCCTACAATCCCTTCTGCTGGCCCCGCTCTCTGTAAATAACCATCCTGTCCTGAAACAAGCTTTAGATTTCTTTTAAATAGCAAGCTGGTGCCCTACTGTGGCTGAAAGCAAAACTGCAATAGAGTAAGGGATTTATTCCCCGCCTGCCCCTTGGGCCAAGATATGCCAATGTTAATCGGGAGTAACCCACAAATGTCGACAGAGCTGGTGTGATAACATTGGTATAACAGATCAGGAATCTGGCCCAGTGAGACAAAAGACCTAGCTTTGCTTCTGAGCCATGTGCTAAGGGGAAGCGAGGATTTCATTGGCACCTATGGCAGCATTAGGCACCCAGCACAGCTGTTACTGTGTGGCGAATCCCATGCATGTTACATTGCGATTGAACCCATCAGTGGGTGGGCCTCAGTGCCTGCCCCTTGTCACACATCTCCAGTGTCCCTGCTAGCAGCCATGAAATGATGATGTATGTTTGCATCTTAGGTGATCTCTTGTATGGTGCTTATGAATCACAGGAGATGAAGCAGAAACAGAAGGGGTCCAAAGATGATACAGAAATAAACAGTGTCATGGAAAACACATCAGCCCCTTTGTATCATTCCAACTGCACACAAGGGCTTAGCTTGTTCTATCCCACCCCCTTCAAGCCCTTCCCACCCCACCCCACCTGCAGAAAAAACATATTGGGGTGTGACTGGAACACTGCTGCCGTCTGACCATCTGGTACAGCGGCCTCTTGGTGGCTGCTGCAGGGGGGTGCTGCAATCAGGTGTAGTGGAATCAGTCCACATTAGTAGCTGTCCCTGCTCACTCGCAGCCATGCAAGGAGTGAGTGCTGCAGGCAGCTTGCCCAGTGGCACCTTCCCTGTCTGCCAATGGGGGCCTGGAACAGAAGTGGGGCAGTGAATTAGGCCCCTTAACTGTAAGTTAAAGTCTTTTCTGAAAGGCTCAACCCCAAATGCTGATCTATGCACCCTGGAGCTTTGGGAAGCTCAGGCCTTGATCCAGACCCAACATGCGTGGCCTCAGGCACATTATTTCCCTGAGAAGCTCTTTCTCTGGGAGGGCCGGGTGTTCTCAGAATTTCTCTTCTGCCCTGGCAAGATAAATAATGTGTCAAAGCAGCAAATGATAACCAGAGGGCAGGGCAGGAGGCAGCTGCACAGGGAAAGGGACTCACTACAGGCCAGAAACAGGAAGAGAGGTTATTTTCCCTTCTCAAAAAAAGAAAAGGAGTACTTGTGGCACCTTAGAGACTAGGTGCCACAAGTACTCCTTTCCCTTCTCAGAAATCGAAACTTACCAGCCAGAGCCTGCTGAAGCAATTACTCAGCAGAGGAGTGTCCAGATCCCGCAGATACAGTTCTGATAGAGGCAGGGCCTCATGGACTATGGCTCTCTTGTCCCAGGGGAGCCCAGGCAGCCTGCAGACACAGGTGAGCTTATTGTGATGGTCGGATCTTCTTCCTGAGGGACTGGCTGGGGTGTTTAGAGATTGAGGCATTCTGATACATGCAAAAGGAAAATGAGGAGCAGCAAGATGTGTAGCAGTCCAGGAGATGCCTGAGGATCCCACCTCCCCATGGCAGGTGGTGCTGTGTCCAGCACACAAGGGAGGTTAGCATGATGACAGTGACCATGCAGCAGGGGAAGTGGCTGGGCAAAGGAGGAATAGGGCATCAAAGGGGGAACAGGAAATGAGAGACAACCTGGCAGTGGGGAGGGTCTCACAGCTCGGTGGAGTCTCCTGCTTGCCACTGGGGATGGCTGCCAGTTACCTAACTCCGTCCTGGACTTTTATGGGCTGCTTCTTCAGCATGCCCTTCTGGAGAGGTAGGGTGGCCCAGTGGTTTGAGTGCTAGCCTGTGTATCAGGGGACTTGAGTTCTATTCCTGGTGTCTATTCCTGGTGTCTCCCACAGGTTCCCCATGTGACCTTGGCAAATCACTCAAGCCCATATCCTCAAACGTAGAGAGGTGCCTAACTCCCATTGATTCTAGGAGGAGTTCAGAGCCTATTTGAGGATCTGTGCCACAGTTTTCCATCTGGAGAATGGGCATAACTGATTCCCACCTCACCATTGTAAGTGTGAGTGCCTCAATGGTTGTGAGGAATTGTGATAACAGGGGTGCAATAAGTGCCTTAGAAAGATGAAACAAGGCTGGGCAGATGCATCTACAGTGGGGGAGGGAGCTTCAGCCCAGAGTCACCGAGCAGTACTCCCTCTTAGCCCTGCCAGAAGAGAGATAGCTTGGGGGGACAGAGAGAAAGGCAGGGGGGAGAGACAGATGTAGGGGTGAGAGGGGTTTTTTGGGATGATACCCAGCTGAGAAAGTGAAAGGTGCTTTTTCTCTTGTTTCCTCCATGCCATGAGGCTGGGATAGGGGGTGGCATGGGGTCACACTCCTAATAGTATGCGACTTGCTCTGTGCCACCAGAGCAGCAATGGGAAAGCACTCTTAATGGGGTTCAGGACCTGGCCCATCAAGTTGCCTGCATACAGCATGTGTTGCCTCCCTTACTGGGCTGCAGAACAGAGCCATACAGTATTAGTAACCCCGGGCCTCAATCTCTCTTCTTTCCAAAGGCAATGGAGGAAGAATTCCAGTTCCTGATCTGCCAGGGATGCCAGAAAGAACCCAGAAATCCTAAGCTCCTGTCCTGCCTTCACACCTTGTGCTCCAACTGCCTGGAAGAGAACAAGCCTGTTGGCCAGTGCCCCATCTGCCACACTCCCATCCCACAAGCCAGTGGGATCCCAGACCAGAACAACCTGCTCTTCGCCAATCTGCAGGACAAGCTGAGCACCTACCAGAAGATCGTCAAAGGCAGTGACCTGGTCTGTGACAACTGTAGGCAAGAGGGAGAGTTCTGGTGCTCTGACTGTGAGGAGTTCCTTTGTGTCAAGTGCTTTGAGACCCATCAGAGGTATCTAAAGCGAGAGAGCCATGAGGCCAAGACGGTGAGGGATCTCAGGGTGGGATCTGCCAGGGAGTTCGTTGGTGGTTCCAGGAAGCTCAGTAACTTGTCCTGTCCCAATCCAACCCATGCGAACCAGATGCTGAGGTAATGTTCACAACCTGATCTGTTTTCCATGCAGTTGCACCCAGAGTCTCTTTCCAGGTCCAGCTTTCTTTTTCACATGTAGGCAAACCACCAAAAGAGTTCCTCAGCTCAGCCTGGGCTCCAGCTCCCAGCCCCATGCTTCGTTCAGTCCTTCCTGCTTCAGGGCCTGTTGCAGGATTCTCCTGTCCGCTCTTAGCTGAACACCATCTCCCAGGGCTCTTGCCCTGGAGGCTCCCGTTCCCCAGCAGGTTCCCACTGCCTCCCCTCCAGGGAACTCACTCTGCTACTACTCTCCCTTCCCTTCTGACACCCTGGCTCTTCACAGCCCCAGCTGCTGCCCTGCCCTCTTAGCTGGCCAAGCTGGGAGTACCGGTTCTAGCACAGGGGCACTGGATCTGCATCATTTAAAGGGGCCCACCACCCTGTGGCACGCACTGTTGGGTGACAAATCATATTGGGCCAGCTGGTATCAATGGGCCTCACCTCTTTAACTGCAGTGATTTACGCCAACTGAGATCTGGCCCATTTTCTTTAGCAGGCAGATGCAGATTGGCAAAGAGGAAGCTGGAGGGAGGAATGAGAATGTCAGCGCAGAATTGTTCAGTCGGTCATAGGAGGGAGAGGTGGCTGGGAATCAGGCAGGCTCTGTCCTAGTCAAGGATATTGCTGGAGGAGTGCATTGTGGGAAGAGAAGGGTTGCTGTGCCTGGGGAATGATCTGAACTCCCCAGCAGGGAGCAGTATAAGGAGGGAAGAAATGAAGGCCTATAACTGAATAGTTAATTGAAACCCAGCACAGCCAGACATCCCAAGTCACTCACTGCCTGATTTAATGGCTCTACTCTTCGATATCCTTGGCCACTTTCCCATACTACCCTTAGACAAAGGAGGACTGGCTATGGGAAGGGTGTGATAAGACCACCAGCAGAATGGGGTAAGAGTCGTCTAAATGACTGTTCTAAATTTAATTTTCATCAATAGCATCTACTGCAGAGAATGCCAAAAACCGATCTGCTGCATCTGTGCTCTGCTGGACAGCCGCCACATGGGCAAGCACTGTGATATCAAGGTGGAAATCCAGCAGAGGCTGCAGGAGCTGGGGAGCACGAGTGAAGAGCTGAAGAAGAAGGAGGAACTCTTCCAAGATGCCTATAGTAACCTGAAGAGCAAAGCTGACCACCTGGACCAAGTGACGACTGAAACCCAGGAGCTGATCCGAAAGAGAGTCAAGCAGATGGTTCAGCTGATCAGAGAGAAGGAGCAGGAGCTGCTGGAGATGACAGAGAGGCAGCACCACCTGGGGAACAAGGAGCTGGAGGGGAAGCTGCAGCAGACAGAAGCCGTGCTCAAGAGGATGGGGGCCAGCAAGCAGCTGGTGGAGAAGATGCATCTCTACGCATCAGACCAGGAGGTGATGGACCTGCACTCCTTCATCAAGGGGTCACTGGAGGAGTTCAGGAAGCTGCAGCCCCTGGCTGTGGGAGCCAGTGTGCAGGCTGGAGGCTTCGCCAAGTGTAAAGCCAGACTCCAGGCTCTGTTTGAAAGAGTGACTGGGGACAGAGGTAAGACGCTTTCACAAACTTGACACGTCTCTGAGATGGTGGTTGTAGACATGGTACCATCATTACCTCTGGCTGCCGCCAGCATGGGATGGAGTGGGGCTGGTGACCCTTTCACGTGTGACTGCATAATGAAGCTTTTGATTGCTCTTTTAGTTTTGCAAGTTGGGTCAGTTTGAAGAGTGAGGATGGAGAATATTGCCTCAGGGGTGGTGTGTGTGCATATGAGACAAAATAGAAGATGAGCATCAATTCTAGAGCCTGTCTGGGAAATGCCCTGGCCTGTGTTATGCAGGTGACCAGACTAGATGATCATCATGGTCTCTTCTGGCCTGTGAATTAGTGATCACTAGGGCTGGCAGTTAATCACAGTTAACTCACATGATTAACTCAGAAAAAATTAATTGTGATTTAAAAAAATTAATCTTGATTAATTGCACAGTTAAACAATAGAATACCAATTGAAATTTATTAAATATTTGTGCATGTTTTTCTACATTTTCAAATATATTCATTTCTTTTACAATATAGAATACAGTGTAGAGTGCTCACTTTATATTATTTTTATTACAAATATTTTCACTGTAAAAATGATAAAAGAAATAGTATTTTTTCAGCTCACCTCATACAAGTACTGTAATGCAATATCTTTATCATGAAAGTGTAATTTATAAATGTAGATTTTTGTTTTGTTACATAACTGCACTCAAAAGCAAAACAGTGTAAAACTTTAGAACCTATAAGTCCACTCAGTCCTACTTCTTGTTCAGCAAATCGCTAAGACAAACGAGTTTGTTTACATTCATGAGAGATACTGCTTCTGATTTACAATGTCACCTGAAAGTGAGAACAGGCGTTCGCATGGCACTATTGTAGCCGGTGTTGCAAGGTATTTACGTTCCAAATATGCTAAACATTCATATGCCCCTTTATGCTTTGGTCACCATTCCAGAGGACATGCTTCCATTCTGATGATGCTTGTGAAAAAAAAATGCGTTAATTTAATTTTTGACTGAACTCCTTGGGGGAGAATTATATGTCTCCTATTCCGTTTTAGCCCTGCCGTTCTGCCATATATTTCATGTTATAGCAATCTCGGATGATGACCCAGCACATGTTCATTTTAAGAACACTTTCACTGCAGATTTGACAAAATGCAAAGAAGGTACCAATATGAGATTTCTAAAAATAGCTACAGCACTCGACCCAAGGTTTAAGAATCTGAAGGGACGTCTAAAATCTGAGAGGGATGAGGTGTGGAGCATGCTTTTGGGGGGAGGGATAGCTCAGTGGTTTGAGCATTGGCCTGCTAAACCCAGGGTTGTGAGTTCAATCCTTGAGAGGGCCATTTAGGGATCTGGGGCAAAAATTGGGGATTGGTCCTGCTTTGAGCAGGGGGTTGGACTAGATGACCTCCTGACATCCCTTCCAAACCTGGTATTCTATGATTCTATAAGTCTTAAAAGAACAACACTCAGATGTGGGACCTACAGAACCCAAAATACCAAAAAAGAAAAATCAATCTTCTGCTGGTGGCATCTGACTTAGATGATGAAAATGAACATGCGTTGGTCCACTCTGATTTGGATCATTATTGAGCAGAACCCATTATCAGCATGGACGCATGGCCTCTGGAATGGTATTGAAGCATGAAGAGACGTATCAATCTTCAGCACATCTGGCACGTAAATATCTTGCGACACCAGCTACAACAGTGCCATGCGAACGCCTGTTCTCACTTTCAGGTGACATTGTAAACAAGAAGTTGGCAGCATTATCTCCTGCAAATTGTAACCTAACTTGTTTGTCTGAGTGATTGACTGAAGTAGGACTGAGTGGACTTGTAGGCTGTAAAGTTTTATTTTTGAATGCAGTTATTTTTGTGTACATAATTCTACATTTGTAAGTTCAACTTTCATGATAAAGAGATTGCACTACAGTACTTGTAATGGGGGAATTGCAAAATACTATTTCTTTTGTTTTTTTACAGTACAAATATTTGTAATAAAAATAAATATAAAGTGAGCACTATACGCTTTGTAGTCTGTGTTGTAATTGAAATCAATATATTTGAAAATGTAGAAAACATCCAAAATATTTAAATAAATGGTATTATATTATTGTTTAACAGCGCAATTAATCATGATTAATTTTTTTAATCATGTGATTAATCATGTTTGATTTTTTTAATCGCTTGACAACTCTAGTGATCACCCACAGTTTCCCCGCACCATCAACATTATCTGCTTACCATTCACTAGAGTAGGCTGACTGGTAAAAGAAAGGATTTGCCAATATTTTCTTTAACCCAAATGTCAAGCTGCGTTCACTGGCTGGTGAGGGCCAATTATCTCTGAGCTTCTGAAAAATAGCTGGGTGTTTGACGGCCCTGAACTTCCACTCTAATGAATTGTTATCTGAAAAATGGTAGTGGAAAGAGGGAAGTTCCTTACTTGGTATACTCAGTTATCCAATCATGGAGTGAAAAGGCTTAGGTGACAAATCATACAGCAAGAATCATGAATGGTGACTAGTCAAAGTGAAACAGTGGTGAACAATCCGTGATCTGAAATGTGTTTGTCCAGACTCTTCGGTGAGTATTGATGAATAGCAAAGATACTGCTGGTTCTGGAATGACTCGCTAAGCAAAAATAAGAGCTAAGGCCAGAATTTCCAGGCATGAGAGCTCTCCTTTGGCTGCATTGAATGTGATGCCAGTTTTAAGACATCAGTCTGGCTGTATAAGGGCTTCTGAAAATACACACTGAGCACTGCCTATTAGGGATGGGTCTTGGCCGTCCTCCAGGGGAGTGTGTGTAAGCCACTGATAGGTGGGTGTAACAAAGCCTCTATCTATGCCCAGTGCACAGGAGATATGTCTGTTACCGCTCCAGTTAGTGAACTTATGCTTTTAGCTCTGGTGGTTCCTGGTTCAATCACAGTGTGTCTGTCAAGATAATAGCAGTCACAAGTGTTCAAAAAGGGGCAGTCTGGTCAGGAAATGGTAGCCACCTGGGCGATGGGCAGCAGCAGGGATGCTACTGGACATAGCCATCTCACCATATGATGAAAGAGGAGTGTACTGGGGGGGAGAGACCCACCCGTTTTGTTGGGCAGGAAGGGAGGCACATAGGGATGGAACATATGTAGGCAGACAGCACAGTGGGGGACCCTGGTGTAAAGGAACAACTGGACTTGATTACATGCACTGTCATGTCTCACGCGCCGCATGGGAGCCATGCACTGCTGTCTCGACCCCCATGAGCAGCAGCACCAACAATTAGACACTGGCCTCGGAGTCTGAAAGAAGCAGCGTAGCCATGCAGCAGATGGCACTAGTTCTGAGGCAGACATGTAGCATCACTGCAACAAATGTGGCATTCATGATGGTTCATTGTGGGCTAGCTGGTCGGGGGCACAGGGGCTCAATGTCCACGCCCAGGATGCAGCTTTGCTGTAGGGCATGCTTTGAGACACCACGATGGGCATTGGGAGATTGGGCACTGCTGGCATAGCCTGCAGCTCAGTTCATCCTTCCTCTTGGGGGTCTGGGGCACAGAGCTGGGGGCAGGCATTTCAAGGAGGTCCTCAGAAGACCCCTGCTGTTACATTTGGAAGGAGACTGCCCCAGATGGCTGGGGTTTCCAGATAGGAATCTCCACCCCATCTACTCTCCCCCCAACCCGTCCACAGCACTACCACCTGTGCAAGCAGGCGCCCATGAACCCTACAATCCGCTCTATTGAATTGGTCACTGGTCCCATGGAGCAGGCGGCCCTTCAGCTCCTGATTCTCCCTCCTATGTCCCCCTCGCACAGGTACTTCTGCTCCCCAATGGGCCCCCCCCTTCGGAGGACAAGAGCACTGTGACGCTCAGCCTTGAGCCTCTGCATCCTCCAGAGGCTTCCCACCAGCAGAGACACCTCCCTGCCAATGACAGTGAAGGGTTGCTCTCCCATGAGGACCCCACGTGTCCCCCCAGCTCCCAGGCTGAGCCTCACCCATCTGAGGATGGAGGAGGAGATATCTGTCCAGCTAACCAGGGTGATGACTCTCCAATACTACCGACCACTCCACTAGCCCAGGCGCGAAGGAAG
Organism: Dermochelys coriacea; assembly: GCF_009764565.3. Classification (NCBI taxonomy): domain Eukaryota; kingdom Metazoa; phylum Chordata; order Testudines; family Dermochelyidae; genus Dermochelys; species Dermochelys coriacea. The sequence goes on from NC_050077.1 coordinate 40,239,862, forward strand.
GGGGAGGAGGAGACCGCCTCCAGGCAGCTCACAAGTACTGAGGTGGAAATCCCGAGTGTCCGTGGGGAGATATGGGGCCCTCTGGCCTCCGAGCCTGGGGATTTAGCGGCCCGGCCCAGGGCTAGTGTAAGCCAGGCAGACAGTCTCCTGGTGTTAGGCAGCAGCATCCTGAAAGGACAGCAAAGCACAAACAGGCACCTGCTGTCTATGTTGCATGGGATCACATCCATCTCCTGCTCCCTCCACACCCTCACCTTGGCCTTGATTCCCTTTCTGCAGAATACCACTAGCTGATGGCAAGCCATGCAGCGGCCTCTTCCAGCCCCTCCTGGCTCAGGGAGCCCACCCCTCCCTGAGACTATGGGCTTGTCAGTGTCATCACTGCCCTCAGACCTGCTGGACCTGTTCCTTCCTGACACCCCAGAGGGCAGTGTCTCCCTGCTCCCAGCAGCACCCATTGCCCATTGCTCCAGCAGCCACTCCATCTCCCCTCCTCCCCAGGCATCTACCTCCTCCACCAAACTACCTGTGCAACCCCAGTCTGTTTGCTTCTGCAAACAGGCAGAAGAGAGGGCTGGGACAGGAGAGGGGGCCTGAACAGCAACCGGCACATCGATGGATCATGGCAGAGGCAAGCGACACAAGCGCGGACGCCAGGGCCTGACTACAGCATTTTCCAAAAAGAAGAAGTATTAATGTTCCCCTTGCTAGTCCTCTCGATTTCCTGGTGCTTTGATAATTGCCAGAGTTGGACGCTGCATGTTTCCTTTCCCTTTATGTCCCTGAAAAGCGTGTGTCACTGAGGAGAAAGGATGGCCTTGTGTATAAGGAAGACTAAGGTGACTTGGGCTCAGTTCTCTCTGGGCAAGCCTGGGCAGTGCACCCAATCTCTCTGTGCCTCAATTCCCCCTCAGTACACAGGGGATAACAGCACTGCCTTTGTCAGTCGTTTGGGGCAGAGACGGTCATTCACCATGTGTTTGTACAGCACCTAGCATCATGGGGCCTCTGCATAACACTAGTACTAACAATGACATCATCTCAGTGTTCTTCTGGAATCAGCTTCCGTGCCAGTATCCAAGTTACGAGGGAGCGGGAGCAAGACCTCTCCCTAGATTACTGCAGGAATCAGAATCGTCATCTCATCAAAAAGCCATGAGGGAAATAGCCGTTCCTGACCCTAGGAGAGAGGTGGCAGCCAAGGCCTAGCACATATAGCCACCAGTCCCTCAGGCAGGAGTGACAGATGGACACAGCAGGTCAACCCCCAAACCCAGTGGGCTACCTCGTCCTGGTGGATCCTCTAGTCAGGCTGAAAGCTGTTCAGACCGGGACCCCCCCCCACTGTTCCTCTGATATTCTTGTTAACTGCTGGAATTAGCCTACCTTGCTTGTCACCATGAAAGGTTTTCCTCCTTTCCCCCCCCTGCTGCTGGTGATGGCTTATCTTAAGTGATCACTCTCCTTACAGTGTGTATGATAAACCCATTGTTTCATGTTCTCTGTGTGTGTGTATATAAATCTCTCCTCTGCTTTTTCCACCAAATGCATCCGATGAAGTGAGCTGTAGCTCACGAAAGCTTATGCTCTAATAAATTTGTTAGTCTCTAAGGTGCCACGGGTACTCCTTTTCTTTTTGCGAATACAGACTAACACGGCTGCTACTCTCAGACCGGGACTGTTTCTCATTTTGTGTCTGCATAGCACGCAGCAACTACCCCTGACAGGTTCCTGTGGCTCTGTCTGTTTGTCGCCCTTGTATAGTCTGGCAGGACAATGAAGTCCTGATGGATTGAATTGTATGTGTGTCTCTGCATCCATCAATAGGTTTTAAAGCTGGGGGACCATTATGATCATCTAGTCCGACCTGCCTCTATAGCACAGGCCAGAGAACCACCCGGGGTCCTGCAGCCAGCCAGTAGCTTATAGTTGAGCTGGAGTGTATGTTTTAGACAGACATCCATCTAGTCTCAGTGTAAAGACTTCATGGGGTGAGAATCCACCATCTCCCTTGGTAAGTTCTTCCAATGGTCAGTTACCTTCCCTGTTAAAATCTGCCCCTTATCTCTAGGCTGGGTTTATGCACCATCAGCTTCTGGCTATTTAACTTTTGGGTTCCCTTCACCCTCCACTCCTCCTCCTCTCCTCCTTTGTGTTCCTCAGCAGCATCTTGTGGCCTTGAGAGAGGGGCCATATGGCTCCTTCCCCTCAGGGCTCTCGCTGCCTAATGGGGAAGTTCCCCCTTCCTTTACACCTAGCCCCACCTATTCTTCTCTCATGAGTTCCCTAATACATGCTCACCTGCTGTCTCACTCTGTGTGTGAGTGCATGAGGGTTTGTGTTCTCTCTGCCTGCCTGTCCCGGGTCCCGTGTGCAGCCCCGATCCTGCAGTGTGTTAGCTGGGCCTTGTGAGCGGTGAGTAGGCTGCTCTGCCAGTGTGCACTGGCTGCTTGGTCCAGGGAGTGGCTGTGTGAGGCGAGTGGATTAAGTGGTGCCAGCTGACTCAGTCAAAGTGGCAGCACATGTTCAGGCATGTAGGACACTTGCTAGAGCTTTTGAATAATGGCAGCTGATATGCCATGGCCATTCACCCCATGCAGCTTCAGTGTACCATGAATTTGTCTCCTACCCTTGGTAGCTTTCTGAGAATGGGTTGTGCACATTAGTTGCTCTCTTCTGCATTCTGTAGGGGCTCCTACCAGCAATTTTGGGAGGCAGTTTTGCCTAGTAGATAGAGCACTGGACTAGGATTCAAGAGACCTGAGCTCTATTACTGGCCCTACCCCTGGCCTGCTGGGTGATCTTGAACAAATCACATTGCCACTCTGTGTCTCAGTTTCTCCATCTTTAAAACAGGGAGAATGACACTTCTTTTGCAAAGCTCTTTGAGATGTACGACTGAAAAATACTATATTAAAGCTAGGTTTTGTTATTAGCCAACACTGCTGTTCCCATGCATACTGATGGTGGTTTGGCCTGTTACTTAACTCATTCTTTTTTGTTCTTTCTAGAAGCTGCCCCAGCTAGATCCATAGATAATTCCAACAAGGTAAGACAGTTTTGTGCTTGTTTTCACAGAGTTGGGGATCAGCACATGCAGCATTTCCTGTACCTGTGGCAGAAATCCAAGCTCAGTTCTCAGGATCATTGGCTGGAATGGAGGGCTGATTGATATACATGTTCCTCTTGCCCCGGCTTGTTTTTAATACAGCAATTTTAATCTAAGGTCCTATTGTTCCCTCAATTCCATCCCTTTCATAGAATCATAGAATATCAGGGTTGGAAGGGACCTCAGGAGGTCATCTAGTCCAACTCCCTGCTCAAAGCAGGACCAGTCCCCAATTTTTGCCCCAGATCCCTAAATGGCCCCCTCAAGGATTGAACTCACAACCCTGGGTTTAGCAGGGCAATGCTCATACCACTGAGCTATCCCTCCCTTTCCCCTGCCTCAAGGTTTGATTGCACATCCATACTGGCGGACACGTGAGCCAATAAAAATGATAATCCCTAGCTCTTATTCTCAGGGGGTTGGTTGGATGAACCAGGACGACAGCACCATCCAATGGTGATGCTCCGGGATATAACACCCAACAGCAGGGGTCCTAGGCACTGCTTCGCCTCATGGTGTTATTGCCCCGTGGTGAGATACCAATGGGCCACTTCATCTTGCGGAGATATTGCCTATGGTGGGAATCCAAGGGTCAACTTCTCCTCGTGGCGTTCTTGCCCCGTGGTGAGAGTCCAAAAGAACGCTTTGCCTCCCAGAGTTATCGCCCCATGGTGAGATTCCAAGTGGCTGCTTTGGCTCACGGTGTTATCGCCCCATGGCTGGGAGTGCAATAGGGAGCTTCGCCTCGCGGCATTATCGCCTGGTGGTGAGAGTCCAAGGAAACTCTTTGCCTCACGGCGTAATAGCTCTGTGGTGAGTCGAAGGGGATGCTTTGCCTCATGGAATTATCACCCCATGGTGAGAGTCCAAGGGGCCACTTTGCCTCGTGGCGTTATCACTCCGTGGCTGGGAGTCCAAGGGGCCGCTTCGGCTCACAGCGTTATCGCCCTGTGGCTGGGAGTCCAAGGGGCCGCTTTGGCTCACGGCATTATCGCCCCGTGGCAGGGAGTTCAAGGGGCCGCTTTGGCTCACGGCGTTATCGCCCCGTGGCTGGGAGTCCAAGGGGCCTCTTTGCTTTGTGGTGTAATAGTCCCATGGTGAGAGTCCAAGGGGCTGCTTTGCCTCGAGGTATTATCGCCCTGTTGTGAGATTCCAACGGGCTGCTTCGCCTTGTGGCGTTATTGCCCAGTGGTGAGAGTCCAAGGGGCTGCTTCACCTTGTGGTGTAATAGCCCCATGATGAGAGTCCAAGGGGCTGCTTTGCTTCGACGTGTTATCACCCCAGGCTGGGAGTCCAAGGGACCGCTTTGCCTCGAGGTGTTATCGCCCTGCGGTGAGAGTCCAAGAGACCGCTTCGTCTCACTTCGCCTTGCACAGTTGTCAACCCGTGGCTGGGAGTCCAAAGGGCCACTTTGCCTTGTGGCATTATTGCCCCACAGTGAGAGTCCAAGGGTCTGGTACGCCTTAAGACATTATCGCCCTGTGATGAGAGTCCAAGGGGCTGCTTTGCTTCATGGCATTATTGTGTTGTGGCTGGGAGTCCAAGGGGCCGCTTAGCCTCATAGAGTTATCATCCTGTGGTGAGAGTCCAAGGGGCTGCTTCGCCTTCATGAGTTATGGACTCCCAGTCACGGAGCAAATGGGCCACTTCACCTCACAGCGTTATTGCCCTATGATGAGAGTCAAAGGGGCCGTTTCGCCTCGCGGAGTTATCGCCCTGTGGTGAGAGTCCAAGGGATCGCTTCGCCTCGTGGTGTTATTGTCTTGTGGCTGGGAGTCCAACTGGCCGCTTCGCCTCGCGGCATTATCACCCTGTTCTGAGAGTCCAAGGGGCCACTCCGCCTCACGGAGTTATTGCCCTGTGATGAGAGTTAAAAGTGCCGCTTAGCCTCACAGAGTTATAGCCCTGTGGTGAGAGTCCAAGGGGCCGCTTCGCCTTGCAGTGTTATCTCCCCGTAGCTGGGAGTCAAAGGGGCCGCTTCGCTTTGTAGCGTTATTGCCCCACAGTGAGAGTCCAAGGATCTAGTACGCCTTACAGCGCTATCGCCCTGTGGTGAGAGTCCAAGGGACCGCTTCACCTCGTAGTGTTATTGCCCTGTGGTGGAAGTCCAAGGGGCCGTTTTTTGCACGGCATTATCTCCCTCTGGTGACCATCTAAGGGGCTGCTTCGCCTTGCTTCGTTATCGCCCTGTGGTAAGAGTCCCAGGGGCCGCTTTGCCTTCATGAGTTATTGCCCCATGGCTGGGAGTCCAATAGTCCACTTCGCCTTGCAGCGGTTACTGAGCTGTGGTGATCGTCCAAGGGGCCGCTTCGCCTTGCGGCGTTATCTCCCTCTGATGACCATCTAAGGGGCCACTTCGCCTTGCTTCGTTATCGCCCTGTGGTAAGAGTCCAAAGGGCTGCTTTGCCTCATGGCATTATTGCCTTGTGGTGGGAGTCGCAGGGGCCGCTTTGCCTCATGGCATTATTGCCCTGGGGTGAGAGGCCAAGGGGCCGCTTCGCCTTCATGAGCTATTGCCCTGTGGCTGGGAGTCCAATGGGCCACTTCGCCTTGCAGCGTTATCGCACTGTGGTGACCATCCAAGGTGCCGCTTCACTTCATGGCATTATCGCCCCACAGTGAGAGTCCAAGGGTCCAGTACACCTTATGGCTTTATTGCCCTGTGATAAGAGTCCAAGGGCTTGTTTCACCTCGTGGAGTTATCTCCCTGTGGTGGAAGTTCAAGGGGCCATTTTACCTCGCGGCGTTATCATCCTGTGACTGGGAGCCCAAGGGGCCACTTCGCCTAGCAGCGTTATCACGCTGTGGTGACCATCCAAGGGGCTGCTTTGCCTCATGGCATTATTGCCCTGTGGCTGGGAGTCCAAGGGACCGCTTCGCCTTGTGGCATTATTGCCCCACAGTGAGAATCCAAGGGTTCAGTACGCCTTATGGCTTTATCACCCTGTGGTTAGAGTGCAAGAACTCATTTTTTCTCATGGCATTATCACCCTGTGATGACCATCCAAGGGGCCACTTTGCCTCGAGGCATTATTGCCCTTAGATGAGAGTCCAAGGGGCCGCTTCACCTCGCGGGTGTTATTGCCGTGTTGTGAGAGTCCAAAGGGCCGCTTTGCCTCATGGCGTTATCGCTCTGTGGTGAAAGTCGGGAGGGTAGGGGAACCAGGGCCTACCCTACTCCTCCATGTTCTGACCCATTGCCTTTTAAAACCAGGTAGCCTAGCACAGAGCTCAGGTCCAGTATCTCCACACTTATACCCTGGGTCGCTTCCTGCCCTCATCTTATTTCCTCCAGCATCATCTCTGGGGTCGGACGTGGGGTATCTCTCGCGATCGTGCTGGTCCATCTGGAGCAACTCCTCAGCTGGTAACAGGAAGTCATTCCCTTTAGTTCCCATGGCCGACTGACTAGGAGGCTCAGACCCAGCGGCTGGGAGTCCTGGCGGCTTCCTGGGAGGAGACTGCAGCACATAACTGCTCTCCTCCTCAGTAAGCCAAGACTGCGTTGTGCTGCTCACTTCTGAATATTCTCTCTACTGGGAGTATGCCCAGCAAGGGCGAGGAGGCATGGCCTCTTGGGTCCAAAGCAGATTGTTAACCCTCGCCTCACCAGTATGGGGTTGATACACCCCGTCAGACTTATCTAGCACTTTTCATCAGTAGGAGATCTCAAAGGAGATCAGTAGCATTATCGCCAGTGGGACTGCTGATGTGAGTAAGAACTCACCAGCATTAGGAAGGGCTGTAGAGCCTAGCCCTCACTGTCCTTCTTGCCCTTTCCATGCCACCCCTAACCCCGCCACCTTACATGATAAGGTGTAGGAAAGACATTGAACCTTGAGGCATCAAAACACAGGCCATGTAAATATTCCAGATTCTAATGTTAGCAAATGCTCAGGATGTACAGGTGTATATAAATAGTTCCCTAACTGATACTTGGCAAGGGGATTTTGTTTTGTCTTTGTCTCTTTACTCAATATAGGTAATATAAAGGAAGCACATGGTTACAGTGGCTCCAAATGAGCATGTTTACTAGACATCTCTTACATGCATGGCCTCCCTATGTATATAGACCACTGCTCTGACAGGGTCCTGGTGGCTTCAGAAGCTCAGAAGAAAGTAAGGGTCACTAATGGGCTAACAAACTATTTAAGGGGATGGGGAATGGGAAATGTATTTGGGGTGCTGGGAGAATGAAGTGACTTGCTGAGAACAGAGATAGAGTGAGTAAGCAGATGTAAGTTCTCCTTATGTCATTTCCTGATGTGAGGGTTTAAATTGCCAACTTCAGTTTTAATTAACAAAGTTATTTGCACTGAATTACCTTGTTTTTTTTCCCCAAAGAGAAAAAAATAATGATACTGTCACTGACTATGACTTGGGTGCTGCTCCCTTCTCCATCCACTGGCAGGTGGAGGCAGAAAGCGCCACCCATTTTCCACATTTCTGGGGTCATCTCCAAGAACTGAGAACATCCATCCATCACCCATTGTTATGATATGTCAGGGCCTTTCCTATTATGTGTCCAGAATTGTGTAAAATGCATATGTCTAGCCTCCACATTAAGGAACCTAGAGCCGCACCATCTCCAAAAACTCTTTCAAACATATTCCCAAGCAGAAAACTATGAGCTGTCAAGGATCTGTTTTCATTCTTTAGGCCCTTTCGTTGTCTTTACCAGCGAAGAGGAAAGGAGTCCAAACCGAGGCCCCTGCGAAGGTGATCAAGACCGAAGCTGATGCAGGCAAATGGGAGCAATCAGCAGGGAAGCACCAACAGAATTTGCTGGAACAACCGGGGACCAGCTCCTCAACAGCAAGCAACTCTTCATGTGTGACTGACAGCTTCAGTGCAGCCAAAGTAGCTGACTTGCTGGAAAATAACATCTATGAACCATGTGAGCCAGGTAGACAGAGATGATCACTTTGACCATCTACATCAGTGAATCCACAAAGAGATTCCTGAAATAAATGTGGTCCTTTGAGACCTCATCTGGAGTATTGTGTGCAATTCTGGTCTCCCAGGTTTAAGAAAGATGAATTCAGACTGGAACAAGTGCAGAGAGGGGCTACTAGGATGAACTGAGGAATGGAAAACCCACTTCTGAGAGGAGACTCAAAGAGCTTGTCTTGTTTAACCTAACCAAAAGAAGGTGGAGGGGAGATAAATACACCAATAGGGATAAATACCAGGGAGGGAGAAGAGTTATTTAAGTTAAGGGCCAATGTGGGCACAAGAACAAATGGATATAAACTGGCCAACAATAAGTTTAGGCTTGAAATTAGATGAAGGTTTCTAATCATAAAAGGAATGAAGTTTTGGAGAGCCTTCCAAGGGGAACAGTAGGGGCAAAAAACCTAACTGGCTTCAAGACTGAGCTTGATAAGTTTATGAAGGGGATGGTATGATGGGACTGCCTACAATGGCATGTAAATGATATGTGACTGCTAGCAGAAAATATTTCCAATGGCTGGTGATGGGACACTAAATGGGGAGGGCTCTGAGTTATACTGAGAATTCTTTCCCAGGTATCTTCCTGGTGGGTCTTGCTGACATGGTCAGGGTCTAACTGATCACCATATTTGAGGTCAGGAAGGAATTTTCCCCCAGATCAGATTGTCCAAGACCCTGTGGGTTTTTTGCCTTCCTCTGCAGCCTGGGACACAGCCACTTGCAGGTTTAAACTTGTGTAAATAGTGGATTCTCTGTAACTTGAAGTCTTTAAATCATGATTTGGGGACTTCAGTAACTCAGCGAAAGGTTAGGGGTCTATTACAGGAGTGGTTGGGTGAGGTTCTTTGGTTTGCAATTAGCAAGAGGTCAGACTAGATGACCATTGATGGTCCCTTCTGACCTTAAAGTCTGAGTCTATGAGAGGTACATCTGGTGGACAGTTAGAAAAGTACCTCCTCTGATTTCCTACAGATTTCCTAAAGGGATGGTCACTTTATGATCTTGTTCAAGATCTTATTCACAGAACCAAATGAGTTGTATATATTGGTTGATCCTATTCCCTTTTAACTGCACTGGATTTAATTCCATTCATGTTTCTACACTGTGTTGTATTAGCCCCAGGAAAGCCACATAAATGCTTGACAGGATGTAATGTAATGGTGACCTGCAAACTTTTTTTTTCTTTAATAGGCCAGAGTAGGCCACAGAAACTTCCTCATCCCTACACAAACACATGCAGCCCCGGACACACACAGACACAAGCCTAGAGTTATGTGCTGAATGCCTGACGTGACACAGTGACACAGGGCATTATCATACAGCTGATTCCACATGTATCTTCATATATTCCACAGCTGATTGGTTCTGCTCTGATGCCCCAGAATGCACCAGACTCTGAGGTTGCAGCTACCAGTCGCAGATCATGGAAACCTAAAACTGACAAATGAAAAGGCAAACTTGCACTGGGCAAGTGCCTCCCTTGACCTCGGGGTACTCCATACCTAACCCGAGCTGGGTCCTACAGTGGAAGAAGGGGTAAATGGGAGAAACTACCTGATCTGTATTATACAGAAGGTCAGAAATGGTTCCTTCTCTCCTTAAACTATGAATTTAAGTTGCTAGCTAGGAGCGGAAATTTCCAGGGTACCTAAAGAAGTTAGGTGCACAACTTCCATTGATGCCTAATTTTCCTTAAGAAAATCTCACACAATTTTTTGTTTTAATTATTATTATTAGCCCTGTGTTTTTCCACTCTTTCCACCAGAGAATTTTGACATATACCAGGTGTGAATATTGGGGGACTGTTGCTTGGTGCAGAATTGCTCCCTTTCTTCTCTTTCTCCAGGCAATGTGTGCATCTCGAAGCACACCAAGTGCCAGCTTCCTTTCTTAGTTACCCCCATATAATCATCAGAAAACCCAGTTTAAATGAGAGCAAAATAAATCCCCCAACTTGGATGTTTGTTCAGATTCTGGTAGCCTGGCCTCCTGCACCCTTCTTCCCTTGCTATATGTAAGGAAAATCTTCCATAGAAAGAGAGATTGAAAAGACTGGGATTCTTCACCTTAGAGAGGAGATGAATGAGAGGGGATGTGACACAGACATACATAATCATAAATGGGATGGAGAAAGTAGATGGGGGCTGCTATTCACCCATTCTCATAATACAAGAACAAGGGGACAGTCAGGGTAGTTAGAAGCAGCAAAATTAAAATATTCAGTCTTTCTTTTGAATCTTGCTAAGACCTTGATTTCAATGATCTCCTATGGCAGTGAGTTCCACAGGCTAACTGTGCACCATGTGAAAAAGGAAGGTTATCTATCACACACACCAATCCCTAGTCTTGCACATACACCCCTGCGGTCCCTGGCACACTCAGACACCTTCAGGGGTCTGACGTGCCTTTTCGTCTCTTGCAGATGATCCCACGGATTGTTTGAACAGCTCTGATGGGGATGACAGCGATGAAGAGTCAACAGTGAGTGCGGCATAATGCCCAAGAGTACCTATGGCATCACAGCTCCCAGGGTAGATGCTGGGAGACGGAGAGCAACTTCCAGTATGACCTGTCTCAGCTGGAACATACCAGACACTGTCTGTATATGTGGTGTAGAGCGCTCAGCATTTAGGCTGATTTTCAAAGGAGATTTAATGCCCCTGACCAGATTGGCAGAGATATTTAAACACCTAACGATGCAGAGAGGCACCTAATGGATTTACCAAAGCACTTAAGGGTTTGTCTTCCCTGCAGAGTTAACCTGGGCTCTTCCCTTGGTGTTGCTCCAACCCCCATCCTGTCCATACGCAAAACCCCCTTACTGAGTTTAGCAGTGCTTTACACCCAAGTTAGCTTGCCCAGCTTGGAGTGGGTGAGGGGAGTGTTAGAGCCCTGCTTTCACTGAGTTGGGTAACCCACCTGCTTTGCAGTGAGTATACAGCTAAACCACTCCAGTGCTGATAGTCCTCCACTGCCTTCCCACAATCCCCTTGTGCCCAGAAGGATAAAGGAAGTCTCCCGCAATTATCTGGGAAGAATCATAGAGCAGCTTAGCTCACTGCTGTGTTAAGAACCATCGGAGGGGTGTCAGAGCCCTAAAGACACACGTGGGAGCACAGCAGCCATGAGGACACAGTAACCCAGGCAAGGCTTTTCTGCTCACATCCAGGCTAGGCTAACCCAGGAGCTAAACCCCAGTTGCCAATCATCTGAATGAACTCTGCAGTGAAGACAGAGCCTTAGTGAGTTTGCAGTGCCTCAGCCCATCCTGGGGGAACTAGAGGTCGTGAGTTTCCAGAGCTGATGCTCTGGCATCTTTAGGAGCTTTTGAGAACAAGTCACCATTTCCTTTCCCAGGACTCTAGTCTGCCAGACGACATCAACAGCATCAGTTGTGAGAGCAGCAAGGGAGACATCCTGGCCTGTCCTGCTGGCAGCCTGAGGGAGCTCAACATGAGACAAGCATCACTGCTCTTCTTTGACCTCAAGTTCTTGAGTAAGATCCTGAGAATTTCTGTTTTAAAGGCAAATGTGAATCCCTGTCTGCAAATCATTGGGATGAGATCACTGTGCTTAGCAACAGTCCTATCAAGGGGGAGGGAGGGGCAGGCCAGATATCATGGGGCTTCCTGGTCGTGCTGGGGAAAGTACAATCTGTCATGTCCCCATTAGGGTGCAATATGCTCCCTACAGCATGGCGAGGCAGCTCTGCCATTGGGAGGAGCACTAAGTCCATGAGGACATGAATATTTTATGTAAGGATGGTCAGCTGCTAGTGGCCAGTTCACCTTCCACATGGTCATGCAGGGCTCCAGATTAATGGCCACAGGACTTTCTGGAGCAGCCATTCCCTTTCAGAAGTGACACATTCAAGGGAGGAAGCACTTGCTTCTCAAGCACCTCAGATGCCCCATCATAGCAGCGTCAGAGAGACACCTTTCCCCTTTCCCAGAAACATGATGCTACAGAGATAGCAGTTGATACTGTAAATGGGAAGGATTAGTTGAAGCATCCCTGATGTGGCAAGCTATACTTGGATGTCAGACACTGATGACCTGCTTGGGGAAGGCTATGAGGAGAATTGGAATGGGCCAGATCCCCAGTTGCTGTTAATCGTTGTAGCTCCATTGAAGTCCATGATTACACCAGGTGAGGAGCTCACTCAGTGTTCTAGTTTCCCTCGACTAATTCTGTCTTTCACTCCCAGCGGCAAATAAAGTCCTTCAGCTGGCTGTGGTGGATGGAGAAAAGAACTTTACCATCTTGATTCAGCCTCTGAAATCTTTGCCTGGCTTGATCTCAAAAGGCAGTATCTGTGAGATTGGTGTGAAGACTTTATTCCACTACCTCTACTCTGTCCACAAACCCATCTTAGCAGGGTATGACCTCTGGTCACCAGCCCTTCCTATCCTGTTTCAATCCCTGGATCTCATTAGCAAGAAAGAGGAGTTTAGTGCAGCTGTCTTTGGTTTCCTGGACATCTTGCCCCTGATTAAAGAGAAGATCCCCAAGGCTGGGAGTTACAAATTGAAGAACCTGGCCAACACTTACATTTGGCGGCAGCTAAATGATAACAACCCCCTGGAAAACGCAAAGGCCCTTAGGGATCTGTGCACAGTTCTAGAGATTGATCCAGTGGAGAACCCGAGGCCTGTGCTCACCTGCTCTAATCTGGAATGTTATGCTTCCCTTCAGCCATTGCTGAATGAGAAACTTCTCACTAAGCCTTCGGTGCAGATGCTGTCCATGCACAACATGAGCCTTTCCAAACTCCACACCTTATACCTGAGGGATCCTGAGAAAGGGCTGCAGAAGTTCTGCAGGTTCTTCAATTCTCAGCTGCAGAGCTCTGAGAAGAAAATCCGAAAGCTAAGTAAGATCAAAGCCCATTTCCAAAGCCCACAGCCATCAGCTGGGCACCAAGCAGCGGCAACAAATGAACTGCCATGAGCAATAAAGAGTGAGTCAGACTACTGAAGTACATCTACAGCTCAGACAAATATATCTGTGCATGGCACCTCAGGCATGAGGCTGAGCAGCAACATTCCAGCTCTGAGGTCCAGACTCCACCAGAATTCAAGAAGTTCAGATTCACCGTTTTCAGTTTGGCCCATTAGCTAGAGCAGGGCCTGTAGCAAAGCTCACATCTAGATCTGAACTATGAATTTCTGGGTTGCTTGGATCAGGTGTTCTGGGGGGCGGGGGACTCTTCCCCCCCCCCCCTTGTATTTATTTCATATACAAAACTTTGTTAAGCTGAGGTGCTTAGGGCACTAGCCTAGGACTTGGGAGACACGGGTTCAAGTCCCTGCTCCACCACAGACCTCCTGTGTGACCTGGGGCAAGTCATGTAGACACTCTCTGCCTTAGTTTCCCATCTGTGCATTGGGGAAAATAGTCTCGCCCTGCCTCACTGGAGTGTTAGGAGGCAGTGGTTATGTCCTATTCAGGCCTGTCTGTAAAGGCCTATACTCTAAGAATTTAGGTGTATTCTTATCACTTGGCTAGTTCTAGAGGTATAAAAGAATCAAAATCACTGTCTGCCAGCGTAAGGGCCTTCTCTTACTGTGACAGTCTGAGGCCCTGTTCTGAGTCTAAGGCCTTTGGCTAAGCAGCAGAGGCAGCCACAAGCTAGGAAGCGACCGGTCACATCCTCACATTTCAACCTAGTCACATTGAAATAAGGTGCTATTGGGCTGTTAGGAATACAACCCTGTCCTGATAGTGCCTATTGCCTCTAGAGAAAGGGAAGTGCCTAGAAGATGTAAAAGGAAACTTAATTTGATAGCATCCTGTCTGGCAAGAACTCACTTATCAATAGCTGGGATGTGAAATCCTCACTTCTGTATTGTTTTATTATAGTTCCCACTTTGCTATTGTTTGTCTGTATAATCTCTGTCTGGTTCTGTGATTGTTCCTGTCTGCTGTATAATTAATTTTGCTGGGTGTAAACTAATTAAGGTGGTGGGATATAATTGGTTAAATAATCATGTTACAATATGTTAGGATTGGTTAGTTAAATTTCAGGAAAATGATTGGTTAAGGTATAGCAAAGTAGAACTCAAGTTTTACGATATAGTCTGCAAAAAGAAAAGGCGTACTTGTGGCACCTTAGAGACTAACAAATTTATTTGAGCATAAGCTTTCATGAGCTACAGCTCACAACCTGCCATTGTATAGTCTGCAGTCAATCAGGAAGTGTGCGGGGGGAAATGGGAACAGGGAATGGGGGTGGGGAAATTGGAATCACATTTTGCTAAAGGGGGAAATGGGAACAGGGAATGGGGATGGGGAAATTGGAATCATGTTTAGCTAAGGGCAGGAATGGAAACAGGGACACAGGTATAAGGCTCTGTAGTGTCAGAGCTGGGAAGGGGGACACTAAGGAAGGAAACTGGAATCACGCTTGTTGGAAGTTCACCCCAATAAACATCGAATTGTTTGTACCTTTGGACTTCGGGTATTGTTGCTCTCTGTTCATGCGAGAAGGATCAGGGAAGTAAGTGGGTGAAGGAATAAGCCCCCTAACACTGTATATTGGGGAAAATAGTCTTGCCGTGCCTCACTGGAGTGTTAGGAGGCGGTGGTTATGTCCTATGGAAACAAATAAGTACCTAAGATAGACCAAAATCAGGGCTGCAGATGAATCTGCAGATTCATATCAGTGGCTTGAGGACATACTGCCTGTCAGGAATGTTAGAGTTAAAGTCCCTCAAGCATTAAGCCCCCCGCCCAAAGGTGCAGAGTTAAGGGTGCTACTCTGAGTAGGACTCATGGTAGTAATAACACTGCAATCTGACCATATGTGGTTTCCACCAGGGCTGCCATGAATGGAGCTGCACCAGTAGTTATGGGACCTCATTTTCCTAGTGCAGACAAAACCTGTGTTACCTGATGTATCCATTTCCTCACATAGACTTGTTTCTGTCTGGTGTACGGACCAGATGCTCAGAAGTGTGTAGGCACATAACTCCTATTGAGAGTCAGGCACCTAAATACCTTTGAGGATCTGGACCTATGTGACCACCAGGAGGACTCTGTCTATCCAGCCAGTACTTCCTTGTATTTAGTATCACCATCAGCCTGTAGAGTAAGCAAGTTTTATACAATTATATGCACAAGAATTGCCTGTGTGATTGATTCAGGGGGCTGGACTTGATGACTTTTCACAGTCCTTTCCAGCCTTAAATGTCTATGATTGTGTCAGCAGCACACGGGGCAAGGGGAATTTTAATTGTAATAAAGTGAAATGTCTTTGCTCCGCTCTATAAGTGTGGCCTAAATCCTCAAAAATATGGCACCTAACTCCCATTGATTTCATGCAAGTTAGGAGCTTAAATACTCTGGAGGATCTGGACCACTGTCCTCTTTGTGTTTTCCTGCTTTACTTTTCAATGTAGATTGTAAATTCCTTGGGGCAGGGAATCCATTGTCATTGGTGTTTGTAAAGGGCTATGCACCTGTATGTAATCATGTAAGTAAGAAATAAAATTCATAATTTGATATGAATCCAAAGTTATTCTGTCTTGACCCATGCTGATCACACTTCCTTAATATCCTCTTGTGAAGGGCCCTATCTTGGGTATTGGGGTAAATCATGTGCACCTACCCTCTGCTTGCCACATGCACACAAAACCATCAGGGTACTGGTGCACGTGGACAGGGGCCATGAGAGCAAGACATATAGTCAAAAACTGCACATCAAATTTGTTCATAAAAGTGGAGGAAAACCAAGGTGATCTGAAAGCCAATTTCAGCTTTGTGTCTCCACCTTGCCCTTAATGAATGAATACAATGAACAGGCACTATCCCGTATGTTGCTGGAAATATCTTCAAACAGGGGACAAGCCAAATCCCAGATCTCCCCTAGGAGAAAGTTGGCTCCAGATGCAGTCCTAAATGCAGCCCTTGGTCCTATTCCTAGTGACACCAGTAGTTATTTTCAAAAAGAAAAGGAGTACGTGTGGCACCTTAGAGACTAACAAATTTATTAGAGCATAAGCTTTCGTGAGCTACAGCTCACTTCATCGGATGCATTTGGTGGAAAAAGCAGAGGAGAGATTTATATACACACACACACAGAGAACATGAAACAATGGGTTTATCATACACACTGTAAGGAGAGTGATCACTTAAGATGAGCCATCACCAGCAGCAGGGGGGGGAAGGAGGAAAACCTTTCATGGTGACAAGCAGGTAGGCTAATTCCAGCAGTTAACAAGAATATCAGAGGAACAGTGGGGGGTGGGGTGGGAGGGAGAAATACCATGGGGAAATAGTTTTACTTTGTGTAATGACTCATCCATTCCCAGTCTCTATTCAAGCCTAAGTTAATTGTATCCAGTTTGCAAATTAATTCCAATTCAGCAGTCTCTCGTTGGAGTCTGTTTTTGAAGCTTTTTTGTTGAAGTATAGCCACTCTTAGGTCTGTGATCGAGTGACCAGAGAGATTGAAGTGTTCTCCAACTGGTTTTTGAATGTTATAATTCTTGACGTCTGATTTGTGTCCATTCATTCTTTTACATCTCAGGCATTGGCACCCTGACAGCAGGATTGTCTGGCTATGTAGACTCCCTCCTCAGGCCCTTCGTTACCAGCACTCCCAGCTATCTTCGAGACACCACCGATTTCCTGAGGAAACTACAGTCCATTGGTGATCTTCCTAAAAACACCATCCTAGCCACTATGGATGTAGAAGCCCTCTACACCAACATTCCACACAAAGATGGACTACAAGCCGTCAGGAACAGTATCCCCGATACTGTCACGGCTAACCTGGTGGCAGAACTTTGTGACTTTGTCCTGACCCATAACTATTTCACATTTGGTGACAATGTATACCTTCAAATCAGCGGCACTGCGATGGGTACCCGCATGGCCCCACAGTATGCCAACATTTTTATGGCTGACTTAGAACAACGCTTCCTCAGCTCTCGTTCCCTAATGCCCCTACTCTACTTGCGCTACATTGATGACATCTTCATCATCTGGACCCATGGAAAAGAAGCTCTTGAGGCATTCCACCATGATTTCAACAATTTCCATCCCACCATCAACCTCAGCCTGGACCAGTCCACACAAGAGATCCACTTCCTGGACACTACGGTGCTAATAAGCGATGGTCACATAAACACCACCCTATATCGGAAACCTACTGACCGCTATTCCTACCTACATGCCTCTAGCTTTCATCCAGATCATACCACTCGATCCATTGTCTACAGCCAAGCGCTACGATATAACCGCATTTGCTCCAACCCCTCAGACAGAGACAAACACCTACAAGATCTCTATCATGCATTCCTACAACTACAGTACCCACCTGCTGAAGTGAAGAAACAGATTGACAGAGCCAGAAGAGTACCCAGAAGTCACCTACTACAGGACAGGCCCAACAAAGAAAACAACAGAACGCCACTAGCCATCACCTTCAGCCCCCAACTAAAACCCCTCCAACGCATCATCAAGGATCTACAACCTATCCTGAAGGACGAGCCATCGCTCTCTCAGATCTTGGGAGACAGACCAGTCCTTGCTTACAGACAGCCCCCCAATCTGAAGCAAATACTCACCAGCAACCACACACCACACAACAGAACCACTAACCCAGGAACCTATCCTTGCAACAAAGCCCGTTGCCAACTCTGTCCACATATCTATTCAGGGGATACCATCATAGGGCCTAATCACATCAGCCACACCATCAGAGGCTCGTTCACCTGCGCATCTACCAATGTGATATATGCCATCATGTGCCAGCAATGCCCCTCTGCCATGTACATTGGCCAAACTGGACAGTCTCTACGTAAAAGAATGAATGGACACAAATCAGACGTCAAGAATTATAACATTCAAAAACCAGTTGGAGAACACTTCAATCTCTCTGGTCACTCGATCACAGACCTAAGAGTGGCTATACTTCAACAAAAAAGCTTCAAAAACAGACTCCAACGAGAGACTGCTGAATTGGAATTAATTTGCAAACTGGATACAATTAACTTAGGCTTGAATAGAGACTGGGAATGGATGAGTCATTACACAAAGTAAAACTATTTCCCCATGGTATTTCTCCCTCCCACCCCACCCCCCACTGTTCCTCTGATATTCTTGTTAACTGCTGGAATTAGCCTACCTGCTTGTCACCATGAAAGGTTTTCCTCCTTCCCCCCCCTGCTGCTGGTGATGGCTCATCTTAAGTGATCACTCTCCTTACAGTGTGTATGATAAACCCATTGTTTCATGTTCTCTGTGTGTGTGTGTATATAAATCTCTCCTCTGCTTTTTCCACCAAATGCATCCGATGAAGTGAGCTGTAGCTCACGAAAGCTTATGCTCTAATAAATTTGTTAGTCTCTAAGGTGCCACACGTACTCCTTTTCTTTTTGCGAATACAGACTAACACGGCTGCTACTCTGAAACCAGTAGTTATTTTGTAGCAGGACTGTCCCTAGCCATTTTGGTGCCCTATGCAGCCCCCTGCGGGTGGGGCGGGGAGCCCCAGGCCTTCACAAGGGCAGGGGCAGGGCTGGCCTCAAGCCTCCATGGGGGGGCAGGAGGAAAACCACCCCCAGCACGAGCCGGCGGAGAGGAGTAGGTTGGGGCTGGGTCGCTCCACTTCCTGCTGCCTGGCGCGTGCAGGGCAGGCCTGACCCCGCAATTATGTGGCGGTGGGAAGTGGAGTGATCCGGCCTCAACCCACTGCACTCTGCTCCCCTGGCTCCCAGCCCTGGGACTTGGGGGGAGGGAGGAACTGCCCCCCAGCACTTATTGGCGGCGTGGGTGGGAGCCAGCGGTGTGGAGCAGGCTGGGGCCAGTTTGCTCCATGTCCTGCCACTCGGTGAGTGCAGGGCATTCCCAACTCCTGCTGCAGTCCTCAGGGGCCTAGCTCATGGGAAGGGGTGGAGTGAGGGCGGGGCTGGGGTGGAGCAGGGGCAGGAAGAGGCGGGGCAGGGGCTGGAGCAGCACACAGCTGCATAGGGCACCAGGAAATTTGGTGCCTCGAATTTCCTGGTGCCCTACACAACTGCGTACTTTGCATATGGATAAGGATGGCCCTGTTTGGCAGCACCACCATGGCAACCCCAGCTCATGATGTTTTGAATCTGCAAACAACCTGAGATTCTTTGCAAAAAGTACAGTGAGTCTCACACACCAAGGCAGACCGTCATCATGGTGTGGAGGGGAACTTTTGACTTTCAGCTGAGCACAGTAATATTACACGCTCCCTAATGATCATCCCATTGACAGTTACCCTCCTCCACACAATGCCCACAAAGTGATTACCAATGGCTGAGAATCACCAACCAAGCTGCTTCAAACCAGCTTTGCCGGGAACACCTTGGGCTGTCACTCTAAGTAATGTTCAGGGCAAAGGCAGAAACCAAATGCAAAACAACTGTAGTGAATTCCCCAAATGAAGTCTCATCCAGTCCTCATGGGCAAGGATAGTGGCTAAGTCTGCACAGCAGCTGGGCAGACACTTCCCAGCAAGGATAGACAGACACATGCTGATGCTTGAGTTAGCATGCTAAAAATAGCAGCTAGCCACCCATGTAGAATCCCGCCTGCCCCCCTGCATACATACGCAGGCATCTCGCCTGAGTCATGACCACACTGCTATTCAGTGGCTGTATAGCAGAGCCTGGCATGTTTGGGGAAAGGGCAGGGAGATGGGAGAGGGCAGGGCTTGAAAGGGAGAAAAATAGGGGACTGCTCAGAGAAGTAAAAACTCCAGAGAGGGGGGAAGTCTGTGCATGAATGCAGTCATGGGATCAGCAGGCAGGTAAGGGCAGCTCTGCTTACAGGCTCTGGTAGTCATAGAAATGTGAGGCTGGAAGGGACCTGGAGAGGGCATCCAGTTCAGCCCCTTGTGCTGAGGCAGGACCAAATAAACTTAGAGTGTCTCTGACAGGGGTTTATCCAACCTGTACTTAAAAGCCTCCAATGATAGGGATTCTGTGGGTGCTCCTGCCCCAAAGCACCTGTGGAGTCAACGCCTATGCAACTGAGTTGCAGGGCCCACCTTTTATACTTACTGTCCGGCCCCTCTGCTTCTGGCAGGGCAGGCGTGGCTTGCCTGGCCCAGCCCACCATTGGTTTCCTTCCCATTAGTCTCAGAAGAAGGCCATGTCCCCTTGCTTCAGAAACAATAAAGGAGCTAAAATTAATGAATGGTTCTAAAATATTCAGGGAGGGAATTCTGATGAGAC
Organism: Dermochelys coriacea; assembly: GCF_009764565.3. Taxonomy (NCBI): domain Eukaryota; kingdom Metazoa; phylum Chordata; order Testudines; family Dermochelyidae; genus Dermochelys; species Dermochelys coriacea. Next base: position 40,260,133 of record NC_050077.1, read on the forward strand.
GGTTGTGGTCTATGTCTTCTGCAGCTGTTAATGTAGCATGTCTATATATATATAATCAGATTAGAATAAGGCTAGTGATAGCTGCAAGAACTAATTTCTAACTGTAACATCCACATTTCCAGCAGAAAGTTCAGTTTATGCAACGTGTTTCAGGATGAGAGGAAATTCAATGTAGCAGAGAAAGATATAACACAATCCAAAGGCTAGAAATTGAAGGTAGATAAATTCTGACTGGATATAAGGTATAAATTTTTAATGGTGTGAGTAATTAACTTTTGGAACAATTTACCAAAGGGTGTGGTGGATTCTCTATCACTGACAATTTTTAAATCAAGATTGGATGTTTTTCTACAAGATCTGCTGTAGGAATTATTTTGGGGCAGTTCTCTGGCCTGTGCTATGCAGAAGGTCAGAGTAGGTGATCACAATGGTCCCTTCCGGCCTTGAAAGCTCTGAATCATAGAATCATAGAATCACAGAACATCAGGGTTGGAAGGGACCTAAGGAGGTCATCTGGTCCAACCGCCTGCTCAAAGCAGGACCAATCCCCAACTAAATCATCCCAGACAGGACTTTGTCAAGCCTGACCTTAAAAACCTCAAAGGAAGGAGATTCCACCACCTCCCTAGGTAACACATTCCAGTGCTTCACCACTCCCCTAGTGAAAAGGTTTTTCCTAATATCCAACCTAAACCTCCCTCACTGCAACTTGAGACCATTACTCCTTGTTCTGTCATCTGCTACCACTGAGAACAGTCTAGATCCATCTTCTTTGGAACCCCCTTTCAGGTAGTTGAAAGCAGCTATCAAATCCCCCCTCATTCTTCTCTTCTGCAGACTAAATAATCCCAGTTCCCTCAGTCTCTTCTCATATGTCATGTGTTCCAGTCCCCTAATCATTTTTGTTGCCCTCCGCTGGATGCTTTCCAATTTTTTCACATCCTTCTTGTAGTGTGGGGCCCAAATCTGGACACAGTACTCCAGATGAGGCCTCGCCAATGTCGAAAAGAGGGGAATGATCACATCCCTCGTTCTGCTGGCAAGGCCCCTACTTTTACATCCCAAAATGCCATTGGCCTTCTTGGCAACAAGGGCACATTGTTGACTCATATCCAGCTTCTCGTCACTGTAACCCATAGGTCTTTTTCTGCAGAACTGCTGCCTAGCTATTCGGTCCCTAGTCTGTAGCGGTGCATGGGATTCTTTCATCCTAAAAGCAGGACTCTGCACTTGTTCTTGTTGAACCTCATCAGAATCCATAAGTGCTGAACTTAGAGTGAAATTCACTAATGTGAAGACCTCTTAAGTCTCATGTAAGGCCTATTTAATCTGGAACTTAGATGATGCACTGGTGTTGTGCGACCCTCTGCAAAGGAATGAATTTCACCCAAGCAGAGGATTTTAGTCCTGTGATCAGAAGATGTGAGCGTTTTGGTGACATACTCTGTGAGGACTTCAGTCCTGTGTGAGGAATGTGGAATTAAAGGGACCCATTGTCTCTGTTCACCATTGAACCCATGAATCCCCCTGGCAAAGCCTTGGAAACATTGTAGATGCTTGAAAACACTGTAGACAGACTGAGGCTGCCAGTAAGTATTGTGGTAGGGCAGTGTTAGTGCCGTTTGCAACCAGTTTCCATTATAAAGGCCTATTGGAACTCACCACTTATAATTTTGGCCTGGAAATTTGCTTTGAAAGCCACCAGATTTGCTCAGAAGGCTAACAAGAACATTTGTGTGCAGTTAGTGGGAAATTCATCACACTGTTTGTGATTACAGATCATTTAAAAATTACCCTGCTCTGACATATTGACTTTCGTCTGTTTCATGTGCTGGGGAAAGGCGCTATGGTTGTAAAACTAAACTGGCTCTTTAGGAAGAGAACTATTGACAGAGGTGCTGCCACTGCATCTAGCCTTCTTGCCATGTGCACACAGGCTGACTTACTGGTGTCTCCTCCAAACTCTTTCCTCCTGTAACCTGTGTGCCTCCCTATGTTCAATGTAGGTTGCTACAGTTTAATATTGCTTTTCTCTGTGCAACTCAGTGAGCAGAAGGATGGTCCAGTGGTTAGGGTCCTTGCCTAGAACTTGGGAGAGCTGCATTCAGTTCCCTCCTCTACTGCAGTCTTTCTGTATGGCCTTAGACAAGACCCTTAGTCCCTGTGTGCATCAGTTCCCCATCTGTAAAATGAGGGTAACAGCACTTCCCTATCATTGAGGACATGAAAGACTACACCAGTAATGGGGGACCAGCTCGGTATCACAGATAGAATAACAAGCTGGTATTCAAACTTTACATGTAGCTACATTTCCTTGCAGGCTCATGTGTTGGCTGTAGCTGAAGATAAACACTGCTTATGATTAAGGGATGTTCTAAATGATTTTTGTTGCACACGGTTTTGGGGCCAGATCCTGATTTCAGTGGGAGTTATTGGACCAAATTGCTCTCATTATGAAAATGGGAAGTTTGTTCTTTGCCATAGATTTCAGAGGCAGCAGGATCAGGCCCCTTTCTGGCTAATTATATCTGATAAAGAACATGAGATTGTTTCTACTGTTGATATAAGGTTATTCCATGGCTGTGTTTCAGAGCTGAACTACCAGGGTTTCCATCACTACTCTGTTGCTGGGTGTTAGGGCCTGATCCATAGCCCATTGATGACAACAGGAGTCTTTTAGGCCCAGTTACTCACAGGAATTTTAGGAACCTAATTCCCATTGAAATCAGTGGGAAACATCTGCCTAAAGACTCTTGAGGGCCTTATTTGCTTTTGGTGAGCATTGTGGAGAGGTGATAGCTTCTCCCAAGCTATTGGTGCCAGGCTCAGCATTAACGTTGATTTCTTTTTCTTTAGCTCCGCTTGTTACAGCAAAAAGAAAGGAGAGAGAGAGCCTCATGCATTCACATTTTTATGGATAAGATCCAGGGACATCTAGTACTTTTTTTGAAAATATTGATGAATTTGAACAACGGCTTTGTGAGATTAAGCAATACGGAAACAAGGTAGAATATTTGTTTCTAAAAGATGGTCTCTTTTTTCCTTAAATTTGGTATGGCTCTTCACTTCTGCTTTCACTTGAATATTCCTTTTTCTAATGGCTCAAGGATGAAATATCCTTTCTGATACCTAATCTACTTGCGTCATTTCTTAATTCCAGCTTCTGTCTTAATGTTATGCCTCTCTCTGGAGTCTGAAAAGGTCTGTCTTTACATTTGTTTCCCTTCTGTAGATTTTTACTTGCTTTTAGGCCCTGATCTAGCAATGTACTTAAGCATGTGCTTAACTTTAAGCATATGTGTAGTTCCAATTCATAGGGACTACTTTTGTGCTTACAATTAAGCTTGTGAATAAGTGCTTGGTCTGATTAGGGCCTAAAGCCCTTCTATATCATAATTACAGCATTGATTTATTTTCCTTTATTTTATTTGGTCTCGCAACTGATGTGCCTTTTCTCTGAACCGGGTCTCCTGGTTACCACCACCATAGGGGCACTCTCCTGTTTCTCAGAATGTAGACACAAAGATGGGGCTTGCTCTGAAACTGCTGACTCTGCTTCTTCATGGATCATCAACATAGTGGGGGATGAAAAGCAGTTGCCAAGCTCTCTCCAAATCTTCAGGTTTCAGAGTAGCAACCGTGTTAGTCTGTATTCGCAAAAAGAAAAGGAGTACTTGTGGCACCTTAGAGACTAACAAATTTATTAGAGCATAAGCTTTCGTGAGCTACAGCTCGAAAGCTTATGCTCTAATAAATTTGTTAGTCTCTAAGGTGCCACAAGTACTGCTTTTCTTTTTGCAAATACAGACTAACACGGCTGCTACTCTGAAAACTGTAAGGAGAGTGATCACTTAAGATAAGCCATCACCAGCAGCAGGGGAGGGAAAGGAGGAAAACCTTTCATGGTGACAAGCAAGGTAGGCTAATTCCAGCAGTTAACAAGAATATCTGAGGAACAGTGGGGGGTGGAGTGGGGGGGAGAAATAACATGGGGAAATAGTTTTACTTTGTGTAATGACTCATCCATTCCCAGTCTCTATTCAAGCCTAAGTTAATTGTATCCAGTTTGCAAATTAATTCCAATTCAGCAGTCTCTCGTTGGAGTCTGTTTTTGAAGCTTTTTTGTTGAAGGAATGCCACTCTTAGGTCTGTAATCGAGTGACCAGAGAGATAGAAGTGTTCTCCAACTGGTTTTTGAATGTTATAATTCTTGACGTCTGATTTGTGTCAATTCATTCTTTTACGTAGAGACTGTCCAGTTTGGCCAATGTACATGGCAGAGGGGCATTGCTGGCACATATCACATTGGTAGATGTACAGGTGAACGAGCCTCTGATAGTGTGGCTGATGTGATTAGGCCCTATGATGGTATCCCCTGAATAGATATGTGGACAGAGTTGGCAACGGGCTTTGTTGCAAGGATAGGTTCGTGGGTTAGTGGTTCTGTTGTGTGGTGTGTGGTTGCTGGTGAGTATTTGCTTCAGATTGGGGGGCTGTCTGTAAGCAAGGACTGGCCTGTCTCCCAAGATCTGTGAGAGTGATGGGTCGTCCTTCAGGATAGGTTGTAGATCCTTGATGATGCGTTGGAGAGGTTTTAGTTGGAGGCTGAAGGTGATGGCTAGTGGCGTTCTGTTATTTTCTTTGTTAGGCCTGTCCTGTAGTAGGTGACTTCTACAATTAACTTAGGCTTGAATAGAGACTGGGAATGGATGGGAATGGATGAGTCATTACACAAAGTAAAACTATTTCCCCATGTTATTCCCCCCCTCCTCCCCCCCCACTGTTCCTCAGATATTCTTGTTAACTGCTGGAATTAGCCTACCTTGCTTGTCACCATGAAAGGTTTTCCTCCTTTCCCCCCCCTGCTGCTGGTGATGGCTTATCTTAAGTGATCACTCTCCTTACAGTGTGTATGATAAACCCATTGTTTCATGTTCTCTGTGTGTGTATATAAATCTCCCCTCTGTTTTTTCCACCAAATGCATCCGATGAAGTGAGCTGTAGCTCACGAAAGCTTATGCTCTAATAAATTTGTTAGTCTCTAAGGTTCCACAAGTTCTCCTTTTCTTTTTCCAAATCTTCAGTGTGCCTCCTCTCTTGAGCAGTCTGGAAAGCTAGAGCGCTACAGTCACCTGCTTCTCCAGCAGGTGGCAGACTATTGTCTAGCAAGCACTAGCCTGAAATGTCTCTGAATTCTAGTAGAATAAGTTACATTGGACAGACAGTGCTTTATGTGTAACAGATAGGTGACGCTCCTCACGCCCAGTTTAATCAGTTACACAGAGAACTGATTGGATTCTCCAATCTGCTCTGTGATAGTAATTACTTTTTACAGTATTTATATTTCAGTAGCACCTCGGCACCCCATGCATGGACCCAGGAATTGCTGTGCCAGGTGCTGTATGAACACAGCTTCTTCTCATTTCAGCTGTGAGCAATCAGACAGATTCAGAAGCACCCTCCACCTGAAAAACCTGAAGGTGTGCACTGAAGAGGGCCTTGCTACCTGAATAAACCAGGGAACCACTATCCAGCCATGTCAGTGCTGTGTCTAGCAATGGGATAAGGAGACCAAAAGCTGAGGAGGCTCCTGAGACATCCACAGCACCAGCAGCAGTGATCCAAGCATGCACTAAAAAGGGCTTTGTTGTCAAAGGAAGGTGGGGGATGCAGCACCCATTGTGAGAAGGAGAACAGAAACTACTGTGTTGCAGTCACAAGGAGAAGGGAGATTGGCAAAGAGTGGAGAGCAATGTGTATTTCCACCTCAGGAATCTGTACACCATACGTAAAAAACAGCTGTTTCTCTACAAAGGCTAACAGCCCAGCATTACAGCAAGGGCACTTGTTGCAAAGACAGACTGGTATTTTTACAAAATTTCCTGCAAAGCATTTTCTTTAAGAAAGATCATAAATAACCGACTCAAAACCATGCTTGTCAGATCAAGAGAGCATGTCTTGGGCTGCATTATCCTTGCTTCTTTGCTTGCTTACTTAGCTTGAGGGTGGCAAAGGACTAGCCAAGCCAGCTCTGTGCCAGCTAGGGATTTCACCAGGCCCAGGGCATTCCCAGACATTGGCAGCTTTGTGGTTAGGCTGGCAGCATGAAGGAGCCAGAGGATTTGGGCTTGGTTTAGGCTGAATAATGGCAACCCTGTGTCTCCCTGCCTTGCCCCCCTCCAACTCCCTCCAAACTATGCTGAATTGTCTCTGCACATGTATGAGAGAGTCACCATGGAGCCCAGGCCCCAGGCAGGTGGACTGATCCAATCCATGGGGGGGAGGGAGGTGACTCAGATGGGCAAGCAGAGACACATCCCTGTTTTGTTTTACCTCCTGCTGTTGTGTTTCATTTCACTACAAAATGGGAGACTTTGGTCTGGATATCTGGGTGGGAGTGACACTATTTGCTGGGATAATGGAACATCCCATTAACCTCCCTCAGGGAATTCCCATTCAGCATTTATCCCCTTCCCTGTCCAGTCAGAGCAGAGAGGTATATGAGCCAAAGCCCACTGAAGTCAATGGAAAGACTTCCCATTCATTTCAATGGGCTTCTGAATGTTTAATTAGGTTAATTCCCTCTAGGGCTCTGCCAGAACTGGTCTGTGGCATTTGCAGTAGAACGCCTCAGTGGCAGGTGTCACGGGGTCAGCAAAACGCAGTACAGCAGTGCTATGACTGAACACCGGGGGAAGTATGGGCCCTGCCTTATGGAGTCTGGCTCAGGCTGAGGGGGTACACCAGGGCTGCATCACTGCTCATCAGCAAAACCCTAGCTCCCAGTAACCACAGGCTCCTAGCAGCTAAAAAACTCTGCTTGGGATTGGAAGGGCAGGAGGGTGTAGTAGGGTAAACTGTCTGCAACCCTAAGGAGGCTTGAAGCAAGAAAGTGGCCAGGGTCTGCTGAGAAGGAGTTGGGATCAGGCCAGTCAAGTGGGACACTGGTTCACAGTAAGAAGAAAAGGAGTACTTGTGGCACTTTAGAGCCTCTGGATGGATTTAAAAGATGACTTCCCCATCACATTCTCCAGAGGCAGCTGCTGACAGTACTCTACTGCCCTTCCTAGGCTGGAGTGTCTGCTGGGCATACAGGGCTATGTAAATTGTACCTTCTGCCCTATAAGGGTGAATCTGGCCCTACATGTCTTTGTCTTGTATAGGTTCTTGGACATAAGCTGTGTCGAAAGATCTACAGCAGGTCTATGGCCTGTGTTCTATGGAGGTTAGACTAGATGATCACAGTGGTCCTTTCTGGCCTTGGAATCTACGACTCTACCTAAGTAATAATGGCTGCAGAGGCAAATAATAAATGCTAGCGGAAGGTGAGAAGAAAGGTCAGGGAGAAAAGAGTCTGTTCAGTTGGGATTTGAAGAACGATGGAGAGTCAGTGAGGTGGAAAGACATGAGAAAGTTGTTCCACATGAAGGCAGCTGCAGAGGAGAAGACTTTCTCACCAACAGTGTTGAGGATAGGGGAAAAGGCAGCGGCTCATCCTAGGTAAGCAGAGGATGGGAGGGTGCAGAGATGAGGGTCTTGTGGAGTTGGCTAGAGCAAAATTCAGAATGGGAAAGTGGCTTTTACTATCACTGTGATGGGTTGGATCCCCCTTCCACGGTGCCACCTGATGTGCTGGGGTCCCACTGAGCCCGTCCATTCCACCTGCCTGTGGGCTTCCTGACCCTGTCCTTGCTGTGCCAGGCCCTCAAGCCTTCTCTAATACACACATAAGTAAGGCCACATCTGTGATGGTGTGCCCCATAAGGCTTTATGGAAATATGCTTATGAATGTATATATGACATAACCGGAATATGTTTTATGCTAGATATGCCATGTAACATATCTCTGTAAAGGTTATGATCTATTGAATCTATTCATCCTATTTGTATGCATGTATCATTTTTGTATTCAAAGTTATGAATATTGGCTATGTACTTGCTTGATTTTTAAGTAGCCTTAGTAAAGCATTTGGTCAGCTTCTTGAGAAAGCAATGTGCAAATTAAGTGCCCAATCAAGAAACACTTAATGAACAATGGATCTTGGAAGACTCCAATCCACATAAGAAGTCTTCCTGGAGACATTCAAGATAGCATGTGGGCAATGGCTGCTGCCTGTAAAAACTGAGTTATGCATGGACATGCGACTTGCCCAGGTGACTCCAGAACTCCATCTTGGAGCTGGACTTTGCATAGGAGAGAGGAGGGGGTCTCCACCCACAAGACAAAGTCTATTTAAGCCCATGGGAGACCCCTCCATTTTGTCTTCAGCTGGCTCAAAAGATAACCTCTCCACCCCCAAAGGATACCTGAAAGAAACTGGAATAAAGGACAGTAACTACAGGGGATGTGAGTAATTGCTGGACCCAGACTAGAAGGAGACTAGTCTGTAAAAGGAAGCTTACTGGAACTCCTCTGAGGGTGAGGTTTTATCTGTATTCAGTTTTCTTACTGTATTAGGCATAGACCTGCGTTTCTATTCTATTTTGCTTGGTAATTCACTTTGTTCTGTCTGTTACTACTTGGAAGCATTTAAATCCTACTTTCTGTATTTAATAAAATCACTTTTTACTTATTAATTAACCCAGAGTATGTATTAATATCTGGGGGTGGGAGGCAAACAGCTGTGCATACTTCTCTATCAGTTTTCAGAGTAGCAGCCGTGTTAGTCTGTATCCGCAAAAAGAAAAGGAGTACTTGTGGCACCTTAGAGACTAACAAATTTATTTGAGCATAAACTTTCGTGAGCTACAGCTCACTTCATTGGCAAACAATTTATGAGTTTACCCTGTATAAGCTTTATACAGGGTAAAACAGATTTATTTGGGGTTTGGATCCCATTGGGAGTTGGGCATCTGAGTGTTAAAGACAGGAACTCTACTTAAGCTGCTTTCAGTTAAGCTTGCAGTTTGTGGGACATGGTTCAGACCTGGTTCTGTGTTTGTGGCTGTCAAGCATGTCTGGCACATCCAGGTAGGGCTCTGGAGTCCCAAGCTGGCAGGGAAAGCAGGGGCAGAAGTAGTCTTGGCACATCAGTTGGCAGCCCCAAGGGGGTTTCTGTGACTCAACTCATCACAACACCCAACTGCAGACAGAGACTGAAATCAGCTCTGTGTAGGAGGATTCAGCTCAGGGATTTACCCAGCACTCATGTGCACACCTCCTTTCGGGTGTAAACCCAAAATAATATTGTCTTACACTGTATAGAGTGATCTGTACAGTGCAAGCTCATAAAAATTGCCCCTTCCCTCAAGGTGGAGGGAGATATGCACTGCTTTTTGCCACACACTCCCTCCTCCCAGTTATGAATTGCACAAACTGGGTTTTGGAATAAACAAAAATAAGTTTATTAACTGAAAAAGGTAATTTTTAAATGATTAAACAGAACAAAGCAGATTACTTGAAAAATAAAACAAAACATGCCAACTAGGCTTAATACTGTCATATATATACAGATAAGGTAGCATAAAATCCCTCCTGGGTAGCTGTACTGAATATTTACCTGTAAGGGGTTAAGAAGCTCAAATAACCTGGTTGGCACCTGACCAAAAAGATCAATAAAGAAAGAAGATATTTTCAAATCTGGGGCGGGGGTGGGAGGGTGGGATTATTTGGGCTCTCTTTGTTTGTTCCCTCTCTGGATGGACAGAGAGACCAGGCATGTAAAACATCTCCTGAAAACATACCTGAAATGATCCATATAAGATTACAAAAATTGTAAGTAAGGGCAAGGAAATGCATTAGATTATCTTTTGTTTTAGCTTGTGAATTTTCCCTATGGTAAGAGGTAATTTCATTCCTGGTTTGTAACTAGGAAGCAGAGTCAGAGGGGAATCCTCTGTATTTCCAGCAGCCATCCTGGGCGGGGATTCGGTGAAGAACTGGCAACCATGATTAACTCACTGTCCAGCCTTAAATTGAATTTACATATGGTGGGAATTTTTTGTTTCCCAGTCTGACTCACCCCCCCCCTTAATAGAAAAACACTGAAAGCCCAAGATGGGGATCTAGTACCAGGTGACATGATCAGCTGACCCTGTAGTGTCAAAGCAGCAACCCAGGAAGCTTCTCAGGAAGGCGGGGGGTTAGTATCTTCAAAGTCTTATTGTTCTTCCTAATGGCCCATTCTGGCTGATTGCCTACTGTCTGGTGGGTGTTTCAGAGATGCAAACACTTTTGCAATTGATACAGATTTTATATTCCTAACTTCAGAGACAGCAATGATACATGCATACAAAGAGGATAATCATATTTGGTAAATCATAACCTTTCCAATGATATCTCACAAGACCCATCTTGCATCAAATACAACTTAGTTATGCCATATTCATATCATAAGCATATTTCTGTGAAGAATATGGGTGTGATGTGAGAATCATAAATGAAAGTAATGTTTTTGTTAAATATAAACAGCAGAGTGAATTTCAGCTCCATTCAAAATGCAGAGGTAAAAGACAAACCTGCATTGTCTCACAGGCTGGTCACCAGAACAGCTGAGAGAGATGGTAAGATTCAGACTGATATTTGAAGTATTTTTAGGATTGACAAACAAAGAGGGAAAAACAAACATGAAAAATTTCAAAAGTCAGTGATTAGTTAGTTGAGAAAGCACCTTGACGTGTGAAGTGCTGAGAATGGTTATTGTTACCATGGATGGACAAGGGGTAAGAAGGGTTAAGAATAACCCAAAGGTATATCAGTGCCTAACTCCCATTGAAATCAATGAAAGTTAGGTGCCTAAATACCTTTGATGATCTGGGCCAGGGTCCCCATTGTAAACTCTGTTCTATGACCAAACTGTAACTCATTGGACTGTGATCCCATTAGATCTTGCAAATTAAGTAGGATGTTTATTTGACCTGTACTATAAAAAAGTGAAGTGAAATAGTCATGTCTAATCATTATCAGTATTATATAAATAGGACAGTTTGTAAACGTCTTATTGAATGCCTCACAGACCCAGTTGTTATCGGAAACAGAGTGAAAACCCTGGTCTGCTGCATCCCAGACCAATGCCTCATCCCTTGGAGCCCAGTGATTCACAGCCAGCTCTTTACCCTCCTACGTCTCACTTGACAAGTAACACTGGGAAGATACAGGTAAATATCATTTTGAATGGATACAGATCCTCCTGAGCCATAGTGCTCCGAACATTTCCTGAAGCTGGTGAGTATATGTATCTCCATTTCACGGATAGGTAAAGCACAGAGAGCTTGAGGTTTGTGGCCCTCAATGTTTGGGTGCCCACGCTGATAACCCTGAAGGTCCTGGAGTTCTCTCTGGCCACTGACTAACAAGCTGTGCTGCCTGGTCTGCAGTGATTACCTACATCCACACTTGGCCTGGGCTTTAGATTCTTCATCACTGGCCATTTAAAAATCAAAATGAGACAGTTTCCTAAATCATGTACTTTAGTTCAAACAGGAATTCATTCAGGACTTTCCTACAGAGATCTGATGGGATGACCACAGGGTTCTGTTCTGGCCTGGGAACCTATGTATCTATTAAAGAACTGCTGAAAAACACACATAGGTGACATTTATAATCCACATTAGAGACTTGAATCTAATAACAGTGGCTCGGCAGCCCCACAATAGTTAGGGTTGCGTCACGACTTCTGTTCTAAGGTTGACCTTATAAAATCGACACACTTGGTCAGATTACTTTGAAAGTTGCTGTGACTAGGGGGGGATCCATGGTAGGGTTGGTGACCCAAATTTGGGGTCATTTGAGATATGGATTGTGTAGCTATTAGCCCTCCCTCCTCCCCTCCCCCAAGAAAAAATCCAAAAGGTTTTTAGGGGTTTTGTTGTTGTGCAGAGCTAGAGATCAAACAATTGATGTGATGTGAGTTCAAAATGGCCTCAGTTGGTCCAGTTTTATCCAAGGTAGTGCATGTCCAGGATTGGCTCCAGGCACCAGCTTTCCAAGCAGGTGCTTGGGGCGGCATTTAGAATGGGGCAGCAGTCCGTGTCCCGCGGCGGCAATTCAACGGCGACTGCTTGGGGCGGCAAAATTGGTAGAGTCGCCCCTGTGCATGTCACCTTTTAAATCATTGGGGATCCAAATTGAGAGTGGTATAAGGACATGTTCAAAGCCTGTGACTTCTGCTGGGGGCTGCGGCTGGGGCCATGTGCCCCCCCTTGTGGCTTCCCAGGGCCATGCACACCTCCTGCCCCCGCCAGCTGGGGCTGAGGCTGTGTGCCTGTGGCTGTGGCTGGAGCTGGGTCTGCATGCCCCTGTCCCGCAGCTGCAGCCAGCTCTGGAGCCAGGACTGCGCATTCCCCACTGTGGTTGCAGCTGCTAGAGCTGGGGGCTCGGCCTTTCAGTATCCACTCCACCTAACCCTGCCCCTGGTTATTTTTAGTAAAATCACAGACAGGTCACGGGCTCCCATGAATTTTTGTTTGTTGCCCATGACCTGTTCACATTTATTTTACTAAAAATAACCATGATAAAATCTTAGCTTTACATACCAACAAAGAAAAAATACCATGAGATGGTTTCTTTTCAGCCACTTTATGCTTGCCTGGGTAGTTTGAGGAAATGTGCCAACACCACTGCCTTTGGTGAACACCCCGCTGTTGATGTTACTAGTCCAAACGCTTGTACATCTGTGCAATAAAGATGTAATACCTCATGGTGCTTGCTGAAAGTTGTCTGTGGTTGAGAGTGAATGGGTTGTAAAAGGAGGTGAAGAGCTTGTACATTTCAGCAACTGTGGGGTTGGCGGAGTAAAGGCATATTGGGACATTGCGGAAAGTTGTGCATTTCCTGGTTTTCAGAAATTTGAGTTTTGCTTGACTCCACACTCTGCCTGGGATGACCGACCACCAAACAACATAACTCTGCTGTAACATAGTTTTTTGTCATTGAATTGCCTAGACCCGCTCCTGAATGCCAGCAACTTACCCTTGTAAAAGTGGGAACTGACCACAGGTGGCACAAATTCCCATTCTTTATTTCCCTGCTCCTGGATCTGGGCAGTGGGTGTAACTGGGCCCTAGGATTTCTCTAGGAGTGACTCAGCCACCTGGAGACCCACCCCCGGGGCTGATCCTCCTCGCAAATAATGGGGACCCTTTATTCTGGTTTCTGGTTACTGAAGGATGTGAACAGAGCTCGTCTCATTTCAAAGGACTGCCCTAATCACCAAGCTGGAGAACCAGTCTTCCATTTACCCGCTGGCCCAATGACTAGTCAAGTATTTATGAACAGTGGAACAGCTTTAACAGCAAAGATTAATAGGGGAAGAGCCCAGTGATTGGGGCGCTTTCATTCAGTGTAGGAGACCCAAGTTCAAATCCCCTTTCCATATCTAGAATTAACCATACACATACCAGGTGAGTCCTCTAACCAGTGGAATAGAGGGTATAAAGGACAAAGCAGCTACTCCTTCTCTGGACATTTGGGAATAGCACAGAAGCCCCCCACCCCCAATATTTTGGCCAAAACTAGTCAGGAAATTGATGTTAAATTCACACATAGGTGTGAATCAATGGAATTTGCATGTACTGGCACACAAATTATTCATCCAAAAACATGGCCTTCTTTGTTAAGAACACATATTATTCCACAATGTAGCCATGCCCTAAATGTTGGCCTGGATTAGGTAGTCAGGGAAGGGACTATTAACTCTATTCACGCATCATATATATTGTCCAAACTGGAGACTTTCACCACTAATTGTCTAGATCCCTCCAGGAACTTTCCAAAGGCTGGAGGGCACTGACTGCCAAGAGGCACAAATTTTCATTAATTATTTCCCTGTCCCAGGCACAGGGCAGTGGCTGTGACTGAGTGCTGGCTGCCTGCAGTCTAGGGGATGGTGTTAATTACCTGGGCAGTGGGGAACTGGTTTTAGTCAGGGGCTAAAGGGCCCCAAAGCAGCAGTTTCCCTCCAGGCTGGGTTTGCTGTAAGCCAGCAGGATGGGGCACAGCCTAGGCTTTGCTCTCCTGTGCTTGGCAGTCGGTGGGGTGGCCTGTTACAATCCCTGGGAGTTCTCTAATAGTGACTCAGCCATCTGGAGACCCAACCACAGGCCTGAGCCCCCTCGCAGAGAAGCCCATGTGTCCTTCTTGCCCAGCCCTACCCCGGGGCTCGGGTTGATGCTTCCTAGCTCAGGGCTGTGTCCCTGTTGCAGCCTGTCACAGCGCAGTGTGAGAAGGCTCAGATGGTGATCACTGTGCACAGGGGTCTATTTGGGACGGAGCAACTGATCAAAGCTGCTAACCTGAGTCTTGGCCTGGCTGCCTGCTGGTACATGTCCCTTAATGCTGCAGAGAACATGGTGACTTTTGCAGCTGGGATCCATGAATATGGCAGCACCTTGCAGGTAAGGCTGTTTCATACAAACTATAAGATCACAGTGGGTCAGATGAGGGGCCCTGTCCTATCTGACCCCAATACTGCTCTCCCCCCCCCCGCAATGTGTTTGATTAGCATTTGCATTAGCTTTTATGTTTCCTCCATTAACCAGCTGGAGTTTGAGGGAGAAGAGCTGTTTGTAATCTTACCTTACTGCAGCTAATTGTTTGGCAACAGTAGAATTCCTAAGGTGAACAGTTCTTAAACCAGGAATTTTTGTGGCTTTAATTAGTTTCAATGAGACTGTTTAGAAGAAGAAGAAGAAGAAGAAGAAGAAGAAGAAGAAGAAGAAGAAGAAGAAAAGGCCATTTTATTCTTATGAATGTTCCTCTCACTTTTTGGAGAGCAATTCTAAAATATCATCATTTAACACGTCACATTATTTATATGACAGGTTTCAGAGTAGCAGCTGTGTTAGTCTGTATCCACAAAAAGAAAAGGAGTGCTTGTGGCACCTTAGAGACTAACAAATTTATTTGAGCATAAGCTTTCGTGAGTTACAGCTCACTTCCTTGGATGCATGCAGTGGAAAATATAGTACGGAGATTTTATATACACAGAGAACATGAAACAATGGGTGTTACCGTACACACTGTAACGAGACTGAGCAGGTAAGGTGAGCTATTACCAGCGGGGTGGGGGGAACAAAAAACAAACAAAACCCTTTTATTAATTATATGATACATTCAATGAAAGGTTAAGATCAAACAGCTAAAAATAGTCACAATTTAAATAAGGAAAAGTTTTTAATTTTCATTATACAAACACTTTTTTAAAAAAAGTGACTTTCAATACTTTTTAAAAAGTGTCTAGTTTCATGGTGATAATGTACCAAAAAATATGTGTTCACTTCACTGCAACAGGCCTCTAATTCACTTTGTGTTGCACTGAATTCAAAGGGATTATCCTACAAGCATTTACACACATGCTTAACTTTACATTGATTTCAGCGTAACTACTCATGGTGCTAGAGCGAAGTGTGTAAGAGTTTGCAGATAGGGGCCCTAGTATAGAAAGTGGAGTTGCACATATGTAATTGAAAGCAATATTTTGATCTTATATATTTTTTAACCTCAAAAGACGGGCTCATGGGACCTGTTGGCCACTTCTTGTTTATATTCTCCTTCTAGCACTGGCCAACTTCTGGCTTTTCAACATAACTGAGTTAAAACTGCACAATACTTTCAAAAATCTGGAACTTGACAGAGTTTGGCCATTCTATAAACTGGTCCAAAAACCAGCAACAATGTTTTGTGGCAAACTTTGCAATCTTTTTGGACCAGTCCTAATCTTCAAAGCAAGACAAGGGTGTACAGAAAACAAACAAACAAATTAAAATCAGATTAAATCTCTCCAACAGCGTGCTCTGTATATGAAGCAGAGAATGTTCTTTCCTGGCCTTCAGGCAATAAAATGCATGCTGAAGCATATTTCATTATAATCTTAGCTTGCCTTGCTATGAATGCTATCACAGTAATAAAACTTTCCAGCCCTTAAAAAAAGTCTACTTTATTTGTGTTGATGGCTTCTTGAGGGGGAGTCAATTTTATGGGCTGTTTCTACACTTTTAGAATGTTTTTCTTTAATTTCCTTTTAACTTACTATTACTTTGAGTTTCCCCTTGCTCTCGTTAAGTTAGGAAGACAGGTAAACTGATCAGTTTATAGTGTGCCTTTCAGAATGTTGAATACCACAATCCATCTAATTGCTTGATAGTTGTGTTGGATTCAAGGTTTGTTTGGATTTTAGCCTCATAAGAAGGCTTTGTAGTCGACCTTTGATAACATGATTCTTAAGGAAATAACTAGGCTTAGAGCATAATAAATGGCAAAATGCTCAGGTATTCAGTCTTAGGAATGTTGCTATCTCATGATGTATCATGCAATTTAGTAGAATACAAAAAAGCTGCAAGAATCAGGAGAAATCAGTAATTCTCTGGGTTGTAATGGAATGGTGTCTAGATCATCCCAGTCTTCCCAGAATGTAAAAAGTAAAACCATTAATCCTATAACTAGTGAGAGGTGGCAGCTGTAAATGGTTATGCTAATTATTCCCTTTAAGTAAATCAGACTTACTGTGTCTAAATTAGAGAGAGGTCTTTTCTATTAGATCATCTAGTCCAGTCCTCTGCTATTGCTGGATTGTTTCCTATAGGGAACTGTTCACTAACACATGCTCACTTTTTTTTATGAGTCTATCACTTGTTTTGGTGTATTATAGGGCTACCTCCAGTAAGCTAGAGTAGCTGTCCTCTTTCGGTAAGGATGTGGATATGTGGTGAGGGCACTAAAGGCCATCCTTTAGGCAGATAGATTCTGGACTGCCAGGGGCTCCAGTGCTGTGTTATTCAGTGTTCTGATGAAATCTTATCCCTCTTGAGAACAGTACCACTGCTTGGGCACAGACAGGGTGTGTTTGTCTCCTCTCACCTCTAGAAGTTTAGCCTCTGGATTTTCTGTCAGTTTGTTGGGGAATATACTGCATCACCAGCATACAACAGGAAGAAAGTGAGATGTGTTGGCCTGTGCCCCATAAGAAACTTCAGAGGGGGAACTAGAATGAATAATGGTCTGCATGTGGGTGGTGAAGGAACCATCCTAGACAGACGATGGTTTAGACACGATTTTTATTTCTCATTGAAATAAGAGAAATGAGAGAACCACTTACAAACACTCCAGTGAAATTGAATTGTTCACATGCAGACTGAAAAGATACCATTTTATTTGGGGTGTCTCTGTTAAGAAGTAGAATTCCTACTGAATTCTCTCTCTCAACCTCAATCTACCTGAAAATTGTTGCAATCAATACACTTCTGTGAAATGTTTAGGCTTCGAAACAGCACATTTTGAGGAAAATACTGTTCATTAATGTTCCAACCAACTCTGCTCTCATCTCATCAAAGGGATAATGTGTGTTTCTTGCGTTCTGGTCTTCCTCTGTCTCCATCTGTCCATCAACCTCACCCTACTCTGCACAGCTAGACTAACCAGTTGCATGGAAAATGGAGACATAATCTAAATGAATTTGTTATAATAAGAGAGAGGCAGCTCATGGCATATATTCTCATTTTTCCCCTCCACCCCCTCCTCACACAGCCTGCACTTCTGCTGGTAGTATTCCAAGGTTTAGGCTAATATTTTGATAGCTACTCCCTGCTAAACCACCACTTTGGTACACCAGTTACTCCGGTGGCTCCTATATCCCTCATGGCTCTCACTTAAGAAAACACTGGGAAACTTGTCATTGTTCAAAGCCTTCCACGTCTACTGTTGCCCAACAATTAGCCGCAGTAAGGTAAGATTACAAACAGCTATTCTCCCTCAAACTCCAGCTGGTTAATGGAGGCAACATAAAAGCTAATGGAAATGCTAATCAAACACATTGCGGGGGGGGGGGGGAGAAGCAGTATTGGGGTCAGATAGGACAGGGCCCCTCATCTGACCCACTGTGATCTTATAGTTTGTATGAAACAGCCTTACCTGCAAGGTGCTGCCATATTCATGGAGTCCAGCCACCTCTTCCACGCCACCATCACTTTTCCCTTCATAGTAGACACCTTCAGACCACTCAGCGTCATCTCCTCCCTGGGCTGTAAACTGATAAACCTTTAATTCTCTGGAATAAAAGGGCTTTAGAGAATTAATATGGTACAATTTAGGCTTTCAGTTTGAGGTGGGGAATGCTATGAGATAATGAATAGCTCCCAGATGCTCTTGGACTGTGAATGGCCCTTCCCATGACATTTCCATTTTATGGGCCTGGAGCATCTTTAAGACCATGACCTGGTCCCCTACTTTGAAGGAACGCTCTCTGGCATGTTTATCATACCAGGCTTTTTGCTCTTTTTGAGCATCCTTTAGGTTTTCTTTAGCAAGGGCTAAAGAGGTTTGGAGAGTGTTTTGTAGGTTCGTTACAAAATCCAGAATGTTAGTTCCTGGAGAAGGTATAAACCCATTCTATTGCTGCTTCACCAACTGTAATGGCCCCTTAACCTTGCGGCCATATACAAATTCAAATGGTGAAAACCCTAAACTGGGATGTGGTACAGCTCTGTAGGCAAACAGCAACTGCTGCAACACTAGGTCCCAATCATTGGAGTGCTCATTTACGTATCGTAGCCCCCCAAAGTTCCATTAAACTTCTCCACCATGCCATTTGTTTGATGGTGGTAAGGAGTGGCAACCAAGTGATTTACCCCATGAGCTTCCCAAAGGCTTTCCATAGTTCCTGCCAGGAAATTAGTTCCTGCATCTGTGAGGATGTCAGAGGGCCAACCTACCCTGGCAAAAATGTCTGTTAGTGCCTGGCACACACTTTTAGTCCTAGTGTTGCTTAGAGCTACTGCTTCTGGCCATCGGGTGGCGAAATCCATGAAAGTCAGGATGTACTGCTTTCCTTTGGGTGTCTTTTTCAGAAAAGGACCCAGAATATCCACAGCTACTCGCTGAAATGGAACCTCAATGATGGGGAGTGACTGTAGAGGGGCTTTGACCTGGTCTTGGGGTTTTCCCACTCTTTGGCACACCTCACAAGACTGGACATAGGTGAACATCCTTGCTACTTTTAGGTCTGTAATCGAGTGACCAGAAAGATTAAACTGTTCTTCGACTGGTTTTTGAATGTTATTATTCTTGACGTCTGATTTGTGTCCATTTATTCTTTTACGTAGAGACTGTCCAGTTTGGCCAATGTACATGGCAGAGGGGCATTGCTAACACATGATGGCATATATCACATTGGTAGATGTGCAGGTGAAGGAGCCTCTGATAGTGTGGCTGGTGTGATTAGGCCCTATGATGGTGTCCCCTGAATAGATATGTGGACACAGTTGGCAAGGGGCTTTGTTGCAAGGATAGGTTCCCGGGTTAGAGGTTCTGTTGTGTGGTGTGTGGTTGCTGGTGAGTATTTGCTTCAGATTGGGGGGCTGTCTGTAAGCAAGGACTGGCCTGTCTCCCAAGATCTGTGAGAGTGATGGGTCGTCCTTCAGGATAGGTTGTAGATCCTTGATGATGCGCTGGAGAGGTTTTAGTTGGGGGCTGAATGGGACGGCTAGTGGCGTTCTATTATTTTCTTTGTTGGGCCCGTCCTATATTTTTCCCCCATACTGTTCCTCATACGTTCTTGTCAACTGCTGGAAATGGCTGAAGGTGATGGCTAGTGGCATTCTGTTATTAACACCAGCGTCTGCCTCTTTCCAGATGACCCCAGACTCCCGGGTCTACAGCACAAGCCTGTCCTACAACCCCAACCCTGCCAGCAACCCAGGGATCCTGAGAACCAGTCCAGCCGTGCTCCCTATTGAGTGTCACTATCCCAGGTGAGTGCCTGAGATGCTCTGTCCCTTTCGCTCATGTCCAGTCCCTGTCCTGGGAGCAGGTTCAGCACCTGAGGTTTCCTCCTTTCCCATGAAGGACAATGTGAGCAGCAAAGCCATCAAGCTGACATGGGTTCCCTTCAGGTCTACCCTGTCTGCAGAAGATAGGATGGGTTTCTCCCTCCACCTGATGAATGGTAGCAGCCTCTTAGAGCCAGCCTATGCAGTGGTTTGGATGCCCCAATGACTGCAAAGGGGTTATGAGACTTTCCCCTGTAACAAATCTCTTTGCCCTCTGCCTTTTCCCCACCTAGGGGCTTGCACATTGTGGGCCACTCTCGGGTAATTTGAACGGACTGCAGGATAGTTTGGGAGGCTGCTGTGGCTCTCAACAAGTTCTCCCTTATGGCTTTGGGGCAGGAGTAATTCCTGCTTGTCTACTAGCTGCCTCTCCATGTCCAGCAGCCCTGCTGTTTCCAGCTCCTCTACACCATGCTGGCAGCAACTGCTTCCCACCCACCCAATAGCTAGTCCTCATTGCTATGAAATAGCGAGATGCATGGGAGCAAAAGGGATCTATCAACTCTCCTCTTGCAGTGCTCTTGAAGAACTTGCATTGCAGATGACTGGAGTGCTGAGAGATCCTTCCATGGATTCTAGCTTGGGGAGGTCGTGCATATCCAAGCTGATGTCAGCACTGGGAACCATGTGGCTTTGAAGCTCTTTGTGGACAGCTGTGTGGCCACCCTGAGCCCAGACAGGGACTCCTCTCCCCAAAATGCTGTCATTGACTTCAGTGGGTAAGAGCTGTGGTGTCCCTTCTAGAGGATATTTATTACTATACCTGTTACAGACCCAGAGGCAACATGTGTGTGTGTGTGTGGGGAAGCATGTGGGGTCATGTGCCCCCCCACTATTGCTACTTGGCTTGTTCTGAGCATGCTTGGTAACATCTGCTGAAGCTGCTGCCCTCACTTTGTCCCTGCACTATTGGCCAATATGAGTTGTCTCTGTGAAGACCTATGCTTCGTAGGGAATCCCACTGACCCTTGACTCTTGTGTCTGGCTGCCTGGTCAACGGGAGATCAGATGACACCATCTCAGCCTTCGTATCCTCGAGGCTCAGGCAGGACCAGTACAGGGTTTACCATGGAACCATGGCGCCGGGCCCAGGCTCCAAAGGGGCCCCGGCCTGGCCTACTCTTCTCTGCCTCCCGCCCACCGCTCTATCCTGAAGGGGCAGAAGCTTGATCCTGCCGGCTCCTGCTGCAAGGCAGGCTCCACCAGAAGCCAAGCTCCCCCTTCCCCGCCTCTTCCCCCGAGCATTCCGCATTCCTGCCCCCTCCCTCCCCCTCCCAGCTCTTCCCCCACTGCTGAACTGCTGTTTGCCAGTACGAGGGAGGGGGAGGAGTGGGGCTGCACTGCGCTTGTTGCTCGGGGGAGGAGGAGGAGAAGAGGTGAGGGAGGGGCCTTGGAGAAGGGAGTGGAATGGGGACATAGCCCCTCCAGCCCGCTGCCGTGAGCTGCTCAGGGCAGGGGGCTGGGAGCACCTCCATGATGCCAGCCCACACCCCCGGCCCACTGCTCTGACTCCTGCATCCCCCTCACACACACACACATGTCACCAGCCCTGACTCTTCAACCCCCCACACATACTCAGCCCCGCCACACCTCATGCCCTGACTCCTGCACCCCCCAACCCAACCTGAGCAGCAAACAGGAGCTCCTGTACCCTCCCACACATTCCCACCTGCACCCCTCGCACCAAACAGGAACTGCCTCAGGTAAGCGCTCCACACCCCAACCCCCTGTCCCAGCCCTGAGCCCCTCCCTCACCCTAAGTCCTGACCAGACCCTGCACCCCAACCCCCAGCCTGCTCCTGCACCCTGACTCCCTCCCAGACCCTGCACCCCCAGCACTGAGCCCCCTCCCTCACCCTAAGTTCTGGCCAGACCCTGCACCCCAACCCCCAGCCCGTTCCTGCACCCTAACTCCCTCCCAGACCCTGCACCCCCAGCCCTGAGCCCCCTCCCGCACCCAAGTCCTGGCCAGACCCTGCACCCCAACGTTTTTTACATTTTTTAAATAAAGCACTCTCACCCCAAGCGCTTTGCAACAGTTAGCTAACGGCACAAACAATATTGGGAAAGATCACTAAGTGGTCCGCCGAGACCCTCGATGATTTTCAAGTGATCTGTGGAAAAATAAGTTAGACTACAAAAGGTACCGCACTTTATTTTCATTTACTTGCTATTACTTATAGGAGGAGGACGAAGAAAAAAAGCATGAAAAATGGGGGCGGGGGGAGATAAGAGAGAATGTTCTTTTTCTTAGCTGGGTCCCAAGGAGGGGCCCCAAAAATTAAGCTGAGCACAGGGCCGGGGGGGCCCCACTAACTCTAAATCCACCACTGGCTGTCATGTCACCTGGGCTGGAGATACTGTGTCGACTGATCCTCACAGTCTCCAACCTACCTGGGCAGTACAGCAGACATGGCCCTGCCCATAGCTCTTCTCCACTCCCTAGTCCACCCACCACTTGCTCCCCTCGCCCCTCGCCCTGCTTAAGGCTTAGCCCTCTCATTTGTAAAAATGATTGCTTCCCCCCCCCCTTCAGGTTTTTCTGGCACCCCTGTTGCCAGGTATCCAGCTTGAGACTGGAAACTCCAGTAGAAAACGGAACCCGAGTGTCCGGTTAGCAGTGCTGACTGGAAACTAAAAGTCCGGTTATAGAAGTAACAACATTAAACTCCGCTCCTCCCACTCCCAACACCCACCCCAGAGGGCTGGAAAAGAACCTGTCCTGCTGCTGCTGGATGTCACAGAGTGTGGGGGAGTCAGGTCCTGCACCCCCCACACTTTCTGCGATTCACCATGACTCTCAGACAGCCAGTAAAACAGAAAGTTTATTAGATGACAGGAATATAGTCCAAAACTGAGCTTGTAGGTACAGAAAACAGGACCCCTCAGCCTCCCTCTGTTTCCCCAGCCAGCTCCAAACTGCAACCCCCTACAGCCCCTCCTCTGGCCTTTGTCTCTTTCCCGGACCAGAAGGCCATCTGATCTCTTTGTTCTCCAACACCTTCAGTTGGCACCTTGCAGGGGAGGGGCCCAGGCCATCAGTTGCCAGGAGACAGGGTGTCAGCCATTCTCTGGGCAGACAGCATCACACCTGCCTAGCGCTCTGCAACAATCACACACCCTTATCCCACCACCTAGATACTTAAGAAATGCACAGGAGAAACTGAGGCACCCACACAGTATTCAGAGAAAACATTTAAGAACATTCCCATTTCATCACACTGGAGGAGGGGCAGCTCAGTGCAGAGAGAGATGAAGAGAATGGGCTAGAACCAGGGAGAAGGTAGGTACCCGTTCTATGTGGGCAGGGGCTGGAGGGGGGGGGGAGGGATCCTGTTTACCCCCTTCCCAGCCCTGCTGTGCTTGCAGTTTACTCCCAGCCCCTCCCTTGCTCCAGGGACCAACCCTAGCTCCCGCCCCGCTATGCTTTTGCCCCTGGCCCCTACCTTGCTCCAGTCAGCAGGGACTAATCCTCTCCCCATGTCCCACTGTGCTTATCTTGCCCCTGGCACCTGCCTTGCTCCAGCTGGGGACCAATCCTTCCCCCACCACCATGCCTCGCTGTCAGGGTGAATAAAAATCAATAATTTTTTTTAATTAAAAAAATTGGATTTTTTATTTAAATTGGATTTTTTGATAACATGCTTTTTGAGGAAAAAAACCTATCTAAAAGTAGTTTTAATTAAGATACATTATAGCTCAAAGATATATCATCATGGAATAGGGATTATAAATTCTAATTCTGTAGTATGAGACAACATATTCATGCAATGTTTAAGAAAAGTTTTGTAAATAAGTTCTAATAGTTCATGGATTAGGGACGCAATCTTATGGGGCTCCACAGGCTTCTGTATAGGTTATTTCGGTTAATCTTTCTATCTACCCAGTGGGACTCAGTGCTCAGTCTAGAAGATACCATCAGAGATGCTTAGTTTTGCAGTTCTCAAACTGTGGATTTGTGTCTCCAGAGGTAACATGCTTGTTAACTGCAAAAATGTTTTAACTAAATAAATAAATAATATCTAGAGGTGAGAAATAACAGACCTCAACTCTATTGTCCCTCTGCAAATTTGTGGACACAGAGTCAATCCCTTACCTCTCTCTAAAAGTGAAAAGTTTCAAAAAGTTCAATGCATAGAAGATTGTTGAGGGCAGCATAGATCTGGACAAAGAGAAGAAGTCTGGAGATAAATGTGAGACGCGAGGGACATATGCTTTTTTGTTAAAATATTATGTTTGCTGTTGAAGAAAAAAATCCAGAATACTTAATGTTTTTGTTTTAGTTAAATAAAACAATTTAAATGTCTGTCTAGTGATGTTCTCCTCCTAATACAGTGTGGCAAGAAAATCCTCCAAATATTCATGATTAACCTGTTGAACTGGAGATAGATAAATATCTCCTTCAGTTACCTTTGGTAAATGAAATAACCAAACAATCATTCATTTTCTGATATAGCTGTAAAACTCATCTGAAAAGTTTTCAAAATAAATCACTGTTTAAAAATGTATAGTGTGTACTTTCTAAAAATGAAACCTACGTACATCTCTGAGTTGTGAAGGTTATAACAACCAACAAGAATGCAATTTTATGAAGAAAACTATGATTAAATTGAGTCTTCCTGACTAGTGATTTAAATCAAATCTACCCTGCTCGCTATGCTCTTGCCCCGGCCCCTTCATTCCCCGGGGGGCCTACAAATATGTTTGGCGTCAGGCCCACAAAAAGTTAATCTGACACTGGGCAAGACACACTGCAGTTCATGGTGGATGTGTTCAGGTTTGCAGGAGATGCTAGAAATTTGATAAGGACTCGTGGAATAAGAGGGAAGGCCCTTTTATGATTTGTTTAGCCATTTTTCCAATGAGGTAGCAAAGTCTGCAGATAGCTAAAGCCAAAGCAGGCTGTGAAGAGTTACAAAGGGATCTCACTAAACTGGGTGACTGGGCAATAAAATGAGAGATTAAAGTCAGTGTTGACAAATGCAAAGTAATGTACATTGTTTTCCAATCAACTATGCATAAATATGGTGTCATAAATATAAAGGGAAGGGTAACCACCTTTCTGCATACAGTGCTATAAAATCCCTCCTGGCCAGAGGCAAAGTCCTTTTACCTGTAAAGGGTTAAGAAGCTAAGATAACCTTGCTGGCACCTGACCAAAATGACTAATGAGGAGACAAGATACTTTAAAATCTGGAGGTGGGAGGAAACAAAGGGTCTGTCTGTCTGTGTGATGCTTTTGCTGGGAACAGATCAGGAATGCTCTTCAGAACTTCTGTAAAAAGCAATCTAGCTAGAAATGCATTCATCCGATGAAGTGAGCTGTAGCTCACGAAAGCTTATGCTCTAATAAATTTGTTAGTCTCTAAGGTGCCACAAGTACTCCTTTTCTTTTTGCGAATACAGACTAACACGGCTGCTACTCTGAAACCTTTTGTTTAAATGGCTGGTAAATAAGTTGTGCTGAATGGGATGAATATTCCTGTTTTTGTGTCTTTTTGTAACTTAAGGTTTTGCCTAGAGGGAATCTCTATGTTTTGAATCTAATTACCCTGTAAGGTATTCACCATCCTGGTTACAGAGGTGATTCTTTTACCTTTTCTTTAATTAAAATTCTTCTTTTAAGAACCTGATTGCTTTTTCATTGTTCTTAAGATCCAAGGGTTTGGGTCTGTGTTCATCTATACAAATTGGTGAGGATTTTTATCAAGCCTTCCTCAGAAAAGGGGGTGTAGGGCATGGGGGGGTATTTTGGAGGGAAAGTCGTTTCCAATTGGGCTCTTTCCCTGTTCTTTGTGTAACACTTTGGTGGTGGCAGCACAAGGTCCAAGGACAAAAGGTAAAATAGTTTGTACCTTGGGGAAGTTTTAATCTAAGATGGTAAAAATAAGCTTAGGGGGTTTTTCATGCAGGTCCCCACATCTGTCCCCACAACTTCCCCTAGAGTTCAGAGTGGGGAAGGAACCGTGACATATGGAGTCTAAATTAGTTCTTGCTACTCTAGAAAGAGATCTTGGGGTCATTGTGGATAATTCGCTGAAAACATTTGCTCAATGTGCAGCAGCAGTCAAAGGAGCTAACAATGTTAGGCACCATTAAGAAAGGAATAGAAAATATCATAATGCCATTATATAAATCCATGGTATGCTGCCACCTTGAATACTGCATGCAGTTCTGGTTGCCCCATATCAAAAGAGTTGGGAAAAGGTACACAGAATGACAACAATGATAAGAGGTATGGAACAGCTTCCATCTGAGGAGAGATTAAAAAGACTGAGATTGGTCACCTTAGAAAAGATGACAGGTTTCAGAGTAGCAGCCGTGTTAGTCTGTATTCGCAAAAAGAAAAGCAGTACTTGTGGCACCTTAGAGACTAACAAATTTATTAGAGCATAAGCTTTCGTGAGCTACAGCTCACTTCATCGGATGCATTTGGTGGAAAAAACAGAGGAGAGATTGATATACACACACAGAGAACATGAAACAATGGGTTTATCATACACACTGTAAGGAGCATCCGATGAAGTGAGCTGTAGCTCACGAAAGCTTATGCTCTAATAAATTTGTTAGTCTCTAAGGTGCCACAAGTACTCCTTTTCTTTTCACTGTAAGGAGAGTGATCACTTAAGATAAGCCATCACCAGCAGCAGGGGGGGGAAAGGAGGAAAACCTTTCATGGTGACAAGCAAGGTAGGCTAATTCCAGCAGTTAACAAGAATATCTGAGGAACAGTGGGGGGTGGAGTGGGGGGGAGAATAACATGGGGAAATAGTTTTACTTTGTGTAATGACTCATCCATTCCCAGTCCTATTCAAGCCTAAATTAATTTTATCCAGTTTGCAAATAAATTCCAATTCAGCAGTCTCTGCGTGGAGTCTGTTTTTGAAGCTTTTTTGTTGAAGGATAGCCACTCTTAGGTCTGTAATCGAGTGACCACAGAGATTGAAGTGTTCTCCAACTGGTTTTTGAATGTTATAATTCTTGACGTCTGATTTGTGTCCATTCATTCTTTTACGTAGAGACTGTCCAGTTTGGCCAATGTACATGGCAGAGGGGCATTGCTGGCACATGATGGCATATATCACATTGGTAGATGCGCAGGTGAACGAGCCTCTGATAGTGTGGCTGATGTGAGTAGGCCCTATGATGGTATCCCCTGAATAGATATGTGGACAGAGTTGGCAACGGGCTTTGTTGCAAGGATAGGTTCCCGGGTTAGAGGTTCTGTTGTGTGGTGTGTGGTTGCTAGTGAGTATTTGCTTCAGATTGGGGGGCTGTCTGTAAGCAAGGACTGGCCTGTCTCCCAAGATCTGTGAGAGTGATGGGTCGTCCTTCAGGATAGGTTGTAGATCCTTGATGATGCATTGGAGAGGTTTTAGTTGGGGGCTGAAGGTGATGGCTAGTGGCGTTCTGTTATTTTCTTTGTTGGGCCTGTCCTGTAGTAGGTGACTTCTGGGTACTCTTCTGGCTCTGTCAATCTGTTTCTTCACTTCAGCAGGTGGGTATTGTAGTTGTAGGAATGCATGATTGAGATCTTGTAGGTGTTTGTCTCTGTCTGAGGGGTTGGAGCAAATTTTGCTCACCCCACCCCCCACTGTTCCTCAGATATTCTTGTTAACTGCTGGAAATAGCCTACCTTGCTTGTCACCATGAAAGGTTTTCCTCCTTTTCCCCCCCTGCTGCTGGTGATGGCTTATCTTAAGTGATCACTCTCCTTAGAGTGTGTATGATAAACCCATTGTTTCATGTTCTCTGTGTGTGTATATCAATCTCTCCTCTGTTTTTTCCACCAAATGCATCCGATGAAGTGAGCTGTAGCTCACGAAAGCTTATGCTCTAATAAATTTGTTAGTCTCTAAGGTGCCACAAGTACTGCTTTTCTTTTTTAGAAAAGATGAGAAAGGATGGGGATATGATAGAAGTTGGTAAAATGATGATTGGTGTGGAGAAAATGTTAAGAGGAGAACACTTCCCTATTCACAACACAAGAATCAGGGGTCACCCAATGTAGTTAATAGGCAACAGGCTTAACATAAATGTAAAGTGTTTTGTCACAATACAGAGGCAGCCTGTGAAACTCCATTGTCAGGGGATGTTGTGAAGGCCAAAAGTACACCTGGGTTCAAAAAAATTAGACCAGCTCATGGAGGATGGATCCATCAATGGCTATTAGCAAAGATCAACCCCATGCTCCAGGTATCCCTAAATCTCTGCCTGCCAGAAGCTGGGACTGGATGATGGGATGGATCACTCAAGGATTGCCCTGTTCTGTTTCCTCTTAAGCATGTGGCACTGGCCACTATTGGAAGGCAAGATACTGGGCTAGATGGATCATTGGTCTGTCTCAGTATGGCCATTCTTATGTTCTTATGAGATGCCTTCCTCCTCCCCTAATCCACATTTAAGATTGACTCTGTCCATGGGTTGATTCCTCTATTCCCACTTCCCCTCCAGATCTATATCACCTGCCATCTGAAAGTCACTGCAGCTGAGCAAGCCCCAGATTACTTGAACAAGGCTTGTTCCTTCAACAAAGCAGGCAGCATATGAGTAGCTGGTGTAGAGCCGTTGGCTGGCCAAAATCTGAACTTGTGACTCTTCCAGACACACTAGAAAAGATTTGGCTTTTCCACATCTTCAGTATCTCGGGAGAGTGGTGACTGCTGGACCAGAATGGGCAGCTTGCTTCATTGTTATCTAATGTGCTCAGACAGTAACTTCCTTTAACTTCCTATAGCATGGCACGCAGAAATAGATTCTAGGAAAATCTAAGAGTTGAACCAGAGCTGCTCAATTTGCTCTCTATAGTACATACAGTCCCTCTGTTCCAGCTGATCTCCAGTGGAAGGCACCAGAGACATCTGCAGCTGCTGTGAGAATGGGAACTGTGGGTTGCTTGGAGGACAGTGTGGGAGAGTAAACCCTCTGGACAGATGGCCAGGGAGGCGCTTCCAGAGAGATGTTCCCCCCAAGCATGGTAAATTTTCTGTACAATGCCTGCATTGCATTCTTTAGTTTATGGGGTGGACACACCTATTCCAGCTGAGTTAAGTCCATTCTGTTCCTTGTGACATCATCCCAGTTCCAGAACTGGTAAGTTTCAATCACTACTTAATTGGGGGCATTTCTTTCTTCTCCTTCCAACATAGATGACTCGGAGGAAGCAGAGGCTGATGTTGCTGTTGGACCCTTGTTCATCCTTAATGCAGCTGAAGGCTTAAGGTTTTAAATGGAGGCAGTGAAGATGTTGTCGGAGGGTAAGGAGACTGCTGGCTGGGAACGGAGTGACCAGCTCCTGCTTCAAGTTCTAATCCACTTTCTCCTCCCCAGGTCCAGAAGAGCCCATGATGATCCTGGGGTTATTTGCTGTGGCTCTACCTGTAGTTCTGTCCCTTGCTGCCCTGGTAACCAGGATCATATGCAAAAAGCACAGACACTCCACTGCCTGAGCTGTCTGGGTTGTGTAACTGCACAATAAAGAGTGAAATCAATATGAATAGTCTATCTGGATTTGTAGAGTAAAAGGGATGGGGGAGGGGAGAAAATACCAATGCCATTCAATAGCCCTTTTTCCTGGGCTTTGGATGAAGAATCTGAACTCACTGATAGGAAAGGTGGATCTTTGATTCTTTCCCAGTAGGGTGGGGACTGGGGACAAGAGAGGTGGTTCCTGCCTCATTTTGAGCTCATTAGCCTCCCCATCTTAGCTGGGCTTTGGACACTGTCTTCAAAGTGCCCATGATCCAACAGCCACTTGTCTAGGAAATGCCAAACTGCTCCAATGGCCCAATTTCCACCCCACCTACTGGCCAGTAGCATTCAGAGTGCAATGTAAGCAGTAGTGTAACTGAGGATAAAATGACAGGTTTCAGAGTAGCAGCCGTGTTAGTCTGTATTCGCAAAAAGAAAAGGAGTACCCATGGCACCTTAGAGACTAACAAATTTATTAGAGCATAAGCTTTCATGCATCCGATGAAGTGAGCTGTAGCTCACGAAAGCTTATGCTCTAATAAATTTGTTAGTCTCTAAGGTGCCACGGGTACTCCTTTTCTTTTTGAGGATAAAATGAGTTTCTACCACTGCTTATTGGGAGCTAGAGTTCACGTTGTACACACTCTTCTTACCAATCCACCACTGAACATGAGGATCAGAGACCCTCTGGGTGCCACCTAAGGTGAGGCAGTCCAGCTGGTGGCTCCAGCCTCCCTTCCAGCAGGGTCTGCATAAAGGTGTCAGAATGGAGCATGAGCTAAACATGAACAGCTGCAGCCCTGAGGGACTTAGGCTAAGTAAGCAGTGCTTCTCAGCCTATTGCCAAGACCCAAACCAGGGATTATGCCCTCCCTTGCGGGGGTCTTCAGCAGTTGGACAGTTTTTCCTTTGTATGGCTCTGGAAAACAGGCACATTCATTCTCCTTTGATCCATGTAGAACTGCTCTAAATCTTTCATGGTGGGTCCCCTGACGTGGCCATTCTTTACAAACAATAGACAGCATCCACTTCCTTTTAACTCTTCCACATGTGGAAAATTTGGGCTGGTGATTTGATTCTATGCTGACCCTCTAACTCTTCCCCAGCTGGACTCTAGAAGGGGGAGGGATAGGGTTGCCAACTTCCTAATAGCACAAAACGGAATGCCCCTGCCCCGCCCCTTCTCTGAGGCCTCACCCCCTGCTCATTCTCCCCAACCCTCACTCACTTTCATAGGGCTGGCTTGGTGGGGTGGCCTGAGGGCTCTAGGGTGGGGCCAGGGATTAAAGATTTGGGTTGCAGGAGAGAGCTCTGGGCTGGGGGGGTTGGGATGTAGGAGGGCGTGTGGGCTCTGGCCGGGCAGTGCTTACCTTAGGCAGCTCCCAGAAGCTGCTGGTATGTCCAGCTCCTAGACCTTACTGGGAATTCTGGGAGGGGGGCAGGCAGAGGGGCCTGACAGTTCTGTAAGCTGCTTCTGTCCGCAAGTGCCATCCCCACAGCACCCATTGGCCATGGTTCCCAGCCAATGGGAGCTGCGGAGCAGGCACTTGGAGCAGGGACAGTGTGCAGAGTCCCCGTGGCCACTCCTGTGTCTAGGAGCCGGACATATTGGCTGCATCTGGGAGCTGCGCGGAGCCAGGGCAGTCAGGGAGCCTGTGCTGTCGATCGGACTTTTAGTGGCCCAGTCAGCAGTGCTGACTGGAGCCACCAGGGTCCCTTTTCAACTGGGCATTCCAGTCAAAAACCAGATGCCTGGCAACACGGGGGGAGGAGGAAAATAACCCTGGGCCTTTGCTTTATTTCACTCAGTGACATAAAGAGAGGGAATCAAAACCCCTTTCCCAGGGAAAACATGGTGGTTTTAGCAGTTCCTACTTCAGCTGCAGCTCTCAAATACTGATTCCTGTTGCTGTCCTTGACTGGTGACAGCCCCTAGTACCCTCTGATGCACTCAGACATTCCCCAATTCTTAATCCAGCAGGCTCAATGGCTGTGTGGCTGGGTTCCATTGCAGCAGAACAGGAGGGCAGGAAGACCAGGCAGGCTCCACTTTCAAAATAGCTTTTTTGATTGCTGCTGCACATTGACTGGCTGTTTTCAAAGAACTATCCATGATGTCGCCAAGATCTTTCTTGAGTGGTAACAGCTAAATTAGACCCCACTATTTTATATGTATAGTTGGGATTATGTTTTCCAATGTGCATTACTTTACATTTATCAACACTGAATTTCATCTGCCATTTTGTTGCCCAGTCACCCAGTTTAGTGGGATCTCTTTGTAGCTCTTCACAGTCTGCTTTGGACTTAATTGTCTTAACTAATTTTGTATTGTCTGCAATCTTTGTCACCTCACTGTTTATCTCTGTTTCCAGATCATTTATGAGTATCTTGAATACCACAGTCCCAGTACAGATCCTTGGGGGCGCTGTTGTTTACCTCTTTCCGCTGTAAAAAATGCCCATTTTATTCCTCGATTTATAGAACCAATAACACTGGCTGCTGTGCACTGCAGTTGTCTTCCTCTCTGCACCTCTTTTCATCAGATCCTAACACAAGGGACTAATGATTCTGGAGAAAAGCAGTGTTGCCAACTCTGATTATTTTACTGTGAATCTCACAATTTGCAAACTGGATACAATTAACTTAGGCTTGAATAAAGACTGGGAGTAGATGGGTCATTACACAAAGTAAACTATTTCCCCATGTTTATCCCCCCGCCCCACACATACACACACTGTTCCTCAGACGTTCTTGTCAACTGCTGGAAATGGCCCACCATGATTATCACTACAAAAAGTCCCCCCCCCGGCTCTCCTGCTGGTAATAGTTCACCTTACCTGATCACTCTTGTTACAGTGTGTACGGTAAGACCCATTGCTTCATGTTCTCTATGTATATAAAACTCCCCACTGGTATTTTCCACGAATGCATCCAATTTAGTGAGCTGTAGCTCACAAAAGCTTATGCTCAAATAAATATGTTAGTCTCTAAGGTGCCACAAGTACTCCTTTTCTTTTTATGGATACAGACTAGCACGGCTGTTACTCTGAAATCTGTCAAAATGCAAGGCACTGACTTTAGCCGTATGGAGTGGAAATCTATCAACTTCATGAAAAAACTCATACAGATACAGACAGACATCATCTTCCTTTCCAAATGCAAACAGATGAACATCATACCAAAAGGGCTGAAGGTAAAAAATCTATTACAATCTACAGAGCACACAGACTATGCTGGCAGCTTGTGCCACACGCTCTCAAAGAAACTGCGGAACGACCTGATCAACATCCTTTACAGCAAACAGGGAAAGATTAAGAATGAGCTCTCAAAACTGGATACTCTCATAAAAAAAAGACCTTCCACACAAACTTCCTTGTGGCTGGACTTTACAAAAACTAGACAAGCCATTTACAACACATACTTTGCTTCTCTACAAAAGAAAAAGGACACTAAACTATCTAAACTAGTACATGCCACAAGGGGCCACAACAGTGGTTCCCGTAACCCACCCAGCAATATTATTAATCTATCCAACTATACTCTTAGCTCAGCAGAAAAATCTGTCCTATCTCGGGGCCTCTCCTTCTGCCCCTCCATCCCCACGAACATGACCTAGAATCCTGTGGTGGCCGAGAATCCTATTTTCGATGTCTCCGACTCAAGGAATATTTCCAACACACCTCTAAACAACATACTATCCCACAGAGAGCTTCCTACCAAGACTACAAAAAGAAGGTTTCTGAGTGGACTCCTCCTGAAGGTTGAAACAACAGACTGGACTTATACATAGAGTGCTTCCGCCAACGTGCACGGGCTGAAATCGTGGAAAAGTAGCATCACTTGCCCCATAACCTCAGCCGTGCAGAACACAATGCCATCCACACCACACCACACGAACCATTGTCTACAGCCAAGCTCTACAATACAACCGCATTTGTTCCAACCCCTCAGACAGAGACAAACACCTACAACATCTCTATCAAGCATTCTTACAACTACAATACCCACCTGCTGAAGTGAAGAAACAGATTGACAGAGCCAGAAGAGTACCCAGAAGTTACCGACTACAGGACAGGCCCAGCAAAGAAAATAACAGAACGCCACAAGCCATCACCTTCAGCCCCCAACTAAAACCTCTCCAACACATCATCAAGGATCTACAACCTATCCTGAAGGATGACCCATCACTCTCACAGATCTTGGAAGACAGGCCAGTCCTTGCTTACAGACAGCCCCCCAACCTGAAGCAAATACTCACCAGCAACCATACACCTCACAACAAAAACACTAACCCAGGAACATCCTTGCAACAAAACCCGTTGTCAACTCTGTCCACATATCTATCATAGGACCTAATCGCATCAGCCACACTATCAGAGGCTCATTCATCTGCACATCTACCAATGTGATATATGCCATCATGTGCCAGCAATGCACCTCTGCCATGTACATTGGCCATACTGGACAGTCTCTACGTAAAAAATAAATGGACACAAATCAGATGTCAAGAATTATAACATTCAAAAACCAGTCGGAGAACACTTCAATCTCTCCGGTCACTCGATTATAGACCTGAGGGTGGCTATCCTTCAACAAAAAAACTTCAAAAACAGACTCCAATGAGAGATTGCTGAATTGGAATTAATTTGCAAACTGGATACAATTAACTTAGGCTTGAATAAAGACTGGGAGTGGATGGGTCATTACACAAAATAAAACTATTTCCCCATGTTTATTCTCCCTCCCCCCCACCCCAGTTCCTCAGACATTCTTGTCAACTGCTGGAAATGGCCCACCTTGATTATCACTACAAAAGCTTTTTCCCCCCCGCTCTCCTGCTGGTAATAGCTCACCTTACCTGATCACTCTCGTTACAGTGTGTATGGTAACACCCATTGTTTCATGTTCTCTATGTATATAAATCTCCCCACTGTATTTTCCACTGAATGCATCCGATGAAGTGAGCAGTAGCTCATGAAAGCTTATGCTCAAATAAATTTGTTAGTCTCTAAGGTGCCACAAGTACGCCTTTTCTTTTTGTGGATACATACTAACACGGCTGCTACTCTGAAACAATTTTAGGTATTTTCTTGGCAGTCTTGTTTTCATGTAATAACGCCAGTGTCTGCCTCTCTCCAGACCCCAGACTCCCTGGTCTACAGCACAAGCCTGTCGTACAACCCTACCCCTGCCAGCAACCCAGGGATCCGAGAACCAGTCCAGCTGTGCTCCCTATTGAGTGTCACTATCCCAGGTTGTTAGGGAGCTTATTTCTTCATCCACTTACTTCCCTGGTCCTTCTTGCATGAACAGAAAGCAACAATACCCAAAGTCCAAAGGTACAAACAATTAGATGTTTATTGGGGTGAACTTCCAGCAAGCATGATTCCAGTTTCCTTCCTTAGTGTCCCCCTTCCCAGCTCTGACACCACAGAGCCTTACACCTGTGTCCCTGTTCCCATTCCTGCCCTTAGCCAAACATGATTCTAATTTCCCCACCCTCATTCCATGTTCCCATTT
Source organism: Dermochelys coriacea (assembly GCF_009764565.3). Taxonomy (NCBI): domain Eukaryota; kingdom Metazoa; phylum Chordata; order Testudines; family Dermochelyidae; genus Dermochelys; species Dermochelys coriacea. Next base: position 40,294,885 of record NC_050077.1, read on the forward strand.
CCCCCTTTAGCAAAACATGATTCCAATTTCCCCATCCCCATTCCCTGTTCCCATTTCCCACCCCCCCACCCACTTCCTGATTAACTGCAGACTATATACAAAAAGAAAAGGAGTACTTGTGGCATCTTAGAGACTAACAAATTTATTAGAGCATAAGCTTTCGTGAGCTACAGCTCACTTCATCGGATGCATTTGGTGGAAAAAACAGAGGGGAGATTGATATACACAGACAGAGAACATGAAACAATGGGTTTATCATACACACTGTAAGGAGAGTGATCACTTAAGATAAGCCATCACCAGCAGCAGGGGGGGGAAAGGAGGAAAACCTTTCATGGTGACAAGCAAGGTAGGCTATTTCCAGCAGTTAACAAGAATATCTGAGGAACAGTGGGGGGTGGGGGGGGGGGGGGGAAAATAACATGGGGAAATAGTTTTACTTTGTGTAATGACTCATCCATTCCCAGTCTCTATCAAGCCTAAGTTAATTGTATCCAGTTTTGCAAATTAATTCCAATTCAGCAGTCTCTCGTTTGAGTCTGTTTTTTTGAAGCTTTTTTGTGAAGAGATAGCCCTCTTAGCGTCTGTAATCGAGTGACCACGAGATTGAAGTGTTCTCCCCAACTGGTTTTGAATGTTATAATTCGTCTGACGTCTGATTTGTGTCCATTCTTCTTTTACTAGAGACTGTCCAGTTTGGCCAATGTACAATGGCAGAGGGGCTGCTGGCACATGATGGCATATATCACATTGGTAGAATGCGCAGGTGAGCGAGCCTCTAGTAGTGGAGCTGATGTGATTAGGCCCTGTGATGGTGTCCCCTGATAATAGTTGGACAAGAGGGGCAAGGCCGGTTGGCTGTTTGTTGCAAGGATAGGTTCCTGGGTTAGTGGTTTTGTTGTGTGGTGTGTGGTTGCTGGTGAATATTTGCTTCAGATTGGGGGGCTGTCTATAAGCAAGGACTGGCCTGTCTCCCAAGATCTGTGAGAGTGATGGGTCGTCCTTCAGGATAGGCTGTAGATCCTTGATGATGCGTTGGAGAGGTTTTAGTTGGAGGCTGAAGGTGATGGCTAGTGGCGTTATATTATTTTCTTTGTTGGGCCTGTCCTGTAGTAGGTGACTTCTGGGTAGTCTTCTGGCTCTGTCAATCTGTTTCTTCACTTCAGCAGGTGGGTATTGTAGTTGTAGGAATGCATGATAGAGATCTTGTAGGTGTTTGTCTCTGTCTGAGGGGTTGGAGCAAATGTGGTTATATCATAGAGCTTGGCTGTAGACAATGGATTGTGTGGTATGATCTGGATGAAAGCTAGAGGCATGTAGGTAGGAGAGACTGGGAATGGATGAGTCATTACACAAAGTAAAACTATTTCCCCATCCGGATGTATTCTTCCCCAATGTTATTTCCCCCCACCCCACCCCCCCCCCACTGTTTCCTCATATTCTGTTAAACTGCTGGAAATAGCCTACCTTGCTTGTCACCATGAAAGGTTTCCTGCCTTTCCCCCCCGCTGCTGTGGTGATGGCTTATCTTAAGTGATCACTCTCTCCTACAGTGTGTTGATAACAACCCATTGTTTCATAAAAAGAACAAGGAGTACTTGTGGCACCTTAGAGACTAACAAATTATTAGAGACTAATCTTCGTGGTAGCTCACATAGACACTCATCGGATGCACGAAAGCTTATGCTCTAATAATTTGTTAGTTCCTAAGTGCCACAAGTACCCTTTTCTTTTTGCGAATGAAGACTACACGGCTGCTACTCTGAAACCATTGTTTTTCATGTTCTCTGTCTGTGTATATCAAGCTCTCCCCTCTGTTTTTCCACCAAATGCCCCCGATGAAGTGAGTCTGTAGCTCACGAAAGCTTATGCTCTAATAAATTTGTTAGTCTCTAAGGTGCCACAAGTACTCCTTTTCTTTTTGCGAATACAGACTAACACGGCTGCTACTCTGAAACCATTGTTTCATGTTCTCTGTCTGTGTATATCAATCTCCCCTCTGTTTTTTCCACCAAATGCCCCCGATGAAGTGAGCTGTAGCTCACGAAAGCTTATGCTCTAATAAATTTGTTAGTCTCTAAGGTGCCACAAGTACTCCTTTTCTTTTTGCGAATACAGACTAACACGGCTGCTACTCTGAAACCTGCAGACTATATAGTAAAACTTGAGTTCTGCTTCGCTATACCTTAACCAATCATTTTACTGAAATTTAACTAACCAATCCTAACATATTGTAACATGATTATTTAACCAATTATATCCCATCACCTTAATTAGTTTACACGCAGCAAAATTAATTATACAGCAGACAGAAACAATCACAGAACCAGACAGAGACCATGCAAATAAACAATAGCAAAGTGGGAACTATAGTGACATAACAATACAGAAGTGAGGATTTCACATCCCAGCTATTGATAAGTGAGTTCTTGCCAGACAGGATGCTATCAAACAAAGTTTCCTTTTACATCTTCTAGGCACTTCCCTTTCTCTAGAGGCAATAGGCACTATCAGGACAGGGTTGTATTCCTAACAGCCTAATAGCAACTTATTTCAATGTGACTAGTTTGGAATGTGAGGATGTGACCGGTCGCTTCCCAGCTTATGGCTGCCTCTGCTGCTTAGCCAAAGGCCTTAGCCTAAGAACAGGGCCTCAGACTGTCACAGTAAGAGAAGGCCCTTACACTGGCAGACAGTGATTTTGATTCTTTTATACCTCTAGAACAAGCCAAGTGATAAGAATACACCTAAATTCTTAGAGTATAGGCCTTTACAGACAGGCCTGAATATCTATATCCTAACACAGGTGAGTGCCTGAGATGCTCTGTCCCTATCGCTCAAGTCCAGTCCCTGTCCTGGGAGCAGGTTCAGCATCTGAGGTCTCCTCCTCTCCCAGGAAGGACAATGTGAGAAGCAAAGCCAACAAGCTAATGTGGGTCCCCTTCAGCTCTACCCTGCCTTTGGAGGACAGGCTGAGTTTCTCACTGCTGAATAGTAGGTGGTGGTTCCTTTGCACAGGGGCCTCCTGGAGTCATAATTTGGACGCACCAATGATTGCCAAGTGAGCCTTGTGCCTGTGGGGGAGTGTCTGTCACACAGCCCTCTCCTTCCCCCTCGGGGCTGTCAGTGGAGAGTGGTGAAGGGACACAACCAAAGTTCCCACGTTTTGGTAGTCTGACTGCAGTGTAGCTTCTCAGGCAGCTGAGGCACTCAGCAAGGTTCCCCTTATGTGTCTGGGCAGTAATTCCAGCTTGTGTCAACCAGCTCCTCTCCACAAATCCATGTGGGGGCTGGGCTGTACGTTGCAAGAGGAACTAAGCCTCTACCCTCCCAACACCTAATCTTGATAACTAAATGAGAGCAGGGGGCATAAGGACTCCAGAGGGGCTCCATATGCTGCCTGTGGTGCTCATGGAGAGCTTGCCTTGCAGATGACTGGAGCACTGAGACACCAGCCAAAGGATTCCAGCTGGGGGAGGTGATGCATATCCAAGCCAATGTCAGCACTGGGAACCAGGTGGCTTTGAGGCTCTTTGTGGACAGCTGTGTGGCCACCCTGAGCCCAGACAGGGACTCCTCTCCCATATATGCTGTCATTGACTTCAATGGATAAGAGCTGAGGTGTCCCTGCCAGAGGATATTTACTGATGTCACTGGTAAGGAACTACTCTTGCTGGGCATCTTACTAGGCATCTTAGTTACCCTTGACTCTTGTGTCTAGCTGCCTGGTGGATAGGAGATCACCTGACACCCCCTCAGCCTTCATATCCCCCCGGTCCAGACAGGACACACTGCAGTTCATGGTGGATGTGTTCAGGTTTGCAGGAGATGCAAGCAATTTGGTGAGATGCCTTACCCCACTCTCTGTCAACACCTAATAGAGCTGTTAAGACCCTGTCCCCTGGAATGAGTTCCTACTATTCCTACTTCCCCTCCAGATCTATATTGTTAGAGAGCTTATTCCTTCACTCTCCCACTTCCCTGGTCCTTCTCACATGAACAGAGAGCAACAATAACCGAAGTCTGAAGGTGCAAACAATTCAATGTTTATTGGGGTGAACTTCCAGCAAGCTTAAATCCAAGTTCCTTTTTCCTTATTTTCGAATCCCAACTTACTTTCTGTTTGCTCCTAATTTATATAGTAATATTCTTAGCTATACCTTAACAATCATTCTACTGAAATTTACCTAACCAATCCTAACATATTGTAACATGATTAGCTAACCAATTGAATCCCACCACCTTAATTAGTTTACACCCAGCAAAATTAATTATACAGCAGACAGAAACAATCACAGAACCAGACAGAGACCATGCAAATAAACAATAGCAAAGTGGAAACTATAATGACAAAACAATACAGAAGTGAGCATTTCACAACTACATCTATAAAGACATAAGGGTTTCCCAGCTGTGTCTATTGATAAGTGAGTTCTTACCAGAGAGAAAACTATCAAACTAAATTTCCTTTTACATCTTCTAGGCTCTTCCCTTTCTCTGGAGGTGATAGATAGACTATCCCTGTGTTGACTAGTTTGGAACTTGAGGATGTGACCGTTCACTTCCCAGCTTATGGCTGCCTCTGCTGCTTAGCCAAAGGTATTGGCCTAAGAACAGGGCCTCAGACTGTCACAGTGAGAGAAGGCCCTTACACAGATTCTTTCTTGTATACCTCTATTACTAGCTAAATGATAAACATATACCTAAATTATAGGCCTTTACAGGCAGGCCTGAATATCTATATCCTAACATATATCACCTGTCATCTGAAAGTCACTGCAGCTGAGCAAGCCCCAGATCCCTGGAACAAGACTCGTTCCTTCAACAAAGCAGGCAACATGTGAATCGTTGGAGTTGAACCTTTGGCTGGTCTTAATCTGTTTCCCTTCCAGATGTTGCAAAATTCAATTCTCTTGTACGCTCTCTATCTTAGGAATTGTCTGAGAAGTACTGGGATATGGGAGGGTTTAAAACTGACCAGACAAATGGGCAATGCTCGAGACAATATCGTTTCTGATAGTGACAACTTAAAACATGTATTCATGTGGAAAAGACTAGTAGGAAAAAGCTAATAAAGCATTGAAGAGCTGCACAGTAACTTGCTACAGTAAATAACTATCTTTTGTTTGGTTTCAGAGTAGCAGCCGTGTAGTGGAAGGCACCAGAGACATCTGCAGCTGCTGTGAGACTGGGAACCGTGTCGGCTGGTTGGAGGACAGTCTGGTAGAGTGAACCTTCTGGACAGATGTGCCCCCCAGGCATGGTAGGTTCTCTGTACAATGCCTGCATTGTATTCTTTAGTGCATGGGATGGACACCCCTATTCCAGCAGAGTTGTGTCAGTTCTGATCTTTGGATCATCATCCCACTTTGGAACTGGTGCATCTAAATTGTTACTAATGGGTTGTGGTGTGGGTGGGGAGGAGGGGTTGAGCCTCTTTCAATACAGGTAATTCTCTGACAGAAGCAGAGACTGATGTTGCTGTTGGATCCTTGTTCATCCTTAATGCAGCTGAAGGCTCAAGGTTTCAAACAGAGACAGCAATGACAGATGACACTACAGGATATGGATGCTGCTGGGTGGGAAGCTGATAGTTCTAGTTCTAACTGTCCACCCATGGTCTCCGCTCCCAGGTACATGAGAAGAGTCTGCAATTACATTGTGATGGGCTGTTGTGGCTCTGGCTGTAGTTTTGTCCCTTGCTGCCCTGCTCACCTTGACTATATGCAGGAAGTAGAAGAACTCCACTGCCTGGTCTCTGTATGATGTGCAAATCTGTACAATAAAGAGTAAAGCCAGCTTAACTGGGGTCTGTGGCTGAATTGTCTGGGTCAAAATTGGTGGGAGAAAAATGTTTGTGACTTAATAGGAGCTGGAGAAGGATCAAGAGTCCTGAACGCTGACTTATCACTCAGTGCAACGTTCCTTGCTCTGGGAGGATGGGGAGAGACAGATCCAGTGCCTGTCATTAGGAGGAGTGAGGGAGCCTCACAGCCTCCTTGGAATGTTGACACTCTTGCAAATGCTCATCGCCCAGCAGCCATGTGCTACTCTGCCTCATTCTCCAGGAAACCATGCCAAACTGGCCCAGCTCCAGTCCCTGCTTACGAACCATACACTTGCTACACAGAAGTTAGAGACAAATGAGATGACTGAGGCTAGGGAGGGCTTTGCCTGCCTGGGGAAGCACAACGGTCAAGCGCCTGGTTGCTACTGGCAAACAGTCTGTGAAACCTTCATGAGGAGGGGGTGGAGGCAGGCAATGCACCTGAGTCTGCCTCTTTCTGCCCAAATGGAGGCCTAGATGCTCGTTCCCACCCCTCTTGGTTTGCTTGGGAAGGGAGTACAGCAAACTTTCATCCTCTCTAAACATATGCCCTGCTGTCTTTTTATGGGACAGGCATGTATGCTACAGCCCCTTCCATCTACTCCAGTCAGAGGTCAAGCTCCTTCTCTTACCTCTTAAGACTCTCTCTATTTTGTAATACTCAGGTGCTCTGGGCCCTTCATAAATGGATCCTGAATAGTGGGCACAGTGGCTTTCCAGGTCTCACCCCAACAGACTGGGAGGGTAGAGATAACAGCTGGTCTTGTATCACTATTGGATGCAGTGCTTGCTGAATGCCCCTTGAAGACATCTCTCTCCTGGACTTCAGGCAGTACAGGTCAACAAGGAATACAATAACACCTACAACTCTCCCTAGCACTTATTCCACAGTTGCTCTAGCAGTGTGTTGCAAAAGTGGAGTTGCCTCAGCCACATAAGCCAGATACTGATTAAATAGAAGAAAGAAGCAATAAGGTGGGGAAGCAAAAGGGCATGAGGGATGAGGTGACATCAGGAACCCAAGTCTCATAGTTCAGGTGTTGGTGGTGATTGCCAGGAGATCCCTTTCTTGGGCCTATTTAGTCAGTGACAGGCTGGGTCACTACAAAAAATAATTTTCCCTCTGATATTCACCCCTTCTTGTCAACTGTTGGAAATGGGCTACCTCCACCCTAATTGAATTGACCTCATTAGCATTGACCCCCTCACTGAGTAAGGCAACTCCCATCTTTTCATGTGCTGTGTATTTATACCTGCATACTGTATTTTCCACTCCATGCATCTGATGAAATGGGTTATAGTCCACAAAAGTTTATGCCCAAATAAATTTGTTAGTCTCTAAGGTGCCACAAGGATTCCTCATTGTTTTTGCTGATACAAACTAACATGGCTATCCCTCTGAAATCTAGTCAGGATACCTCTCAGGATCAGGAAGGCCCAGGGGTGTGGTGGTGGGTCCCAGGATATGGGGGTGGGGGCTGCCATGGTGGTAAAGCTCACTCCTTCCATTCCATCCTGCTCCTAGGGTGCACCCGGCTCCCACTGCTGGAACCCTTCAGCTTGTCATATCAGGCCATGACTTCACCAGGAGCCTTGAACATTTCTTATCACTGTTCTTTTCACCCAAACAGTTCAGTGTGCACCAGCCTATTGTCTCCAACTTCCGATGCCATCTATAAACAATTCTGTGTAACAGGCAGCGTGGGATTTTTGTTACCTTGGACAGTTTAGAGAACAGGCCTCTGATGGCCAGTTGGGTCTGATTCTCACTGTTTTCCCTGCCCCAGGGTCAGGGCAGTGGCTGTGATTGGGCCCCAGTGGCCTGAAGTCTAAGGGAGGGTGTTAATTATCTGGGCAGCTGGGAGCTGGCTTTAGTTCAGGTTATAAAGGGCCCCAGAGTAGCAGTTTCCCTCCAGGCTGTGTTTGCTGCAGGCAGGCAGAATGGGATACAGCCTGGGCTTTGCCCTCCTGTGCTGGGCAGTCAGTGGGGTGTCCTGTTTCAATCCCTGGGATTTCTCTAGGAGTGACTCAGCCATCTGGAGACCCACCCAGAGGGCTGAGCCCCCTCGCAGACAAGCCCATGTGTCCTCTCTTGCCCAGCTCAACCCTTGGTCTTGGGTTGATGCTTCCCAGCTCAGGGCTGTGTCCCTGCTGCATCCTGTCATGGTGCAGTGTGAGGAGGCTCAGATGGTGATCACTGTGCACAGGGATCTGTTTGGGACAGGGCAACTGATCAAAGCTGCTGACTTGAGCCTTGGCTCGGCTGCCTGCCAGTACATGTCCCTTAATGATGCAGAGAACACAGTGACCTTTGCAGCTGGGCTCCATGAATGTGGCAGCATCTTGCAGGTAAGCATCCCTCAGAAACTGGAAACCCCCTCTTGCCATGTTGTGGTGGGGGAGGTGTCAAGAGTGTCCACTCCTCTGCTTTGTATATATAATTCTATATCCAGTGTTCTAGACATATGTGAAGTATTCTGCGCAGTGCTTGAAAGAACTGATGGCTCTGTGCTTGTGACCTGATGGCTGTGGGTGGTGTGCAGCTGTGGGTGTCTCGGGGCCTGGCTATAAGTCCTGTCTGAGCCAATGGGAATATAGCTTGTACAGAAGCATGGTAAGCTGTTCTGTTGTGCTCTCCAAAATATGGGAGGAAAGGCTGGAGGGAGGGAATCCTTCTAGAGAGAAGATGACAAAAACCCTCAGTTTTGACTGTGTAAGTGATGGCTGGAGAAACATCCAAGCCTGTCTTCAGCCTATGGGTTCAACCAATGGCTCTTGGATCTGCCACACTGGGGGCGGGGGTGGGGAGGGACCATTTGTTAGCGATAGGGAAGGACAGAGTGGCTGTGACTTTCTGGGCCCTGTTTATGACCCTGTTGGAAGGGGGTTGTGACTCCTGGGCTGAGAGCCCCCTGGGTTACACCTGCGGTCCCTGTGTCCCAAGAGCTTACCTGGCTTGAAAGGCTGAAGTAATTCTAGAGACTAAACTCATCCTAGTCTGAGTATAGCTACTGATCCCTTCCCATTCCTTGGCTCTCTCTGGAGTTCCCCTCGTCCCCACAGCTGGAACGGTTTGCAGCGACTGGTTGGTACCAAATCTCTCATTGGTCTACTTCCTGGTCTCCTTGTTGCCAGCATGGGCCTCGCACAAAGATAACATGCAAATTCACTAACCATTCCCAATCTGGAAGGCAGAGTGGTGCTGGAGTGGGATTCTGGCCTACTGGATGATGTTAGGCAAGTCACTTCCCCTGCTCTGTGCCTCAGTTTCCCTACTTGTACACTGGGGCTAAGAAATGATAGTTGCTTCATTTGTAAAGTGCTTTGAGATTGCTGATGAGAAGATATAGGTAAGAGGTTTCAGAGTAAGAGGTTGTGATTGTTCCAGTTAGGAATAAAACCCCCCTTCAGAAATGCAAAATCTCTGGTGGGATGCAAATTCTAGTTCTCGCATAGCTCTGCTGGGACCACTTGTAATTTGAGCCATTGGTTAGTTACATCAGCTATGATTTTGTTTCTGCTCTCTCAATGAGAGCCTTAATATACTATAGTTACTAACGACTTACTGCTGGGGCAAAATTCATCCCCATGCATGACTAAAGCCTTCAAAATAGAGTGTATCTAGTGCATGGGCCTTGCATTGGCTCAGTTCACCTCTAACAAATAACGAAACTTAAAATGTACTGTCCTCTCAAGTCTTAGCAGCACAAAGAGACTCGATGTCTAGGGCAGAGATCACTAAGGCTTATAAAGGAGGGTCAGAAATTGCTGTAGGATTCAAACATGCCCTTTATCCTATCTTCCTTTCTGTCTCTGCCAATGTGTGACAGAGTCTAAGCTAGCATCAATGTATGTCCAAGAGGCCCCCGCAGTGTGAAGTCTACCAGCTTAGATGCCTTCTAAATTCCCCTTCAGTTGCCTCTCGACTTGACCCTTCATTTCCTAATCCCTGCCTCATGTGCAAAATGTTAAACATGAATCTGAGCAGGTTGGAAACATAGGGATATTGTGAACGCTCTTCATTAAACTTCTCTAAACCAGAGGGGAAATGCCAATCTTACTGTGAGTCTTTCAACATCTGCCTCTTCTCAGATGACCCCGAACTCTCTAGTCTACAGCACAAGCCTGTTCTACAACCCCACCCCTGCCAGCAACCCAGTGATCCAGAGAACCAGTCCGGCTGTGATTCCTGTTGAGTGTCACTATCCCAGGTGAGGTGAGACTCTAATCCTGTCCTTGCACTTAGTGGCCATTCTGGGGTCTGTCTTAACCACTGGGCCTATCTCTCCCAGGAAGGACAATGTGAGCAGCAGAGCCATCAAGCCAACGTGGGTCCCCTTCAGCTCTACCCTGTCTGCAGAGGAGAGGCTGGATTTCTCCCTGCACCTGATGAATGGTAGGTGGGAGGTCCTGTCACCCTCTCATCAGACATGCCAATATCTGTTACATTGGACTCACTCTCTAGCTTCAAAGGGGTTGGGAGCTTTCCTGGAGCACTAGGACTCAGTACAAAGCTGGGCAGCTCTCGGAACTGGCCACTGACCCCATACTACAGGAAGGGAGACTTGGATGGCAGAGCCAGAATAATTCACAGACTGTGCAGCATTTCCCAGCCAGCTCCTCTCATCCCTAGTATGATCACCTTTGAGGCTTCTCTCCTGCGGGGATATCCCACTAGCTTGCATTCCCACCTGCAGCTCTTATCTGCCTGTCTTCCATCTAGACATTCTTCATCTCCTCCTCCAAAGGCAGCGACTCCTCTCCATGCCAGCCCAGGAGCTAGGGGTCTATAGGGAACCATGCCATCTGCCTGTGGTGCTCATGGTGAACTTGCCTTGCAGATGATTGGAGCTCTGAGAGACCCTCCAATGGATTCCAGCTGGGGGAGGTCATGCATATCCAAGCTGATGTCCGCACTGGGAACCACGTGGCTTTGAGGCTCTTTGTGGACAGCTGTGTGGCCACCCTGGGCCCAGACAGGGACTCCTCTCCCCGCTATACTGTCATTGACTTCAGTGGGTAAGTGCTGGGGCTTTCTTCTAGAGGATATTTACTGCTGTAGCTAGAGAGGATCTATACATGGTTAGCATCTTATTGACTATGACTCTTGTGTCTAGCTGCCTGGTGGATGGGAGATCAGATGACACGACCTCAGCCTTCGTATCCCCCAGGCCCCGGCAGGACACACTGCAGTTCATGGTGGACGTGTTCAGGTTTGCAGGAGATGCCAGCAACTTGGTGAGATTCTTCCTCTCCCTAAATTCAGACTAAACAGATGTTGGTGTCCCCTTGTGTGCTCCTAACCCCTCTATTCCCCTTCCCCTCCAGATCTACATCACCTGCCATCTGAAAGTCACTGCAGCTGAGCAAGCCCCAGATGCCTTAAACAAGGCTTGTTCCTTCAACAAAGCAGACAACATGTGAGTAGCTGGAGCACAAAACATGAGCATGTGATGAGACAGTGGAGATCTGACCTATTGCATGGCTTGGATCCAGAGACAGGGCTCATGCTTACTCTCTGAATATAGGATATTGTTTGGTCCAGGGACTGTTGGGCTGCGGCGGGAAGGATGCTGCCTGCTCACTAAGGATATGACTCTGATGTAGATCAGGTGTGCCAGCAGTCACTGGAATTACACATCTGACACACAACATGCTCTGAGGAATTGGGTAACTGCTCCCAGGATCAAGCTTATTTTTGTGGGGTGGCTGCAGAAGGGGCCCCCTCTATGCAGGATTTGCATTGAAAACCTTCACCCTAAGCTCCCTTCAGTGCCAGTTTTTCTGTATTAACTTAATTCAGGAAGCCATGGTGGGGAATCCTGTCTACAGCAGTTACTTGGCCTGTGGCCTGCAGGAAAAATAAACAGGTCTAAATATAGGTAATTGCACTCCTTCTATTCCAGCTGGTCTCCAGTGGAAGGCACCAGACAGATCTGCAGCTGCTGTGAGACTGGGAACTGTGGGCTGGTTGGAGGACAGTCCAGGAGAATGAATCCTCTGGACAGATGGTCAGGGAGGCGCTTCCAGAGAGATATGCCCCCCAAGCATGGTAAGGTCTCTAATGTGTATATATGTCAAACTGAGATGTTCAGCTCTGGCTCTTCCAATGGGGCTCCACCCCAATCCGGTGTCTAAGGTGTTACTGGTGAGTTTCTCTTCCATTCTCCATCCAGGTGGCTCCTGGGGGAGAGAAGATCAGGCTGATGTTGTGGTTGGACCATTGTTCATCCTTAATCAAGGCTCTAAGGGTCCCTTAGAACACCAGGTGGAAGCACCACAGGGTAAGGCATCTGCAAGCTGTGACATGGCTGAAATGCCCATGGTTTCAGTTCTAATGGCCTTATTGTCTCTCCACAGGTGCTGCAGAGGAGCAGGGCACAAACTTGGGCCTGGTTTCCATGGCAGCAGCCGTAGCTCTGGCCTGGTTTCCATGGCTGTGGCTGTAGCTCTAGCCTTTCTTGTCTTAATTGTTCTCCTAGGCAAAAAAAGTGATTGTTTGCTTCCTTGGCTTTACTCTTGTGACTTCTCTAATAAAACATGTCAATGGGATCCTGTGCTAATGCTGAATTCCTACTGGTGGTTCTATAGGTGGGAGGAGAATGAGCTCTGCTGTGGATTGGGCTCTGGTGGGGGAAGGCATGCTTCTCTTCTGATGAAACTACCCCTGAGAGGGAAAAGTGGTGTGAATAGATAATGGAGATGGGTAATGCCTGGTCATCAGGATAGGGAGAGCTGCAAATGACTCTAACTCTATAACGGAGACTATATTTTTTTTTTATCTGATAGCGATCTGGCAGTCCAACTTTCACTGAATGAGATGGGAACTGGTTACATATCCTCTGCGATGGCTCTGAAACTTGGCCTATCATAAATATATGTAATTTATCCCAAGCATTGCCAACCGGGGCTATCTTCATACTAACGAGAACCAACTACATCAACTGCCCCAAGTCCATCCCTTCTGCACATCTATGTAGCAACAAACAAAGTCATTAGTCTCTTTTCCCTCCGCCCCCTCTCCCCCCCAAATCCTGAGGCAGAAGTAAACCTAGACCATCTCTGACAGGGGTTTGTCCAATCTGTTCCTAAAAACCTCCAGCAATGGGAATTCTACAGCTTCTTGGAAGCCTGTTCCAGAGCTTAACTCCCCTTATGCTACAAAGTCTTTCCTAATAAATAACCTAAATCTCCCTTGTTGCACATTAATCCCATTACTTCTCTACATCCATAGAAGGTAGGACAAGAACAATTGATCCCTGTCATCTTTATAACAGCCTGTAACCGATCTGAAGACTTATCAGGTGCCCCCTTGGTCTTCTTTTTCTCAGGACTGAACATGTGCAACTCCCTAACCTTTCCTCAGTGGCCAGGTTTTCTAACTCTTTCATAGCTCTGAACTCTCTAACTTGTATACATCTTTCCAGAACTGGCTGCAGTACTCCAGCTGAGGTATCATCAAAGCTGAGCAGGGTGAGACACTTCTTGTATCTTACCTATGACACCCCTCTGGTGCCCTACCCCCCTCTTTTTTCAACTGCATTATATTGTTGTCTCCACTTGTGATCCACCCTAAGTAGGAGAAGGAAGTGGTGTGAAACAGACAGACAGCTTCTTCATCCCCACCCCAGTAAGCTCTCTGAAGTGCCAGTGTGTAACCACTAAAATTGCTTAAGGCTGGGGCAGTTGCAAACTGGAAGGTGCTAAAGCTGTTTTTCCTAAGCTGCAGAAAGTGAGTGTGAGCAGGGGAATCCTGTCCTCCACTGCCACCTTGTGGGGAAAGAGGGTTAGAGGTTGGAGGTCATGGAACAAAAGCACTTCATCACTGAAAAAGTCAGCCCTAGCATGACCTTGATTAGATAATAGGCCAAACTGAACTCACTCTCCTACTGCCCCCTCATCACTCTATATTGAGACACACGGCTGGTCTTTATGATCTCTTTCAGGCTGTGGGTCCACTTGTGAGGTGCGATCACTCAGACTGCATTTGATGTACTCTCCTGCTGTATAAAGACGTGCACTAGTGCCACTAATGCTGAGGAGATGCAAAAAGTTGGAAAGTCAAAATAGAGGTGGAGGCAACTTTAGAAGACCACCTCTTGAATAGCCCTTAGCTCCTCTCATCTAGCCCTTCCCCAGGAGAATAACATCCATTTAGAGTTCCTCTGATCCTGACCCAGCAGCAAATTAACATAAGAATGGCCATACTGGGTCAGATGAAAGGTCCATTCAGCCCCAGTATCCTGTCTACTGACAGTGGCCAATGCCAGGTGCCCCAGAGGGAATGAATCTAACAGGTAATGATCAAGTGATCTCTCTCCTGCCATCCATCTCCACCCTCTGACGAACAGAGGCTAGGGACACCATTCCTTACCCATCCTGGCTAATAGTCATTAATGGACTTAACCTCCATTAATTTATCCAGTCCTCTTTTAAACCCTGTTAGAGTCCTAGCCTTCACAACCTCCTCAGGCAAGGAGTTCCACAGGCTGACTTTGCGCTGAGTGAAGAAGAACTTCCTTTTATTTGTTTTAAACCTGCTACCCATTCATTTCATTTGGTGGCCCCTAGTTCTTATATTATGGGAACAAGTAAATAACTTTTCCTTATTCACTTTCTCCACACCACTCATGATTTTAGATACCTCTATCATATCCCCACTTAGTCTCCTCTTTTTCAAGCTGAAAAGTCCTAGCCTCTTTAATCTTTCCTCATATGGGACCCATTCCAAATCCCTAATAATTTTAGTTGCCCTTTTCTAATGCCAGTATATCTTTGTTGAGATAGGTTCCTATTTTTTAAAAAAGGAAAAAAAAAAAAGTGATCCAGGTAACTACAGGCCTGTTAGTTTGACATCTGTAGTATGCAAGGTCTTGAAAAAAAATTTTGAAGAAGAAAGTAGTTAAGGACATTGAGGTCAATGGTAAATGGGACAAAATACAACATGGTTTTACAAAAGGTAGATCATGCCAAATCAACCCAATCTCCTTCTTTGAGAAAGTAACAGATTTTTTAGGCAAAGGAAATGCAGTGGATCTAATTTACCTAGATTTCAGTAAGGCATTTGATACAGTGCCACATAGGGAATTATTAGTTAAATTGGAAAAGATGGGGATCAATATGAAAACTGAAAGATGGATAAGGAATTGGTTAAAAGGGAGATGACAACAGATCATACTGAACGGTGAACTGTCAGACTGGAGGGAAGTTACCAGTGGAGCTCCTCAGGGATCAGTTTTGGGATCAATTTTATTTAATCTTTTTATTACTGATCTTGGCACAAAAAGTGGGAGTGTGCTAATAAAGTTTGTGGATGATACAAAGCTGGGAGGTATTGCCAATTTAGAGAAAGACCGGGATATCATACAGGAGGATCTGGATGACCTTGTAAACTGGAGTAATAGTAACAGGATGAACTTTAATAGTGAGAAGTGTAAGGTCATGCATTTAGGGATTAATAACAAGAATTTTAGTTATAAACTGGGGATGCATCAATTAGAAGTAATGGAGGAGGAGAAGGACCTTGGAGTATTCGTTGACCACAGGATGACTATGAGCAGCCAATGTGATATGGCCGTGAAAAAATGCGGTCTTGGAATGCATCAGGCGAGGTATTTCCAGTAGAGATAAGGAGGTGTTAGTACCGTTATACAAGGCACTGGGGAGACCTCATCTGGAATACTGTGTGCAGTTCTGGTCTCCCATGTTTAAAAAGGATGAATTCAAACTGGAACAGGTACAGAGAAGGGCTATTAGGATGATCCGAGGAATGGAAAACCTGTCTTATGAAAGGAGACTCAAGGAGCTTGACTTGGTTAGCCTAACCAAAAGAAGACTGAGGGGAGGTATGATTGCTCTCTACAAATATATCAGAGGGATAAATACCAGAGAGGGAGAGAAATTATTTAAGCTCAGTACCAATGTGGACACAAGAACAAATGGATATAAACTGGCAATCGGGAAGTTTAGACTGGAAATTAGACTAAGGTTTCTAACCATCAGAGGAGTGAAGTTCTGGAATAGCCTTCCAAGAGAAGCAGTGGGGGCAAAAGACCTATCTGGCTTCAAGGTTTAAACTTGATAAGTTTATGGAGGAGATGGTATGATGGGATAACATGATTTTGTCAACATGATAACATGATTTTCTGTAGTATCTTGCTGGTGAATCTTGCCCATATGCTCAGGGTTTAGCTGATTGCCATATTTGGGGTCAGGAAGGAATTTTCCTCCAGGGCAGATTGGAGAGGCCCTGGAGGTTTTTCACCTTCCTCTGTAGCATGGGGCATGGTTGAATTGAGGGAGGCTTCTCTGCTCCTTGAAGTCTTTGAACCATGATTTAAGGACTTCAATAGCTCAGACATGGGTGAGGTTTTTCATAGGAGTGGGTGGGTGAGATTCTGTGGCCTGCGCTGTGCAGGAGGTCGGACTAGATGATCAGAATGGTCCCTTCTGACCTTAGTATCTATGAATCTATGAATCTATAATGGTCCCTTCTGACCTTAATGTCTATGAGTCTATGAGATAAGGGGACCACATCTGTATGCAGTATTCAAGATGTGAGTGTACCATGGATTTATATAAGGGCAATAAGATATTCTCCGTCTTATTCGCTATCCCTTTTTTAATGATTCCTAACATCCTGTTTGCTTTTTTGACTGCCACTGCACACTGCGTGGACATCTTTAGAGAACTATCCACGATAACTCCAAGATCTTTCTCCTGATTAATTGTAGCTAAATTAGCCCCCATCATATTGTATGTATAGTTGGGGTTATTTTTTCCAATGTGCATTACTTTACATTTATCCGCATTAAATTTAATTTTCCATTTTGTTGTCCAAATGGAGTGACGATGTGAAAAGGGGAGGGGTAAATGATTGTGACTAAATTGGCCTCCTATAAGCTGGGATGGGACTGGAAGAAAGCAGAGGTTACACCAGCTAGGTTTCTCTGGAGTCTCTCCTTTTGATTCTGCTGGCATTGAAATTTGATAATATAGACCAATCCCCCTGAGCCTCATCCCATGTTAGAAATATTTCCAAATTTAAAAGAGGTGTAAAGCCCTCCTGCTCACACTGCTGCTGACTGTGGTTAGCAAAATCTTGCTGTTGCCGCTTATACACTTGTTGCACGTCTTTTTAAATAAAATCCTGCCCGCCTACAACTTTAGACAGCTGCTGGTAGACTGTGGGCTTTTGAAGGACTTATTTTGCTTGTGATGGGTTGGATCACAGAAACCCCTTAGGAACTGCCAACTGATGTGCCAAGACTACCTCTGAGCTCGTTTCCCCTGGCAGCTTGGGACTTCAGAACCCTGCAAGGTTATGCCAGACATGCTAGCCTGCTACAAACACAGACCCAGGTCTGAACTACGTCCCACAAACTGCAGGCTTAACTGAAAACAGCTTAAGAAATGCTCCTGTCTCCAACACTCATGTACCCAGCTCCCAATGGGGTCCAAACCCCAAACAAATCCATTTTACCAGGTATAAAGCTTATACAGGGTAAATTCATAAATTGTTTGCTCTCTATAACATTGATAGAAAGATATGCCCAGCTGTTTGCCCCCCCTCCAGGTATTAATACGTATTCTGGGTTAATTAATAAGTAAAAGTGATTTTATTAAATACAAAAAGTAGCATTTAAGTGGTGCCAAGTAATAACAGACACAACACAGTAAATTACCAAGCAAAATAAAATAAAACACGCAAGTCAAGCCTAGTACTGTAAGAAAATGATTACAGATGAAATCTCACCCTCAGAGATGTTCCAGTAAGCTTCTTTTACAGATTTCTAGTCTGGGTCCAGCAATCACCTACACCCCTGGGGTTACTGTCCTTTGATCCAGTTTCTTTCAGGAGTCCTTTAGGGGTGGAGAGGCTACCTCTTGAGCAAGCTGAAGACAAAACGGAGGAGTCTCCCAGGGGCTTAAATAGACTTTCTCTTGTGGGTGGAGAGCCCCTTCCTCTCTCCTATGCAGAATCCAGCTGCAAGCTGGAGTTTTGGAGTCACAGCGGCAAGTCACATGTCCATGCATGACTCAGAACTTTACAGGTGGCAGCCATTGTTCACATACTACCTTGAATGTCCTCAGGTAGACTTCTTATGTGGATTGGAGTCTTCCAAGTTTCCATTGTCCATTAAGTGTTTCTTGATTGGGCACTTAATTTGCAAATTCCTTTCCTAAGAAGCTGACCAAATGCCTTACTAAGGCTATTTAAAATCAAGCAAGTACACAGCCAATATTCATAACTTCGAATACAAAAATGATACATGCATACAAATAGGATGAATAGATTCAGTAGATCATAACCTTTACAGAGATATGTTACATGGCATATATAGCATAAAACATATTCTAGTTATGTCATATATACATGCATAAGCATATGTCCGTAAAGCATTATGGGGTGCAATGTCACATTGCTAATCTGAGATACATGAATCCAACTCTTTCCCCCATGCTTTGATGCTCATTTGTCTAAAGTTTAGATGCTTTATTAAAAAAAAAGTTCCAATAACTATATTTAAATCCCTGCTTATGAAATTCACAAGTAGCTACTTGCTTTCAGCTACAGCTCCTTAGTTTGTGCAAATCTGTGTAGTTCTATTGACTTCAGTTGATCAATATTGACACCAGCTCAGCATCAGGTCCTGTTGAGACAATCAGGTTCCACCAGTAAGCTGCCAATGACAGGCTAGGCCTGCCCTCTGTTTTGGCTGCTAGCAGTCAGAGGATATTCTGCCTGGTGCCACTATCACTTGGCTGAACCCCAGCCAGAGTAAAATCAATGGCTTTCATTACAGTAGCCATGAAAACCAGTGTCTTGGCCTCACTTCAACTGTGTGGGAGAAGAATAATGGATGCAAGGAGAAGATGAAAACTTAAGGTTTTCTAACATACAGCTTATTATAAAGGCACTGCAACTTCTGGGCCCAGTACTGCATGATGCAACAGCATTTACCTAGGGTACTTTATGACCCCCTTGACAGCCATCTCTGACTACTTCCTATCTGTCAGGTTTTGAGGTAGGACAGTGCTGCTCTCCCCTTTGTACAGGTGGGGCACAGAGCAGTGACTTGCTCAAGGTCACTCTGGCAGCAGGGAACTCTGTCTGCTGTAAGAGAGAAAGCAACATGTAGTGGGTGTGGGTGTGATGTTCCCCTCTGTGTTATCTGGACCCGTGATCTGCTAGGTGACTCCAATCCTCGACTCTGGGAGCCAGTCTTACCCTGCTCTGCTGTAAGAACCCCCACTCCTGGGCTGTTCATGCACAGTCTCTGGCATGTAAACTACTCCTTGGATTGTGCAACTGAATTACACTAGCCAATACCTCCAGTCCCAGACACAACCCTAGGAACCTCCATCCTGCAGTGTCCAGTTATGCCTGCTGGACGCTGCAAGCTTATATAAGTTTGTCAATTTAACAAAGAAATTGATATGTACCAGGCTTGTTATCCCAAGGGGAGTCTCTGACACCCTTCAAACCAAACACATGGCTTCAGGTAGAATAAACAAATTTATTAACTATAAAAGATATATTTTAAGTGATATTAAGTGATAGGCAAAAAGTCAGTTAGTTACCAAAATAAAATAAAATAAAATAAAATATAAGCACGCAGTCTAAACTCTCAACCCTATTAGACTGCGCAACATCTAGATTAAGCAGTTTTTCTCACCCCACTGGATATTGCAGTTCTTAATATACAGGTTTGTTCCTTTAACCTGGGCCAATCTCCTCTGTTGGAGTCTTGTCTTCTTCTCAGGGTCTTAGTTGCTTGCAGTGAAGGTGGGGGCAGGAGAAGGGCCCAGTATGTGTCCACTCTGTATGTTTTATACCCTCAGTCCATTTGCTTGGGGAGCACATGTCCAGGCATGTCTGGGGGGCATTGCTGAGTCTCTCCAAGCAAGGCTGAGCAATTCCCCTGGTGTGGCCTCATGCAGGTGAGTCATTGCATTGTAGCTCCCTTGCTGGACAATGGCTGTTGATGGGTTGTTTGACACCCCGCCTGGGTGTTGGTTACTTTGCTTGCTGTTGTCTCTGGGGAGCTAATATCTGACTGATTCCCCCAACTTACAGCATGTTTTAGTGACCACCATACTACATAATTCTCATAACTTCATATGTATTAATGATACACATCTATGGATAGAGAAATGATTTTCAGCAGATCATAACCTTTCCCGATACCTTACAAGGCTTGCTTTATACGTAAGATCACAATTATATGAAAATAAGTAATATGGGGGTTACAGTATTCTCCCCCAAGGTATAGAATGTCACAGTGGGTTTAATGCAGTTGAAGAGTGAGAACAGATAGCGGGGAATGGGAACTCCCTTTGTTCACCCTTGTTGATTGCTGGGTGTCTTTGGAGCAGCTCAATTACATCAGTTTCCCTCTGTCTAAAGTAGATGCATTAATATTTCCCTGTCATTTGGGAGGCCAGGAGGATTAATGGCAGGCAAATGCTGTGAGCTCTTCAGCCAGAAGCGGGAGGGGATGGCTGAGGTCAGCAGGAGCGCTGCTCGGCACTGGCTATAGATCAGATGAGTCTAGTGGGGCAGCACTAGGGACTCTGACATATTGTTCTCACATAGCTCATTTATTATCCCCATTTAATGGCATGGGAAACTTTCAGCCCAACAAGGTAAAGTGCTGCACCCCAGAATGTGGTTGGGAGCCTGGGGCAGAGCTGGCAATAGAAAGCCCCCGGCTGCTGGGACAGGATGTGTGGAGGTGTGTGGGTACAGGCAGAGTCAGGGCTGGGTGCCAGTTTTTTAGCATTAGCCCCAACCCAACCTTCCTCCCTGCATGGTGAGCTGGGTTCCTGCCTGTGTGGGTTCCAAATACCATGCTAACTTTGGTGTTATGTGATGGGTAGTTTGCTCTTCAGGAGCAGCATTAATTCATGCTGCCACAGTTAACGATCAGGTACAGTCTCCTTCCACAGCCCTACCCTCACTGAGATTTACCACGTGCCCATAAAAGTTCCTCAGTAGGGTTGACACATGGAGTGAGGGATCTCTGCTCACAATTGCCTTTTCTTTCCAACTGCCCCATTGTTGGAGGAGAGAAGGGATAAATCAAACAATCCTCAGAAATGTGACCCCTTATCAACAATTCCTCAGCCCTTGCCCCTCCCTAATCCCCAGCCAACCAACAAGTCCTCCTTATTCTAGTGCCAGGCCCAGCCCTGACTCTGCCTGTACCCACACACCTCCACACATCCTGTCCCAGCAGCTGGGGGCTCGCAGCTGGCTTGTCTCCCTCTTGATGGGGCTAGGAAAACTGGCTGCCTGGGTTTGTGGCAGCAGGAAGAGGTGCTGCAGGGGCCTTTCCCCAAACCACAGGAGTGGCTAGCCCTCACTAGCACCATTATGTGGCCTGCCTACAAAACCTGAAATGAGGCAGAATAGTCTAGTGGCTAGGGCCTTGCCCTGGGACTCAGCAACTCTGACATCTGTTCGCAGCTGTGCTGCCTCGCTCTTGCGGTTGCTTGGGCAATCGCTTTACCTCCCTGGTTCGCCTGCTTTTTAGCCACCAGGCTAGTGGAAGCATTTTGAGGCAGGGCTGTTTTCTCACTCTGTGGCTATGCAGGACCTATCCCACTCTGGGCTGGGCCATCTAGGCACTCATGGACTGGCTGTGGTGAGAAAATACTCTCCGGCTGCAGTGTCAGCCTGCTGGCAGAGGGTCAGCTTTTCAAAGGTTAAATTAGTAACCTCCAGGCTTGGAGCGCTCCTGTTGCATGTGCAGCTCTCCCTATCCAGCTTGGCTTGCTTTCCACCCCACCAGAGCTTGGCAAGACCATCTTTTCCTTTGCTGAGGGGTTGGTGTACTGCCCGAACCTTTCCCCTTTCTTCCTCTCGTTTCTTCCTTTTGATCCTGAAGACTTCACTTGGCATTTTCAACTGAAAGCTAGAGCTGGGGGCTGTGTCAGCATCTGCTGGCTGAGATCACGAGAGAGATGTTCTCTCAGACTGTCGCGAGGAGAGCAAAGCTGGCTGGCCAGCCTGGAGATTCTGGGCTGCTGAGAGCTGCCTTGCGTTATGGAAATGACATCACTGTTTGTTCTGCTTTCCCCTTAGACCAACGCCCACTGGCCTTGCTTTTTCTGCTTCACATGGGCCAATGCTGCATGGCCCAGCAGCCCACCTGAGTTCCAAAAACAAGTGTCATAATGATTGCTTTGCTGTCACTACCTTGCTAGAAGTTAGGATTGGCTCGCCTGCCCTAGGCTAGCTCTGGAGAGGACTGTGGAATTTATATTAGAGACTGCAACTACAATCAGCATCTCATTGTGCTAGGTGCAGTCCCTGTCCCCAGGCGCTTACAATCTGCATAGCCGAGACAGACAAAGGGGAGGGGAAGTGGCTTGCCCATGGTCCCTCAGCAGAGGTACCTGGATCTCAGCTGGGTGCCCTACCCACTAGTCTGCACTGCCTCCTGCCACAGCATTGGCTGAGGGGAGAAGGGGTTTTATGTCCCTATGCACAGACCTCTCTGGCCCATTAAGGAGCAGTAATGACCATTGCTGAAGCCTTTTCAAGAGTAGCCCCAATCCTGCTGGCTGC
Organism: Dermochelys coriacea; assembly: GCF_009764565.3. NCBI lineage: Eukaryota > Metazoa > Chordata > Testudines > Dermochelyidae > Dermochelys > Dermochelys coriacea. The sequence goes on from NC_050077.1 coordinate 40,317,288, forward strand.
TATACCTGAACCTGGAGGCAACACAGCCCTGGGGGTTGGGCAGACAGTGGTGTTCTTTTTCCAGTCTCAGCCACCAACGGCTGTAAATAGCGGGGTGGGGTGGGGGGCAACAGCACCACAGGGCATTGGGAAAGGGGTAAGAGGGTCAGTAATAAAAAGGGTCTGGGAGGAAAAACTGTGTAACTCTAAGTGGGTGGTCGTTGGGGTCAGAGGACATGGATTACAACGGATTGTTTGCATGGGAAGAAAGCAGGCAGCCAGCTCAAACAGCTGTTCTGGGCTGGCTGCAGGAGTCACTGTGAGGTTCTCTGGCCGGCGCTGCAGGAGGGTGGATGAGATGATTGCAGTGGGCCTTGCTGGTCTTAAAACCCATGACTCAGTCTGGGAGGAGAGGTGCACTGTCTAGGAGCCCAGCCAAATGCTGCTACTCCCCTGCCAGCGCCTCCCAGGCAGGCTGCTTAAGTGTTATGAAGGCTGGGCTGTCGAAGAACAAGGATGTTTCCACAAATAACTCCACTGGGTGGGACAAAAGGCAGGATGGATCAGTCCTCTGTGAGGAGCACAACAGTTAGTTACAGTCTCGTTATCATCTGTCCTCCTCGCCTGGGGCTGTGTACTCCCACAATAGCCCAAGAGCTGGTCGCAACCCTTGGGAGATGGGCACACAAGCACTTCAGAGGATTAATATGCCCCACCCCAAGTGGAGACACAACTTCTGGGGAGTCCCTTTGCAGCTGGCACAGCACAAATGCCATAGCAATGCAGCCTGACTGGTGATCCTAGTGAGGGGACGTGGGGGCTGTGGGGAGGCAGGAGACAGGACCCAGGAGAGCTGAAGAGCAGGGGGTGGGGTTGGTTAGGACTGAGTTAAGTAAGTTTGCTCAGCTCTATGGGGTACCAGGCTCCCTGAACTAGAATAGCAAGGGGAGATGGCAGCTGGTCTGAGGGGCACTGGCAGAGCTGTGTATGATTGGCCAGGACTGGAGGTCAGGCTACAGGTTGGGACTGAGGGTCATCACAGGGTTGGGGAGGGCAGTCAGGAATCACTGGGGCATGTGGGGAGGGGGAAACTGCCAGGACTGTCTGTAGCAGGGCATAGCAGGACCTGCAGGGCCTGTTTGGAGCTGCATGGAGGATGTTTGCTGCTGTTCCTGGCTGCAGTGCACCTCCCTCTACCAATCCCGTTACTAGTACCTGTCCAGCGAGTGCTATCAGTGCCAAGCAAGGCAGACGCTTTCCCAGGCCTCCCACCGACGCAGCAGCAGTGTAGGCCTGTGGCTGCACAGCAGCAGCCCAGTTGGCTTGCGCTCCTGTGCCTCCTGCCAGCGAAGAGTTAAGAGTAGGAGGAATGTGTTGGAGGGCTGCCACATACCAGTCATTCCTGTCTGACTCTGCCTTGACCTGCTTTCCCAGGCTCCCTTTGAGGGCTTTGTTTTTCAAGGATTCCATTTCCTTGGCTCCCCTCCAGCAGGTTGCTTGGGTCTCCAGTTCGGGGGAAGCAGAGGAAAGACATGCTTGAGGAGTCTGTAGGAACATGGTTGCTTGTGGCCTGTATAGCAGGGACAAGTTGGTTCTTGAAACAAGTCACTACAGGCAGCAAGTAGGTTGGGAAGGGGCAGCCTCCCAGGTGCACAGCATATCTGGGCTTCCTGTTAGTCCTAAACCTCACGATTACTGCTGGTACCTTACATTCTAAAGAGACCTGCTCTGGCGGCGGCGGCGGCTGCTGCTGCAGCAGCTGCAGAGGTCTCAGAGAGGCAGGGTTTCTGAGCTTATCTCCCTCTACTGCCTGCCAAGGGCTCTTTCCCTAGAGACTGGGAGATAAGATGGCTTCTTTGGTATCCTCAATGTAAGATCAGAGCTTACATTTGGAGAGGGATGTGCCCTTAAAGTGCAGTGTTACTCTGAAAAACCAGAGGGCAAAATGGTGCCTTGGAACTAAAGCCAGGTGGGCATTTTCCAACAAAACATTTGGCATTGAAAAATGGCACGGTGGTGAAACTAAAACTATTTCCAAGCAAGGGCTGGTGTTGATAAGTCTCCTGCTTTGGAGAAAAAATGTATCCAAATGGTCCTGTTTCATCTTTTTTTTTTAAATGAAAAGCTTCATTCTTTGGTTCAAAATGATTTTTGGTTTCAAAATTGTAGTTAATTTTATACTTAAAAAAGATGTAAACAGTCAAAATATTTCAAAACTAGCTAAAATAAATCGGTTGATTGATCCAATCTGGAAGGTGTTTTTTGGGGGGGGGGGGGTATTGGTTTGCAGATATTTTCAAGCTCTTGATTTTTCATCCCTATGCAGCATAGTAAAACATTCAAAAATGATTGTGGAATGGGAAAAAACATTTCCTGCTTAGCACTTCTGTGATAAATTAAGCGCGGTGGTGGTGGGATAGCTCCCTTTTATGGACACCCAGCCAGCCAGTAGCTATAATATCCCTCTTATTAGCTGTTCTCTAATTGCTCTACCTGTAAAGGGTTAAAAAGTCTCATTGCTATGCATAGGTAAAAGGAACTGAGTGGGCACCTGGCCAAAAGAGCCAATGGGAAGACTAGAACTTTTTAAAATTGAAAGAAGACTCCCCTTTTGTCAATCTGTTGTTGTTGTGGTTGTTCTCCCAGAGATGAGAGACAGGGCTGGAGCTATGCTGTAAAAAGCTGTGGGCCAGGTATGAAAATCACCAGATCATGCCAAGAACAACTTATTTGAAACCCCAGGTATGTAAGTAGATCACGAAATGTCTAGGAAGACATGATTAGGTTTATCTCTTTTATTTATTTATGGCTTGTGGATTCCTCTGTGCTAACCCCAGGTGCTTTTGTTTTGCTTGTAACCTTTAAGCTGGATCTCAAGAAAACCATTCTTGATGCTTAATTATTATATTTGCTCTTTTTAAATCTAGCAATAGCCTAAATTCCAGATGTATTTTCTTTCTTTCTTTCATAAAATTTACCCTTTTTAAGAGCAGGATTGGGTTTTTGTGTCCTAAGAGGTTTGTACATATGTTGTTTAATTAGCTGGTGACAACAGTTGATTTCCTTTGTTTTTCCTCAGCTCTTCCCCAAAGGGGGTGGTGAAAGGGCTTGAGAGTACCCCACAGGGAGGAATTCCCAAGTGCGCCTTCCTGGGTTCAAAGGGTTTTTTTTGTTGTTGGTTTTTTTTTGCATTTGGGTGGTGGCAGCATCTACCCATCCAAGGTCAGAGAGAAGCTGTAGCTTTGGGAGTTTAAGACCAGCCAGGAGTGGCCAGTATTAATTTTTAGAATCCTTGTGGGCCCCCACCTTCTGCACTCGAAGTGCCAGAGTGGGGAATCAACCTTGACATGGTGGCAGAGCAGTGGGATCATTTTGAATCAGAAGCACAGACCTCAGGGTTTTAAAAGGACACATTTTCCTTTTGGCAGCCTGCAAAGCCTGGAAGGGTTTTTTTTTTTCCCTTTCTTTCTATTCTTTTCTTTGCTGCCTGAGGGAGAACAGGCATGAAAAAGGTTCAGACAGTCAAGCCAGAGAGTCCAACAAGCAGTTTATTTTATTTTTTCCTTAGGTTCTTGGCAATGAAATAGCTAGGCTATAGTAGGGCAGCCCTGTGCATGAGGTTGAGGTCAGGGACCAAATCCCTAGAGAAACCAGTCTTCCCAAAGCAGCACGCCACAGAGAAGACAGACCCAGATCAAGCCCAGACATCCAGCTCCATGACGGAAATGCAGGGAGGGGATGGGGTAATGAAGATTTCCCAGAAGAGAAGGGTCAGCCCGCCCCGAACTAAGATCTCAGTGCCAGGATGGAGGAATGCCCTTAACAAAGGCCAAGTTCTAACTGAGGATGAAAGGAATTTCTTCTTAGAGATGAAATGTTTGGAAGTGGAGGACAAGCATTTGGAGACAGAAATAGAAATGAATTGTTTGGAGGTGGAAGCGGAAAAGAAGAGAGAGGTGAAGTGGTTGGAAGTGGAGCTGAAACACTTAGAGCTGGAAAAGGCTAAGCTGGATCAATCAGGTAGCCCTAACAATCCTTCTCCAGGTACTGCTCCCCATTTCAAAAAATTCCCCACATACAAGGTAGGCAATGATACAGAAGCTTTCTTAGAAAATTTTGAAAGGGCCTGCCTTGGGTACAACATCCCTACAGACCAGTATATGGTGGAGCTCAGTGGACCCTCAGTGGACCCTTAGTAGATGTGGCAGCTGAAATGTCTAAAGAACACATGAACAAGTACGAACTTTTTAAACAAAAGGCCAGAATTAGAATGGGGCTAACACCCGAGCAGGCCCGTTGGCAGTTCAGAGCCCTAAGGGGGAAACCAGACCTGGCATTTTCCTGACACGTCTACCAGATTGTAAAAAATTGGGATGCCTGGATATCAGGAGCAAGTGTTAAGTCTGTGGAAGATCTGTCTCTCCTCATGCAAATGGGGCAGCTCTTAGAGGGTGTTCCTGAGGAAATAGAAAGATACATCCTAGATGGGAAGTCCAAAACTGTAACTGAAGTGGGGAGATGGGAGCCAAATGGGTGGAGGTGCCGGGGAAGAAGAAAGTTACGAGCATTTGGTGCAGATACCAGAAGGGGCAACCCGAGATGACACTCCACCATCGGGGTCAGCCCAAAGCCCCACCTCACAAGGAGCAGCCATCCACACATCCAGGGATACCCCAGATGCCCTCTTGTCCTACCACCTACTCTCCAACCACCCACATCGCCTCAGCCCACAGTCAGCTGGGAGATGCTTCAAATGTAATGAGTTGGGGCATGTGAAGGCCAACTGCCCCAAGAGCAACAGCTGACTGCAACTCATCACCCCGGGGCCCCACCAAGAGTCTTCAGGCCCAGATGCCTTGCAAATACCGTCAGAGCGAACGGAAACTGTGAGTGTGGGCAGGAGGAAGATTACTGGGTGGAGAGACACTGGAGCACAGGTGTCAGCTAACCACCAATCCCTGGTGGACCCCAAATTCATCGACCCAGAGTCCCAGGTGACAGTGCAACCCTTTAAGGCCAACTCTTTTAACTTCCCTTCAGCCAAGCTACCTGTCCAGAACAAGGGCTGGTCAGGAATATGGACTTTTGCAATCTATGATTATTATCCCATTCCCTTGCTGCTGGGAGAAGTCTTAGCCAACCATGCATGTCTAACAAAAAGGGTAGGGATGGTCACCCACAGCCAGGCTAACAGGCCTCCACACCTAACTCCATTCCTGAGCCTCCTGAACCAAAGGTGATGAAAACAGACCCCAGACCAAAGTCTATGGGAGTAGTTGTAGATCCAGTTCCTGGGACCCAGCCAGAACCAGCCCAAGAATCAAAACTGGTGGAGCAGTCAGCACCAGAACCCATGCTTGCAACCCCACCAGAGTCAGGGGAGTCAGCCCCAAAGGGCACCACAGAGCCTGCACCTGCAGCAGCAGCTAAACTGGCACAAGAAGCTCAACTGGAGCCTGAAATACAACTTAGTGCACCAGCAGAAAGTGGTTCACAATCGACGGAGACAATCCCATCACCTGCATCGCTTCCAGTGGGACCAAGCCCAAGTCCACAACCCAGTGAGGAACTAATGTCTCCAGCATCAAGGGAGAGCGGATGAAAGCCTCAAGGGAGCTTAGATGGCAGCACGGAACGACCCACTGCCTCTCAGCTCTTCCAATAGGTCCAGGTTTGTTGTAGAAGGAGGACTCTTATACAAGGAAACCCTTTCTGGTGAGCACAAGGAGGACTGGCATTCTCAGAGACAACTGATAGTTTCAATTAAGTGTGGGGAAAAGCTCTTGAGCTTAGCTCACAATCACCCTAGTGGCCATGCTGGGGTGAACAGGACCAAAGACTGTTTGGGGAAGCCATTTCACTGGAGGGAATGGGCAAAGACATTTCTACCTATGTCCGGTCTTGTGAGGTTTGCCAGAGGGTAGGAAAGACCCAAGACCAGGTCAAGGCCCCTCTCCAGCCACTCCCCATCATTGAGGTTCCATTTCAGCGTGGATATTCCGGGTCCTTTCCCTAAGAAGACACCTAGAGGAAAGCTATACATACTGACCTTCATGGATTTTGCCACCTGATGTCCGGAAGCAGTAGCTCTAAGCAACACCAGGGCTAAAAGCATGAGCTAGGCATTGGCAAACATTTTTGCCAGGGTAGATTGCCACCCCAATATCCTTATGGATTCGGGAACTAACTTCCTGGCATGGACCATGAAATGTCTTTGGGAAGCTTATAGGGTTAACCACTTGCTTGCCACCCCTTACCACCATCAAACGAATGGCCTAGCGGAGAAGTTTAATGGAACTTTGGGGGCCATGATATGTAAATTCATGAATGAACACTCCAATGATTGGGATCTAGTGTTGCAGCAGTTGCTCTTTGCCTACAGGGCTGTACCACATCCCAGTTTGGGTTTTTCACCCTTTGAACTCATTTATGGCCACCAAGTTAAGGGGCCATTACAGTTGGTGAAGCAGCAACGAGAGGGGATTACATCTTCTCCGGAAACTAACATTTTGGACTTTGTAAACAACCTGCAAAACACCCTGAAGGACTCTCTAATCCTTGCTTGAGAAAACCTAAAGGATGCTCAACAAGAGCAAAAGACCTGATATGATAAACATGCCAGAGAGCGTTCCTTCAATGTAGGTGACCAAGTCATGGTCCTGAAAGTGCTCCAGGCCAATAAGATGGAAGCATTGTGGGAGGGGCCATTTATGGTCCAAGAGCACCTGGGAGCTGTTAATTACCTTATAGTGTTCCGATACCCTACCCTAAATCCTAAAGTGTACCATGTTAATTCTCTAAAGACCTTTTATTCCTGAGAAATCAAGGTTCTCCAGTTTACAGCCCAGGAGAGAGATGACACTGAGTGGCCTGAAGGAGTCTACTATGAAGGAAAAAGCAATGGTGGCGTGGAAGAAGTGAGCCTTTCCATAACCCTTGTGCGAAAACAGCAACAGCAAATCCAGGAGCTGTGCACCAGCTTCACAATGAAGTTTTCAGCCACCCCAGGATGGCCAGAATGGGCATACCACTCCATTGACACAGGTAATGATTGCCCAATTAGAGCCCAACCCTACCGGATGGCTCCTCAAGCCAAAACCGCAACAGAAAGGGAGATCAAGGATATGTTACAGATGGGTATAATCTGCTCCTCTGAGAGTGCATGGGCCTCTCCAGTCATTCTGGTTCCAAAACCTGATGGGGAAATCGCTTTTGTGTGGACTACGGTAAACTAAATGCTGTAACTCGCCCAGAGAACTATCCAATGCCACGCACAGATAAGCTATTGGAGAAACTGGGTTGTGCCCAGTTCATCTCCACCTTAGAATTAACTAAGGGGTACTGGCAATTGCCGCTAGATAACCCAGCCAAGGAAAGGTCAACCTTCATCACCCATGTAGGGCTGTATGAATCTAATGTGCTCCCTTTTGGACTGCAAAATGCACCTGCCACCTTCCAGAGACTGGTAGATAACCTTCTGGCTGGATTTGGGGAATTTGCAGTAGCCTACCTTGATGATGTGGCCATATTCTCAGATTCATGAGCATAACACCTGGAACACCTCCAAGCTGTCTTCCAGCGCATAAGGCAGCCAGGATTAATCGTTAAGGCCAAAAAATTTCAAATAGGCCTAAACAGGGTAATGTACCTTGGACAACAGGTGGGTCAAGGAATGATCAACCCCCTATAGGATAATGTAAATGCTATCCAAAATTGGCTTGTCCCTAAGTCAAAGAAAGGTCCAGTCCTTCTTGGGCTTGGCCAGGTATTACTGAGGATTTGTACCACACTATAGCCAAATTGGCACCCCACTGACAGACCTAACCAGGAAAAAATAGCCAAATGCAGTTCAGTGGACTAAGAAGTGTCAGGAAGCCTTTAACCAGCTTAAGGCGGTCCTTACGTCTGACCCTGTACTAAGGGCCCCAGACTTCCACTAGCCGTTCATCGTAACCACAGATGCTTCTGAGCGTAGTGTAGGAGCAGTTTTAATGCAGGAAGGACCAGGTCAACAGTTCTATCTTGTCGTGTTTCTCAGCAAAAAACTTTCTGAGAGGGAAAGTCACTGGTCAGTCTCAGAAAAAGAATGTTATGCCATTGTGTATGCTCTAAAGAAGCTATGTCCATACATTTGGGGACAGCGTTTCCACCCGCAGACTGACCGTGCTACACTGAAGTGGCTTCACACAGTCAAAGACGCTAACAAAAAAGTTCTTCAGTGGCATTTAGCTCTCCAAGACTTTGATTTTAAAATACTACATATTTCAGGAGCCTCTAAGAAAGTGGCTGATGTACTCTCCTGGGAAGGTTTCCCAGAATCAGCCAGGTAAAAATGTCCCTGCATTCTAAGTCATAGTAGAAATGTGAAATGTGAAAAATACTGTTTAGTTCTTCATGTAATTATTAGTAAAGTTAGAGGTTCATGTATCTTATTAACTCTGTTTCTTAAACCTCCAGGAAGAAATCCCAGCCGGTGTGGACCTGACCTGAACCAGACTGGCCAGCACTGTCTGATTTGGGGGGCGTCTGATAAATGAAGGGCAGGGTAGCTCTCCTTGATGGACACTCAGGCAGCCCGTTAGATGTATTTTCTTCCTTTTTTGTTTTTAATAGAATTTTCCTTTTTAAATAACAGGATTGGGTTTTTGTGTCCAAAGAGGTTTGGGCATATGATATTTAATTAGATGGTGGCAACAGTTGATTTCCTTTGTTTTTTTTTTCTCAGCTCTTCCCTGGAAGGAGGAGTGAAAGGGCTTGAGGGTACCCCATAGGGAGGAATTCCCAAGTGCGCCTTCCTGGGTTCTAAGGATTGGGTTTTTTGCATTTGGGTGGTGGCAGCATCTACCCATCCAAGGTCAGAGAGAAGTTGTAACTTTGGGAGATTAATATAAAACTGGAGGGGCCAGTATTAATTTTTAGAATCCTTGTGGGTCTCCATCTGCTGCACTCGAAGTGCTAGAGTGGGGAATCAGCCTTGACATCTTCTTCTAAAACCTATGCCACATCCCTGGAGTGGTATGCAGAGGCCAGCTCTAGATTGCAGTGGTGTGGACTACACTAAGCATGTCAAGTAATATCGTTCTCTTCCTTGTCTCCATGGGATTTATACGCACTCTTGAGCATATTGGGGGTTGGACTAGATGACCTTCTGGGGTCCCTTCCAACCCTGATATTCTATGATATAAAGTAAAAACCTAAATGATCAAAGAGGCATGTCAGCTGCACATTTGAGCCATACCTTGGGGTCCATCACCAGAGCTGTTAGGCTACTTTCCCATGGACCCTATAGTCAACCTGTTAAATCACTAGGCATTGGAAGCCACTGAGGCAAAGAGTGTTGGTTGGTTAAGAACTAGGTCATTCATACAGTGCATATCATTGAATCATAGAATATTAGGGTTGGAAGAGACCTCAGGAGGTCATCTAGTCCAATTCCCTGCTCAAAGTAGGACCAACACCCACAAAATCATCCCAGCCAAGGCTTTGTCAAGCAGGGCCTTAAAAACCTCTAAGGATGGAGATTCCACCACCTCCCTAAGTAATCCATTTCAGTGCTTCACCACCCTCCTAGTGAAATAGTGTTTCCTAATATCCAACATAGTAGACATCACCCACTGCAACTTGAGACTATTGCTTCTTGTTCTGTCATCTGCCACCACGGAGAACAGCCGAGCTCCATCCTCTTTGGAACCCTCCTTCTGGTAGTTGAAGGCTGCTTTCAAATCCCCCCTCATTCTTCTCCTCTGCAGAGTAAATAACCCCAGTTCCCTCAGCTTCTCCTCGTAAGTCATGTGCCCCAGCCCCCTAATCATTTTCATTGCCCTCCACTAGACTCTCTCCAGTTTGTCCACCTCCCTTCTGTAGTGGGGGGACCAAAACTGGATGCAATACACCAGATGTGGCCTCACCAGTGCTGAATAGAGGGGACTAATCACTTCCCTCAATCTGCTGACAATGCTCCTACTAATACAGTCCAATATGCCGTTGGCCTTCTTGGCAACGAGGGCACACTGCTGACTCATATCCAGCTTCTCATCCATTGTAATCTCAAGGTCCTTTTCTGCAGAACTGCTGTTTAGCCAGTCGGTCCCCAGCCTGTAGCGGTGCATGGGATTCTTCCGTCCTAAGTGCAGGACTCTGCACTTGTCCTTGTTGAACCTCATTGGATTTCCTCCAATTTGTCTAGGTCACTCTGGACCTTAGCCCTACCCTCCAGCATATCTACCTCTCCCCCCAGTTTAATGTCTTCTGTGAACTTGCTGAGGGTGCAATTAATCCTATCATCCAGATCATTGATAAATATGTTGAACAAAACCAGCCCCAGGACCGACCCCTGGGGCACTCCGCTTGATACTGGCTGCCAACTAGACATTAAACTGTTGATCACTACCCGTTGAGCCTGACAATCTAGCCAGCTTTCTATCTTATAGTCCATTCATTCAATCCATACTTTTTTAACTTGCTGGCAAGAATACAGTCGGAGACCATATCAAAAGCTTTCCTAAAGTCAAGATATATCACATCCACTGCTTTCCCCATATCCACAGAGCCAGTTATCTCATCAAAGAAGGCAATCCCATTGGCCAGGCACGACTTGCCCTTGGTGAATCCATGTTGACTGTTCCTGATCACCTTCCTCTCCTCCAAGTGCTTCAAAATGGATTCCTTGAGGACCTGCTCCATGATTTTGCCAGGGACTGAAGTGATGCTGACCGGTCTGTTGTTCCCCGGGTTCTCGTTCTTCCCTTTTTTAAATATGGGCTCTCTATTCGCCTTTTTCCAATCATCTGGGACCTCCCCCGATCTCCACGAATTTTCAAAGATAATGGTGCATTGTGCTTATCAGGCTCCTGCTCCCATTGAAGTCAATGGGATCTTTGCTCTTACCTGGAGTGGGATAAGGCTTAAAGCCAATATCTCTTGCACTCAGAGGTAGGCTTGAAAATTCCAGATGAAGAGGCAGTATCAAAGAACAGAGAGGAAATCCAGCTGTGCACAGCTGCAAATGTGTAGGTATGCAAGCTATGGGCAATGGACTCTCCTGGCTGCAGAATAATAGTGAGGGTTGCATGGCTGGCCCGGTGCAGTCCGGTTTTTCCTTGTATTGCCTTCCCGTGATTTACCCAGCATGGTTATAACATCTATTAGCCATGTACTATCTATGAAACCTGATCTAAAGGGCAACCAGGATTTTACTGTTTTCATCTTTGAGTGTATTCCTTGGTGTTGTGTATTTGGTTGTCATGGTAATAGCACCTTGAGTTAGATTATTAGGGGATAGCCCAGCCAGTTTTGGCTGGTTTGGTTAGTCCAGTGTGTGGAAATAAATGCAAAAAGAAAAGGAGTACTTGTGGCACGTTAGAGACTAACCAATTTATTTGAGCATAAGCTTTCGTGAGCTACAGCTCACTTCATCGGATGCATTCAGTAGAAAATACAGTGGGGAGATTTATATACACACACACACAGAGAAAATGAAACAATGGGTTTTATCATACACACTGTAAGGAGAATGATCACTTAAGATGAACTATTACCAGCAGGAAGGGGGGGGAGGGGGAAAACCTTTTGTGGTGATAATCAAGGTGGGCCATTTCCAGCAGTTAACAAGGATGCCTGAGGAACAGTGGGGGTGGGGGGGAAAGAGAAATAACATGGGGAAATAGTTTTACTTTTTGTAATGACCCATCCACTCCCAGTCTCTATTCAAGCCTAGGTTAATTGTATCCAGTTTGCAAATTAATTCCAATTCAGCAGTCTCTCTTGGAGTCTGTTTTTGAAGTTTGTTTGTTGAAGGATAGCCACTCTCAGGTCTGTAATCGAGGTGAACGAGCCTCTGATAGTGCCAACTCTGTCCACATATCTATTCAGGGGACACCATCATAGGGCCTAATCACATCAGCCACACTATCAGAGGCTCGTTCACCTGCGCATCTACCAATGTGATATATGCCATTATGTGCCAGCAATGCCCCTCTGCCATGTACATTGGTCAAACTGGACAGTCTCTACGTAAAAGAATAAATGGACACAAATCAGACGTCAAGAATTATAACATTCAAAAACCAGTTGGAGAACATTTCAATCTTTCCGGTCACTCGATTACAGACCTGAGAGTGGCTATCCTTCAACAAAAAAACTTCAGAAACAGACTCCAAGAGAGACTGCTGAATTGGAATTAATTTGCAAACTGGATACAATTAACGTAGGCTTGAATAGAGACTGGGAGTGGATGGGTCATTACAAAAAGTAAAACTATTTCCACATATTATTTCTCCCCCCCCACCCCGCCCCTCACTGTTCCTCAGACGTTCTTGTTAACTGCTGGAAATGGCCCACCTTGATTATCACCACAAAAGGTTTTCCTCCTTCCCCCCTCCCCTCCTGCTGGTAATAGCTCATCTTAAGTGATCCCTCTCCTTACAGTATGTATGATAAAACCCATTGTTTCATGTTCTCTGTGTGTGTATGTAAATCTCCCCACTGTATTTTCCACTGAATGCATCCAATGAAGTGAGCTGTAGCTCATGAAAGCTTATGCTCAAATAAATTTGTTAGTTTCTAAAGTGCCACAAGTACTCCTTTTCTTTTTGCGAATACAGACTAACACGGCTGCTACTCTGAAACCTGGAAATAAATGGCTGCTTTCATGGCTCACAGCTCTCTGTTTCTCAAGTGATTTCTTCCTAAAACTGCTGCCCCCAAGGATACAACAAAGTGGCAATGAGGATGGGATCCCTGTGCTTCCCCAGCAACAGAAGGGGGTGAGAACTGGCTTGTTTGCACTGACTGTGCTGGCTTGTTGGCATTGACTGTGAAACCTGAAGCAAAAAACATGGCTACACTTACAGGGCCACTGAAACCTTTTGAGGAGAATATAGTGCAATGGCATATGTATACTGAGTGTTTTGAGCTTTTTGTTATTGCAAATGACATTAAAGAAGAGAAGAAGGTGCCAATATTCTTAAGTATTGTGGGGGCTAAAACCTATTCCCTGCTACGCAGCTTACTACACCTTGTTAAGCCTGAGACCAAATCTTACAGTGACATTGTGGAAATCCTGGGGTCCCATTTTTCCCCAAAACCACTGGTAATCGCTGAAAGATATAGGTTCCACAAAAGAAACCAAAAAGAAGATGAAACAGTTGTACAATTTGTAGCAACTTTAAAAAGGCTAGCAGAACACTGTGAATTTAAGGAGATGTTAAATGATGCCCTGAGTGACAGGTTCATGTGTGGCCTGTACAGTGAAACTATACAGAAGTGCCTATTGACAGAGGCTCAGCTTACCTTACAGAAGGCTGTTGATATTGCGGTCTCCATGGAACTGGCTACAAAGGAGGCGCAATACATGGGTGCATCCCCTAGGGTGCATAAAGTGTCACAAGAACCTACCCACAAAACTGTGCAGAGTCAGGAATGTTACTGCTGTGGTAAGCTGGGTCACCAGGGATCAGAATGCTGGTGTAAGGACCTGGTGTGTTGACATTGTGGCAAAAAGGGACACGCTGAGTGGGCCTGTAAACAAAAGAAAAAGAGGCCTGTGGTCTGGCTGACAAAAAAGGGGAACCTGCAAACCTTAGAGCAGACCCTGGATGACCAAGGTGACACCTCATCGCAAGAAGAAAAGCCACTCCACGTTTTGTCTTTGGCAGTGGGCTCACATGAATAGTGGGTAACCCCGCTGTTGGACGGCAAACCTATACGCATGGAACTGGACACCGGTGCAGCTGTCTCGCTGGTCTCCGAGACTGTGTATAAAGGAAAGCTACAGCATCTTCTGCTTAAGGCAACAAAAACTGTTCTGAAGACATATATGGGAGAAGCTGTGCCCATGTTGGGCATTACTGATGTTAACGTGGAACTCAATGGACAAGCTGTTAAATTGCCACTGTTTGTGGTGAGAAGTAATTATCCAGGTTTAATGGATAGGTCTTGGCTTCGGAAGATTCAGCTGACCTGGGCAGAAGTGCACCGAATGACTAAAGAAGAAACCAGTCTGATTGCTATGCTAAGGAAACATGCTGTTGTTTTTGGAGAGGATCTGGGAAGTATGAAGGGAATCACTGTGACATCGAACCTTAAACCTGACAGTCAGCCAAAATATCTGAAAGCCCGAACTGTGGCATATTCCATCAGGCTGAAAGTTGAAGCAGATCTGGAGCGCCCGGTCAACAATGGAGTCCTAATACCAGTTACCCATAGGCCATGGGCCACTCCTATCATTCCAATAGTGAAGAAAGATGGCTCCCTCCGGATTTGTGGTGAATTTAAAGTCACTGTCAACTCAGTGTTGTATGCAGAGCAATACCCGCTTCGCCACATTGATGACCTCTTCGTGGGCCTGGCTGGGGGACAAAAGTTCAGTTAGATTGATCTGAGTCAAGTGTATTTACAGATGCACATTGATGAAAAGTCCCAATAGTTGATGAGTATTGTGACTCATAAGGGGCTTTATCGATACTGTCTCCTACCCTTCAGAATAACGTCTGCTCCCACCCTGTTCCAGAGGGCTATGGATCAGATGCTGTGTGGCTTGCCAGGAGTTCAGTGCTATCTGGACGACATCCTGGTCACTGGAAGGAATGAAGAGGATCACTTAAAGAATTTAGAGGTTACCCTACAAAGACTGGAAGAGTATGGCCTACGAGTCTGCAAAGACAAGTGTGAATTCTTCCAGCCCTCTGCTGAATATTTGGGACACATCATTGATGCTGCGGATCTTCATAAGGCTATTGTGGAGGCTCCCCCGCCTTGAAATGTTAGCCATCTGCGCTCGTTTCTAGGACTATTGAACTATTATGGAAAGTTCATCTCACAGTTAATCACACTGCTAAACCACTTCACGAACTCCTTGGGCAGAACAAGACCTGGAAGTGGACTGAAACCTGTAATGTTGCATTTAACAAAGCTAAGGATGCACTGCTAAATTCTGAAGTTCTAACGCACTTTGATCCATCCTTACTCCTATAATTGGCCTGTGATGCCTTCCCTTATGGAGTGGGAGCAATCGTGTCACACATTATGCCTTCGGGAGAAGAAAGACCTATTGCTTTTACTTCATGCATGCTAAGCAAAGCAGAAACTAACTATGCCCAAATTGAATGTGAGGCGTTGGGAATCATTTTTGGAATTCAGAAGTTTCATCAGTACCTGTTTGGGTGGAAGTTTACTCTTCTTACAAATCATCAACCTCTGACGTCACAGGCATTTCCTCATTAGCTGCTAGTCGTATGCAACATTGGGCATTGTTACTTTCAGTGCACACATATGAAATCAAATATTGGAAATCCACTTTGCACGGCAATGCAGATGGTCTCTCAAGGTTGCCTTTGCCAGTCAGACATCAAGATACTACCCAAAAGGAAATCTTCTACTTTGAACACATAGAGAATACACCCATCACTGCTACTCAGATAAAAAAGGCAACTCGCGTTGACACAGTATTGTCCCAAGTTATGGACCTGGTGATGCATGGAAAATCATGACCAACCTCTCCAGTCTCACCCAACCTGGTTACCTACATATCCAGGAGGATGGAGTTATCAATCCAATCTGGTTGTTTGTTGTGGTGGAGACGTGTCATTATCCCACCACCACTGAGATCACAGATGTTAGAAGAGCTACATTCTGGTCACTGTGGAATAGTGCGCATGAAGGAAATTGCATGAAGCTATTTTTGGTGGCCTGGATTGGACAGTGCTATAGAAGAGAAGGCAAGAGCTTGTATGTGATGCCAGGGTGTCAGGAATGCACCCCAGTGGGCGCTGCTACAACCATGGGACTGGCCTGAAAACCCATGGCAACGTATTCATGTTGACTTCGCTGGCCCCCTTGAAGGAAGCATGTTCTTGGTGGTGGTAGATGCCCATTCTAAATGGCCAGAAGTCTCTATAATGCAGTCCACTACTGCAGAGAGTACTATCCAAAAACTACAGGGACTCTTTAGTTGTTTTGGTCTACCAGAACAACTTGTAAGTGACAACGGACCGCAGTTTGTCTCTCAGGAGTTTCAAAATTTTATGAAGGCAAATGGGATATACCACATCACTTCAGCTCCATATACGCCATCCACCAATGGATTAGCTGAAAGATTTGTGCAGACAATGAAACAAGCTTTGAAATCAGCAAGGGGACAACACTCCATTCAAAAGCGTCTGGATACCTTATTTTCCGACAGAAACACACCTCACGCTATGACCAAGGCATCCCTAGCCTTTCTAATGATGAGATGACAGCTGCACACTTACTTTGATCTGCTGAAACCTTCTGAACCCAGACAAATTGTGCAACATCAGCAGCAATATCAAATCAGCAGACATGCACCCAGAGCAAAAGACTGAACCTTTAGCTCGGGACAGCCAGTTTTGACTTGGAATTATACTTCTAGAGCTAAATGGGTCCTTGCCACGATCATCACTCAAACAGGACCTGTTTCCTACACAGTCCGGACTGCAGAGAATCTCACCTGGCAGTGACATGTAGATCAGCTGTTGCCAGGTCATGCCAGTCCTCAGGACACATCTTCAGTTGAGTTGTCTGACTTCACCTTTTCTGGTGAGACACCAAATCAAGAATCACCTGTTCCTGACTGTTCTTCTCCATTGCTGCCGGCGTCTGAGATGCCCCCTTGCCCGGAACAAGCTGATACCACCTCCTCACCCGTTCGCGCTACAAACCCTGAGCCCATTGTCAGGCCTGCACCCAAGATACTTTTGGGTGCAACAACACCAGAAGTTCACCGTAATCCACCTAGAGATTGAAGACCTCCTCAGTGGCTGGATCTTTAGCGAATGCGAACCCACGGTTATGGGGCAAAATAATCCCCGGGGTTTAGCCTGGAATGGAGGCAGTCGACCCTCCTTCTCTAGTTTAGTGTTTGTTTTATTTAGGGGATGTTCTTATTAAGGGGGGAGGAATATGTTGTGTATTTGGTTGTCATGGTAATAACACCTTGTTGTTGCTATGGCAACTGAGTTAGATTATTAGGGGATAGCCAGTTTTGGCTGGTTTGCTTAGTTCAGTGTGTGGAAATAAGTGGCTGCTTTCATGGCTCACAGCTCTCTGTGTCTCAAGTGATTTCTTCCTAAAACTGCTGCCCCCAAGGATACAACACTTGGGGTCCATATTTAAGTGCAAGTAGAATAATGAGTAGCAAATACTCTTGTTTGCACCTGGTTAACTTTCTGACTACAGGTCTTGGGATGAAAAACAGCCAGTTCCTTAAAAAAACAAGCAATCATGAATAAAATAGCAAGATGTAGGCATGGTGGATGCAAACTGCTCTTTGGAATTCATACCAATGTTCACCAAGACTGTTTTGCAGGGTTCAATCAGTTCTACTTAAAAGGATTTGCTATAAGTTCTCTCCCCACTGCTTCACCCAAGCTGCATTGGTTTGCTTTGAGATGGACTGTGACGATGTAGTGATGGGGCACTGCCCTGCAGCAATTTCTGGGTAGGGTTTTGTGTGTGTTTGTTGAGTGGGCAGCTTTGAGGCTGTGTTCCCATTGGCATAGAAATGCACATTGGGTAGCAAGACAGTGGACATGCTGCAAGCTCTAGTGCCCCAGGTCTAGGCCAGGAGTAGAATTCCAGTATGACCCACACCGGCCTTCTTTATGAGGCAAATCATGTGACTTGGCTGGCCAGGGTGGACCCCGAATGTTTCTAAGATGGAAGGTAAAGTAACAATAGGCCAAGCCTTACCCAACGCTTAACCCAACTTTTTTGAACTTGAGGTTTTACATTTTCCTTTTTACATTTCCTCCTGACCCCTGCGCATCCTACTTTCTGGCGGGGATCAAAAGCAAAACAAGGGCTCTGCTCACCACATTTATGGCCTAGTGGAAACCACATCTTGGGAGAGATTCTCAGCATATTTCTAGACTGCAGTGGTTCTGCTGTACTTGTGGCTGTTTACTCATATCAGCCCTCTCAAGCTTTGCCTATCTCTGCTCTGCAGGCACGCTGAGAACAGGGGGATTGGAACCAGTTGCAAACCAAAATAGACTAGAATGCCCATGCACACAGTAAGAAAAGGAGTACTTGTGGCACCTTAGAGACTAACAAATGTATTTGAGCATGAGCTTTCGTGAGCTACAGCGCACTTCATCGGATGCATTTGGTGGAAAATACAGTGGGGAGATTTATATACACACACAGAGAACATGAAACAATGGGTTTTATCATACACACTGTAAGGAGAGTGATCACTTAAGATGAGCCATCACCAGCAGGGGGGGGGGGGAAAGGAGGAAAACCTTTCATGGTGACGAGCAAGGTAGGCCATTTCCAGCAGTTAACAAGAACATCTGAGGAACAGTGTAGGGTGGGGTGGGGGCGGGGAGAAATAACATGGGGAAATAGTTTTACTTTGTGTAATGACTCATCCATTCCCAGTCTCTATTATAGATCTTTTCATAGATACTAAGGTCAGAAGGGACCATTCTGATCATCTAGTCCGACCTCCTGCACAGCGCAGGCCACAGAATCTCACCCACCCACTCCTATGAAAAACCTCACCCATGTCTGAGCTATTGAAGTCCTTAAATCATGGTTTAAAGACTTGAAAGAGCAGAGAAGCCTCCCTCAAGTCAACCAAGCCCCATGCTACAGAGGAAGGCGAAAAACCTCCAGGGCCTCTCCAATCTGCCCTGGAGGAAAATTCCTTCCTGACCCGAAATATGGCAATTAGCTAAACCCTGAGCATATGGGCAAGATATTCAAGCCTAAGTTAATTGTATCCAGTTTGCAAATTAATTCCAATTCAGCAGTCTCTCGCTGGAGTCTGTTTTTGAAGTTTTTTGTTGAAGGATAGCCACTCAAAGGTCTGTAATCAAGTGACCGGAGAGATTGAAGTGTTCTCCAACTGGTTTTTGAATGTTATAATTCTTGACGTCTGATTCATGTCCATTTATTCTTTTATGTAGAGACTGTCCAGTTTGACTAATGTACATGGCAGAGGGGCATTGCTGGTACATGATGGCATATATCACATTAGTAGATGCGCAGGTGAACGAGCCTCTGATAGTGTGGCTGATGTGATTAGGCCCTATGATGGTGTCCCCTGAATAGATATGTGGACAGAGTTGGCAACGGGCTTTGTTGCAAGGATAGGTTCGTGGGTTAGTGGTTCTGTTGTGTGGTGTGTGGTTGCTGGTGAGTATTTGCTTCAGGTTGGGGGGCTGTCTCTAAGCAAGGACTGGCCTGTCTCCCAAGATCTGTGAGAGTGAGGGGTCGTCCTTCAGGATAGGTTGTAGATCCTTGATGATGTGTTGAAGAGGTTTTAGTTGGGGGCTGAAGGTGATGGCTAGTGGCGTTCTGTTATTTTCTTTGTTGGGCCTGTCCTGTAGTAGGTGACTTCTGGGTACTCTTCTGGCTCTGTCAATCTGTTTCTTCACTTCAGCAGGTGGGTATTGTAGTTGTAAGAATGCATGATAGAGATCTTGTAGGTGTTTGTCTCTGTCTGAGGGGTTAGAGCAAATGTGGTTATATCGTAGAGCTTGGCTATAGACAATGGATCGTGTGGTATGATGTGGATGAAAGCTAGAGGCATGTAAGTAGGAATAACGGTCTGTAGGTTTCCAATATAGGGTGGTGTTTATGTGACCATTGCGTATTAGCACCGTAGTATCCAGGAAGTGGATCTCTTGTGTGGACTGGTCCAGGCTGAGGTTGATGGTGGGATGGAAATGGTTGAAATCATGGTGCAATTCCTCAAGGGCTTCTTTTCCATGGGTCCAGATGATGAAGATGTCATCAGTGTAGCGCAAGTAGAGTAGGGGCATTAGGGGACGAGAGCTGAGGAAGCGTTGTTCTAAGTCAGCCATAAAAATGTTGGCATACTGTGGGGCCATGCGGGTACCCATCGCAGTGCCACTGATTTGAAGGTATACATTGTCCCCAAATGTGAAATAGTTATGGCTGAGGACAAAGTCACAAAGTTCAGCCACCAGGTTAGCCGTGACATTATCGGGGATACTGTTCCTGACGGCTTGTAGTCCATCTTTGTGTGGAATGTTGGTGTAGAGGGCTTCTACATCCATAGTGGCTAGGATGGTGTTTTTAGGAAGATCACCAAAGGATTGTAGTTTTCTCAGGAAGTCAGTGGTGTCTTGAAGATAGCTGGGAGTGCTGGTAACGTAGGGCCTGAGGAGGGAGTCTACATAGCCAGACAATCCTGCTGCCAGGATGCCAATGCCTGAGATGATGGGGCATCCAGGATTTCCAGGTTTATGGATCTTGGGTAGCAGATAGAATACCCAAGGTCAGGGTTCTAGGTGTGTGTCTGTGCGGATTTGTTTTTGTGCTTTTTAAGGGAGTTTCATGAGCAAATGCTGTAGTTTCTTTTGGTAACTCTCAGTGGGATCAGAGGGTAATGGCTTGTAGAAAGTGGTGTTGGAGAGCTGCCTAGTAGCCTCTTGTTCTTATTCCGACCTATTCATCATGATGACAGCACCTCCTTTGTCAGCCTTTTTGATTATGATGTCAGAGTTGTTTCTGAGGCTGTGGATGGCATTGTGTTCTGCACGGCTGAGGTTATGGGGCAAGTGATGCTGCTTTTCCACAATTTCAGCCCAAGCACGTCGGCGGAAGCACTCTATGTAGAAGTCCAGTCTCCTGTTTCGACCTTCAGGAGGAGTCCACCCAGAATCCTTCTTTTTGTAGTGTTGGTAGGAAGGTCTCTGTGGGTTAATATGTTGGTCAGAGGTGTGTTGGAAATATTCCTTGAGTCGGAGACATCGAAAATAGGATTCTAGGTCACCACAGAACTCTATCATGTTCGTGGGGGTGGAGGGGCAAAAGGAGAGGCCCCGAGATAGGACAGATTCTTCTGCTGGGCTAAGAGTATAGTTGGATAGATTAACAATATTGCTGGGTGGGTTACGGGAACCACTGTTGTGGCCCCTTGTGGCATGTATTAGTTTAGAAAGTTTAGTGTCCTTTTTCTTTTGTAGAGAAGCAAAGTGAGTGTTGTAAATGGCTTGTCTAGTTTTTGTAAAGTCCAGCCATGAGGAAGTTTGTGTGGAAGGTTGGTTCTTTATGAGAGTATCCAGTTTTGAGAGCTCATTCTTAATCTTTCCCTGTTTGCTGTAGAGGATGTTGATCAGGTGGTTCCACACTTTCTTTGAGAGTGTGTGGCACAAGCTGTCAGCATAGTCTGTGTGGTATGTAGATTGTAATGGATTTTTTACCTTCAGTCCTTTTGGTTTAATGTCCATCTGTTTGCATTTGGAGAGGAAGATGATGTCTGTCTGTATCTGTACGAGTTTTTTCATGAAGTTGATAGATTTCCACTCTATATGGCTAAATTCAGTGCCTTGCATAATGACAGGTTTCAGAGTAGCAGCCATGTTAGTCTGTATTCGCAAAAAGAACAGGAGTACTTGTGGCAGCTTAGAGACTAACCAATTTATTTGAGCATAAGCTTTCGTGAGCTATAGCTCACTTCATCGGATGCATTTGGTGGAAAATACAGTGGGGAGATTTATATACACACACAGAGAACATGAAACAATGGGTTTTATCACACACACTGTAAGAAGAGTGATCACTTAAGATGAGCCATCACCAGCAGCAGGGGGGGGAAAGGAGGAAAACCTTTCATGGTGACGAGCAAGGTAGGCCATTTCCAGCAGTTAACAAGAACATTTGAGGAACAGTGCGGGATGGGGTGGGGGGGAGCAATAACATGGGGAAATAGTTTTACTTTGTGTAATGACTCATTCATTCCCAGTCTCTATTCAAGCCTAAGTTAATTGTATCCAGTTTGCAAATTAATTCCAATTCAGCAGTCTCTCGCTGGAGTCTGTTTTTGAAGTTTCTTTGTTGAAGGATAGCTGAAGTGAAGTGAAGAAACAGATTGACAGAGCCAGTAGAGTACCCAGAAGTCACCTACTACAGGACAGGCCCAACAAAGAAAATAACAGAACGCCACTAGCCATCACCTTCAGCCCCCAACTAAAACCTCTCCAACGCATCATCAAGGATCTACAACCTATCCTGAAGGACGACCCCTCACTCTCACAGATCTTGGGAGACAGGCCAGTCCTTGCTTACAGACAGACCCCCAACCTGAAGCAAATACTCGCCAGCAACAACACACCACACAACAGAACCACTAACCCACGAACCTATCCTTGCAACAAAGCTGTTGCCAACTCTGTCCACATATCTATTCAGGGGACACCATCATAGGGCCTAATCACATCAGCCACACTATCAGAGGCTCGTTCACCTGCGCATCTACTAATGTGATATATGCCATCATGTACCAGCAATGCCCCTCTGCCATGTACATTGGCCAAACTGGACAGTCTCTACGTAAAAGAATGAATGGACACAAATCAGACATCAAGAATTATAACATTCCAAAACCAGTCAGAGAACACTTCAATCTCTCCGGTCACTCGATTACAGACCTGAGAGTGGCTATCCTTCAACAAAAAAAACTTCAAAAACAGACTCCAAGAGAGACTACTGAATTGGAATTAATTTGCAAACTGGATACAATTAACTTAGGTTGAATAGAGACTGGGAATAGATGAGTCATTACACAAAGTAAAACTATTTCCCCATGTTATTTCTGCCCCCCACCCCACCCCCCACTGTTCCTCAGATATTCTTGTTAACTGCTGGAAATGGCCTACCTTGCTCGTCACCATGAAGGGTTTTCCTCCTTCCCTCCCCCCCCCCGCTGCTGCTGATGGCTCATCTTAAGTGATCACTCTCCTTACCGT
Organism: Dermochelys coriacea; assembly: GCF_009764565.3. Taxonomy (NCBI): domain Eukaryota; kingdom Metazoa; phylum Chordata; order Testudines; family Dermochelyidae; genus Dermochelys; species Dermochelys coriacea. The sequence continues at coordinate 40,340,009 of NC_050077.1, forward strand.
GTTTATGATAAAACCCATTGTTTCATGTTCTTTGTGTGTGTATATAAATCTCCCCACTGTATTTTCCACCAAATTCATCCGATGAAGTGAGCTATAGCTCACGAAAGCTTATGCTCAAATAAATTGGTTAGTCTCTAAGGTGCCACAAGTACTCCTTTTCTTTTTGCGAATACAGATTAACACGGCTACTACTCTGAAACATGTACACAGTGTGTCTGTGTACCACTGCCCTCTAGTGGATGGCATCAGAACTGCTTTGAGTGAGTATTATGATGAATCTGCCTACTGGCTGAAGGCCCAGATCTGATGAACGCCCTACTATAGCAAATGAAAAGTCTCCTTTAGCTTAGGGAGTAGAGGCCTGTGTCTATGGCGCAGGAGAAGCTGAGTCCTCTCCCTGCTTATGGCTGTGAAGTCCAGGCATCCATGGGGTACGTCAGAGGTGACAGACCTTTGGCTGGAGGAAAGAAGAGAGGTTGACTGCACCAGTGCCGCCCAGAGGATTCAGGGCGCCTGGAGCAAAGCAATTTTGCGGGCTCCATCCATAAAAATAAGTTAGTTTTGGTGTCCCGAGCGGCGAAGAAAAAAAAAAGAAAAACCCAAGTCAAGCTGCCGAAGAAAGAAGAGGACAGGAGTACCCGCCACCAAATTGCCGCAGAAGACTGAAGTGGAGCGATCGAGCTGCCGCCAAAGTGCCGCCGATGAGGAAGAGAGGGACTGAAAGACCCGATGCTGAATTGCCGCCAAAATTGCCCCTGCCCTGTCTGTGGGGCCTGGGGCCTGGGAGCAAATTGCTCCACTTGCCCCCACCCTGGGTGGCCCTGGACTGCGCCCAATGATCCATGGAGAGAGCAAAAATGAAGAAGAGTGGGGTCTCCTGATACCTTTACCCCACTCCCCTCCTCAGGGAAAGAAGCCAAGATTTCTTCCTCCCGTGGTCTGCCTAGGAGGGGAGATAGAGGGAGTGGAGAGCACTGGAGCATGGGTGGAAACAGGAAGAGCAGCAGCATTGAATTATGGGGCAGTCTCTTTTTTCCAGATTGGGGATTAATTTAGGTCTGGGGGAGGGTGCGGGGGGAGGGATGGGCATGGCCGGATTGGAACCTGTTGAGATTGCACTGGGTCTGTGCAACACCTCCAGAATGGTCCTAGAGCCATGCAAGATGCATGGTGGCACAAAGCATCCATCAGGTGACTCTGCTGTGGAGGTAGCATGGAGATCAAGCTCACATGATGCCAGCAATCAATTCCTTCTGGCTCCAGTGCTGACAGCAACGTGCAGCCCCCAGGTGGCTCTGTTCCAGTTCTCACTACTTTGCTCAAGACTACCCCGAGACAGGCCCAGAACAAAATCCAGAGCCAAACTCCCCTGAACTTTGGGAAGGTTGAGACCTAAAGCCAAACATTGCTGCTTGAGCCCATCTCTAAACGTAATGCAGAGGAGCCTCTCCAGAGTCACTGATAAGTGGATTCCTCATTTTCATTCCTGATCCAGCATGGAAGGGAAGTGGGGGGGGGGGAAGTGTGGAAGTGGGGGCCATTCATGTCACATCAGGCAGATGGTTAAGAAATCAGCCCAGGGTAGCTCTAGTCCTTTAACAGCTCTGCTAGTCATTGCCATATAGTATAGCATCAGATACAATGAAAAAGAGCACTTGGTACCTCAATAATAATGCTAATTTCCTGCTTCATAGTGATTGAAAAAGGATTTTATTTCATTGGTTGGCTCACAAATATAGCTGCACTGTATAACCTGTAATAGCTTTAAACCTTTCACTGATCACTTATGGGTTCATTAAGCTACTCAGTACTGTTGTGGTGCAAGACCAAAAGCCTCGGTTCTGATTCACAAAGGCTGAGTCCAGATCCAAAGTTATGGGGGGACAGGGTATTGTTTGGTTCCGGGGCTTTGTTCTGAGGCCCACCCTCTCCTCCGTTATGGAGCCTGGGGAAATATAACACCATATGAAGGTGCAGCTGTCCTTGCAATAGTATTACTTAGGGTATATCTACACTGCAAGAGCTGTGCACAGCCTAGCATAACCTACCTAGCTTGAATCCAACTAGTGCAGGTAACAACAACCAGAAAGACAATGCAGCATGGGCTAGGAAGCTGAGTACATACCCAGGGCTCATGCTGGGGTTGTACACCTGCCCTGTGCTGTTTTCATTGCTATTGTTAGCCATTCTAGCTGGATTCATGCTAATTCCGTAGACTAGCCCTGCACAGCTTTTGTGGTATAGACATATCCTGGGGGGTATTTAATGCAGTACCCCTTAGCATAGTCACACTGAATTTACTTACTCCAGCCTTGGAGTAGGAAGGACCTAGCTGCCTGGGAGCACAGGGTACCTGAAGCAGCGCAGTGCTGGGGAAGGGCAACAGGAGCTGTGGAGCTCCAGTTGCGGCCTTGTTAAAGGTGCAGCCCGGGGATAGGCAGAGGCAGCTGGTTCAATCCCCTTGCCAATGATGAATGGCCATTACAGACTGCAGTTTGTCCAAGAGAAAGGGGGCTAGATGACGACTGACAGTAGCCACTGAGGCAAGGTGGGCATAGGGGGAGGGGGTTCCCCTGGGAGGGGAGACCCAGAGTGTGGGGGCACTGCTGCAGGGCAGCACTGCAAGGAAAGGGGCACTGGGGACTGGGAGGGACACGGGCCTGGGACAGGAGGGACACTGGCCAGCAGAAGGCGCTCTGAGTGCTGGAATTGAGCTAATTCCCGGGTGACCAGCAGGAGGTGCCACGTTGGTGAGTCAGCGACTTGCTACAGGATTACTCTGAAAACACCCACAGCCAGTCTTTCAGGTACAACAATGAAGAACTCAGACGGGGCTGATGACCCATCAGCAAAGAAAATGGACTGTGGAATAGTTTAATATTCCTGTAGGCGTTTTGACCAGCCTGTAAGCAATGGCTGCTATAACACTGCAAGGTCATGTGACCAGACTACATGTCTCTGGACTCCAGATGTTAGTATTTTTCCACAGATTGGGCTGGGAACCAAGTTTTAAAACAAAGGGTTCCCACCATATGCTAAAGCTATATAAGGCAATGGAGTGACCTCATCTGTTGTTCTTCACTCCCCACATGAAAAGACTCCTGGAAACATCTGAGGAACAAAGACTGAACTGGAGGAAGTGCTGGACCCAGGCTAAAGGGATTTCTAGCCTGTGTATGAAGACCTGAGAAACCCAAGATGTAAAGCTAATGCAGCTTGTGCCTTAAGAATCTACAAATCTGTACCATTAATTAGGGTGAGAATCTGCTATTCATATCCAATCTGTCTAGGATAATAAGCTTAGGTTGTGTTTTTGTTTATTTGCTAGGTAATCCACTGTAATCTGTTTGCTATCCCTTATAATCACTTAAAATCTATCTTTTGTAATTAATAAATTTATTTTATGTTTTAATCTAAATCAGTTTGGAATGAGTTTGGAATGAAGTGCGTAGGAATCTTAGCTCAGATAGGCTGTTGTATATTCCTCTCCACATTGAGGGGGGGAGTGGCGAAATCTATGAGCTTATGCTGTAGTTCCCTGTGCAGCGCAAAACAGTATAATCTTGGGTTTATGCTCCAGAGGGGGGTTGCGCTCCTGGGGAGCTGAGAGTTACTTTGACTTTAGCCTTTCTACTGTTGGTTTGTGCAGTGGCTAGTCAGAGGCCCTGCATGTAACTGCAGCCGGGTGTGTTCCTACCTCTGTATATGCTAGTGAAAATGTAAGCCCATGTCTACAGCTTGTCACAGCAGTACAGTGTGAGAGGGAGCCCAGGCTTGTGGGTCAGAGGGCTCAGAGGTACCCCAGTTCCAGGTGGCACCCCATGGGGAGCCTGTCACAATCCCCCTGCCCTGTTGGTGTTTGGATTCACAATGCTATAGGGAAAAGTTTAACACTAATTTTTAAAAAATTATAAAACAACCTGATGTGATGATGATTTTTCTTTTAAATTATAAACTAAAATATTTCCAGTCATATTAGGTATTTTTAATCCCTTCTGGCTTTTTAAACAAAATATAAATACTCAGTTGATAGCATCCCTTTAAAGTGAATAAAAATTAAAACTCTCTGACAGATTCTGATCTCACGTTCACCAATGTAAATCAGGAGTAACCCCTCTGACTGTGACGTCAGTACTAAGTGACATTGCATTGCTTTACTTAAGTTGTAAATTCTTTGGACCAGTTTGTTGTTCTGTATCTGAACAGCACCTAGCACAATGGGGCCTGGGTCCATGACTTGTAGCATTACAGGTACTGAAAGAAGATTTTAGCCCTAGAGATTTGGCTAAACATTGGGTGTCCTAAAACAGAACAATTTGGGCTTGATTTCAGAGCCCTGAATACCCATTATTCCAGCTGAAGGCAATGGGAACTGCAAGTGCTCAGTACCTCTGACTATCAGACCCTAGAAGTCTTAGACTGGGCATGCAGGAACGTAGAGAAAACCATAGGTCGCATTTGAAACTTTTCACCTTAATTCCTATTTGGAGTGTGTTGGTGTCAGATTATAAATAATAAAATACACCCAGATTACACCTGTATTCTTACTGTGAGGCTGGGGGCTAGGATTTGTAATGTCACTGGCAAACCTGCACAAAAATACAGCCCCATATTGTACAGCAGGGCACAGTTTAGACTATAAAGCTATCTACCGATATAGCATGTAATCTACAGATATTGGTAGTGCCTGGTACAGTAATAACTCTTGTTTTATTTAACCTAAATCATCAGAAAACTCCACTTGGAAACAGAGAAAAGCCCCAAAGACTGAAGAAAAGTTAAGTATAAAAATATTTAAAATAATCACTCTCATTTCCCTCATGTTCTTAAAATTGAGAAATACTTTTTTTGTCTCCAGGGGCTGCTGGAATGGAGAAACGTCTGATGCCCCACTGTATCGTGCACCTCGGAAGCTGACATCTCAAATGCCATCTTGAAAGCATTGAATTTGGGTTGGGAGGTGGGGTCAGGTGTCATGCACCCCTTCCTGTGTGGATCACGACCTGCAAGGGGAAAATAAGAGCACTCAGCAGGTAGATTGGTTGGAAAATGCTCATTATTTTTAGGAAGGGGGGGGGGAGTCCTGTGTCATCTCTGTCCCTCCACCCCTTATTATGGCAAACATGCATTTAGTCAAAATTTTCAATCTTTGAAAACCAAAAACTAAACTGAAAAACTAAAATGTTTACTGGAAATGTGCACAGAAAATCTGCAATAATAATGACCAAAATTAATATTTTAATTTTTGGTCAAAAAGCTAATTTCCACTGAAAAAAAAGTTTCAGTGGAAAAATTAAAGTAACTTTATTGTGGCTTCTTATGTGAAGGGAGGGGTAGCCCAGCTAAGGTTCAGCTGTCAACTAGCACAGCCACCATGGCCCAGATCCTGAAAAGGAGTTAGGCATCAGAAAGCTACAGAACAATCTGGAAATCCCAGATCCCATAAAATACAGCCTGGTCTTCCCTGGGATCTGGAGGACCTATGGATGAAACCTTGGCCCCACTGAAATCAATGGCAAAGCTCCTACTGATGTTAATGGGGGCAAGGATTTCAGCATGTGAGTTTATTTGAAATCCACAACTCGTAGAATGCCAGCAAGGCATCCTGTCCCACTGTGGCATGGAGTACTGGCGGAGGAAACAGCTCCCAGAACCCCTAGCAGTGCCTGGCAGGAATCCCCTCCCCCCCCGCCTTTTAAGGCTACGTGATGTCTAATACAAGTAAAGGCAGGCAGTGCCCCCCTCCCTGCTAGAGCCCACAGTCCTCCCCTCCAGTGGTTTGGCTGGCCATGGGAGTTGTTTTTTTTTTCCATTCAGGACCAAGCATTAGCCAGTTGCAAAATATATTTTTTATGAGAAAATGTAAAGAAAAATAAATTAATTTTTTCCCCTCTTGGTTACTGTATCCAAACCAACTACTGTCACTCGGCTATTATGGGAGAACTTCACAGGAGCAGTCCTGTTTGTGCTGGTTTCCCTAGCTGTGTGCTTACGGTGTTCTCAGAGATACCACAGTGCTTCTCAAACATGCACGGAGAGGGCTGCGATGCGACCACAGCAGGGGAAGAACTCACACTGATGATAGCTACTCACTGCATTTCGACATGGTTCCTCAGCCTGAGCCCCTCTTCCCACCTTACCTGAGTAGGGGCAACCTTGGGCTGAGGAGGGGCATGGTGAGGGATGGTGGGCCTGCAGGCAGGATGCAACATGTTTCAGTACTCCTGGCTTGTGAAGCAGGTTGCTTGGGAGCTGCCAGCACTGGTGGAAGTTAGAGCAGCACTGAGGTTGCTCTAACTTGTCCCAGGGCCAAACTGACCTTCCCCAGCGGCCTCTGGAATAGGGAAAGTGGAAAGGTAGCATAATTCCCCTACATGCACCAAGTGCTGCTTTGACTCACTTGGGTAACTAGCCCTTTTCATAGAATCATAGAATATCAGGGTTGGGAGGGACCTCAGGAGGTCATCTAGTCCAACCCCCTGCTCAAAGCAGGACCAATCCCCAATTAAATCATCCCAGCCAGGGCTTTGTCAAGCCTGACCTTAAAAACTTCTAAGGAAGGAGATTCCACCACCTCCCTAGGTAACCCATTCCAGTGCTTCACCACCCTCCTAGTGAAAAAGTTTTTCTTAATATCCAACCTAAACCTCCCCCACTGCAACTTGAGACCATTACTCCTCGTTCTGTCATCTGCTACCACTGAGAACAGTCTAGATCCATCCTCTTTGGAACTCCCTTTCAGGTAGTTGAAAGCAGCTATCAAATCCCCCCTCATTCTTCTCTTCTGCAGACTAAATAGTTCAGTTCCCTCAGTGCTCCTCATAAGTCATGTGTTCCAGTCCCCTAATCATTTTTGTTGCCCTCTGCTGGACTCTTTCCAATTTTTCCACATCCTTCTTGTAGTGTGGGGCCCAAAACTGGACACAGTACTCCAGATGAGGCCACACCAATGCTGAATAGAGGGGAATGATCACGTCCCTCGATCTGCTGGCAATGCTCCTACTTATACAGCCCAAAATGCCGTTACCCTTCTTGCAACAAGGGCACACTGTTGACTCATATCCAGTTTCTCGTCCACTGTAACCCCTAGGTCCTTTTCTGCAGAACTGCTGCCTAGCCATTCGGTCCCTAGTCTGTAGCAGTGCATGGGATTCTTCAGTCCTCAGTGCAGGACTCTGCACTTGTCCTTGTTGAACCTCATCAGATTTCTTTTGGCCCAATCCTCTAATTTGTCTAGATCCCTTTGTATCCTATCCCTACCCTCCAGCATATCTGCCACTCCTCCCAGTTTAGTGTCATCTGCTAACTTGCTGAGGGTGCAATCCATGCCATCCTCCAGATCATTAATGAAGATATTGAACAAAACCATTTGGCTGAGGCTCTCCATGTGCTTCACAGACAATCCCTTAATCATCATGCCCCCTATGCAAAGATTCACCACACCTTACAGGTGGAGACCTAAGGAGGTTAAAGGCCTGATTTCTCGAGGTGGCAAAGTCAATGAGAGCGGCTGGTGCTAAGCACCTCTGAAAACCAAGCCGTAAGTGACATGCCAATGGTCACCCAGTGGGTCAATGGCAGAGCTGGGATGAGGACCCAGAGCTCCGTGTCCCCAGTCGTGTGCTTGAAGTACCCTAGGTTGTGTAAAGCAGCAGAGTGTGGGGAACAAGCCTTCACGGGCCTGGCGTGGGGGAACAGGTGGTGGGAGTGGAGGAAATTACCTAAGAGGCACATGGTGTTTCTTGCTTAAGAATTAGTGATGCAGACATCTCACGGGAATGGTGTTGATGAGACCACAGCCTAACATTGAATAAGGGAGCAGAGCAAGGTGTTTTTTGTTCTGTGGCAGAGGGCTGCTTGGGGAGCAGATCATTCTGAAGGTGGCAGCTGGATACAGAAGTACTCCATTTCAGGTGCCAACTGTTGCTCCACTAGACCAGGGGTTTTCAAACTGTGGCTTGGGACCCCATTTTAATGGGGTCACCAAAACTGGTGTTGGCCCTAGGCCCCAGCAAGTCTGAAGGACAAGCCCCACCACCCAGGGCTAAGGTTACATGCTCCCTTCCCAGGGCAGAAGCAATTGGGTTTCAGCTTTGCCCCTGCCCTGGGCAACGGGGCTCAGACAGCAGGGCTCGGGTGGGCTCAGTCTTCAGTCCCCCATCCTGGGGTCATGTAGTAATTTTTGTTGTCAGAAGGGGGTCATGATGCAATGAAGTTTGAGAACTGATGCACTAGACCCTTTCCCCACCCCTGATTCAAGTACCATTTCTGCATTTTCCATGCCCCTCCCCAACAGCAGCTCACTGGCAGCTCCATCCTCACATTTCCCTTTTCATCTGTAAGTCTACACCACCAAGAAGTGATGGAGGCAGAAGAAGAAAGAAGTGAGATGCCTGGATACCACAGGTTCCAGAGTAGCAGCCGTGTTAGTCTGTATTCGCAAAAAGAAAAGGAGTATTTGTGGCACCTTAGAGACTAACAAATTTATTTGAGCATAAGCTTTCGTGAGCTACAGCCCACTTCATCGGATGCCTTTTTTACTCTATACGGCTAAATTCAGTGCCTTGCATAATGACAGGTTTCAGAGTAGCAGCTATGCTAGTCTGCACTCGCAAAAAGAAAAGGAGGACCCGTGGCACCCCAGAAACCAACAAATCCACCTGAGCACAAGCTTTCGCGAGGTACAGCCCACCTCATCAGATGGAATCCTGGAATGCATCCAATGAAGTGAGCCGCAGCCCACGAAAGCCCACGCTCAAACAAATCTGCTAGTCTCTAAGGTGCCACAAGTACTCCCCCTCTCCCTGCGAACACAGACCAACACGGCTACTACTCTGAAACCTTTAAGAAGACTGGGACTTTTCATCTTGGAAAAGAGATGGCTAAGGGGAGATATGATTGAGGTCTATAAAATCATGATGGGTGTGGAGAAAATAGATCAGGAAGTGTTGTTTACTAGTTCTCATAACACAAGTACCAGGGGTCAGTAAATGAAATGAATAGGCAGCAGGTTTAAAACAAACAAAAGGATGTATTTCTTCACACACAGTAATGGAAGATCCCAGGCAAACAGACAAGAAGTGGGAAAGTTTCACCAGTGCTCTTACTGGGCAATTTTGCAGTTTGTAGTGGCAACGTAGCGTCCAGTATAGTGAATATTGCACCTCACAACATTGTTGGTGAAGTCTGACTCCAGCACCATGTACTTGGGGTTCACTTGAACCTGAGAAAACAAGACAAAGACCACATCAGGAAACAGTTCCTCTGATAGTCAGTGGAGAGAGAGAGAGAGAGAGAGATGTAATTGTGTGTTAGACCCCTTGTGTCTAGCTTGTCTATTTAGCTTGTAAATTAGGACAAGGACTAGCTACTACTCTGTGGCTGTACAGCACCTAGTGCAATGGGGCCCAGTTCTTGGCGGGTCCCTGGGCTCTACTGTAAACACATGATAATGTACAACTAGATTTTTTTTCAGTGAAAAATGCACATTATTTATATGGGTGGTGGGGGTGGTATTCCTTTTAGGGAAATAAACTATCATGGGCAGTTTTGCTTTTCTACTGTCACATTTTTTAGTTTTATGGTTTCTTCTCCAGGTAAAACTCCTCCACTTTTTTCCAAGAAAACAGTTTGTCATCCTGATGCAACCATCTTGCTTCACTGAAGCAAATGGTCAAAAAAAGAAAGCTATAAACAAAGAGAGTCAAATTCAGCGCTGGTGTAATTGGGTTTAGTTTCCCTTGAACTGAATGGCATTGTGCCCACTTGTAGCAGGGCTTAATTTGGTCCTAAAAATGTGTTTGAGTAAGAGTACACAATGACTTTCTTTCCATCTGTTCTTGGGGTGACCAGCTATTGTTTCATTTTCATACCTCTCCCCCACCCCTACTGTTACTTCTAATTGCCAATGTGTAGCTTGTGACTGGGCCCTCCGTGCAGCTGCTTCTGTCCTCAAACAAATGTGTGATCAGCCATATTATTCACACGCTTTGAGGATGGATGTTCACATCCAAGGGGACAGGCAATGGGGCTGTGGACACACACAAACCAAAATGCAGCATTAAATTCACCATGGATTTCACGAATAACTGCCTAGCTCTATTCATGGCAATGGCCCGTACAGAGAAACTCTGCATACAGGAAAACCAACCTTTAGGATGTAGTTTCCAGGCTGAACGTCTGTTATGTCAATCCACTGGCAATCAATGTCGGCATTGTAGGTGTCATAGCAACCGGGACTCAAGCCCTGACAGAAGGAAAGAGCAGTGCTCACAATTCATATGGCCCACACGGAACCATCAGTCCATCTAGTCTGACCTCCTGCATAACTCAGGGACTTTGCTTTTTATCTTTAGCATTTCTCATTTTTCCTTTTCTGTTGTTCCCTCTCTTTCTTTATATAGAAATATGTTCAGGAATTACCCACATTGCTCAATTCTGTGCAGGTGGCCTGTCTAGTCTGCAACTTTTACTATTGCAAAACACATGTTTTTCTCTCAGGAGCTGTGTTGCAGAGTCCATTCCATGTGGGCAAAGGAATCCAGTTCAGGTTCTTCTCCTTCCCAAGGGCTGCATGCAGAGTCCATGTGGTGGACACAATCATCCAGTTCAGGCATTTTGAATGCCAAGGGAACAAGCAGTCTGAGGACTCTGTCCATCAAATGTAATGCCTGTGATGGCTATATGAAAATACTGGAGTGGATTACTGTGCCCATCTGGAATAACTATTTTACCTCGTTTCAGGAAAAATTGGTGCATCTGTGTTTTGCTCAGCCCTATATATCTGAGCATCAGAAAGATTCAAGTGTGGAGTGCAGACTAATCCTATATACATATAAAAACACTGCTGAGTGCTCAGCCAAAGATGTCGCTGCCCTGGGTGCCTCTCCTTTCCCTGAGCTGGGCAAGCCCAGGAAACAGAGGAGCCAGAACCAGGGAAGTGGGGCCTGGCCGGTACACTTTTCACCAGGGTGGACTCCGACCCTTCCCCTCCTCTCCCCCCCCAAGCCAGCCCCCCACAGCCAGGCTAGCGTTGAGGGAGCCTGCCTGGGAAGCCCAGGCAGCAGCTGGGCGGAGACTGGGTCCCTCCACCTGCCCGGAGTGTGGGGGGCTGCTGAGGGCATCCCTGGCCCATGTCCCCCTCCCAGGGCAGGTGGAGGGACCCAGGCTCCGCACAGCTGCCCGCCTGGCTCTTATCATGGCCGGGCTATGATTCCGAGTCCCCCACACTCCTGGGCCGGAGCCAGGAAGGGGAGAGCTGCATGGGCAGCTGTGAGGAGCCTGGGTCTCTCTACCTGCCCTGGTCGGGGAGCCCGGAATGCGGGCAGGGGGCTGCTTTTGCTCCCCGGCCCCCCTCTGGCTTTGCAGGGGGAGGGGTGGACACCCCCCCCTTTGGGGATGGCTCCGGTGCCCGTGCCAGGAAATCAATAGGACATGCCCACCTGAGCCTGCTTGATATTCCACAGGGAGGTGTAACCCCTGCACTGGCATGATGCCCTGAGTGAGGGAGATTCCTGACCAGGTCCAGACACTCACTAATCCCTTCCCCAGCTCCCAGAGGTGACTCTTTCTGCCCACTCGCAGCTGGGTGTCCTAGGAGACTGGGGCGGTTGGGGAAGAAAGCCCTGCACTAAATTGCAGCCAGAGGATAGAGTGGCCCTGAATCTGTTGGACACATCTCCCCCTCCTCTCACCTGGGTATGTGAAGTGCAGGCATAGCGCTTCAGGTTCCCAAAATCGCAGGTGGTGTCCTCCAGGCAGAAGCTAGCCTTGTGACCCTCGGCCACCTTTCTCCCTGTGGCCGCATCCAGCAGGTCGTAGTGGCTGAACTCATCCATGCTGTGGTAGTGCCTGGGGGAAATCCAGGGCAGAGGCATGTACCACAGCGATATTCACAGATGTATGCTGGGTGGATGCAGGGGCACCAGAGCAGCCCAGGAGTGGGCGGGGGCAGGCAAAGTGGCAGGATCCCAGATCCTCCCCACCCCACATTTGGAAAATGCTGGGCCTCTGAGTGACAGAGTGTGTGGCTTCTTGAAAGCCACCTGCTCCCACAATGCATAGGTCACAATATTAGAAGCCTAAACTTCTCTTTGCCCATGGCACTCAGTTCAGGGGTACGTGATGATGTGGCCTGACCCTTTGGGATCAGCGCAGGACACTCACTCTGAGCAGCATGGAGACAGGAGGAGGAGCTGGCAGGGAAATGGTTTTGGGTTTGAGGGATGGGATAAATAAATATTGCAGAGAAAGGATGAAAGAAAAGAGGAGGAGAGGAAAAAAGAAAGAAGAAAAGGGTTGGAATGAGGGAACGAGAAAACAGAGAGAGGAAAGTAAGGTGGGAATGGAGGAGGCAAATCCATTGATCTATAGCCAGGGGTGGCTCTCATCCTCAGCATATTGACCTAGATCCCAGTTCAGCAAAACGCTGAAGCATGTGCTCAAGCTACTTTACTGAACCATAGCCTCGCCCTGAACCAGCCTGGGTGGCTCCCCATGGCTGGATACCAGCCTCTGCCCACCAAAGGATGGTTCCCTTGGCAAGGCCCTGTCACCCAGAGATGGACTAGTAAGTTGCTGAGGAGTGCCAAGTTCTCCTCAACTTACTGGTGGCAGCTGTGCCACTCCCAGTTGTGGCGGGGGCGGTTGGGCAGGAAGTCTGCTGTGCCCTGGTTCTTCACCCGCTGCGGGAACCTCAGCAGCACCCGGATGTCGTAGTCGGTGGCCTCGGGCGTGTAGGCAGTGCTGAAGGGGTTAAAAGGAAGGAAATGGGGGAGATGGGTGAAAGTCACTTCACCCTGAAAACAGCTGGTGACATCTGAGCACTGGATGGGCTGAGGGATGGAGCTTCTACTTGGAGTGGAGGGAATTTTTTTCAGTGAATAGATTTTTTTTTCTGAAAAATGCATTTTATTTCATTTTTTAGCTCAGAAACTGTTCCTGAATTCGGGTTAAAGCTGATCTATCCCTTCTGGGTTTGATTTTAAGTCAAAACTTTTCATTTCAGCTATTCAGTTTGAAGCAGCATTTTCTTTTCCAATGTGGCTGGTTATAAAAAACAAAGGGGTGGTGGGGGTGAAAACACATGAAGTTGGCTGAATCAGAACACAAAATTTGAAAGCAGATTACCGGTAATTTCAAAACAACTGCAACATTCCAAAATTAGAAAAGGAGTACCGGTGGCACCTTAGAGACTAACAAATTTATTAGAGCATAAGCTTTCGTGAGCTACAGCTCACTTCATCGGATGCATTCTGATGCATCCGATGAAGTGAGCTGTAGCTCACGAAAGCTTATGCTCTAATAAATTTGTTAGTCTCTAAGGTGCCACCGGTACTCCTTTTCTTTTTGCGAATACAGACTAACACGGCTGCTACTCTGATTCCAAAATTAGATTTTCCAAGTTTTTGATTTAATTAAATGTTTTGAAAAACATGGTTTTTGTTTTAATTGAACCAGCCTTTTCTTCAGCCAAACCAAAAAATTCATTATTTGCTCAGTTTAGCTTGTCATAACCTGCCCCTGGGAGGGAGGGCGAGGTAGGGGGAGGGAAAGGCTCTGCTACCCCATTGGAGGAGAAGGGTTATACAGAGTGTGACAAGACTGAGGCATAAATTGCTTAATTGTTGGGTTTAAGTGGTGCTAAGAGTCCAGCTGAGAACAGCTGCCCAGCTCCAAGTGGGCTCTTCACACAAAGTTCATTTTGAGCACAGGAACTGATTGCAATTCTATGTGTGCTCTAAACTTTACAGTGCGGGGAAGCTGAGATGAGTCATTGCAAGGGGAACAAAAATACATCACGTAAAATAACCTAGCCCCTCATTAAGATATGAGACGCATCTGCTAATACTGTGCATTCCAAGGCACATCTGCTTAATTAGGCCAGATTCTGATACTCTTACTCCTGTCGAACATCACCTTACTACACTGGTGTTAATGGCACTATGTACAGAGTAAGATACTACCCAATGTGAACAGCAGTATCAGAATCTGGTCCTTACCAAGCAAAGGCAATGTTTCATTATATTCAGCACAGCACTGCCTTAAGCACCTACAGAAATGCCAAGTAATTCCAGAGACTATTAGTGATGGTGGCATCTATCTATCTATCTATCTATCTTTCTATCTAATTTAATAGAATATCAATCACCAATGTATTCAGTGTATGAACTAGAAAGAACAGTTACACTAATCTTCACATTCCATTATATCCACAGTGAATGAAGGTAGATTTTCATAGGCACAAATGATTTTTTCTATTAAAAAAGGTTTTCATTGAAATTTTTTGTCCCTTCTCGGAAATATGGACATGTGCAGAAAAGGGCTGTACAACAGTAAAACAACAATCCTCAGATTCATTCTCTCCTAGACTTCCTGTTTAGTGATTTTGCTGGCCACATTTGCGCACCTCTGAGTTAACAGCTGGCACCGGAAGCTTTCCAAATTCAACCAGATTTTTGGCTGGCCCATCATTAATACCAAGGTAGTGACAACAGTATCATGAACTCCAAACATTAAAAAATCATGAGTTGGGCATTCAAAAATCATGAGATTGTTTAAAAATCATGAGATTGAAAAAATTGGATTATTTTTCTTTGCCTTCAGGTTTCTGAGCCTTTAAGTTTAATAAAAAGAAAAGGAGTACTTGTGGCACCTTAGAGACTAACAAATTTATTAGAGCATAAGCTTTCGTGAGCTACAGCTCACTTCACGAAAGCTTACGCTCTAATAAATTTGTTAGTCTCTAAGGTGCCACAAGTACTCCTTTTCTTTTTGCGAATACAGACTAACATGGCTGCTACTCTGAAACCTTTAAGTTTAATGTTTTCAAGCTTTTCTCTGCAACCACGAGGGTTAGAAACTTCTTTTATAAAGGAAAGTTCAGATTCTCCCCTAATCTCCTGACTCCAGGAACTGGGCTTCAGAGAGAACCCCAAATAGTACAATACTCATGATATAATCAGGTTTCAGAGTAGCAGCCGTGTTAGTCTGTATTCGCAAAAAGAAAAGGAGTACTTGTGGCACCTTAGAGAATAACAAATTTATTAGAGCATAAGCTTTTGTGAGCTACAGCTCACTTCATTGGATGCATTTGGTGGAAAATACCACCAAATGCATCCGATGAAGTGAGCTGTAGCTCACAAAAGCTTATGCTCTAATAAATTTGTTAGTCTCTAAGGTGCCACAAGTACTCCTTTTCTTTTTTCATGATATAATCATAAGAGTTGGCAACATGGAGTCACCCATTTCCTTACCTGGCGAGGCACTTTTCCTCAGCAGCACAGCGGAGAGAGTAGAGATGAGCTCTCTGGATGTAGGTGGAGGCCTGGACATAGTTTGGATCAGGTACTAAGTCAGGGAGGCCTGTAAAAGATAGAGACGCAGCCTGTTTCAGAAAAGCCTGAAAATACATCAGCCACTTAAAGACTAATGGGAGCTGCTCGCTATGTGCGTCTGACACAGCAGTATTCTCAGACTTGGAGGCAGCTGCTCCTAATCTCATTGGGAAGGCTTGCCTTGGTGACTGCCATGTTTTTTTAATTTCAGCTAAAGATGGAAAATTCTCCTCACTTCCCCCCTCACACCTCCGTTTCATTGGCAAATCAAATTCTTACATTTTCAAAGGCTGGCTGCTCCATCCAGCCTCCTGGAACTGATTAAATTAAAGATTCCATTGCCTGGGTTACCCATCAGATTTGCAATAGATTGTGGCTTCTTTTTCCTTCCAAACCAGCAGAGATAGCAATTAGCTTAGTACCAACCTGGCTGGGAAGACAGCACCAGAAATGAGTTCTTCCTATTTAATTATTTATTTTTAAAGTGAATTTAGTGGGCATGAAAGATTAACAGCCTTGGTAACATGCCAGGGAATCCACATACAAGTGATAGCACAGAAATCAGTAATGGAAGCTTTTGATCAATTCACTCCTTTTGGCTAGACCACACCACCTCTCTGGGTGGTTTACCAGGAATCTGAAAAGGAAAAGAGGCTGCCAAGATACTGTGCATTCTAGATCTGGGTGCTGTGATGGTTACAGGTGATACTGACAGGGCTTTTCCAGGGAACTAATGCCCTCTGCATTAGACAATCTGATTGCTTAAATTTTCTCTCGATGTTCCACTGAACTCAGAATGTGTCATACTCAGAAAGGGGAGGGTATAATCTTGGCCCCAGGGATGTCACTAGGACATTACAAACACAAGTTTCAGGAATTCTGATCAGGGAAAGGATCTGGGGATAGGCATGTGGTGAAACACACTTGGGCAATATACAAAATTTGGCGGCAGAATGCTAACATAACTTACATTGATTAAACTTTATAGTGTAGACATGGCCTGTGAAACCAACATCTCACAAGCTGGATACTGGGACTTAGTGAGAGGAGAATGATCATTACAACTCTATAAAAGGGCTAGTCCAGGATGTTGCTGCCTTGCTGGAGTATGGGGCACCGTAACTCTAGTTGAGATATAATGGGAGAGAGATTAATATTTGGCAAAAGTATAGAAGGTGGCAAATAGGGAGCTAATCTAGTTATGAGAAGAGGTGAGGGGCCAATATTTACCTTCCTTCACACTGAAAGGGGTGTATGATGCAGGTAAACAACCGATTTCATGTTCTCTCCACAGGTACTAATGCGGAGAGTGAACTAGATGATACATCTGAGGGAAGGGAAAAGAAGGAGACTCCGCCGATTGGAAGGCATGAGATGCACTGTCCTAGGGATGGGGGTTCCATGACCACCATTCCCAAGAGAAGGAGGCGGGTGGTGGTGGTCGGGGAATCTCTCCTCAGGGGGACTGAGTCATCTATCTGCCGCCCTGACCGGGAAAACCAAGAAGTCTGCTGCTTGCCAGGAGCTAGGATTCATGATGTGACGGAGAGACTGCCAAGACTCATCAAGCCCTCAGATCGCTACTCCCTCCTGCTTCTCCATGTGGGCACCAATGATACTGCCAAGAATGACCTTGAGTAGATCACTGCAGACTACGTGGCTCTGGGAAGAAGGATAAAGGAGTTTGAGGCACAAGTGGTGTTCTCGTCCATCCTCCCCATGGAAGGAAAAGGCCTGGGTAGAGACCGTCGAATCGTGGAAGTCAACGAATGGCTATGCAGGTGGTGTCGGAGAGAAGGCTTTGGATTCTTTGACCATGGGATGGTGTTCCAAGAAGGAGGAGTGCTAGGCAGAGACGGGCTCCACCTAACGAAGAGAGGGAAGAGCATCTTCGCAAGCAGGCTGGCTAACCTAGTGAGGAGGGTTTTAAACTAGGTTCACCGGGAGAAGAAGACCAAATCCCTGAGGTAAGTGGGGATGTGGGATACCAGGAGGAACCACGAGCAGGAGAGTGCGAGAGAGGAGGGCTCCTGCCTCATACTAAGAAAGCAGGACAAACAGCAAGTTATCTCAAGTGCCTATACACAAATGCAAGAAGCCTGGGAAACAAGCAGGGAGAACAGGAAGTCCTGGCACAGTCAAGGAATTATGATGTGATTGGAATAACAGAGACTTGGTGGGATAACTCACATGACTGGAGTACTGTCGTGGATGGATATAAACTGTTCCGGAAGGACAGGCAGGGCAGAAAAGGTGGGGGAGTTGCATTGTATGTAAGAGAGCAGTCTGACTGCTCAGAGCTCCGGTATGAAACCACAGAAAAACCTGAGAGTCTCTGGATTACGTTTAGAAGTGTGAGCAACAATGGTGATATCGTGGTGGGAGTCTGCTATAGACCACTGGTCCAGGGGGATGAGGTGGACGAGGCTTTCTTCTGCAACTAATGAAAGTTACTAGATCACAAGCCCTGGTTCTTATGGGAGACTTCAATCACCCTGATATCTGCTGGGAGAGCAATATAGCGGTACACAGACAATCCAGGAAGATTTTGGAAAGTGTAGGGGACAATGTCCTGTTGCAAGTGCTGGAGGAACCAACTAGGGACAGAGCTCTTCTTGACCTGCTGCTCACAAACTGGGAAGAATTAGTAGGGGAAACAAAAGTGGATGGGAACCTGGGAGGCAGTGACCATGAGATGGTTGAGTTCAGGATACTGACACGGGAAGAAAGGAGAGCAGCAGAATACGGACCCTGGACTTCAGAAAAGCAGACTTTGACTCCCTCAGGGAACTGATGGGCAGGATCCCCTGGGAGAATAACATGAAGGGGAAAGGAGTCCAGGAGAGCTGGCTGTATTTTAAAGAATCCTTATTGAGGTTACAGGGACAAACCATCCCCATGTGTAGAAAGAATAGTAAATATGGCAGGCGACCAGCTTGGCTTAACAGTGAAATCCTTACTGTTCTTAAACACAAAAAAGAAGCTTACAAGAAGTGGAAGATTGGACAAATGACCAGGAAAGAGTATAAAAATATTGCTCGGGCATGCAGGAGTGAAATCAGGAAGGCCAAATCACACCTGGAGTTGCAGCTAGCAAGAGATGTTAAGAGTAACAAGAAGGATTTCTTCAGGTATGTTAGCAACAAGAAGAAAGTCAAGGAAAGTGTGGGCCCCTTACTGATTGAGGGAGGCAACCTAGTGACAGAGGATGTGGAAAAAGGTAATGTACTCAGTGCTTTTTTTGCCTCTGTCTTGACGAACAAGGTCAGCTCCCAGACTACTGCACTGGGCAGCACAGCATGGGGAGGAGGTGATCAGCCCTCTATGGAGAAAGAAGTGGTTCAGGACTATTTAGAAAAGCTGGAGGAGCACAAGTCCATGGGGCCGGATGTGCTCCATCTGACAGTGCTAAAGGAGTTGGAGGAAGGTGGATAGAAAGTTGACTAGATTGTCGGGCTCAACGGGTAGTGATCAATGGCTCCATGTCTAGTTGGCAACCAGTATCAAGTGGAGTGCTCCAAGGGTCGGTCCTCGGGCCGGTTTTGTTCAATATCTTCATAAATGATCTGGAGGATGGTGTGGATTGCACCCTCAGCAAGTTTGCAGGTGACACTAAACTGGGAGAAGAGGTAGATATGCTGGAGGGTAGGGATAGGATACAGAGGGATCTAGACAAATTAGAGGATTGGGCCAAAAGAAATCTGATGAGGTTCAACAAGGACAAGTGCAGAATCCTGCACTTAGGACGGAAGAATCCCATGCACTGCTACAGACTAGGGACCGAATGGCTCGGCAGCAGTTCTGCAGAAAAGGACCTAGAGGTTACAGTGGACAAGAAGCTGGATATGAGTCAACAGTGTGCCGTTGTTGCCAAGAAGGCCAATGGCATTTTGGGATGTATAAGTAGGGGCATTGCCAGCAGATCCAGGGACGTGATCGTTCCCCTCTATTCGACATTGGTGAGTCCTCATCTGGAATACTGTGTCCAGTTTTGGGCCCCACACTACAAGAAGGATGTGGAAAAATTGGAAAGAGTCCAGTGGAGGGCAACAAAAATGATTAGGGGACTGGAACACATGACTTATGAGGAGAGGCTGAGGGAACTGGGATTGTTTAGTCTGCAGAAGAGAAGAATGAGGAGGGATTTGATATGTGTTTTCAACTACCTGAAAGGAGGTTCCAAAGAAGATGGATCTAGACTGTTCTAGATCTAGTGCTGCAGGGCTGGAGCACCCACGGAAAAAAATTAGTGGATGCTTAGCACCCAACGGCAGCTAGCTCCTCCCCTTCCCCTCCCACCCAGTGCCTCCTGCCTGCTGAAGATCAGCTGTTCCATGGCGTGCAGGAGGTGCTGGGCGGAGCGGGAGGAGCAGGGATGGGAAGAGGCAGTGGTCGGGTGGCAGTGGGGGCATGGGGAAAGGGGTGGAGCAGGGGTTGGGGTGGAGCAGGGGTTGGAGTAGCAGGCGTTGAGCACCTCCGGGGCATGGAGGAAGCCAGAGCCTGTGGGTGGTGCCATCAAAAGGTCAATTGCAGAAATCAGAGCTGCAAAGTCTGTAGGTGGCCAGCCGATGCAGGCTTCTCCTGCATTTTTAAGTATATCAGAAGCAGGAAGCCTGCTAAACAACACGTGGGTCCAGTGGACGATTGAGATGCTAAAGGAGCACTCAAGGACAATAAGGTCATTGCGGAGAAACTAAATGAATTCTTTGCTTCAGTCTTCATGGCTGAGGATATGAGGAAGATTCCTAAACCGGAGTCATTGTTTTTAGGTGACAAATCTGAGGAATTGTTCCAAATTGAGGTGTCATTAGAGGAGATTTTGGAAGAAACTGATAAATTAAACAGTAATAAGTCACCAGGACCAGATGGCATTCACCCAAGAGTTCTGAAGGAACTCATATGTGAAATTGCAGAACTTCTAACTGTGGTATGCAAACTTTAAATCATTTAAATCAGCTTCTATACCAAATGACTGGAGGATAGATAATGTGACATCATTTTTTTTTAAAAGGGCTCCAGAGGTGATCCCAGCAATTACAGCCTGACTTCAGTACCGGGCAAACTGGTTAAAACTATCATAAAGAACAGAATTGTCAGCCATATAGATGAACATAATTTGTTGTGGAAGAGTTAACATGGTTTTTGTAAAGGGAAATCATGCCTCATCAATCTACTAGAATTCTTTGAGGGGATCAACAAGTATGTGGACAAGGGGGATCCAGTGGATATAGTTTACTTAGATTTTCAGAAAATCTTTGACAAGGTCACTCACCAAAGGCTCTTAAGCAAAGTAAGTGTCATGAGATAAGAGGGAAGGTCCTCTCATGGAATGGTAACTGGTTAAAAGATAGGAAACAAAGGGTAGAAATAAATAGTCAGTTTTCAGAATGGAGAGAGGTAAATAGTAGTGTCCCTCAGGGGTCTGTACTGGGACCAGTCCTATTTAACATATTCATAAATGATCTGGAAAAAGGGGTAAACATTGAAGTGGCAAAATTTGCAGATGATACAAAACTACTCAAGATAGTTAAGCCCAAAGCAGACTGAAAGAGTTACAAAAGGATCTCACAAAACTAGGTGACTGGGCAACAAAATGGCAGATGAAATTCAATGTTGATAAGTGCAAAGTAATTCATGTTGGAAAACATAATCCCAAGTATACGTATAAAATGATGGGGGGGAGGGTGTCTAAATTTGTTGTTACCATTCAAGAAAGAGATCTTGGAGTTATTGTGGATAGTTCTCTAAAAACATCCACTCAATGTGCAGCAGCAGTCAAAAAAGCTAAGAGAATGTTGGAAATCATTTAGAAAAGGATAGATAATAAGACAGAAAATATCATATTGCCTCTATATAAATCCATGATGTGCCCACATTTTGAACACTGCATGCAGATGTGGTCATCCCATCTCAAAAAAGATATATGGAAAAGGTTCAGAAAAAGGCAACAAAAATGATTAGGGGTATGGAAGAGCTTCCGTATGAGGAGAGATTAATAAAACTGGGACTTTTCAACTTGGAAAAGAGATGACTAAGGGAGGATATGATAGGGGTCTATAAAATCATGATTGGTGTGGAGAAAGTAAATAAGGAAGTGTTATTTACTTTTTCTCATAACACAAGAACTAGGGGTCACCAAATGAAATTAATAGGCAGCAGGTTTAAAACAGACAAAAAGAAGTATTTTTTTACACAACGCACAGTCAGCCTGTGGAACTCTGCCAGAGGATGTTGTGAACGCCAAGGCTATAACAGGATACAAAAAAGAACTAGATAAAATAATGGAGGATAGGTCCATCAATGACTAATAGCCAGGATGGGCAGGGATGTTGTCCCTACCCTGTTTGTCAGAAGTTGGGAATGGGTGACAAGGAATGGATCACTTGATGATTACCTGTTCTATTAATTCCCTCTGGGGCACCTGACATTGGCCACTGTCAGAAGACAGGATACTGAGCTAGATGGACCTTTGGTCTGACATGGTATGGCTGTTCTTATGTTTCTCTAACATAGTCTCCAGTGCTTTGTGCAGCCCCCTTCGCACAGTCCAAGGGCTGGGGGGCCCACTCCTTCCCTTGTGACGTTACATCCCAGCCAAATATTCTAAAGCAAGGGGATGCGGCTGAATGGGAGAAAGGCTCCTTTTGGGAGAACTGCTTTTACAGAGGGGGCAATTATCCCAGGGAATGGACTTCAACCAGGAGCACAACCAGGGAGAAGGCTCAGAAGAGAGTGGGAGAGACATTGAGAGCAGGGCCAAGTTCAGACCATGGGGTGCCCTAGACAAACCCCACATGGTGTCCCTGTGGCCCTATCCCTGATTCATGACCCTCCCTCCCACTCCTTCAGGAGGCTGCAGGAGTCAGAATTAAGATGAATGGGGCAGTCCACACCTCTTGGAACTATGGTTTCAGGCTGCCTGTAGACTCAGGCAGGCATCAGTTACATTCAGTTCACCATGTCAAGCTTTCTTTGCATCCATGAGGGCTAAACATGTTTGTGTTAGCCGAGAGCTCTGCTCTCAGGCTGTGACTTCAGGAACTGCGACGCTAGGCACAGGCCAAACTGTCCTGAGCCAGACATCAAAACATGTTGCACACGCATTGCAGCTAGTGAGGCAAGTGTACAGAGAGGAATGGGATGCCTGGGCTGCTTTCCATCCTGGATTGTTGTTATTTTGTCTCCTGGCCCTTCATGCTCCTCCAGCACATTCCCATCAGACTCTCCTGTTTCCAGGTTCCAAAGTGAGGTAAAGTAAGTGCTCAGCGCCAGCCTCCCCAATGTTGCCAAGGGATGTCTTCCCATCTTACTTTAGAAGAGTAGATTAGCTCACAGTGGCTTAGCATCAGTTTATCCTCATTCTTGTGCCATATCCCCAGACCAGTCTCACGCCTCAGGAAGGAGGCCCATGCTGGAAGATGAAGCCTTATAGCAGAGGCAGAGTGAGGCAAGATGTTGGCAATGGCCGGGAAAGGGCTGGGTTAGGAGATAGGGCTGGGGGGTGGCTGAGTCATTACAGAGCTCAGCTGGAAGTAGAGCCTCAGTCTTCAGAGCTCCTGAAGGGCAGTGGCAAAAAAAATGACATGATCCCATTACTATGAATGGGGGAGTGAGTTTGGCCTAATGGTTGGACCTGGGGGGAGCTGGGGCTCTTCCATTTGTGCCTCTGCCCTCAGTCCCAGTGTGCCAATGACTGGGGAGATTGCTTCACCTTGCTGTGCTGCAGTTCCAGTAACCTCCCTCATGACGCTGGACAAGTTTGCACTTATAAAAGGCTTTTAGATCCTGCTTCAGGGTGACTATGGTCTAGAGGGCTGGGCTTCAGGGGATCTGGGTGCTATTCCTCAGCTCTGCCACTGACTCCCTGTGGGATCTTGGGCAAGTCACACCTATGTGCTGTACCTCAGTTTCCCTCTCTGTTGAATGGGGATAATGTTGCACACCCCTGTTTGTGAACCACCATCACCCCTATGGGTGACAAGCTCCAGCTGTTATTTAAATACCAGGGTACACTGTACTGTACAAGTGGAAGGATTACTACTTATCCCCAGCATCAGCGCTGATGCCCCAGCAGACCAATCCCCAAGCTCTACAGCCCCGTCTCCCCCTTTCTTCTGTATTTCAGAGTGCAATCAGACCTCACGGTTATGGCATAGTCCTCCTCCTTTGACTACAATTTGTAATGGATCTGCAGCCCAGCTTCCCACAGCAGAGCAGCTCAGGTGAGCTTCAGACAATCTGGGATGCTTGTGCAAAGTGAGCTTTACGTGGTTCATCCTTTGCCTGTGTTGCAACAAGCCTTCCTCTGTGCTGCCATGGGTTTGCTGAATTCCAGAGACTTCAGCTCTGCTCCAGCTCCTGCTGGAGTCAATGGGAACCTTTCCATCAGTTTCAACGGGAACTGGATCAGGTCCTGAGTGTTTTTTTTTTCCAGAGAACAATGCATTCTTGTTTCTTGAACTGCTTTCCCTGGAGAAATCACGTCACTAGATTGGATCTTGTTTCCTGCCTCTATGCTTGGTCATTTCTGGTGATGTAATGCACAGGGGGATTTGAACACAAAGACAAGGAGAAGGCATCAGGGGAAGCAAATGTTTTTTCGAAAGAAACTGTTCACTAAAAAGAAAAGAAAAGAAAAGATGAACACCCCAGGCTGATCAGCCATACTTCGGGGAAGGAATTCAGAACTGGGACCCATCCTTCTTCCTTGATGATTTGTGCCTACATTATAGAAAGGAACATTGCCAGGGGATTGGTCATTATTTATAAAAATGTTTCCTTTTCACTGATGTTTATAATAAATCTTGGGAACTTGAGACAGCAATCAGATTCCTTTACCAACATGGATCTTCCCTTCCCACAAGTTTCTGCACTGCCTTGTTATTGTAGGGCTGCTCAAAAGCACTGGGCGGAGCTCAGTGGTTTGTTATTGTAGGGTTGCTTATATATGCAGGGCTGCACTCCCTGATTTGTTATTCTAATCAATAGTGCTGTACTGTGCATGCTGGTTGGCAATTGAAGAGGGGGCTCACTAATTCTGGGTTGCGCGTACTGATTTGTTATTTTAGGGTTGCTTTCAATCGCTGGGTTGCATGACCTGCTCAATCAATGGGAGTTCTGTCTGAAGAAGCACTGAGAAAGAATGGCAAGATTTGGTCTTTATGTCAAGAATCCTCAACATATTTGAATAATAACTGAATATAAAACATTTTTGATTGTGGCTTAAGCAACTATCAAGTGTACCTGCTAAAGAACCACAACTGTGCTTGAGAACAGCATTAATGGATGTACAAGTCTTACAAGGATCCTTAAACTAAGTTCTTCTGTTCCTTTCCCATCAAGAAGCTAGGCTTTCTTTCTTTCTTTCTTTCTTTCTTTCTTTCTTTCTTTCTTTCTTTCTTTCTTTCTTTCTTTCTTTCTTTCTTTCTTAATTCAGTGCTGGTAAAAGGAGGCAGACTGGCAGCCTCACCACACGTAGCTCAAAAATGAAAACATTTCATGAAAAATTTATCAACATTTCCCCACCCTTTTTTGAAAACTGAAATTTTGAAAATTCCTCAAAAAACAAACAAAACAATCAAACAAACAGGCCTCCGCTGCCAACCAAACCCATTCTGACCAGCCCCATAGTTAGTTGAAAAATAGGGAAAATTTTTCATCAACATTATCCAGATTTTTTTTGTTTTGAAATTTCACATCAACATCCAAAAAATGTTGACTGAAAAAACTTGTTCTTCGTCCTTTTCCTATGGCTTCATTACAACAAGAGATGGAGTTTTACATCGAGATAGTGATGAGAATGCTGTTTGGGGCGCAGAACAGAGGGCTGGGAGTCAGAACCCCTGGCTTATGTTTCTGGCTCTTGCCACTGACTTGCTGTATGATAAGTTCTTTCTTATAGTTTATCCTTCCATAAAATGGGTATGGTGGTTACCTGCACAAATGTTGGGAAAGGAGCTGTATAAGTGTAACGTGTTATTGCAAGACACCTCCAACAAGTGATGTGTTTGAAATGAAACCTGAGGACAGAGGGAGGAGACAGCAGAATATGGAACCATTTGCTTTAGATCACCAGTTCAAATCCATTTGTTAGAGGGCAAGTGACTCCATCATCAAACCACCCCTGCAATGTAAGCAGATTATCACTCTTGTCTCAGGGGAAGGCCAAGAATTGATCGGGCCACACGTGCTGAACTGCACTCTCCCACCTTGAACCCCAGGTCAGGCCTGAGGCACACAAGGCTGAAGGCAAAGTGAGCTGAGCTTTGCATTTCTGCTGCAGGGGCTGTGGCCAAGGAGAGCCTTCGGTCCCCAGTAGGATCTAAGTGAACTTGAGTAAAACTGAGATCTTGTTGGCAATGCAGCCCCTTCCCCCTTCTAGCTCTGTAAGTCGAACCGGCTGGACTCAGGGTTGGAGGGAGCAGAGCTCATTAAGCCTGCAGCTTTATGTTCCTGTACATGTAAGTGCTTCAGTGCCCAGATACTACGGTGATGGGCATTCTTTAAGGATCCGATCCATTGCCTACTGAAGGCAGTGAAAAGACTCCAATTGGCTTCAATAAAAGTTGGCCCTAAATTCTTGATATAAACAGACCGTCGAAAGCCGAAGGAATCAGTGAACCATGAAAGTTGGAAAGAAAGAGAGTAATGGAAAGTGACCTCGCTCCATAAGATAGGAAGGAAGTGAAGATGCAGGATTCTAGTTGGTTAAAAAATCCCAGTGACTTTTGTAGGAATTTTTGGAAAAAAAGAAAACCCCTTTTTTCCCCTCCTGAAATTTCCTATAAACATTGCTTGGGGTTTTTTCAACAAGAAGAAACCTCAAACCCCAAAACATTTGTTTTTTGAAAAATCGTTTTGGGATTAGAAATCAGTTTCTGGTAACAATTTTTCAATGCAAAAGGGAATAATTTGATCAGAATTAATATTTTCTGCAAAAATGTTCATTTTTGGCTAAAAAGCCATTTTTGGTTGAAAAAAAAAACGCCCTGCAGCATCCAGGGTCAACCTCAGCTTCCTAGCAAACTGATCTGCCATGGAATGTTGCCATTACCAGTAGGCAGGGTGGCCCAAGGAACGGGGACACTCTCCCTCTCATTCCCTTCCCCTCCAGGTGCCATAAGTTGTGCCATAAGTGCCATCATTAAAAGCCATCTCAGCTGACAAAGGTAAACCGCCAGTTCTCCAGTCACTCCGGCTGCAAAGCCCCAACTTTCCACTTGTTCTTTTCTTCATCTGGTTTTATGACCATGCCCACAAGCCAAGTACCAGTGATGCTTTGATAAGTACTCAGCAGCTAACCTGAACCTTTTGCAACTGGAGCCAATGCCATCCCAAGGTCTAAATGGCTCCAGTCATAACGATCAAAGGTATTCCATGGCTGTAGTGTCTGTGCACATCCCAGTCTTTCATACATTTATCCTCACAGAAGCCTGCGGAGGTGGGTTTTGATTTAAAAATAAATCTATTGTTTTTTTCTGGCCAAAACTGCTCACCAAATTCAACCCAAATTTGCATCTAGTTTCAGGCGATCCACAATTACATTTTTGATGAATAAACTATTAATCCAAAAAACTTCACCCAGCTCTATCAGGCAGTTTAAAACATCAAAAAGTCTGGTTCCACTGGATCAAAGATTGCCCCAAATATGGCATTTCTTGATCTTTGCCCAGGGATAAGGCAAAAGTGTCTTGTGTAAGCTCATGGCTACAAGACCTTGTTTCCAACCCATCAAGACAAGAATTTTTAATAAAAAACAAAGTCTCAGATAATCAAATTAAAAAAAACCAAAAAAAAACATAAGAGGACCCAAAAATGCCACCATGTCTAAGCAGCAGAATAAAAGAGGCTGTTAGAGTTAAAACAGCAACCTTTAAAATTGGAAGTGAAATCCTACTGAGGAAAATTAAAAGGAGCATTAAACTCTGGCCAGTCAAGTGTCAAAGTACAATAAGACGAAGAAAGATTTGAAGAGCAACAACAAAAAAAAACTAACAGATTTTTTTAAAGTACATCAGAAGCAGGAAGCTGCTAAACAATCAGTGGGGCCACTGGACGATCGAAAAGCTACAGGAGCACTCAAGGAAGACAAGGCCATTGCAGAGAAGCAAAATGAATTCTTTGCATCGGTCTTCACTGCCGAGGATGTGGGGAACACCCCCACATGCATGCCATTCTTGTAGGTGACAAATCATAGAATCATAGAATCATAGAATATCAGGGTTGGAAGGGACCCCAGAAGGTCATCTAGTCCAACCCCCTGCTCAAAGCAGGACCAAGTCCCAGTAAAAATCCAAGGAACTGTCCCAGACTAAGGTGTCAAAAGAAGAGTGTTTGGAACAAACTGATAAATTAAACAGTAATAAGTCACCAAGACCAGATGGTATTCACCCAACAGTTTTTATATCTATATATTTTATAGATATAGATATAGATATATACAGGCAGTCCTTGTACTTATGACACAATTGGTTCCTGAAAATTGTGTTGTAAGTCGAAATGCTGTAAGTCAGAACCGCAAGCCACTCCACTGTGAGACCGAGCATCATAAAGTCGAAACCAATTGTCATAAGTCTAATCAGGGTGTCAATTCAGAAATATTTCAAGTGCCGTTCATTGTAAGTCAAATATCGTAAATTCGAGGACTGCCTGTATGTGTGTGTATATATGTATATATGTGTGTGTGTGTGTATTAGGGCTGTCGATTAATTGCAGTTAACTCATGTGATTAACTAAAAAAAATTAATTGTGATTAAAAAAACTAATCACAATTAATTGCAGTTTTAATCGCACTGTTAAAAACAGAATACCAATTGAAATGTATTAAATATTTTGGATGTTTTTCTACATTTTCATATATATTGTATTCTGTGTTGTAATTGAAATCAAAGTGTATATTATTTTTATTACAAATATTTGCACTGTAAAATGATAAACAAAAGATATAGTAATGCACAGTGGAAAAAATAATTCCAACTATACATACAAAAATGAGTTTAAATTAGCTGTTAACAGTCAAGAAAGATCGTGGAGTCGTAGACAGTTCTCTGAAAATATTTGCTCAGTGTGCATTTGCAGTCAAAAAAGCTAAGTGAATATTATGAAACATTAGGAAAGGGATAGATTATAGGACAGAAAATATCATGCCACTATATTAATCCATGCTTTGCCCACACATGGAATAATGTGTGCAGTTCTGGTGGTCCTATCTCAGAAAAGATAAAATTGGAAAAGGTACAGAGAAGGGCAACAAAAATGATTGGGGTATGGAACAGCTTCTGTACGAGGTGAGAACAGGACTACTCCACTTAGAAAAGAGATGACTAAGACTGGATATGTCAGAAGTCTATAAAATCATGAATGCAGTGGCGAATGCACAGTCAATCTGTGGAAGTCATTCCCAGAGGATGTTGTGAGGTCAAAAGGTGTAACCGGGTTCCTAAAAGAACTAGATAATTGCATAGTCAGAACCTTGCACAAAAGTGTTAGCTCCCTCTGGACAGTGAGGGTCCCCACAAGACCCACGCACAGCAAGTGCAACTATCACACTGCAGACACCAATTATGAGGGAGGCCTGCTGTGAAACCTGCCCACCAGCTGGCAGACACAGCATGGGGGGAACCAATCTTATCTATTGTGCCCATAGCACACATGCAGCAGTGTATTGGTGGGCAGAGTGTGGCTGGGGAGCAGTGTGCATGGAGGCAGCCAGCCATGGGAGGGGTCTCACAGTGTAGCTTGCTGAGCCACATGGACGGTGCTCACTGTGGACCAATAACAGCAGTCCCTTCATACAGGCTTCAATTGAAGTTGTGCCTGAATGAGGGCTGCAGGATTGAGCCGCCCTACTGATAACTACACATGTCTAGAGCTAGAGACGAGGAATACTGGGTTCAATTCCCAGCTCTGCAGTGACCCATGTGTGATGTTGGGCAAGTCCCTTTACCTTCTTGTGCCTCAGTTTCCCCACCTGTAGAAGGGGGATAGTGGCAGGGTCAGCAACTGCCTCGGGGCATGATGGTCAAGGGGGTGCTGTGCAGCAGCACAGAGATGTGCATTGCCAGTGTAAAGTCAGAAACTGCTCCCGGGTGGCAGGGGAGTGCCGTGTGGAAGGGCGCCCAGATTTCTCCCTGCTTCCGCCTGGTGGAGGACAAGCAGTGATGCACAGATACTGCTCACCCCCCACCCCCAACGTTCCTCCTTGCACCCCTAGGGGGCTGTGAGTGGGGGAGCAAGGAGCAACACCAAGTACTTATGCAGCCTAGGTGGGAAAAGTGACCTGGATGCAGGGGGCTCTGATGTCAGGCCTCATTCCCCCCCCCGCAACCCCTAGGGGTGTGCGGAGGAGCAGTGTGGTGTGGGTGGAGAGCAAGCAGCAATGCCATGGGGGTCAGTTTCCCCACCTGGGCACAGGAGAGGGGTGCAGGGCTTAGGGGCAAAAGGGGCACAATGCAGGAGCTGGGGCACAAGAGAGAGGCAGGGGTTGGGGGTGCAGGTGGGAGGGGAGTGCAGGGGTTGGGAACACAGGTGAGGAGCCATGGGGGTCAGGAGCAATGGGGGGCACTGCACCCACAGGGGTCAGGAGCGCCAAAATGCTAGTTCGCGCAGGGTGCCATTTTCCCTGAGGCCGGCCCTTGATAAGAGTACTGAGCACCTTTGTAAATTGATTTGAGATTACTGATGAAAAGAGCAAGGTATTATTATTACTGACTGTTTCCAAAGAGGGAGGGGTTTGGAGCGAGAGACCCCAGGATTCTATTTCCAGCATTGCTGCCATTTTACTGGGTGACCTTGGGCTTACTCTGTCAGTCGCTTACTCTGTCAGTGCCTCAGTTTCCGCACCTATAAAATCAGAATAGTAATGTGGACCTCACACATGGTTCATTCATCAATTTTACAAACTGCTTTGAGATCCTCACATGGAAAGAAATTTGAAAGTCTGTAAGTAATTACACACACACACACACACACACACACACACAGAGTGGAACACAGGTACTTCTGAACTGGAACATGGTCACTCTTCTCTATTAACAACACTACCCAACAGTTTATAGGAGGAGACTAACTTCTCTAATTGAAGCTGCTCAGGGACTTTCAGCTCAGCCAGAATGTAATTACTTAGCCTGAAAGCTGGCCAGGACACTGAGGCTATCACCTCCTGTGAAAAGTGTCATAGGAACTTTAATGCCCACAAGCGGTCAGGCCCTGGAGTTTATGGATCAGTGGAAGGACACAGGACCCCCACCTATGAGTGCTGAGAGACCAGAGGAGGGAGGGGGCCTGTTATTCCACAGGTACCCTGAACTTGTATGTGCTGGTAAATGTGAAGAAAAATCCCAGCCTTCCAAACCAAGCCGCCCACAGAGTGAACACAAATCCCTGTGGGAAACCAAGACAGCTATGCTGGGTTGAGTGGTTGCTAGGTGACCTGAGTACATATATGGAAAGAAACATGAAAATAAATCTAATCAGAGACATGTGGAGGCAAGGGGAGGAAAGTGGTTCTGCTGCAGAAACTGCTCAGAGCAGAATGTCTTGGAGACAACCCTCTCCTTGGAGGGAGCTGAGGAGGCCAGGCAATGGGATGCCCCTTACAGTACCCTGCCAGGCAGAAGGTAACATCTTCTTTAGATGTTTTATAAGGGGCGGTTGCCCCTTGCCCTATTCTGTTCCCTAACTCAGATGGAGAGATTGGCCAGAGACACAAAGTTCAGGCCCAAACATATTCAAGCTAGCTTTACTCCAGTTACCATGGTACTGGAGCAGGGCTGTCCTTAGGATTTATGGGGCCTTACACAGTATTCTTAAACTGGTGCCCCTATGCCCAATGGCAGCCCGAGCTCACAGCCTGGTGGGGTGGGTGGGTGGGTGGGTGAGGGGACGAGGCAGCAGAGGATAACAAAGACACCCGGCCTGCCTCACGGTGGTGGAGAGTCACAGTTCCACGCAGAGACCCCTGCACCATCCCCTCACATAGAATGGACATGCAGAAGGTACCTAATTAAAAGCACTAAACTTGGGAATAAAAAATGCCAATCACAGGTTTTTTGATATGCCCTGAAGTTTGTCAGACATTTATTTGCAAAAACTTTGTAGTAAGGGTGAGTCAACTGTCTTGCTGAATACAACATTAAATATTATGGAATACATGATGCAGCTCTTCTCTGTTTTACATTTTCTTAATCAGTATTTCTAAGCTGATTTTATATTTTAAATGTATTCTTAAGCCTTCATAAAGTAATCATTCCAGATTACTACATATTTAACTCACTGAAACAAAGACATTATTTTAAATTAATCAGTCACAGAGGTTTAGTGTGTTCATAACAAAGTTCATTGCTTTTAGAAAAAGGGAACACTAATTTACTTTGTGTGAACTCCATAACAATAGACATGTTTATGAAATTTCACCAACTTTAAAAAATATGTTTCCAAAGATTTTAGGCATAACAAAGGATTTTATATCTTACTAAGGTACTGATTTTGCTGGAGGGTTCTCTTAGTTCATCAGATAGTCAGAAGTAAAGAAAGGGAAACTCTTTGTCCAGCTATCTGGAAGAAAAGAGGTGTTGTCCCTTTAAGGCTCTCTTCAATGGAGATGGGGTGGGGTGGGGGGGTGAAGGGAGAAAGGGATGGACAAAAAGGACAGGAAGACTTTGGAAGCAAGTTTTTTTTACTATAGTAATTAAAATGTGTGTTTTAGATAAGGGTGGTCTTTTGAAGGATTTATTTAAAAAACTTTATGTCTGAAGATCCAAGTATTTAAGACTAAAGATGATTGTGCATCTAAAAATCTATGCAAGGATTTTTTAGAGATGTGATTTTATAATCTTCACAAACACGCTAATGAAATATTTTTAAAGCAAATTTTAAACTAAGGTCCCATAGACTGACATGTTCTGAGTAAATATTATAGTAATGCACAACTGTTTTTGTCAGTAAATTCAGAAACTGACAGTATATACCTGGGGTTTGGCAAATGCTTGTTAAATGGCTTCATTACCCCTTGAATGGCTCTTTAACAGTTTCAATGTTCTGTTAATAGGTCTGGCAGGCTGGAAGGCTTTTTCATTTTAACTACTAGATCCTCTCCCGAGGAAGCCAGCTGTGGGAAGGGTCAGAACAGGGATAGGAAAGCCAAGTGGGTGGACACTAAGACCCAGTGGTGCCCCAAATTTTCAGGTGCCCTATGCAGCTGAGTATGTTGTGTATGCCTAAGGACAGCTCTGTACTGGAGCAGGGAAGCGGCATCAGTAGCACCCAAGTGCTGCCGCAGCTTCACTGCTCCAGTGCCTGACCTAGCTAGCTCAAAACTAGTTCTGGTACACCCACATGAGCTGCAATCACACCCCAGAATTGCACTGCTGATGTACCCTTAGAAGTTGAAATGTAATGGCCCTGGAGCGCTCTGGTCTCAGGTCCCATATGGGAGCAGATGCCAGGCACCCTGCAAGAACCACAGGGTTTTGTCTACCTGGTTTTGGGGGAAGGAGAAGGGAACTGAGGGAAGATTGGGATTTTGTTTGGCTCATGGAATGGGTGTATCCATGACATCAAAATCAAACAATCCTGTTACCGGTACAGTCCTCTTGGTTCTCCTGGCCAACCAGTCCACTGAAAGAGAGAATTTTCCTGGGATGACTGGTATCTTATAAAAAAATACCCTTGAGAGAGGGGGCAGTGTTGCCAATTCTCACAATTTTATCCCAAGTCTCATGATAATTGGTGTTTGTTTTAAATCTCCAGCTTCTGGAATCATGTGATAATGCTTTAATTTTTTTAAAGTAAGTTTCTAGTCCTTGTGATTGGAGAGAGAAGCCTGAGGACAACCAGAAAAAGAACACCAGATTTATCAAGGATTTTTTTTAATCTCGGAAGTTTTAGGGCCTGACTCGCAATTTTTGAACATTCAGGGTTGACCAATGAGAATCCTCGTTATTGTTTCAATTCCCTGAGTCACACGTTCCCTGTGGATCTTTGTCTGAATTGCTTAAGGACAGAAAAGCAAAACATGGAAGTAGGTTTCCAATGAAAAGGTGTTAAACTAGATCAAGAGGAGATAAGGACAGAAGGAGGCAAGAGACAGAGACAAATGGCAGCAGATGGAATGAAAGAGAGAAAGAGAAAGAGAAGACTTAAATATAACAAAATATGCAATGGAGAAAGTGAAATAAGTGCTGGAAATAAATATTAAGGTAAAAGGAAGGAGAAAGAGAATGGATGGGGAAGAGGAAAGAATTGACACCAGAGAGCATGTTAACAGCAGAGAGAGATTTCAGAGTAGCAGCCGTGTTAGTCTGTATTCGCAAAAAGAAAAGGAGTACTTGTGGCACCTTAGAGACTAACAAATTTATTAGAGCATAAGCTTTCGTGAGCTACAGCTCACTTCATCGGATGCAGAGAGAGAGAGAGAGAGAGAGAGAGAGAGAGAGAGAGAGAAACAAATGGTAGTGTAAATGGAGCAAAGAGCCTGGGGGTTGTGTTTATTTTAGAAAGTTTGCATGTGGTTAGTATTGCAAGTTGACAAGAATATATACACACTCAGCTCCCCTTTGCCTTTGCAGCCCCTGGAGCCAGGCCAGAAGGAAATGAGGTCAAGCTCATAAAATTAGCCCTTTCTTCAGTGCTGCTTGCTTGAAACATGGACTTGGAGGGATATGATCACAAGCACATGCTCAAAGACAGCCATGCCCGTGAACGCTGGCATTTTCCAGGCACAGAATCTCAGCAGAGACTGGGTTTCTTTCTGAGCTGAAGACACCCGCTCAAGGTGGAGTTCCACGCAGACAGCCCCACTCCTGCCACCCAGTGAGTTCATGGCATTTTGGGAGGGAGGGAAGGAAAGGTACAGTGGAAAGACTTGAAAAAAGAAAAGGAGTACTTGTGGCACCTTAGAGACTAACAAATTTATTTGAGCATAAGCTTTCATGAGCTACAGCTCACTTCATCGGATGCATTCAATGGAAAATACAGTGGGGAGATTTATATAGACACACAGAGAACATGAAACATGGAAAGACTTGCTGGGTCTCCAACACTGATATCCAAGTTCGAATGGTTGGACGCCACAGGGGTGCTTAGAAGGTTTCTCAAACATCCATCCAATTGTTTGCTGGTTGCATTGGGGTCCTTGAATTAAATGTGCTTTGGATCAGGTCCACAGCATTGCAGTATCATCACCTGACATTTGGGCCACATGGCTCCTACTGTTGTATCATGCTGCTTGGCCCCTAAAGCTCTGCCCACAGGCAGAAGGAGATCGGGCAGAAGTTTAGATTCTATAACTTCAATTAACTTTGTAACCAACAGCAGAAGCCAGGCCTGAGCTTCTCAAGATCAGCTCCTCCTGGAGCCTCCCATCTCTGACCCAATCCTGCCTCCTCCCTCTGCCCAGTACTGACCACCCAGCTGGACTTTTAGAAGTTTACAGTAGGCCCCTGTGTAGATTTTTGGACAACATGATCAGTAGAGCTGGTTGATCAGGCCTTCTGTGACCCTTCCCCTCAGCAGTAGATCACAGGTATGTTTACTCCTCATTGACTTTTGCCTTGAATGTCATGTCCCGATCACTAGAGCTGGACACGATTTATCAGCTGAGACTTTGTGTTTTGGCTGAAAAACACGTTTGTGTTGACCAAAACATTTTTGCAAATTACAGTCGAATTTGCCAAGCTGGTTGTTGGGGGGAAAAAACAGAAAGAAAAAAAAATGCTGAAAAATCCTAAATGTTTTGTTTTGATATTTTTTAAATGAAACATTTTGATTTTTACACTTGAAATTCTGTTTTGTTTAGGATTTCACTGCATTTTTATTAATAGGTTAAAAAACCCCAAACCAAAACAAAATGTTTCAGGTTAAATTAAATGTTTTGTTTGATCTAAATTAAGCTTTTATTTTTTTTATTTTGTTGTTTCACCGAAAATAATTATTTTGGGTTGACCCACAATAATTTTTTCCTTGATTTTTTGGCTTAGCCACTGAACCAAAAATTCAGTTATTCACACAACTCTACCCTGAAGGGTCAGAGTGAATCTCAGTGACTCAGAGAGATTCACTTGCTTTATAGCTGAACCATAAACTGGACTGGGCTCACTTGAAATCCAGATTGCATTGACTCCAAAGGTTTTTTAGACTTTCAATGAACCTGAATGCAGTCATTGCTGTAGGAATGAAACCACAGATTTGCCCCAGTTTCACCTGGTTTTAGAATTCATTGTGAACATTTTGGACATCTCTGGCAATCATGAGTGGGAACCTTTCCTGAAACTCTTCTCTTTGAGAGACCCTTCTGTTGACTAATATATGCTGGCTAGCATATAAATATATATCATATTAATAACATCTATTATCCACACCATATATATTAGTATCCATTAAGCACCAGTAACATTAAGCACAGTGACATAACCTAAACTGGCCCATACCATAAGCTTGTTTACTTATAAGTATACTAAGTATCCCATAACTGCTTGTATTTGCTGAAGTAAACATATGGCATAAGCAGATAGGAAACTTGTCAAAATCAAGAGATATTCGTTTTATATCTTAGTACATTCTAGGAAGTTCCTTCATGGACCGGTACCTGGAATGCTAGTATCCACAACAAAGATAAGGAAGGAACAGAAGAACAAATTAGGGAACTGGGACAACTGATGGGTTGGATTTTAGTGATGCGTAAAGAGATGGTCTGAAGTAAATAGGATGAAAATCAATAAGGACAAATGCAAAGTACTTCACTTAGGAAGGAACAATCAGTTGCACCAATACAAAATGGGAAATGACTGCATAGGAAGGAGTACTGCGGAAAGAGATCTGGGGTCATAAGCTAAATATGAGTCAACAGTGTAACACTCTTGCAAAAAAAGCGAACATCATTCTGGGATGTTTTACAGGAGTGTTGTAAGCAAGACATGAGAAATAATTCTTCTGCTTTACTCCATGCTGATTATGCCTCAGCTGGAGTATTGTGTCCAGTTCTGGGTGCCACATTTCAGGAAAGATGTGGACAAATCGGAGAAAGTCCAGAGAAGAGCAACAAAAATGATTAAAGGTCTAAAAAACATGACCTATGAAGGAAGATTGAAAAAACTGCGTTTGTTTAGTCTGGAAAAGAGAAGACTGAGAGAGGACATGATAATAGTTTTCAAGTACATAAAAGGTTGTTATAAGGAGGAGGGAGAAGAATTTTTTTTCTTAACCTCTGAGGATAGGATAAGAAGCAATGGGCTTAAACTGCAGCAAGGGAGGATTAGGTTGGACATTAGAAAAAAATTCCTAACTGTCAGGGTGGTTAAGCACTGGAATAAATTGCCTAGGGAGATTGTGGAATCGCCATCATTGGAGATTTTTAAGAGCAGGTTAGACAAACACCTGTCAGGAATGGTCTAGATAATACTTAGTTCAGCCATGAGTGCAGGGGACTGGACTAGATGACCTCTTGAGTTCCCTTCCAGTTCTATGACTGTACGATTCTATGTGTAACTTGTAAAATTATATAATAATACCAGCTGAAACATATAACTTGGGGAGTACACCTTCTGTGTTAAGTGACTGTAACATCACTACATGGGGAAGCTTGGAGACTGGTATTATATAGAAAGAACCTTTTTCTCATACCATATTAATAAACCTTACTGGCATTGGTTATTTGGTCTTTGTATATACTTCATAATGAACCAAATCATGGACAAGCCATTTACTACACAACTGATCAGCACTTGTCACCCTACCTTCTTTCACTTCACAGGTAAAACTATTTAGATAAGCTCCTACTTACTTTGTGATTCTAGCCTCCCTATGACTCAGTTTCCATGTCTGTAGGATGGGGCTAATAAAATGTAAACACCTTGGTTAAGGTGAGCTGCTGTGAGATCTCTGGATGAAAAACACTCTTCTATAAGTACCAAAGAGTATTAATTGTGAGTTGTATTTGAGCATTGTTAGCTAGAGTGCCATGATAATGTGGGTGCTATTGTGGTATTGCCAGCATGGGACTGTGATTTCCTGATGATGGAGTGAGTCATTAAGGGGTTGATTGCAAAGAGGAAAGGTTCAGTTTACACTTAAATATATTAGCAATCAACAAGGACTGAAAATAACAGCTGAAAGTTGAATGGTGTTTGGTTTTGGCATGAACAAGCGCCAAAGTGTGGTAGGGATGGGATCACCAGTCTTGTCAGTTGCCTTTTAAGATGCTTTTGTTGTGTGGGTGGTAGGAGGAAGAGAGGATGTCCATACAGTGCACAAAACTCAGCTCACACAATCCAATGATCTGGCTGCTTGACTAACAGGCGATGTAACCAGCTCAGTTATGGGCTTGGAATTTCGTAAATTCCTTCCGGGCCATGAGCTGTGACTTGGGCAGATTGACTGAATGTTTAAAGAGATGAGAAATGGCAATTAACATTTGATTCTATTTTAAAGGTGATTTTATCAATTAAAAAACCTGCCTCAATGACTGCCCTGTGGACTAGAGGTCTCTGTTTATAATCAAAGCACAGGGACAGCCTTGGCCTGTAACTGACCTGAAAGGGCCAGTTATAGGGGAGAAAGAGGAGAGAGTAGCTGGACTGCTAGTCCGGAGACATCAGAGTTCTATCCCGGGTTCCACCACTGAGCTGCTATGTGACCTCAGGTGAATTATTTTTCTTTTCCTCCTAGACTTTTGGGCATGGACTGTCTCTGTGTCCATGTAGGACCTAGCTCAGTGGGGCTGGGATCTCAGCTGCGGCCTCTGGATCCTACACTAAGATAAATAATAACTATTATTACTATTTCTTTTGACCGATAATCTATATTCAAAAAACACCCAAGCCAGACAGAAAGAAAAGGAGTACTTGTGGCACCTTAGAGACTAACAAATTTATTAGAGCATAAGCTTTCGTGAGCTACAGCTCACTTCATCGGATGCATTTGGTGGAAAAAACAGAGGGGAGACCAAATGCATCCGATGAAGTGAGCTGTAGCTCACAAAAGCTTATGCTCTAATAAATTTGTTAGTCTCTAAGGTGCCACAAGTACTCCTTTTCTTTTTGCGAATACAGACTAACACAGCTGCTACTCTGAAACCTGTCACCAAGCCAGACAGTAAGCACCTTTCCCAGGAACTAAAACACAGCTGCATGGAAGATAAAAACAGCAGCTTCTCTTCTGCTCCAGACCAGAAAACAGACAACCAGAAATAACCCCAAACCCAAGCAACACCAGCCCCTCACTCCCCCAAGGCCTGGGTAATTGGACAGGTCAGCAGCATGCCCTGAAGGTCAATGGGCTGTTTTGGATCAAGTGGTGGAGATGTTACAAAGTCGAGGGCCCTTCTCCAGAGAACACTCTGCCAGCAGCTCCTTCCCTTGTACAGGGTCCAGTTGAGCCCCTCTGTTTACTACAGCTGGGGCTCTGACACACAGAGAAAGGGGATTCAGACAGGTCCCAGGCCATCTAGGGTTTTACAGCACCACCAATGCCACCGAGGGAGGCCAACAGGAGGCCAGAGTAGATCACAGAGTACAGAAGTAAAAATGAAGCCCTGTGGGCCTCCAGTGGGCGTTCAAACAGTCACCCAAATCCCTCTTGGGGAGTGCTCAGAAAGAAAAGAAAAGACACCAAGAGCAGCCCCCTCCTCTCCTGCTAGAGCTTCCAAATGAACCAGCAACACCTCGTGATCAACAGCACTGATGGCAGCTGAGTTGACAGATCGATTGATCTTAG
The DNA here is from genome assembly GCF_009764565.3 of Dermochelys coriacea. Lineage (NCBI taxonomy): Eukaryota > Metazoa > Chordata > Testudines > Dermochelyidae > Dermochelys > Dermochelys coriacea. The sequence continues at coordinate 40,379,053 of NC_050077.1, forward strand.
TGTGGATTTCTGATCCTCAGCCCTTGGCCAGAGGGCTCCATATAATCTTTGGTCTCTCTGCTGAGAATGCTGAGAGGGCCAATTAATGCCAATTGTGAGATGAGTTTTCATGATGGAACTGGACTGAGACCCACCAATTAATCACATATAGTCCCCCAAACCACTACTGATGACTACAGTTCTTGCTCTCTACCATCCATGGCTGGCTTCAAACAGGTGTCCTAGATTTCTGTAGCCCACTACCAAATTCCTAGATCGTCTGCACTGAGACATCCCAGCCACATCTTGCTGCACTGCCAGCATAGAACCTGTAGCCTTGTGCTGAGCAGCAGCAGCACACACAGAGCCATCATACCCATCCAGTATCTACACCAGCATGTAGGGCTTCCCCAGGGGAATTGAGCGTGGAGCCTGGAGAGGTGTCTTTGTTCTTGCGTATCAGCCAGCCCATTCTGGATGTGCTTATCTCAGTAACTACTAGGGAGCTGGCCAGGCTAAAGGAGTCACAGAGGTCAGAGGGGTCTGGTGAGCCGGGGTTTCCATGGATTCATCCAAATAATTTTTTTTGGGGGGAAGGGAGTTAAATTCCATGGGTTTCCTGTCACACACACTAGCCTTTGTTTTGAGTTCCAACTCAAAACAAAATATGCAAAGCAAACTCAGCCAAAAGCTATAAAGTACCCTATCTCCTGTACAACTGCAGAGCAGTCCACGGTGCAGAATACAGGCAAGAAACGGGACATAATTACAAATCAGTTCATAGCTGGAGTGCACTGCAAATGAGGTCTCACGATGCAGTGCTTCTGAGCCAAGGAGCACAGTGCACATCACCCCCGTGATGCAGTGCTGCTGGACCCCAGGAGTACAGCACAGCTCAGCCCCCGCGATGCAGTGATGCTTGGGCCCATTCTCAGGTTTGCCACCCAGTTCACCCTGATCTACATAAGGTGTTAACAGGCAGAGGTGCCAACTCCATGGGTGCTCTGGGGCTGGGGAAAAATTGGTGGGTGCAGGCTCCCCGCCCTGCCCCCCCGCCCCAGCTCGCCTCTGCCTCCTCCCTAGCTCTCAGTGCTTGCTGCCACAAAACAGCTGTTTCTCAGCAGCAAGCGCTGGGAGGGAGGGGGGAGGAGGGAGAACGCAGCACGCTTGGGGAAGCGGCGGGACCGGGGCTGGGATTTGGGGAAGGAGTCCAATAGGGGCAGGGAGGGGGCAGAGTTGGGGCGGGGACTTTGGGGAAAGTGTCGGAATGGGGGCAGGGTAGGGGCAGGAGGAGGTGGGGCAGGGTGGAGTCGGGGCGGGGCTGGGGTGAGGGTGGGAGTCAAGCACCCACCGGCACCGGGAAAAGTTGGCCCCTATGTTAACAGGGTGTCAATCAACCTAGTTTATAATGAATGCATCTGATGAAGTGAGCTGTAGCTCACGAAAGCTTATGCTCAAATACATTTGTTAGTCTCTAAGGTGCCACAAGTACTCCTTTTCTCTTTGCGAATGCAGACTAACACGGCTGCTACTCTGAAATCTAGTGTATAATGGCACCTTCCCCACATATGCCCCACCCACTACCTGAATACGCAGGAATGCCTCCCTCTGTCCATCATCTGGCTCTGCTCAGACCCTGTGGTCCCATCCTCATTACTCAGGAAGCTGAACTGCAGCAGATGCCTTGAGCTGCTGTGAGCAACTGGGCTGCTTTGTGATTCAGGGAACAGAAGGGAGTTGGTGCAGGTGTAGGGGAGTCTCTGCTCCCACAGGGCTCTGCCTTCTGTCGTGTCCCTGAAAAGGCTGTGGGTAAACAGGCCATAGTGTGTGTCTAACTCAGGTACCATGCAGCACTCCAGCCCCCCCCCCCCCATAGCTCCCAGGGTCAAGGACTTACCCCGTCCGTTCTGAGGAGGTCTGTAAACACTGCCCACGCTGACCCGGGCTTGGTTGTCGGATATCACTTGTGGGGCTTCTGGGCTCCTCACAGGAAGGTAGGGTTCAGGTCGTGGAGCCCCATAGGGATCCAAGTTCCGGAAAGGTGGCTGAGGTTCCACGTTGTGGGGTGGGACATAGGGCTCCAGTGGCATGTTACCGTAAGAGGGGTATCGCCCTGATCGTGGGTCAGTTCCATACCCAGGGCTGGCCCCCAAAGGGGACCCCGGGCTGAGCTGTAAGTTGTCCATAGTGGGGACCCCTTGTCCCACTGGCTGCTGGTTTTGACTTGCTGAATAAGGATCTTGGAAGCCTTGCTCCGCAGTGGCGCTAATGTCATGATACAAGCTGTGGGAGTACCTTCTATCCAGCCCATCAGCAGGCTGGGGCTGGGGGGGCACTGCGACATAGGGCCTCTCTGGAGCAGGATAGTAGCCTTGGGCTCGGTAGGGATTCTGGTCCTCCCCATATTCCTCATACCGTGCCCTGGACTGGAAGGGGTATAGGACACCGACACCAGCAGCAGCTGATGCAACAGCGCCCCCTCCGTTTCCTGTGCTGCGGTAGTACAGGTAGCCTTCGTCATAGCCCCGAGACACCTGGGCATCATGGGGCTCATGTTGGTTCCCGAAAGGGGGCTGGGGGAAGGGGAACTGTGAGTAGGAGGGCTGCCCAAAGGAGGAGTGTGAGAATGAAGAAGAGGCCGCGATGGTGGCAGCGGAGGAGCTGGTCTGTCGTTGCCGGCTGGTGGATGGCCTGATCCGCTGGGAGCTGGTGCTGTCTCCGACAGGCCCTTCCCGCCAGTTCTCTGGGACTTGGCCAAAGCCGAATGGGTGCCGTGTCTGGCCCCGGATGGTGTCGGAGCCCACCCTGACTGGCAAGGTGGGCGCTTGCCTCCTGAGGTTCCCCTGCCCCCTTCTGCTTTGACTCCTGGGAGTGTCAGCTAGCAGGACCCTGGTGCTGCCATCCGCCGGCTCCTGGCCAGCGGGCACGTACTCAGACCCTGTATTCAAGAGGCTGTACACCCTGCCATTGTTCTCCCACTGGATCATCTGCCTCCACCGGTTGCCTTCTGTGTTGCTGCTCTGTGGCTGCTGTCCATGGACCAGCAGAAAGATCCCGCAGCCCATCATAGCCCACCAGTCCCACAAGCCACAGGCTGTCATTGTGGCCAAAGAGGAGCAGATGATTTAATGGCTAGTATTTGCAAAACCAAACCAAAGAGGCAGCCTGGATGGCCTCTGCCAGCTGTTCCTCTTTCCAGAGCCTCTACCGCAGCTTCCTGATGTGAACAGTTCTAACTCTGTCCATTCCTGGCCTGTTCTAAACTGCACAGCTCTCCCGCAGGCTGCATGGCCAGGCCAACATAAGTGGAATTGACTTAGGAGATGAAAGGAGGTAAAGAGCCGCTTTTGGTCTCAAGGCTTCAGTAAAGTTTGCAGGGCTTCTCCGTGAATGGTTTTCACATTGCTGCTATGTTCGGAGCAGGGATGTTCCTCTCTCTCTCTCTCTCTGGGCTGGATGGATTTACTCCTCCTGATCTCAATGAATAAGCAACAGGCTGTGAAAAGTTTGGAGAGGTTTTAGAACAGCTCGTGTGACGTTCCTCCACTGGGTCCTAGAGCCCGTCAGTTTTCAGTAATTCAGCAGCACTACACAATTTCCCCAAGGCTATTTTATATATGGTGTTTGAGTAAAACAGCCCCAAGATGGAACACTATTTATGAGCAACAAGTGTCCATGCAGTTCAGTGCAACCGTCGTTTCTTCCTGAAACAGCCAGTTTGAATAAAGCTGACTGTTTTAACAGCAATGCGCGCTTTTTGCCCATAAATCTCAAAGCTCTTTACATCAGAGTCTTCCTGTTACTGATGGAATCAGTGAGATGCTCGGCCAGGTAGAGTGACCTGAAGGTCACAAGAATGAGTTAGTGACAGATCTGGAGGCAGACCCCCTACCTTTCCTGTCTTGCAGGACCCCATTTTTTCCCATGAAATGGGAGAAAAGTTCAGACTGCAAAATTCAGACCTGGCTACTGATACCCTGCAAGTCCAAGCCACCACCAAAACACTGCCTCTCCTCCTTTGGCAGGGTCACGATCTTGTGTCTAGTTGCAACAAGCTTCCCCTGCAGGTTTTGTGTGCTTTTGTCCATATCACAAGTCCATTAAATGCTCACAGAGAAATGGGATATTGTCCAAACCAGCTTGACTACTTGGTATGGAATCGGGCCATATGCCCTGGTTTGATTATGCACAGATCCATTTGTGCACCAAAGTCCAGATAGCAGCATAGATGTGTGTAGTTTAGTTATGGGCTGGTGTAATTGTGCCCCCCAGTAGTATGTACATTCCCAGCAAAACACCTTATACACAGGACACCCAATTGTCTACCCCTTGCGTAGGCCATTGATTCTGCTCCTCCATAGTCATCGGAGAGGGGCACATCCAAACATCTTCTGTTGATTTACACTATTTTACACACCCCTCCATTGATTCCCAGTGAGCTCCTCCCCTTCTCATTATTTCCATAGGGCTTATGGGGACTATCTTAGTTGCCATTCCATTTCCAGGTACCATGGTGTAGCTATTACACAGGTGCTGGCCTCCTAGTTGAGCATTTTGTATTCCCATACACATCTCCCTTCTTCCCCTTCCCCTCCCCCAGGCAGCCTTTTTAAGCCATCCCCCACCCATGTCATGAAGTTTTTTGTTCATTAAAACACAACAATGCTAGCAACAAGACAAACACCACAGACAAACACAAAACACAGATCCATGGTATTCTGGGTTATTTTTCCCGCTGGCGCCAGCTTGCTTGTAGAGTGTCTGAAAAACAAAAACTATTTCCACCCCCCGGTGGGGACAGATTATTGCTTAATAATACCACTTTTACAAATTTCCTTGCTAATTGCAGGAAAAACAGAAGAATTACCTTGAGGCTGTCCTTATTTTGTTCTATAGTCAGGCTAATGAATTACCCCACTCACTGGTCACTTGTGAAATTCATGAGGTGTACCTCAGTTTCCCCTCCTGTACAACAAACCAAGTTTGCAATAGTTTCTCTGCTGTACCAAGCATTAAGTTTATTCTCAGGTAATAGTTGAGACACACAGCTTCAGATTTTAGCACTGTACAAACACCTTAAGGTTAACCTGTTCCTCTTATTTTCAGGCTTGACTTGTTTTTTCACCTCCCTTTCCTGGAGGGCCATAATCTGAGTCTCCTATTAACTAGTTTGCTGACCAGATGTATTCATTATTTGCAGCTCCTTTTTGCCCATCAGCTAGGTAATTTGCATTTACACAGAGGCTTACTAGCTTGCTTTTAGAAAAGGAGTACTTGTGGCACCTTAGAGACTAACAAATTTATTAGAGCATAAGCTTTCGTGAGCTACAGCTCACTTCATCGGATGCATTGAAGTGAGCTGTAGCTCACGAAAGCTTATGCTCTAATAAATTTGTTAGTCTCTAAGGTGCCACAAGTACTCCTTTTCTTTTTGCGAATACAGACTAACACAGTTGCTACTCTGAAACCTAGCTTGCTTTTGGATCCAAAGCTGTTGGCAGCTCAGACTGTCTTCAAAAGGGAAACATTTTACTTCCACCATAGTTCTGATTACTTTCCACTTTCATCTCCTGCTCCAAATCACACAGATCTGAAAAAGAAAGTGCAACCTATTGTGGCTCCTTTTGAAGCCCTATCAGGGTTTTATTTAAGTACCATGTTTTGTTTGCATTTTTTACCCCTTCTCCAATATACACTGCACATGTTCTGGGAAAATGCATATTCCTTCCATATAGTTTAATCTCCATAACATTATATTAGCCATATTAATTTTACACAAGGTGTAACTGCCTCCCCCATTCCCACAGAGTTTTCATGCACACCCACCAAAGCGACAGTCCAATCCCCCAGAGCCACCCTAAGGGCTCAGTGTTCCCATCATTCTTCCCCTTTTCCTTTTTTACCTGTGCACACACAATTCTCTTGCCTAACATTTCTTGCACTGTGATTACTTTTACACAACTGTACCCCAATTACACTTCCATCTTGTACAACTAGACACAACCAGGGGCAGCCAAGTTACATTCCAATAGAAACCCCTTACATTCCTTTAGTGATTTTTTGATTACATTACTTAATAGTCAAATCATTTGAATCAGATTCTCTCCACCTGCTGCCTACAGCAGTCCCTTATAGACCATTTCTGTGGGAAAAGGGCCCATTTTCTTTCAGAATAGCTGTAAAGGCTTCTGGGGACAGAAGCATAGTGGTGGTAGTAGTAGCCACTCTACCTGACCTCCTTGGATAATTTAATTACTAAACTTCCATCCAATGTGACTGCACAGAGTTGCACATAGTTACATTTATATAACTGGGTTTTATCATTAAACAAAAACTTCCTTCTTGTAACACCACAACAGTTACCCTTTTAACATCTTCACAACAGTTACCTCTTACCTTTTTTCCACAACTCCCAAATGTTTGCTTTCCTCCAAACCCTGTATTATCAATTTTTTGCAAAAGCTGTTTGTAACTTTTCACTCCTTTAAATCACTTACTCCTACATTTAGTTCTTTAAGGTAGTGCAATTTGTCTGTAACAACTTAGCCACCAAGTACAATTAATGCCACACAGCTGCCTTAACTTGTGCTGTCTTTACCTTGAGACTGTTCAAAGAGGCAGTAAAACATTTATCTCCATGGATCTTTTTTACTCCAAAAATTCCAGTGGAATACAGCAGACGTCCGTCATACTTTGTCCAAAATAACCAAAAACATCTCAAGTATCCAAAGTACCATCCATTAAAACTTCAAAAAATCAAGTGTGGAAAGAAACCAATTAAGCCTGTCAGGTCAGTTTAAAGTGTTTTCTTTTTTCTTTTTTTTTTCCAACCAGCTCTGTTCCCTAACTACTCCACTTCTGAGAGTGGGCTAGGAAATGTTGTCATAACCAACTCTGGGGGGATGGTTATGAGGAGGCAGTGGACACCTACACACAGGAACCCTCCATGATGAATTCATAGCCACCTTCCCTAGTCTTAAGCCACCATTCTATTCCAATGTTCTTAATACTTTTGCCTTTCTCTGTCGTGCCTCTCAATTGCCAACTCTTTGGGGACCCTCTGAAAGGTCTGGCAGCTTCAAGGCTTGTTTAATTTTTGAGGAAATAACCTGAGGTCTTTGGAAACTAAATTTGCAGGCATCTGTCATGGAATCACATGCCCTTCCAAATGGGCTGGCTTCTTGGAAGCTCGTGTAGTAATGGGCAACAGCAGGCCAGTCTCTTGCTGGCAGGCTAATCACAAGACAGGAAATTATCTGAGAGTGCTTGCTATGTCTCAAAGACCTTCTCCCTGTTATGAGTCTTTCTAGTTGCTCCTTGAGGGCCTTCAACCAGGTGTGCAATGGACACCATTAATATTTCAGAGTGTATTGGTCTTGGTGCAACCACAACATCTCCTAGATTTCCACTGGACTCAATGGAATTTAAAAACTTTTGTGATGAGCTTTGTGGGGGGGAAAAACAGAAAAGCAAATTTGAAGAATACCCTACTACTGTAGAGGCCAATGACAAACAATAGACTTTCTTCAGCCAGTGCCCCAGTCAAAAGTATAAGGTAGTGCCTGCTGCAGCCAAAGTCCGAAACAAAGGTCTAAGTTAGCAGTAGCTTTGGCTGAGTTGCAAAAAGGAGGGGGAAATCCCTTGATCCCTGCTTAGCTCCAGACTTCTACCTAAAACCCTGATTCCTACTGCTGGATTCAGCCCCCTTGTTCTTGTGGTGGTGGTGGGTGAACTACCAACCCAGCTCCCTGGCAAATCCTTGCACCCAAAATAGGTACCTGTGCTCCCTTCAGACAGCCCAAGAGTTAATCCCTTCCCTGCCAAACTATGGAGAGGGTCAGTGCTCCCTGACGCAAAGAATGTGGCTTAGTTTTCAGAGACCCAATCAGAGCTGGCAAGACCAGCAGTTAAGGGAATTGTGGTTTGTCACTGACATGAGCAAATCTGATCTGGCAGTCAATGATGGAGAATGTATGCAAGACAGACTGAAGTCATTTTTCTCACTATAGCCACACTCCATTGGGTTCTTACTTAATGTGTTCCTCTGGGCAACTAAGCTGAGATCCTAATTAAACAGTTTTCAAGAGACACTGTAAATGGAGAAGGTGTACACTGCATGGAAACACTGTACCCTTATTAATAAAACTTTTGATTAAAACAAAGGTGGGTTTATCTAGTGGCTACAAAAGTGTTCTGGGAGTCAGGGTTCCTGAATTCTCATCCCAAAGCTCTCCCACTGATTTAATGACTATCTGTAAATTTGGGCAAGCCACTTTTAGAGCCCAAATTCTCAATAGAGCTCAGTTTTCATTTAGTCACCAGAATAAGGGGTGGGGTTTTCAAAAGAACTTGCTATGTTGGGTGCTGTGGGAAATCTAGCCCCAATTTTGGGTGCTGAGCTGTTGAAAATCCAAACCTGAGTTCTTTTGAAACTCTGGCCTGCAGTCTCTGTGCCTCAGTTTACCCATCTGTAAAATGGGGCTAATGCCTTTCCCAAATGGATGGTGTAGTATTGACAGTAATTGGTGCTTACAAGACACCTTGGGATCCTAGGGAAGAAAGATGATATAAATGGGCAAAGTATTTCCATTAGTACTGGTCAAAAAACACCTAAAATGCATTGTGAAAATGTTAATGTTGTATGACAAAGTTTAGTTGAAATTCAAAAATATATTGCCCAGCTCTGGTTCCTCAAACAGAAATCCTGTTAAAAACCTCCTTGATTTCATATATGGAATTCAATAAAATGTATTGCTAATCTTAAATTCATCTGCGAAGAAAGAAATACCTGGGCCATGTGTTAAGAAGGAAGCCGGAGCATCTGCCATGGCAGGCATGCAATTGGGCAGATCGAGGAACATGCAAAAGAGGGCAAGTGAAAGAATCCCTCCATTGAACTGTACTCCAGAGGAACAACTTATGGAGCATAACAATGTAGGACATGCACAAAGCATCCCAGAGAGGGATGCAGGGCCAGTCTTTATACCGCAGTGATGTGTGGTATATAAGCCTATATAGAACAGAAATGAATTTATGCTCTAAGCAACCTCTGGGAGCATGGCAAGGATTCAGAATTCCTCCATTAATTAGTTCTTTAGGTCTCTGTTCTGTTTGTACAGCACCTAGCACAATGGGGTGCTAGGCCATACCTGGGGCTGCCAGGCACCAACATACTTCAAATAGTAAATATAATACCATTTGTTCTCCTTTCACTTGGCTTGGCCACTACTGGCCAGCAGTTCCCAGTGTGACCATAAACTCTGCAAAACTATGCCCATGGTAAAAGGCCAGGAAGGGACCATTAGATCATCTAGTCTGACCTCCAGCATAGCATGGCTCATTGAATTTCACACAAGTACCCCCATATTGAACCCAAAGACTAAAGCAGCTCAGTCCTCAGACTAAACTGTACTACAGGCAGAAAACAGGACTGAGATACCAAGGCCCCTGCCGTGGCAGGGAATTGATTAGGAGGAACATGCCAAGACTATGCCACAGGCAATCTGCCCCCCATCCTGCAGAGGAAGGGGAACCCCACCAATATCCCTGTCAATTCCTTCCTAACACAAAATCTAGTGTCCAGTGTCACCCTGAGCATGTGAGCAAGATGCACCAGCCAGGCATCTAGAGAGGATTCTCTGTACTGTCTCAGAGCATCGCTCCACCCTCTCTGGTACTTAGGCCTGGTCTGCACTTAAGTTAGCTCAGCATAGCTATGCACTCAGGTGTAGGAGTTGCCCATGTTGGAATAAATTTTTGTCACATGACAATCTTTAATTAAAGATTAACTTTTAATTCCTGGAGACTCCAGGCCAATCCTCAAGGGTTGGCAACCCTAAGAGTGTGAAAGTGCTGTAGCTATGCCAACCTAACCCCCAGGGTAGACATGGCTAGACTGAGGGAAGAATGCTTCCACCAACCTAGCTACTGCTGCTTGGGGAGGTGGATTACCTATCAGTAGGGTGTCTGTCACTGAGGTTGTGGAAGTCACAGATTCTGTGACTTCTGCAGTGGCCTGTGTTGCTGGCCCCGGAGCCGGCTGCTCGAGCAGCTGCTGGCCCCGGAGCCGGCTGCTCGAGCAGCTGCTGGCCCCGGAGCCGGCTGCTTGAGCAGCTGCTGGCCCCGGAGCACATTGTGCCCACTGTGTTGTAGACAGGGCCTGATGCACACAAGTATCTTTACACAGGTAACCAGTTCCATGGTGCACCCTAAGTACAGATACTGCATGGAGAACACCACAGGCAGGCCCCTGAGATTGCATGGAGCCTTGTAGACTGTATAATAAACCAGACACAGCAGCTTCTTTAAGTATTAAATATCTTTAGTCAGGCAACACACACATCTGCAATGGTTCTGTGGTCCTGCATGATGAGCAGTTGCCAACACCCAACAAGCAAATAGTAGACAATCACACATTTCTTTTCAGAGTGGTAGCCGTGTTAGTCTGTATCAGCAAAAAATGAGGAGTACTTGTGGCACCTTAGACTAAATTTTATTTGAGCATAAGCTCTCATGGGCTACAGCCCACTTCATCAGATGCATGCAGTGGAAAATACAGTGGGAAGATTGTGTGTGTGTGTGTGGATATCCACATACACACACATCTTCCTACTGTATTTTCCACTGCATGCATCTGATGAAGTGGGCTTTAGCCCACAAAAGCTTACACTCAAATTTATTAGTCTCTAAGGTGGCACAAGTACTCATTCTTTTTACACATTTCCTTGTTTAACAATCTGCCCACTCCATCTAGTGGATGACTTATTGTACATATAACATCATCTTCCCCGTCCCTCTTTAGGTATTCACTTTACAACTTACAAAACCCAGCAATAGTAATTTGCAATGCATTTCAAATTACAAATAATAAAACAGGCACTCGGTCCCTATTACACTGAATTTGCAAAAGGAAATTCTAAAAGAACAGCCATACTGGGTCCATCTAGCCCAGTATCCTGTCTTCTGACAGTGGTCAGTGCCAGGTGACCCAGAGGGAATGAACAGAACAGGGAATCATGAAGTGATCCATCCCCTGTTGCTCATTCCCAGCTTCTGGCAAACAGAGGCTAGGGACACCATTCCTGGCCAATGGCCATTGATGGACCTATCCTCCATGAATTTATCTAGTTCTTTTTTGAACCCTGTTATGGTTTTGGCCTTCACAACATTCTCTGGCATGGAGTTCCACAGGTTGACTGCATTTTGTGAAGACGACATGGATTTATAAGGAGGCAATATGATATATTCTCTTTCCCTTTGTTAATGACGCCCAACATGCTGTTAGCTTTTTTAACTGCTGCTGCACATTTAGTGGATGTTTTCAGAGAACTATCCACAATGACTCCAAGATCTTTCTTGAGTGGTAACAGCTAATTCAGGCCCCATCATTTTATATGTATAGTTGGGTTTGTTTTCTAATGTGCATTATTTTGCATTGATCAACATTGAATTTCATCTGCCACTTTGTTGCCCAGTCGACCAGTTTTCAGAGATCCTTTTGTAGCTCTTCATAGTCTGCCTGAGTAGTTTTGTATCATTTGCAAATTTTTCACCTCACTGTTTACCCCGTTTTCCAGATCATTTATGAATGTTAAATAGTACTGGTTCCAGTACAGACCCCTGGGGGACACCACTCTCCATTCTGAAAACTGACCATTTATTCCTACCCTTTGTTTCCTATCTTTTAACCAGTTACTGATCCATGAGAGGACCTTCCCTTTTATCCCATGACTGCTTACTTTAAGAGCCTTTAGTGAGGGACCTTGTCAAAGACTTTCTGAAAATCTAAATACATTACATCCACTGGATCCTCTTGTCCACATGCTTGTTGACTCCTTCAAAGAAATCTAGTAGATTGAGGCAAGATTTCCCATTACAAAAACCATGTTGACTATTCCCCAATAAATTATGTTATCTATGTATCTGACAATTTTGTTCATTACTATAGTTTCAACCAGTTTGCCCAGTATTGAAGTCAGGCTTACCAGCCTGTAATTGCCAAGGTCACTTCTGGAGGTGTTTTTTTTTTTTAAAGTGGTGTTACATTATCTTCTCCAGTCATTTGGTACAGAAGCTGATGTAAATGATAGGTTACAGACTACAATTGGTAGTGCTACAATTTCACATTTCAGTTCCTTCAGAACTCTTGGGTGAATCCCATCTGGTTCTGGTGACTTATTACTGTTTATCAATTTGTTCCAACACCGCCTCTAATGACACCACAGTCTGGGATTATTTAGTCTGCAGAAGAGAAGAATGGGGGCAGGGTTTGATAGCTGCTTTCAACTACCTGAAGGGGGGTTCCAAAGAGGATGGATCTCAACTTCTTAGTGGTAGCAGATGACAGAACGAGGAGTAATGGTCTCAAGTTGCAGTAGGGGAAGTTTAGGTTGGATATTTGGAAACTTTTTCACTAGGAGGGTGGTAAAGCACTGGAATGGGTTACCTAGGGAGGAGATGGAATCTCCTTCCTTAGAGGTTAAGGTCAGGCTTGACAAAGCCCTGGCTGGGATGATTTAGTTGGGGATTGGCCCTGCTTTGAGCAGGGGGTTGGATTAGATGACCTTCTGAGGTCCCTTCCAACTCTCATATTCTATGATTTATCTCCTAAAAAGAATGGCTGAGTTGCAAATCTCCCTCACATTCTTATCCGTGAAGACTGATGCAAAGAATTCATTTAGTTTCTCTGCAATGGCCTTATCGTCCTTGAGTGCTCTTTTAGAATCTCTATTCTCCAGTGGCCCCACTGGTTCTTTAGCAGGCTTCCTCCTGATGTACTTGTTTTGCTATTATTTCTTGAGTCTTTGGCTAGCTGTACTTCAAATTCTTTTTTGGCCTTCCTAATTATATTTTTACACTTCATTTGCCCGAGTTTATGCTCCTTTCTATTTTCCTCACTAGGATTTAACTTCCACTTTTTAAAGGATGCCTTCTTGCTTCTCACTGCTTCTTGTACTTTGTTTAGCCACAGTGGCTTTTTTTCTCTTACTATTCCACTGTTGCTGCTGCATTTTCAGGAATAACTTTTGGTTCAAACCTGTCATTCTGTGATGTGGTAACTTGAGCATTTGTTCACAAGGTTTTTCCATCGTAGCTAATCTTGTCAGGCATAGGCGCTGACTCCATGGGTGCTCCGGGGCTGGAGTACCCACAGGGAAAACTTGTTGGTTGCTCTGCACCCACCGGCAGCTCACCTGCCTCCTCCCCTGAGCATGCCACTGGGTCCTGCTTCTCCCCCCTCCCTCCCAGCGCTTGCACCATGAAACAGGTTTTTCACGCAGCAAGCCGGGGCAGAGGGGGAACGCAACACACTTGGGGGAGGAGTCAGGGTCAGAGCAGGGATTTGGGGAGGGATCCAATAGGGGCAGAGTTGGGGCAGGGGCTGGGGGTGTGCAAGCACCCACTGGCGCCGACAAAAGTTGGCACCTATGGTGTCGGGCTGTTGCCTCCAGACTTCCAGAAACTAGTACTGAATCTAATTGTGCATTCTCCAGTGGCAATTCTATTCTTGCTGTATTAACATCTCCATTGTTCTTCATAATCCTTTTTCTCAGTTGATTCACATGTCAGCATATGATCCTGCCATCCCCAGAACTACCATGTTGGAGAATAGCATCCAGCTGGGACCAGGCCCAAAGTTTTTATTATAGACAGCTTCTCCAACAGTAAAAAAACAGTACTTTAGCATGTTTGCCATGTTGCTGCTGTTGCTTCTATTGTTTTTTTTCAGAATTTTTCCCATTAAGTATTGATGCATAAGGTCTAACTTTGACCTTGGTTTCCTTCCCATTAACATCTGTGCTGGGGACAGGATTACACTTGACTGCAGGTAACAAGACACTTTTGTATCTATAGTACCTCCAGGCATTCTTTTATTACCCTCTCTAAATGACTCAGTTGCCCATTTAGAAAACCAATTTGATGGTGGATAGTAAGGTACTAATGTGTTGAATGCTCTTTCGTGTCAAATCTTTGGAATTGCATGCTAGGGAAAGAACGTCCATTCTCTGGTACAAGCATTTCAGGTAAACCATGGATACTAAAGCTGGTCCTTAGTTTTTTCTGTGGTGGCTTCACTAGTGGATGCATTCATGGGATAGACATCTACTCATTTGGAACGTGCATACATTTGTACTGAAAACACTTTTTTTTCTGTAGATGGTCCAGCATAATCACTATGTACTCTTGTCTAGGGCCTCTGGCCACTCCCAAGATGGAGCAGAGCCACAGTGAGAGCTTTTTGACTCTCTTGACAAATAGACCAGGATTGCACCTTACTTTCAATATCAGTATCCCTCTTTGGCCACAGCAAGTAACTCTGGGCTAAAACTTGCATTTTAGTAGTACCTGGGTGTGTCTGATGCAGTTCATCCATTATTACTTCATGTCCTTGCTTTGGGATGATGACCCATGCTCCCCATAATACACACTCACCTTGCACACCAAGTTTATTGCATCGCTTATAATAAGGGCTGCTTTGGTCAGGGACCATCCCGCTTAGCACACATTTGTGAGTACTGGATCATTACCAATCCATGACTTTACCTGTAATGCTGTTGCTAGAGGTGCATCAAGAGTCCATTATTAACACACTTTGTTTGTGTGTCTGGTAAAGGCAACTGACTTAAAGCATCTGCATTTTCCATCTTACCAGCTTTGTATACAATGGTGTATTCATAGGCTGTTAATGTCACCGCCCATCTCTGGATCCTGGGCAGGACCGGCTCCAGACACCAGCGAACCAAGCAGGTGCCTGAGGCGGCAAATGTAAAGGGGCAGGAGGAGGTCGGGCTCTGGGGCAGCAATCCGCCCTCAGTGGCTGTGGGAATTCAGTGGCTGCACCATCTTTTCTCCGGTCACCAGCAGCAATTTGGCAGCCGCACCATCACTCTGCCTTTTTTAGTTTTTTTTGTCGCTTGGGCAAGCAAAAATGCTGGAGCTGGCCCTGATCCTGGGTGGTGCTATCCATGGCACAGCTTTCAGCTCAAACAATGACATCAGGGCTTGTGATTGATCCAAATTTTTGGAATTGGGTACTGTTTATTTACAGGCAACTTAGTCACCATGTATATGGAGCCATCTGCCTTCAACACTGGTGCTATTGGTGCAGCCCATTGAGAAAATTTTACAGATTCAATAATACCAGTTGTCTGTAGTCTTTTAAACTCAATTTCATTCTTTGTTTCATGGCAAAGGGTACAGATCTGGGTTTGGAATAACAAAGTATGATATTTGAGTTCATGTAAACTTTAGCGGTAGCACCTTTTTAAATTGCCCAGTTCATCTTTAAATACTTCCTTATGTTTATGTAAACAGTTTCCTGAACTAGATCATCTTCTGATTTCAAGTGATGCACTTTTCCTTTCCAATCCAGTGAAAGGTCACCAATCACCTCTACTGAGTAAGTTGGAGACCATGCCTACAACTTCTAGTGACAGTGGATGTCTTATTTGGCTCTGGTGGGAAATGTACATATTGGTGGTTTTCAGTATCTTTACTGCTTCTCCAGTGTATGTTTTTAATCTTGTCCTACGTTTCTGCAATGGAGACTGTTCACTATCCTTCCACAAGGTCTCATGCTTCTGAGCTCATAATAGTCACATTATTGGTCAAGCTCAAATAGACTTTTTTTCATTTACAGACAGCCCAATATGCATGGGACCTACTTTTGGAATATTTGTTTCAATTATATTATAGACAGTGTATAAGCTAGTTCCTCAGCTGCTTTTTCACTACTTTCCTCCTCAAATACATGAAAAGTACTGACTATGCGGCTGTTTTTATCATGGTTTTGTGTATCTGCTTTCCTAGTTTTGTTTAGACACTTTTCAGATGTGACATTTCTCATTTTTAAATCTGCAGCCCATTGGAGTGTTTGCTTCTCCAATTATACCACTCTTTGCTAGCTGACTGGATCTGTTTCCCATGTTGCCATGCAATTTTGTACACCACTCCTTGTGTTTCCTATCTGCTATTTCCATCTCCCCAGGTTCCTGTAGCTTGTTAGTAACTCCTGTACTTTTTTTAGTTGCAGATTCCATAGCCTGGGCCAATTTCAGAGCTGTTTCAAATGTTAACTGCAGTTCAGATAGTGTTCTCAACATTTAGTCATCATTAATGCCACAAATTAATCTGTCTTAGCATTTGTCAGTTGTACCATAACTGCAATCTCAAGAGTTCTGCCACAAACTCTCCCCCGTCTTTCCAGATTTCCTCGACCGAGAGTTCAACTTAAATTGTTCTATCCCATTGGATGATGGGTTGAAATGTGTGTGGGGTTTTTTACTAGCTCATCAAAAGTTTCATCTCCCAGCTTTTCAGGGGTTAACACATTTCTCATTAAACTGTAAGTCTTGACCCCTGCACTGCTGAGTATAACTTTCTTCTTACCCTCAGTTTCCTTTTTTAACCCAGCTCCAGTCTCCTTACATAACAGGGTGACCCATCACTCCTCCCTCTTCACTATGTTCTCACAGGTGGTTCAGAGCCCAAGGACCAAAGGGGCTTCGGACCCTTGTATCTGACCATGCTGATGTCTGCAAAGGGCATGGAGAACTGGGTTCAGGGTGAGCTTCAGGAAGAGTCAAGCCCAATACCTTCAGAGAAGGAATTTATAAGCCACACTGGCACTTTTTTTTTCTTGTTAGTAGTAGTCATAGAATTGTACAGTTTAAGGGCAGAAGAGACCACCAGCTCATCTAGACTGACCTCCCGTATCTCACAGGCCACCAACACCAGCCAGCACCCACACACTAAATCCTGCAACCAAGCTGAGACCAAAGTATCTCAGCCCACAGGAGACTAGACTATTATGTACCACAGGCGGGACAAGGTGCACCCAGGAAAGAGACCCCTGCATGGAGGGAAATGATAACCCGGGTGAGTGATCCTTAACCACATGCTGCAGACAAAGGTGAAACCCACCCCCCACCCCCACAGGGTAACTGCTAATCTCAGCTGGGGGAAAATTCCTTCCTGACCCTATATAGGGTGATCAGTTAGCCCTGAACATGTGGGCAAGAACAAGCCTGCCAATCACTAGAGAGAGAGAATGCAAGATAGCCTAGAGATCCAATCTGATCATCCAGTGGGAGAGCAAGGAACAGAGTCCAGGTGTCCAGAGTCCCATTCCACTACCCTATCCACTAGAGTGGTGTTTCTCAATGACTGAGCTATAGACTGGTGCTGGTCCCTGAGATCTCCCTGACACAGTTTAGGAAGGCAGCAAGCCGGTCCCTGGTCTCAAAAAGGATGAGAAAAATTGGACTAGATCATGCTCCCTTTGTCTGCCTTAGTGACTTTTTTAAAATCTTACCAAAACAAAACCCAAGAAAACTCTATGCCAAAAAACTCTCATTAATGCAACATTATAGGTGATAGACCAGACCCTTAAAGGGCAGGAAATGCAGCTAACCCCAACAGCCCACTATTAACATTAACAAAGCCTCCAACACAAACTGGACTTGTGTAGCCTCCCATGTAGTATGTTACCACATGGGGGTATGCAGGCTTCAGAACCAACTCTGCAAATCAATTGTTTGGTAGCAACACTTTTTCATGGGAAGGGGATCCTGGCAAGATGCAGGAGGTGGGTGGGTGTGGGTATATGTGAGAATCCCAGTATGGCAAAAGTTGAGCCAACTGGGGAAAGGGTCAGAAAAGTCTCTAATCTGTAGAGCACACTCCCGTTGCTTGCCTGCAGTAGAACCCATGATTCCAGAATCTCACCATCCTTCTTCCATCAGGTAATATCTGTGAAACCCACTGGCAAACAATCTGTCAACCCCATCTAGTGGTAACTCTACATAGAGATAACTGCCTACTACTGGTTATTCCATTAGTGCTAGTGGTCAAGGACTGTGTAGAGGATCAAAAAAATCCCAGCCCTGCTGATGCTTGTGGGGGGATCAATATAGTTCCATGTAGTGAAATTTGTTTTTTAAATTTGTAAAACTTAGGAAATCTACTAAAACAACATTAAAAGAACATGGGTACTTGATTTTGCAGGTCCCAGAAGGTTACCTTTGTCACCTTATGCCCATGCATTATTAATTTAATTACATGATCACATACTAGTTTTCCCTCAGTCAATGTATGCCCCCTGCCTTATTTATGGTACACTATCCAAAACCTGCTATGAATACAGAGTTGCTAATCTTCTCATGGGATTTTCTAAGGTGCTCTCATTGTAGTATTTTTAATCCTGTACAGATACATTCATTAATATCTTCAGAACACTCTTTTGAGGTGGGGGGATAAAACCATCCCCTCATTTTACTAATGGGGATAAATAAGTTCATGGAGGATAGGTGTATCAATGGCTATTAGCCAGGATGGGAGGGCTGGTGTCCCTAGCCTCTGTTTGCCAGAAGCTGGGAATGGGCAACTGGGAATGAATCACTTGATTACCTATTCTGTTCATTCCACCTGGGGCACCTGGCATTGGCCACTGTTGGAAGACAGGATACTGGGCTGTCTGACCTGGTCTGGCTGTTCTGATGCTCTTATGGGAATCGAGGCACAGAAATTAAAGCCACAATTGCCAAAAGCATCCACTAATTTTGGGTGCCCTCCATTCAGAGCAGAGCTGCCGCTGATGTCAGTTGTAATGGTGAGTTCGCTGCACATCAGCAAATCGGATCTCGGGTGTTTCCAGTTGGGCACCCAGAGAACAAGTACTGAACAGTAGCCACTACTGAAAAGTCTGAAGTGACTTGCTCAGCATCACACAGGAATTCTGTGGCAGAGAGAGAATCCAGTTCTCCAGGGCAGCATTCAACTGTTGTAACCATGCCATCAATTTTTCTCTTCCTATAGCCCCCTGCCTCAGTCACTACACACTTAAGTATCTATCACCCTTCATAGCCTTCTCTCTCCGTGCTGCTGTTTCTCACGAAAGCTTATGCTCTAATAAATTTGTTAGTCTCTAAGGTGCCACAAGTACTCCTTTTCTTTTTTCAGAAATCTCTGTGCCTCTTTCCAAGAGCAAAGGCAACAGCTGTCTCAGCTCTCACCCATTCTCTCTGAGACTTGCTATTTCCCTGACATGCAATTTAAGAGATTATGGGCATCTCAGAGAACACCAATCAATCTGTTTCCATTGCCATTTATTCCAGCCTTAGCTTTTAACCACTCAGGGTTGTTTTTATTTTTAACGCTGTTTGAGGTTACCTGGGATGGGAACCACCTTATCAAATGCAGGAGGACGCTCAGAGGCAGGTTACTGGTGTGGTTATTGACTGGAATTTGGTGCTTTATGCCCTTGGGAGAACACCCTGATCATATCAGATGCAAGAAAAGCTTAGCTCTGCAGAGCATTTGACTGTAACCTGAGTCCAAGTCAAGGATCTGACAACCTTAGCTTGTTAATCAGTGCTTTTCAAATATTTGCATTGAAAGAGAGAGAGGATATCCCTACTCCAAATGAGCCTTATTTTGCAAGGCCATCACCCCAGCTGATCTGCATCTGTCCCACCTGTATGCTAGGGCACCTTTATCCTGGTAAAGTAGGTATCTAACACTATGATTGGATTGGGGTGTCTTAGCAAAGGGGTGGCATGTTACTCAGGGTGACCTGAGCAAGACAGGAGTTGATTCCAGGCCAGCTGGGCTGCTGCAGAGGAACATGATTACACCGCAGGAAAGAGTGTGTTGCTCTCAGAGAACCGCTGTGGCTGTTTTAGGAATGGCAAACAGGCTCTATCCTTTTTCCCCCAAACTTTGGGGTTCTGATCCGAATTCATAGATTCATAGTCTCCTGTTCTTTTGAGGTTAACCTACCATTGCTTGGGAGACTCCCTCCCAATTCCAAAGGGATCTGGTACTAAAGGTTCATATCCCTGGGAAGGAAAGTGAATTTTTTTTTTTTTTTAAATCCAAATGGCAGTTGAAGTCTGGGGCAAGGCAATGCAAGCTGCCTCCATGATGCCCCCTGCCAAGCAGGACTTATCCCTGTATGGGAGGGTTGTATTCTGCATTTTCCCTCCCAGTGTCCAGTGGCTTAGCTCTTTGACTCCCCCTGGATCACAGCTTGAGAACCGCTGGGGTAAAGCTAGGCACTGTGAGATAAACCTTGGCCCCTGTGAGGTCAAGGGGAAAAAACTCCACTTCAGTGGGGTGGGGATTTCACCTGGGGAAGCTAAGAGTTCAGGTTCCAGTCATGGACACTGAAGTGAGATGCTACAATTGGGCATTTATTTCTCATGAGCTCTTGAGATCTCACCTCCCATCTCTGAGCAACCAGCTTCCATCAATCTGTTTCCATTGCCATTTATTCCAGCCTTAGCTTTTAACCACTCAGGGTTGTTTTTATTTTTAACACTGTTTGAGGTTACCTGGGATGGGAACCACCTTATCAAATGCAGGAGGACGCTCAGAGGCAGGTTACTGGTGTGGTTATTGACTGGAATTTGGTGCTTTATGCCCTTGGGAGAACACCCTGATCATATCAGATGCGAGCTGTAGCTCACGAAAGCTTATGCTCTAATAAATTTGTTAGTCTCTAAGGTGCCACAAGTACTCCTTTTCTTTTTGCGAATACAGACTAACACGGTTGTTACTCTGAAACCATCTCCCACTTGTTACACTGTCAAACATCTTCATGTTTTCTCCCACGCTGCACCTCTGCTAGGGAGGTGCTGCCCAGAAACATCACCAAACTACTTCCTTTGCTTTGATGCCTACAAAACACCTGACCCTGGTTAGGCCACTGGTGTTAGGTGCGCTGAGATCACTACATATCTCCACTGTGTACCACGCTGACGAGTATCATCTCCTTGTTTCCTTATAACCCCTTGTCTGTCTGTATCCATCTGATGGCTCTTGCCTCTTATTTAGATTGTAAACTTTTTGTTCTGTGTTTGTGCAGCACCTTGCTCTATGGGCTCCTGGGCCATGAAAAGAGCCCAAAGGCACTACAGTAATAATGAAATAAAGATCACTTAAATTGCCATGCCAGAGCCCAGACACCTGCATTTTTACAGCACTGCCTGGGAGCACCTGAAAGGCCTTTATACACATTCACCCCCTCAGCCTCATAGGCTTCTCTGGGTGGTAAGGCCTGGCTTCCTTCCTGTCTCCATTTCACTGAGCCTCTCCCCCAGGATCGCAGAGCCTGCCATTGCAGAGCAGACGATAGACCCCACCCCCAGTCCTATGCCTAGCTGAGCTCCAGCCTTTAAGTACTAAAAAGGGCACGCTCGTGAGCTGGTTTTTCTTCAAGGGTTTCAGAAGAAACTGGTGCTTGAAATGCTGACCATGTTTTCCCCATCCCACAGTTCTCCCTTCCCAGACCCAAAGCTGGGGACAAGGCATTCTGAAGCCAACCCAAGCCTGTTGGAAAGGGCTGGCCAGTGGTGTCCTAGCATTCAGGGGCAGGGGCTGGACAGGGCCCTGATACTGAACAGGGCTAATTCTAGGACCCTGAAGAATTCCTTGGCCTGCTGTTTCCCTGTTTGCTTTTTCTCCATCTCTTCTCCGCCCCCCTTCCCCAACCCCTTCCCCTGGGGGTTGGAAATACCAGAGTTGATGTAACAGGCAGGGCAGCACTTGCCAGCAATGAAATCTTGGATAATCTTACAGGCTCCAGTGCCCCTCCCCCATTTTCCTACCACAACTAACATCCCATTCCCACTCCCCTGGTTTTGGGACAACACAGGCTGTTTCTCAGAGACTCCTATTGTTTGCATTAGACCTGGGAGCCACCTTTTACTGATTCATCTGCAGCACTGCCTGACAGCACCTGCAGCCACTGCTCAACAGCTGCAGGGAACAGGAGTCCCCCAGCCCATTAAAAAGGGGCTGTTGTAGGCATGTGTGTCTCCTAGAATTTGGTGCCCTGAGGGGGGTTGCAGGAGCCATGGGGGATTAAAGGACAGGATAGAGCTGCCAGGCCAGGGTTCTGTGACAAAGCCAGGGAGTCAGAACTACGGGCCTGCCCTTCTGAGATGACTGTTAGTATGGATGTGCCCAAGAGAGGCATATGCCAGGGTGTGAGGCAAAGGGATCCACGGGCCAGGGGTTCAGGTACAGTCATGTCCAACTGCCTGGCTACCACTCATCAGATTAGCAGCGGGACAGGCAGATCAGATCAGGACACAGGTCGGGTGTAGGGGGAGTAGTTTTTGAGAGGAACAGGGAAAAATCCTTCCCAGCCTGAGCTAGCTTTGGTACAACAAGAGGACGAGGAGTGTGTTCTGAAATAGCATCCTCCTCTCCCAACCCAACCTCCCCCATCTCTGTGAGCAGGACATCCAAATGCTGAGGAGGACTTGATCCTGTGATAATGAACGGGGGCAGGAAGTCCCTTTGATGGACACCCAGCCAGCCAGTTAGCTGGAAAATCCCTCTTGGTAGCTGTTCTCTATACCTGTAAAGGGTTAAAAAGTCCCCCCAAGTAAAGGGGGGGGGAAGTGGGCACCTGACCAAAAGAGCCAAAGAGAAGGCTAGAACTTTTTAAAATTGGGAAAGAAACTTTCCCTTTGTCTGTTTTCTCTGGGCTGGAGGGACACAGAGCAGCAATGCTATAAGCAGAAATGTTGTGTAATGTTTGAACCAGGTATGAAAAAGTATCTTCCATACCTAGAAAAAATAATTTGGATAAGGAATGTTTAGTTAGAGGCTATCTGGTTTATTTTTTATTTTGGCTTGTAGCTCCCTGATGCTTTTGTTTGCTTGTAATCTTTAAAATGAACCCCCCAAGAAAGCCAGTTTGGGTGCTTAATATTTGGAATTGCTCTTTTAAAATCATGCAAAAGCCTAAGTTCCAGATACATTTTATTAGAAACAAAAAGGAAGAAAATACATCTTTTTTTTTAAGAAGAGGATTGGATTTTTGGTGTCCTAAGAGGTTTGTGCATATGCTGTTTGATTAGCTGATGGATACAGCTAATTTCCTTTGTGTTTTTTCTCAGCTCTTCCCTGGAGGGGGCATGAAAGGGCTTGAGGGTAGCCTACTGGGAGGAATTCCCAAGTGTTCCTTCCTGGATCCAAGGGTGTGTGTTTTTTCCATTTGGATGGTGGCAGTGTTTACCAAGCCAAGGTCAGAGAAAAGCGTTAACCTTGGGAGTTTAATACAAGCCTGGACTGGCAAGTATTACTTTTTAGAATCCTTGTAGGCCCCTAACTTCTGCACTCGAAGTGCCAGAGTGGGGATTTAGCCTTGACAGATCCAGATTGGGATAGCACAGTAACGGGCATAAGGGAGCCCTTTCCCCACCCAATCATAGAATATCAGGGTTGGAAGGGACCACAGGAAGTCACCTAGTCCAACTTCCTGCTCAAAGCAGGACCAATCCCAAACTAAATCATCCCAGCCAGGGTTTTGTCAAGCCTGACCTTAAAAACCTCAAAGGAAGGAAATTCCACCACCTCCCTAGGTAACGCATTCCAGTGCTTCACCACCTTCCTAGTGAAAAAGATTTTCCTAATATCCAACCTAAACCTCCCCCATTGCAACTTGAGACCATTACTCCTCGTTCTGTCATCTGCTATCACTGAGAACAGTCTAGATCCGTTCTCTTTGGAACCCGCTTTCAGGGAATTGAAAGCACCTATCAAATCCCCCCCTCATTTCTCTCTTCTGCAAACTAAACAATCCCAGTTCCCTCAGCCTCTCCTCATAAGTCATGAGTTCCAGTCCCCTAATCATTTTTGTTGCCCTCAGCGGGATGCTTTCCAAATTTTGCACATCCTTCTTGTAGCGTGGGGCCCAAAACTGGACGTAGTACTCCAGATGAGGCCTCACCAATGTCAAATAGAGGGGAATGAATACATCCCTCGATCTGCTAGCAATGCCCCTACTTATACAGCCCAAAATGCCCTTAGTCTTCTTGGCAACAAGGGCACACTGTTGACTCATAATCTGGCCGTGCTTGACATGTGGCAGTGAAGATCAAGATCCCAGCTCTCTGTCCCTGACCCATTTCTCCTCTTCTCCTTCCTTCCACTTCCTGCAAACTGCCCCTTGCATAGGCGCTGGGACTTAGGGTGCAGTGGATGCTCACTGCCACACCCCCAGCTTGAAGTGGTTCAATGGCTCTCAGTTCAATGGCTCTCAGGACCCACTCTTTTATAAAAAAAAAAAATTTCCAGCATCCCAAAGTCAAAATATTTCATTTAATGTTGACCATTTTTAAACATTTCATTAAAATATAAAATTAAAACGAAATGATGAAGCAATAGTCATTTCAAAATGAAATTTTTCAATTTTTACAGATTCCCCCTTCTGCCCTAACCAGAACAATTTGGCAAAACTAATATGAATTTTCCAATTGTTTTGGTTTTGCTGAATCTGGATTTCTTGCCAAAAAAAAGTTTTGTCTGAAAAATATTACCCAGATCTACAGACAAGACCTCCATACATTGCCTGTGGCTGCAGAAAGAAACTCCACTAGGTGGTGGTCTAAGCCAATAGTTCCAATGCACAACAAGACTGGAGATTGGGGATTTGGAAAAAGTGAAATTGGAGAGGTGGTTGGGAGTAAAATGGAAATGGGAAGATTCCCCCCCCCCCACACACACACATACACCCACCTGCAGGAGTGGGTGGATGAATAGAAAAGGAGGCCCCAAATATTTCAGTGGATAGCACAACGAAGTCCTGGTTTGTGACTAGGACTCTTCGCCACTCTAATAGAAATAAATAAGAAAAGGAGTACTTGTGGCACCTTAGAGACTAACAAATTTATTAGAGCATAAGCTTTCGTGAGCTACAGCTCACTTCATCGGATGCATTTGGTGGAAAAAACGCATCCGAAATGCATCCGATGAAGTGAGCTGTAGCTCACGAAAGCTTATGCTCTAATAAATTTGTTAGTCTCTAAGGTGCCACAAGTACTCCTTTTCTTTTTGAGAATACAGACTAACACGGCTGCTACTCTGAAACCAGAAATAAATAAGGAGACAAGAAGATTCTGAGTATATGATATTAGCAGGGATAAAGGGTGAAGGAGGCCTGTAAGTATTTATTAAAGTGAATCCACCACCTAAGAACAGTTTCTGCATTAATGCTGGGATTTCGGCTGCATAGTGCTGCTGGAAGAAAACCCCTACCTATGTATTCATATAAGTAGAAAAGTACACATAAAGAAGAGATTGTTCGGATCCAAACCCAGGCCTCCCTCTTGAATCTCCAGTGTTCTTTAGGGCAAATATTTTCCTGTGCAGTCTTAAGATAGAGGACAGCACGTACCAGAGTCTCAGCTGGTACAGGTCAGCGTGGCTCCATCTAAACCAGAGATGGGCAAACTACAGCCCTCCTGCCTGGTCCCTGAGCCCCTGGCCCCTCCCCTGCTGTTCCCTCTCCCCTGCAGCCTCAGCTCACTGCACCGCCAGTGCAATGCTCTGGGCAGCAGGGCTGCAAGCTCTTGCTGGGCAGCAGAGCTGCAGAGCCATGGCCTGACCCAGTGCTTTGTGCTGTGCATGTTTGGCTGGCTTCAGCTGGGCAGCACGGCTGCCTATCCTTGTGCTCTGGGTGGCGTGGCTGTAGTGCCACCAGCCACCGGTGCTCCAAGCAGCTCAGTATGGGGGCAGGGAGCGGGGGGGTTGGATAGAGGGCAGAGGAGTTCAGGGTGGTGGTTAGGGGGCAGGGGTGTGGATAGGGGTTGGGGTGGTCAGAGGGAAGTGAACAGGGGGGTTGAATGGAGGCAGGGGTCCTGGGGGGGCAGTCAGGAAGGAGAGGGGGCATTGGATGGGGCAGCGGGGGGCAGTGAGGGGACAGGGAGGGGTGGATGACTGTAGCAAACTCGTTAATCTTCAAGTAGTCTAGGTGCCAAGAGAGGGGACAGAGCACCACACCCCCAGGAGGTGTGTGGGTTACACTAGTATACAGCAGCTGACAAGCTAGCTACAGATGTCAATTAACCCTTTTGCCTGTGAACTCTGACCAGCCCCTCCCTCTCCCCCTTTACTACAATGAATCACCTGGGTTTACTTAGTGAACACATGAGCACTGACTGTACGGTCTGGATTTGCTAACTGGCAGGAGTGGATTAAAGTTCAGAGCGGAGAAGTGCTTCGAACCTCATGTCAACATCTGAGCCAAGAAAATCATCCAGTGGTTGGGGCCTGGCCCAGAAACAGCTGGAATTAAACTGTTCAAAAATCACCCCCATCTCCAACAGACTGGACTTCTGCTTGGCAGCCTTCCAGAGAGAGACAGGGGATAGTTATTAAAACAGAACAAATAAGCCTCTCTCATTTTTTTTCTCCCCAAAGGTATAACAATATACCTGACAGCAAGGGAGAGCTTGAAATGATTATCTGGCATCCAGCTGCCAGCAAGATATCATTAGCTATTATTTGCTTAGATGGGGAACAATGGGTTTCTCTCTGGGTCTGTTCTCTGCTTGAGTGCGGCTCCACCTGGTGCAGCACAGACTGCAGATAATCATGCCCTTTGGTTGAAGTATGCACGGGCTGATATCACTGAGAGGCCTCATTACACTCAACCATATTTCCCCATCCTAGGCTGGTAGAGTAACCTTTCAGTTCCTGCTGTGACATGCAGCAGCCTCATGCTTTGAGAGGCTGCTCAGTTCCAGCCATGTGCTGCCAGAGCCAATGCAAACTAGAGCTAGGTTCTTGAAGAATACTGAGGCATGGAGGGTTAGATCTACAAAGGGGTTTAAGCACCCATCTGCCACTCTTTGAGTACCTAAATCCAACTCTTTGATACTCAACCCCCCGCCCCCATTCAGAAGCCACATGCGTTAAACGGCGCAATAGCTGAATAGTAGAGCAGAGTCTTTCTGGGTTGTTTTGCTCACTGAGTGTCCATGATTGAGCAGCCTTTGGAAAATACAATCAAAGCAGGTAATGAATGGGAACTGGGATGGCAGGACCCTTTCCACTCAACTAGCAACAAAGAGCTTGCTACTGATTACAGACAATGCCATCAGCAAGCTCCCTCCTCAGCGGCGTCCCTCATCGGGAGCTCACTACCTAAGCTGGCTACCATTTCCTATTGGCAGGACACAAAGTGACATGTGTAAGGGGCAGTCCCTGGTGATCCTTGCTCTCCATTGGTTCCTAATCTACCGGAGATCCTTATCTAGCCTGCATTAGCGTAGTCTGAGCACCTCACATTCTTTAATGCACTTGTTCTCACAACACCCCAGGGCAGTGCTATGATCCCCAGTTTACAGGTGGGGAACTGAGGCACAGAGACACTTAGGCTCTCAGATAACCTTTTTAATCTGGCTTTAATGATGCTAATAAGCACTATGATAAGTCACACAGGTGCCTAGGAAGGTTAGGCATCTAATTCCCCTTGATGTAGGCACATAAACCTACTTAGTCACCTTTGTAAATCCCACTAGAAACCAAAATACCTTTGTAACTCTGGACTCAAGGTCACAGAGAGACTGTAGCAGAGCAAGGGACACAACTTGGGTCTTCCAGGACAGCACTCCAACCATTGCTTCATCCCATGTCTCAGCAGGAACCTATGTTGCTACCAGATGCTGGTTTTATCTATGAGCCATCTAGGAAATGGGATGAAGTGGAAGTGATGTGTGACATTCGCAGGCCCAGGGCACAATCCAGACTAGCGAGTAGCTGTGTCACCCCTACCCTCTAACCTGGGGTGCCCTTTACACTGCTTTGCTGCTGTAGCCTCCAGTCACAAACAGCTTCTAGCATCCAAGTCACTACCAGCTATGTCTGAGCCCTGGTCTACACTACAAGTTTAGGTCAAATTTAGCGGCGTTAGATCAATTTAACCCTGCACCAGTCCACATGACGAAGCCATTTTTGTCGACTTAAAGGTCTCTTAAAATCGATTTCTGTAATCCTCCCTGATGAGGGAATTAGCGCTGAAATTGACATCGCCGGGTCGAATTTGTGGTCGTGTGGACGCAATTCAACTGTATTGGCTTCCGGGAGCTATCCCAGAGTGCTCCATTGTGACCACTCTGGACAGCACTTTCAACTCAGATGCACTGGCCAGGTACACAGGAAAAGCACCGGGAACTTTTGAATTTTATTTCCTGTTTGGCCAGTGTGGTGAGGTCATCAGCAGAAGTGACCATGCAGAGCTCATCAGCACAGGTGACCATGCAGTCACAGAATCGCAAAAGAGCTCCAGCATGGACTGAACGGGAGGTACTGGATCTGACCGCTGTATGGGGAGATGAATCTGTGCTATCAGAACTCCGTTCCAAAAGACGAAATGCCAAAATATTTGAAAAAATCTTGAAGGGCATGAAGGACAGCGGCTATCACAGGGACCTGCAGCAGTGCTGCATGAAATTTAAGGAGCTCAGGCAAACCTACCAAAAATCCAAAGAGGCAAACGGCCGCTTTGGGTCAGACCCCTAACATGCCGCTTCTATGATGAGCTGCATGCACTTCTAGGTGGTGCCCCTACCACTACCCCACCCCTGTTCATGGACTCCTGCAAGGGGAGAGTCTCACGCAACAGGGATGAGGATTTTGGGGATGAGGAAGATGATGATGAGGAGGAGGAGGATTAAACTGTTTTCCCTGAAAAGCCAGGAACTATTTATCACCCTGGAGCCAATACCCTCCCATCCCTCCCAAGGCAGGCTCCCAGACCTCTGGTGAGTGTATCTTTGTAAATATAATACATGGTTTAAAAGCAAGCGTGTTTAATGATTAATTTGCCCTGAAGACTTGGGATGCATTCGCGGCCAGTACAGCTACTGGAAAAGTCTGTTAACGTGTCTGGGGATGGAGCAGAAATCCTCCAGGGACAACTCAATGAAGCTCTCCTGGAGGTACTCCCAAAGCCTTTGCAAAAGGTTTCTGGGGAGGGCAGCCTTATTCCGTCCTCCATGGTAGGACACTTTACCACGGCAGGCCAGCAGCACATAGTCTGGAATCATTGCATAACAAAGCATGGCAGCATATGGTCCCAGTGTTTGCTGGCATTCAAGCAACATCCATTCTTTATCTCTCTGTGTTATCCTCAGGAGAGTGATATCATTCACAGTCACCTGGTTGAAATAGGGGAATTTTATTAAGGGGACATTCAGAGGTGGCCGTTCCTGCTGGGCTTTTTGCCTGTGGCTGTAAAAAAAATCATCCCTGATGTTAGCCACGCTGTGGGGGGAGGGGTGAAGTGATCATCCTAGAGAATTGGGGGTGGAGAGGGGTGCAACCTTGTACCGAAAGCACATGTGCTATGTAATGTTAACAGCTTGGTTCACCGTAAAAGAGTCTACCCATTGTTCTCTAAAATGTGTCTTTTTAAATACTACTCTCCCTTTTTATCTCCCGCAACTGCAAATGTTTCAATGAGCCCCCTATCATCTCCATCCCAGAGGCTAGCGCAGATAAGAAGGCAAAAAAAACCACACTTGCGATTAAATGTTATCGGAGCTCGTGCAGTCCTCCTGCACTGAAAGAGCTCAGCAGAATGCATGGAGGCAAGCAATGTCAGAGTCCAGAAAAGCACAAAATGAATACGAGGACAGGAGGGATGTGTGAGAGGAGAGGTGTGAGAGGAGAGGTGGCTGGAGCAAGATGATAGGTGGCAGCAGCGTGATGAGAGGAGGCAGGATGCAATGCTGAGACTACTGGAGGATCAAACTGATATGCTCCGGCATATGGTTGAGCTGCAGAAAAGGCAGCAGGAGCACAGACCACTGCTGCAGCCCCTGTGTAAGCAACTGCCCTCCTCCCCAAGTTCCATAGCCTCCTCACCCAGATGCCCAAGAATGTGGGGGGCTGGGGGTCGGGAGGCTCCGGGCACCCAACCACTCTACCCCAGAGGACTGCCTAAGCTACGGAAGGCTGGAATTCAATAAGTTTTGAACTGCAGTGTGGCCTTGTCCTTCCCTCCTCCACCACCCCTCCTGGGCTACCTTGGCAGTTATCCCCCTAATTGTGTGACAAATTAATAAAGAATGCATGAATTTGAAACAACAATGACTTTATTGCCTCTTTTCAGAGTAGCAGCCGTGTTAGTCTGTATTCGCAAAAAGAAAAGGAGTACTTGTGGCACCTTAGAGACTAACAAATTTACATTTAAATTTAAATTTGTTAGTCTCTAAGGTGCCACAAGTACTCCTTTTCTTTTTATTGCCTCTGCAAGTGGTGATTGAAGGGGGGAGGGGACAGTGGTTGGTTTACAGGGAAGTAGAGTTGAACCAAGGGGGGCGGGGTTCATCAAGGAGAAACAAACAGAACTGTTGCACCGTAGCCTGGCCAGTCATGAGACTGGTTTTCAAAGCTTCTCTGATGCACAGTATGCCCTGCTGTGCTCTTCTAACTGCCCTGGTATCTGGGTGCCTGTAATCAGCAGCCAGGCGATTTGCCTTTACCTCCCTCCCCACCATAAATGTCTCCTCCTTACTCTCACAGATATTGTGGCGCACACAGCAAGCAGTAATAACAATGGGAGTATTGGTTTCGCTTTGGTCTAACCGAGTCAGTAAACTGTGCCAGTGCGCTTTTAATCGTCCAAATGCACATTCTACCGCCATTCTGCACTTGCTCAGCCTATAGTTGAACAGCTCCTGACTACTGCCCAGGATGCCTGTGTATGGTTTCATAAGCCATGGCATTAAGGGATAGGCTGCGTCCCCAAGGATAACTATAGGCATTTCAACATCCCCAACAGTTATTTTCTGATCTGGGAAGTAAGTCCCTTCCCGCAGCTGTTCAAACAGACCAGAATTCCTGAAGATGCAAGAGTCATGTACCTTTCCCAGCCATCCCACGCTGATGTCGGTGAAACATCCCTTGCGATCCACCAGTGCTTGCATTGAAAAGTACCCCTCTCGGTTTATGTACTGGCTGCCAAGGTGGTCCAGTCCCAAGATAGGGATATGCATTCCATCTATTGCCCCATCACAGTTAGGGAATCCCATTGCAGCAAAGCCATCCACTATGACCTGCACATTTCCCAGAGTCACTACCCTTGATAGCAGCAGCTCAATGATTGCATTGGCTACTTGGATCACAGCAGCCCCCACAGTAGATTTGCCCACTCCAAATTGATTCCCGACTGACCAGTAGCTGTCTGGCATTGCAAGCTTCCAGAAGGTTATTGCCACTTACTTATGAACTGTGAGGGCTGCTCTCATCTTGGTATTCTTGTGTTTCAGGGCAGGGGAAAGCAAGTCACAAAGTTCCATGAAAGTACCCTTACGCATGTGAAAGTTTCACAGCCACTGGGAATCATCCCAGACCTGCAACACTATGTGATCCCACCAGTCTGTGCTTGTTTCACGGGCCCAGAATCGGCATTCCACTGCATGAGCCTGCCCCATTGCCACCAGGATGGCCAAATTGCCGGGGTCCGAGCTTTGAGAGAAGTCTGTGTCCATGTCCTCTTGTCACCGCGCTGCCGTCACCTCCTTGCTTGCTTTTGCAGATTCTGGTTCTGCACATTCTGCAGGATGATGCGCAAGCTGTTTACAATGCTCATAACTGTCGCAGTGATGTGAGCGGGCTCCATGCTTGCCGTGGTATGGCATCTGCAGGAGAGCAGAGTTGCAGCGGAAATGGTGGCTGACGACTGATGCCATGAGAATAGATATTTATAGAGAACAACGAGAGGACCTGCGAGGTGGATTCAGGAGATGTTTTCAGGGCAAGATGAGCACATGATGGTGGGCAGCAGAGGAGCTCAATCTCTCCTCGCTCCTATCAGCATCCAGCCATAGTTGGTTTTTTCACTCAATCCCTGCAGGCCACTCACAGGACATGCCCTTGCTGTAGGTGGACACTCCCCACCTACCCAAGAGCCTGCAGCCAACTACAAATGTATCTCTGTGTCCATGGTCTTCCCACCTTAAAACTCTATCAGCTATTTAAAAAATCAGCCCATTAAAAAAACAACAACAACAACCAACCAACCATTCACAGCAATTAAAAGTTCCTTAAGCCAGAGCTGCAGAGTTGACAGTAAGATGCAATGGTGATGGATCAAAATGGCCATAAGATTAATCGGCCCCAGCCACCACTGGTCAGACTCACTTGGTCCTGTGCTGAGGTTATCTGCAAAAAGCACATGGCAGAAGAAATAAGAAGTGGGTGATTTGCTTTTCTCTTAGCTCCCCCGAGCCCTTTGGGCTATTTGTTCTAGTGGCTAAGCCTGCAAGTGTAATGAGTGTAAATTTCATCTACTTCATTAGCTTGGCCATGTTCCATTCAGTACTCTGATGTCCTCGGACTGTGACTTCATCCCTCCACCCCTTTTACCTCCCCTGGCAACCTCCTCCTTCCCCCTCTCCTAGCTCTTTTCTTAAGCACCATGTTCATTAAACAATTAAAGCAATTATCAGTAGATCACATATTGTGCTCAGGTGAACTGCAGTCATCTAGTACAAGAGCCATTAAGCTGCTGTCATTCCATTAGCTATACACATGCCCTGTTCCACTCACACTCTTTCCCAGTCTACTAGGTAGACACAACACACCATATATTGTACCATATATCTCACAGCCTGTCGGCAGTTCTGGTTGTAGCCCAGAGGGGAATTTCTGAAGTCCCTGTTATCTGAGCTTGCTCCTGCAACTTCTCATCATGGTTGCTGAAAAGATTTAAAAGCACACTCACACACAAAAGAAATGAGGAGGGAGATTTTAAGGATTTCATTTACAGAATTCAGCAACCCATTGCCATCCCACTATGATTGCAAACTATGTGCATGGATAGGTAATTTTATATGCCCCCAGCTCCCTGTTTATGTGTGAAACAGTCATTGTGCAATACACCAGTCTGGCATATGTGATAGTGTCTTTCTACTGGCTGGTCCTGGTAAGTACAGCCTCCTGCTGCCTTACAACGCAAGGTGGACTCTTAGCTCAAGCAATAGAGATTTCAGGCCTCACTTTCTGGGCTAGAGTCTGTATAGAGGTCTATGTAGGCAGCCATGGTCATTGCACTAAGGCACTCCCCATGGGACTACACTGCAAAGACCTTCCCTACCAGAATGGGCTCAGAAACCATCATTATGGGCAGAGGGATAGAATGAGATTCTGCTTTAAAATCTGTCCTTGACGTGCATTGCTCCCACTAAGCCCACCAATGCTCCCTTGTCCTCACAGAAAAAATCCTGTAACATTATGCACATGCTAAATCAAACCCTCCAACAAAACTTTTCACTCTATGGTCCCAGTCTGAACTGAGAACCACAGGGCCAGACCCCTGTATTGACATGGAACCCCCGTAAAATGGGAGGGACTCTGTGCAGATGCAGAATCCCGCTGTGACAGGTTCCCCTCAGGATACCACCTGGAGCTGGGTCACCACTGAGCCTCCTTGACCCACCAGCCTGGGCTCCATTTTATACTGTACTGCTGTGACAAGCTGCAAACCTGAATGGGAAGGCTCCAGCTAGGGTACCTCCCAGCACCTCACCCCCTCTGGAGTATAAACCCAAAATTATACCATCTTGCACTGCACAGGGAATTTACAGCGTAAGCTCATAAGATTTGTCCCCTCTGTAGGGAGCTGGGGTGGCCTCCCTCTGAACCAGAGAGTAAAGAGCCACTCTCTCAGCCTCAGTGGGCGGAGCCAGGCCAAGCTTACTTCACCCCGCAGAAGGGGAGGGATGGAACAAGAAGTACAAAAGGCAGGGCCCTTAGCTCAGTCAGGTCAGCACCAGGGAGGGAGACAGACACAGACTACTGGCTGTTCCCTGTAGACCCTGCTGCCAAACCAGGGGATGCCTTAGACCAGGGAAAATCTGTCCCAGAGGAAGGACTTGGGCTACCAGGACTGCCGGTGGCAGAGTACCCTGAGGAACTGGAGGAGCTGGGCAGCAGCCTGAGTGAGCCTGATGCTGAGGGTGAGCTGGAGCTACCGGAGCTACCGGCATCTGAATATCCTGATGGGTGGAAGGAACCAGAAGGACCCACTCGAGAGACTGGGTAGGAACTGGACAGTGTGGTGAGTAAGTGTTTGGTCAGTGTGTTGTGGATAGATCCCTGCTGACCCAGCGGTGGGACCATTTCCTCTTGCCACTGACAGAGCCCAGGGCTGGAATGAGTGGAGTCGGGTGGCCGTGTTTCCCAACCCCTGCCACCCTGCCTCAGGGTGGCAGAACCCCAATAAAGTGCTAAGGACTCTTGCCAGCACCCCCCTACCAGAGGGGACCATCACGGACTGTTGCTGGCGCCTCCCTGCCTGAGGGGAGCATCACTGACTCTTGCTGGTGCTCCCCTGCCTGTGGGGCGTGTCACTGAGGGCTGCTCACCTCTTCCCCATACTGTGCTATCCGGTGCAGCAGTCTGGGAGCTGATCTTGTATGTGAAGACAGAGGCAAAAAAAGTATCAAGTACTTCAGCTTTTTCCACATCATCTGTCACTAAGTTGCCTCCCCCCTTCAGTAAGAGTCCCACACTTTCAATGACCTTCTTCTAGTTGCTAACATACCTATAGAAACCCTTCTTATTACCCTTCACATCCTTGTTAGCTGCAACTCCAATTGTGCTTTGGCCTTCCTGATTATACCCCTGCATGCTCGAGCAATATTTTTATACTCCTCCCTAGACATCTGTCCAAGTTTCCATTTCTTGTAAGCTTCTTTTTTGTGTTTAAGCTCACCAAAGATTACTCTGTTAAGGCAAGCTGGTCACTGCTGCCCAGGTTGCAACCCACTTCTACTTCACCTACCAATTCTTGCCTGTTTGTGAGCAGCAGGTCAAGAGGAACACAGCCCCTAGTTGTTTCCTCCAGTACTTATACCAGGAAGTTGTCCCCAACAGTCTCCAAAAACTTCCTGGATTGTCTGTGCACTGCTGTATTGCTCTCCCAGCAGACATCAGGGTGATTGAAGTCCCCCATGATAACCAGGGCCTGTGATCTGGAAACTTCTGTTTCTTCGTCTGAAGAAAACTTCGTCTATCTCATCCTCCTGGTCTGGTGGTTTATAGCAGATGCCCACCACGACATCACCCTTGTTGCTCTCACCTCTAAACTTAACCCAAAGACTCTCAACAGGCTTTTCTCCAGTTTCATATTGGAGCTCTGAGCAATCAGACTGCTCCTTTACATACAGTGCAACTCCTCTACCTTTTCTCCCCTGTTGGTCCTTCCTGAACAGTTTATGAGAGTGCTCCAGTCATGTGAGTTACCCCACCAAGTCTCTGTTGTTCCAATCATATCTTATTTCCTTGAGTGTGCCAGGATGTCCAATTCTTCCTGCTTGTTTCCCAGGCTTCTTGTGTTTGTGTACAGGCACCTAAGATAACTAGCCAATTGCCCTACTTTCTCAGTATGAATCAGGAGGCCGCCCCTGTTGCACCCTCCTCCGTGTGTTTCCTCCTGGTATCCGACTTCCCCACTGACCTCTGGGCTTAGGTCACCATCCCCTGGTGAACCTAGTTTAAAGCCCTCCTCACTAGGTTAACAAGCCTGCCTGGAAATAAGTCTTCCCTCTCTTTGTTAGGTGGATTCATCTCTTCCTAGCAATCCTTCTTCCTGGAACATCATCCCATGGTCGAAGAATCCAAAGCCTTCTCTCCAACACCACCTACATAACCATGCATTTACTTCCACAATTTGATGGTCCCTACCTGGGCCTTTTCCTTCAACAGGGAGGATGGACAAGAACATGACTTGCGCCTCAAACTCCTTTATCCTTCTTCCCAGAGCTGTGTAGTCTGCAGTGAGCTGCTCAAGGTCATTCTTGGCAGTGTCATTGGTGCCCACATGGAAAAGTAGGAAGGGGTAGTGATCCGAACACTTAATCAGTCTTGGCAGACACTCCATCACATCCTGAATTCTAGCTCCAGGCAAGCAGCACATATTGTGTAAAGCCTCTGCTCAATCCAGTAAAATGCAATTGTAATATTTGAAACTTTTCAGTCATTGCTATTAAGTTGGGTAATCTTTCAGAAACTTTGTAATTTTTAGTCATTGTTAGCATAGCCTTTTAAATTTTGTAACTTTTGCAAGCTTTCTAACCTTTTCAGTTACCACTTGTATAATTTCCAAACTTTGCAATACTCCATCACATGATCAAGGGAGTGTGGGACTGGATGGAGGGGAACTGCAAGGAGAAAAGAGCCCAGAGACAGATGTGTCTAATGTAATCTGACCTGAGAAGGCAATCACGGGGTGCTGTAAACAAAAGAAGAACCTGGTATGCATGAAAAGAATGAGGTCTGGGAATGCTTCTCGGTGATGGACACAGAAGGAAAACTCAGTATACATGACATGAGCTGTCCAGTTCCAATAATAGGAAGAAGGGCTTGTGAGTGTGTTTTCTTCCTGGAACAACATCCCATGGTCGAAGAATCAGCCTTCTTGGCAACAAGGGCACACTGTTGACTCATGTCCAGCTTCTCGTCCACTGTAACCCCTAGGTCCTTTTCTGTAGAACTGCTGCCTAGCTATTTGGTCCCTAGTCTGTAGCGGTGCATGGGATTCTTCTGTCCTAAATACAGGACTCTGCACTTGTCCTTATCAGATTTTTTTTTTGGCCCAATCCTCTAATTTGTTTAGGGCTCTCTGTATCCTATCCCTACCCTCCAATGTATCTACCTCTCCTCCCAGTTTAGTGTCATCTGCAAACTTGCTAAGGGTGCAATCCACGCCATCCTCCAGATCATTAATGAAGATATTGAACAAAACTAGCCCCAGGACTGACCCTTGGGGCACTTCGCTTGATACCAGCTGCCAAGTAGACATGGAGACATTGATCACTACCTATTGAGCCCAATGATCTAGCCAGCTTTCTATCCACCTTATAGTCTATTCATCCAGCACATACTTCTTCAACTTGCTGGCAAGAATACTGTGGGATACCGTATCAAAATGTTTCCTAAAGTCAAGGAATAACACGTCCACTGCTTTCCCCTCATCCACAGAGCCAGTTATCTCGTCATAGAAGGCAATTAGATTAGTCAGGCATGACTTGCTCTTGGTGAATCCATGCTGACTGTTCCTGATCACTTTCCTCTCCTCTAAGTGCTTCAGAATTGATTCCTTGAGGATCTGCTCCATGATTTTTCCAGGGACTGAGGTGAGGCTGACTGGCCTGTAGTTCCCCGGATCCTCCTTCTTCCCTTTTTTAAAGATGGACACTACATTAGACTTTTTCCAGTCATCCGGGACCTCCCCCGATTGCCATGTGTTTTCAAAGCTAATTGCCAATGGCTCTGCAATCACATCTGCCAACTCCTTTAGCACTCCCGGATGCAGTGCATCTGGCCCCATGGACTTTGCTCGTCCAGCTTTTCTAAATAGTCCTGAACCACTTCTTTCTCCACAGAGCACTGGTCACCTCTTCCCCATGATGTGCTGTCCAGTACAGTAGTCTGGGAGCTGACCTTGTTCGTGAAGACAGAGGCAAAAAAAAGCACTGAGTACATTAGCTTTTTCCACTTCCTCTGTCACTAGGTTGTATCCCTCATTCAGTAAGGGGTCCACACTTTCCTTGACTTCCTTCTTGTTGCTAACGTACCTGAAGAAACCCTTCTTGTTACTCTTAACATCTCTTGCTAGCTGCAACTCCAGGTGTGATTTGGCCTTCCTGATTTCACTCCTGCATGCCTGAGCAGTATTTTTATACTCCTCCCTGGTCATTTGTCCAATCTTCCATTTCTTGTAAGCTTCTTTTGTGTTTAAGATCAGCAAGGATTTCACTGTTAAGCCAAGCTGGTCGCCTCCCATATTTACTATTCTTTCTACGCATCAGGATGGTTTGTTCCTGTAACCACAATAAGGATTGTTTAAAATACAGCCAGCTCTCCTGGACTCCTTTCCTTCTCATGTAATTCTCCCAGGGGATCCTGACCATCAGTTCCCTGAGGGAGTCAAAGTCTGCTTTTCTGAAGTCCAGGGTCTGTATTCTGCTGCTCTCCTTTCTTCCTTGTGTCAGGATCCTGAACTCTACCATCTCATGGTCTCTGCCTCCCAGGTTCCCATCCATTTTGCTTCCCCTACTAATTCTTCCCAGTTTGTGTGCAGCAGGTCAAGAAGAGCTCTTCCCCCTAGTTGGTTCCTCCAGCACTTGTACCAGGAAATTGTCCCCTACACATTCCAAAACTTCTTGGATTATCTGTGGACCGCTGTATTGCTCTCCCAGCAGATATCAGGGTGATTGGAGTCTCCCATGAGAACCAGGGCCTGCGATCTAGTAACTTCCATTAGTTGCCGGAAGAAAGCCTTGTTCACCTCATCCCCCTGGTCTGGTGGTCTATAGCAGACTCCCACCACAACATCACCCTTGTTGCCCACACTTCTAAACTTAATCCAGAGACTCTCAGGTTTTTCTGCAATTTCATACCAGGAGCTGAGCAGTCATACTGCTCTCTTACTTACAGTGCAACTCCCCCACCTTTTCTGCCCCGCCTGTCCTTCTGGAACAGTTTATATCCATCCATGACAGTACTCCAGTCATGTGAGTTATCCCACCAAGTCTCTGTTATTCCAATCACATCATAATTCCTTGACTGTGGCAGGACTTCCAGTTCTCCCTGCTTGTTTCCCATGCTTCTTGCATTTGTGTATGGGCACTTGAGATAACTCGCTGATAGTCCCTCTTTCTCAGTGTTAGGCATGAGCCCTCCCCTCTTGCGCTCTCCTGTTCATGCTTCCTCCCAGTATCCCACGTCCCCACTTACTTCAGGGCTTTAGTCTCCTTCCCTCGGTGAACCTAGTTTAAAGTCCTCCTCACTAGGTTAGCCAGCCTGCTTGCGAAGATGTTCTTCCCTCTCTTTGTTAGGTGGAGCCCATCTCTGCCTAGCACTTCTTCTTCTTCTTCTCGGAACACCATCCCATGGTCAAAGAATCCGAAGCCTTCTCTCCAACACCACCTGCTTAGCCATTCATTGACTTCCACGATTCGACGGTCTCTACCCAGGCCTTTTCCTTCCACGGGGAGGATGGACGAGAACACCACTTGCGCCTCAAACTCCTTTATTCTTCTACCCAGAGCCACGTAGTCTGCAGTTATCTGCTCAAGGTCATTCTTGGCAGTATCATTGGTGCCCACGTGGAGAAGCAGGAAGGGGTAGTGATCCGAGGGCTTGAGTCTTGACAGTCTCTCTGTCATATTGTGAATCCTAGCTCCTGGAAAGCAGCAGACTTCTCGGTTTTCCCAGTCAGGGTGGCAGATAGATGACTCAGTCCCCCTGTGGAGAGATTCCCCGAACACCACCACCCGCCTCCTTCTCTTGGGAATGGTGGTCGTGGAACCCTCATCCCTAGGACAGGGCATTTCATGCCTTCCAATCGGTGGAGTCTCCTTCTGCTCCCTTCTCTCAGATGTATTATCTAGTCCACTCTCCACATTAGTGCCTGTGGAGAGAACATGAAAATGGTTGCTTACCTGTATCTGCGTTGCTGGTACATGGACACTCCCCTTTCTTCTTCTGGAGGTCACATGCTCCCAAATTTCTTCACCGTCCTTCTGTCCATGCTGCACAGCCTGCTCTAAATCTTCAGAATGTTGTGTCTGTAGAAGCATATCCTGACATCCAGGAAATCTTCAGTTTCTCTTTTGCAACGCAGGGTCACTTTTTTTCCAGACCTTGAACCTTCTCTTCCAATATGGAGACCAGCTTGCACTTTGTACAGACAAAGTTGCTTCTGTCCTGTGGAAGAAAGACAAACATGGCACATCCTGTGCATGTAACAGCTCAACGCTCACCACCCATATTACCTTCCTTCTGAGAGCTTCCTCAGGCATTGTAGTAACTACTCAGAGAAGTCTGCAAGATGAAAGCCTCAGTGGGTTTTCCCCAGGCAAACTCCCTCTGTTAGCCTCTCTGCTGTTCAGCTGGTTCACAGCTGACTGGCTTTTTATAACAGTCAGGCCCACTCAAGGCTCACCTGGAACAAAGCACTCCCAATTCACACTTTTCAAACAATCAAGCACACACTCAAACTGACAAACTGTCCCCACAACAGACACTCAGATACTCTCACCAATACCCACCAAGATGTGGAATCAGACATTAATGAACCAAAAGGAGCGTGTCTGATGTTAGATCTAATTGGTGGACAAAATAAGGGGATGGGCTATTTTACCCATCACTCTCTTTTGGGTCCTTTAAGAACAAGACTTGAGTGGAGGATCAGGACAGAGAGAATACTGGAGGAAGCTTTTCCATCATGGCTATCACCCCACCATTTCCTGGAACCCCAAACCTTCTTCATTCTAATTTTGAGACCTGTCCTGAGCAACCCAAGCTAAAGAGAGAAGGAATCCAGGTGACATGGCCACCCCTTATGAGCTCCAGCTGAATCCCAACCACCACCTGGGATGAAATGGGATTGGATTTTTAACAGCAGCTAGTGCTTATCTCAGCTAATTTTTTCTCTTTCTCCCAAAAGGACAGTTTATTTTTGCTACCACCTAAGATGGTCAAACAAGTGGGGGTGGGGGATAGGGAGGTGTAAGGCAATCACAGTTCTCTCCCCATGCCTCCTCGCTGTGATGCTCCTAGAGCAATTCCATTCTGGGGGAATTAGCCACGAGGTAATAGACCCTAGTCTTCAGTTCAGGCTGGGTATCAATTGGGTCTGGTAGCCCCGACACTCAGCCAGAGCGCGGCAGCACACAGTTAATGGATCTGGCCCGCAGTCGGGCTGAGTAGTGGCAAGTCTATAGCCCAGAGTCTTCAATCAGGATGGGACCGCACCCAGTTATTGGCTCTGGCTTCCAGTCAGGCCATGCAGTAGTAAGTCTCTCTGCCTGGGGCCCGCACTCAGGCGGGGCAGCAATCCAGGTAAAGGGCTCCAGCCTTAGGTCAGGCAGAGCAGTAGTGAGTCTAGCTGTCTGCGGCCCTCATTCAGGGTGGGGCAGCAATCAGGTAAGGGGGTTCTGGCCTGATATCAGGCAGAGCAGCCCAGCAGTCTCAGGGGAGATTAGCTCTGTGATGGGAGAGCCAGTTAAACCATCTGGTGTCAGAGCTCAGGCGGGTGTCAGACCAATGCAGGCCTCCTGGCCTAAAGGTGGGGAGGCTTCCACCCCGATAGTGGGGTGTCAGGGGGTAGACGCACGCAGGCCTACCTGCTCCACTGCATCCCCGCCCAGGACCCTAACAATGACGGAGTGGTCCTCCACTGGGTCAGCAGGAAAATCAGTCATCAACGTGCTTGCTGACTTGCAGTCAGTAACACAGCCAAACCCTATTTGGTTTCTCTGGGCTCCTTTCTACACTCCCAGTCAGGGGGTGCCTGGGTTCCAGGGTTGTCATTGGTCTCACTGGGGAAAACAGCAAGTGGCAGCCCCAACATCTCCCTGGTGTCCCCAGTATCTAGCAGCTTCAATAGTCCCTCTGGGTTTCTGGCACTATAGCAACCTCTGTCATGTCCAGGCTCCAGCAGCAGGGGAGGAGGGGGAAATACGTCATGCTTCTGTGGCAGCTCTGCCTCAACTGAGCCAGAGGACCTGCCTTATATAGTTCCAGTTCCTATCCCGCCCCTCTGCTTCCGGCGGGGTCGCTGCGGGTATCCTGGTTCCACCCAACAGGAGGCAGTTGCGGTTTTTTCCCCACCTGTCAGGGAAGGAGACCATGCCCCCTCGCTAGACCTCCTCCTCCCTCAAGTCCAGCCCCCACTCTCCAGTGCTAGTCTGGTCCCCCTCCCACAACTGGGAGAGACCATCCACATTTGCATTCTCCTTACCTGCCCTATGTTGCATGGTAAATGCAAATGTTTGAAGGGCAAGATACCACCTCATTAGCCTTGCGTTAGGGTCTTTCTTGGTCTGGAGCCACTTGAGGGGGGCATGATCCATGACCACAATGAATGAATCCCCAGGGAGGTAATATCGAAGGGCCTCCATGGCCCATTTAATTCCCAGGGCTTCCTTCTTGATGGTCAAATAGTTTCGTTCCCAGGGAAAAGCTTCTGTCTAATGTAAAGGATGGGGTGTTCCTCTCCATTGAGGTTTCTGAGAGAGGACGGCCCCAAGTCCCGCTGCCAAGGATTCAGTCTGGACCATAAACCTATGAGAGAAATTGGGGCTATAAAGCACTGGTTCGTGTCAGAGGTGGTCCTTTAGCATCTGGAATGCTTTGGCACACTCGGGGTACCAGTTGACATATTGGGGCTGGTCTTTGTTAGGAGTTCCATCAGGGGGGCGGCAATCATGGCAAAGTTGGGGATGAAGCAACGGTAATAGCCCACCAGCCCCAGGAATTGTCTTTCTTGCTTCTTTGTGGTCAGGGCAGGATGATCTTGAATGGCCTGGACCTTCCCGATGGGGGGGATGCACCTTCCCTTATCCCAGTATGTACCCCAAGTAGGTGGTATCCTGGTAGCCGATTTGGCACTTCTTGCAGTTGGCTGTCAGACCTGCAGCTCGGAGGGTTCATAGGATGGCCGCCACCTGGTCCAGGTGCTCCTCCTATTGATGGCTGTAGATCATGACATCATTTGGTAGGCGGCGACATACTCCAGGTGTGACTGGAACAGGCAATCCATCAGCCACTGGAAGGTCATGGGGCCCAATGGAGTCTGAAAGGCTTGTGGGTAAACTGGTAGGGTCCGCTGGGGGTAGTGAAGGCCATCTTATCCTTCAAGCTTGGATCCAGCAGGATCTGCCAGTACTACTTCATCAAGTCCAGGGTGGTGATATAGCACGTTTCCCCTAAACGGTTGAGTAGTTCATCTACCTGGGACATTGGATACACATGAAATTTGGAAATGATATTAACTCTCCGGAAATCAGGTGATGCAGCATTGGTCAATAGGCACAAGAGGGCTGTGCTATTTACGTTGCGACCATTCTATAACCCCTAGCTCTAGCACCGCCTGCACCTCTTGTTCCACCATGTCTCGCAGGTAGCATGGGTGGGGTCGGGGGTTTTCACTAACTACCTCTCCTGGGGGGGTCCAGATGACATGTTGGGCCAGCAGGGTCTGTCCTGGTATTGCTGTGAACATCCGGGGGAAGGCCTCCAACAGGCATCTTGCCTGATTTTGATGCTCAGGGGTGAGGGTTTCCCCAAGGATGGGTTCTCCCTCTTCTGCTGGAGTAGGGATCCGAGGTCCTAATTCGGGTTCAGGGGAATATGGGGTTAATAACAGACTCTCCCACTCATGTCAGGCCTTCAAGAGGTTTACATGATAAACTTGGCACTTTTTCCATCGCTCCAGCTGGTGGACCTCATAAGTAACGGGAACAACTTGGTGGATGACTTCTTAGGGGCCTTGCCACCGGCCTAGCAGTTCGGACTCCTCAGAGGGGGGCAACACAAGGACCCAGTCCCTGGGTTCAAAGGTCAGTGTTCAGGCTCCCCGGTTGTAGGTTCGGGCCCTCTGCATGTTTTCCTTTGCTAGGTCGCCAGCTTGAGTCAGGTTCTCGTGCAGTTGTAGGATGTATTGAAGGAGCCCCTGGGTTGGGGATGGGGTCTGTTCCCAGGTCTCCCACATCAGGTCTAACAGTCCCTGTGGCTGAAGAGCAGCTCAAAGGAGAAGAACTGGGTGGAGGCTTGCAGTATCTCCCGAATATCAAGCAGCAAAGGTGTGAATAGTCGATCGCGATGGCACAGCTCCTCTGGAGGAAACTTATGCATCATCCCATTAAGGGTCCTATTGAATCGCTTGATGAGGCCATCTGTCTGAGGGTGGTAAACCGAAGTTCATAGCTTTCAGATCCCTAGGAGGTTGCAGACTTCATGGAGCAGCTGGGAGGTGAAGTTAGTCCCCTGGTCGGTTAGGATTTCACTCAGTAATCCTACCAAGCACCGATTTTTAGAAGCTCTGTAGTGATGTTCTGCACACTGGCAGACCGT
The DNA here is from genome assembly GCF_009764565.3 of Dermochelys coriacea. NCBI lineage: Eukaryota > Metazoa > Chordata > Testudines > Dermochelyidae > Dermochelys > Dermochelys coriacea. The sequence continues at coordinate 40,422,700 of NC_050077.1, forward strand.
AAGAAGATGGCTTCAGGAAAGCGGGTGGCGTAGTACATGACTACCAGAATGTAATGGTAGCCTGCTGCACTCTTCTTGAGGGGCCGCAGCAGATCCATGTTGACCCTTATTGGGTCAATTGTCAAGGGCACCAGAGGGACCTTCGGGATTCCTGGGGGTGCCACCCATTGACAACTGGACAGGAGGCGCAGAAGTTCTTAATGTCTTGGTGTACCCTCAGACAGAAGAAGCGGGCCAAGAGTCGGGCTAAGGTCTTCTCTTGGCCCTAATGGCCCGCAGCCGGAATGTAATGGGCCATCCTCAACACTACCCGCCGGTGACAGCAGGGTACAACCAGCTAGGATCGGGGTTGTAGGTACGAAGGTCCTGGGAAATCCTATAGAGGCGCTCACCATTCAGTTCAAAGAGCGGCCATTGGGTGGTGCGCTGTGGGTCCATAGCGACACCATTGAAAGAAGCCAACTGTTCATAGGCCCTACTCAAGGTGGGGTCCTCCCTCTGGTCTTGGCTGAAGTCCCTCTCCCGACAAACCAAGAGTTCTTCGTCTTCCGGCTGGGACAGACTGTCATCTTGAGGGTTGTTAAGCTGTCCACCCGGTGGGCTGGAGGTTCCCCAAGGGGGCTCCCTTCAGGTCCTTCTTTGTCATCCTCAAAGGGTCCCCCTTGAGGGCTCGCTGCTCTGGAGCAGCCTGGAGGGTTGCCACGTGCAGGCCCTGGCCCGAATTCCAGCTAGTCCAGTCCAAGGATGATGGGGTATGGGAGGCTTGGGGCAACCCCCACTGTCATCAGTGGGTTATCCCATCAATTGTTAGGGGTAGTTGAGTGCTTGGGTACATTTCATTTTCGTGTATGAAGCAAAGTCATATTGGGCTGTGGATCAGGTTATTATCTGGGTGAGGCACCTCTGCACCAGAGTCTGGCCACAACCGAAGTCCACTAGGGTGTCTACCTGTCTCCCATCAAGTCCAGCAGGGACCATCATGTTGGGGTTGAGGTGCTATCGGGCATGGGTTTCTCCAGCATAGGTTTTGCCAAAGGAGCAGTCCATGGTGGGGCACTGCCTCTGGAGGTGTCCAAAGTGGCCACAACTAAAACAGGGCCTGATCTCACCGGGATCTCTGTGGGTCTCGGGGTTCCAAGGGTGCTCAGGAGGTTCCCGCGGTGGGGGTCTTTTGTTCCTTGCCATGGTTGTTCGGTGCACCATGGGGCTTCAGAGTAGAATGAGGTGGGCCTCCATCACGATGGGTGTCTTCACAGCCTGGGGCTGGGTGGGTTGCCGTTGGAGGCCCGTAAAGCTTTCCAGCAGTCAGGAGGGGAGTCTGCAATGGGTCCTGGTCCCGTCGGGGCCTCTGCGGCTAAGAAGTCCTCCATGAGGTCAACGGTGACCTTCAGGGTGGTGGGTCGGTGCCACAGGACACACGCCCTCCCTTGGGGCAGGAGGATGTGTACCAACTATTTGACTACCACCTGCTCAGCGAGTTCAGTGGCTGTTTGCTGCATTGATTGGAGCCACCACCAGCAGGCGTCCTTCAGCCCCTGGGCTATGATGATGTCTTTCCCCAAAACCTACACTGAAATGTTTCAGGGGTAATGTCCAGAGCGTCCAAGATGGCAGTCTTGACCGCTCTATAGTTGTGGGTCCCCTCATTAGGAAGACCCTGATAGGTGGCCTGGACATCCCCCGTCAAATACAGGGCCAAGAGTGTGGCCCATTGTTCGGGGCCCACCCAGATGCCAAGCCCTCTCTCTCAAAGATAATCAAAAATGCCTCAGGGTCATCTTCCGGACCCATTTTCATGAGCTGCAGTGGCAGCATGGGGGTCGCCAGCACCACCTCTCCTCCAGAGCTGCAGGAGTGGGGTAGCAGTGCAGGCAGTCACTGAAAACATTGCCTCTGCTGATCCTGTTGCAGGGTCCCTAGCTACAGGAGCAGCTGTTGGTCTCCAATTGCTGATGTAGCTGCCGCTGTTGCTGTAGCTGGGCAGCCTACCACTGTTGTTGTAGCTGGGCAGCTTACCGCTGCTGTTGTATTTCGGCCCACCGCTTCATGAGTTGCTCAAGTTCCATAGCCTTGTTCAGGAAGATTGTTGTCTAAGCACAAAGGCAGTCCCCACTCTTTCTCAGGGCACTATTGCTGCCTGCACTCTCCACCATGGGTAAGGTGGTCGAAGTTCTCTCCCCATCTGTCAGGGAGGGAGACCACACCCCCTTGATGCGATGCTCCAAAAGCAAGTCCATTCTGGGGGAATTAGTCACCAGTTAATAGACCCTAGCCTTCAATCCCAGGCTGGGTATAAATTGGGTCTGGTAGCCCCGACACTCAGACAGAGTGGGGCAGCACACAGTTAATGGGTCTGGCCCACAGTCAGGCAGGGTAGCGGCACATGTCTAGGCCCCGCACCTTCAATCAGGATGGGGCCGCACTCAGTTAATGCCTCTAACTTGCAGTCAGGCCACTCAGTAGTAAGTCTAGCAGACCAGGACCCTCACTCAGGGTGGGGCAGCAACCAGGTAAGTGGGCTCTGGCCTTCTGTCAGGCAGAGCAGCCCAGCAGTCTAGGGGGAGATTAGTTCACTGATGGGAGAGCCAGCTAAACCATCTGGCATTCTAGCTCAGTGGGCGTCAGACCAATGTAGGCCTCCTGGTCTAAAGGTGGGGAGGCTGCCACCCCTGATGGTGGGGTGGCAGGAAGTAGGGGGACACAGGCCCACCTGCTCCACTGCATCCCCTCCTAGGGCCCTAACAGTGACAGAGTGGTCCGCCAACTTCCAGCTGGGAAATCCAGCTGCAATACGCTGGCCAGCTTGTATTCAGTAACACAGCCAATAGGTCTGGCTCTAGGCACCAGCAAAGCAAGCATGTGCTTGGGCGGCACATATCCAGGGGCAGCATTCCGGCCATACCAAGCACATGCTTGCTTTGCTGGTGCCTAGAGCCTGTCCTGTCTCCTTCCCCACGAGCACGCCCCAGGGCTTGGCACTGCCCTCCGGAGTTGGGTGTTGCAGCTGGCGGGAGCAAACGGGGTGTTGGGGGGGGTGCTGCCCAGTCCCTCCAGCCAGGGCACAATCACCTCCGCTCGCCTGGCACCAATCCCAGTTTGAAATGGCTGTAGCAGCCTTGCCCATGGTCCCACATCTTGCTATGCAGTGCAGGAGGCGGGAGGGGGGAGTGTCCCCTGGCGCCAATCCCAGTCTGAAATGGCTGTAGCAGCCCTGCCCACAGCCCCGACACTGCATAGCAAATTGTGGGACCATGGGCAGGGCTGCTACAGCCATTTCAGACTGGGATTGGCACCAGGGGAGCAGAGGTGATTGTGCCCTGGCTGGAGGGACTGAGCAGCTCCTCCCTCCGACCCCCAACGCCCACTGCTTGCTCCTGCCGGCACAGGGCTGCGACGTCCAGCTCCGGACGTCACCATCAAGCCCCCAGGTGTGCTCACGGGGAAGGAGAGACAGGAGGCAGAGCTGTTCAGTGCCTCCCACACAGCTCCAGGCCCCTCTGGTTACTCGGCAGCAACAGCAGGGCCGGGCATCCTGCCAGCAGAATGATTTGGTCCAACCCGCGCAGATTATATGAGCCCTGGGGTCGGCACTGACGTCCTGCCTATGCCAAGGCCTCCGGCACAGGGGCAGCCCCAGCTCTGCCCAGGCAGACGCAGCCCGGTGAGTAAATGAGAACACTAGTAGGAAATTGTTTTATTTCACTAACTACAAATTCTCTCTTTTCATTTTTAAAAAATTTTTAAACAGTCAAAAAACAAAACAAAACAAAAAACATTGCAAAGTGAAAACATGTGTAAAAGCCAAAAAAAAGGCCTGGGGGGTGGCCAAATTTTTTTTTGCTTGGTGCAGCAAAAAACCTAGAGCCGGCCCTGACAGCCAAACCCTATTCGGCTTCCCTGGGCTCCCTCCTACACTCCTAGACTTGGGGTTCTGGGGTTGTTGTCGGTCTCGCTGGGGTAAACGGCGAGTGGCAGCCCCAACAGCTCTTTAGTGTCCCCGGCTTCTGGCGGGTTGGCCGTGGCTATCCCCTCACTACAGGGGGTTCCTTCTAAAACTTCCTCCAGCTAAAGGGAAAGGGAACAAAATTGCTGTAAAGCATTAAATAAGGGTTTCATTTGTACGTTTCAAAGGCTTTAACTGTTTTTCCTTCTTTTCTGTATCTTTAATAGATTATTAAAGGGATGTTTATGGTGAGCGTGCCATGGTACTAAGCAGGCTGAAGTTTTTGTATACCATACCCTGGACCTTGTTTAATGTTCGACAGTGACTGGGTGATATTAACACCTTTGGCCCCTATACCCCCTCTAATAGAACAGACCCCGCTTTGTGTCCCCTCAGTTTGGCATTGAGCCACTGTTAACTACTCTGAGTACAGTTCTTCAATCTATTGTGCACCCACTTAAACCATATTTCCCTTTTTGCTTATGAGAATGTTATGTAGGACTCTGTTAAAAGCCTTCTGAAGTTGAGATATATCACATCTACTGCTTCTCCACATCCACTAGACCAATTACTCTGTCAAAGAAGGAAATTAGGCTGGTTTGCCATGATTTGTTCTTAACAAATGAATGTTGGCTTTTACCTAACACTTTATTATCCTCTAGGTTTGAACAAACTGACTGTTTAATAATTTGTTCCAGTATCTTTCTGTGTATTGACATTAGGGTGACTGGTCTATAATTCCCTGAGACCTCTTTTTTTTCAAGATAGGTATTAACTTTTGCCCTTCTCCAGTACTCTGGGACCTCACCCACCCTTGGGGTAGGGATAGCTCAGTGGTTTGAGCATTGGCCTGCTCAAGCCAGGGTTGTAAGTTCAGTCCTTGAGGGGGCCATTTAGGGATCTAGGGCAAAAATTGGGGATTGGTCCTGCTTTGAGCAGGGGGTTGGACTAGATGACCTCCTGAGGTCCCTTCCAACCCTGATATTCTATGATGAGTTCTCAAAAATAACTGTTAATAGTTCAGAGATTGCATTCCCTAGTTCCTTAAATATTCTAGGGATTGGGAAACTGAGGCACAGAACAGTGAACAGTGACTTGCCCAAGGTTGACCAGCAATAGAGCTGAAAATAGATGTAGGTCTGCTGAATCCCAGTCCAGTGCACTCTCCACTGAGCCAGACTGTCTCCCAATCAAGGGAGTTTATGGTCTTTTGTTTTGCTTTACAGTTCACCTTTAAATTCACCCAGCCAGTTTCTCAAGCTGGCAAACAAAGGGTATGAACATGCCTCTCTACTTTAGATGGGCACATCACTGACCTTACAAATGCTCTGGAATAGGTGGTCATGGCAACCCAGAGAGATCTTTGTTTCTGGGAGGATTTGTCCTGGCTCTTCAATGGGTGGGGAAAAATTGGACTGGATTTTTAAACCCACCTGGAATGAGTCATGGATGCAGTCCCTAATAGAAAAGGAATCTGCTCTAGATATTATTGTATACCCCCAATGAAGTGTGCTTCTAACCTCTTCACTCTGTTGCTAGAATTCCTCCCTCCTCAGTATAGAAATGACCTCTGTTCTCACCGGTCAAAAAGCTTTTCTCTTCCCAGACACGAAGAAAAGAAATTAAGATTAAAAGAAAATAATCAAAATGAATTTTCTCCTTTTCCTTCTGATCCATTTAATTTTCAAGATATGCTTCTGCCAAACAATTTCATAGGGAATTACTCAGAGAAAGAATAGCTTTCTTTTCAGTGTCAGCACTTCTGCTATTATTCTTTCCTCCCTCCCCCCATAATGTATTTGTGTTCCCCTTTGAAGTCTCATATAAACATGCAAAAACAAATGGTATGTCCTGGGGAAAAGGTACGGAGCTGCCAGCCTTTTCCAACATCTCTCTCCAGCCACAGGGGACAACAAAAGTCAGCTGTGGAACATCAAGCCCAGAGACCTTCGGTGGGATGAGTTTGAGACACGTTATTACTTCCTTGATGGAACCCTGGGTTCAAATGTTAGATCTAGGTGACAAATGCAATAAGTTTGATGGGTCTCACTCTAATCTGACATCACATGTAGAAGTCAAATCCTGGCTCCATTCAAAGTGAATAGCAGGGATGACAGGTTTGTAGAAATTTCGGTGGTGCCCAGAACACTCAGAGCCCTCCCCCGAATTCCGCCCCCTCCTGCCTATGGCTCTGTGAGGGAGTTTGGGTTGGGGGAGGAGGTCTGGGGTGCAGGCCCTGTGTTGGGGCAAGGAATTGGGGTGTAGGACGGTCGAGAGGTTGGGCTCTGGGATGGAGTCTGGGGTGCAGGCTCTGGAATGGAGTTTGGGTGCTGGGTGCAGGCTCCGGCCTAGGGCACAGGGTGGGGGTGCAGGATCGGTGGAGGGGTGCAGGCTCTGGGAGGGAGTTTGGGGATGGGAGGGGCTGAGGAGGGAGGGGATGTAGGCTCTGGAATGGAGTTTGGTTGTAGGCTCTAGGCTGGGGTAATGGGTGGGGGTATAGGAGGGAGTTTGGGTACAGGCTCTGGGAGGGAGTTTGGGTGCAGGAGGCGGTGTGTGGGAAGGGGGTGGGGGTGCAGGCTCTGAGATGTAGTTTGGGTGCTGGGTATAGGCTCTGGGCTGGGACAGGGCCTGAGGGTGCAGGAGGGGGTGAGGGGTGAAGGCTCTGGGACAGAGTTTGGGTGCAGGCTTTGGGAGGGAGTTTGGGGGCTGGAGAGGGGGTGTGGGCTCTGGGAAGGGGTGGTGGGTGCTGGGGGGGAGGGGACTGCCATCACATGTGACTTCCTTCCTCCCCTGCTCCCCCTCGCCATAGCCTCATTGGGGCTGGAGGATGGGGCTGCCCCTTGTCCAGTGTTTGTAGGAGTGGTGGCTGGGGGCGGGTGGGGGGTGTGGCTCACAGGGTCAAACACTCACCGAAGCCCCAGCAGCTGCTCAGGTGAATCAAGGAGGTCTACCCCAGATGTCTCCCTCTGGAAGCCCCCTCGGTGTCTGCTGCCGGGGCAGGGGAGGGCTGCCAAGCACTTGTGTGCCTCCTCCCGCTCCTGAGGTGCAATAGTAGTAGCAAGTGCCTCAGCCTGCTGCCGGAGACCTGCGCTGCTTTCACTCAGGTGGTTTGCGGGGGAGGCGGGGGCCAGGGGTGGACGCTCCAGACCAGGGGGCGCTCCAGGCAGGGCAGGGGAGAGACCCAGATCCAAACATTGGTGGAGCAGGGTCCCAAGCTCTGAATATTGCTGGAGCCCGGGCACCACAAGGGAATATAACTTGCCGCCCCATTGACTTTGATGGAGCCAAGATTTCACCCATGCCATCTAATCTGAAGAGTGAAAATGCAGTGTGTGACAACAATCATCAACAGGCACCAACTACAGTGGTTTGGACGTGTTGCTGGAATGACCCCATCCTGACTGCCTAAAGTTGTTCTGTGGGGAAGAGAGGCTGTGCATGTTCTAGGAGACAGTCCTACGACCTGGTGTATAAAACCATCCAGTCAACCCCCCAACAGGCTCACATAGTGGCTCAAAACAGACATGGATGGAATCTGCTCATAACCTTGACCCTACCTGCCCTTGGTATTGCAAAAGGGGATGACCCTGATGAATCTCAGGTACATCTTTGGTCCCCATCACTGTGGTAGCCAAGCATCTTACAACCTATAATGTATTTATGCCCACAGCACCAGAGCTATCATCCCCATTATGAAGATGGGGGACTGAGGCAGAGAAAGACTAAATGAGTTGCATGAGGTCACATGGCCCAGCAGGGAACAGAAGTAGGGGCTTCCAAGTCTCTGGCTGGTGCTCCCCTTGATCATCCTTCTTCTCAGCTGTCTCCAGAGACTACATGGGAGGTGCATGCGAAGAGTTGTGTTGAGTTCAGAACAGGAATAGCAGGGGCTGCAGGTGCATTGGCAGAGATGTGTGGGACCCAGGACTGGTATAATAGGGGTACAGCTGGTTCAGTCTGCAGAGTGTGTGTGTGCACATGTGGGGCAGGGGTTAGGGTGCAGAACTGGAATAACAGAAGGTGTTACAGGTCAGGATTGTGGCTCACCAACGGAGCTTGTGTGGAGTGGCATGGAAGCGGCTGCTGTAGGTCAGGGTGAGATCCCAGTCCCTCTGCAATCAGTAGGCCAGTATTTCTCCTTGGAGTGTGGTTCATTATGAGAGCTTGGGCAGGGGGAAGGGATGGGGTGTGGGGGGACTGGAATAGCAGGGGGATGTGCACTGGGAAAAACGTATAGGTGTGAACTCATGCTCTGGTTCCCATGGTTCCTGAATCAGCAATGAAATTCTGTCCTCATGCTGGCAGGTTTCAGAGTGGTAGCCGTGTTAATCTGTATCAGAAAAAAAAAAGAGGAGTACTTGTGGCACCTTAGAGACTAACAAATTTATTTGGGCATAAGCTTTCATGAGCTAAAACCCACTTCATCGGATATGGTTACCTACCTGAGTTTTCTTACTTTCACATACATGTCTTCTGAAACATCCCAGTCAGTCTGTCCATCTGCAGACACAGCTCTATCTACCCATCTCCATACACACCCCTGCATCTGTCAGCATGTCTGAGGCATGCACCCCTGTAGCCGCACAGGGTTAAATTTGGCAAGGATCACTTAAATGTCATCCTTGTGGCCAGTTCTGCTGCAGCCAGTCACCGTGTCTAAAGTCCCATTAACCATTTCAGTTGCAAAGGAGACATGGCATTTAGAGAGTCCTCTCTTTGAAAACCATTATTGCAAGATGTGTCTCCAGATAACTCATTTGTACTTCTCAGCCATGGCTGGTAAGTGCTTTCAGAAGGATAATGCAATTTAAACTTCATTTGTGCGCTAGCCTAAATGGAAGACACCTTATTATTTTTATCTGCATCTCAATAGAAATACTTACCATCTGATCATAAATAAGACCTTAACCTCCTCTGTGCCGTATCCTCTAACAGCCTGAAGGGCCATTTTCCCTGATTTATTTTCTGGAAATTCTTCCTGTAAACTATCCATTCTTAGGCTCAAAATATTCAGTAATTTCCAAGCCAGGGAAAGGATTTTGCCTCACTCATCCTCTACTATATACATTGTTCTATGGATTGAATGATCATTTGCTTATTATTGCAATGATTTAGTGACCCCCTACTAACAAAACCTCTGCCATCTGGCTTGGCACGTGCTTACTGCCTGGCTGTGTAGAGGCAACCTCTACAAATCCTGTGTGCTAAGTGGCAACTGCCTGAGGTGTCTCTGAAATGCTGCTGCTCAGAGACACCTCAGGCAGTTGTCACTTAGCACACAGGATTTGTAAAGGTTGCCACTACACAGCCAGCCAGTAAGCACATGAAGGCTGCCAGAGTGCATGGCAAAGAACTCCCTGCATGGAGAGATATTGGTGCAGAAATTTCTGTAGTCAGGAGAGACCTGATTCAGGAGAAAGACATACAGTCAAGACAGATGACAGAGCTTTTGTTAGTAGGGGGTCACAAAATCCTTGTGCCTTTGGCTAAAGTGCACATGGAAACTGAGCATTTGCAAGCTGAATTAACTGTTGCTGCAGTCTCTCAGAACCCCACACAAATTCTTCTTGGAAATAACTTTTTCAATGTGGCTAAGGCTATACAGGGGTCTGTCAGCAGCGAGAAGAAGTCTTGTGCTGAAGCTCTCCTGGGAAGGAGCAAAACTACAGAAACTTCTGAGGAAATGGGAGAGTGTCTCTTTAATTACTCTCCAGGAATGCAAAGCAATTTGCCACAAGGGGTGGGGGTGGGTAGAAAGCTCCTGTCTGGCAGCTGTTCTCTCTGGGGAATGGTTTGCCTGATGGTAACAGGGGTGGCAGGTTTGTAGAAATTTTGGTGGTACACCGGTGGTGGTGTACGCGGCTCAGAACACCCAGAACCCCCCCTTCCCGCAAACACCCTCCCTCACATCTGCCTAAGGCACTGGGAGGGAGTTTGGCTGAGGGAGGGGGTCTGGGGTTCAGGTGATTGGGGTGCATGAAGGGGTGGCGATGCAGGCTCTGAGAAGGAGTTTGGGTGCAGAAGGGGAGAGAGGTCAGGTTCTGGGAGGGAGTTTGGGTGCAGAGGGTGTGAGGGGTCGGGCTCTGGGAAGGAGTTTGGAGGGGGACAGGATCAGGGGTTCAGGTTCTGGGTTGGGGCAGGGGATTGGGGTGCAGGCTCTGGAAGGGAATTTGGGTGCAGAAGGGGTGAGAGATCAGACTGTGGGAGGGAGTTTGGGTGGGGGAGGGGGTCTGGAGTGCAGGCTCTGGGAATGAGTTTGGGTGCTGGATGCAGGCTCTGGGCAGGGGGAGGGAATGCAGGAGAGGATGGGTGTGCAGGCTCTGGGAGGGAGTTTGGGGAAAAAAGTAGGTGCAGGGGAGGGGTGGGAGTGCAAAAGGGAGTTAGGGGGGAGGGGGTGGGGTGTGCAGGAGGGGAGAGGGGTGCAGGCTGTGGGAGGGAGTTTGGGGGTGAGAGGGGGTGAGGGAAATTTGGGGGCCAAAGGGTGTGTTTGTGGAGGGGGTGAGGGTGCAGGCTCTGGAAGTGGATGAGGGGGTTCGATGCTTACCTGGGGCACCACTTCCGGCAGTGGCTCTGAGGCCGGGCAGGCCCGGGGGGGGGGGGGTCTCCTCACGCTGCTGTCTCCAGGCACCAGCCCTGCAGCTTCCCTTTGGCCGCAGGGGCATTTGGGGCGGGGGCAGCATGCAGCTGCACAACCCCCTCACGTGGGCTGCAAGGACCTGCCAGCAGCCACGTGGAATGAGCGTGCAGGAAGCCGCTTAGCCCCACTGCGCTGCTGGGTGGCGACGGGAGCTCCCAGGCTGTTTTAAATCTCCCAGGGGCAACAGGTGGGGCTGGGGGAAGTGCGGGGGGAGTGTGTGTGTAGGGGGGAGGTGAGAAACTTTGCTGGAGCTGGGCCCCTGGGACAGGAATATTCCTGGTGCCCGGGTACCACGGGCCCATAGAACTCGCCGCCCATGGGTAGGGAGACTGTCCAGGTTGCTGGCTGCCAGGAAGTTGCAGCTAAGTAAGGGACAAATCCTGTTCTAGGATGCATAGGGAGATGTGCCCTAGAGGAGTGGTTCTCAAAGCCGGTCCGCCGCTTGTTCAGGGAAAGCCCCTGGAGGGCCAGACCGGTTTGTTTACCTGCCACGTCCGCAGGTTCGGCTGATCGCGGCTCCCAGTGGCCATGGTTCGCCGCTCCAGGCCAATGGGGGCTGCGGGAAGGGCAGCCAGCACGCCCTTGGCCTGTGCCGCATCCTGCAGCCCCCATTTGCCTGGAGCGGCGAACCACAACCACTGGGAGCCGCAATCAGCCGAATCTGTGGACACAGCAGGTAAACAAACTGGTCCAGCCTGCCAGGGGCTTTCCCTGAACTTTCCCTGGGCTTTCCGTGATTGTTTCCCTCTATTTGATATTGGTGAGGCCTCATCTGGAGTACAGTGTCCAGTTTTGGTCCCCACACTACAAGAAAGATGTGGAAAAACTGGAAAGTGTCCAGCAGAGGGCAACAAAAATGATTAGGGGACTGGAACACATGACTTATGAGGAGAGACTGAGGGAATGGGGATTGTTTAGTCTGCGGAAGAGAAGAATGAGAGGGGATTTGATAGCTGCTTTCAACTACCTGAAAGGGGGTTCCCAAGAGGATGGATCTAGACTGTTCTCAGTGGTACCAGATGATAGAACAAGGAGTAATGGTCTCAAGTTGCAGTGAGGGAGGTTTAGGTTGGATTTTACGAAAAACTTTTTCACTAGGAGGGTGGTGGAATCTCCTTCCTTTGAGGTTTTTAAGGTCAGGCTTGACAAAGCCCTGGCTGGGATGATTTACTTGGGGATTGGTCCTGCTTTGAGCAGAAGGTTGGACTAGATGATCTCCTGAGGTCCCTTCCAACCCTGACATTCTGTGATTCTAAGGCAGGGGAGGGGGATTCTTCCAAGCATTTTCATGACTGTGAACATGCTAATGATCCATCTGATGAAGGGGCAGACACAGCCACTTCCACTTCCCGGGCAGGCAAACCCCTCCTCATAGCTAAGCATCAGACATTGAGTGATGGGGGTGATGAACACAAAGGAATCGCAGGAGAGGAGGTGGATTCTTTATATGGGCTTAACACTGGAGAGGAAATGCTACACAGCAGGGGGTGGGTCAGAAACACAGGAGGTCTTCTTACACCCTTTCCTTGCCAAAACCCCAAAGACATACCTGAAGTAAGAACCTTTACTGAGGGGGTGAGAAATACAGTAAATTCTAAACAAACTGAACTGTTTAGATAGAAGGCGTGTTATGATAATAATACTTGGAAGCGCCTCCCTGTCATGAATTTGCTGGTAATTTTATGTCTCTTACTATACACTGTGTGGGTTAAAACAAAGAATTGGACACTGGTGGTAAATACTCTAAAAATATGTTACATGCATGATTTTTGGAAAAACCTTTGGTTCAGACTGGGAGTGGTAACAAGAAAGTCCTATAAGAGTACTGCTTCTCAGCTAGTATCTGTAGACAGGCTTAAAGTTGGGCAGAGAAGAGAAAGCATAACCAATCTAGACTGATGTGTGGAAGGGGAAACTGAGGTACACTGCCTCATGGCATTGGTGGCTAAATGCCAAGACACCTACACTTTAAAAGATAGTGACATCTGCATTATCATAGAATCATAGAATCATAGAATATCAGGGTTGGAAGGGACCCCAGAAGGTCATCTAGTCCAACCCCCTGCTCAAAGCAGGACCAAGTCCCAGTTAAATCATCCCAGCCAGGGCTTTGTCAAGCCTGACCTTAAAAACCTCTAAGGAAGGAGATTCTACCACCTCCCTAGGTAACGCATTCCAGTGTTTCACCACCCTCTTAGTGAAAAAGTTTTTCCTAATATCCAATCTAAACCTCCCCCATTGCAACTTGAGACCATTACTCCTCGTTCTGTCATCTGCTACCATTGAGAACAGTCTAGAGCCATCCTCTTTGAAACCCCCTTTCAGGTAGTTGAAAGCAGCTATCAAATCCCCCCTCATTCTTCTCTTCTGCAGACTAAACAATCCCAGCTCCCTCAGCCTCTCCTCATAAGTCATGTGCTCTAGACCCCTAATCATTTTCGTTGCCCTTCGTTGTACTCTTTCCAATTTATCCACATCCTTCCTGTAGTGTGGGGCCCAAAACTGGACACAGTACTCCAGATGAGGCCTCACCAGTGTCGAATAGAGGGGAACGATCACGTCCCTCGATCTGCTCGCTATGCCCCTACTTATACATCCCAAAATGCCATTGGCCTTCTTGGCAACAAGGGCACACTGCTGACTCATATCCAGCTTCTCGTCCACTGTCACCCCTAGGTCCTTTTCCGCAGAACTGCTGCCGAGCCATTCGGTCCCTAGTCTGTAGCGGTGCATTGGATTCTTCCATCCTAAGTGCAGGACCCTGCACTTATCCTTATTGAACCTCATTAGATTTCTTTTGGCCCAATCCTCCAATTTGTCTAGGTCCTTCTGTATCCTATCCCTCCCCTCCAGCGTATCTACCACTCCTCCCAGTTTAGTATCATCCGCAAATTTGCTGAGAGTGCAATCCACACCATCCTCCAGATCATTTATGAAGATATTGAACAAAACGGGCCCCAGGACCGACCCCTGGGGCACTCCACTTGACACCGGCTGCCAACTAGACATGGAGCCATTGATCACTACCCGTTGAGCCCGACAATCTAGCCAGCTTTCTACCCACCTTATAGTGCATTCATCCAGCCCATACTTCCTTAACTTGCTGACAAGAATGCTGTGGGAGACCGTGTCAAAAGCTTTGCTAAAGTCAAGAAACAATACATCCACTGCTTTCCCTTCATCCACAGAACCAGTAATCTCATCATAAAAGGCGATTAGATTAGTCAGGCATGACCTTCCCTTGGTGAATCCATGCTAACTGTTCCTGATCACTTTCCTCTCCTCTAAGTGCTTCAGGATTGATTCTTTGAGGACCTGCTCCATGATTTTTCCAGGGACTGAGGTGAGGCTGACCGGCCTGTAGTTCCCAGGATCCTCCTTCTTCCCTTTTTTAAAGATGGGCACTACATTAGCCTTTTTCCAGTCATCCGGGACTTCCCCCGTTCGCCACGAGTTTTCAAAGATAATGGCCAAGGGCTCTGCAATCACAGCCGCCAATTCCTTCAGCACTCTCGGATGCAATTCGTCCGGCCCCATGGACTTGTGCACGTCCAGCTTTTCTAAATAGTCCCTAACCACCTCTATCTCTACAGAGGGCTGGCCATCTCTTCCCCATTTTGTGTTGCCCAGCACAGCAGTCTGGGAGCTGACCTTGTTAGTGAAAACAGAGGCAAAAAAAGCATTGAGTACATTAGCTTTTTCCACATCCTCTGTCACTAGCTTGCCTCCCTCATTCAGTAAGGGGCCCACACTTTCCTTGGCTTTCTTCTTGTTGCCAACATACCTGAAGAAACCCTTCTTGTTACTCTTGACATCTCTTGCTAGCTGCAGCTCCAGGTGCAATTTGGCCCTCCTGATATCTTTCCTACATGCCCGAGCAATATTTTTATACTCTTCCCTGGTCATATGTCCAACCTTCCACTTCTTGTAAGCTTCTTTTTTATGTTTAAGATCCGCTAGGATTTCACCATTAAGCCAAGCTGGTCGCCTGCCATATTTACTATTCTTTCGACTCATCGGGATGGTTTGTCCCTGTAACCTCAACAGGGATTCCTTGAAATACAGCCAGCTCTCCTGGACTCCCTTCCCTTTCATGTTAGTCCCCCAGGGGATCCTGGCCATCTGTTCCCTGAGGGAGTCAAAGTCTGCTTTCCTGAAGTCCAGGGTCCGTATCCTGCTGCTTACCTTTCTTCCCTGCGTCAGGATCCTGAACTCAACCAACTCATGGTCACTGCCTCCCAGATTCCCATCCACTTTTGCTTCCCCCACTAATTCTACCCGGTTTGTGAGCAGCAGGTCAAGAAAAGCGCTCCCCCTAGTTGGCTCCCCTAGCACTTGCACCAGGAAATTGTCCCCTACGCTTTCCAAAAACTTCCTGGATTGTCTATGCACCGCTGTATTGCTCTCCCAGCAGATATCAGGAAAATTAAAGTCACCCATGAGAATCAGGGCATGCGATCTAGTAGCTTCCGTGAGTTGCCGGAAGAAAGCCTCATCCACCTCATCCCCCTGGTCCGGTGGTCTATAGCAGACTCCCACCATGACATCACTCTTGTTGCACACACTTCTAAACTTAATCCAGAGACACTCAGGTTTTTCCACAGTTTCGTACCGGAGCTCTGAGCAGTCATACTGCTCCCTTACATACAGTGCTACTCCCCCACCTTTTCTGCCCTGCCTGTCCTTCCTGAACAGTTTATAACCATCCATGACTGTACTCCAGTCATGTGAGTTATCCCACCAAGTCTCTGTTATTCCAATCACGTCATAATTCCTTGACATCACCAGGACCTCCAGTTCTCCCTGCTTGTTTCCAAGGCTTTGTGCATTTGTATATAAGCACTTGAGATAACCTGTTGATCGCCCCTCATTCCCAGTATGAGGCTGGAGCCCTCCCCTCTCAGACATTCCTGCCTGTGCTTCCTCCCGGTATCCCGCTTTCCCACTTACCTCAGGGCTTTGGTCTCCTTCCCCCGGTGAACCTAGTTTAAAGCCCTCCTCACTAGGTTAGCCAGCCTGCTGGCAAAGATGTTCTTCCCTCTCTTCGTAAGATGGAGCCCGTCTCTCCCCAGCACTCCTCCTTCATGGAACACCATCCCATGGTCAAAGAATCCAAAGCCTTCTCTCCGACACCACCTGCGTAGCCATTCGTTGACCTCCACGATTTGACGGTCCCTACCCAGGCCTTTTCCTTCCACGGGGAGGATGGACGAGAACACCACTTGCGCCTCCAACTCCTTTATCCTTCTTCCCAGAGCCACGTAGTCCGCAGTGATCCGCTCAAGGTCATTCTTGGCAGTGTCATTGGTGCCCACGTGGAGAAGCAGGAAGGGGTAGCGATCCGAGGGCTTGATGAGTCTCGGCAGTCTCTCCGTCACATCACGAATCTTAGCCCCTGGCAAGCAGCAGACTTCTCGGTTTTCCCGGTCAGGGCGGCAGATAGATGACTCAGTCCCCCGGAGGAGAGAGTCCCCGACCACCACCACCCGCCTTCTCCTCTTGGGAGTGGTGGTCGTGGAACCCCCAACCTCAGGACATCGCATCTCATGCCTCAAGCATGTACACAATGCTATGCATCACAATGTTTTCTGGCAACCTGGGAACAGAAACCCAGAACTTTGCAAAAACACCTATGAATTACATTACAGTTTTTGGTAATACTTGGAGGTTGTATAACCACAGCCAAAAAGGGATTTTAGGCATACTGCCTCCGCATTGGTCAGTGACCAACACTCTGGCAGGAACCTCAGAGGGGAGGTCTGACGTGTCATTCCATATTCTTTATGAAAATATTCTTATGATATGAATATGACATAACAGATATACTTTATGCAAGATGGCATATGAGATATCATTGGAAAGGTTATGATTTACTGAATGTGATTATCCTA
Source organism: Dermochelys coriacea (assembly GCF_009764565.3). Lineage (NCBI taxonomy): Eukaryota > Metazoa > Chordata > Testudines > Dermochelyidae > Dermochelys > Dermochelys coriacea. Next base: position 40,439,171 of record NC_050077.1, read on the forward strand.
TTTGTATGCATGTATCATTTCTATATCTGAAATTAGGAATATTGACCATGTATCTATATTTCAACTATCAGAGTAGCAGCCGTGTTAGTCTGTCTCCGTAAAAAGAAAAGGAGTACTTGTGGCACCTTAGAGACTAACAAATTTATTAGAGCACAAGCTTTCGTGAGCTACAGCTCATTTCATCGGATGCATACAGTGGAAAAAATAATGGGGAAATTTTATACACACAGAGAACATGAAACAATGGGTGTTACCATACAGACTGTAACAAGAGTGATCAGGAAAGGTGAGCTATTACCAGCAGGAGAGCGGGGGGGGGCGAAGGGAGGAACCTTTTGTAGTGATAATCAAGGTGGGCCATTTCCAACACTTTACAAGAACAGTAGGAGGGGAAATAAACAAGGGGAAATAGTTTTACTTTGTAAAAAGAAAAGGAGTACTTGTGGCACCTTAGAGACTAACAAATTTATTAGAGCATAAGCTTTCGTGAGCTACAGCTCACTTCATCAGATGCATTTGGTGGAAAATACAGTGGGGAGATTTATATACACACACAGAGAACATGAAACAATGGGTTTTATCATACACACTGTAAGGAGAGTGATCACTTAAGATGAGCCATCACCAGGGGCGTGGGGGGGAAAGGAGGAAAACCTTTCATGGTGACAAGCAAGGTAGGCCATTTCCGGCAGTTAACAAGAACATCTGAGGAACAGTGGGGGGTGGGGTGGGGGGGGGGGAGAAATAACATGGGGAAATAGTTTTACTTTGTGTAATGACTCATCCATTCCCAGTCTCTATTCAAGCCTAAATTAATTGTATCCAGTTTGCAAATTAATTCCAATTCAGCAGTCTCTCGTTGGAGTCTGTTTTTGAAGTTTTTTTGTTGAAGGATAGCCACCCTCAGGTCTATAATCGAGTGACCAGAGAGATTGAAGTGTTCTCCAACTGGTTTTTGAATGTTATAATTCTTGACGTCTGATTTGTGTCCATTTATTCTTTTACGTAGAGACTGTCCAGTTTGACCAATGTACATGGCAGAGGGGCATTGCTGGCACATGATGGCATATATCACATTGGTAGATGCGCAGGAGAACGAGCCTCTGATAGTGTGGCTGATGTGATTAGGCCTATGATGGTGTCCCCTGAATAGATATGTGGACAGAGTTGGCAACGGGCTTTGTGGCCCCACAGTATGCCAACATTTTTATGGCTGACTTAGAACAACGCTTCCTCAGCTCTCGTCCCCTAATGCCCCTACTCTACTTGCGCTACATTGATGACATCTTCATCATCTGGACCCATGGAAAAGAAGCTCTTGAGGAATTCCACCATGATTTCAACAATTTCCATCCCACCATCAACCTCAGCCTGGACCAGTTCACACAAGAGATCCACTTCCTGGACACTACGGTGCTAATAAGCGATGGTCACATAAACACCACCCTATATCGGAAACCTACTGACCGCTATTCCTACCTACATGCCTCTAGCTTTCATCCAGATCATACCACTCGATCCATTGTCTACAGCCAAGCGCTACGATATAACCGCATTTGCTCCAACCCCTCAGACAAAGACAAACACCTACAAGATCTCTATCATGCATTCCTACAACTACAATATCCACCTGCTGAAGTGAAGAAACAGATTGACAGAGCCAGAAGAGTACCCAGAAGTCACCTACTACAGGACAGGCCCAACAAAGAAAACAACAGAACGCCACTAGCCATCACCTTCAGCCCCCAACTAAAACCTCTCCAACGCATCATCAAGGATCTACAACCTATCCTGAAGGACGACCCATCACTCTCACAGATCTTGGGAGACAGACCAGTCCTTGCTTACAGACAGCCCCCCAATCTGAAGCAAATACTCACCAGCAACCACACACCACACAACAGAACCACTAACCCAGGAACCTATCCTTGCAACAAAGCCCGTTGCCAACTCTGTCCACATATCTATTCAGGGGATACTATCATAGGGCCTAATCACATCAGCCACACTATCAGAGGCTCGTTCACCTGTGCATCTACCAATGTGATATATGCCATCATGTGCCAGCAATGCCCCTCTGCCATGTACATTAGCCAAACTGGACAGTCTCTACGTAAAAGAATGAATGGACACAAATCAGACGTCAAGAATTATAACATTCAAAAACCAGTTGGAGAACACTTCAATCTCTCTGGTCACTCGATCACAGACCTAAGAGTGGCTATCCTTCAACAAAAAAGCTTCAAAAACAGACTCCAACAAGAGACTGCTGAATTGGAATTAATTTGCAAACTGGATACAATTAACTTAGGCTTGAATAGAGACTGGGAATGGATGAGTCATTACACAAAGTAAAACTATTTCCCCATGGTATTTCTCCCTCCCACCCCACCCCCCACTGTTCCTCTGATATTCTTGTTAACTGCTGGAATTAGCCTACCTTGCTTGTCACCATGAAAGGTTTTCCTCCTTTCCCCCCCTGCTGCTGGTGATGGCTTATCTTAAGTGATCACTCTCCTTACAGTGTGTATGATAAACCCATTGTTTCGTGTTCTCTGTGTGTGTGTATATAAATCTCTCCTCTGTTTTTTCCACCAAATGCATCCGATGAAGTGAGCTGTAGCTCACGAAAGCTTATGCTCTAATAAATTTGTTAGTCTCTAAGGTGCCACAAGTACTCCTTTTTTTTTTGCGAATACAGACTAACACAGCTGCTACTCTGAAACCTGGTTCCTGGGTTAGTGGTTCTGTTGTGTGGTGTGTGGTTGCTGGTGAGTATTTGCTTTAGATTGGGGGGCTGTCTGTATGCAAGGACTGGCCTGTCTCCCAAGTTCTGTGAGAGTGATGGGTCGTCCTTCAGGATAAGTTGTAAATCCTTGATGATGTATTGGAGAGATTTTAGTTGGGGGCTGAAGGTGATGGCTAGTGGCGTTCTGTTATTTTCTTTGTTGGGCCTGTCCTGTAGTAGGTGACTTCTGGGTACTCTTCTGGCTCTGTCAATCTGTTTCTTCACTTCAGCAGGTGGGTATTGTAAGAACACTTGATAGAGAACTTGTAGGTGTTTGGCTCTGTCTGAGGGGTCGGATTACAAATCCCTTTCCCTCCACCCCCCGCTCTCCTGCTGGTAATAGCTCACCTTTCCTGATCACTCTTGTTACAGTCTGTATGGTAACACCCATTGTTTCATGTTCTCTGTGTATATAAAATTTCCCCACTTTATTTTCCACTGTATGCATCTGAAGAAGTGAGCTATAGCTCACAAAAGCTTGTGTTCTAATAAATTTGTTAGTCTCTAAGGTGCCACAAGTACTCCTTTTGTTTTTATTTCAACTACATTACTTTGGGTGACACCCCCTGCTAACACTTCAGGTACAACAATGAAAAAACCTGACAGTGCTGATGGCCCATCAACAAGAGACAATGGACTGTAAAAGAGCTTAGTCTTCCTGTGAACAGATGAGTCAGCCTGTGAAGAATGACTACAGAGGCCCTACAGGGGCATGTGACCATGTCACATGATACTGGAATCCATCTTGAATTCTGTACTTTTCCATGAGAAGCTGGGGTGTGTGTGTGTCAAACTAGGAAACAAAGGACTCCTGCCTTATGCAAATCCTACTTAAGGGTGGGGAGTGAGGTAATCTTGGCCTTGAGTTCTCTCCTGCTACTCTACCCAGCATGACTGCCGGAACAACTAAGACTGAACAGGGGGTGTGATGCATGGCTAGAAAGGGTTAAACAGCTTGCAGGCTGGAAGACCCAAAGCCCACCTTTAAAGTCATGTTGGAAAGGTGTGTGAATTATAATTAGGGCCATTCTTGCTAAATACGCTAGAACTCTGAAATGCAAGCCTATATTGTTAGAAATAATACTAATTGTATGTATCTTAGATGCTACCTGTAAACAGACCGTTCCTGTCTGTCACTAACTATTCATTCAGAGATAAAAAGAATATTAACATTTGGATGACTCTTGGGTAAAATAATGTCATTGCCTATATGTCTCTTTGAAGTTTGTAATCAACTGCCTAATGGATAAATTGTCCTATGTTAATTTTTGTAACTAATTACTAGCGGTGTTTAGAAAGCAAAAGGTTACATTAAAAGCCTATTATTTAACCAGGACTGTGTGGTCAAGTGGATGCTAGGACACTGCTTAAAAAGACCCTTGCGTCCTGATTCTGTCATTTCAGATCTGCTTTGACTTCATCAGAGGAAGTTTGAGTCACAAGACTGAGGTCCCAATTATGCTGGTATGCCCTGAATATGCTATTTGGACATTGGACTATAACCTATGAACTATTTCTAAAAGAACTCTTTGCAACTACAAAGCTCACCATATCTGCTATGAATCTGCACCTAAATGAACTGAACTCATGTCTGAATCATAGAGAATCATAGAATATCAGGGTTGGAAGGGACCTCAGGAGGTCATCTAGTTCAACCCCCTGCTCAAAGCAGGACTGTATGTATATTGATCTTTTAACCATACTCTCTCTCTCTTTTGGTTTTTTAATAAAGTTTAGTTTAGTTAATAAGAATTGGCTGTAGCATATATTTGGGTAAGATCTGGAATATTCAATAACCTGGGAGGTAGTGTGTGCGATTCTTTGGGATTGGTAGAACCTTTTCTTTTATATGATGAAATAAGATTTAAAGAAATTTTCATCTTATTTGACATGGGTACCAAGATGGAGGCCTGAGGCTGCATCACTTTAAGGGAACTGTGTTGTTTGGACTTCTGAGTAACCAGTAAGGTAATAAAGAAGCTTTTTTATGCTGTCTTGGTAAATCTAAGTATTGGAATATCCACCAGCTTTATGGGGATTGTCTACCACATTCTTTCCAGTTCACCCTAATTGAGTGACCATAGCTGGCTCACCACTAGGACACTGGGGGAAAGAACTGGACCCAGGCTGGAATGGTGTCTGGCCTGTGAAGAAGATTATTAGAACCCCATTTAAGGTGAGAATTCACATGTAACCAGTTTCTTTAATGTATTAAGATTAGTATGCATGCTGTTTTATTTTATTTTATGGAGTGGGTTACCTAGGGAGGTGGTGGAATCTCCATCCTTAGAGGGTTTTAAGGCCCGGCTTGACAAAGCCCTGGTTGGAATGATTTATCTGGTATTGGTCCTGCTTTGAGCAGGGGGTTGGACTAGATAACCTCCTGAGGTCTCTTCCAATCCTAATCTTCTATGATTCTTCTATGATTTTCTTAGTAATCTGCCTTGTTTTGTCTGCTACCTCCTTAATTACTTAAAATACACCTGTTATAGTTAATAAATTTATTTCTGGTTCATAATACAACCCAATTTATGTGATTTCTAACTGGGGGTGGGGGTGAGAAATTGTGCATACTCTCTTCCACATTGAGGGAACAGGCGAATATAATATATCTTTGGGTCTGAACTCCAAGGGAGGTGGACATCTGAGTGCTGGAGCAAGTCCCTTAAGCTGAGTCTTCACAGAGCTGATCTGCAGCTGGGTGTGGCCTTGCCTGTGTGTGTGTGAGAAGAGGTTTTAAGAGCCTGGCTCAGCAAGATAGGTAAAAGGGGGCCCATGCTGGCAAAACAAGTAGACACAGTGGTATCTCAGCACATCAGGTGACTTCCCAAGGGGTCAAACCCATCATACCCTGGAAATCACAGCATGAGCTTCTGTCTGAACTAAGATCTACTTCCACTAGCCAAGGCTGTAGCAGACTCATCCCCCTCTGTGGCCTGCTGCACTAAGTGTTTTGCACATGCACAGTGATGACAAACTTGGCTTGGTTGTGGATTTATGCCAAGATATTGCTGTAACTTTGTTCTGCATCTTCAAAGCTTTACTGTGACTGCCACCATCCCTCAAGCTAGGACACTCCCAAACACATTGCTGGCCAATCCACTGAAGGTAGAAGAAGTCACTGAAGATATGGGTAAGTGGTATGGATCCTGACTAGAGACTGCATTAGATGGCTCAGAGACTGACTCCATTATGGCTCAGTTCATTGGCAGTGGCTCTTTTGTAAGATACAGCCTCATGGTCTGATCATGTGAGCTGTGATCTTCAAAAGGAGCTCAGGGACCCAACTTCCATTGAATGTCAATATGATTTGCAGGGGCAGTCCTAGTCTAGCTGCCAGCAACTGGCGCCCTAGGTGAACCATGCAATGACCTCCCCCCCCAACCCCAAGAGCAGATCTAGGCTGAGGTTTTTGGTAAGCTGGGAAACATTTGACCCCTTTTTCCTTTTAATGTTTTTTAAGCTTTTTTTTTTTTTTTTTTTTAACAGAGGCTTAATTATTCGGTTTGTCTGTCAGTCCATCTGTCCAACCAGTGTTTCTGAGATCAGATAAAATAGAGCCACGAAATTTTCAGAATAGATTTGTACACAACAGCTAGATGATATTTCAGTCCAATTTCAAATAAAAATGCATTAAAAATGTTAATTTTAATTTTTATTATTACAAATCCAAAATCATCCATTACACTATCCTGCTTTAACTGCCATTACCACCACTTCCAAAATAGAAAGAAATAAGAAAACTCTTCAGTGAACTTTAACCTGTATTTACAAAACACTCTGAATAAAAAACACTCTGTGCTCTTAAAACATGACTTTTCTTGCTTAATTTTGAAAATTCAGTCACTAGTTCTTTTAGATCCAGTTTTCCAGCTATTTCATGTTCTATTGACATTGTGGCAAGTCCAACAAGTCTCTCTTGCACCATTGTTGAACGCAGATATGTTTTTATCAATTTTTAACTTTGAGAAGCTATGTTCCCCACTAGCTATGGAAACTGGAAAAGTTGAAAGAATGCTTAGAGCTATAAAAATGTTTGGAAAATTGTCTGTGTTTATTTTCATAAACTTCAGTACTTCTTCAGGAGTGGAATGTTTAAGTTGTCTTGAAAAAGCCTGAAGCTCACTACACTAATCTGCAGCATCAATGTCTTTTGAATTTTCATGAGTCAATGCTGACTCCAGTTTTATACAAAATTCTCTTATCTGTTTTGCTGTTTTCTTTTGCAAGCTGTGGATATCATATAGAAAGCCAAATACTGACTCTAGCTGCTGCATCTGTTGAAATCTTTTGTTAACGAGTGAATAGCAGTGTCAAGGACTGTGAAGTAGAAATTCACTTTGAACCTTTGTTTTGGGTTCTGAATGGGTGTCTCGTGCTTCATATGAAAACTGCTGTTGCTTTTGCTGAATGCAAACTGGCTCTGGTTCAAATTCTGTCAGAAAGTCTATTTCTTCAGCAAGCTCGAGAGAATCTACCAGTGTTCTTTCAAACCCTTCACCACTTCTGAATTCTCCAGAATATTTTTAGTTTGCTGCAGTTTTTGAATAGTGGAATGTATGTTCAAGTTCTTTTCCTGAAGCTGCTTACTAGTGAGGTTAATCTCGAAAAGGATATTATACCATAAAATGAGTGAAGTCACAAATTTGAACTTGGAAAGGCCATTTGCAAGAGCTTCCACATCTGAATGTGCCGTATTGCCAGATGATCCAGTAAAGGTAGTATCATCAGAAATTTCAATTAGGATATCATAAATGTTTCCAAGTTCATAATGAAGAGGCTTCAATGCATCAATGTGACTTTGCCATCTTGTCTGACTAAGTGGTTTTACAGTTAGAGAGTTCACATGGCGAGTCAGAATCTCCCAACGGTGTGTTAAGCCTGAGAAAAACACATAAACGCGTTGCACCAGGTCAAAGAAACTGCTTGCCTCCAAACAGCAACTAGCAGCATCATTGACAACCAAATTCAGAGAATTTGCACTGCAAGGAACAAAAAAGGCCCTAGGATTGATTTTCATCATTCTTCTTTGCACACCATTCTCTTTACCCTTCATATTACTCCCATTATCATAGCCGTGGCCATGTAAGTTTTCAACAGATAATGACATTGTTTCAAGCTCTTGTAGAATAGTTTCAATCATAAATGCTCCAGTCGTCTCCTTCAGTGATATGAAACCCCAAAAATGTTCCTTTATGAGCACTTCAATATTATCTTCATCTGCAGACTTTTCCATATCCACAAAAAGAATGATCATCGTCATTTGTTCAACATGACTCACATCTGGTATACAGTCCGGTATTATTGAAAAGCATTTTGCAGAATGGGCAGCTTCTGCAATTTTCTAGGATTTGAATCAGTTCATTCTGCATATTTTTTCCTAAGTAATGAACCTGTGTTTCATGATCAGTTATTTTAAGTAGATACTCCTTCATGACTGGATCAAACAAAGCTAGGTATTCAACAAATTTTTAAAAGTTTCCATTACCTGGAGTGTATAATTTTTAATTTCTACTGGGGCCACGGAATGCTAAATTTTGCCTACCGAGAATTCTCACTAAAGCAATCAGAGGCTCTAATATTTGTTGCCAATATTCTTCTTTTTTCCTTGATCACACATAAATTTTCTTCATCAATAGTTTTTCCTTTTTTTCAATCATAATTCAAGTACTTTCCAATTTTGAAAACACTCCAAATGTTCGTACTTCTTTCATGTGAAGAGAGAATTGAAGATATGTTTTTCCAGTCCTTCGAACCATTTTCAGTAAGTGATGTACCAATTGCTTGATTTCTAAACAACTTGCAGCAAAAGCAAAACACAGAGTCTTTTGACACTGAATATTGTAACCAGTTTCGATGAATTTCTTCCCCATTAATGAGTTTCCTCTTGTAATGCTGAGCAGAGAATTTTCTTTTATTTCCATCCTTAGGGAAGGGAAATTCATGAACTTGTTCGGGTCCATGTTCCACAAGGATTTGCCTCACGCTGTCGTCACATCTAGGCCATGAAGCTGGGTCCCCATACTGTAACTTGTTTGTAACTTCCTCATCCTTTCTTCCTTCTACTTCATTTACTTCAATTTCTGCATGTGTCTCTGAAGGTGAATAAATTTTCTCCACTTCCATATCAGTCTGATGCTGTGAGCTGCCTTCATCTAGAAATAAATTTCCATCATCTTGAGTTTTAAAACTGCTTTTTTGTGGATGTGAGCTACCCTCATCTTGAAGTAATATACCTTCATCTTGATGTTCCAAACTGTTTCCACGAGGATGTGAGCTAACCTCCTCTACAAGTAAAATTCCTTCATCTGAATGCTATGAACTGCTTCCATCTTTATTTGGATTAAAGAGAAGATATTTCAGGAAGGATCCCTGCTGTTTTGCTTGGTCCTTTTTGTTCACAGCCTTTCTTTTACGATACTCAGCTCCTGAGGGTTTTCTTTTTCTGCCATGGGGCATTTGAATATTGTAATGTACTGTGCTCCCTACTGCAAGCATTATAGCGTTAACGATGGCTGACACACCACATGGTTGGTGATGTAAACCACATTGCAGCCATCCCAACTCGTCTTTTCACTGCTTAAAGGTTCAATGATTAGTAACATACATTCACTTACCTATTATAGCAGTTAGTTACAATGTTTACACGGAAACAAAATTACCTTTTTCAACATTATAAGCTGACACTGGTTGTTTGGAAAGTAATCCCTTTTCCTCACGGTCACCCGCTTGGAGTGTAACGTCATCACTTTTGTAGTCTATTAAGCATTAATGCTGTTACTTTTCTTTTATGGACCTTATTTATTACACGTGAACCAGTTATAACAAAGAAAAGTTCATAATTATATAGCACAATAATAATGCTAAGGTTTAATAACGCTTAAAGATACTCACATTTTGGATTTATAATGCTGACAGACGTTATTCTTTATTCTTTGGCACCAAGAAACACAATTTTCCACAGTATCAGCTCAATTCTAAACCATCTAACTGTGATGTGTGAAAATGACTGTTTGACATGTATCAACTTGCGATATCTCTGCTCTACATGAATTTCTGGCTATGCGACCTTGATGTATATTCGAGTTAGGTGTCACTAGCATTGCAGCTCTTGCTGGTGGCAGATGTGTTTAATTGTGGCTGAGTTATTACTTATCAAAATTGCGGAGTGGGTCATCTGGACCCTACGTTGCAAATTTAAATATTTTTGCCAAAATATTATTTATTTTTCCAGTAAATAAAAGATTTAACATATTAATAAATTTCAGAAATGTAGAGAAATTAATTATAATTCATATTCCCTCTGTATGCTCACAGGAATTGAAATAATGACATCTTTGTTATTTTATTTGTATTTTTTTCATCTTTTTCATTTTTTTTTTTATTTTTTTTTTTCCTCGAACCTGGTGCCCCATTTAACTTGGCACCCTAGGCGACTGCCTAGTTCACTGTGCCTGCAAGGAGGGGGGGAAGATATCAGCAAAAGGATGACACTCAGGCCCACGACCCCGTCAATATTGAGCGGGCAGCTTCCACTCAATAGAGTCTTCCAGTGGGGCAGACAGTTAGTACCCCTCAGTGGCCCCATCTACCTTGTTTTGGGGCCCTCCTTTCATCGGGGCCCCCACCCTATCCTTGGTACACTGTTCTGGCTTGAGCTGTAACCAGTATCTTAACAGCTCAACATTGGTTTTCCCATCCACTTCCTCCAAGGGAATCCCCTCTTTCAGTAGGTCTTTGAACATAGTATTGTGGTTAACCCTCTCCTTTTGCTTCACATTCACCTGCCGCGGCTTTGTGGTCTTCATCATACCATCAATATCTATTAATTGCATCATGAGCTGTGCCACATCTCTCACCAACCCTATGGCCCCCCAACCATTGGACAGATCATTGCATTTTGGGGGGGGCATTCCACAGAAGTCGGGTACGGATGGTGTGGGTCAGCTCCACGGCATCAGGCTCCTTCAAAATCCTCGGCAAATATGCTGTTGGAGGTGGCTACCCCCCTCTGGGATGGAAGCCCATTGTTCCAGCCCGTCATCCATGTCTGCAAGCAAACTGCAGATGGTTTTGATAGCCATGGTCAACCATGACATAAGGGAGAGATACGGGAAGTCCTCCTCCATAGTGGCCCCTGTCTTGAGACTTCTATGAAGGAGGGGGTCTATGGTTAGCAAGCCCATCCTGCCTAGCTCAGTGGGGGTAAGGCTAATCGCATCCACTCCCTTGTCCCACAACTGCAGCAGCCAGGCCAGCCACGATTCTTTGGGACGCTGCTTGAAATGCTGCACGAAATCCTGTATCTCAGAGGATTTAAATTCCCGGATAGTATCCCTTCCTACCATATTATCATTATCCCTGTCCAGTCCCTTGTATCATGTCTCAACAAAAGGCCGCAGTTGTGGGAACAGCCCTGCCTTCCCGCTGTCCCCGTCCACGGGGGACTCATCCTTGCTTGTCTCCCAAATGTCTCCATTCCAGGTCTCTGGGTCCCAGTCACTTTTGTGCACCAGGGTGCGTACAGCAAGGGGGTGCACATCCCGCTGTCCCCCGTTTCGCCACTGGCGATTTGCAGTGTGAGCTGCCATTACCGCGCATTGGTGCTCTAACCGCTCGGCCTGTTTGGCTGTACCAGTGATGACTTCCTGGGTTAGTGAAAGGGCGTCGTTTGCTTGCTGCAGATCAGTCTCTAACCGTCCTATTCTCTGGTGCTGAGCCAGCAGTGCCTCGTCCACCACGCGGAGCATTCCAGGTCTCCTGCTGTTTTTTGCTCCGCGGGTCCTGCTTTGTCCAGCCAGAGCTTGGATATCAGTTCCTCGAGCCTAACTGGGGTAACCCCCAGCTCCTGCTCAAGCTCCGGCCATGCAGCGGGGGCAAGCAACCCCTCAAGCTTGCAAACCACCGGTGCCCACCGTCCTGTGGAGGGCCTCCCGGGGATGTGGCTCTCTCCCTCCCTGTTAGGATATAGATATTCAGGCCTGCCTGTAAAGGCCTATACTTTAAGAATTTAGGTATATGTTTATCATTTAGCTAGTAATGGAGGTATACAAGAAAGAATCTGTGTAAGGGCCTTCTCTCACTGTGACAGTCTGAGGTCCTGTTCTTAGGCCAATGCCTTTGGCTAAGCAGCAGAGGCAGCCATGAGCTGGGAAGCGACCGGTCACATTCTCACATTCCAAACTAGTCAATATGGGGCTGTTAGGAAGGTGATCCGATCTATCACCTCCAGAGAAAGGGAAGAGCCTACAAGATGTAAAAGGAAATTTAGTTGGATAGTTTTCTGTCTCATAAGAACTTACTTATCAATAGACACAGCTGGGAAACTCTTATGTCTTTATAGATGTAGTTGTGAAATCCTCACTTCTGTATTGTTTTGTCATTCTAGTTTCCACTTTGCTATTGTTTATTTGCATGGTCTCTGTCTGGTTCTGTGATTGTTTCTGTCTGCTGTATAATTAATTTTGCTGGGTGTAAATAAATTAAGGTGGTGGGATACAATTGGTTAGCTAATCATGTTACAATATGTTAGGATTGGTTAGGTAAATTTCAGTAGAATGATTGGTTAAGGTATAGCTAAGAATATTACTGTATAAATTAGGGGCAAACAGGAAGTAAGTTGGGATTCGAAAATAAGGAAAAAGGAACTTGGATTTAAGCTAGCTGGAAGTTCACCCCAATAAACATTGAATTGTTTGCATCTTTGGATTTTGGGTATTGTTGCTCTCTGTTCATGTGAGAAGGACCAGGGAAGTGGGAGAGTGAAGGAATAAGCTCTCTCTCCCTCCCCCTAATCCTTCCTTCCCCAAAGAGGCATCCTCCCACCGGTATCCTGTTCGTGAGGCCAGTTGTGTCCGGGGGGGAGGGGGATACCAGGGAAAGGATGACACTCAGACCTAAGAATAGCAAGCTATGCTTTATTGAAGGAAGAACTTACACTCCAATCTGTGCGGGGAGTTCTTAGGGTGCGCGGATGGGCTGCAGGGGACTCTGCCCTTTTGGGACAACTGACCACGCAGGCCTCCACCGGTGGGGAGTCCTTTACGGTGTTATATTGTCCATGCTTATCTTGAGGTTACTTGGGGTCTATAGCTGGTTATATCTGTTACACTCATGATTTATGCTTGTTATATAAACTGACTTGTTTACAGGCAAAAAATATGCTGAACTATGCTAAACTATATTTTGGCAGGGTCTGTCGAACAAAGTTCATTGAACTGCCTGCATCCTCCATTTACATTCAGTCACAGACGCGGTCCGCCACTTAGCTCCTTGCCAATCTTCCACAACCTTGCCCCTATAATTGTTCTGGAACAATTATCACGAGACCCATGTCTCTCCAGCCATCCACTTACTATGCAATTCCGGTGGGCCGGCGGTAACATTAAATTGCCCGGTGTCTGGCAGTATTCTGCTATCACTGCGCATGAGGACGGGGGAAATTCCCGTCCAACAGGATGAATGGCATCCATCACCAAAGGTTGCTGAACACACCAATAAGCATCCCCCAATACCACTACTGGTGTCCCTTGTGGGGGCTTCATTATACTTGGTGAGAAAGGTGGTGTCATTAAGGGCCTAGGATTCATTCCATGGCACTGCAGCCCATGGAATGCCGGCGCTTCCCAATTAGGGGGCATGTGCGTAGTACCAACAGTCCGATTAGTTTACCTGCTAGCGCCACCGATTGCATCCACTGGATGGCCAAGTTGTGGTACCATGTGGATTGTACACCAGTTGCAACTAAAATTAGTTTGAGGATTATGCCATAGAGAACAAGCCGTAGAGACATCACGCAGGTGTTGGTCTTCGGGTGGCGCGACCAGGACACACCACGGAGCTGCCTGAATTGTAATGCGGCAGTTATGTTTGCTCTGGAAGAAAGACACTTAGAGGGCACATAAATTGGGGCATCTTCCCCTTTTAGCAGCACGAGATGAGTGTCCCCGTGGCCGTCAGCTAGGATCTCCCCTTTGAGTGGGTGATGTTTGATGGGGTCATGAACCCAAACTGCACGTCTAGTTGAGCCGAACCCCCTGACTCGAATTGTGGGTGCAAGCGCATCCACTTCCTGCACATCAGGCAACCCAATGTGCTCACAAATCAGCTGTGTAACATGTTCGCCTTGGAGGAAAGTTATTGCCTGCTGGCCATTATGAACTAAAAGCACCTTAACCTCCCCCTATAGTCAACATCGATTACTCCCACCACAACATCTATGCCCTTAAGGGTCAGACTGCTGCATGGGCAATGCGCCCATAATAGCCCTGTGGGAGTCCAATGGCAAGGCCAGTACTTACAAGGTTTTGGCTATTGGGCTGTAGGGTGAGGCTCTCTTGAGGGACCCGCAGATTGAGACCAGCACTTCCCAGGGTGGCCCTAATGGGAAAGTGGGCTTGCAGGTGCAGACGCTGCACTCGCAACACACAGGGTTGCTCAATAACCTCCCCCTTGAATCTAGCGTACAGGGTGGAGCCATACAGAGGGAGGTATGAATGCAGCCGCGACTTGGTGAAGATTACAGTTCCACCCGGCCAGGGATTCAGTGGGAGATAGTTTGCATAACTGTTCTTTAAGCAAGCCATTCATGCATTCAATGAGCCCTGCGCCCTGTGCGTGGTATGCGATGTGGAACACCCACTCAATCCCCGTCCCCTAGCCCATTCTCTTACTTCCATTCCCATAAAATGGGTTCCCTGATCACTTTGCACCTTGAGGGGAGATCCGTAATAGCAGATGAGTTCTTCCAACCTCTTTGTAGTCTGCTCCTGTGTGGCACTTGCGCACAGGTATACAAAGAGCAGACCTGAATACGTGTCTACCGCAGTTAGCGTGTATTTATGTCACTGATTTTCAGGCAGTGGGCCAATGTAGTTCACCTGCCATACTTCCCAGGTTTCTGGCCTTACTTCAGGTACCCCTTCTCTGCTTTTAAGTGCTGGGGGGAGAGCCTAGTACACTGTGGGCAGTGCTGGTGGGTGTCCCGCTGTGCACCAATCGTGGTCTGCAATCCACGTTCGGTGGCCCATCGCATTGCCTTTTCCTCTCCTAGATGACCGCTCTTTTGATGTATCCACTTGGCCAGGCTGGGGGTAGCTACAACATATACTGTGATTATGTCGTCTACCTCTCTGTTGAACCGGGCCTCCTCCAATTCCCCCATCAGGTGGGCATGAACAGAAACGGGCCTCTGACTATAGGCATCCCAAATGGCAGGCCACATGTCGTAACCCCAAAGGGGTTTGTCATGCACCTTCCGGCCAGCCGCATGCCAGATGGCCATCCATTCTGTCATGCCTTTGTAGACTTCCCAGCTATCGATATATAGATAAAGGGGTCCTGGGTTCTCTGTGATCATCTTAAATGCTGCTCGTAGCTCAGCCTACTAGCTAGACAGGCCAGGGCCAGTCTTGAACAGTATTTCCTCAAGGCAGGGATTATATGCAGCCACTTGCCACCATCATTCTGCCCCCTTATACGAGGCTGATTCATCAGTGAATCACACGGCTTCTTGTTGCTTTTCAGTCAGGGAGGCATAGGGAGGGACCTCCGCACAGGGGAGCTGAGGTACCTCGACCCTGGGGGCATAAGCATGCTGACCTACAGAGGGCAGTTCCTCGACGATAACAGCACCTAGAAGCTGCGCCTGCATATCGGTAATGCTTGCCTGGGTCATTTGCATACTCAGCTGCAGGTAGTGCTTCCATTTCCATAGGGTTTGGGTCTGGGCTACCCCAGTCTGCGTGAGTGGGCTCTTGTCCCAGACCCAACCCAAAATCGGAAGCAGGGTACGCACCTTTACAGGTTCCACACCCGTTATGGGCTCAGTTTGCTGAAGGGCCCATACTACTGCAAGCAGCTGCTGTTCAAGGGGTGTATAACGCTCAGCCGAGCCTCGTAGGGATCGCGACCAATACCCTATGGGCTCCTTTTGAGACGAAGCTTTCTGCCACAGCCCCCACGAGGCCACATGGTCAACCACCGTTACCTCAAGTTCAAAGGGGGTGCCTCGTCTGCCTGGGCTTAGCACTGCGTGCTGGCTGAGCGCCTCTTTAGCCTGTTGGAACATGGCATGCTGTTTGGTTCCCCAACTAAACGTGACTTTCTTCCGGACTACTGCTTGTATAGGCTGCAAAATGTACCCTAGATGGGGAATAAATGTGCGCCAATATCTGAGGAGGCCCAGAAAAGTTTGGGCTTGGCTTACACTAGTGGGCTCTGGGAAGTGGGTAATTGTTTCGATGGCCTTCTGTGGGATTTTACATTGAGACACCGACCAAAGTATGCCCAAGAAGATCACTCCTGGCTGGGCCCCTGGATTTTACTAGGGTTGACGGCCCATCCCCTGGCCACCACAGCCTGCAAAACACTGTTCTTGCCCTTGGAGAGTGCTGCCCCTTGGGGCCCGTTCAGCAGGACATGATCAATATAGTGATCTAGGACCACTCCCTCTGGAAGAGTCACCTGCTCCAGGTCTCAACTAACCAGCTGGTAACAGATGATAGGGCTTTGCTTGTAGCCCTGAGGCAGCACAGTGAACGTGTACTGCCGATCGTCCCACGTAAAGGCAAATTGATCCTGGCTCTGCAGGGCAATGGTGATGGAGAAGAAGGCATTTGCCAGATCCACCACTACATGCCACTGCCCTACTCACATCGCAAGGCGCTCCATGATGGAGACCATGTCGGGAACTGCCAATGTCGAGGTTGGGGTGACCCTATTCGGGTTGTGGTAGTTGACTGTCATGCGCCAGGTTCCATCCTTTTTACGGACTGTCCAAATTGGGCTGTTAAATGCGCTCATGGCAGGGCAAATGATGTCTGCCTGGAGCTGTCCTTTAACTGTGGCAGTTATTTATTCGTGCCCATCAGGTGTCCAATACTGTTTGGTATTGACTACTGTGGTAGGGGTCAGAAGCACCACGAGGTTCCACCGCGGATGCCCCCGCAGCATGGTTTCAACCACTAGGACATACAGCGGGCACCCAAAGGAAAAGGGCCTCCACTGGGTATCTATGGTTTGCCCTCAGAGGAGGCCTATGCCCAATATGTATTCATGAATGGGGGCGATTAAGATGGTGACTCCTATGCGGGGGGGGGGGGGGCCTTCCCGATGGCCAGCCTTAACTGCATCGGCACGGCTTGAACATCCGCCCCTCCGAGGCGGCTCACCATTACCGACCGACCCCAACAGGGTGGGGTGCCATGTAGTATAGTCACTTCTGCTCCTGTGTCCACAAGGGCCGTTACTTGTTGTCTCTCGCTCCCCACTAGGCCATAGATCTCTACTGGGACATAAGGGTGGTGGTCCCCCACTACATATTGCCTTACCTCTGGGGTGGGGGGCGGTGCAGGGGACCCACCACCCCATCAATATTGGGTGGGCAGGTTCCACTCAATAGAGTCTGCCAGTGGGGCAGACAGTTGGGGCCCCTGAGGGGTACTATCTACCTTGTCATTGGGGCCCCTACCCTTTCCTTGGTATGCTGTTCCAGCTTGAGCTGTAACCAGCATCTTAACAGCTCAGCATTGGTTTTCCCATCCACTTCCTCCAAGGGAATCCCCTCTTTCAGTAGGTCTTTGAACATAGTATTGTGATTAACCCTCTCCTTTTGCTTCACATTCACCTGCCGCGGCTTTGTGGTCTTCATCATACCATCAATATCTATTAATTGCATCATGAGCTGTGCCACATCTCTCACCAACCCTATGGCCCCCCAACCATTGGACAGATCATTGCATTTTGGGGGGGGCATTCCACAGAAGTCGGGTACGGATGGTGTGGGTCAGCTCCACGGCATCAGGCTCCTTCAAAATCCTCGGCAAATATGCAGGTGAGTTTTCCCATCTGTCGGAGCTGGCTAACCCCCTCTGGGATGGAAGCCCACTGTTGCAGCCCATCATCCATGTCTGCGGGCGAACTGCAGATAGTTTTAATAGCCCTGGGCAACCATGACATAAGGGAGGGATACGGGAAGTCCTCCTCCATAGTGGCCCCTGCCTTGAGACTTCTATGAAGAAGGGGGTCTATGATTAGCAAGCCCATCCTGCTTAGCTCAGTGGGGGTAAGGCTAATCGCATCCACTCCCTTGTCCCACAACTGCAGCAGCCAGGCCAGCAGCGATTCTTTGGGACGCTGCTTGAAATGCTGCATGAAATCCTGTATCTCAGAGGATTTAAATTTCCGGATAGTATCCCTTCCTACCATATTATCATTATCCCCGTGCGGTCCCTTGTATTGTGTCTCGACAACGGGCTGCAGTTGCGGGTACAGCCCTGCCTTCCTGCCATCCCCGTCCATGGGTGACTCATCCTCGCTTGTCTCCCAAATGTCCCCATTCCAGGTCTCTGAGTCTCAGTCGCTTTTGTGTACCAGGGCACGTACGGCAAGGGGGTGCACGGCCCGCTGTCCCCCCTTTCACCACTGGCGGTTTGCAATGCAAACTGCCATAACCGTGCATTGGTGCTCTAACTGCTCGGCCTGTTTGGCTGTACCGGTGATGACTTCCTGGGTTAGTGAACGGGCCTCATTTGCTTGCTTCAAATCTGTCTCTAATCGTCCTATCCTCTGGCTCTGAGCCAGCAGTGCTTCGTCCACTGAGTGGAGCACGGTCAGGAAGACCCATCCCAGGTCTCCCGACACTTTTTGCTCCGTGGGTCATACTTTGTCCGGCCGGAGCTTGGACAAATTCCTCCAGCTTAACTGGGGTAACCCCCGGCTCCGGCTCAAGCTTCAGCCATGTGGCAGGGACAGCCAACCCTGCCAGCTTGCGAGCCACCGGTGCCCACCGTCCTGTGGAGGGCCACCCAGGGGTGCAGCTCTCTCCCTCCCCCTTATCCTTCCTTCCCCAAAGAGGCATCCTCCCACCAGTATCCTGTTCATGATGCCAATTGTGCCCGCAAGGTGGGGGGAGATACCAGTGAAAGGATGACACTCAGACCTAAGAATAGCAAGCTATGCTTTATTGAAGGAAGAATTTACACTCCAATCTGCGCGGGGAGTCCCTAGGGCGCACGGACGGGCTGTAGGGGACTCTGACCATTTGGGACAGCTGACCACGCAGGACTCTGCGGGGGGGGAGTCCTCTGCGGTGTTATATTCTCCACACTTATCTTGAGGTTACATGGGGTCAACAGCTGGTTACATCCATTACATTCATGATTTATGCTTGTTATATAAACTGACTTGTTCACAGGCAAAAAATATGCTGAACTATGCTAAACTGTGTTTTGGCAGGTTCTGCTGGACAAAGTTCATTGAACTGCCTGCATCCTTCGCTTACATTCAATCATGTACGTGGTCCGCCACTTAGCTCCTTGCCAATCTTCTGCAACCTTGCCCCTACATTCACCTATATGGACGGCCTGCCTCTGATGATTTGGGCAACTAACTCCCTTGAAGTCTCAGCCTCAGTGTGGAATTCATTCTTCCCTACTCTAAAGTCCTCTCAGCTTTGGCAATGCTAGAGACAGAAGTTGATACCATCAGAACAGTCCATTTTGACATTTTCAAAAAAAGAGTTTTAATTCTTTGTTTCACAGAGACCCTATTTAATTGAAAATAAGTTAAAATGGTCAAAATCAAAACAAAAAATTGGATTAACCTGAGTCTAAACAATTTTTCCATGAAAATTTCAAAATTTTGGTTGTTCATCCTAATTCAGGACTAATTTTTTTTTTAAATCTAAAAAAATTGTGGGACAGAAAAATCTATTTTAACATCAGTTCTGTTTGTAAGTGATGGCTCCACTGCCATGGGAGCCTGAAAAAATAAATCTAGATTAGCCTCTGACTCTGCATCTGGCTCCTCTTGGCCATTTGAAGATGAGTTTGCAAACTAATAGATTTGATTAAAATACCAGGAAATAATCAATATTCCTGACTTTAAGGCAAGCCAGACAATGGCAACAGCTTGCACTCTAGAATTATCTTCTTTAGATCTTCCCTGGACTAGACCTACTGGTCTGTGCTGCTTGCCGTAGCCCCCACAGAAGTGGCATGACTGAAGGGTCTGACAGTCTGAGGCTTTGGAAGTAGTTCTGAGGGGCTGAGAAACACACCCAGAAGTTAACAGCCTGAGATTTGCCCAGTTCTAGCCTCAGATTTATCTGTCATTGCCACATGTGTAAAAAATCAGCTAACAAACTCTGCTAGTGTAAGACAAAAAGAATCCCCACAGTTAGAGACTCCAGGGACAGCTCATTTGAGGCCTTATCCAAGGCCCCTAGAATCAGTGGAGTCTTTCCATTTACTTCAGTGGGCTTTGAACCCTTGAGGAAAAGGAATTCGAGCTGGACTCCTGTGTTTCCTGGAATGCACTCTGTGTTATTCCCAGTTAAGGTTCTTCTGCCATGCAATTCAGGACACAGCGGGGAATGGACTCTGGGTAAAGCTCCTGTTTTAGTTTAATACAGTACAGTTTGATACAATTCTACGTCAGTCACAAGCCAGAAAGAGTTTTGTAGGTGAAAAAACAATCCCTTGAATTGCACCTGTAAATGAACCTGGCAGCCCGTGGAGCTGCATCCTATACTGGCTGATGTTCCCAAGCAGGGTCCAGGTATCTCCTCCTGCAAGGTATATTGCAACTATCCAGCACTTTCCCTCTCTCAGGGACATTTGGCTTCAGGAAGCTATACACACTAAGATCTCTTTGTAAGGGGGCCTCAGTGCTAACCGCATGTCTCCTGAGTAGCCCCATCAAGCTGCTTTCCTCCTGGAGGATAAAGTTATCCCCTTTGCCAGCTGCCTGCCCGAATTAGGCTGATCCCACCCCCAGAGTGAGCTGTAACTCTTCACCTCACAAGCCCTTTGCCAGGCCCCAAAGAGACCTCAGCCTCAAGAGGCTAGTTAACAGCTAGGCTCACTTCCTCTGGAGCAGATGTCTAATCTAAGGTACTTTCCTTGCAAGCCGCAGCTGCTTCAGAGAGTGCGTTGCTTGCTCATCTCATGGGCCTCAATTCCCAGGGCTGAAACGTCCTCAGCATCAGGCTGCTTTTGAGTATCAAAAAAACCACACTGAGAACCTGCTTCCATGAGCCAAAAAAGCAGCAGAACCTTTTAAAAGCAAGAGTCTTTTTGTTACTGTCTGGAGAAAAATCCCAACTATCTGTGGCCAAATTGCTCACTGGGGAGAGTGGAAGGCTGTCAGCTGCAGCCACATAGCAATCATTAGGTCATTGGTTCTAGTCTAGTTGCAGGAAGGTTTAGTTGGAAGGTGTGGATCACATTAAGAGACACGGTTAAACAAGAGCATATTTAGGATTGGAAAGATCAGGTTTTTAATTGGTAAATGTCAATTTCACTGTACACACGCACAAACTGCTGAAAAAATATTTCCGTGGATAATAACCAAAATTTACTAATCGACAAAGTAAGAAACGTGCTGCCTAAAGATTTATTATCCAGGGATTTAAACTTTTTAATTAGGTTTGGACTAGCAAATGAATAGTAAAAACAGGTATGATTTGGTGATTTAAGGATATCCACTTTGTATAATTCAAGCTTTAAAAGTTATAAAGCTCGCTAGTAACTATCATTAAATAGTTGCCTGATCCCCCCATAATTTCCCACAACTGTGTAAATTTAGATCAATAAAAATCTTTCACAATGTTTAAAAATAAACAAATATTTTCTTTCAAAATTAAAAAATTCTGCCAAGCCTCCGTGTTGCTCACTGGGTGTGCTGTGGGAACCACAGGTTGAAATGTTATTGCCTGTGCTATGCAGGAGGCCAGCTTTAATGATTATAATGGTCTCTTGACTTTAAAAATTTAGGAACCATCAACATTTTGATCTGCTTGTCCAGTCCATGGCCTCTCTGGCCACAGAAGTTCACCCGGTAATGGCAGGCCCCGGAATCATTCCTATGGTTAGAATATGCTAATGAGGAATATAGATATACACGTGTTTGTAGAAGCAGAGAACACACCCAAGAAGCAATGCCCTGGGGTGACCACCTTTTCAAAAGGCAAAAGCAGGACACATACAGGAGCCACATCCTCTCAGTGGCCCCAGCCTGCTTGTCCTCTTCCCCCTGAGGCCCCATCCCTGGCCAGGCCAGTAGCCAGAGCCGCACAAGGAGCCCAGGCCACTGTGGGGAGCCCTGGACCCTTCACTCCCTGGGTAGGGTTGCCAGGTCCGGTTTTCAACTGGAACGTCTGGTCGAAAAGGGACCCTTGCTGCTCTGGTCGTCACCACCGACCAGGCCGTTAAAAGTCCGGTTGGCGGCGCAGCTGGGGCTCAGGGCTAAGATAGGGTCCCTGCCTGCCCTAGCACCGAGCGGCTCCCGGAAGCAGCTACCTGGTCCCTGCAGCCCCTAAATGTATGGGTGACCAGGGAGGCTCCACACACTGCCCCCACTCCGTGGGCCAGCTTTGCTGCTCCCATTGGCCAGGAACTGTGACCAATGGGACCTGCAGAAAGCACCCCTGGGATCCTGCACCCCCTCCCACACCCAAACCCCCTGTCCCAGTCCGGCGTCCCCTCCCACACCCAAACTCCCTCCTGGAGCCTGCACTCCCCCTGTGACAGATTTTCGTTACCAATCTGCGTGGGGCATCAGTTGATCAGGCTGATGTCACAGGAACTTTGGGGAGGAGGTATGGAACACATCAAGTGTCTAAATTTTAAAGCTTTATTAATAAAATAATAGCAGAGAGTGATGGGTGCTCCCCACGTCACTCAGAGGAAGGAAGAAAGTGTTAGTGCCCCAAGCCCTAACCCACTTTCATACTCACATGTGTACTACCTGACGCTGGCCAGGCCAGTAACTTAAGAAGAAAGTGTGGGGGGTGGACAGGAGTTCTTGTCCTGGGCCCAGGTCGTCCAAGGTCTGCTGTAAATCTCCGAGTTGCTCCAGCTTTCAGGAGGATTTTAAGTCCTGGGCTCCTTGGAGAGGGGGGAGGGAGGGATTCCACTCAGGGACCTCTGCTTCTGGTGCTCTTTGTGCCAATCCAAACTGGCTTGCTGTGGCCTTCTCAGTTTCCCAAAACATCCCGGCTCCAGAGACTTTGTTTTCCTTTCTATTGGCCTTCGCTGTCGCTGTCTCATTTGTTCTCGCTGCTATCTCTGCAGCTCTGCTCAACTTAGGGTTGCCTCTGGAAATTTCCACTACATGCATCCGACGAAGTGGGTATTCACCTGTGAAAGCTTATGCTCCAATATGTCTGTTAGTCTATAAGGTGCCACAGGAGTCTTTGACACTTTTACAAATCCAGACTAACACGGCTACCCCTCTGATACTGCTCAACATAGTTCTCCTCTTTTCACGGCTGGGCAGCTGCTGATTTCTCATCGAGCCCATGACCTTGGGCTGGGGCCAGCGTCTTATCTTCACATAGAGCTAGCTGAAATGTTGAGTTAACCCATTCTCTGCTCTTCTTCTTCCCCTCCACCCCCCCGGCCTCTTGTATTCTGCAAAGGAAACTTCCACGCTCCACTCACACACCTTTGACCCTCCCCAAAATGCTTTGCAATGCTTGCATCAGTGTTAGCCACATACAATGCTGATCTGCCTTCCCCATAGACACCCTGAGGGAGGGGGCCATTGGGGTGTGACACCCCTTACATCTCTGCTCCAGCCTCTTCTGCACCCCAAAATCCTCATCCCCAGCCACACCCCAGAGCCCACACCCCCAGCTGGAGCCCTCATCCTCCTGCATTCCAACTCTATGCCCCAGCCTGGAGCCCCATCCTGCACCCCAAACCTCTCATCCCTGGCCCCACCCCAGAGCCAGCACCCCCAGCCAGAGCCCTCACCCATCTCCTGCACCCCAACCCAGCCTGGTGAAAGTGAGTGAGGGGTGGGAAAAAGCAAGCAACAAAGGGAGGGGGGAATGGAGTGAGTGGGGAGGGGCTGAAGGGGCACAGGGCAGGTTTTTTGAGATGAGAAAGTTGGCAACCCTAGCCCTGGGCAGTGTGTCCCAGGGAATGGGGACACTTCAGCTGTCTTCCACTGGGAAGAGATTAGTACCATGCCACCCTTGAGCCTTGGGCAGGTGTGGATCAGCACTGCAGGGAATCTGGGACAAATGCTATCCCAGAGTCATTCAGCCCAGGACCAGGACTTTAACTCTGCATTTCAGGACTGTCCCACCCAATTCAGGATAGATGGTCACCCTACAATGCCCCCAAATGAAAAGCTTCTGATGTGCACACAGTGAAGGGTATCCTGGAGGCCTGAGCTCTATTCCTGGTTCTTCCACTGACTGGCTGTGTGTCCTTGGGCAAATCACCTCACTTTCCTGTGCCTCTGGTTCCCCTCTCATCTACCTGTCCTGTCTATTTCATCTGAACTCTTCAGGGCAGTGGCTGTCTCACAGTGGGCCTGTCTATACAGCAGCAGAGAGGACGCTGACCAGCTCAGGCAGACCCACATGTGCTAACAAGCATGCTAAAACCAGCAGTGTGGCTGTGGCAGCATGGTCGGTGACCTGGGCTAACTGCCAAAGTACATACAGAGGAGGTTAGATGGGATTACACTCTGGCAGCTAGCCCAAACACCCTCTCAGTTGCTGTGTGGCGTGGCCATATCCTATGTTTCTGTGCAGCGCCTAGGACAATGTGTTCCTGACCTCAGTTGGGGACTCTATGTGCTACCGTAACACAAATAATATTTGAAGCCAGGTGTGCAAAGACAGTGCCCTGGCCATGGCATGAAAGGTAAATATTTCCAATATACAAGATTCCCTAGTTGACCTTGAGATCGTTTAATACCAAGGAAATCCTAACAATTAAAAATCACCAATAAAAACCAACCAAAGTCCTGGGTCAGCTCCCCTGAATCAATCACTGTTTACGTGAATCTTTAGGTCTGAAAGGAATTACCTTATTATTATTAAGCAATAATAGAAGCTTCAAGAAGAACTAGTTCTTTGATTAACTCCCCAATTGATGTGCTCACTAGTACAGTATATTCTGGTTTAATACTTGCTATTAACACTTCGGTTGATCAATATTCACTTTGCTTAATATTTCAGTATTAAGTATTCCAGATGCTCAGATAGCTTAAAATGGACATAGCTCCAGAATAAACCTGGGTTCAGTACTCATATCTACCACTGGTCTGCAAGTCATGGCCCTCTATGTGCCTCAGTTTCCCAGCTGTAAAATGGCAACAATGATACTGACCTCCTTTGTAAAGCGCTGAGAACTTCAGCTGAAAAAAAGTGTTACACATATGTGAGATATTACTGGCATCGTACATGCTGATTTACAACTGAGGATCTGACTCCTCGCTGTTTATCCCAAAAACCATGTTCAAGAGGCTAAAGCTCTGGTCTGGACTGTGAAATGAGTAGGGCCTTTGACAAAAATCCCAGCTATACAGGCTGTGATGCAAAGGTCCTAGAAGTCAATGGAAAGACGCCCACTGAATTCCGTGGGCTTTGGATCACCATAGTGATCAGCAAAGGAACTTGCACAGAGCTAGAGTGTGCTGTTCAGCACAGTACATTGCCCTGTGTAAGATGCACCACTCCAAGAATAGCCCCGGAATGCCTGCAACTCCCAGATGTCTCTGATGAGTGTGTGGCCCTGGATAGCAGGTGGTAGTGATACACAGGGAGAGAGGTACACAAGGAGAGCTGAATGTGGAAGCCCAGGGCTAGAATAGCAGGGGGGCTGCAGGGCAGGATTGAGATGCATTAGCAGGGGTGTTGGGATAGAGTTCAGGATGGGAATAGCAGGACCAGGACACATTGTGAGATAGGACTGAGTGGAAGTGTCAGGGCTGTGAGGATGCTCAGAAAGCTGGGTGGTGGGGAGAAGAGGTTGTATGGCATCTCCCGCTGCTATCAGTCTCATTTTTGTGACTACTTAAAACTCATCCAGATCTATTCTCTTCCTCAGCTGAATGACCCCCATGCTTCACCAGTGGGGGAAGGGTAAGAGAATCCTTTGCACTTTTAACTCTTTCAGATCCTGAGCTGTATTAGACATTGCTACATACAATCTCATCTCCACAGCACATTATTCCCCCTGACACACACAGACAGAATGTACCTCTGTATTTACACCCTTTTATATGACATCTGCTCTGTGAGGTATCATTTGAAAGCTCAATTTGTGGGTCATTATTGCCCTTGTGAAATGTGTGGCAACATGGTATGTGAAGGTACAAGGTACCCCTGCGTGGTGTTATTAACACACATTCCAAACTCCACAGTCCTGGCCAAACAGAAGTTGGCAAACAGTGCTGCTCCCTGGGCAACAGCTTCTTGCTCAGGTACACAATGGCGTGTCTCTCCCCTTTAGTATCAGTTTGCATCAGCACCACACGCAGCCCGGTGTCTGAGGTGTCGGTGAACACCAGGAAAGGTTTGTTAAAATCTGGGTTTACCCGCACCAGGCTTTGGATGCCCCCTTTAGCCCACAGAGAACCCTCTGGCACTGCTTGGTCCAGACCACTTTGTCCAGCTTTTTCTTCCTATGAAGCTCTGTGAGGGGAACTGCCAGGGAGCTAAAGTGTGGCACAAACCTCTGGTAGTAACGCACCATCCCAATGAAAGCCTGGACCTGCTTCTTAGTCTGGGGAGTGGGCCACTCCTTGATTGCCTCTATTTTGGACAGCTCCGGCTTCAGGTGGCCACTCCACACCTTGTGGCCCAGGTATGATACCTCTGCCATCCCCACCTTGCACTTTCCAGCTTTTATGGTCACTCCTGCATCCTGGAGGCAACCCAGCACCCTCTTCACTTGGGACATGTGCTCTTTCCAGGTCTGGCTAAAGACACAGATATCGTCAATATACACTAGAGCAAAGTCCTCAATCCCCCTTAGTAACTGGTCCTCCATGGGAGGGAAGGTGGCAGGTGCCCCCTTGAGGGCAAAAAACAGGACCAGGAACTCGAAGAGCCCTATTGGGGTGGTGAAGGCAGACTTCGCCCTGGCCTCTGGATCCAAAGGCACCTGCCATAGCCTTTGGTGAGATCCATGGTAGTGAGGTACCTGGCACCTCCTAACTTGTCTAGGATCTCATCTGTCCTAGGCATGGGGTGGGCATCTGAGATGATGATGGCATTGAGCTTCTGATAGTCTACACAGAACTGGATCAACCCATCCTTCTTGGGGACCAGCACCATGGGAGAGGCCCAGGGGCTCGAGGATGGCTGAATCACCACTAAAGCCAGCATGTCTCCGACCTCTCTCTCCAGGTCCTGGGCTGTTTTCCAAGTGACCCTGAATGGTGAACACCTATTGGGAAGGTTGACTCCCATCTCCACCCAGTGAACAGCCAGGTTAGTGAGCCCAGGCTGGTTGGAGAACAGCTGCCGGTATGAATGCAACACCTCTCTGATCTCAGCCTGCTGGGCAGGGGTTAGCTGGTTTGAGAGGGGAATTGATTCCAGTGAGGGGTCAACCCCTGCCTCAGAAAGGAGTCCCACCAGGGGATCCTCTCCCTTCTCCTCCCACTGCCCACACACACCCAGCACCAACTTCTCCCTGTCCCACTAGGGCTTCATCATGTTGACATGGTACACCTGATGGCTGTGTGCCCGGTTGGACAGTTCCACTGCATAGTTCACCTTGTTTACCTGTCTGATGACCCTGAAGGGGCCATCCCAGGCAGCTTGCAGCTTGTTCTTCCTCATGGGGATGAGAAGCATCACCTGGTCCCCAGTAGCATAGTGCTGTGCTGAGCGTTCGTACCAGACCTTCTGCTTCCTCTGTGCCCTGGCTAGGTTTCCCCTAGCCAAGCCCATGAGCTCTGTGAGCTTTTTCTGGAAGGTCAGAACATACTCCACTACTGATTCCCCATCAGGAGAGTCCTTCCCTACCCACTTGTCTCTCATCAAGTCTAAGGGTCCCCTCACTCTCCTCCCATACAGCAACTCGAATGGGGAAAACCCTGTGGACTCCTGGGACACTTCCCTGTAAATGAACAGTAGATGGGGTAAATACTTGTCTCAGTCCTATGGATGCTGGTCTATAAATGTTTTCAGCATCATCTTTAGGGTCCCATTGAACCTCTCCACCAGCCCATTGGGCTGAGGGTGATATGCCAAGGCCCAGGTGTGTCGGACCCCACACTTCTGGATCTCCTTGGGGAATCCTACTCTGCTGAAAATGGTCAGCAGTGCATCTGCCATGGTATCTGCCTCGATAGAGGACAAGGCCACGGCCTCGGGGTAGCGCGTAGCGAAATCTACCACCACCAGAATGTATTTCTTCCCCGATCAAGTCACCCTGCTGAGGGGCCCCACTATGTCCATAGCCACCTTCTGGAAAGGCTCCTCTATGATGGGCAAAGGTCTCAGAGCTGCTTTACACTTATCCTGGGCCTTCCCCACCCTCTGGCAGGAGTCACAGAACCAGCAATACTATTGGATGGAGCCAGAGACCTTGGGCCAGTAAAAGTTCTGCAGCAGCCTCTTCCAGGTGCGCTGGATGCCCTGATAGGGGAATATCATGGGCCAGGTACAACAGTCTGCGGTGGTATCTCTGGGGGACTACCAACTGCCTCCTGGCTTTCCAAGGTTCATTTTGCCCCAAACCAGCCCATTCCAGTACAGGAATCCCTTCTCCCATAGGAATCTCTCTGAGTAGTCCTCCCCCTGGGATTGTGCATCGCTGTAGCCAGCAAGGACGCTCAGCTTCTCTAAGGAGGGATCCTCCTGCAGCTCCATCTAGAATTCAGCTGCTGGGTTTGAGGGTACTGCCCTGGTTGGCAGTGCCAGAGTTTCCCTACCTTGGGACAAAGGTTCCAGCCCAGCCCTGTCAAGCCCTACCCTTCAGTCCGCCCCTTCAGGAGGTCCCACGTCCTTCTTTGGCTCTGGCTCCAGGTAAGGACCAGGGTGCTCCGAGTGCCATCTGGACAGTTCTCCAAGTCATTACTTATTAGCACCTCGGTAGGCAGGTGATCCTACACCCCAACATCTTTGGGTCCTTCCTTAGCCCCCCATTTCAGGTGTATCCTCGCTACAGGCCCCTTGACGGGGGGCTCAAACACTCCCCCCAGGGTCATGTATGCATAGGGAACTAGCTGGTCTGGGTCCACCACCTTGGGCCACACCAGTGTCACCTCTGCACCCGTGTCCCAGAACCCTGGACGCTCCTTCCCCCGATCTCAATGGGGATGATGTGGTGATTGTCCCCCGGGGCCTGTCCCACACTCCCGCTGCTGGCCTGGCCTGGTGGTCTCTCCCCCCTGGCATAGCCCTATCAACTACCTGGACCGGTGGTGCACCCTCTCAGTGGGCTTCCACCCAGTTGACACCCCGCAGGTTCTGCTTGGCTGCCATTTCCTTCATCATCAGGCACTGCGCCACCTTGTGTCCTTTTTGGCTACAGTAATTACATTTCAGGTCCCTCAAGTCCCATGAGGGGCGTTGGCATTCACGGGCACTTCTGGAGTCCCACCTTTGAGAGAACTCTGGGTGACTCCCCTTCTGAGTCCCCGATGTGAGTCTCCCTCCTGCCCCCGATCTCCTCATCCACCAGTGCACCGGCACTGCGCAGATCTTTAGGCTTCTGGTCCACTAACCACATCTTAAGGTCTGGACGGCCTTAAGCGGCATACAGCTGCTTCAACCCCACCAAGTTATACCCTCTGCAGTAGTAGCCCCTGTGTAGGGGTAAGATTTTATATTTGTATTAAAGGTCATAGTTTATCCTGCCAGCCACCCTTTTTGAATAGCAGAAAATAATGACCCTCTGGTTTTAGGACAAGTTGTATTATAAAAGATGGGCTCTTGTTTTCTATATGAATTATAAACTTCCCTCAAGTCATTTCTTTGTTTTAAGGTTTAGTGAGTAAAAGACAGGGTCACGTATTGTGTCTCTGTTAATTAGATTAGAGGAATACTGAAGGCCCAAGCCACAGTGCAAACTGTTTTGATTAGAAAATTTAGCAAGGTTTAATTTACGTCTTTTCGCTCAATATAAAATACTGCTGTTTGTATTCTCAAAGGTCTCTGTAAAAGACTGTTTGTGTGAATGAGGAATGCATGCATCAGGAAAAGATAAGGTGTGAAGGCCATTGTCGGAGCCAGATGGTCAAGGGAGGAGGAGTGAAGAAATTTGACAGACTTATCAACACCAGAGAACTGTCAATGAGCATCCATGACTGAGGGAAGGCAGATTGATGACCCTGAGGTGGAGGCTGGCACCCCTAAAGACAAGACAATTGATTAAATCAAAAGGACAGGATGGCCCTCTCGAAGGTGTTTTGGAATGTTAACATCAAAAGATAACACTGATTGAGGAGTAACCGGTCACAGACTGACACTGCAAAATTTATAGACTTCAATGGAGAAAAAAAAAGACTATAAGAACAGGGTCTTTGCCATGGGACTTTGGTTCGGCTTGCCATTACTCCAGGAGCACTGGATTATGACTGACAGAGCCCGGCTCCCCTCTGCGACCAATCTGGCTGGCCACTAGATTGATCCAGACTCTGAACTGGTAACTATAAACATTGACTGACAGAACTGTGTGCATGGTGTGTGTGTGTGACTGAAAAGGCTATGCTAACTGCTCTATTCTCAATAAATGTGGCATTTTGCCTTCTCCCCTATAAAAGATCTCATGTGCTTTGTATAGCATAACACCTTCATCCTTCCCACACTTACTGAGATATTCCCCAGAAGGCTGGTGACCTCCTTGGGGTTTTGCATACACCCCAGAATCATTTCCTGTATGCCTCGGAGGTCAGTTAAAACATCAGCAGCAAAGCCTGTTTGAACAGGTCATAGTCCCCCATCTCAATATCATCCATTTGGCTGAATGCCTCTATGGCCTTGGGACCAAGCGGAGGGGGGGGGGCTAGACAGTGGAGCCTATCTGTGGGGTCAATCAGATTCAGATCATGCGCCTTCCTCAGTCAGCCCCCACTGCCTCTCCTCCACCTGCCCTCCCGTCATTCCCTCTGGCTCCCATCTCACCCGCCACTGCCAAACCACCTGCTAGGGCCTCCTCTGGGGCACTGGCAGTGGTGGGCAAAGGGGTGGACTCCACTGCTGCTACGTCCCTCACCCCCTCCAATTCTGGGGGGCCCCCCAGCCGGTGGGAAAGGACAAGGGAAAAAGAAGGGCAAGGGCCCCACCAAAACAGTGAAGCCCTCCATGGAAGGGGCTGCCCCGCCTGCCCCAGCCCCGCCACCCGCCGCAGCGTCCCTCCCTGCTGCTCCCTCCACAAGCTCTGCAGGTGACCCTTTCCCAGCCCTGAGGGCATACGCTCAGGTGGCGGCGGCTCCCCCGCCTGCTGCTACATCATCTCTCCCGGCCACCACCTCGGCTACCATCTCTGGCGGCCAGGGCCCCTTCCCCATCTTGACCAGGAAGCACGGCCTCCGTTGCCTTCTGGTGCCCACCTCGCCCCAAGTAGAGACCTACATGCTGGTATTGGTGACGGTGGTGGGGCCCACAGCCATAGTGGCAGCCTCCAAAATTTACGGGAAGGTCGTCTTCTTCCTGACATTGGAAGCCGCTGACCAGGAGGCAGTGGAGAAGGGCCTTGCGGTGGGGGGTGCGTTCATCCCCCTGGAGCCGCTGGAGGACCTGAGCGTCCGGTTGGTCTTGACCTCCGTCCCTCTATTCCTCCCTAATGCCACCCTGTTGTCTTTCCTTTCTACGCTGGGGAAACCCATCTCCATAATCAGTCCTCTCTCACTGGGCTGCAAAGACCCCACCCTCCATCATGTCCTCTCATTCTGCCAGCAGGTGCAGCTTCAACTGCTGCCAGCTGTGCGGGATGCAGAAGCACTCATAGAGTCCTTTCTGGTACCCTACCAGGGGGCCTGCTACCGGGTGCATTATTCTACTGGGGAGGCCCGGTGCTACCTCTGCTGGGCAGTGGGGCACATCTGGAGGGACTGCCCCTTGGCCTGGCAAGGAGGAGTGTCCAGGACCCCCGAGCCCTGTGAGCGCCAGCCGCCTGGAGCTGCCCAGCACCTGGAGCTGCCCCGTGCCTGGAGCTGCTCCTCCTCCTCCTTCCCAGTGCACCACTGTTTCCACTTGGGCCCTGGAGTCACCCCCCCTCAGCATGCTCAGACAAGCAGGAGAGCTCCTCCTCTGCTGCGTGCAGTCTGGTGGGGCCTATGGAGGAGGGTGCGGAGGCATGGGAAAGGACCCGCCCTGGGGGGAGTTTTCCCTCCCTCAGACCACCCCACCTCTACCTCCCTGACTTCCTGTGCCACTGCCCCTGCCCCCCCCACCTGACCCCTGTTCGCCAGCCCACTGATGACATCATGGAGGGCTGGGTCCAAGTTCAGGGGAAACGGGGCAAGCAGAAGGCTCGAGCTCCGCTTCTCCCATCTGATGCAGAGGTACCTCTTAAGACCAGGAAAGGGGCCACTGACACCAAGCCTTCTGCCTTGCCCCCGGGTGCATCCCATCTGCTAGAGCTGGCTGGGAATGACGTGGCAGCAATGGAGAGTTGCACTGCCCTTCCTCCAGAGTCCCTCCTCAAGGGGGCCTCCGATAGAGCCCCTCCTGTCCCCTTGCCACCTCAGGCCCCTGAAAGCCCTGAGGCAAGTGTCACTTCCGGCACTGGTGAAGAGGTCCTTGGGATGGTGAGTGGTGATCTTCCCTCCATTTTTGAGGAGATCGAGGCCCTGAGTCTGATCCCAGTCACCCAGTGGGAGGACGACCCTCTGCCAGTGGGCCTTGATCTGGGTGACCTCGCACCGGCCCCCCTCTCCCCGTACTCCCTCCCCCCACCACTGCTTCTGGTCCCACCTCCGAGGGATCCCTGGACTCTTCTACCAACCCGGCCATGGATGGCACTCCACTACGGGCCATCGAGCTACTCGAGGTGATGGCCAGTGCCATGTGGCTTGGACCAGAGTTAACAGGGGTATCCCTCACTGATGCGGGGAAGCCGACCTCCTTTCCGGGTGTGGGTCCTACTGCTGCTTGTCCATCTGATGATGAAGTGGCTGAAACACCCGCCATAGAGCCTGAGCCTGGCATCACCAAGGACCCCCTTCCTGCTCCATAGACCCCTGAGCCCAGCCGAGAGGTGCCACCCCCCAGTAGCTCAGCTGTTGGGGCCCATGTTCCTGCTTCTACACCTCTACCCGACCCTGCTCCTGCCCTGCCACGCCACACCCCTGCCCCTGATGCCACCCCTGCCCCCTTCCTCTCCACCTCCCATGCTGCTATTGCCGCCCCTGGGGCTATCTCCTTCCCCTTCCCAGAGGATGACCCCCAGGGAGTGGTCTTAGTGTTCCCCATGTCGCAACTCCCTAGGGGCTGCTGTTTTCCCTCTGCCACCCCTCACTGAGCTGGGGTCTGATGCAGGCTGCATGGTGCCACTCCGGGGGTCTGGCCCCTGCCTGTCCATCTCAGTAGGGCATGGGGCTTTGAAAGGAGCCCCGCTGGAGGACGGCCATGGGCTAACGACATTACCCCCTCAATAGGCTGCGAGAGTTTCTCCATGATGCCCATAGGTCCTGGAACAAGGTACAGCTTGCTTTCCAGCTCTGGGGGGACTTCCATGAAATCCTCCGGGCTGTGATGGCCATTTTGGGGAAGGGTAGAGGGACTGGGAGGCTGGGTGCTTTGGCCTACCAACGGACCCACTGCTTCCGTGACTCCCTGTTCACGTACGGGGTCAGTCACAGATTGTTGTGTGGCTCAACAGTGGCCGTGAGCATCCCTGCCAGCGAGGATCCCCCCAAGCCCTCCCTATAGCACCCACCACCTTCGCCGCACTAAACACCCTTGGCTGTAGCGTGGGTCTCTGCAGATGCCAAGTGCTCTCCTTTCTTCGGGACGGGCGGGTACTCTGTGGTTTTCCTGCAGGAAACCCATACGGAGCCAGCTACCGAAGCCAATTGGTGGCTGGAGTGGGGGGAGAAGGTTTATTTCAGCCACCTCACAGCTTGTACAGCTGGAGTGGCTACCCTGTTCTCCTCTGACCTATGGCCCGAGGTGCTGGGGGTTGCTGGTCCCCTGGCTCTGCAGGGAGGGGCTGGTGGTCAATCTTGTCAACGTCTATGACCCGACATCAGGCTCAGAGAAGCTGTGATTTTTTTCAGGAGGCGTCTGCTTCCTTGGCTCTTTGGATCCTTGTGAGTGCCTGGTCCTGGGTGGGGACTTTAACCCCCCACTTGATGAACGGGACTGCTCGGGGGCCGAGCAGCGTCCGGCTGCCTTGGACTTTCTCCGGGAGATCGTCAACCATCACTCCCTGGTGGATGTCTAGCATGACCACCACCCGGACGACATCTCAAAGTTCACCTTTGTCTGGGTGGAGGCCCATCGGTCATACCATTCCTGATTGGACTACATTTTCTTGTCATGCTGTCACCTTTCACGGGCCCACTTCTCCAGCTTCCAGCCTGCACCATTCTCGGATCACCCTCTGGTGACCGTGACGGCCTCTCTCAGTGCAGAGAGGCCAGGACCGGCCTACTGGCATTTTAACAACAGCTTGCTGGAGGATGTGGGCTTCATGGCATCCTTCTGGGAGTTCTGGCTGGCTTGGTGAGGGCAGCGACGTGCCTTTCTTTCAGCGTGATGGCGGTGGGACGTGGGGAAGGTGCACACCTGGCTCTTCTGCCGTGACTACACACAGGGCACCAGCTGGTGGAGGGATGTAGCTATAGAACAGTTGGAACGGGAGGTCTTGGAACTGGAGAGGCATCTGGCCACCAGCCCCAAGGATCCATCCCTCTGCGGAGCGTGCCTGGAGAAGCGGGAGGAGCTCTGAGCCCTTGAGGGCCGGGGGAGCCTTCTTTCGATCCCGCTTCCGCATCCTTTGAGAGATGGACCGCGGCTCCTGCTTCTTCTATGCCCTGGAGAAAAAGAGGGGGGCTAAGAAGCACGTCACCTGCCTTCTGACAGAGGACAGCAATCCCCTCATGAATCCAGAGGAGATACGCGGAAGAGCCAGGGCCTTCTACGCAAGCCTTTTCTCCCTGGATCTGACTGATCGTGACGCTTGTAGAGTGCTCTGGGGCGGGCTCCTGATGATCAGTGCTGGCGACAGGGACCGGCTAGAGCTGCTTCTTACTCTGGACAATCTCTCAGAAGCCATCCGCCGCA
Organism: Dermochelys coriacea; assembly: GCF_009764565.3. Taxonomy (NCBI): domain Eukaryota; kingdom Metazoa; phylum Chordata; order Testudines; family Dermochelyidae; genus Dermochelys; species Dermochelys coriacea. Next base: position 40,473,949 of record NC_050077.1, read on the forward strand.
TGCCCACCAATAAATCCCCGGGCATGGACGGGCTGACCGTGGAGTTCTACCATGCATTCTGGATGTCCTCGGCCGGACCTTGTCACTGTCTAGGCAGAGTCTTTGGAGAGCGGGGTCCCCCGTCATGCAGGCAAGCTGTACTCACCTTGCTCCCAAAGAAGGGGTACTCCCGCGACCTTCAGAATTGGTGGCCCGTCTCGCTCCTCAGCGTAGACTACAAGGTCATAGTGAAGGCCATCTTGCTGCGGCTTGGGTCCGTGCTGGTGGATGTGGTCCACCCCGACCAGACCTACACTGTCTCGGGCTGGACCATCTTCGATAATCGGTACTTGGTCTGGGATCTCTTGGAGCTTGGGTGTAGGGATGGTCTGTCGTTCGGCCTTCTGTCCCTGGATCAGAAGAAGGTGTTCAACAGGGTGGATCATGGGTATCTTCTGGGCACTCTGATGGCGCTCAGCTTCGGGCTCCAGTTCTTGGGTTTTCTCCAGGTGCTATACGGCTCTGCGGAGTGTCTGGTCAGGCTCAACTGGATCCTGACCGAACCGGTCAGCTTTGGCCGTGGGGTGCGTCAGGGGTCTCCGCTGTCAGGCCAGCTGTATGCTCTGGCAATCAAGCCCTTCTTCTGTTTCCTCTGCCAGAGGTTGATGGAGTTGGCACTTGGGGAGCCAGAGCTGTGGTTGGTCCTGTCAGCGTATGCCGATGACGTACTCCTCCTGGTCCAGGATGCAGGCAACCTGGTGCGGGTGGAGGCTTGCTAGGCCATCTACTTGGTGGCCTCTTCTGCCCGGGTCAAGTGGGTCAAGAGCTCTGACCTGGTGGTCGGGGACAGGTGGCAGGCGAGCTCCCTCCCACCCGCAGTTCAAGCCATCCAGTGGAGTGCGGGTCCACTGCTCTATCTCGGCGTTTACCTTTCTGCCATGCATCCGTCTCCGCTGGAGAACTGGCAAGGTTTAGAGGTCAGGATGGCAGAGCAGCTCCAGAGATGGACAGGACCACTCCGTTGCCTCTCTCTGCGAGGGAGGGCACTGGTGCTGAACCAGCTAGTCCTGTCCATGCTCTGGCACCGCTCAACATCCTGGTCCAAGCCCCGAGTTTCCTGGCTGATCTCCAGAGGCTGGTTCTGGGGTTCCTTTGGCCAGGACTGCACTGTGTCTCTGCAGGGGTCCTCCACCTGCCCCTGGAGGAGGGAGGACAGGTCCTGAAGGACTCAGGTCCACGTCTTCCACCTCCAGGCCCTGCAGAGGCTCCTTTTTGGTGCAGGTAGTCTGGCGTGGATCTCACTGGCGCACACCTTCCTACACTGCTTCTGAGGGCTCTGATACGGCAACTCCTTTATCTCTGTGGTTAATATGAACAAAAGTATTGTCAAGATTAAAATGGACAAAGGTATTGTCAATGTTAGGCCTCAAACTTCTGTAAGCTTCAGAAAGCAAGCTTTGCAGAATTAAATTGAAACTTGTCAGGATGCGCTGCAACCAGATAACACTTTAGGCTGACTCATATGTACTGAGATAATATATGTGCTTGTACATGGATCATCAACAGACATTGACCACCTTTCAGATAATTGGCTAAATGGAGATAAGCTATGCACCCACGCATAACTTATAAAATCAAAGCAACCACACTAAGAATTTGGACCACCCTGATTGGTTGGTCTGTTTTAAAACACGATTGACAGATAAGATAAAAAATACGAAGGCACAGGACTGAAGGTGTGTGTTTTGGTCATAAGGGGACCCCACTTTGATCTGGAAACCTGATCCACACCCCCGAACCGAAGGGACGTGCATTTCTCGACGTGCACTTGTCTGTACCTGGCCAGTGCGGAAAACAGCTGACGGAAGGGTAACGTATTTTTTGGATGAATGCAGGGTAAGATTATGGAGTGAAGAAGTCTGGTTGCTCAAGCTGAATTGATCTCAAGTTTGTATCAATACTATAGTGTTAAGAAGAGTAGTAAGTAGTTAATACATGTACTTGTGCTTGTCTTCAGTATAACTTGCCATTTATATTAATCTTTATTCAGTGCTGCTCTAATTTTTCTTTTCTTATTTTGTCTATGTTGCCTTTATAGCCAGACGTCTTTAAAAGCCTTTTTTTTTGAGGAATAATTAGTAGTTTTAATTTCTCTAATAGGGGCACTACTCAACCTCATTACATCCGTGTTGGGTGGTGGGAAGTAGCAATCACCCAGGGCACAATTAGGGCCCTGATGTGTGTCCCCTTCTTCCTTCATCTCCGCAATCTCCATCCAAGAGGCCTTCGGCGGGACCTTTCTGGGCTTCTACCAGAACCTCCTCCAGACCTGGAAACTGGTTTCGGCTACCAGCTCTGTGGCGGCCACTGAGGGGGCGGATCTCCTCGTGGAGCCCCTGCTACACAACCCTCAACTCCGTGTGCGGTGGCGGAATCCCACTCTGTGCAACAGAGGCTGGTCCTGGCAGAAGTCACCAGAGTCAGAGATCTCCTGGACTACGTCTGAGGAGACTGGCTGGATCCCCTGATGCTTGCTCAGCACATGGGGCTCTCCAGCCCTAGTACTCCCTGGCGTGTACTTGAGGAGGTGAACGCCACTTTATTGCCCACTGCTCGGGCCAACCTCACAGAATCCTGCGAGAGGGTGCCCCCCACTCACCATACACCCCGGGCCCTCCTGTCCTTTTCATCAGGCCCATGCCCTGGGGACCCACCCAACCACTTCACCATGAGCCAGCTGCACAAATTGTAGCCAGCTCACTTCTGGACTGCGCCAAGGAAACATCTGTACATGCTCATGCTCCACACCCTTCATGTCCTCACCCTCATGTCCTGCCCCGACACAAAGTGGTTGGACCTCAACCACCTCTGGAAGGTGAGGCACCATGGTGGGCCAGCCTATACTGCACCCTGGTTCCAAGGCCCACCAGGGATATCAGTTGGCAGCTCTTTCATGGGGCTGTGAGCACAGGTGTGTTCTTGGTGCGGTTCACCCCCATCCCAGACACCTGCTTATTCTGTGGTGTGAGGGAGACCCTGGCGCACATGTACCTGGAGTCGCCAGGTTGCAGCCCCTATGCTGGCTCCTCCAGAAACTCCTGCTGTGGTTATGGCTGCACTTCTCCCCACACTTATTCATCTTTGTACACCCTATCCGTGGCCCCACAAAGTTGCGGGATTTTTTTTGTCAAACTCCTCCTAGCCCTGGCCAAAATGGCCATCTACAAAACCAGGGAAAGGAGGTTGACCAATAGGGTTTCCTGTGACTGTGGGGCCTAATCCTGTTCCTCGGTCCATTCACGCATCTGGGCAGAGTTCCTCTGGGTGGCATCCATTGGCTCCCTTGATGCCTTTGAGGAGAAGTGGGTGCTGTCTGGGGTTCTCTGCTCGGTGTCCCACTCCGGTTCCCTTTGTTTAGCCCTGTAATCTCACTCCCGTTCTTGTCTTATCATTAGTTGTCCCCCACACTTATTTGGAATTCTGGACCTGTGGATCCTCCCCTTAGGCTGGGGGGAGGTCCTTTAGTAGTGGGTGGGCAGAAGCCCACTCACCTCCTGGATCTCAACAGAATTACTCTCTCATATCCTTCTGGTCTGAGTCTGTCACAAAGTACATAGCCAATATTCATAATTTTAACTATAAAAATGATACACAAACAGCATAATCATAACCAGCAAATCATAATCTTTTCATAGACATCTCACTCGACAACCTTTGTGCAATATTTGCTGAAAATATATAACACTGGTTGCAACAATGATCTATACGGTCAAAGTTCACGTCATTATCACAATTCCCTACAAAACTTGTGTCTCGGGGCCCTTCGCCACTTACTTCCTTGACAGGCCCTCTTGGTCCACCTCTCCTCCAACTCATGCTTCCGCTGTTCTGCATGGTCTTCCAGCCTCTGCTCCTCCAGCTCCATTGCTTCCAGCTCCAGTCTCCGCAGCTTCTCCAGGGAGAAACCTGACTGGGACCCCCCACCATGTGCTGACTGGGGAGTTGGGTCTGATAGACTCCCAGCTGCTACACAGACTGCCCCAAGATACTCCCCAGCTCTCCAGGAGCCCCTCTGGGGTCTGGAGCCTGTTCCTCAGACTGGTCATTCTCTACAAGCTGAGCCATCAGCTGCTCCTTAGTGAGCATCCCCATGCTCAGCCCTCTCTCCCTGCACTGACGTACCACATCCCTCTTACGGAGCTGGTTATAGGTCATTTCCACACTGGTTCCTTCAATGCCCTCCTTTTAATCACTGGCAGCCACTCACTGCAAAATGCCTGTGCTCACAGCCAACTGTCTACGGGGTGCATCTGTGATGGGTTGGATCACAGAAACCCCCTTGGGGCTGCCAAGTGATGTGCCAAGACTACTTCTGCCCCTGCTTTCCCTGCCAGCTTGGGACTCCAGAGCCCTGCACCTTGCTGTGCCAGACATACTTGCTGGCCACAAACAGACTCAGGTCTGAACCATGTCCCACAAACTGCCAGTTTAACTGAAAGCACCTTAGGAAGTGTTCTTGTCTCTAACACTCAGATGCCCAGCTCCTAATGGGGTCCAAACCCCAAATAAGTCCGTTTTACCCTGTATAAAGCTTATAGAGGATAAACTCATAAGTTGTTCACTCTCTATAACACTGATAGAGAGATATGCACAGCTGTCTCTCCCCCCCTCGGTATTAATATATACTCTGGATTAGTCATATGTCAGCCAGCATAAAACAGGAGGATTTATTAAGTGACTGAACACAGGATAGGAAACGCTAGGGCCCTCTGGCCTGGCCTCCCTCAGCACAGCACATCTAAGTTTCTCCTGCCTCCAGGTGGGCTCTGCCTGCTCACTCTCTCCAGGCCCGAGTTCCCATGCTTTCCAGCTGGGCATCTGATATCACCTCCCACAAGCTCTACCACTGTCCATTCTCTTCTATCCAGGTAAACAGGGCCTTCTCTCCTCTCAGCCATCCTTTGCACCCCTCCAGCTGGAACTGACTGGTCAGGTCACCGTCCTCTCTTCTCACCCCATTATCCTTCCACTGTCCAGAACCGGCTGTGACTCCCAAACTGGGCCTCCTGGTCACCAGGTCACCAGTTGCTGGAGTATCTATTCTCCAGGCCATTGGCTGGGGTCCCAAGTTCCATCGCTGGTCCTCTGTAAGAACAAACTCCCTCTCCCATCACCTTGTTAAACCAGTAACACCTAGGGAAACTGAGTCCCACCCCCTCTGTATGCAAACCATTGAAAAAAATCAAGAGAACCCCCCCCCCCACTTTGTCACAGGGGGACTGAAACTAAAAAGGAGAGATAAACACCTGAAGGCACCCCCCCCCTTCTTGCTCATCATACTCACTAGACCTGAAGTGACAAAGGAAGCATTCCTTGGATTCTGGAGAAGGGGTCCTGACCTCCAGGGTTTGGTCATGGAGACTGCTGAAAGCACGTGATGAGAAACTTTGCTTGGACTTTAACACATTTTTGTTAAATTAGGCACCTCATCAAGGCATTGTAAGGCACCCAAGGTTGCCGGGCTGGGATGACACAGCTTCTTATTAGTCTGGATTGTACCCTGATAGATCACATCCATCCCTGCACCCATTTTAGGATCCTCATTCTTTCTTCCCATGGGCTTTCAAATCTCTGTACTTTAATCTGCAAATCGGTCTGCCGTCCCTTTGCTAAGTGAGAAAAATCAGTGATATGGAGTGAGGTACATGCATAGTGTAACTTGAATGTCAGATCTATAACAGAGGTGGTCACAAACACTATGCAACTAAACCCCTCTTCCAGGGATCTCAGCATAAACTTCAGTGCCCAGCTCCAAGCAAGCACCTCTGTCTCAAGAGCCAACTCTAATCAGAGAGACTGAGGCAAATATCAAATTCTTCTGCTGCTTTAAACAGCTCACCACAGAGAAACTTCATCAGAAAACCTGCAACACAGTGTGACATTCCCCTGGTGCTATCCAGACCTGTCATCTCCTAGGTCACCGCAATCCTTGACTCTGGGAGCCAGCCTTCGCCTGCTCTGCTGTGAGAGCCCCCATTCCTGGGCATGTAAGTTGCTTCTTGGATTGTGCAACCGAATTACACTAGCCAATATCTCTGGTCCCAGACACAACCCTAGGAACCTCCGTCTGGCAGTGGCCAGTTATGAGTTTGTTAATTTAACAAAGAAATTGGTATGTACCCAGCTTGTTATCCCACAGGCAGTCTCTGACGTGCCTCAAACCAAATGCACTGCTTCAGGTAGAACAAACTAATTTATTAGCTACAAAGATAGATTTTAAAGTGATTATAAGTCAAAGCATAACAAGTCAGATTTGGTCAAATGAAATAAAATCAAAATGCATTCTAAGCTGATTTAAACACTTTCAGTGCCCTTACAAACTTGGATGCTTCTCACCACAGGCTGGCTGGTTTGCCCTTCAGCCAGGCTCTCTCCTTTGATCAGCGCTTCAGTTGCTTGGTGTGGTGTCTGTAGATGTAGGGGGAGAGAGAGGAAGAGCATGGCAAACATCTCTCCCTTTTATCATGTCCTTTCTTCCCTCTTGGCTTTGCCCCCTGGGATGGGGTTGGGACTCACCACCGAAGCACCTTCCTCTGGTGACTGCAAGAATTAGCTCAGTCCATGTGGAGCACCCTCCGCCGGTGGTGTCCTGTCCATCTCTTGCCCTCTGTTGGTGTCTGGACCTGCGTTGCTCCCCGCTCAGCGGTGTCCTCTTCACACTCCAAAGTCTAACCCCTTCCCTCAGGGGTCTGGTGCAGTCCATTATGGCCACTTCCCACAGCCAGGTGCAAGATAACGGGGTGGGGGGGAAGGGATCCAGGCCAACCCACTACTCTGGGTCCCAACCCAGGAACCTTCTAGCCACAGCCTCCCTGCCCTCCTTCTCTCCCCTCATCTGTCTGCTCTCCCCTCTGACCCCTTTGCACCCTCTAGGCCCTTCTGGTCCAGGCCCACAGCCTGGCAGGTAACACGCTGGAGCTCTCCTATGCTCCCCTGAGGCTGCGCTGCGCTGCGCTAGTGTCCTTACTCAGGAGACTTACCTTCCCTACTGATGGTCTGGGAGAGACTGACTTCCCCTCTCATGGGCAGCCTTTATATAGGGCTGAGCCCGGCCCTGATTGGCCACCTCTTGCCCAACCCTGATTGGCTCTCTAACAGGCCCTCCCTGATTTGCTGCCACTTTGTGCAGCCTCTCTGGCCTGTCTTTGCCCACTCTCACAGGGGGGTGGGGCACTTGCCCCCCCACACCTCCCCACTTCAGAATCAGGTGAGCATTACCTCATCGCAGTCCCAAACTGACCAAAGGAAGGGGGGTAACTCACTGGAGAGTCCAACAGATCCTTTGTTGTTGCCTAGGCCAGTATGCTTTGTTCCTGTAAGGCTGAGCTGGGTTTGTCCCATACACGTCCTGATGAGGTGTAAACTGCCCCTCTGCTTTTGGAGAGTTTTTGCCTGGGCTTGCTTTAAGCCATGAGGATACATTTTCAGCCTCATTGCTATATACATGAAATTATAACCTATAACATTACTGTAATGACAATTACTATAACATCACTATAAGAACAATGCTCAGTGCATCATGAGCCTTCCAAAGACACCCAATATGACAAACTTTGCATTGGATACTACGCAATCATTTTATAAGAATGAACATGGGGGTGTAGGGTGTTCCCACGAGGTATAGAATGTCACACACAGCATTGCATCCGATGAAGTGAGCTGTAGCTCACGAAAGCTTATGCTCTAATAAATTTGTTAGTCTCTAAGGTGCCACAAGTACTCCTTTTCTTTTAGCATTTCTTCTAAGACTAAAAACTTGCGCTCATGTCAAGAAAAACAACAACTTGTAAGACTTCTGTAACAGTGCCATCTGGAGATCCCTGCTATAACATATCATAGAATATCAGGGTTGGAAGGGACCTTAGGAGGTCATCTAGTCCAACTCCCTGCTCAAAGCAGGACCAATCCCCAATTTTTGCCTCCGATCCCTAAATGGCCCCTTTAAGGATTGAATTCACAACTCTGGGTTTAGCAGGCCCATGTTCAAACCACTGAGCTATCCCTCCCCCCTATTCTTGTCTATTGATTGCATTGGTAAAGACAGCTCTCACTTTAGTATCTAACCACCAATCTGCTCATATTACCTTGGCATCTAAACACAATTGATTACAGTAACTCTGAGACAGTCACATTCTGTCTGTTGGGGCCATGCTGGGAGAAGCAAAGCAGAGGCCATGAAAATGTAGTTTTAACTTCCATTTGTCCCCTTGACTCTATTTTCTATTTCATTGTTTCGTTTCCAACTCTTTTGGCTGAGCCCCCTACCACCCTCACTGGCATCAGATTCCCTCTGAGTTCAGAGCCCCAGGCAAGGGAAATTGCAATATTTGAAAAAGCTTGAGGGGAAAGAAAAAGAACACACACAATCAAAATATTTTCAGATGTTATGCTCCAACTCTTGAAGCAAATGTGTTTGGTTTTCTCACTCCCTGCCTTGTGGAACTGCTAGCTGTAGGGTTAGAGGGGATGTGAAGATACGTGCTAATGTAAACTAAGGTTTTGTGTCATTGCTAATTCCACAGCTATCCAGAATACTGGCTTTTAAAATAATCTTCCTGTCCACCACCCACACACAAGACTGCAAAAATAGAGCCAATCTGCCAAGTGCAGTGTTGTGTCCTCTTAGCACAAACCACAGAGTTCCAAGAAGCAGTTAACACTATAATAGTACATGGGAAGATGCATGTTTGCCTTTACTGCTACCTCTGCTGACAGACACCATGGTCCATTTGGGTCCCTGTGGCAGCTCATCAAGTAAGATTAAGGAAGGATTATCTTGTCAATTGCCCATCCTTGGTCCGTCATGTCTGTTTATCCTAAGTTCTTTTGGACAGGGACTTCCTCTCACATTGGGTGCATTTTCACTGGGAACTAGGAAGAGAGGCATGTCTTTAACTCAGCTGTTAGTGACATGGGGTGACCAACACAAGGTAAAATCCTAGAGAAGACAAGGTAGTTTGTAGTTTTAACATGTTAGCAGGTCAGGATAAACTCTTCACTCCCCCTTATTTACTGCCACCTCCTAACTCACTACAGACCACCATCTCTTCACTAGCATTTGACCTTGTGTTAGTCACTGTGTGTTAGCCAGCATGAGCACATCTGGTTTCCTAATGAGGACAAGGCCTAGGAGTTTGTATAGTCCATAGCACAATGGGGACCAACCTCAGCAGGGCGCTACAGTAACATACATAACTAATAATAACCTTGTACCAAAGAACAAGAGTAAGAACGAAGAGCTCTGGCTCCAATTCCTAGCTCTGCCACTGACTCACTGTGTGATCTTGGGCAAGTTTCTTGCCCTCTCTGTGGCTCAGTCACACAATTGTTCCCTCTCACAGCCTTCTGGGATGGATATCTGAAAAGCACTTTGAGATCCTCAAATGAAAGCAGCTGTGAATGTGCAAAATATCATTTTAGGTACTAGTGGGTCCGAGGAGAAGGGGTGTGTCATAAAAATAAAGGGAAGGGTAAACACCTTTAAAATCCCTCACAGCCAGAGGAAAAACCCTTTCACCTGTAAAGGGTTAAAAAGCTAGGATAACCTCGCTGGCACCTGACCACAATGACCAATGAGGAGACAAGATACTTTCAAAGCTGGAGGGAGGGAGAAACAAAGGGTCTGTCTGTCTGCGTGATGCTTTTGCCAGAGACAGAACAGGAATGGAGTCTTAGAATTTAGTAAGTAATCTAGCTAGATATGCGTTAGATTATGATTTCTTTAAATGGCTGAGAAAATAGGCTGTGCTGAATAGAATGGATATTCCTGTCTTTGTGTCTTTTTGTAACTTAAGGTTTTGCCTAGAGGGATTCTCTATGTTTTGAATCTAATTACCCTGTAAGGTATTTACCATCCTGATTTTACAGAGGTGATTCAATTTCTTACAAGAAGAATTTTAATATAAGAAAAGGTAAAAAGAATGTTTTTTTCATTGTTCTTAAGATCCAAGGGTTTGGGACTGTGGTCACCTATGCAAATTGGTGAGGATTTTTATCAAGCCTTCCCCAGGCAGGGGGTGCAAGGTTTTGGTGAGGATTTTGGGGGGGAAAGATGTTTCCAAACAACTCTTTCCCAGTAACCAGTCAAACATTTGGTGGTGGCAGTGGAAGTCCAAGGGCAAAAGGTAAAATAGTTTGTACCTTGGGGAAGTTTTAACCTAAGCTCGTAAAAGTAAGCTTAGGAGGTTTTCATGCAGGTCCTCACATCTGTACCCTAGAGTTCAGAGTGGGGAAGGAACCTTGACATGGTGGCAGAGCGGTGGGATTAATTTGAAATCATTTTGAGATCAAGTTTGAGATTTTTTGAACCAGAAACACAGATTTTAAAAGGGAATTTTTTTTTTCCTTTGGGCTGCTGGAAAGCAGGTTTTCAACTGAAAGTAGTTGGAGTCTTTCTCTCTGCTTTGGGGCCAGAGCAAAGACAAAAGGGAATTGTCTTTTGTGAGCTGGAGTTTTCTCTACCTAAAGGCAGGATAGTTAACCTCCTGCAGGGAAATTCACCAGTCTTCACAGACCTGAAGTTTTTTTTTTTCCCTAAGAGCAACTAGACGGGTTTTCTGCCTATTTGCCTGGAGCCAAAGGTGTTAGGGTGGTTTTTTTTTTGGATTTTTCTGTAGGCTGACAATCACTATCAGAGAATAGGTATCCTATTACAGCACAGCAAAATTTTACAAGCCAAGTTTTGTTTGTTTTATTTCTAACCCTCGGTAAAAAACAGAGAGGTAAAGATGACAGAAACCAAGACAATACACAAATTGGAGTTAGCCAGAATGGAGGCAGTGATAGAGGCAGAAAAACACCAAGAGGCTGCTCACAGGAGAGAAATGGAGGCCAAGGACAAAGAAATGGAGGCAAGGGCCAAAGAACTGGAGGAGTAGGAAAAGGAGAGGAAGCATGTGGAGATGGAGAAGGCAAAGGCTCAGCAGAATATACCAACAAACCCTAGCAATCCTTCTCCAGGTACCACTTCCCATCCCAGAAAGTTCCCCACCTACAAGGCAGGCAATGATACCGAGGCCTTCTTAGAAAACTTCGAAAGGACCTGCCTTGGGTACAGCATCTCTACAGACCAATACATGGTAGAGCTGAGGCCACAGCTCAATGGACCCTTAGCTGAGGTGGCGGCTGAAATGCTTAAGGAAAACATGAATAAGTATGAACTGTTTAAAACCAAGGCGAGAGTCAGAATGGGGCTAACACCCGAGCATTCCCATCGGCGGTTCAGAGCCCTAAGGTGGAAACCAGATGTGTCATTTACCTGATATGCCTACCACATTGTGAAACATTGGGATGTTTGGGATGCCTTGATATCAGGAGCAAGTGTTAAATCTCTGGCAGATTTGCCCTTCCTAATGCAAATGGAACAGTTCTTAGAGGGTGTTCCTGAGGAAATAGAAAGATACATCCTAGATGGGAAGCCCAAAACTGTAATCGAGGCGGGAGAGACTGGAGCCAAATGGGTGGATGTGGCAGAGAAGAAAAAAACTGGTCGCAGTTGGAACGGATACCAGAAGGGACAACCTCAGACCACACTCTACTACCAGGGGCTGCCCAAGGCCCCATCTACCCCCCCAAGGAACCCTCCAACCACCTTATCGTCCCACCACACCGTTCTCCAGCAACCCACCTTACCCCAGTGACCCGTCAGCTGGATGACATTTTAAATGTAACGAGCCGGGACATGTGAAGGCCAACTGCCCCAAGAACCCCAACAGATTACAGTTCATTGCACCGGAATCACCCCAGAGGTCCTCAGGCCCAGATACCTCCCAGATACCCTTGGAGTGGAGGGAAACTGTGAGTGTGGGCAGGAAGAAGGTCACTGCGTGGAGTGACACCGGAGCACAGGTGTCGGCTATCCATGCTTCCTTAGTGGACCCCAATTTAGTCAACCCAGAGATCCAAGTGACGATTCAACCCTTCAAGTCCAACTCTTTCAATTTGCCTACAGCCAAGTTGCCTGTCCAGTACAAGGGCTGGTGAGGAACGTGGACTTTTGCAGTCTATGATGATTATCCCATCCCCATGCTGTTGGGGGAAGACTTGGCCAATCATGTGAAGTCAGCCAAGAGGGTGGGAATGGTCACCCGCAGCCAGACTAAACCAGCCGTCACGCCTAGCGCTGTTCTGGAAACTTCTACCAGGACTCAGTCAGTGGTGATGGACCCGGGCCCCAGGCCAATGTCTGCAACAGCAGTAGTGGATCCAGTCCCAGAGACCCAGACAGAGCCAGTCCCAGAACCGGAACCAGCAGAACAATCAGCACCAGACCCATTGCCAGCGAGGTTATCCTAGCTTCTTAACCCTTTACAGGTGAAAGGGTTTTTCCTCTGGCCAAGAGGGATTTTAAAGGTGTTTACCCTTCCCTTTATTTTTATGACACACTCCCCAAATCACAGCTAGGGTGAAACGCTGCCTGGGATTTCCTCCTGGAGCTCTAGGAAAAAACAGAGTTAATAAGACACATGCACCTCTAAATATACTACCAAGTAAGCTTAGGAGGTTTTCATGCAGTTCCCCACATCTGTACCCTAGAGTTCAGAGTGGGGAAGGAACCTTGACAGGGTGTCAGGCAATCTCACAGGGACATGCTCATGTCATTTCCCCTTCAAGGTTTTCCGATATTTTTAAACTCCTATAACACTCTCCGCGGAGCCTGACATTAACATTTCTTTCTGCCACAATTTTGTTCTGTTCCGTTAGTCAATTAACTTTGATTTTCTCCCCCCTGTGCTTCTAATGAAGCTTATAATTAACATAGCTTCTGATTTACTTCCATGTTTGTGCACTGGCTTTGTCAAAGATGTCTGTCGCTAACCATAAGTCACACAAGCAATTCCCTTAGATACTCCAGTTTCCCAGTATCACCACCAGTGCCACTCGTAATGGGGACAAATGATTATGAAAACCAATACCTCTGTAAAAGAAAAAAGATTCTCTCAATCCCAAAGGACCAAGCCCCAGACCCAGGTCAATATACAAATCAGATCTTACCTACAAATCATGCTGTTGCCAATCCTTTAGAATCGAAAATCTAAAGGTTTATTCATAAAAGATAAAGATGAGAGTTAGAATTGGTTAAGTGGAATCAATTACATACAGTAATGGCAAAGTTCTTGGTTCAGGCTTGTAGCAGTGATGGAATAAACTGCAGGTTCACATCAAGTCTCTGGAGTACATCCACAGCTGGGATGGGTCATCAGTCCTTTGTGTAGAGCTTCCGTTTGTAGCAAAGTCCCTCCAGAGGTAAGAAGCAGGATTGAAAACAAGATGGAGATGAGAAATCAGCCTTTTATAGTCTTTTCCAGGTGTAAGAGCACCTCTTTGTTCTTACTATGTAAAATTACAGCAAAATGGAGTTTGGAGTCACATGAGCAAGTCCCTGCATACTTTGCTGAGTCACAAGGTGTATCTGCCCTCTCTCAATGGGGTCAATTGTATAGCTGATGGTCCTTAATGAGCCATCCAGCAGGCTAGGCAGAGCTGACACCAACTTGTCTGGGGTGTTCCCCAGAAGCATAGCATAAGTTTGAAGTACAGACAGTATAGAGTCAATATTCATAACTTCAATTACAAAAATGTTACACACATATAGACAGCATAATCATAACCAGCAACCCATAACCTCTCCATAGACCCCTTACACAACAACCTTTATACAATATTTGCTGCAAATATAGAACAGTGGTTGCAACAATGATCTATACGGTTACAGATTATGTCAATAACGTCACAAACCCCCCTCCTGAAGGAAGGAGAGCACCTGACATCTGCAGAGACCCACCCTAAACCCCCGGGTGTTTAGTGCAGCGAAGGTGGTGGGTGCCATAGGAAGGCCTGTGGGCAATTCTCGCCATCAGAGATGCTTGCGGCCACTGTTGGGCCATGAAGCAATCTGTGACCAACCCCGTAAGTAAGCAGGGAGTCATGGAAGCAGCGGGTCCACTGGTAGGCCGAAGTGCCAGCCTCCCGTTCCCTCTACCCTCCCCCAAAATGGCCCTCATGGCCTGGAGGATTTCATGAAAGTTCCCCCAGAGCTGAAGAGCGAGCTGCATCTTGTTCCGGGACCCACGGGCACCTTGGAGAAACTCTTGCAGCTTGTCTTGGAATCTATCGGGGGATGGGGTCGCTGCCCCTGGCTGGCCTCTGGCGCAGCCCCTGTCGGAGCCCCTTGGCCTACTGAGATGGGCAGGTAGGGGGTGGACCCCTGGAGTGATGCCTGATGTGCCGGCGCCACGCAGCCTGCCTCAGACTCCGGCTTAGTGGGCGGCAGTGGAGGGAAAATAGCAGCCCCTGGGGGTCGGAACTGGGGAACACGAAGGCCGCTTCCCAGGGGTCATTCTCCGGGAAGAGAAAGGAGATGGCCCTAGGGGTGGCAATAGCAGCATGGGAGGTGGAGGGGAGGGGGGTTGAGGTTGGCGGCAGGGGCAGGGGCAGGGCAGGGGTCAGGAGCGGGGTCAGGGAGAGGTGCAGAAGTGGGATCGTGGGCCCCAGCAGCTGAGCCACTGGGGGGGGGTGGCACCTCTCGTCCGGGAACAGGGGTCTGTGGAGCGGGAAGGGGGCCCTTGGTGATGCCAGGCTCGGGCTCCATGGCAAGTGTTTCAGCCATGGCATCATCAGATGGACAAGCGGCAGTGGGGGCCTCCACCCGGGAAGGAGGTCGGCCGCCCTGCATCATTGAAGGATACCCCTGGTAACTTAGGTCCTGGCAGCGTGGCACTGGCCATCACCTAGATTGGCTCAGTGGCCGCGGGGTGCCATCCGTGGCTGGGTTAGTGGAAGAGTCCAGGGATTCCTCAGATGCAGGAGCAGAAGCAGTGGTTAGGGGGAGTGAGCATGGGGAGAGGGGGGCTGGGGTGAGGTCGCCCAGATCAAGGGCCGCTGGCAAAGGGTCGTCCTCCCCCTGGGTGACTGGGGTCAGACCCAGGGCCTCGATCTTCTCTAAAATGAAGGGAACATCGCTACCCACCACCCCAGTGACATCTTTGCCGGTGCCCGAAGCAATGCTCGCTTTGGGGCTCGTAGGGGTCTTAGGCAGCAAGGGGGCAGAAGGGGCTCTATTGGAGGCCCCCTCGAGGGGGGGGACACTAGAGGAGGGGCAGTGCTCCCCTCCATTGCTGCCACATCATCCCCAGCTGGCTCCGGCAGATGGAATTTCCCTGGGGGCAAGGCAGAATGCTTGGTGTCAGTGTCCTCCTTCCTGGTCTTTTGAGGAGCCTCTGCATCAGATGGGAGGAGTAGAGCTTGAGTCTTCCGCTTGCCCTGCTTCCCCTGAACTTGGACCCAGCCCTCCATGGTTTCATCGGTGGGCTGGTTAACAGGAATCGGGCCCGGGGGCAGGGTCACGGGAACTTGGGGAGGTAGAGGTGTGGTGGCATAAGGGAAGGAAAACTCCCCCCTGGGGTGGGCCCTCTCCCATGCCCGGCAGTAATCCCTCCGCACCCTCCTCCATAGGCCCCACCAGACTGCACGCAGCAGAGGAGGAGCTCTCCTGCTCGTCTGGATGCACTGAGGGAGGTGCCCCTAGGGCCTGAGCGGGAGCAGTGGTGGGCTCGGGAGGAGGAGGGGCGGCTTCAGGTGCTGGGCAGCCAGGGGCAATGATGGGGGCCGGCGCCCTGTTGGGGCTTGGGGGTCCTGGATGCTCCTCCATGCCGGGCCAAGGGGCAGTCCCTCCGGACATGCCCCATTGTCCGGCAGAGGTAGCACCAGGCCTCCCTCATAGAGTAATGCACCCGGTAATGGGCCCCCTGATAGGGAAACAGAAAGGACCCCTCGAGTGCCTCTCCATCATGCGCCACCTGCGGCAGTTGAAGCTGCACCTGCCAGCGGAACGAGAGGACGTGACGGAGGGCAGAGTGTTTGCAGCCCAGTGAGAGAGGACTGACTATGGAGAGGGGTTTCCCCAGGGTATAGAGGCAAGGTAACAGGGTGTCATTAGGGAGGAATGGAGGGACAGAGGTCAAGACCAACCAGACACCCAGGTCCTCCAGTGGCTCCAGGAGGACGAACATGTCCCCCCCCACCAGGCCCTTCTCTACCACCTCTTGGGCGGCGGCCTCCGATGCCAGGAAGAAGACTACCTTCCCATATATTTTGGAGGCTGCCACTATGGCCATGTGCCCCACCACCCTGGCCAATGCCCACACCTAGGTCTCAACAGCAGTCCTGAAGCTGCCCTTGTCTGTGAAGACCGAGGCAAAAAAAGCATTGAGTACTTCAGCTTTTTCCACATCATCTGTCACTAGGTTGCCTCCCCCATTCAGTAAGGGTCCCACACTTTCTCTGATCTTCTTCTTCTTGCTAACATACCTGTAGAAACCCTTCTTGTTACCCTTCACATCCCTTGCTCTCTGCAACTCTAATTGGCCTTCCTGATTACACCCCTGTATGCCATATTTGCTATTCTTTCTGCACATCGGGATGGTTTGTTCCTGCACCCTCAGTAAGGCTTCTTTAAAATACAGCCAGCTCTTCTGCACTCCTTCCCCCTCATATTAGCCTCCCAGGGGATCCTGCCCATCAGTTCCCTAAGGGAGTCTAAGTCTGCTTTTCTGAAGTCCAGGGTCCGTATTTTGCTACTCTCTTTTCTTCCTTTTGTCAGGATCTGGAACTCAACCATCTCATGGTCACTGCTGCCTAGGTTGCCACCCATTTCTACTTTCCCTACCAATTCTTCCCTGTTTGTAAACAGCAGGTCAAGAGGAGCATGGCTCTTAGTTGGTTCCTCCAGCACTTGTACCAGGAAGTTATCCCCAACACTCTCCAAAAACTTCCTGGATTGTCTGTACATTGCTGTATTGCTCTCCCAGCAGATGTCAGGGTGACTGAAGTCCCCCATTAGAAGCAGGGCCTGTGATTTGAAACTTCAGTTAGTTGTCCAAAGAAAGTGTCTTCTACTTCATCCTTCTGATCCGATGATCAGATCCCTGGCACATGCCCACTGCGACATCATCCTTGTTGCTCTTGCCTCTAAACTTAACCAAAGACTCAACGGGCTTTTCTCCAGTTTTATACCGGAGCTCTGAGCAATCATACTGCTCTCTTATATACAATGCAACTCCTCCACCTTTCCTCCCTGTACCTGTCCTTCCTGAACAGTTTATACCCATCCATGACAGTGCTCCAGTCATGTGAGTTACCCCACCAAGTTTCTGTTATTCCAATCACATCATAGTTCCTTGATCGTGCCAGGACTTCCAATTCTTTCTGCTTGTTTCCCTGGCTTCTTGCGTTCCTGTACATGCACCTAAGATACCTTTTTGCCTTACTTTCCGATTGCCCTACTTTCTCAGTATGAATCAGGAGGCTTCCCATTTTGTATCCTCCTCCTTGTGTTTCCTCCAGGTATCCCACTTCCCCATTTACCTCTGGGCCTAGGTCACCATTCCCTGGCAAACCTAGTTTAAAGCCCTCCTCACTATGTTAGCAAGCTTGCCTGCAAAGAAGCTCTTCCCTCTCTTCGTTAGGTGGATCCCATCTCTGCCTAGCAATCCTTCTTCCTGGAACAACATCCCATGATCGATGAATCCAAAGCCCTCTCTCTGACACCACCTGCGTAACCATGCGTTCACCTCCAGAATTCGATGGTCCATACCTGGGCCTTTTCCTTCAACAGGGTGGACGAGAACATGACTGGAACCTTAAACTCCTTAATCCTTCTTCCCAGAACCATGTAGTCAGCAGTGATCTGCTCAAAGTCAGTCAGTCGTGCAGTCTGGAAGGGCAGTGGGACAGAATTCACTCAGGCCCTTCTGGCCTTTGTCTTCTGAAGGGAACTGGAGACACATGAAGGCTTATGACTATGGACAGGCTGCAGCCAAACCTCTGCACTAGGGTTGCCAGGTGTCTCGTTTTCAAAGTGAACATCCAGTTAAAAAGGGACTTTGGCAGCTCCAGTCAGTGCTGCTGACCAGGCCGTTAAAAGTCTGGTTGGCACGGGGCTGGCTGGCTTCATGAGGCTTCCTGGAAGCGGCAACATGTCCCTTCAAAACAATGAAGAGTCCCTTAGCTCCTAGGTAGATGGGTGACCAGGGGGGCTCCGCATGCTGCCCCTGCCCTGAGCTCTGGGGGAGGTGCCTGTGAGAGGAGGCAGCACACAAAGCTCCCTGGCCATGCCTCTGTCTAGGAGCTGAGGGACATGTCGCCACTTCTGGGGAGCCACCCAAGACAAGCACCGCCCAGAGCCTGCACCCCACACTCCTTCCTGCGCCCCAACCCCTTGCCCCAGCTCAGAACCCCCTCCCACATGCCAAAGCCTAGAGCCCCCTCCTGTATCCCCAACCCCTCATCCCTGGCCCTACCACAGAGCCCTCAACCCCAGCCAGAGCCTTCACCCTGTCCACACCCCAACCCTCTTCCACACCCTGAACCCCTCAATTATGGCCTCACTTTGGAGCCTGCACCCCCAGCCCAGACCCCATACCTCCTCTCACATTCCAACCCCCTGCCTCAGTCTGGAGCCCCCTCCCATACTCCAAACTCCTTGGCCCCAGCCTGGAGCCCCCTCCTACACCCCAAACCTCTCATCCTGGACTACATCCCGGAGCCCTCACCCTCTCTCAGTGATGAGCTGCCAAAATCTTAACAACCGGTTCCCTCCTCACCCCATGAGGGGGTCATGGCTTGCGCCCGACCCCTGGGACCCCTGCCTCATCCACCCCCCTCCTCTGTCCTCTGACTGCCCCTGGAATAGGCAGGAGGGTCTTGTGGGCCACCGTAGTGGGTGCCCACTGTGCCCCGCCCCTCAGAGCCAAAGGGACCTGCTGTAGGGTGAGGTGGGGAGTCCCAGCAGTGCTTACCTGGGGCGGCTCCTGGGAAGCATCCGGCAGGTTCCTCTGGCTCCTAGGGGCGGGGTAGCAAAGAGGGGGGGGAGTAGGGGGAGCAGCCGCTCCCTCCACTGATCACATCAAAAGTGGCACCTTAGGCACTGATTCCATGGGTGCTCCAGGGCTAAAGCACCCACAGGGAAAATTTGGTGGGTGCAGAGCACCCACCAGCAGCTCCCCGCCCAGCCCCAGCTCACCTCCACTCCGCCTCCGCCCCGAATGTACCTCCCTACTCTGCTTCTCCACGCCCCCCCACCGCTGGCTTCCTGCGAATCAGCTGTTCGCGCAGGAAGCCAGGGAGGGCTGAGAAGCAGGCAGTGGCTTTGCGCTCAGGCCCAGGGAGGCGGAGGTGAGCTGGGGCGGGGAGCAGTTCCCCTGTGCGCCCCCCCCGGGTTACCTGCTACGGTGCGGGTGGCCCTCCTCACCCCCCCCCCCCGCTCCAGCTCACCTCCACTCCACGCCTCCCTGGGCCTGAGTCTGAAGCTGCCGCTTGCTTCTCAGCCTTCCCAGGCTTCCCGCACAAACAGCTGATTCGCGGGAAGGGGGGGTAGAGAAGCAGAGCGGGGCAGAGCATAACTCAGGGTGGAAGCAGAGCGGAGGTGAGCTGGGGCCAGGCGTGGCGCGGGGCGGGGAGCTGCTGGTGGATGCTCTGCACCCACCAAATTTTCCCCGTGGGTGCTCCAGCCCCTGAGCACCCTTGTGGGACAACCGATTTTAAAAAGGCTTCTAAATTTAACAACCAGTTCCAGAGAACCAGTGCAAACTGGCTCCAGCTCACCACCTGGTGTGGTGCCATGGCCTTGGTTGGCTCACCTGTGTTTATCCTTGGGTGTACAAATGCCTGTTCATGTTACTAGCTTCCTCCAGGGTTTGTTATTTCAGCACTGTTCTTCCCATGCGCCAGTAGATGGCACACTTGAGGCAAAGTGAAGCTCTCCTGCTATTATTAAGATGCAAGACAGTGCTCTCTTGTTGAATGTTAAGCAAAGAAGAGTTAGGCCCCACTAAGTTTAGTGGCTGCTTCAAAACCAACATCATCTACCTGGTGGAAGGCAGGCTACGCACCCTGTCCAGCCCACAGGACTGGATTTGCAATCATCCCCCAGGGCAAACAAACTGAGGGGCCTCCAATGCTGGTTTTCACCAAGGATCCCACCCAGTAACATAGGCATGTAAAAAGCATGTAGGCCTCCCATGCGATTCCTCATGCTGCCTCCTTCCCAGACATTTCGCTGTGTATCCTGCAGGCTGCACTTACTGCAATGAGGGAGATGAATTAATGAGCAAGGCAAAGTGGATAATTACATATTTTAAACTTGTTGTCTGTAACATACGTTTCTGGAGTGCCTTATTTATAGGGAATAGCTACAACATTCTAAATAAAGCTTGGAATTCCACGGAGTTATTCTGAGGAGGAGACAGATTTGCTGTCTGTGAGAAGCTGGATCATTCCCAACTGGCACAGCACTGGGCAGAAGAGAAGCATTCTTCCAATGCATTAAAGTCACACACTGGGCTAAGGTTACTGTGTGCTGTTGCTGTCTGCTGGACAGAATTAGACCTGCTCATCTGTGTGTCATAGGCCCATCCTTTTTACACTGACTGGAGAGTCATCTTTAGCTCAAATGTTTGCTTTGGGAGCAAGAGGATCTGAGTAGCCCTTAGACACCCTAAACAAGCCCAAATACTTCTGGTCTGGGGTCAGAAACCAGGTGCTGCTACTGTCTCTCCTGACAGAGAGACAAAGTGGGGGGAGGTAAGGTGCACTAACCACTAGGCTGCCCTTCCCTGCAAACCCCTCTCAAAACTATCTAGAAATAGAGTATATATGTGCCTACCTTAACAAACCTATGGTCTAAATCAACAAAGGGGAGGAGGGAAAACAGAAATACAGAGGAGGTAAGTGACTTTGCCCAAGGTCAGACAGCAAGTCAGTGGCAGAGATGGGAACAGATCCCAGCTCTCCTGATTCTCAGTTCCATCATTATTCCTATCTCTGCGTGGCCACAGTGTACAGCAACGTGACAACTGCTCCATCTTCATAGATTCCAAGGCCAGAATGGACCACTGTGATTGTCTAGTCTGACCTCCTACACAGCACAGGCCAGAGACCTGCCCAAAACAATCCCGAGAGCCAATCTGTTAGCAAAACAGCCCATCTTGATTTAAAAGTTGCCAGTGATGGAAACTCCACCAGACCCTTGTTCCAATAGTTAATCACTCCCACTAGTAAAAATGTATACCTTATCTCCAGTCTGAATGTGTCTAGTTTCAACTTCCAGCCAGCAGATCATGTTACACTTTTCTCTGATAGATTGAAGAGCCCATTATTAAATATTTGTACCCCTTAAGCTTCTCTTTGTTACGCTAAATAGACAGGTCCTTGAGTCTATCATGATAAGGCAGGTTTCCTAATTCTTGACTCACTCTCGGGGCTCTTCTCTGATCCTTCTCCAATTTATCACCATCCTTCTTGAGTTGTGGGCACCAGAACTGGACACAGGATTCCAGCAGCAGTTGCACCAGTGCCAAATACAGAGATAAAATAACCTCTCTGCTCCTACTCAAGATTCCTTTGTTTATGGATCCCAGGATTGCTTTAACTCTTTTGGCCACAGCGTCACACTAGGAGCTCATGGTCATCTGATTACCCACAATGACCCCTACATTTTTTTCAGAGTCACTTAGGTCTCTCTAGATTTGTTCCTTCTATGGTAGCAGTGCACATATGCCAGTTCTGTATGATCTAAAGCACTCCAAGATTATTGAAGCAACATGATGCATTGGGGGGAGGAGAGAGTTTTATTCATTTGCAGTGAATGTTGAGGGCTGAGCGCCGTCATTACAAATGAGGGCAAAGTGCAACACGTGCTCGCTAAGTCTGATCATGATTGTGAGTCCTAGCCACAAAGACACAGCCCCAGAGCAGGAGCTGACAACCAGACCTGCAGATATCTCCTCTGACGTTAGGCCCAGAGTAGAGGGAGCAGCAATTAATTACAGGATGACCAGTGCTTTATGCACCTATGTATAATGTGTAAGAAGAAAAGCTGCGTGATCATGGGGGACTTCAATTTGAGTGACATATACTGCAGGTCTCATGCTGCCAGAACTAAAACTTCCTTGAAATTTCTAGATATTATAGACTACAATTTCCTAATTTAGTAAGTGTTGCAACCAACAAGGGTGAATCCTTGGACAATTGGACTTTGTCTTGGCAGACAAAGAGGAGATAATCACAAAACTAAAAGTTGATGGTAGCTTAGGTACAAATGATCATGACTTAATCACATTTATAATGTGCAACCAGAATAAAGTCCAAACCAAGTAATATATATGTATTTGGTGCTTTGAGAAGACCAGTTTCACAACGCTGAAAACAATTAGGAGCCAAATCAGCTGGGAGGAAGTACTTAATCAGAAAAATGTGAATGATAATGGGGAATTGCTTAAGAACACTATACTAGATGCCCCAAAAGCCACAATCCCATAACTGAGGAAGAAGGCTGTCTTGGTTAAAAAGAAAAGAAGTACTTGTGGCACCTTACAGACTAACAAATTTATTTGAGTATAAGATTTCGACGAAAGCTTATGCTCAAGTAAATTTGTTAGTCTCTAAGGTGCCACGAGTACTCCTTTTCTTTTTGCGAATACAGACTAACACGGCTGCTACTCTGAAACCTTGGTTAAAAAGCAATCTGGTTTAGAGGAGAAATAAAGGCAGCTATACAAATATATTATATATATTGTGACAAAGCTCTGTCCTTCCCTCCATGGTTCCCGCATTTCCTGGCAGATTTCGCTAGTCTCAGAGGCTCACTGTGACCTTCCACGTAACCCTTCTTTCTCTAGAGACAAGGCTCACAATCAACTGAGCCATTTTCATCATAAGCCAGCGAGGGAGGTGAGGAGAAGTTATCCTTCCTTACACAGTCTCTGTTGCCTCCCAGTCTTAGGGATTAATCAGGGGGCAAAGGTGGGGGGGGGAGCCCGGGCCCACCCTCTACTCCGGGCTCCAGCCCAGGGACCCTAATAGTATCTGCTATGGTAGCTGAGCTTTTAGAAACATGACATGTACAATTCCCTGGGCTACTCCCCCCTACTTTCCCCTCACTTCCTCAAGCTCCACTTCATCCTTACCTCAGGGCCTCCTTCCTTGTGCCTGATATGGTTGTACTACTCAGCCTCTCCAACAGCGCAACTTCCTCCCACAGCTCCTGACATGCACACTCACCTGACTGACTGGGAGGCTTTTAACTAGTTTCAGCCAGCCCCTGATTGGCTTCAGGTATCCCATCAACCTAGCATTCTCCCTGCCTTCTGGAAAGTTCTTAATTGGCCCCAGGTGTCTTAATTGACCTGGAGCAGCTTCCATTTCACTTAACCTGGTACCAGGGATTTGTTTAGCCTGGAGCTAATATATCTGTCTCCCACTACTTTTCTATAGCCATCTGGCCTTGCCTCATCACATATCCCCCCACCCCCCGCTCAACACCATAGAGTTGGGCAACTTGGGACGCCAGGCAGTACGCTCATGACAGACCATCAGCATTGCCATGGTGGCATCCAGCCCTGTGCCGGATGCGGAACTGGAATGGTTGGAGGGATAGGAACCACCTACTGACCCTTGCATTCTTTTCCTTATTCCGCTGCATCCACTGGAGGGGTGCATGGTCCGTCACAAGAGTAAATCTCTGGCCTAAGACGTAATAACGCAGCGTCTCCATAGCCCATTTGACAGCAAGGCATCCTCTCTCAATTACTGCATATTTCTGTTCTCTTGGGAGAAGCTTTCTGCTTAGGTAGAGGATCGGGTGTTCCTCTTCTCCCACCATTTGCGACAGAACTGCTCCCAACCCCATCTCGGAAGCGTCTGTTTATAAAATAAATTCCCTGTTAAAGTCTGGGGCTATGAGTATGGGGTCATTACAGAGGGCCTTCCAAAGGTCTGTAAATGCCCCTTCTGCTGTGTCGGTCCACTTTACCATGTCTGGACCTCAGGCATTCACCAGGTCCATTAGGGGACTTGCCCTAGTGGTGAAATGGGGAATAAACTGTTGGTAGCAGCCTACCACGCCTAGGAACACATGGACCTGCTTCTTTCGGGTTGGCCGGGGCCAGTTTTGAATTGCCTTTAGCTTATTTGTTTGGGGTTTCACTATGCCCCTTCCCACAATATATCCCAGGTACCTAGCCTCTGCTAGCCCCATGGCACATTTAGAGGGATTAGTAGTGAGGCTAGCCCACCTTAAGGTGCGCAGTAGTGCCTCAACTTTCTCCAAGTGGGTTCCCCAGTCTGACATCATCTAGGTATGCAGCTGCATAACTAGTATGGGGGTGCAGCAGCTTATCCATAAGGTGCTGGAATGTGGCTGGGGCCCCATGTAGCTTAAAAGGGCGGATGGTGTACTGGAATAGCCCATCCAGGGTGGAGAATGCTGTCTTTTCTTTAGCTTCTTTGGTCAGAGGAATCTGCCAGTACCCTTTTGTCAGATCCCGTGTAGTCAAGAATCGGGCACTACCCAGTCGGTCAACCAGTTCATCGATGCGTGGTATGAGGTATGCATCAAACTGGGATATTTCATTCAGTTGGCGAAAGTCATTACAGAATCTCATGGTACCATCAGGTTTAGGCACTAGAACAATTGGACTGGACCACTGACTGTAAGATTCTTCAATAACCCCTAATTCTAACATTTTACTTCGGCCTTGATTTCCTCTCTTTTGGCTGCTGGGATTCGATAGGGTCTCAATGTTACCTTGGCTCCAGGGATCTTGCGGATATGGTGATAGGTCTCAGTCGTCCGCCCTGGTTTTGTAGAGAACACATCTCTGTTGCGATTAATCATGTCGGCTGCCTCGATCTTTTGGATCGGCGTCAAGTCGGATGATATCCTCACTTGCTCATGTAAATTATCCTCCTGGGGAAGGGTCTCCTGCATGACTAAGCATGCCTCTCAATTGTGCCAAGGTTTTAGAAGATTGATGTGGTAAATTTGCTCTGATTTCCGGCGGCCTGGCTGCCGCACCTTATAGTTCACCGCTCCCACGGCTTTGATTATTTTGTAGGGTCCCTGCCACTGGGCCAACAGTTTACTTTCTGCTGTGGGCACCAGTACCATCACCCGATTCTCTGGTTGGAACCATCGAAGCTTCGCTTGGTGGTTATAATGAGTTCATTGGGTCTCCTGTGCTCTCTCCAAGTGTTCCCGTACAATGGGTGTAACTCGGGCTATCCGATCTCTCATCTGCACTACATGCTCAACTATGTTTCTTCCGGGATTTGGCTCCTTTTCCCAGGCTTCTCTGGCTATATCCAATATGCCCCGAGGGTGGCGCCCATATAGTAGTTCGAATGGAGAGAAACCCGTGGAGGCTTGCAGAACCTCCAGGATGGTGAACATGAGGTAAGGCAATAGGGTATCCCAATCTTTCTCATCCCAGCTCACCATTTTTCTGATCATGGCCTTGAGGGTCCTATTGAACCTTTCCACAAGGCCATCTGTTTGTGGGTGGTATACAAAAGTCCGTAGGGCTTGTACATGGAGCAATGAACAGAGATCTTTCATCAACTTGGACATGAAAAGTGTCCCTTGATCAGTCAATATCTCCTTGGGTAGCCCAACCCAGGCAAAGATCTGTACTAGCTCCTTAGCTATTGTCTTGGAAGCTGTGTTGCGCAGGGGAACAGCTTCTGGGTACCGGCTTGTATAGTCCAGTACAACAAGCACATGTTGGTGTCCCCGAGCTGTCTTCTCTAGGGGCCCTACCAGATCCATGGCTATCCGTTCGAAAGGAACCTCTATTATTGGAAGAGGTATCAAGGGAGCTCGCAAGTGCGGGCGAGGGCTATGTAACTGACACTCCGGACAAGAGGTGCAGTATCGCCGGACATCTTCATGTACTCCTGGCCAGAAGAACCTCCGCAGGATCCGTGCCTGGGTTTTCTCTACTCCTAGGTGTCCTCCAAACAGGTGACTGTGGGCGAGACTCAATATGGCTTTTTGATGTTTTTGTGGCACCAGAAGTTGTTTGTATCTCTTGCTCCTGCATTTGCACCACGTGGTACAGGAGATCTTTCTTCACTATAAAGTAAGGTCCGGGACCCCGGACCTTCCCATCCACGGGTATCCCATCAATCTCAGCCACCTCTTTCCTGGCGTTATCATATCTGGGGTCCTCCACCTGGTCCCACCCAAAAGTCTCTCTTCCAGGACTAACCTGCCCAAGCTCCCAGGGGCCGGCTTCTGCTTCTTCCAATGGCTCGCCGCCGTCATGGCTGGGGGCAGCTTCTAGCTCATCTTCTGTGGTGGAAGTTTCTCTGTTGGCTGCTCACGTCCATCTGCCTACTAGGAAGGTCTTCTGGCCCTGGGTTAGGATCCGGGTTCCCAAGACCTTCATGGCCTTCCTCTCTTTTTTTGTTTTCCGGGTCTTTCGGGGGGCTGAGAACAGATCCTGAGAAATCTCAGCGAAAATCAGGGGTTGACATTTCCGCGGTGACGAGTCACTGTCCTCAGGGTCCCCATCTCCCTCTAGCCTCTCTGGGGGGAGTAAATTATCAAACCCTGGATAGTCTCTCCCAATGACTACAGGATATGGGAGTTTAGGAACTATGCCCATGGTCACCTCAATGGGGTTTCCCTGAACCTCTACCTCCACTGGGATGGTGGGGTAATGGCTCATGGCCCCATGCATGCACGTCACTGCTACGCATTTGGCTTGTAGCAGCTGACTATTTTTTACCAGCTTACCCGATATGAGGGTGATAGCACTCCCAGAGTCCACAAGCGCTGTAGTCTCTGCTCCATTTATCCTCACTGGCCTGGTATAATTATGCGGGGCTAATGCGACCCCCGCAAGGTGGATAAGGGAGCATGGGACCTCCCAATCCCCCAAGTTACATTACAAGTTACATCCTCGGTGCTTGGATACTGTGCTGCTATGTGTCCCCACTCCCCACATGCATAACATCTATAATGGCTTTTAATCACTCCCCTATCCCGGGGGTTTAGTCCCAGGATTCCCCCCACTCAGGCCAATCCCTTCCTTCTGGGGTCCTCGCTGGTTTTCGGCCCCCCCCTTCTTCCACCTAGGACTCTCCAGGGGTTTGGCTGCCCAACCTTCCAGGGTTGGGGTCGGGTGTTTGCTTTGAAAGGGGCCTTCCTTGGGTAGTTGGGTCAGTTCCCTGGCTGTCATCTGTCTTTTTACCAGTGTGATCATCTCATCGTACATGGACGGATCATTCTGGCCTACCCATTTGCGGAGATCTGGCGGCAGTCCCTGCATGTAATGGTCTATGAGCAGGGTCTCAAAAATCTCCTCCGGCCTGCACACCTCGGGCTGTAACCACTTCCGTGCGAGGTGTATGAGGTCGAATAGCTGGGACCTTGGGGGTTTGTTCTCCTGGTATTTCCACTCATGGAACCTCTGGGCCCTTACCACTGCTGTTACCCCGATCATGCTAGGATCTCTGCCTTCAGACGGGTATAGTTAGTGGCATCCATGGCAGGCAAGTCAAAGTAGGTCTTCTGGGCCTCTCCACAGAAAAAGGGGGTGAGAATGCTGGCCCACTGCTCCTGGAGCCACGCCTCACACTGAGCAGTCCTTTCGAATGAGAGGAGATATGCCTCTACGTCATCTCCTGATGTCATCTTTGGCAGACAACCAGTGGCCCTCAGGGTTCGCGTCCCGTCGGACTCCTGGGCCTGGGTGGTGAGGATGTTCAGCTGGTCCACTACGTCTCTCAAGAGGGCACGATCTTGGGTTGCCTGGCTCATCAATAATTGATTAGTTTCCTGCTGTAACCGCATAGACTCCTGTTGTGCCATTGCCTGAACCCAGGTGGCCTCCTGCTGGGCTGCCATGGCTTGTACCAGAGTTCTTACCACCTCCTCCATTGTGGTACAAAGCAAACAAACAAAAACCAAAACAAAAAAAAAAATCCAAAACCCCAGTGCACTTTTAAAAACAAAATAAAACAACAAACCTCTTTCTTCCGCCACGCTATGAACAAGTCCCACACCTGATACCAGTTGTGACAAAGCTCTGTCCTTGCCTCCATGGGTCCTGCATTTCCTGGTGGATTTCGCTAGCCTCAGAGGCTCACTGTGATCCTCCACATAACCCTTCTTTCTCTAGAGACAAGGGTCACAGTCTACTGAGCCATTTTCATCATAAGCCAGCGAGGGAGGTGAGGAGAAGTTATCTTTCCTTGCACAGTCTCTGTTGTCTGCCAGTCTCAGTGATTAATCAGGGGGCAAAGGTGGGGGGGGGGCTCCACCGGGCTCCAGCCCAGGGACCCTAATAGTATCAGCTATGGTAGCTGACCTTTTAGAAACATGGCATGTACAATTTCCTGGGCTACTTTCCCCACAGCAGCCCGCACTTCCTCAAGCTTCACTTCACCCTTACCTCGGGACCTCCTTCCTTGTGCCTGATATGGTGTGTACTACTCAGCCTCTCCAACAGCACAACTTCCTCCCACAGCTCCTGGCATGCACACCCACCTGACTGACTGGGAGGCTTTTAACTAGTTTCAGCCAGCCCCTGATTGGCTTCAGGTGTCCCAATCAACCTAGCCTTCTCCCTGCCTTCTGGAAAGTTCTTAATTGGCCCCAGGTGTCTTAACTGACCTGGAGCAGCTTCCATTTCACTTAACCTGGTACCAGGGATTTGTTTAGCCTGGAGCTAATATATCTATTTCCCACTACTTTTCTATAGCCATCTGGCCTTGCCCCGTCACAATATGTAACAAATGAAAGAAAAGGGAAGTTGATAGTAATGAGTATAAATCAGAAGCTAGGAATTGTACAAATTTGATCACGGAATCCAAGGGACACAAGGATAAATGTTTGGCCAGCAGAGTTAAGGACAATATGAGTATTTTAAAGTACATTAGGAACAAAAATAATCCTAAAAGTAGTATTGGTCCATTACTAGACGGAATTAGTAGAATTATCAATAGTAATGCACAAAAGGCAGAGATGTTCAATAAATATTTCTGTTCTGTACTTGTAAAAAAACAGATCATGTATCATAGAATCATAGAATATCAAGGTTGGATGGGACCTCAGGAGGTCATCTAGTCCAGCCCCCTGCTCAAAGCAGGACCAATCCCCAACTAAATCATCCCAGCCAGGGCTTTGTCAAGCCTGACCTTAAAAACTTCTAAGGAAGGAGATTCCACCACCTCCCTAGGTAACGCATTCCAGTGTTTCACCACCCTCCTAGTGAAAAAGTTTTTCCTAATATCCAACCTAAACCTCCCCCACTGCAACTTGAGACCATTACTCCTCATGCTGTCATCTGCTACCACTGAGAACAGTCTAGATCCATCCTCTTGGGGACCCCCTTTTAGGTAGTTGAAAGCAGCTATCAAATCCCACCTCATTCTTCTCTTCTGCAGACTAAACAATCCCAGTTCCCTCAGCCTGGGATGAGATGTAGTCATCTCATATGATAACAACACTCTTTCTATTCCACTAGTATCTCAGGAGGATGTTAAAACAGCAGCTACTAAAGTTAGATACATTTTTAAATCTGGAGAATTGACACCCAAAAGTTTTAAAAGAGCTGGCTGAGGAGCTTGCTGGATCATTAATGTTGATTTTTAATAATTCTTTGAGTAATGGAGAAGTTCCAGAAGACTGGAAGAAAGCTAATGTTGTGCCAATATTTAAAAAGGGTAAACGGGATGACCCAGGTAATTATAGGCCTGTCAGACTGACATTGGTCCCAGGAAAGATAATAGAGTGGCTGATTTGGGGCCCAATTAATAAAGCATTAAAGGAGGGTAATATAATTAATGTTAATCAACACTGAATTATGGAAAATAGATCTTGTCAAACTATTTGATATATTTTTGATGAGTTTACAAGTGTGGTTGATAAAACTCATAGTGTTGATTTAGATTTATGTAAGGTACTTTACTTGGTACTGCAAAACATTTTGATTAAAAACTAGAAAGATATAAAATTAACATGGCACATATTAAGTGGATTAAAAACTGGCTAACTGATAAGTCTCAAAATGTAATTGTAAATGGGGATTCATCATTGAGTGGGTGTGTTTCCAGTGGGATCCCCAAGGATTGGTTCTTAACTCTATGCTATTTAACATTTTTATTAGTGACCTTGAAGAAAACTTAAAGTCATCACTGATAAAGTTTGCAGATTACAGAAAAATGGAGGGAGGAAATAATGAACAGGACTGGTCACTGATGCAGAGCGATCTGAAGTTCTTGGTAAGTTGGGCTCAGGAAAACAACATAAGAACATAAGAACAGCCATACTGGGTATGACACTCTGTACCTTGGGGGAACACTCTACACCCCTATGTTCATCCATTATAATATGATTGTGCAGTATCGAATGCAAAGTTTCGCATGTTGTGTGACTTCAGAAGGTTCATGATGCACTGAGCATTGTTGTTATAGTAATGTTATATTAATTGTTGTTATAGTAATGCTATAGTAATATTATAGGTTGTAATTTCATGTATATAGTTATGAGGCTGAAAATGTGTTCTCATGGCTTAAAACAAGCCCAGGCAAAACTCTCCAGGAGCAGAGGGACAGTTCTCACCTCAACAGGGCATGTATGGGACAAAACCAGACCAGCCTCACAGGAACAAAGGACACAGGAACAAAGGATCTGTTGGACTCTCCAGTGAGTCACCCCCCCTTCCTTTGGTCAGTTTGGGACTATGATGAGTTAGGGACTCACCTAATTCTGAAGGATGGGGGAAAAGCCAAGAGGGAAGAAAGAACATGATAAAAGGGAGAGACATTTGCCATGCTCTTTCTCTCTCTCTTCCACCTTCATCTACAGACACCACTGTCAAGTGACTGAAGCGCTGATCAAAGGGGAGAGCCTGGCTGAAGGGCAAGCACGCAGCCTGTGGTGAGCAGCATCTAAGTTTGTAAGGGCACGGAAAGTGTTAAGAACAGCTTAGAATGTATTTTACTTTTATTTCATTTGACCAAATCTGACTTGTTCCGCTTTGACTTATAATCACTTAAAATCTATCCTTGTAGTTAATAAATTTGTTTGTTTATTCTACCTGAAATAGCGCATTTTGTTTGAGGCATGTCAGAGACTGCCCTTGGGATAACAAGCCTGGTACATATCAATTTCTTTGTTAAATTGACAAACTCATATAAGCTTGCAGCATCCACTAGGCATAACTGGACACTGCAAGACGGACATTCCTAGGGTTTTGTCTGGGGCTGGAGACATTGGCTAGTGTCATTTGGATGCACAATCCAAGGAGCAGCTTACATGCTAGAGGCTGTGTGTGAACAGCCCAGGAGCGGGGGTTCTCACAGCGGAGCAGGGTAAGGCTGGCTCCCAGAGTCAAGGATTGGAATGACATAGCACATTACCAGTCCAGATAACACCAGATTGGAATGTCACACTGGGTCAGACCAAAGATCCATCCAGCCCAGTATCCTGTCTTCTGACAGTGGCCAATGCCAGGTGCCCCAGAAGGAACAGAACAGATAATCATCAAGTGATCCATCTCTTGTCACCCATTCCCAGCTTCTTTTAACTAGTTACTGCTCCATGAGATGACCTTCCCTCTTATCCCGTGAGAGCTTATTTTACTTAAGAGCCTTTGGTTAGGGACCTTGTCAAAGGCTTTCTGAAAATCTAAGTACACTATATCCACTGGATCCCCTTGTCCACATGCTTGTTAACCCCTCAAAGAATTCTAGTAGATTGGTGAAGCATGATTTCCCTTTACAAAAACCATGTTGACCCTTCCCCAAAAAATCAAGTTCATCTATGTGTCTGATAATTCTGTACTTTACTATATGCATTTTAATATAATGTATGCAGTTAGGAACAAAGAATGTTGGCCATATTTACACAATGGGGGGGGCACTGGGCTGGAAAGCAGTGACTCTGAAAAAGATCTGGGGGTCATGCTGGATAATCAACTGAACATGAGCTTCCAGTGCAATGCTGTAGCCAGAGGGGCTAATGTGATCCTGTGATCCTGGGCAGCATAAAAGGGGAATCTGGAATAGGAGCAAAGAGGTTATTTTACTTCTGTATTTGGCACTGATGTTGATAAATTGGAGAGGGTTCAGAAAAGAACCATTAAAATGGTTAAAGGATTAAAAACATGCTTTATAGTAATACACTTAAGGAGCTCAGTATATTTAGTTTAACCAAGAGAAAGTTAAGGGGTGGCAATCGCAGTCTAAGGCCTAGTCCACATTACAGAGTTAGGTCAAGGTAAGGCAGCTTCCATTGACTTAACTCTGTAAGTGTCTACACTACAATGGTAGGAAGAGAAGGTTCAAGGTCTGGAGAAACAAGTATCGACCCTGCGTTGCATAAGAGAAACTGAAGATTTCCTGGACAGATGTCAGGATATGCTTCTTTGGACACAAATGTTCTGAAGATTCAGAGCAGGCTGCGCAGCGGGGACAGAAGGACGGTGAAGAAATTTAGCAGCATGTGACCTCCAGAAGAAAAAAAGGGGAGTGTCCATGTACCAGCAATGCA
Organism: Dermochelys coriacea; assembly: GCF_009764565.3. Taxonomy (NCBI): domain Eukaryota; kingdom Metazoa; phylum Chordata; order Testudines; family Dermochelyidae; genus Dermochelys; species Dermochelys coriacea. Next base: position 40,506,326 of record NC_050077.1, read on the forward strand.
GATACAGGTAAGCAACCATTTTCATGTTCTCTCCACAGGTACTAATGCAGAGAGTGGACTAGATGATGCATCTGAGGGAAGGGAACAGAAGGAGACTCCGACAATTGGAAGGCACGAGATGCACTGTCCTAGGGATGGGAGTTCCACGACCATCGCTCCCAAGAGAAGGAGGCGGGTAGTGGTGGTCGGGGAGTCTCTCCTCAGGGGGACTGAGTCATTTATCTGCCACCCCGACCGGGAAAACCGAGAAGACTGCTGCTTGCCAGGAGCTAGGATTCACGATGTGACAGAGAGACTGCCGAGACTCATCAAGCCCTCAGATCACTACCCCTTCCTGCTTCTCCATGTGGGCACCAATGATACTGCCAAGAATGTCCTTGAGCGGATCACTGCAGACTATGTGGCTCTGGGAAGAAGGATAAAGGAGTTTGAGGCACAAGTGGTGTTCTCATCCATTCTCCCCGTGGAAGGAAAAGGCCGGGGTAGAGACCGTTGAACCGTGGAAGTCAACGAATGGCTATGCAGGTAGTGTCAGAGAGAAGGCTTTGGATTCTTTGACCAACAGATGTTGTTCCAAGAAGGACGAGTGCTAGGCAGAGACGGGCTTCACCTAATGAAGAGAGGGAAGAGCATCTTCGCAAGCAGGCTGGCTAACCTAGTGAGGAGGGCTTTAAACTAGGTTCACTGGGGGAAGGAGACCAAGCCCTGAGGTATGTGGGGAGGTGGGATACCGGGAAGAAGCATGAGCAGGAGAGCGCAAGAGGGAATGGCTCGTGCCTCATACTGAGAGAGAGGGACGATCAGCGAGTTATCTCAAGTGCCCATACACAAATGCAAGAAGCCTGGGAAACAAGCAGGGAGAACTGTGGAAGTCCTGGCACAGTCAAGGAATTATGATGTGATTGGAATAACAGAGACTTGGTGGGATAACTCACATGACTGGAGTACTGTCATGGATGGATATAAACTGTTCCGGAAGGTGCCATGTTTGTCTTTCTTCCACAGGACAGAAGCGACTTTGTCTGTACAAAGTGCAAGCTGGTCTCCATATTGGAAGAGAAGATTGAAGGTCTGGAGCAACAGGTAACGACCCTGCGTTGTATACGAGAGACTGAGGATTTTCTGGACCAAACTCAGGATAGCCTTCTAGGGGCACAAAGCTCTAAAGATGTAGAGCAGGTTGCACAGAGGAGCCAAGAGGCCAGTGAAGAAGCTTGGCAACATGTGACCTCCAGAAGAGGTAAGCGGAATGTCCGGGTTCCAGTAACACAGACACAGGTAACTAACCACTTTCATGTTCTCTCCACAGGTACCAATGCGGAGAGTGGACCAGATGATATGTCTGGGGGGAGAAAGCGGAAGGAGACTCCGCTGGTTGGGAGGCATGAGATGCGATGTCCTGAGGTTGGGGGTTCCACGACCACCACTCCCAAGAGGAGAAGGCGGGTGGTGGTGGTCGGGGACTCTCTCCTCCGGGGGATTGAGTCATCTATCTGCCGCCCTGACCGGGAAAATCGAGAAGTCTGCTGCTTGCCAGGGGCTAAGATTCGTGATGTGACGGAGAGACTGCCGAGACTCATCAAGCCCTCGGATCGCTACCCCTTCCTGCTTCTCCACGTGGGCACCAATGATACTGCCAAGAATGACCTTGAGCGGATCACTGCGGACTACGTGGCTCTGGGAAGAAGGATAAAGGAGTTGGAGGCGCAAGTGGTGTTCTCGTCCATCCTCCCCGTGGAAGGAAAAGGCCTGGGTAGGGACCGTCGAATCGTGGAGGTCAACGAATGGCTACGCAGGTGGTGTCGGAGAGAAGGCTTTGGATTCTTTGACCATGGGATGGTGTTCCATGAAGGAGGAGTGCTGGGCAGAGACGGGCTCCATCTTACGAAGAGAGGGAAGAACATCTTTGCCAGCAGGCTGGCTAACCTAGTGAGGAGGGCTTTAAACTAGGTTCACCGGGGGAAGGAGACCAAAGCCCTGAGGTAAGTGGGAAAGCGGGATACCGGGAGGAAGCACAGGCAGGAAGGTCTGTGAGGGGAGGGCTCCTGCCTCATACTGGGAATGAGGGGCGATCAACAGGTTATCTCAAGTGCTTACATACAAATGCACAAAGCCTTGGAAACAAGCAGGGAGAACTGGAGGTCCTGGTGATGTCAAGGAATTATGACGTGATTGGAATAACAGAGACTTGGTGGGATAACTCACATGACTGGAGTACAGTCATGGATGGTTATAAACTGTTCAGGAAGGACAGGCAGGGCAGAAAAGGTGGGGGAGTAGCACTGTATGTAAGGGAGCAGTATGACTGCTCAGAGCTCCGGTACGAAACTGTGGAAAAACCTGAGTGTCTCTGGATTAAGTTTAGAAGTGTGTGCAACAAGAGTGATGTCATGGTGGGAGTCTGCTATAGACCACCGGACCAGGGGGATGAGGTGGATGAGGCTTTCTTCCGGCAACTCACGGAAGCTACTAGATCGCATGCCCTGATTCTCATGGGTGACTTTAATTTTCCTGATATCTGCTGGGAGAGCAATACAGCGGTGCATAGACAATCCAGGAAGTTTTTGGAAAGCGTAGGGGACAATTTCCTGGTGCAAGTGCTAGGGGAGCCGACTAGGGGGAGCGCTTTTCTTGACCTGCTGCTCACAAACCGGGTAGAATTAGTGGGGGAAGCAAAAGTGGATGGGAATCTGGGAGGCAGTGACCATGAGTTGGTTGAGTTCAGGATCCTGACGCAGGGAAGAAAGGTAAGCAGCAGGATACGGACCCTGGACTTCAGGAAAGCAGACTTTGACTCCCTCAGGGAACAGATGGCCAGGATCCCCTGGGGGACTAACATGAAAGGGAAGGGAGTCCAGGAGAGCTGGCTGTATTTCAAGGAATCCCTGTTGAGGTTACAGGGACAAACCATCCCGATGAGTCGAAAGAATAGTAAATATGGCAGGCGACCAGCTTGGCTTAATGGTGAAATCCTAGCGGATCTTAAACATAAAAAAGAAGCTTACAAGAAGTGGAAGGTTGGACATATGACCAGGGAAGAGTATAAAAATATTGCTCGGGCATGTAGGAAAGATATCAGGAGGGCCAAATCGCACCTGGAGCTGCAGCTAGCAAGAGATGTCAAGAGTAACAAGAAGGGTTTCTTCAGGTATGTTGGCAACAAGAAGAAAGCCAAGGAAAGTGTGGGCCCCTTACTGAATGAGGGAGGCAAGCTAGTGACAGAGGATGTGGAAAAAGCTAATGTACTCAATGCTTTTTTTGCCTCTGTTTTCACTAACAAGGTCAGCTCCCAGACTGCTGTGCTGGGCAACACAAAACGGGGAAGAGATGGCCAGCCCTCTGTAGAGATAGAGGTGGTTAGGGACTATTTAGAAAAGCTGGACGTGCACAAGTCCATGGGGCCGGACAAATTGCATCCAAGAGTGCTGAAGGAATTGGCGGCTGTGATTGCAGAGCCCTTGGCCATTATCTTTGAAAACTCGTGGCGAACGGGGGAAGTCCCGGATGACTGGAAAAAGGCTAATGTAGTGCCCATCTTTAAAAAGGGGAAGAAGGAGGATCCTGGGAACTACAGGCCGGTCAGCCTCACCTCAGTCCCTGGAAAAATCATGGAGCAGGTCCTCAAAGAATCAATCCTGAAGCACTTAGAGGAGAGGAAAGTGATCAGGAACAGTCAGCATGGATTCACCAAGGGAAGGTCATGCCTGACTAATCTAATCGCCTTTTATGATGAGATTACTGGTTCTGTGGATGAAGGGAAAGCAGTGGATGTATTGTTTCTTGACTTTAGCAAAGCTTTTGACACGGTCTCCCACAGCATTCTTGTCAGCAAGTTAAGGAAGTATGGGCTGGATGAATGCACTATAAGGTGGGTAGAAAGCTGGCTAGATTGTCGGGCTCAACGGGTAGTGATCAATGGCTCCATGTCTAGTTGGCAGCCGGTGTCAAGTGGAGTGCCCCAGGGGTCGGTCCTGGGGCCCGTTTTGTTCAATATCTTCATAAATGATCTGGAGGATGGTGTGGATTGCACTCTCAGCAAATTTGCGGATGATACTAAACTGGGAGGAGTGGTAGATACGCTGGAGGGGAGGGATAGGATACAGAAGGACCTAGACAAATTGGAGGATTGGGCCAAAAGAAATCTAATGAGGTTCAATAAGGATAAATGCAGGGTCCTGCACTTAGGATGGAAGAATCCAATGCACCGCTACAGACTAGGGACCGAATGGCTCGGCAGCAGTTCTGCGGAAAAGGACCTAGGGGTGACAGTGGACGAGAAGCTGGATATGAGTCATCAGTGTGCCCTTGTTGCCAAGAAGGCCAATGGCATTTTGGGATGTATAAGTAGGGGCATAGCGAGCAGATCGAGGGACGTGATCGTTCCCCTCTATTCGACACTGGTGAGGCCTCATCTGGAGTACTGTGTCCAGTTTTGGGCCCCACACTACAGGAAGGATGTGGATAAATTGGAAAGAGTACAGCGAAGGGCAACAAAAATGATTAGGGGTCTAGAGCACATGACTTATGAGGAGAGGCTGAGGGAGCTGGGATTGTTTAGTCTGCAGAAGAGAAGAATGAGGGGGGATTTGATAGCTGCTTTCAACTACCTGAAAGGGGGTTTCAAAGAGGATGGCTCTAGACTGTTCTCAATGGTAGCAGATGACAGAACGAGGAGTAATGGTCTCAAGTTGCAATGGGGGAGGTTTAGATTGGATATTAGGAAAAACTTTTTCACTAAGAGGGTGGTGAAACACTGGAATGCGTTACCTAGGGAGGTGGTAGAATCTCCTTCCTTAGAGGTTTTTAAGGTCAGGCTTGACAAAGCCCTGGCTGGGATGATTTAACTGGGACTTGGTCCTGCTTTGAGCAGGGGGTTGGACTAGATGACCTTCTGGGGTCCCTTCCAACCCTGATATTCTATGATTCTATGATTCTATGATTCTATGACAGGTAGGGCAGAAAAGGTGGGGGAGTTGCATTGTATGTAAGAGAGCAGTATGACTACTCAGAGCTCCAGTATGAAACTGCAGAAAAACCTGAGAGTCTCTGGATTACTTTTGGAAGTGTGAGCAACAAGGGTGATGTCGTGGTGGGAGTCTGCTATAGACCACCGGACCAGGGGGATGAGGTGGACGAGGCTTTCTTCTGGCAACTAACAGAAGTTACTAGATCGCAAGCCCTGGTTCTCATTGGAGACTTCAATCACCCTGATATCTGCTGGGAGAGCAATACAGCGTGCACAGACAATCCAGGAAGTTTTTGGAAAGTGTAGAGGACAATTTCCTGGTGCAAATGCTGGAGGAACCAACTGGGACAGAGCTCTTCTTGACCTGCTGCTCACAAACCAGGCAGAATTAGTAGGGGAAGCAAGAGTGGATGGGAACCTGGGAGGCAGTGACCATGAGATGGCTGAGTTCAGGATCCTGACACAAGGAAGAAAAGAGCAGCAGAATATGGACCCTGGACTTCAGAAAAGAAGACTTTGACAACCTCAGGGAATGGATGGGCAGGATCCCCTGGGAGAATAACATGAGGAGGAAAGGAGTCCAGGAGAGCTGGCTGTATTTTAAAGAATCCTTATTGATGTTACAGGGACAAACCATCCCCATGTGTAGAAAGAATAGTAAATATGGTAGGCGACCAGCTTGGCTTAACAGTGAAATCCTTGCTGATCTTAAACACAAAAAAGAAGCTTACAAGAAGTGAAAGATTGGACAAATGACCAGGGAAGAGTATAAAAATATTGCTCGGGCATGCCGGAGTGAAATCAGGAAGGCCAAATCACACCTGGAGTTGCAGCTAGCAAGAGATGGTAAGAGTAACAAGAAGGGTTTCTTCAGGTACGTTAGCAACAAGAAGGAAGTCAAGGAAAGTGTGGGCCCCTTACTGAATGAGAGAGGCAACCTAGTGATAGAGGATGTGGAAAATGCTAAGGAACTCAATGCTTTTTTTGCCTCTGTCTTGACGAACAAGGTCAGCTCCCAGACTGCTGCACTGGGCAGCACAGCATGGGGAGGAGGTGACCAGCCCTCTGTGGAGAAAGAAGTGGTTCAGGGCTATTTAGAAAAGCTGGAGGAGCACAAGTCCATGGGGCCGGATGCGCTGCATCCGAGAGTGCTAAAGGAGTTGGTGGATGTGATTGCAGAGCCATTGGCCATTATCTCTGAAAACTCATGGCAATCGGGGGAGGTCTCGGACGACTGGAAAAAGGCCAATTTAGTGCCCATCTTTAAAAAAGGGAAGAAGGAGGATCCGGGGATCTACAGGCCAGTCCGCCTCACCTCAGTCCGTGGAAAAATCATGGAGCAGGTCCTGAAGGAATCAATTCTGAAGCCCTTAGGGGAGAGGAAAGTGATCGGGAACAGTCAGCATGGATTCACCAAGGGCAAATCATGCCTGACTAATCTAATTGCCTTCTATGATGAGATAACTGGCTCTGTGGATGAGGGGAAAGCAGTGGACGTGTTGCTCCTTGACTTTAGCAAAGCTTTTGACACGGTCTCTCACAGTATTCTTGCCAGCAAGTTAAAGAAGTGTGGGCTGGATGAATGGATTATAAGGAGGATAGAAAGCTGGCTAAATTGTCGGGCTCAATGGGTAGTGATCAATGGCTCCATGTCTTGTTGTCAACCAGTATCAAGCGGAGTGCCCCAAGGGTTGGTCCTGGGGCCGGTTCTGTTCAATATATTCATTAATGATTTGGAGGATGGGGTGGATTGCACCCTCAGCAAGTTTGCTAATGACACTAAACCGGGAGGAGTGGTAGATACTCTGGAGGGTAGGGATAGGATACAGAGGGACCTAGACAAATTAGAGGATTGGGCCAAAAGAAATCTGATGAGGTTCAACAAGGAGAAGTGCAGAGTCCTGCACTTAGGATGGAAGAATCCCTGCACCGCTACAGACTAGGGACTGAATGGCTAGGCAGCAGTTCTGCAGAAAAGGACCTAGGGATTACAGTGGACGAGAAGCTGGTTATGAGTCAACAGTGTGCCGGTTTTCAGAGTAGCAGCCGTGTTAGTCTGTATCCACAAAAAGAAAAGGAGTACTTGTGGCACCTTAGAGACTAAGCAGTTTATTAGAGCATAAGCTTTCGTGAGCTACAGCTCACCTCATCTTGCCAAGAAGGGCAGTGGCATTTTGGGCTGTACAAGTAGGGGCACTGCCAGCAGATCGAGGGAGATGATCGTTCCCCTCTATTCGACATTGGTGAGGCCTCATCTGGAGTTCTGTGTCCAGTTTTGGGCCCCACACTACAAGAAGGATGTGAAAAAATTGGAAAGTGTCCACAGGAGGGCAACAAAAATGATCAGGGGGCTGGAACTCATGACTTATGAGGAGAGGCTGAGGGAGCTGGGATTGATTAGTCTGCGGAAGAGAAGAATGAGGGGGGATTTGATAGCTGCTTTCAACTACCTGAAGGGGGTTCCAAAGAGGATGGATCTAGACTGTTCTCAATGGTAGCAGATGACAGAACAAGGAGTAATGGTCTCAGGTTGCAGTGGGGGAGGTTTAGGTTGGATATTAGGAAAAACCTTTTCACTAGGAGGGTGGTGAAGCACTGGAATGCGTTACCTAGGGAGGTGGTGGAATCTCCTTCCTTAGAATTTTTTAAGATCAGGCTTGACAAAGCCCTGGCTTGGATGATTCAGTTGGGGATTGGTCCTGCTCTGAGCAGGAGGTTGGATTAGATGACCTCCTGAGGTCCCTTCCAACCCTGATATTCTATGATTCTATGATTCCCAACCAGAAAAATTGTGGGGGACAGTAATAGTGATCTGCCTCAAAGTATGGAGAATGAGACTAAGTGCATTAATGATTGTGAAGTTTGTCTTTGGAAGATGCTATGGCAGGGCACAATAATTATCATTGTGAGATCCCACTTTTAACAGGGTGAGCTGGTCATGCGAAAGCCTACAGGATTCTGTCAGCAGCTCCTGTGGATGTATTTCTATCTCATAGATGAGAAAGGAAATTTTAAATGTTATGGATTTTCCATTTTCCACACTTCTCTCCTCTCCAGGGAGGGAGTGATGTCTGGGGCAGGAGAAGAAGCAAAGACACTATGTTTCTTACATTGTAGTGAAGTTTTTGTGTCTTTGGCTGTGGAGAAGCACAGTGCTACAGGGGTGCTATGCAGTTGGTATGCCATGCTGCAGATAAAACCTACAGTCTTTATGACAATGATTTGCTGGGTTTCTAGTTGCTGAGATTAGGGCCCCATTGTGCTAGGCCCTGTACTAACACCTCATGAGAGTCAGCCCTTGCCCTGAACAGTTTACAAGCTAAATGGAAAAGACAAATAAAGGCTGGAAGTGGTAAACAGAGATACAGAAAGGTAGCGGGTATGTCTACATGATAAAAGCTTTTGCTACAGTGGATTAGTTGCAAGTGTGCCGCTGTACTGTAGACACTTACTTCTGCCATGGAAGGGGTTCTTCCATCCCTGAGGTCAATCCACCTCTTTGAGAGGTGGTAGCTAGGTTGACAGTTGACCTAGTACTGTCTGCACTCGGGATTAGGTTGGCTTAACTATGTCTCTCAAGGGTGTATATGTTTCACACCCCTGGGAGATGGAGGTGGATTGAGTTAACTTTCCAGTGCAGACCAGCCCTAAGAGATGCGTCTTTCCCAAAGTCACACAGCACATCAGTGGAAGAGCCAACATTAGGACCCGGGTCTTCTAATGCCCACTCCAGAGCCCTATTGACTATGATGCTGCCTTATTTTCCTGACCCCATGCCACTTAAGAACATAAGAAGGGCCACACTGGATCAGACCGAAGGTCCATCTAACCCAGTCTTCCGAAAGTGGCCAATGCCAGGTGTCCCAGGGGGAATGAACTGTGGAACAACAGGAGATGGATCACCTGATGATCCATTCCCAGCTTCTGGCAAACAGTGGCTAGGGACACCATCCCTGCCCATCCTGGCTAATAGCCATTGATAGACCTATCCTCCAAGAACTTATCTAGTTCTTTTTTTTTTAATTCTGTCATAGTCTTATCTTTCACAACATCCCCTGGCAAAGAGTTCCACAGATTGACTGTGCATAGTGTGAAAAAATACTTCCTTTTGTTTGTTTTAAACCTGCTGCCTATTAATTTAATTTGGTGACCCCTAGTACTTGTGTTATGAGAAGTAAATAACACTTCCTTATTTACTTTCTCCACCCAAGTCATGATTTTATAGACCTCTATCATATGCTGCCTTTGTTGTCTTTTTTCCAAGCTGAAAAGTCCCCATTTTATTAATCTCTTCTCATATGACTGCTGTTCCATACCGCTAATCATTTTTGTTGCCCTTTTCTGAACCGTTTCCAATTCCAATATATCTTTTTTGAGATGGGGTGACCACATCTGCACACACTATTCAATATGTGGGCGTACCATGGATTTATATAGAGGCAATATGATATTTTCTGTTTTATTATCTATCCCTTTCTTAATGATTCCGAACATTCTGCTCACTTTTTGACTGCCGCTGCACATTGAGTGGATGTTTTCAGAGAACTATCCACAATGACTCCAAGATCTCTCTCTTGAGTGGTAACAGCTAATTTAGACCCCATCATTTTATATGGATAGTTGGGATTATGTTTTCTAATGTGCATTACTTTGCATTTATCAACACTGAATTTCATCTGCCATTTTGTTGCCCAGTCACCCAGTTTTATGAGATCCTTTTGTAGCTCTTTGTAATCTGCCTGGGACTCAAGTAGTTTTATATCATCTGAAAAAATGGCTTCGTAGTGTGGACGGGTGCAGGGCTAAACCGAACTAATGCTGCTAAATCCGACCTAAACTCGTAGTGTAAACTCGTAACTCTCCCGGCTCCCCGGGGCTACTGCTGAGAGCCAGCCTTCCCAGAGCCTGCTCCCTAGCTGTCCTTCCTCAGGGAACACACAAGCAGTGTTTGAAATGCAGTGACCTGTGAAAGACCTCGAGGCTGCACTCAGAAACACTGTCCTCCAAGGACTAGCAGGGACCAGACATAGACCCTGTGCAAGATTCATACAGCTGCAGCTCAGCCAGTATCTCTCATGCCTAGCCTGTGTTCCAGTACCAGCTCCCCCGCACACTGCTCTGCCAACGTGTGAACTGCTACAATGCCCACTACACCTGCCCTGGGCTACACACAGCTCTGCTGCCGGTGCCTTACAACAGCTACTAGGGTTCTGCTCATCTGCTCCCCACACACCTCAGTCCTGACCTGCAACACTGCCCCCACCACCTCATCCAGTGCCAGGCTCCCCAGATTGCTCTGCTAATGCACCACAATCTTGACCCACAGTACCCTGTGCTATCCCATTTTCAGATTCATCATTATTACAGTACACGTCTTCATGATAACAATTCAGGCTGCTGCCAGAGGGCAATCATTAATTTAGATGGCAAGTTTAGATGAAACTTTCTAGGACAAAGTAGAACCATCCCACACCCAGGCTGATAGCCTCTGTGCTGTTGAGGAGGATGAAAGTCTCAGGGAAGGAGAACATCAAACTGAAGCAGAGGGAAACCATCCCATAGTTGGGACCCTCCTTCCAGATGATGTTGTGGTATCCTCTCACACTGAGGATACCTCTCCAGGGGAGGGAACTCCAGTTGTTAGGAAGAGACAAGTATTAGCAATGGGGGATTCAGTCATTAGAAACATAAATAATTGGGTTTGCAATGACCGGGAGAACCACATGATGACTTGCCTGCTGGGTGCAAAGGTTGAGGATCCCTTGAGACATCTGACAAACTTATGTGTAGGCCTGGGGAGGAGTCAGAGGTCATGGTACATGTAGGTAGTACCAATAACATATAGAGGGATAGGAGAGAGGTCCTAGAGGCCAAATTTAAGCTGCTAGGTAAGAGATTGAAGTCCAGGACCTCCATGGTAGCATTCTCTGAAATGCTTCCAGTTCTACACACAGGGCCAGTTAGACAGGCAGAACTGCAGGGTCTCAATGTGTGGATGAGATGACGGTGTAGGGAGGAATAGTTTAGATTTATTAGGGACTGGGGAAACTTTTGGGAAAGAAGGAGCCTATGCAGGAAGGATGTCCCTCACCTAAACCAAAATGGAACAGGATTGCTGGCACATAAAATTAAAAAGATTGTTGAGCAGTTTTTAAACTAAGGGCTGGGGGAAAGTTGACGGGTGTGGAGGAGCATGTGGTATGGACAGAGACATCTCTTAGGGGAGGATCTATTAATGGAGATTCTCTATGTCCTAGTAAGGAGGAGATGATGGAAGATAAAAATACAGGTAGGATCTTATGAGAAACTGTCAAATGAAAAAGAGTCCCATTCAATCACATCATGAGATGGTTGAGTTCAGGATCCTGAAAAAAGGAAGAAAGGAGAGTAGCAAAATATGGACCCTGGACTTCAAAAAAGCAGATTGAGACTCCCTTTTGGAACTGGTGGGCAGGATCCCCTGGAGGCTAATATGAGCGGGAAGGGAGTACAGGAGAGCTGGCTGTATTTTAAAGAAGCCTTATTGAGGGTGCAGGAAAAAAAAATCCCAAAGTGCAGAAAGAATAGCAAATATGGCAGGCGACCAGCTTGGCTTAACAGTGAAGTCTTTGGTGAACTTAAACTCCAAAAGGAAGCTTACAAGAAGTGGAAATTTGGACAGATGACTAGAGAGGAGTATAAAAATATTGCAAGAGCATGCAGGGGTGTAATCAGGAAGGCCAACGCACGATTGGAGTTGCAGTCAGCAAGGGATGTGAAGGGTAATAAGAAGAGTTTCTACAGGTATGTTAGCAACAAGAAAAAGGTCAGGGAAAGTGTGGGACCCGTACTGAATGGGGGAGGCAACATAGTGACAGATGATGTGGAAAAAGCTGAAGTACTCAACACTTTTTTTGCCTCGATCTTCACAGACAAGGGCAGCTCCCAGACTTCTGCACTGGGCAACACAGCATGGGGAGTAGGTGAGCAGCCCTCAGAGGTGAAAGAACAGCTTAAGGACTATTTAGAAAAGCTGGACATATACAAGTTCATGAGTCCAGATCTAATGCATCCAAAGGTGCTGAGGGAGATGGCTGAGGTGATTGCAGAGCCTTTGGCCAGTATCTTTGAAAATTTGTGGTGATCAGGGGAGGTCCTGGATGATTGGAAAAAGGCAAATATAGTGTCCATATTTTAAAAAGGGAAGAAAGAGAACCTGGGGAACTACAGACTGGTCAGCATCACTTCAGTCCCCAGTAAAATCATGGAGCAGGTCCTCAAGGACTCCATTTTGAAGCACTTGGAGGAGAGGAAGGTGATCAGGAACAGTCAACATGGATTCACTAAGGGCAAGTCATGCCTGACCAACCTGATTGCCTTCTATGATAAGATAACTGGCTCTGTGGATATGGGGAAAGTGGTGGATGTGATATATCTTGACTTTAGCAAAGTTTTTGATACTGTCTCCCACAGTATTCTTGCCAGCAAATTAAAAAAGTATGGCTTGGATGAATGGACTATAAGGTTGATAGAAAGCTGGCTAGATTGTCGGGCTCAAAGGGTAGTGATCAACAGCTTGATTTCTAGTTGTCAGCCAGTATCAAGCAGAGTGCCCCACTGGGACCGGTTTTGTTCAACATCTTTATTAATGATCTGGATGATGGCATTAATTGCACCCTCAGCAAGTTTGCAGATGACACTAAGCTGAGGGGAGAGGTAGATACGCTGGAGGGTAGGGCTAGGGTCCATCCAGAGTGACCTAGAGAAATTGGAGGATTGGGCCAAAAGAAATCTGATTTGGTTCAACAAGGACAAGAGCAGAGTCTTGCACTTAGGAAGGAAGAATCCCATGCACCACTATAGGTTGGAGACCAACTGGCTAAGCAGCAGTTCTGCAGAAAAGGACCAGGGGATTACAGTGGACGAGAAGCTGGATATGAGTCAGCAGTGTGCCCTTGTTGCCAAGAAGGCCAACGGCATACTGTGCTCTATTAGTAGGAGCACTGCCAGCAGATCGAGAGAAGTGATTATTCCCCTCTATTCGGCACTGGTGAGGTCACACCTGGAGCATTACATCCAGTTTTGGTCCCCCAACTACAGAAGGGATGTGGACAAATTGGAGAGAGTCCAACGTAGGGTAATGAAAATGATTAGGGGGCTGGGGCACATGACTTACGAGGAGAGGCTGAGAGAACTGGGCTTATTTAGTCTGCAGAAGAGAAGAGTGAGGGGGGGATTTCATAGCAGCCTTCAATTACCTGAAGGGGGATTCCAAAGAGGATGGAGCTCGGCTGTTCTCAGTGGTGGCAGATGACAGAACAAGAAGCAATGGTCTCAAGTTGCAGTGTGGGAGGTCTAGGTTGGATATTAGGAAACACTATTTCACTAGGAGGGTGGTGAAGCACTGGAATGAGTTACCTAGGGAGGTGGTGGAATCTCCATCCTTAGAGGTTTTTAAGGTCTGGCTTGACAAAGCCTTGGCTGGGATGATTTTGTGGGTGTTGGACCTGCTTTGAGCAGGGGATTGGACTAGATGATCTCCTCCAACCCTAATTTCTATGATTCCATGATTCTATGTAATGGCAGACAGCTAAAAAGTGACAATTTTTTCAAGTGCTTATTTACAATTGCTAGAAATCTAAGCATTAAGATGGGAGAACATGAATGCCTGGTATTATATGATAATATTGATATAATAGGCATCACAGAAACTTGGTGGAATGAGGATAATCAATGGGACTCAGTAATACCAGGATATAAAATCTATCAGAAGGACGGAATAGGTCATGCTGATGGGGGAATGGCACTATATGTGAAAGAAAGCATAGAATCAAATGAAGTAAAAATATTAAATGAACCAAACTGTGGCATAGAATCTGTATGGATAGTAATTCCATGCTCTAATAATAAGAATATAGCAGTAGGGATATATTACTGACCACCGGACCAGGATGGTAATAATGACTGTGAAATGCTCAGGGAGATTAGAGAGGCTATTAAAATAAAAAGATCAATAATAATGGGGGATTTCAACTATCCCCATATTGACTGTGTACATGTCACCTCAGGATGGGATGAAGAGATACAGTTTCTTGAAACTTTAAATGACTGCTTTTTGGAGCATCTAGTCCTGGAACCCACAGGAGGAAAGGCAATTCTTGATTTAGTCCTAAGTGGAGCACAGGATCTGATCCAAGAGGTGAATATTGCTGAACTGCTTGGTAATAGTGACTATAACATCATAAAATGTAACAGTCCACCACAGTAGCATTTAATTTCAGAAAGGGGAACTACACAAAAATGAGGAAGTTAGTTAAACAGAAATTAAAAGGTATAGTGCCAAAAGTGAAATCCCTGCAAGCTGCATGGAAGCTTTTTAAAGACAATAAAAATAAAAAGACGTAATAAAAGCCCAACTTAAACGTATACCTCAAATTAAAAAAAACATAGTAAAAGAACCAAAAAAGTGCCAGCGTGGTTAAACAACAAAGTAAAAGAAGCAGAGAGAGGCAAAAAGGTATCCTTTAAAAAGTAGAAATTAAATCCTAGTGAAGAAAATAGAAAGGAGAATAAACTCTGGAAAGTAAAGTTTAAAAATATAATTAGGACGGACAAAAAAGAATTTGCAGAACAGCTAGCCAAAGACTCAAAAAGTAACAGCAAAAAAAAGTTAAGTACATCAGAAGCAGGAAGCCTGCTAAAAAAACCCAGTGAGGCCACTGGACAATTGAGATGCCAACATAGTATTCAAGGACGATAAAGTCATTCCAGAGAAATTAAATGAATTCTTTGCATTGGTCTTCATAACTGAGCATATGAGGGAGATTGTCACCTAAAAAATGGCTCAGGTTTGGGAATCTGAGGAACTGTCCCAGATTGAGGTGTCATTAGAGGAGGTCTTGGAACAAATTGATAAAGTAAACAGTATTAAGTCACCAGGACCAGATGGTATTTACCCAAGAGTTCTGAATGAACTCAAATGTGAAATTGCAGAACCACTAACTGTGGTATGTAACATTTAAATCAGCTTCTGTACCAAATTACTGGATGATAGCAAATGTGATGATGATTTTTTTAAAAAAGGCTCCAGAGGCAATCCCAGCAATTACAGGCTAGTAAACCTGACTTCAGTACTGGGCAAATTGATTAAAACTATCATAAAGAACAGAATTGTCAGACTCATAGACGAACATAATTTGTTGGGGGAGAGTCAACATGGTTTTTGTAAAGGGAAATCATGCCTCACCAATCTACTAGAATTCTTTGAAGGGTCAACAAGCAGGTAGACAAGGTGGATCCAGTGGATATAGTGTATTTAGATTTTCAGAAAGCCTTTGACAAGGTCCCTCATCAAAGGCTCTTAAGCAAAGTAAGCTGTCATGGGATAAGAGGGAAGGGCCTCTCATGGAATGGTAACTGTTAAAAGATAGGAAACAAAGGTTAGGAATAAATGGTCAGTTTTCAAAATGGAGAGAGGTAAATAGTGGTGTCACCTAGGGGTCTGTGCTGGGACCCATCCTATTCAACATATTCATAAATGATCTGGGAAAAGGGGTAAACAGTGAGGTGGCAAAATTTGCAGATGATACAAAACTAATCAAGATAGTTAAGTCCAAACAGACTGCAAAGAGCTGCAAAGGGATGACTGGGCAACAGAATGGCATATGAAATTCAATGTTGATAAATGCAAAGTAATGCACATTAGAAAACATAATCCCAACTATCCATATAAAATGATGGGGTCTAAATTAGCTGTTTCCTCTCAAGAAAGAGATCTTGGAGTCATTGCGGATAGTTCTCTGAAAACATCCACTCAATGTGCAGCAGCAATCAAAAAGCGAGCAGACTGTTGGGAATCATTAAGAAAGGGATAGATAATAAAACAGAAAATATCATATTGCCTCTATATAAATCCATGGTATGCCCACATCTTGAATACTGCATGCAGATGTGGTCACCCCATCTCAAAAAAGATATATTACGATTGGAAAAGGTATAGAAAAGGGCAACAAAAATTATTAGGGGTATGGAACATATGAGGAGAGATTAATAAGACTGGGACTTTTCAGCTTGAAAAAGAGACAACTAAGAGGGGATATGATAAAGGTCTATAAAATCATGACTGGTGTGGAGAAGGTAAATAAGAAAGTGTCATTTACTCCTTCTCATAACACAAGAATTAGGGGTCACCAAATCATATTAATAGGCAGCAGGTTTAAAACAAATAAAAGGAAGTATTTCTTCACACAATGCACAGTCAACCTGTGAGGTTCTTTGCCAGCGGATGTTGTGAAGGCCAAGACTATGACAGGGTTAAAAAAAAAGAACTAGATAAGTTCTTGGAGGATAGGTCCATCAATGGCTATTAGCCAGAATGGGCAGGGATGGTGTCCCTAATGTCTGTTTGCCAGAAGCTGGGAATGGGCAACACTTGATGAACATGTTCTGTTCATTCCCTCTGAAGCACCTGGCATTGACCACTGTCAGAAGGCAGGATGCTGGGCTAGATGGATCTTTGGTCTGACCCACTATGGGCATTCTTATGTTCTTAAGTTCTGGTCCAAAACTTGGAGAGGTAGAAAAACTAGTTTGTGCAGGGGTGAAAATTCACCCCTAAGCCCTCTCCCTACACTACACAGTCTCTCCAGCCTCCACTCCCAGAATTAAGAAGCCTACAGAACTGCCATGGGATTCTACCTTGAACTCTTCCATTGATGATGCTTCCTGTTGCCTTGGAGAGGCCCCCTAGGCCTGGAGCTCAAAGCTACAGCCATGGGGAGATACCCCCAGTTGGTGGTGGTTCTGTGTATCACATTCCTACCTGCTTGCCTGTTGACAGCCTAGGAAGGAGCTGGGCATTTCTCATTGTCACAGTCAGGGTCCAGATGAGCTATAGTCAGCAAAGTCATGCCAAAATTAGGCCAGGTATTAAAGGAGATGCTCCAATACATGACGTTAGCAAAGGTACATCTAGCACGGCTAGAACACAGGCATGCCTGAGAATCAACACACACTGGATTCATGTGTGAACACACCCAAGAGATTAGCCCAGGAACATGCTGACCTAACACCATAGAAGAGGGTTTGACAGAAGTGATCAATAGGGATGCTTTGCCCAAGACACCTAGAGAAAGATACAAGGGGAGGTAACAAGCAGATGTCATGAAACACCTAAGGTGGTATGTAAGTTGTCTTAGTCTAAGTGTCGGGATACCTCGCTTTACCACTGTGTGGGGCTGGGTGACAGAAGAGACTCCTGCTGCTGACTGAGCAGCTCCTTGCCACAAGGTACTCATTTGTCAGTGTACCTGTAACTGCAGAGCCAGGTCACTAGGACTGCGATTTGAGGGCACTAAATCTGGCTGAGTGCCTGTGTCACTGAAGCCGGCCTGTGGTCTTGCTTTCTGGGTGGTGCTATCCAGGTCTGATGCACCACCTATCTATGTAGGGCTGGGACAGCATACAAAAAGAGTGCACACGCCAGCTGACAACACTGTCCTCAGTCCAAACTCGCTTTGGTTCAATGAGAGGTTTCCCTTAGGCAAAAATCAAGTAAACATGCCTGAGCTGGCCTGGCAATGACACTTCCACTGAGATTAGGAGAGGGAGGATGATCTTCTACTTAAGGCATTGGGGTGGATTTAAATCCAGCTCTGCCACAGACTCACCATGTAGCCTTTGGTAAGACATCTCTCGGTGCCTCAGTTCCTCCTTCTTACCTTCTGCTAGTGTTTTGTAACCCTTTCTCCTACCTCTAGTCCCTTCAGACTGTGCCCTCTGCAGGGCAGGGACTGTCTCCCAGGCTCTGTACAGAGCCTATCACACTGGGGCCATGATATCGGTTGGGGTGGTTACAGTTCTCAACAACTGCACCTGTATTTCCCCTCAGCGGTCCACAAGGCACCTACTCTCAGACTCCCAGGTCCCTGGCTGTTGCCTCTCTTGGGTGGAGACCCACGTTTCTCTGCCTTCTGACTGGGGTGTGCCCAGGCTGAACAGTGCCCTGCCTTCCCTATGTACTTCCCATCAAAGATAGGCTCTCTACACAGACCTGCTTGCTTCTCTTCCAAGACCATTAAAGAGGAACTACTTCAGATAGAAGTTACCTACTTTCTTCTACATTGCAGAGAACACATAAACCCAATGAAAGACCCTACACACCTGCTAGAAAGCTTTACCGAGTTCATTCCAACTCTCACAGCTCTGGCAGAAGCAGTTGTTCCCTAGGAGATTCTTTGTGGTTTCCAGTTCCTCAACACTTAAGCCCTAAACAAGCACCCAGTCTTCTGGAGCCTTAGTAGGCCAAGTCCTTCCAACCCTTCACTAAGGACTGGGGCCCTCTGGGACCACGAAACAGGCCGAGTCAGTCTAAATGCAGGCCTTTTTATCCAAAAGTCATTTCTTTGCCTGTAGATCTGTGGAGACCCCCGATTGAGCCAGTCTATGCATATCTTCCATGGTAGTTAAAGGCGGATAACTAAAGATGTTCATTAGCATCCCCCCACCCTATTAGAGAAGGTGCAGACAATGCCATACCACCACAGCCACAATTGCCTTTTCAGTACAGTGGCCCCCAGAGGGGTTACCCCTAATCCAATATGGACTAACTTAACTCAATAAAGCTTATTTTAATTCCCTAAGGTTTGTTCAAGCTATTCCAAGATACTGTCAGTCTGCCACAGGGCTCTCTAGAAGCTATGCAATAATATAGCACTTTCATCCAAGATCTCCACCATCAGAGCCCCCCAGCAAGCCTGGCCAAGAAATAAGCATTATCCCCATTTTATGGGGCAGGAAATGGAGGCTGAGCAGTGACTGGTGCAAGATAAGCCAGTGACTAGGTAATGGGAACAGAACCCTTCTGACTCTCAGCCCCATTCCTCAGCCAAAAGGTTGGTCTTCAAACTCCTTATCCCCCAGCCGTCATGAGGAAAGGCAAGGCTCCCAAAAAACTAAGAGCCACTGCAAGTGGCCTCAAGGCTGAGCTGACAGAGTGGCACCTGGCTGATGGGGGCAGAGGAAGGCCAGCAGGGAATCAGAGTGCATCTTCTAGCTGACAGCAGGGAAGGAAATGCTCTTTGCTAACAAATGGTCAGCACTAAAACCTAAAGTCATAGTTTCATAAGATTCCAGTGGATTTTCATAGCAAATGGCTTTTTATGGGAGATGCACACTGAAAAGAAAACACCTTGTGAAAGAAATATCAGCCAGTTGGCGTGTTCTGCTGGGAACCAGCCCATAGCGAGAGGGCGCCTAGGTGGGGGGGAAGCACTTTGGGGGAAAGCACATGGGAAAGTGTCTCAAGGACGACTGAATAGGTGACACTGAGAATTTGGCACCCAGAGAAGGGAAAGAGCCATGCTTCTTGATTCATGTTTGCAGGCATCCTGCAGTTCCTGGAGAGTGGCCCCCAGGAGGGTCAAGCCTATCAAATAAGGGGCCAAAAATAATCTGTTACTCTCTGATGGGCTGTTACATGGCTAGTTGGGAAGAGAAGGGGCACTAATTGATCCTCCTTCCTGGCTGTGCCAGAAGAGACCAAGGAGCTAGCTAATGCCATCCAGAAAAGGGGCAGGGCTACCCAGGGAGGGGAACAGGGCAAAGGCACTGGGAATCCTCTACCAGCAAGGACCCTACACACTTGTTAGAGGGTAATGCAGCTTCCCGGAGCAGGGCTCTGTAGAGGTGAATAAACGCCATTCTGGGATGTAATTTGCCATCTCCACCTCACCATGATTGCCCAGCAGGGAAGAGACTGGAACACAGAAGCAGCTGTCCATTTGCAGCTCTGGAGCCCTATGAAGAGACCTTTCAGAAAGCAAAAACCCAGCCCTATAACATCAGGGTTAGCTCCCAGCTGGTACATGGCTGATTACCAATGTGCTTTAATTTATCTTGTGCAAGCTGCATCAGACTGTGTACCCCCAACCCCCCCAATCTAAATCCAACAGAGAACAACATCAGAACCAAGCAGGCTCACAATTTATGATGTTGCATTCCTGATGGAAGTGCAAATCCAACTTAATTTTGAAAAGGTTATTTATATCTTCAGATCTCCCAGCTCCAGTTATTAAGAGATGAGATGGGAGGGAGAAGAGAAGATGAGTAACAGCCCGGTTGCCTCAGGTGGCAATGAGAGACCCAGGCAGAGCATAAGTGTTTGACTGCAACAAACACACAGCAGTGAAACTATCAGGACTCACCTTTCCTTGCTTACAGTGAAGTTTTCCCCAGCTGTTGAGCAGGAACCTGCAGGAGCCCTGGGTGTGCTGTTACTCTGAGGTCATTTGGAACAGATAATCCTTAAGCAGCTGATAGGTCCCCAACTGCTAGCAAAATTCAAGTCACAGGCTGATGTGATCAGTGAGTATTTTGGCTGCAGTGCTTTTCCCCCATCACTCTGGATTACTGGGATATTTGTGTGCAGCAAGATCTCTTCCTTCCATAGCTTAGCCTGCTTCTCCTGGCACAAGATAGCATAGTGGGTAAATGTGGCGGGCAGAGAACACAGGGCAAGTGGGCCCTTCATGACCGGGGAGCTGTTATACAGCTGTCAAGTTACACCGGCCTGACAAAGGAGTAAGGCCTGAGAAATGATTGCCTCGTTAGCACAATAAGCTGAAGGACAGCATTGGCATAAGAACAAATAGCATAACTGGCTGTTATACTTCCCAGGGTACCCAGCATCAAGAGGCACCTCACCATCATTGCTCTTAGCATGAGAAATGCTTATCTGTGCCTGTTGTGGCCCAGCTCGCTGGCGCCACAAGCCCTGCCTCCCAGGCCTTGTTCTTTGTACAGGTAATGGCAGGCGCACACCAACCAACAAGTCCTCTGCATGTTCTCTGCAGCATCCAGCCCCTTCTCCACTGAACATGCACTGAATGAACAGGCCTGCTGTTCCTAAAGGAACACTACATTGCAGTGGCCCAGCTGGACCTTAGACCACAGCTCCTCCGAACACACAGCACTTAGATATATTTATAGTGTAACAAGAGTAAGTTTACTATCAAAGAACATCAAGTAATAGTGAGTAAGAATATTGGAAACAAATGGTTTCATCTGAAACAAAATCATAACATGCTTTCTAGAGACTAAACCTAACGTTCTCCTCTGGTCTAAAGCAGCATTTCACTCTAAGTTCTCCCCAGCATGAAGCAAACTCGATGTCCATTTAATTCCTATCTGAAGGCTGCCAGGTGCTGTCATTGCCCTCCAAATGTGTCAGAACAATCCTTTGATGTTCATTTCAAGGTAGACTACCCTTCCCCCCAACAGTTTACCTCTTCCTGTTATTTTTCTGACTTTGAAGATTTCACAATCCTTCATTAGCACGTGGTTCAGACTGGTCAGCGGAGGCCCACTGACACATACAATGCATGATTTAGATGTAAACAGACAGAGATAAACATGCCTTGCCTCAAAGAAAATGTGTTTTCCACCTTTGCTGGCAACTGTCCCTTGATGCAGACCTTAAGAACACAGTGTTCGGTGTATACACAACACCTACACAGGCATTCTGAAATGATACTGCTGGCCAATGTGACAGGCTTTTATTAGAGACCTCTCATGACCCCTTTTGGTGAATGAGAAGGTAAAAGCCAGACCCTGTGGATTCCTGTAACCCTCATGCACCCCAATGCCTGCTGCTAGTTAGCATCAGGAGGTGCCTGGGTCACTGCCCACCAATAAATGTAGACTGGAGGTTAGAAGCAGGTTTCTAACCATCAGAGGAGTGAGCAGCCCCCCAACAGGAACAGGAGAGAGACAAACAACCTACCTGGTTTAAAGATGGAGCTTGCTAAGTTTATGAATAGGATTGAATGGCAGGGTTGCCTCCAATACTCAGGAACTGGACTAGATGACCCAGGAGATCCCCTCCAGTCATACATAGGAGAGTGCTGATGCCAATGCCTATTCTCTGGTCTACACCCTACCCAGGTTTACCCTGAGCATTTGTGAGGAATGAAGTGTGGTGGGGGGAGCCCGAGTGTCACCCTTGCTCTGTGCTGAGGGCTAGGCCTCGTGCTTAACCTCAGTTCACACTCACATGCCACCATTAGGGTTGCCAACTTTCTAATTGCACAAAATTGAACACCCTAGCTCTGCCCCTTCCCAAGGCCCCGCCCCTGCCCTTTCCCTTCCCCGAGGCCCCTCCTCCCACTCACTACATTCCCCCTCCCTCGGTAGCTTGCTCTCCCCCACCCTCACTCACTTTCACTGGGCTGTGGCAGGGGGTTGGGGTGCAGGAGGGAGTGAGGGCTCTGACTGGGGGTGCATGCTGTGGTGTGGGGCTAGAAATGAGGGGTTCAGGGTGCAGGAGGAGGCTCCAGGCTGGGGCTGAGGGATTTTGAGTGCGGGAGGGGACTGTGGGTTGAGGCAGGGGGTTGGGGTGTGGGAGGAGGTGATGGCTCTGGGGTGGGTCGGGGGATGAGGTGTTCATGGTGTGGTAGGAGGTCTGGATTTGTGGGGGCTCAGGGCTGGGGCAGGAGGTTGGGGCACGGGTTTACCTTGAGTGGCTCCCCGTCAGTGGTACAGTGGGGCTAAGGCAAGCTCTTTGTCTGTTCTGGCTCCACGCTGTGCCCCGGAAGTGGCCAGCAGGCTTGGCTCCTAGGCGGAGGAGGGGAGCAGGAGGCTCCTCCATATGCTGCTCTCGCCCACAGGCACCACCCCCCAGCTCCCATTGGCCACAGTTCCCAGCCAATGGGAGTGTGGAGCCAGTGCTTGGGGTGGGGGCAGTGCGAGGAGCCCCGTGGTCTCCCCACACCGCCTAGGAGCTGGACCGGCAGGCCGCTTCTGGGGTGAAGCGCAGAGCCAAGACAAGCAGGGAGCCTGCCTTAGACCCGGAGCACTGCCGATCGCGGACTTTTAACAGCCTGGTCAGCGGTGCTGGCTGGAGTCACCAGGGTCCCTTTTCAACCGGGCATTCTGGTTGAAAACTGGACACCTGGCAACCCTAGCCACCATGCACACACCTGTCAATTCTGAACACTTGCCCATTCAGGTCTCCCTGCAGAGTTCCTCTGGGCCGCATTCACAGTCTCATTGGACTCTTTCAGGGAGCAGTAGGTGCTGTCTGGGTTCTCTGCTCAATCACCCCCCATCTGGAAACCTGATTGTAAACCTCTGACCTTCCCTCTCACTCCAGAGATTTCATTTGTTGTCCCCTGGAATCAACTGATCCCTGTGTTTTTTCTTGTTCTTCCCCTCTCATGGGGGATCCCTTTGGGGATCCACCACATTCATGGGGACCAAATAGACACGCACCTGGCTCCAAAACATTTCTGGTATTCACCTGCCATGGAAGTGCTCATGGCTTTGATGCAAGCATCGGACACCACAGGGCCTCCTGCAACACACACACACACACACTCTCTCTCTGCCCCTCATATTCAGAGGGTGTTGCCAACTTAGCAAGTCAACATGAGGCAGTCCTACCATCCCACTGCTCTCCCCTACAGGATGGCCTGCCTCATCACTTAGTACAAATGAAAAAAGTGGGAGGTCTTTGCTAGACATGCTGAGGGGCCAGTGGTTAATGCTGAGGCTCTGTAGTTTTAGAGAAAGTAGCTTGGCCTCTGCATACAATCCTGAGCCTCCTGGTGCCACAAAGAAGAAGGAGGTCCCACTTGACACACGACCCTCTATGTCTGGTCCCACTCATACGACATACATCACACCTCTAGTCTCCCACTCAATCTGCTTGTGTAACCTGTAGTGGCAGAGCTCATGAGTGAAGTAGAAGTGGCTCAGCACCACTCATGACGTGTCACAGACTAGTGCAGACTGGATTGTCATGGTATCTGAGGACCTGCCTTGTGCTCTCTCAGATGTCTTTCTCTGCTTGTGGTCTCAGACTGTAACTGAGAGCTCCGTGGGTCAGGGGCTGCCTTGTGTTCTGTCTGTATCAGGCACTGGAATGGGGCCCTCACCCAGAACTGTGGCTTCTAGCTACTACCACAATACAAATGCAGCCTTGCCCCTGCCCCCAGGCATGTCATTGTGTATCAAGAAATACAGGACATGACTGCATCTGTAATTTTCACTCCATGCATCTGAAGAAGTGGGTTTTCTACCCATGAAAGCTTATGCCCAAATAAATATGTTAGTCTTTAAGGTGCCACCTGACTCCTCGTTTTTATGGAAAGTCTGTGGCACAACCACTAATAGAATTCAGATCCCTGAGCTCCATTGTCAAACCTCAACTAGCATTTCACAGGGCTGCTCCAGATGCTGCTCCTTTCCTGTTAGAGCCAGATCCTTGCCTGCTGAGGTCCCTTTGTGCCTCTAGACTGACAAAGATTTTAAACTTTAAACAACCATGACAGGGCAGCTGAGGAGTCCTCCCATGTGCATGTTAATTGGGGGGCATGTCTGCGGTGGGGAGAAGGTGACATCCTCTACCAGAGCAGTGCCCTGGGAACAATTCCAGCAGAAGCAAGAGCAGCTCTTAAACTGCTCTAATGTGCCATGGGGCCAGGATCAATGATGGCAGAAGGCAGATGCAGAGCCCTCTTGGATTCGGACTTGGCCCTTTGTTTATTGCTGGGATTTCCCACTGGGAAGCCATATAGCATGGAACTGAACTTTGCTAGTAGCTCTGCACAGCCACTGGCAGCATCGTGCCATCCAGCCCCCACTCCCATGTTCCTCTTAGCCCAGCCTGCATGCCCACACCTCTGGAGAACTCTTTCCAAGCATGTGCACCTAACTTAAAGCAGGTGCAGAGGCAGAACGTGCACACTTTGTTAACTGCATTTTGTACATGTTCTGCTGCTTAATTGCCTGCAATGGTCTTGATTTATGCCAGTGCCAGCCTGATGAAAGGTCCTGATGGAATGCGCTTTGTTACCCATTCTGCAGAGCACTTTACATCCTATTGGCCTGGAATGAAGCAATCCAAGCAGCAGGCAGATTTGCGGCATTTTAAGACGGGAAATTGATAGGATTTAGAGGGAAAAAAGGACTCACAGAGCTGTTTTTTCCTCTTAACCCATTAGATGCTTGGTAAAAGCCAACTTGTCTTTCCTAGGACATCCAGGGCATGACTACACTGCAAAAAAACCCAAACCCAACCAAACCCTGCAGCAGCAAGTCTCTGAGCCCGGGCCACTGAGCTCATGGGGCTCAGGCTATACGGGTAAAAATAGCAGTGTAGATGTTTGGGTGGGAGTCTGGGCTCTGAAACCCAATGAGTGTGTGTGTGTGTGTGTGTGGGGCGGGGGAGGAGGGGAGACTCAGATCCCAAGATTCTGGGTTCTCTCTAGATCAGTATTTCTCACCCTTTTCAGGTTGGTGATTCCTTGTTTGAAGGCAGCAATGGTTGCAGCCCCTCATGTCTACCATAAAAATAAGAGGGGAAAAATCTGTCCATGCTGGTCTCTAAGGTGCCACAAGTACTCCTTTTCTTAATGTTAAGTATGTATCAGAGAGAGAGAGAGAGAGAGAGAGTGAGAGAGAATTTTGGGAGATTCGCAGACCAACATGTCTATGATTCTGTGACTATGTGACCTTGAACGGGGTGGGCATTTCGGGAGTGTGATTTTCTTTGCTTTCAATTGCAATAGCATTTTCATTGCCTCATGACCCCCCATGGTCTTTCATGCCCCCTCCCCTCCTCTGGGGTCACAACCCACCAGTTTAGAAATATTGTTCCAGATCTTCTAGTGTTTGACTCTGCCTGTCTGCGGCAGACGGGCAGTTACCAAACTCCCACTGACATCAACGAGCCAGGATTTCCTCCCCAGTATGGCAGATCATCCAGGACTTGCTGTGTATCCCATGCCAAAGCGAGCATCTCCCCTTTCTAATGATACCAAGTAGCTGTAGCCCAGGGGATCATGTGATTTCACCATCCTGGACCTCCAGCCAATGGCTTTGTGGGGATCAGTTCCACCTCTGGAGGGAAGAAGGAAACTTTTTGCTGGAGGGTTCTTTTAAATTAGAGCGACGGCCTGAAGCTGCTCTAACATTGAAATTGGTAGAAGAAATCATGGTGGGGCGCCCTGGAGTGCAGGTGGGGTGATCAGAGTTGAATGATAAATTCAAGTGATTGTATGGTGCCCCCCTGCCAGTGGATAATTGACCGTTTTTTCCACCAGGGCCAATTTTGAACAGTGGTAAAATTAACAAGGGAGGCCGAAAGCATCGGAAATCCCAGGATCCCCACAGAAACGTACCACCATACATACATTGTTTTGCCTGGATGAATTTGGAGGCTTTAAGCAACAAGAGCAGTCCCACCACTCCTGCTCAGGGTGTCTCTGGGCTCTCGCTAATACTGCTTGGTCCTGTTAACAAAGAAAGAGGGATAGAAGAGAAGGAGCATAAAGGCACTTATTCAGGCAACTGAGGTATGGACAAAAATTGCTAGAACTGTTGGTTATGTCCAAGGGTGAAAGTAAGTTAGAGGACTTACTGGTAGGCCGAAGTCCTGAGCAGGGGGCATGGCCTCAACCAAAAGAGGCGTGGCCTTAACTGGAAGAGGCAGGGCCTTAAATCCCCAGGCCCTTTAAATCTCGGTAGTGGTGGCTGTGAGCCCCAGGCCCTTTAAATCACCCCCGAGCTACCAGCTGCAGAGGTGGCTGGGAACCCCGGGGCTCGGGGGCGATTTAAAGGGCCCAGAGCTCCAGCTGCCGTTACCGCAGCAGAGCCCGGGCTCTTTAAATCACTGAGGAGCCCTGGGGGCTCCCGGCTGCCACCGCTGCCCTGGGGCTCTGGGCTCTAGCAGAGCTTTAAAGGGCCTGGGGCTCCGCTGTAGTTGCAGCTGCCGGAGCGCCGGGACCCTTTAAATCCCCGCCAGAGCCCTGCCGCCGCTACCCCAGGGCTTCGGCAGCAGGGCTCAGGTGGAGATTTAAAGGGCCGGGGTGGTAGCAGTGGCTGGAGCTCCGGGGCCCTTTAAATCCCCACCGCAGCCTCGCTGCTGCTACCCCAGGGCTTTAAATTGCCCTCTGGGGAAGCGGGTCCCAGTACAGCGCATCGGCTCTTACCGGTACGCCGTACCAGTGCGTACCAGCTTACTTTCACCTCTGGTTATGTCGCTACAGACCCTCTGGGCCTCCAGCTTGGATGCCATTTGCCTGATTCAGGAGGTTGCAACAACAATATTGTGCCCAGGGGTCAAGGACTGTCATCTCTTGCCAAAGGGCCTCCCAATCTGCTGCAGGTCACCACATAAGAAGCACGGTGGTCTGTTCCCCTGGGATCCAAGGGAGGTCTGGGGCTGCCCACCAGGTATTTCGTTGTGGCCCCATGGTGTCTATCTGGACTATGCACCACGGCCAAGGCACCTCCCTCCTTGCTTTTCACCACACTGTGGCTTGAGCCTCAGGGGTGGTTCACGCCATGGAGAGCCTCTTGAGGTATTTCCCCTCCTCATAATTGTAATCATCCAGATAATCCCATGGGTAGTTGGAGACCCGGACAGTCCAGGTCGGTGGCTGGTCCACAACGCCTTGATCAGAAATCTAGGAAGAAACATACGTTTTGAGCTGATTGGCATGTGCCCACTTTAATTTATCGGGTAGCTGCAGCTGGTAAACCACCAGGGAGATGCGGTTCACCACCGGGTATTGGCCCATCCACTTAACATCTAGGGTATGGGCCGCTCTCCCCAGTTTCTGTAACATTACCTTATCCCCAACTTGCCACCCCCAGACGTCTGTACTGATAGTCCCTTTGCATTTGGCCTTCTACCTATCTTAAATGGCAGCCTTTATGGCCTCACGGGTTTCACAAAGGTCTTCCCTCAGCTGGGCAATGTACCGACCATCTTATGATTTGGAGGGTGAGCTCCCCTCCCATTCCCATAGATTGCCCCATATTATTGAGCAGCCAAAAAGGATACGGTAGGGAGTGTATCCGGCACCAAGGCGGTTTGAATTGCGTAGAGCTGCTAAGATGGTTGGAAGCTTTTGGGACCAGCCTATTCCTGAAGTGGAGCACATCTTACGAAGGGCGTTTTTTAAATCCTGGTTCCGCCTTTCCACAGCACCAGTGCTTTGTGTCTGATAACTAATGTGTATTTGTTGTTTAATATTTAGGGCAGCCAGCAAAGATTTAAGGACCTCTCTTTCAAAGGTCCCCCCACCGATCAGAACCCATAATCCAGGCTGTGCTGTACTGGCAGAAAATTTCCTCATAGAGTTTTTTGCCGGCTACTGCCGCTGTATTTACCCAGGTTGGAAAAGCCTCTGTCCAGGCAGAGAACAGATCAATTATTACTAGGAGGTATTTATACCCTTCCTTTGTTGTTAGTATTAAGTCAATAAAATCCATTTGCAGATGGTGCCATACCCCTTGGGTTCTTTGCCCCTGCAAGACTGGGAGCTGAGCCCCCGCTTCACTTGGGCACACTTTAGACATCCCTCTACAATTCGCTGTACCATCTGTTTTTTTCTTGGCCATTGTGCCACCTGTTTGACTTTGAACAGGGTTCCCTCCACCCCCTCATGTGCCCACTCATGTAATTCCCAGACCATGTCCTTCTGCTCGGTGGTAGCTAATCCTGTGACCAAGGCTGCTACCTTGCCGGAATGAACCCAAGTCAATTTATCCACTCATCCATTCCATTCATGGAGTAACCCCTTGTCCTTATGAGCATGTGATTTCACCCGAGTAATGTAGACTTCCCCCTTGCATGCTCTATGGAATACCATTATCTCCTGCCACTTCTCCTGATGTCTAATGGACTTCCAGTCCTCAGTGTTCTAATTGTCCTTTTCCCAATAGAACTTGTATATTTTGATACCACTCATACCACATACTCATTGTCTGCTACTAGATATACTGCAAAGTCCTCCCACAGCTGACTTTCATCTTTCAGAACCTGGAGCACTGCCTCTATCTCAGCATCAGTGCTGAACCATGTGCTAGGTTCCCAGTTAGGCTCACCTCCCCCCCCACTCAAGGCTGCCCATTGGACATATCCATTTGCTTGGTGGAGAAAGCCGGATCCATCTGTAAACCACAAGTGGTTAATCTGGTTTGGTCATGGAGGATAGAGAGGGGGTCCCATTCTTGGGCCGCAGTTTATTCCCGCTCTGCCACATCAAAGAAATGCTCGGCGCCTTGGTCCACCAGGGCTGCACTGAGCAGGTCCAGGGACTGCAGAGTCTCTGACACCACCCCCCTTTGGGTGAGGAACAGGGTCCACTGCGCAAGGTGGGTGTGGGAGACTGAGCTCATTTTGGACCCTGTTAGAATGTATTTTAGGGGTGTATGCAGGGTTTGCAGTATTATTGGTACTCCTTCAGTGTATGCCTGGAAGGTCTGTATCACCCACACCGCCACCAAGCATTCTTTCTCACAAGGGCTATATTTGATTTTTGGCTGTTGCAGTGCTCTGGAACCATAAACAACTGGGATCAGCCGGCCCTCAGTATTTTTTTGGAGGAGGACAAGACCTAGTGCCTCCGGACCACATGACAGTCGAAGGTAGAAAGGCTTGGCAGTCTCTGGGAGGCGCTTGCACAGCAGCTCGCTTCAAGGCATCAAAGGTGGTTTCTTGTGGTTTCCCCCAGTGCCACCAGGCTCTCTTTTTGAGTAGTGCCCACAAGGGGCAAGTAAGAGTGGCAAAATCGGGAATACGGTTCCGAATAAAGTTAAAGCCCCCGAAAATAGTGTGCAGTTGTTTTAAGTTAGCGGGTTTTTTCATCTCACACAATGTTCAGACCTTTGCCACATCCACTAGTCTGCCCCTTTCTCCCATGGTGATGCCCAAATAGATGACTGACTGCTGGACCAATTGCACCTTTTTTAATAACACCTTGAATCCAGTTTCCTCAATCTTCTTTAGAACCATGACAGTAAGGTTTCGTACCAGATGTTCTGTTTCCCCATGCACTAACAAAGCATCCACGTATGAAATGACATGGCAACAGACCTCCGGGGACAATTCTTCCAGCATAGCCACCACATATTGGTGGGCAATGGAGGGGGCGTTGTGGAAGCCCATGGGGACCCGTGTGAAAGTGAACTGTTTTCCCCTAAACTGAAAGGCAAAGCAGTCCTGAGAGGCAGGGCTAAGGGGCAGAGCAAAGAAGCAGTTAGTTAGATCAATAACCTCAAACCATTTGTCTTGTGGCTGCACATGGAGTAAGACCTCGGGCACTGAGGCGACCACTCGTGCCATCACAGGGGTGTTCTGGTTTATTTTTCAGTAATCTACGGTGAGGTGCCAAGCCTGCCCTCCTGCCTTTAATACCAGAAAGACCGGACTATTAAAGGGACTATGGGTGGTTCGGAGTGCCCTTTGTCTTTCCAAATCGGCAATTACCCCCGCTATACCCTCCTCCGCTGCTTTGGAATAAGGATATTGCCGTTGTGGGGGAACCGGGGACCCCACCATATCCACCAGTGCCGTTTTATGCCTACCACACTCAAAGGGATACGTTTGCCAAACCCCACGTACTGCCTGTCTCCAATATGCCTCCCCCTCTGCCGTTAACACCGCCATGGCAGCTGTGGCAAACCTACCCCCCTCGTCCCGAGGCAGAGGCATACGCTTCTCCTGCCATAGCGTGCCCCCTTGGTCATATGGATTAACCCACAGCCCCTTTTCTAACATCCATGGCATTCCCAGAATCACTGTCTCCATAGAGGAGGGGCCAATGGTAAAAGAGGCAAAAAACCCAGCTCCTACAATAGTAACTGGGACCTGATCCCAGGTCGGTAGCTGTTGTGGCCCCAAATTAAACCCTGAGACCTGGGTGGAGATCCCTGGGTCGCTCTCAATGGCGGTGAAATTTAACACTTTTATACCTGCCCCGGTGTCCAACAGGACCAAGCATGGGCAATGCATGACTATAATAGTGATTCTGGGGTGGTGGTTAGAGTCCCAGGTTATTTACCCCGATACTGCCAGCAGGACCCCGGCCAACAATGGGGCCACCCTAGGCCGAGCCCTCTCCCTGGTCCCCAGTCCGTGAAGATTCAGTGCAGTACTGGCAGTGGTCTTCCACCGGAGGGGCAGATGGAGTGGCAGCTGCCACGGGTGCAGGTGGGCGCAGCCACTTGCCCGTCGTGTGAGTCTGGGTTTCGCGAATGCTGGCAGTTCATTCCCCCTGCCAGGTGGAGAGGGCCAATTGCCATTCCACCAACAGGACTGTGGGTTTTATATCCCACCACTGCATATCCTCCCACAAAGCCCAGAGGTTATGCCAAGTTTGCTTCCAAACCTCCATCTTGGTCCTTTCCAAATCCTCTTTAGTGTCCTTCTGGCCTTCCCAGGGCACTGGTTTGACTGGCCCTCAACTGGCTCTTTCCCGCCTTCCGCCGGTACCCGGTTGGTGTATGTGGGGGTGCCGCCCGGTTTTGGGCTGGCCTGGAGGGCAGCCACTTTTACCCGTTTAGTTGGTTCCACAAAATGCTTAGCAATTTGCATGATTTTACCCCTTAATTCTTCCCAATTAGTGGGTTCATCCTCAGCCCAGAGCCCTAATTTATCCCCCACCAACTATTCATCCCTTCCGTCAGCTCCCGTAACTGAGCGACTGTCCATGGAAACTGGCCCAAAAGGCACTGCCTCTCATTCTCTGGCCGAATCTGCTCCAGGACCACTGCAATCAAACTCTGTTGATAAAAATAGTCTAACACAGTTTACCCCAGGGCCTGATCTAAATTGGATAAATGCTTTAGTTTCTCCCTGGCAGAGAGTAGGACGTCCGCTACCACTTGAACAATAAGCAACCCCTCTCCCTGCAAGTCAGTCACCGCAGTTTTCATGGTGGTGGCCAGCTCCGAGCTGGCAGCAGTGAGCACCAGCTCAATTTCCTGCTGGGACAAATATTTATATGTATGAAGTTCCAGAGGTAAAGGAGCCAGGTAGTGGCCTTTTTCATTTTAAAGGGGCCCAGCTTGCGAGCCAGCATGGAGATGGCCGCTGTGCCCAGCGGACTCTGAATTCTGGCCGTAACATGCTGAGTTTGGACTGAAGCCCCCTCCTGAAGTTGTTCAGTGAACCTCTCCTCAGTCTTGATGAGGGCTGCTACGGGGGCACAGCAAGGGTCTGCCCACCCTTGGAAATCCTCACAAGGGAAAAATCAAAGCCCTCACAAGGGTCACCCGAATCATCCCCCGAGAAGCTTGCCACCTGGACTGAATGCACGACCAATTGACGTTTTAATTGCTCAATCTTCTTTTCATGACAAGCACACTGTCGTTGTGGTGTATCATGGGAATGGATAGTCAAATCTTTGATGAGTCCCTGAAGGACTGGTACCTGCTTAGCCAGCGCTTCCAGTGCATTCCACCTTCTCTGCCTGGAAGTCCTGTCTCAAGGCTGTCAACTTGTCCTGGGCATAGGCCGGGGTTGCTGCCTGGTTAGTAATTTGCACTTTCAGTTGCTCAATTTCCACCAGCTGTCGGGTACACACCTCTTCCCTTTTTCCCCAACTCCTCTTTCTGTCCCAACAACATTTGATACCACAAGGTGCTGCAGTCCAAATTAATTCGACAGCTGCCCCTACATTTTTACCCTTCTGTTCTTTATACTCAGTATATAGGTCCAACAAATCCTGCCAAGAATGCACATTTCTCTGAAGCTCCGTCACGGAACCCCAGGGATTGTATCCCACCTTGGTGAGAGCCCTCTCCAGCTGGGAGAGATCTTTACCCCCCTTTGAAAGAGGAAGCAGGGTCCCATCCCTCTTTGCTGCCTCTCCCGTGGCTTGGGCATCAGGTTCACCTGCCTCCCATGACACTAGCTGACTGAGCAGCCAGACTATCGTGTCGCGCTCCCTAATGCCCAAACGTCCAGGCTTGAACCCATCGCTGATGCCATCGCCCAAGACTGCAGGACTCTTGAGTCCTCAGCTGTACCCTTCCGTTTGCTGAACATGCTGACATAATCCGTTGGGACAACGCCTAAGATCTGCTGATCACTTGAGATTTCACGTTACTCACCTCGGCAATAGGGCTTACAATGTTCACCTCTACATTTGGGCCAGAGGGAGAGATGCTAAGTCTCCCTCCGTATTACTCAGTCCAAAATCACTGAGGATCCATACGCCAAAACCCTTCCCGGGCACAGCGAGACACCTTACATTCTCCTCTTATGCTCAGGCACACTATGGCTGAGGGTGAATGAACCGAGGATTATTTCCTTGGAGCGAGAATCTCTATATTCTCCTCCCTTCTAACACCTGGGACTTCTACAACTGGGGGTGTACCCACCTGCATCCTTCCCCCGGTGCCTGGTTCTCAGGCATACTACTGCTGAGGGTGGACACACCTTTAATCATAAAATCCTCAACATGAAACACCAACAGTGCCAGGCCGAGCAAACATGAACTATCAAGAGCAGAACAGTTGGTGCACTCTGCAGGGCTCCCCCTGCCGCAATTGTCCACCAAAACTGTGACAGATTTCTGCTACCAATCTGCCTGAGGCGTCAGGTGATCAGGCTGAAGCCACAGGATCATTTGGGGAGGAGATGACGAAACACACCAAGTGTCTAAATTTTAAAGCTTTATTGATAAAATAATAAAACAGTGGAGAGTGATGGGTGCTCCCCACATCACTCAGAGGAAGGAAGAAAGCGTTAGTGCCCCAAGTCCTAACCCACTTTCATACTCACACAGTCAGTACCCGAGGCTGGCCAGGCCTGAGTGTAACATAAGAAGAAGAAGGGGGGATGGGTGGATAGGAGTTCTGTCCAGTGCGCACAGGTCGTCCAGGGTCTGCTGTGATCTCCGAATTGCTGCAGCTCTCAGGAGGGTTTTAAGTCCTGGGCTCCTTTGGGGTGTTCCATTCCGTGACCTCTGTTCCTGGTGCTCTTTGTGCCAGTCCAAACTGGCTTGATGTGGTCTTCTTCACTTTCCCAAAACACAATGGCTCCAGGGACGTGATGCTCTGCTCCCCCTGTCGTCTCGCCGGTGTTTTCCATCTCTGCAGTCTTGGACCTTGTTTTCTTCTTTGCTGGCCTTGCTGTCTTTCAGGTCTGTGCAGTTGGATTTTTCTTTCTCACGGCTGCTTGGGCACATTAAAGCCCCTGTCTTTCACGGCCAAGTTTTGGCTGTGAGCAGTGTCCTTGGGTTGGGGCCAGCATTTTATCTTCACACTGAGCTAGCTCCAGGGTTGAGTTAACTCGTTCTCTGCTCTTTTCTTCTTCTTCCCCCCTTCTTGGCCTCTTGTAACCTACAAAGGAAACTTTCACTCCTCACTCACACCATTACCCCTTCCCAGCATGCTTTGTGATGCTTGCAACAGTGTTAGCCACATACAAGGCTGATCTGCCCGCCCCGGAAACTCACTGAAGGAAGGAGACCTTGGGGTGTGACACATGGAAGGTCTGGGGCCACCCACCAGGTATTTTGCTGTGGCCCTACGGTGTCCATCCGGACTATGCATTGCCCCCACAGCTCTTCCCCTCCAGCCTTGTGCCACACTGTGGCTTGGGCCCCATCATTAGCTCAAACCATGGAGAGCTTCTGGAGGTATTTTCTCTCCTCATAATTATAATCATTCAAATAATCCCATGGACAGATGGAGACCCAGATGGTCCAGGCAGGTGGCTAGTCCACAACTGAGGCCCATGACACCATGACCAGAAACCTAGGGTGAAACGTATGTTTTGAGTTGATTGGCATGCACCCATTTTAATTTACTGGATAGCTGAAGCTGGTACACTACTGGGGAGATGTGATTCACAGTGGAGTATGGACCCACCCACTTGGTGTCCAGAGTGTGGGTTGCCTTCCCCAGCTTTTGCAACATTACCTTGTCTCCAATTTGCCATCCTCGGATGTCTTTAATGACGATCCCCTTACGCTTGGCCTTTTCCTTATCTAAAGGGGCCTCTATGGTTTTGCAGGTTTTTACATGCTCCTCCCTCCACTGGGCAAAGCTGAAACTTTTCTGGTTGTGGCAAATGGTAAATGTGATTATTGGTAAACGCAGTACTTACATTACATTTGTCTACTAGCGGGTTGCTAACACTTCCATTCTCCCAAAACACTTCTTTCCAGGAATTAACACATACACATTGCCCATTATACAGGGCTCTGGAGCAACAGGCAAGGACAAACACATCCACTTTTGAGGAGTCCATGCGGTACAACCTCTGGTGTCCAATAGCTTCCCTCTCTCCCCAACCCACTGGCTCGAGGTCTGGGTAGCCAGAAGGATTCCATGTGCCATATGAAGAGTGGGATAGCCTTTCATATCTTTGCTTCTGGAACTTGTTGGTGTGAGTTTTTAACAACAATTTCCCCAATTAAAAGGCCTGGCTTTACTATGCTAGAAACCTACTGCATCCATTCATATTGATAAGTATCAAACAGTGATCTTTTGCTTTGCTTTAGCAAGTGTATCAAAACCTTAGTGTTTCCTGATATTACTTAAAACATTTTGTGTTCCAAGGTGGACAAAGCAACTATCTGCATTTCAGTACATCCTATAGCTATAGCAGTATGGTTTTTCATTTCCATTTGTTTCTGTATTAGGCTGTCCTGTAGCTAGGACAGAGAGGTTAATTTATTTTTAAAAAGAAAAGGAGTACTTGTGGCACCTTAGAGACTAACAAATTTATTTGAGCATAAGCTTTCGTAAGGTACAGCTCACTTCATTCGATGCTTTTGGTAGAAAATACAGAGGGGAGATTTATATACACACACAGAGAATATGAAACAATGGGTTTTATCATACACACTGTAAGGACAGTGATCACTTAAGATGAGCCATCACCAGCAGCGGGGAGGGGGGGAAAGGAGGAAAACCTTACATGGTGAGAAGCAAGGTAGGCTATTTCCAGCAGTTAACAAGAACATCTGAGGAACAGTGGGGGGTGTGGTGGGGGGGGGAGAAATAACATGGGGAAATAGTTTTACTTTGTGTAATGACTCATCCATTCCCAGTCTCTATTCAAGCCTAAGTTAATTGTATCCAGTTTGCAAATTAATTCCAATTCAGCAGTCTCTCATTGGAGTCTGTTTTTGAAGTTTTTTTGTTGAAGGATAGCCACCCTCAGGTCTGTAATCAAGTGACCGGAGAGACTGAAGTGTTCTCTGACTGGTTTTTCAATGTTATAATTCTTGATGTCTGATTTGTGTCCATTTATTCTTTTACATAGAGACTGTCCAGTTTGACCAATGTACATGGCAGAGGGGCATTGCTGGCACATGATGGCACATATAACATTGGTAGATGTGCAGGTGAACGAGCCTCTGATAGTGTGGCTGATGTGATTAGGCCCTATGATGGTGTCCCCTGAATAGATATGTGGACACAGTTGGCAACTGGCTTTGTTGCAAGGATAGGTTTCTGGGTTAGTGGTTCTGTTGTGTGGTTGCTGGTGAGTATTTGCTTCAGAGTGGGGGGCTGTCTGTATGCAAGGACTGGCCTGTCTCCCAAGATCTGTGAGAGTGATGGGTCGTCCTTCAGGATAGGTTGTAGCTCCTTGATGTTGCGTTGGAGAGGTTTTAGTTGGGGGCTGAAGGTGATGGCTAGTGGCGTTCTGTTATTTTCTTTGTTGGGCCTGTCCTGTAGTAGGTGACTTCTGGGTACTCTTCTGGCTCTGTCCATCTGTTTCTTCACTTCAGCAAGTGGGTATTGTAGTTGTAGGAATGAATGATAGAGATCTAGTAGGTGTTTGTCTCTGTCTGAGGGGTTGGAGCAAATGCGGTTATATCGTAGAGCTTGGCTGTAGACAATGGAGCGTGTGGTATGATCTGGATGAAAGCTGGATACTCTCATAAAGAAACAACCTTCCACACAAACTTCCTCGTGGCTGGACTTTAGAAAAACTAGACAAGCCATTTACAACACTCACTTTGCTTCTCTACAAAAGAAAAAGGACACTAAGCTATCTAAACTACTACTTGCCACAAGGGGCCACAACAGTGGTTCCTGTAACCCACCCAGCAATATTGTTAATCTATCCAACTATACTCTTAACTCAGCAGAAGAATCTGTCCTATCTCGGGGCCTCTCCTTTTGCCCCTCCACCCCCACGAACATGATAGAGTTCTGTGGTGACCTAGAATCCTATTTTCGATGTCTCCGACTCAAGGAATATTTCCAACACACCTCTGACCAACATATTAACCCACAGGGACCTTCCTACCAACACTACAAAAAGAAGGATTCTGGGTGTACTCCTCCTGAAGGTCGAAACAGCAGACTGGACTTCTACATAGAGTGCCTCCGCCGACGTGCACGAGCTGAAATTATGGAAAAGCAGCATCACTTGCCCCATAACCTCAGCCGTGCAGAACACAATGCCATCCACAGTCTCAGAAAAAACTCTGACATCATAATCAAAAAGGCTGACAAAGGAAGTGCTGTCGTCATCATGAATAGGTTGGAGTATGAACTAGAGGCTACTAGGCAGCTCTCCAACACCACTTTCTACAAGCCATTACCCTCTGATCCCACTGAGAGTTACCAAAAGAAACTACAGCATTTGCTCAAGAAACTCCCTGAAAAAGCACAAGAACAAATCTGCACAGACACACCCCTAGAACCCCGACCTGGGGTATTCTATCTGCTACCCAAGATCCATAAACCTGGAAATCCTGGACGCCCCATCATCTCAGGCATTGGCACCCTGACAGCAGGATTGTCTGGCTATGTAGACTCCCTCCTCAGGCCCTACGTTACCAGCACTCCCAACTATCTTCCAGACACCACTGACTTCCTGAGGAAACTACAATCCATTGGTGATCTTCCTAAAAACACCATCCTACCCACTATGGATGTAGAAGCCCTCTACACCAACATTCCACACAAAGATGGACTACAAGCCGTCAGGAACAGTATCCCCGATAATGTCACGACTAACCTGGTGGCTGAACTTTGTGACTTTGTCCTCACCCATAACTATTTCACATTTGAGGACAATGTATACCTTCAAATCAGCGGCACTGCGATGGGTACCCACATGGCCCCACAGTATGACAACATTTTTATGGCTGACTTAGAACAATGCTTCCTCAGCTCTCGTCTCCTAATGCCCCTACTCTACTTGCGGTACATTGATGACATCATCATCTGGACCCATGGAAAAGAAGCCCTTGAGGAATTCCACCATGATTTCAACAATTTCCATCCCACCATCAACCTCAGCCTGGACCAGTCCACACAAGAGATCCACTTCCTGGACACTACGGTGCTAATAAGTGACGATCACATAAACACCACCCTATATCGGAAACCTAATGACCGCTATTCCTACCTACATACCTCTAGCTTTCATCCAGATCATACCACACGATCCATTGTCTAGAGCCAAGCTCTACGATATAACCGCATTTGCTCCAACCCCTCAGACAGAGACAAACACCTTCAAGATCTCTATCATGCATTCCTACAACTACAATACCCACCTGCTGAAGTGCAGAAACAGATTGACAGAGCCAGAAGAGTACCCAGAAGTTACCTACTACAGGACAGGCCCAACAAAGAAAGTAACAGAACGCCACTAGCCATCACCTTCAGCCCCCAACTAAAACCTCTCCAACGCATCATCAAGGATCTACAACCTATCCTGAAGGACGACCCATCACTCTCACAGATCTTGGGAGACAGGCCAGTCCTTGCTTACAGACAGCCCCCCAATCTGAAGCAAATACTCACCAGCAACCACACACCACACAACAGAACCACTAACTCACGAATCTATCCTTGCAACAAAGCCCGTTGCCGACTCTGTCCACATATCTATTCAGGGGACACCATCATAGGGCCTAATCACATCAGCCACACTATCAGAGGCTCGTTCATCTGCGCATCTACCAATGTGATATATGCCATCATGTGCCAGCAATGCCCCTCTGCCATGTACATTGGTCAAACTGGACAGTCTCTACGTAAAAGAATAAATGGACACAAATCAGATGTCAAGAATTATAACATTCAAAAACCAGTCGGAGAACACTTCAATCTCTCCGGTCACTCGATTACAGACCTGAGGGTGGCTATCCTTCAACAAAAAAGCTTCAAAAACAGACTCCAACGAGAGACTGCTGAATTGGAATTAATTTGCAAACTGGATACAATTAACTTCTGCTTGAATAGAGACTGGGAATGGATGAGTCATTACACAAAGTAAAACTATTTCCCCATGTTATTTCTCCCCTCCCACCCCACCCCACCCCCCACTGTTCCTCAGATGTTCTTGTTAACTGCTGGAAATAGCCTACCTTGCTTGTAACCATGAAAGGTTTTCCTCCTTCCCCTCCACCCCCCCTCACTGCTGGTGATGGCTCATCTTAAGTGATCACTGTCCTTACAGTGTGTATGATAAAACCCATTGTTTCATGTTCTCTGTGTGTATGTATATAAATCTCCCCTCTGTATTTTCCACCAAATGCATCTGATGAAGTGAGCTGTAGCTCACGAAAGCTTATGCTCAAATAAATTTATTAGTCTAAGGTGCCACAAGTACTCCTTTTCTTTTTGTGAATACAGACTAACACAGCTGCTACTCTGAAACTAATTTATTTTTAATTACCTCCATGTTTACTGTATTTATAATCCCTGCTCCAAAACCAGTTCCCCCTAATATGGTTCCTACTACCTGAGGAGGTTTCCCTGCAGTTTTTTTTTAATACACAACAGTGCTAGCAACAAGACAAACAACACAAGACAAAACTTTGAACAGAGAACACAATTTCTATTGTGACAGAAGATTCATGGAATTTTGGGTTGCTCTTCAGTTGGTGTCAGCTTTTCCTGATTTTGTGAAAGACAAAAATAACATGTTTCTACCCCTTTGGGGGTGGCAAATTATTGCTTAAAATATTCCTCTCTTTTACAAATACCCTTGCTGATTACAGGCAAAACAGAGGAATTACTCCCATATTTTCTATGTTTCTGTGTTTGTTCTATAGGCAGGCCAGGTTTCAATGTATTCTACCTTTATCAGTTAGGTAATTTGCATTAACACAGATGCTTTCTGGTTTGCCTTTGGATCCAAAGCCATTAGCAGCTCAAAGACGCTGTCTTAAAAGGAACACAATCAATTTTCACCAGAGTTTTGATTACTTTTCATTTTCAACTCCTGTTTTTAAAACATACAAAAATCTGCAAAAGAAAACACAACCTATTGTGGCTCCCTTTGGAGCCCCTAATAGGATTTTAATTAAGTAGTATGGTATGTTTGTGGGTTTTTTACCCCTTCTACAATATACACTGCACATTTCCTTTACACTGCTCCATTTTTACATAGCTGTATATAGATTACATTCCCTTTATATATTTGGGGCAGTTAAGTTCCAATAAAACCCCCTTATAGTCTTTTAGCAAATTTGACTAAATTGTCTGTAGTCAAATGATTTCAATTAGATAGCCTCTTTGCCTGGATTATTTATAGACATTCCTTTGGAAAAGGGCCCATTTTTCCTTCAGAATGGCTGCAAAGAAACCAAGAATTTTCTTTTTTATAACACTTTTCCTTTTTAACACTTTTACAATGTTTAACTGCTTAATTCCCTCCAGCCTCTGCAGAGTTAACTTCTCACTCTCTCCTTAAATCTCTTGCTTATCTTCCAAAATGACACCTTAATCAACTCAGATTTCACCATTCCAAATACTTTCAGGGATCTAAATTAACCATGTTTGCACTTACTCCTTTCCTTACTCCTGCCACTATGCCCTCAGGGCTTCCAGCCTGTTTTCCAATTTCTTTATCTGTTGCCTGCCTGCTTGTCTGGGCCCAATCCTGTTTTCCTCACTGAACAGTCCCTTTTCATGGACACAGGCTTTGTTCCACTACCAATTTAGCAAGGAGAGGGTGGGCTCCTTAATTAGCTACCACCCCTCCTGGTCCCTTTCCTTAAACATTTCTTTCAAAATTGTGAAATCACCACACTATCACTCACAAGAAATACTACACTGCCCAAACTCCTATTTCCTTCAGAGTTTGGTTTAACAGAGCAAGATCTGTTTAAAAGGAGTAATCTTTTGAACAAAGTATCATATTTGGATTGTTTTCTTTTAAATATTTCCTACACAGGTGCTACCACTATTTGCCCACACTCCTATATCTTTCAGAGTTGGGTCTCACATAGAATATACCACCTGAACATATTTCTTTATGAATCTCTTTTACCTTTATAACTCTTCCATTACAATCCATTAGTACAGCTCTTAAGGTCTTTCTAGTCACTTGAAATTTCACGTTGCCCACGCTGATACTGGGGCTTACAATGTTCACCCCTCCCGGGCTGGAGAGAGGGACACTAAGTCTCCCTCTGTATTACTCAGTCTAATACCACAGCGGGTCCATACACCAAATAAAACCCTTCCCGAGCAGAGCGAGACACCCTAAGTTCTCCTCTTCAACTCAGGCATGCTACAGCTGAGGGTGTATGCACAGAGGACTGTTTGCTTGGAACGAGAATCACTAAGTCCTCCTCCTAATACCTGGGACTTCTACAAACAGGGGTATACTCACCTGCACCATTCCCCCGCCAACCGGGGTGGAGAGAGAAATGCTAAACCTCTCTCCGGTTCTCAGGCATACTACTGCTGAGGGTGGGCACACCTTTAATTATAAAATCCTCAACATGAAATACCAAGAGTGCTGGACAGAGCAAACATGAAATACCAAGGGCAGAACAGTTGGTGTGCTCCATGCCCCCCACCCCCACTCCACAATTCTCCACCAAAACTGTGACAGATTTAAGTTACTAATCTGCCTGAGGCATCAGGTGATGAGGCTGAGGCTGCAGGATCATTAGGGGAGGAAATGACGGAGCATACCAAATGACAGAGTTTAAAGCTTTACTAATAAAGCTTAAAATAAAGTAAAACAACAGCGGAGAGTACTGGGGGTTCCCCACATCACTCAGAGGAAGGTAGGAAGCATTAGTGGTCCAAGCCCTAACCCACTTTCACACACACACACACACACACACACTACCCGAGGCTGGCCAAGCCCGGGTGTAACGTATGAAGAAGATGGAGGAACAGGTGGATGGGAGTTCTGTCCTGTGCACAGGTCATCCAGGATCCACTGTTGATCTCTGACTTGCTTCAGCTCTCGGGAGGGTTTTAAGTCCTGAGTTCTTCTGGGGGCGTTTTGTCCAGGGACCTTTGTCCCCCGTGCTCTCTGTACCAGTCCAAACTGGCCTTCCATGGCTTCCT
Organism: Dermochelys coriacea; assembly: GCF_009764565.3. NCBI lineage: Eukaryota > Metazoa > Chordata > Testudines > Dermochelyidae > Dermochelys > Dermochelys coriacea. The sequence goes on from NC_050077.1 coordinate 40,548,357, forward strand.
TGGATTCCCCAAACCATATCGGCTTCAGGGTTGTTATGTTCCCATTCGCTGACCTTTGCATTCTCACTGGTTTTTGCAATCCCCTGCAGTCTTGTTCAGTTTACTGCTCTGTTCTCACAGCTGGTTGGGGTTGGAATCCAGGCCCCTGTCTTTCTTGGCATCAGAAAGTCTGCTTGGGTGCATTGGCCTTGGGCGGCCGTGGTCATCTTTGGACCTAGCTGGATCGTCGAGTTCACCCATTCCTGTCTCTCTCTTCCTCCCCCTTCGGCCTCTCACAACCTGCAAAGGAATATTTCACTCCACACTCACAGCTTTAACCCTTCCCAAAATGCCTTGCAATGTCTGAAACACCATAGCAACATACAATGCCGATCTGCTTCCCCAGGGGACCCTCTGAGGGAGGGGGTCATTGGGTTTTGACAGGTGGTCCCAGGCTGAAGGAGAGTTCCAGCCTGCGTGTGGAAGATCTGTAACCTGCTTGTACTATCTATCAGGGTGATTCAAATCCTGTCTAGTTTATAGAACTCAGATTGCAATTTTACTTTTATTTCTTAGGTAACCAACTTTGATTTGTATGCTTATTACTTATAATCACTTACAATCTATCTTTCTGTAGCTAATAAACAGTGTGTTTTGGTTGAAGTGCTTGGAAAATCTGCTCAGGTTGCAAGGGCTGGTGCATGTCCACTTTCTTTTGTGGAAGTGGAGGACAGGGTTATAAACTTACACTGATCAGACTTCTGACCAGGGCAAGATGGTGTAGCTCTGGGGTGCAAGGCCGGGGAGTTGGGGGGAATTGGCTGGAGCCTCTCTATTGTTGGCTCATGAGTGGCTGGCAAAAGCCTTCTTGTAACTCAGTTGGGTGTGTCCCTGCCTGTGGATGTTTGTGTAACTGCAATACCTGGAGAGGTTTGGAGCTTGTCACAGCATCACAGTGTAAAAGGGTACCCTGATTGGTAATCCAGAGGGCTCAGTGGTACACCAGTTTCAGGTTGCACCCAAGGGAACTGTCACACCCATATGATACCTGGGCTCTGAAGCTATCTCCTGCATATAGGTTAAGAATGAATAAAAGTAAAGTCCCCAACAAGAGAGAGTACACTGTGTGTGTATGTCCTCTCTCCATCACAGGCTACAAAAGCTCTGGGAGCAGGCCAGAGACAGGCCAAGAGAGCTGTTAGACATTTAAAGATGCACTACCCAGGAAACAAAACTCCAGCTTTGTAGATATGTGAACCACACATGCCTGCAGGGCAGAGGCAAGAACTGATGATTGGCACTGGCACATTAGCTGAGAATGCAGGTCTGTGCTTTCCATGTGGGGATCACCTCCAGCACTATTGAAGCTGGAATCAGCACTGGACTGGGAGTTTTCTCAATGGTGTACAAGACAGAGCACAATCCACTTGAAGAAGAAAATGTATCTGAATGTTGCTGCACACAACAGCAAGAGTGACTTGATTGCCACAGTCAAGCCACAAGCAAGCAGCCATCATAAGTGACTGCATGTGTTGTGTGCCACTGGTGCCTAGTAGCTGTTCTTGCTTGTAGCTATGTCACTCTCTGATGGATGTCTTGGAGAGATTGCTGCTCCATTACTGCTGACTGCTGACTATATGGAACTCAAAGGAGCTAGCCTTACAGCTCACTATCCCCTCTACCAATCTGTTGGTTTGCTGGGTCGGTAACATGCACAGCCAAACCTGGAAGCAGTTCCAGGCTGAGATACTTTGTAAAGTGTGGTGCATGTCCCAGAATAGGAAGAGTATGGTTCTTGCAAAGCAGAACTGAGATGTATGGTCAGAGATTATGGGATGGAGGACTCGAGCCTGGAACAGCAGGGGAATGCAGGTCAGGACTGAAGTGCAAGACTGGAGTAGCAGTGTCTGCAATGGATCAGGATTGATATGCATTAGCAGAGGGATATGAGGGCCACAAACTGGAGTGGCAGGCAGTGTTTCAGGTTAGGCGTGAGCTATGCTGGCAGAGTTAAGTGGGGGCCAGGCACGAAAGAGGGGGTCAGGATTGGGGTGCCTTGGCAGAGTGAGCGGGGAGAGGGCAGAGCTGGGATAATAGGTGAGTTGCAAATCAGGAGAAAGGGTATGATTACACTGCAAAAAAGACCTGCGGTACTGAGTCTCAGAGCTTGGCTCAACTTACTCCAGTTCACGGGACTTACATTATGGGGCTAAAAGTAGCACAGGAGAGGTTGAGGCTCAGTCTGGAGCCAACACACTGAGACTCGTGCCCCTAACCAGGTTTCAGAGCCCTGGTGCCAGCCTGATACCGAATGTCCACACTGCTATTTTTGGCCCTGTAGACAAGCCCAAGTCAACTGATCCAGGCTCTGACACTCCCGGCCCCAGGGTTCTGTCTGCAGTGTAGACGTACCCTAAGACACACTGGCAGAGTTAGGGTGGAAGGGCCAGATTGCAAGAGAGTGCTGCGCAAAGCTCGTGCAGTCTGTCACTTTTATGAGCACTTCAAATGAATCCACAAAGGTCAGATTTCAGTCATGAAGAAGACAGATTTCCCAGGCAGTCCCACACCTGCTCATATTTCAGCCTTGATGGAACCACAGCACTCCCTGGTTTTGCTACAACTTGTCAGAGACAGAAACCCAGTTCACTCTTCTCTACCAACTTCATTAAACAAAACAAATAAACCCACAATGTGCTCTGAAATTAAAAAAAAAAAGCATAAGCGAAGCAACCCCACTTGGAAGGAATAATCTTGTTAAAAATGTCAGCAGGGATGGAACATAATTAATACTAACAAATTCATTTCAGAACAGTCCTTCATTCACCTCAGAATAAATCAGCAGCTGTCACACAGCTCATTTCATCATCACAAAGAGGGAGATAAAAAAATCAATCCCATATTTCTCCAGTGATATTGTGGTGGATACAAAGTGCAATTAACACAGGGACTTTCCAAGCACAATAAATCCTTGCCTTTCTCAAGAGACTGCTAAGATGTGTATTGCACTGACTAGGGAACATGCAGTTGATACTGTGGAGGGGATATAGCTTCTTATTAGATTGTAAGTGTTGTGGGGCAGAGACCATCCTTTTGTCCTGGATTTGTATAAATTAGATGAGTTTGTGAACAAATAATGGATGGGGGGACAGAAAGAGGGGGGAAGAAGCTAAACTGTCAATGCCGGTTATTTATGATTCATAATTTGATTGTTCTGTATTTGTATAGTGCCTACTGCAATGGAGGCCCAGTCCATGCCACACAATACAAAAATATAACTCCACAATTATAATAATTATTTGCCTTTGCTGTGTTTGTAAAGAGTCTTGCAAAATGAGTTTGTGGTCCATGCCTGGGGCTCCTACACATTACTGCGGTACAAAAATATAATAAAATACTAATAAAATCTATACACCTGAGGAGGGCAAATTCTGCAAGACACTGTTAATAAACAGAGCTAGTGGAAATGTTTATGTCAAAGCTAAATTTTGCATAAACTCTATTTCAGAGAAAGCACAATGCTTCATGAACCCAGTTTGATTTCTTTGATACATTTGGATAGTTGATATAAAAATTTAAAGCAAAAATACTGATTTTTTGAAATTTTTGGAAAAAATAATTTGGAGGAAAAATACTTCCACTAAAAAAAAGAAAGAAAAGAAAGAAAGAAAAGGGGGAAAAAAAGGAGAAAAAGTATTTTCCCCAACTAAAATAAACATTTTCAAAAATTGGTTTTATTTAAAAATGTCACATCCCAAAACAAATATTTTAATGAAAATTTTAATGAAAAATGTTCCTTTTGAAGGAAATTATTCTCCAAAGTATTTTTGAATGTTTGAACTGCCTCTTTTAAAACATTTGTTTGACAGCTAAACCACTAGCTATGCTGATTATGTTGATGCCTCTTTTACGCAACATTTACGCAAGCTATTTTTTGTTTGCATGGATGTTTGCATGGATGTTTGGGGCACTGTCTATCTTAAACAGGAGACTTAAAACAATTACAAACTATGGACAAAGAAAAGAAGTACTTGTGGCACCTTAGAGACTAACAAATTTATTAGAGCATAAGCTTTCGTGAGCTACAGCTCACTCGAAAGCTTATGCTCTAATAAATTTGTTAGTCTCTAAGGTGCCACAAGTACTTCTTTTCTTTTTGCGAATACAGACTAACACGGCTGCTACTCTGAAACCTGAAACTATGGACACAAACTAAGAATTCCAACATTCTCTCCCTTGTTTCCCCGGGGGTGGGTGGGTAGGGGGGTGCCTAGTGCTCTGTGAGCCACAGAGACATCTAGTGACTGAATAATATATTGCAAGTGAATATACAATTATAATTTTTGCTTCAAGTATGAACAAAAATATGTTATTCAGTAGTCATCATACTTGTCTTTACAATCTTACAGTTGCCCAACCACATGACTTAGCTGACCAATACCACATGACTTAGCTGATCAATCACATGCTAACATTTGTTCGCTTTACACATATTCCATTTGGCATAGGTGGGTATGTGGTAGAAGTTAAGACTGGTTCACAAGCCATTCCGTAGGGCTAAACTTGCAATCCGCATTATTCACAATAAAAAACAACACTGGCTTTATTCAAGATGACCATGGATGTGGGAGTAACGGCAGGAAAGTGCTGTATGGGGAACTCAGCTTTGATTCCCAGGCTTGACCTTAAGCATAATGGGTTGTGGGTATCATAGGCTGAGGGAGGCTGTGCCTCCCCAAACAGCCTGGCATGGACCCACCCACGCTCTGCCACCACGCCCTCTCTTGTAGTTCCATATGCTCTGCCATGGCCCAGGCTAGCTGGGGTTGGGGCTGGCCAGCCTGCCACGGGGACTCATACTGAGCCACTGCAGAGGGAGTGCTCTGGGCTTCTGTGGACATGGGGGGGCAGAAGGGGTGGGAGAAGGGCCTTAGGCACAAGGGGAGGGGCAGGAGCTGGCCTCCCCCAATGGATGGGTCACCGGCTGCCCATGCAGCATATGCTTAATTTCCATTCAATTCGATGCAATTTAAACATATTTTTCAAGTTAAGGATATGCTTAAGCACCCTTCCTGATTTGGGGCCCTGGAGGTAAGGCATAACAGAGAGCGGCGAGAAACAACAGAACTAGTGTCATGTTGTAGCACAGATGCAGTTAGACTAACCCCTATCAGGCATGGTCTAGGCATGTTTCATCCTGCGTCAGCGTGGAGGGATGGATTAGATGACCTCTCGAGGTCCCTTCTAGCCCCACATTGCTATGAGTCTAGTTTTTCACCAATCGGGAGCAGCACTACAAACTCACTACCTGCCTCTCTGAGGTCAGATGGCAATCTTCCATGTGCATTTTGGTAGAGATGAGTTTTAAGGAGCAACTTGAAGGAGGATAGGGTGGCAGCTTTAGTGCTAGGATTTTCTAAACCCCACCATATGGACATTTCCAGCTTCATTCTGCTTCCCTCTGCCTGCAGATCTCCTTGATAAGCAAGCTAAGGGCAAGACAAGAAGATATTGAATTGTGAGTAATGGGAGCCAAAGCTGTCAGGAACATAATCTTCTGTGTAATGAGAGAATGTTTTTGTTAGTGGGAGCAATAAGTATGCGGGCCCACGGCACTTCACAGAGATTAATGAGCAGCTCTGGAGACGTGATGGCCAGAGGTGGGATTGAGGAACACTACGCTGAGCCATTATTTTACAGAGCTGATGCAGAGAGGAAAACATGAGCAAATTCTTTTCAAACACACCATTCAGAACCCCATTGTGCTCCTCAGTGCTATTTTTATATGGCAAGTTTTGTAACAATTAGGGTTTATTTTTGTTCTTTGTCTCTCTAGACCACCAAGAGCACCAAATTGAAAAAAGCTCCCTGGTGAGCTAAAATTATTCCTCACTGACACAGAACAACTGGAAAGGAACCTTATGCTTAAAGCTGGAAATGCTTGGGGACTTCCAGCTAGAGACACTTAGGAATATCTAATTCCATTAGCATTCTCCATCTAAAGCCTCAAAAACAGCCTTAACTCTGCCCCAACCCACCAGATGGAATCATTAATAATAATACCTAGCTCTTATATAGCATTTTTAAATACTATATCTCAAAGCTCTCAGGCATACAGTAAATATTACAATATCTTCAAGACATTCTCACATCACAACTTGGTTAGTTATGTTAACTTCCAGATACATAGATCTCTATGAGATATGAGCTACATTGATAGATACACCAGCTTTGTTGTACTCATAATTGGGTGATTAAAAACAGGAGACCCAATATGGGGAACACAGCCCATTGTCTTGCACTTGGGACACCCACTGTGTGCTATGTAATGAAACAATGAATGAGGTAGGATTTCCTGTTGTGTTAAGTTTTATATAGAAGCTAGCTGGCATTCTCATACTCAATAGATTAGTGGACCAAAGAGGGTGTTTGGTTTAGCTTGTACCCAGAGAATAAAGTATGAAATGTTCTGATATTTGGGCCACAATTTGAGCCTGATCTGAAACCAATTGAACTCTCTGGAAGGCTTTGACTGGGCACTGGATCAGGCCCTTGGATAGGTTGCGATAAAGTCGGTGGCCTACATCTCTATCTTAAATGGGAAGATATTGATAGGTTTAGACATGTCTGTAGCGGATTAGCAGTGGTCCCTCCCCCCTGGGTTAGTACAGTTAGGGATTTAGCTGGGCAACCCACAGCCTGTGGCTCTGGCAAGCAGTCCGGGCAGAGGGGTAGTTGGTTAGGGTCTCCAGCCTGCAATCCAGGCAAAGGAGCAAACAGCTGCAAGTCCAAGTCCTTTGGCAGGGCAGGGCAGCCAAGAGTCTATGGCTCAGGTCTGTATTCAAGACCGAGCAGCAAGAGGGTCCTGCATCCTAGCTCTGGCGGATGGCTGACATTCACAGGCTCCTTGGCCTAGAGAGGGGGAACTGCCACTCCAGGGATGAAGTGGCAGCAGTAGAGTGACGTAAGCCCACCCAAATCCACTGCCTCCCAGCCCAGGGCCCTAACAGTGGCAGAGTTTTCCACCACTGGGTCAGTGGGGTATCCAGCTGCAACATGCTGACGGGGTCTCTGGCAGCAATGGAGCCAGACTAGAGTCGGCTGCCCCTGGGCCATTTCCTCTCCTCCCCTCAGGGGGTACCTGGATCCATAGGGGGGTCCTCTGATTCATCTGGGTAGAAGGCCAGTGGCAGTCCCAGTGGCTCCTCAGTACCTGGGTCAACAGTTGGCTCCAGCAGCTCTGGCCAGTCCTCAGTTCACTGGGGATCCGCTGCAGACTCCCAGCTTGGGAGCGGGCAGGAGGTGTCTGTCTCCTTCAGCAGTTCCAGCCCAACTGAGGGGAGGGCTAGCTCAGTGGGGGAGGGATAGCTCAGTGGTTTGAGCATTGGCCTGCTAAACCCAGGGTTGTGAGTTCAATCCTCGAGGGGGCCATTTAGGAATCTGGGGCAAAATTGGGGATTGGTCCTGCTTTGAGCAGGGGGTTGGACTAGATGATCTCCTGAGGTCCCTTCCAACCCTGATATTCTATGAGCCCCAGGACCCACCCTTTATACTTCCTGTTCATCCCTCTGACCCCCAGTGGGAGGGGCAAGCCTGGCCTGACTTCACTCACCAGGGTTCACAGAGTGGTCCCTTTGGCTCAGTGGGAGGCTGCTCTGCCTTACTACAATGTCCAATAGAATTTAATAAGGAAGAAACCAACCTATAGAAACAACTCTCTAAACCTGGAGAGGTTACTTGAGAATCTGATCCCTTCTGTAGCACTCTATAGCAGCACAGGCTTCTCTCCTGCATTCCGTAGGTTGGTTCCCAAAGTCTGGAGACAGATGAGCCCTTCCATTCAGTTCTCTAGGACTTGCCCATGCAATCTCATTGGACGAGGGGCCAGATTCTGATCTTGTCAGCACCCAGGCCATTCTGGAGTAACTCTGCTGACATCAATGGGCACATTCCTCTGGTCTGACTGAGCGGGCTTAGCTACTCAGGGCAATATGCCTTCCCACTCCTAGGGCCCCTTTGAGTCCAGTCAACCCCCTTCAGCAAGCAGGAGCAGTCTTAGAGCTGCAGCTCAGCTCTACTTGGAGCAATCCCTTTTGTATGTTCAGTCTGAGTGTGGGAGATGGCTCCATGTCTGGTCATCACTACCACATACCTTGGGGCAGTCCCTGACCTAGTCTGGTTTCTGGGCAGCCCTTTTCTATCCTGCCTTCTCCTAAGGAGATAATGTCTTCTTATACGGCCCTCCTCATGGCACTGACAGGAAACCCTTCACTTCCCTTTGGCTATGGGCCTCCCATGGTCTTTCCCTTGCTCAGCCCCTTTCCCGGGGCTAGCCTTTACAGCTCAGGTCAGGGCGCTCCCGCCATAGGTGCCTCTGTCACCCACAGGCCCAGCACGCCTGTTCCCTCCCTGATTGCCTCACAGGTGGGACTCTCTTGGGTTCTTGCTCTTTCCCGCTCTTTGTGTAAGGCTTCTGTCCCCCATCCCAGCAAGGGTACTCTCTCTTAAAGTGTCCCCTCCACCCACAGGTGTAACACTGCCCTGCTCGGGCTTCTGCCCTCCTGACCTTGAGGCCTCACTTCTTACCCCAGACTCTCTGGCACCTGTTCCACTCCTGGAGGATCTTGAAGCAAATAATGCTGCTCTTCCACTAAACCTCAGGCCTTCCTGCAGGTCTCTTTGTATCTCCTACTGTTGCTGCTGGTTTTGCAGGGTCTGGCTCATTAGGGCCTGGATTCCCCTTGGTTGCTTATCAATGCCCTTCAGTGAGAGCAACAAGTCTGGAGTACACCCAGGGAAGGTACACCTACCTTCCACCAAAAAGGCCTCCACACACAGTAGCTCTATTGTCCCTTTCACTCAAGTATCTCTGCTATAGCTTTTCCACCCTGCTTGTATCAGGGTGGCTTTAAGTGAGTCTCTAACTCAGTCCCCTCCCCTGACTTATGAGGAGAGGCTGAGGGAACTGGGATTGTTTAGTCTGCGGAAACGAAGAATGAGGGGGGATTTGATAGCTGCTTTCAACTACCTGAACGGGGATTCCCAAGAGGATGGATCTAGACTGTTCTCAGTGGTAGCAGATGACAGAACAAGGAGTAATGGTCTCAAGTTGCAGTGGGGGAGGTTTAGGTTGGATATTAGGAAAAACTTTTTTACTAGGAGGGTGGTGAAGCACTGGAATGCGTTATCTAGGGAGGTGGTGGAATCTCCTTCCCTTGAGGTTTTTAAGGTCAGGCTTGACAAAGGCCTGGCTGGGATGATTTAGTAGGTATTGGTCCTGCTTTGAGCAGGGGGTTGGACTAGATGACCTCCTGAGGTCTCTTCCAACCCTGATATTCTATGATTAGTAGGCTGTGATTATTAAAGACAAATGTTGCAGGAGCGCAGGCTTCTATTATTGTGAAGGAAAGAGAGATACTTTGTTTAAAAACAGAGAGACGCACTTCATTTGTGCCCCAGGTTTGGGGGCTTTTGTCATTCCCCATGAAGACAGACCAGCTGTAAAACAAAGTGAGAGTTTAAGATGAAGAAAGAGACGCCAGCCAGAGTTGGAAATGCTCAGGTTGGCAGGTGGAGCAGAAAATCTGCCGATATCATATTCAGAGCCCCTAATATGTTCCAGAGGTATCCAATGAATATTAACACAGAGTTGCATTTTATCACAGTTACCACGGTTGATGGCGTCACACTAGGCATCATGTAGGGAAGTTCCCAGATTTTGTTCACTTCTACTAATCCACAAATCTTTGTGGTGGCCCTGTGTGTGGAACCAGGTAGGCCAAGATGTGCATCCCTTCGTGTGTTGGTGGAGAATTTGAGAGCACGCTGTGCTGGGCTGTTTTTGTCCATCATCACAACATGGCCAAATAGCACACAACACTGCTTCTGAATACAGTGAGCAATGGTAGGAAGGCCAGATCTTCTCGAAATTGTGACATTGAGCACAAAGTCATACCACTTTATTCTCAGGATTTGGCACTGACCGCACATCTGGAATGACTCTAGCTGCTCCAAGTCTGCCTGTGAAAGGGTCTGGGCTTCTGATCCATCTAGCAATACAGGCAATTCATACGTTTGATAGATCCTCAACTTGGTCTCAAAGAAAGACATTTTTATGTCCATAGGTGAGACCTGGACATCATGCAGGAGGTGGCGAGACCTACTCATCAAAGAATGTTCAGTTTGCTGTGAATGTTTGAATTCTCCTTGCAGCCTAGGCAGATGAATTCATCAACATTCTCCATGGTACTCGCCACCAACCTGCACTGGGGGTTCTGGTGCCCAACTCTAAACTTCTGGATCTTGGTGTTCTGCCAGGAAATGTTCAACCCCAGAGCCTGGGTGACATCTTGGAGACTTTGGAGGGCAGGGATGAAATTCTCTGACTTTTCCACAAGCAGGGCAGCATTGTTAATGGTTGGTGAACATTGCTTGACCAACCTTGATTCCAGTGTGTGGAGTGGCATGTGCTAATATCCAGTCGATAACTCAACAGAATAGTTCCAGGGTGAGAATGCTTCCCTGCTGCACACCAAAGAAACATGGCAAAAGCCATGAACCAACATGCACTCTCACACCAGTACCGGTGTGATCATTGCACACCAGATTCAGCAGAACATTTGGAACACCTTCCAGTGCAAGCCAAAATGCTGACCTGTCGACTCAAAAGTTGTTTTGATGTTGATACATGCCCCTTGAAGCTGAGAAGCATGAAAAGATAGTTAGCAGCAACAATATGCCAGACGGGTGACGTTCGCTGGCACATGATGTCTGGCTGGAGATGGAGCAGTATGAAGAGAAAGGCATGGAAGACAGCCAGGGGATGGTGGCTAGGGGATTACCCCTCCCATGCTAGTGGTTGGTGGTTTTATTTCCACCAGTGTTTTATTAGGAGGTGAAGGCTGGTCTTGTGGTAGCCACAAGTGATGATGTGGTTAAGCTGGGCTCAGGTCATCCTCTGGGATCCTGGAGAAGTCAGTATGCCTCAGTTCACTATGGGGTAATGATCTTCCCTTTGCCTATTTAGCTCATCGGCACTTCAGGGCACGCATTGCCCATGCTATGCCCAATGCATAGCTGGGAACAACCCAGCCAGCCAGAGCTCAGAGGGATGGGAGGGTGTGGGAAGAGAAGAGGTGAAGCATAAAGGAAGCAGAGCCTAAGCTGGGGACAATCTGTTTAGTCAGGGAGTGAAAGAGGCGAAGCAGAGCATGTATCTCACATGAGGGTTGATGCAAATGTGCCCCAGGCGAATGCATTGTGGCTTGTTGTCCCACTCTAGTGGCCAGACCATGCATATAAGTTTATGAGTCTGCCCCTGCTCTACCATAGCTGGCTTTTTTGCTCAGAGGGTGGAGGCTGTTACTCTTTCACTGAACAGCTTGTGGGTTCAATCCCTGTATGTGACAACGCAGCCTTACACAAGGTCTAAGTTGAGGTGAAGGGGAAGGAGAGATGGTGGAAGGCTTCAAGGAGGTGTGAGCACCTCCTAGGAGTGAGCCTGCTGCAAGCCTGGGGACACATAGGCCTGTCAGAGTGCACTGCCTCCTTTCTGCAGAACCCCTACAGGTTTCATGCCTGCCTGGTTCCAGAGGAGTTTTCCAGAAGGAGACGGAATTGGAGCCCAACCAATAGGGTTAGCCCTCTGGAAGGGGAAATCCCCTACTGACTTCAGTGCCCCCAGGCCTCCCATTAAGCCACCAAGCACCTTGTGGGATGGATGCCAGGGGAAGGCGACCAAGCCCATTTCACAGGATCGATCTGCTGTGCCACCTGGCTGGGGCTCTAGTGGCTTTCCAGCATCCTGAGTCACTCCAAAAGCATCTCCTGTCCATCCCTGTCCCTTGTGAGGAGAGTCTCCTGCAGGGCGCAGGTGCCTGGCATGTCACTTAGAACACACTGCAGATCAGTGGGCAGCCCTGCTCCATTGCAGTTACAGTGCTCCTTCCCGGGCTTTGTTTATTTTGTTGGTACAGGGAGGCACCTGAGAACCTGCCATCTGCTCTCCCCACGGCATGTGAAGCAGCAAGGCAAAGAGAGCAGAGCAGTGGGGTTGGAATGGCTGCGGAAAGTAGAAGCTCTGCAGGGTGCTCTTGACTTTCTGTCAACCCCTTAAATGAACATGGGTGACTCTCAATAAAGTGTCTGCAGCAGGCTGGATATTAAAGTGACATGGGCAGATCAGAACCAGCTTTGACATGCGTTAAGATTCCCAACCAAATGTGAGCGGGTGTTAGGCAGCACTGTGGCTTTTTGTACCTAGGTTCCCCCCTCCACCCGGCATACTAGGGCTGCCCCGGGGGACTAGGATTCACTGTAGTCAAAATGGCCCCAACAAGTACGATCAGAACTGATGGAATGGTCTGAGAGTCCTGGCACTGGACTAATGGCCTGATCCAGAGCCCATTGAAGTCAACCAGGGTCTTTCCATTGCCTACCATGGGCTCTAGCAGCGGGTGTTGGAGGGCAGGCTGTGACTGAGAAATAGTAGCAGAGCTGGGAAGGGGAAACTGAGGCAAGACAAAGCCTGCATGTGGACTAGTTTGGCAGGAGGCAGGATTGGTGCATCCAGTGCTTGGTCCCAGGGCCTACAAGGAGCACTGCTGTAGTTCAGCAGAGGCTCAGAACCACAGTACAAAGAGCAAGCCACTGGGTAGGACTCAGGTGCACTGGCAGAGCTGTGGGGGCCCAATCCTGGAAGAACGGGGGGCAAGGGCAGGTGCTGCTGCCCAAGACCAGACTATCTGAAAAATAAGAGTGAGTCCAGAGGAGGGCAACAAAAATGATTAGGGGGCTGGGGCACATGACTTACGAGGAGAGGCTGAGGGAACTGCGCTTATTTAGTCTGCAGAAGAGAAAAGTGAGGGGGGTATTTGATAGCACCCTTCAACTACCTTCAACTAGCCCCCTCCCTTCCCAGACACTACAGTAGGGAGTTTGGCTAGGATTATATGCCCAGTCGGGAGAAGGCTGCACACCCAGAAAAGCTGCTGTGTCCTGCTGGGAACCCAGTGCAAACAGCACAGGATCCCAGTGGTGCCCCAGGGTGAAGGAAAGCTGCCCAAACAGGTGGAAGAAATGGGATTGGGGGGCTGGAAGGCCCTGATCTTTGAAGGGACCCTTGCAAGGTTACAAGTTGCCTGTTTACGCAGTACAAGTTAGAGAGCTGCTTGGGCCTAATTTATAGGCCTGATCCAGACCCAAACTGGACACAAGTCCACCCTACCTGACCCTGATCCTTCTCCCTGAACCTGAGTCAGCACTGCCACTGCCTTCTGCCCTGGAACATCTCTGCTCCTCCTGTGCATTGGGTTAGCTGGTGGTAGTAGCCATGTGCCTGCATGGTAGTAGCCACGTAGCCTGCTCCTGCTGGCCACCGCCTCACTGTGCTGAGCGTCCCGCCACACCTTGGCATGCTGTCTCTGCAATGGGCTGCCACATCGACCCAAGCCCAAGAAGGTCCAGCTGTTCCCCCTGACCGGAACTGACTCATAGTTAAGTCCCGTCTGGTTCAGGGCAAGTGGCAGGGCTCTAATAGAGGTGCCCACCACCTGGTTTGCCTGGGTTACTAACAGCACCTGGGGATAGTAGAATTGGTCACCTTCTCGTGCCACGAGCTGTCTGCTCAGCTGGGGCATTCGCAAAGCACGGAGCCACCCATAGCCTGCTGCAGCCTATGGAAGTCCTCTTCATACCAGGGGGCTTTGGCTCATGGCATGAGAGACAAGGTGAACTGCAGGCTCAATTCTGCCTGATGCCACATGGGCGGACACACCAAGGAGTGGGCATGGCCCGAGGAGCCCCAGGGATTACTATGGTGGCTTTATGCCACTCTCGCACCTCCAGGATTCGGAGCTGGTCTAGGGCTGGTAGCCCTGTGGGTGTACAGCAGAGCAGCTCCTGTTGCGGGCTTCCCTCCAAATGCCAGTGAACTCCAGCTGCAGCCCTTTCCTCTCCAGCGGCGTTACCTATGTCAGTCCTGCCCCACCCCCGAACTGATAGAACTCCGGGGGCAAGGGTGGAGTCTGTTTATATTGCCAGGGTGGTGCAGCAGCCAGGGCCAAACTCTGATGCCCATTCCGGGTCACACACACATTTATTGCTAACTCTTCTGTCTCTATGAGTCTCCCTTAAGGAAGAACTCCTTCAGCTCATCTGGAACCTGTGGAGAAAAGGGTCTGGGTGAGACATTGACGAGATGATTCTCCCAGCGCTCCCATCCCGCCAGCACAAGCCTCTGTCCATTACCTTTTCCTTGTGTTCCATGAGCAGTTTGTACGTGGAGCAGGCTTTGGAGATCAGCTCATCTGCATCCAGGTCTATGATGTTCCCACAGACCTACGCGGGGAAAGGAGAGCAGAGACACCACCAACCAGGGTAGAGCAAATAGGGGGCAGGAGGCTGCTCCCCTGGTATCCGTTAGCTGTATGTGCAGTGCCTTTTCAAGCCAATAGGTATCACTGAAGCTGGCACCAGGAGTGAAAACGAGCCGGTAGGGGCCGGTACTGCGTACCAGTAAGAACCACACTGGCCCATACCCAGCCCACAGTAAAGCGTTGCCGCGGCAGCGCTTTAATGTCCCTGCCCCTTTTGCCTCCCCTGTTGGTGCCCTGCTGGTAGGATCCATATCGGCAGGGCCACTGATTGGGGGGGGGAAGGGGCAGCAATGTTAAAGCGCTGCCACGGCAAAGGACTGTCCTTAAAGTGTTGCTGCGGCAGTGCTTTAACGTCACTGCCCCTTCCCCATGCCGGTGGCCCTGCCAGTAGGGTCCGTCCTAGCAGGGCCGCCGACAGAGAAGGCAAAAGGGGCAGGGACATTAAAGCGCTGCTGCAGCAGCGCTTTAAGGATGATCCTTTGCCACTGTGGTGCCTTAATGTTGCTGCGCACCCCCTGTTGGCGGGGCCGCGGCAAAGGACCCTGCGGCGCTTTAATGTTCCTGCCCCTTTTGGCCCCTCCGGCCGCCGATGGACAAAGGGAGCAGCTGCCCTGGAGCTGGCGATTTAAAAGGCCTTGGGGCTCTGGACGCCGCTGCTGCTACGGCAGCAGCAGCGTCCAGAGCCCCAGGCCCTTTAAATCAACATGGGAGCCCTGGGCAGTGCGGGCCAGCTGGACTGGAAGGGCTGGCTGGGGGATGCTGACCCCCAGCCCCGCCCCTTCCACCCGAGGCCCTGCTCCTTCCGGGGGCCAGAGCCACCCCGCCCCATAAGTGGCCTCCATTACTTTCACCCCTGGCTGGCACCATCACCCCCCAACCCCGCCACTGCTCAAAACCTGGCTCTGCTGCCATTGTGTGCCTGCTAAATGTTCTAACAAGGGCAGGGGGTATCTAATGTGGCAGCTACGACTGGGTGACCCAGCTACCAGGAGCTACCTGTATCTTCATCCAAGCCTGAACACTATGCATTTTTGACATTTGCTTCACTTTTTTATTCTCACATTTCCTCTTCATAATTTCATCCACTCCTACTTCCCACCAGGGATTACAATCATAGCAATGCAGGGCTGGAAGAGACCTTGATGGGACATCTAGTCTAACTCCCTGCACTAAGACAGGACCAGGTAAACCTAGATCATCCCTGACAGGGGTTGGGAATCTCATGAGAGATTCTGCTTTGATAAGATATACAGCCCAAAGGCAGCAGTCTCCTTTCCACTCTGCCCTGCAGATCTTTGGCACATTCTACAATGGGGAGAGGTCACCTGGCCCCGTGGAGGTTAAGGCCTTTCTAAGACCTAAGGAGTAGAGCTGAGTAGGAAACAGTTTTCCTGTTCTGTGAAAAATTTTGAAATAATAAAAAAAAAATCTCATCCCGCATCAGGATGAACCAGAGAGACAGACCCCCACCCCAGAATAGCTCAGGGGCTATTCCCCTGGGATGTGACAGACTGCGGTTTCAATCCCTGCTTTGCTGTGTCCCAAGTGAGTGCTTTGATCACTAGGCTATTGACTGGAAGGCATGAGATGAACTGTCCTAGGGATGGGGGTTCCACGACCACCACTCCCAAGAGAAGGAGGCAGGTGGTGGTGATTGGGGACTCTCTCCTCAGGGGGACTGAGTCATCTATCTGCCGCCCCGACCGGGAAAATCGAGAAGTCTGCTGCTTGCCAGGAGTTAGGATTCACGATGTGACGGAGAGACTCATCAAGCCCTCAAATCGCTACTCCTTCCTGCTTCTCCACATGGCCACCAATGATACTGCCAAGAATGACCTTGAGTGGATCACTGCAGACTACATGGCTCTGGGAAGAAGGATAAAGGAGTTTGAGGCGCAAGTGGTGTTCTCGTCCATCCTCCCCGTGGAAGGAAAAGGCCTGGGTAGAGACCATCGAATTGTGGAAGTCAATGAATGGCTACGCAGGTGGTGTTGGAGAGAAGGCTTTGGATTCTTTGACCATGGGATGGTGTTCCAAGAAGGAGGAGTGCTAGGCAGAGACGGGCTCCACCTAACGAACAGAGGGAAGAGCATCTTCGCAAGCAGGCTGGCTAACCTAGTGAGGAGGGCTTTAAACTAGGTTCACTGGGGGAAGGAGACCAAAGCCCTGAGGTAAGTGGGGACGTGGGAAAATGGGAGGAAGCATGAACAGGAGAATGCAAGAGGGAAGGGCTCATGCCTCATACTAAGAAAGCAGGACAAACAGCAAGTTATCTCAAGTGCCTATACACAAATGCAAGAAGCCTGGGAAACAAGCAGGGAGAACTGGAAGTCCTGGCACAGTCAAGGAATTATGATGTGATTGGAATAACAGAGACTTGGTGGGATAACTCACATGACTGGAGTACTGTCATGGATGGATATAAATGGTTCAGGAAGGACAGGCAGGGCAGAAAAGGTGGGGGAGTTGCATTGTATGTAAGAGAGCAGTATGACTGCTCAGAGCTCCAGTATGAAACTGCAGAAAAACCTGAGAGTCTCTGGATTAAGTTTAGAAGTGTGAGCAAGAAGGGTGATGTTGTGGTGGGAGTCTGCTATAGACCACCAGACCAGGTGGATGAGGTGGACAAGGTTTTCTTCCGGCAACTCACGGAAGTTACTAGATTGCAGGACCTAGTTATCATGGGAGACTTCAATCACCCTGATATCTGCTGGGAGAGCAATACAGCGGTGCACAGACAATCCAGGAAGTTTTTGGAAAGTGTAGGGGACAATTTCCTGGTGCAAGTGCTGGAGAAACCAACTAGGGGCAGAGCTCTACTTGACCTGCTGCTCACAAACTGGGAAGAATTAGTAGGGGAAGCAAGAGTGGATGGGAACCTGGGAGGCATTGACCATGAGATGGTCGAGTTCAGGATCCTGACACAAGGAAGAAAAGAGAGCAGCAGAATATGGACCCTGGACTTCAGAAAAGCAGACTTTGACAACCTCAGGGAATGGATGGGCAGGATCCCCTGGGAGAATAACATGAGGAGGAAAGGAGTCCAGGAGAGCTGGCTGTATTTTAAAGAATCCTTATTGAGGTTACAGGGACAAACCATCCCCATGTGTAGAAAGAATAGTAAATATGGCAGGCGACCAGCTTGGCTTAACAGTGAAATCCTTGCTGATCTTAAACACAAAAAAGAAGCTTACAAGAAGTGAAAGATTGGACAAATGACCAGGGAAGAGTATAAAAATATTGCTCGGGCATGCCGGAGTAAAATCAGGAAGGCCAAATCACACCTGGAGTTGCAGCTAGCAAGAGATGGTAAGAGTAACAAGAAGGGTTTCTTCAGGTACGTTAGCAACAAGAAGGAAGTCAAGGAAAGTGTGGGCCCCTTACTGAATGAGAGAGGCAACCTAGTGATAGAGGATGTGGAAAATGCTAAGGAACTCAATGCTTTTTTTGCCTCTGTCTTCACGAACAAGGTCAGCTCCCAGACTGCTGCACTGGGCAGCACAGCATGGGGAGGAGGTGACCAGCCCTCTGTGGAGAAAGAAGTGGTTCGGGACTATTTAGAAAAGTTGGAGGAGCACAAGTCCATGGGGCCGGATGCGCTGCATCCGAGAATGCTAAAGGAGTAGGCAGATGTGATTGCAGAGCCATTGGCCATTATCTTTGAAAACTCATGGTGATCAGGGGAGGTCCTGGATGACTGGAAAAAGGCCAATGTAGTGCCCATCTTTAAAAAAGGGAAGAAGGAGGATCTGGGGTACTACAGGCCAGTCAGCCTCACCTCAGTCCCTGGAAAAATCATGGAGCAGGTCCTGAAGGAATCAATTCTGAAGCCCTTAGGGGAGAGGAAAGTGATCGGGAACAGTCAGCATGGATTCACCAAGGGCAAGTCATGCCTGACTAATCTAATTGCCTTCTATGATGAAATAACTGGCTCTGTGGATAAGGGGAAAGCAGTGGACGTGTTGCTCCTTGACTTTAGCAAAGCTTTTGACACGGTCTCCCACAGTATTCTTGCCAGCAAGTTAAAGAAGTGTGGGCTGGATGAATGGATTATAAGGAGGATAGAAAGCTGGCTAGATTGTCGGGCTCAATGGGTAGTGATCAATGGCTCCATGTCTTGTTGTCAACCAGTATCAAGCGGAGTGCCCCAAGGGTTGGTCCTGAGGCCGGTTCTGTTCAATATATTCATTAATGATTTGGAGGATGGCGTGGATTGCACCCTCAGCAAGTTTGCAAATGACACTAAACTGGGAGGAGTGGTAGATACTCTGGAGGGTAGGGATAGGATACAGAGGGACCTAGACAAATTAGAGGATTGGGCCAAAAGAAATCTGATGAGGTTCAACAAGGAGAAGTGCAGAGTCCTGCACTTAGGATGGAAAAATCCCTGCACCGCTACAGACTAGGGACCGAATGGCTAGGCAGCAGTTCTGCAGAAAAGGACCTAGGGGTTACAGTGGACAAGAAGCTGGTTATGAGTCAACTGTGTGCCGTTTTTCAGAGTAGCAGCCGTGATAGTCTGTATCCGCAAAAAGAAAAGGAGTACTTGTGGCACCTTAGAGACTAAGCAATTTATTAGAGCATAAGCTTTCGTGAGCTACAGCTCACTTCATCTTGTCAAGAAGGGCAATGGCATTTTGGGCTTTACAAGTAGGGGCACTGCCAGCAGATCGAGGGACATGATCGGTCCCCTCTATTTGACATTGGTGAGGCCTCATCTGGAGTTCTGTGTCTAGTTTTGGGCCCCACACTACAAGAAGGATGTGAAAAAATTGGAAAGCGTCCAGAGGAGGGCAACAAAAATGATCAGGGGACTGGAACACATGACTTATGAGGAGAGGCTGAGGGAGCTGGGATTGTTTAGTCTGCGGAAGAGAAGAATGAGGGGGAATTTGATAGCTGCTTTCAACTACCTGAAGGGGGTTCCCAAGAGGATGGATCTAGACTGTTCTCAATGGTAGCAGATGACAGAACAAGGAGTAATGGTCTCAGGTTGCAATGGGGGAGGTTTAGGTTGGATATTAGGAAAAAAATTTTCACTAGGAGGGTGGTAAAGCACTGGAATGCCTTACCTAGGGAGGTGGTGGAATCTCCTTCCTTAGAGGTTTTTAATGTCAGGCTTGACAAAGCCCTGGCTAGGATGATTTAGTTGGAGATTGGTCCTGCTTTAAGCAGGGGGTTGGACTAGATGACGTCCTGAGGTCCCTTCCAACCCTGATATTCTATGATTCTATGAGTGGTCTGAAGTGGGTCACTTGCTCCCCGTGGTTTTGACCAGAAATCCCATCCTGGACCTTAGAAACCTTCCCACCGAGTGTCCAGTGGAAACTGGCCCTTTGCTGCAAACGCTTCAGTTTAGAAAACTCAGCATTTTTGTATGAAAATCCTGGGCCTCTATGCCACCTTTGCCATTGACTGCGGGGTGACCTTGGGCAAGTCCCTGTCCCTCTGTTTCCCCTCCTAGCTCTTGCCTGTTTAGATTGTTGGGCAGGGAGTATCTCTTATTGTGCCTAGCACAACAGGACCCCAATCTCTAGTGTTCCCACTGTAATATTAATGAAAAGAACTGCACATTCAACAGGACATGCTAGTCAGTGAAGATGCTTGGAGAGCCAGTGAGTTCAGGTCAGTCTGGAGGAGGTTTAGACAACCATCCATGTTCATGGGTTCTGAACTGAACCACCTCATCTTTTACACCATCTGCAAATTTTAGGGGTGCCAACTGCAAAACTAGAGGGGGGGTCAAGAGAAGTGGCAATCATGAAAAGGTCATATCAGGGAATCTTAGACATGAGAGGCAGGAAAGAGCTGTTAGGTAACATCTTGTCCATGCCCCTGTTGGCACAAGATTGTACCCTAGAGGAAAGTTCACCACCACTTTACTATGCATCCCAGTTTCAAATGGCTCTAGTGCTGGAAGACCTACCATTTCCCAAAGGAGGCTACTCCACAGCCTCACAGATCTGACTGTCAGGAGAGTCACTCTGACATTTTCCTTTGTTGGCTTTCATCTGATTTTAATCTAATTTCATTTCACTCCTATTTATTTCTCTTTTGATCATCCAAACAATCCTTTTCCTTTATTGGTATTTCAGATCTTTAAATGCTGAACACAGCCATCACTCCTGTCCCTCCCCCACATTTCCTTCATGGAACCTATCCTATATTACACATGCAAACCTACGTTAAAAGAATACTAAGACTGTTACTCAAACATTAGGATGGGCCAGAATTAAGGTTTCTGAGCACCCTGAATTGGCCCCCCCTTGTGTGTATGCATTATGATACAGTCTTTAATTACATGATCACCTGCTATCTTTTCCACAGGACCCCTGCCTCTTTTAGTAAGATTTCAAGTTCTAGTCCCAAAGCACGAGGGGAGAGGAGGGGAGAGCTTCAACAAAATGGTTGTGAGAATTTTTAACATGGGCAAAACAATGTATCTTTCCCTAATCTTATTCTCAGAAATGTCTGAAATGCTTTTGCTGAAACTTTCCAAAAATAATCAGCCTGAGGCTGACAACTCGCATGGGAAATTTCAGCCAGAATAGTTACAGTTTGGCAAAGGAATGAGCAAGTGTAAAAATGGCCATATAAAAGAAAGTGTTGGATAACCTTAACTCCAGGCAGCAATACTAGCTCTGCCTATAATAAATCTTCCTCATAAATCCTCTTGAAGAACTAATCTGCTGCATTAGGAAGGAACCAGGGATCTAGATTCTTAATTCCATTTTTTTTTAATTTGAAAATTCCCCCTCTTTGTCCTTCCCCATTCATTCTCAGAGATTACAGCTTGAAAAATTGAAATGGGACCTCTTCACAAAGGTCAGGCCAGGAATCAGATCTGATGCCAAGCTTCCTTCAAGTTCTGCATATCAGGATAGGACCAAGTTGCAGACTTTGGATCTGGTTCCCGGTCTGAACATCTCCAAAGTTCAGGGAGTTTAGGATCCTGTGTTCATATTTGGGCTCATGTCCATTAAAAACACTGAACTCACATTTGTTAAAGGCAACTGAGTGCCTGAGAAAAGTGCCACTTGAGTACCTTGGAGAATGGCACCCAGGACAGGCAGAGCTCATGCTGTGGAAGTGCATGCTTCCCTCAGTGTTCCCTGCCAATATGTCCCATCCTTGAGTGGGGAGGCCCATCTCAGCGGGTGAGCGTGTCCTTTTAATCACATTCATTGCTTGGCCTCTCTGCCAACAAGGGGGCTGATCCATATCAAGCAGAAATGTGTGTCTGGTGATATAGTTAGCTGTCCACTAGGACCTGGCCTGAGACCCACCAACACATCTCAGTCGGAGCACCAAACAGCAGCCTGATAGCAACAACCCTCTATTGCTATTGAGAAGGGCTTGAACTGAATCCCTCTCCTAGAGGATGATGCAGTGCATCCCATTCCCCTCCTTATCTACTGATTTCCTGGGGGAGGAGGGACTGTGTTACACACCAGGCTCCCTGCTGGCTGGCTCACCATTAAAATGTCATCTCCACCCATATTTTCCTGGAGGATTTGGTCTCTGACATTCTGCAGCATAGTGTAGGCCACGATCACTTGGAAATTTCTGCAGGGCATCCCCATCAGGAATACCTTGGAAGAAACAGACCATGGACCAGAATCAGTGAAAAACATCAGAGGTGATTCCCATGCTCCACCCAAACCCAGCAGATTCTGAACCTTTTGTCTCAGGAACAAAATGTACTAGCAGACTATAGCACCTTTTATGCTGGAGGATCCCAAAGCTTTTCGTAGACTATATCTTTGAGATCACTGAGTCATCTGCCATTGAAATGCAGCCTCTTGTATGGTGGAACAAGGCAGCTATTTCAGAGCATGCAGCAACACTACACAAATAAATAGGGGAAATGGAGAAACAGTTGCTGCACATGAAATTACAGGAGTAATTTTAGGGAGGGGGACTGTATCTATTTGGAAGGTTGGGCTTGTGGTTTAGGTACAAGAATGGGACTGAGAAGAGCTGGCTTCAATTCCCACCTCTGCCACAGATTCCCTTATCCTCTTTGACCCTCAGCTTCCCACCTGAATGTAAAGCAGGGATCAATTTAGAGGATACACACTTAGGGGGTAGGTCCTGTCTTCTGCTGTATGGACAGCGCCTAGCACAATAGGGCCCTGATCTTGGCTGATAACACTGCAGCTAATGCTACTCCTCTTGCAAAATAAGTAGTAGGGGCTCTTTATCAAAAACAAGT
The DNA here is from genome assembly GCF_009764565.3 of Dermochelys coriacea. NCBI lineage: Eukaryota > Metazoa > Chordata > Testudines > Dermochelyidae > Dermochelys > Dermochelys coriacea. Next base: position 40,570,926 of record NC_050077.1, read on the forward strand.
GCCGAGACCCTTGACTTGACATCTCAGCCAAAACATGGCACCTCCAATAGCACAGAGCCCCTTGACTTGCTGGGTCCATACAGACTCCAATATATTAAGCAAGTGCAAATTAACCATATACCAATATTGGTTGTTCATCTTGCAATGAACTCATCTACTTGGTCTGAGCTGCATTTGCTGCTGGGTGAACTGATTCTAGGTTTTGCCCAAGGGCAAAGTGGCTTTTGATATTTTTTTGGAGACTCACTTGGCCAAATGATCTCACTTCCAGCATTTTCTGTGCAGGCTGTTCAGACACCCTCCTCCCCACCCCAGACAGAGTTTCCCCTGCCATGACACAGCCCTGAGACCTCAGCAGGAAAGGCGAGCATGGAGAGGGAGCTATGTGCAAATACCAATTGAGATATGAAAACCACCAGGGAGAGGGCTGGGAAATGAGGACACTAAGTGAGCGCTTTGGTTTGGTGGCAAGAATCCTGTTGCTGCAGCAATCCTCCCTTCACCTTGGAACTTGGACACATACACGGTGTGCACTGTCCGCACCCGCAGGCGCTGACCCCACAGCTCCCATTGGCCGCAGTTCCCTGGGGCAGTGCGCAGAGCTTCCCTGATCACACCTGTGCCTAGGGGCCACAGGGACATGCCAGTTGCTTCTGGGAGCAGTGTAGAGCCGGGGAGGCAGGGAGCCTGCCTTAGCCCTGCTGTGCCGCCAATCTGACTTTTAGCAGCCTGGTCAGCAGTGCTGACTGGAGCCACCAGGGTCCCTTTTCGAAAGGATGTTCCAGTTGAAAACCAGATGTCAGGCAACCCTACCCTTCTCAAGACCCCACCCCCACACTGCCCCTTATCCCCAGTCACCACCATCGTGCTGCCTCTTCCCTGCAAGACTCCGCACTGCCCACTCTCTGCCCCTCCCCCTCATCGCTAGCCCTTGTGAGACAGCTTGCTGCTGCAGATGTAAGGCAGATACAGGTAAAAGTTGGCTAGCGGATTGCGGGTCTGATCGCGGGTTGATCCTGATGGATGCAGATCCACATTTTGTATCCTTGCAGGGCTCTACCTCTCTGGCCTGCAAAATTGAATCAGGGACCTCCCAAGATGCTATGCTGTCTAGTGAGGTTTCCATTATTCCCATCTCCCAGTCTGGCTGGAAGATACCAGAAGAAACTGCCTCTTGCAGCTGTGGGAGCAAAAGCAGACTAGGATCATTCCATACTGATGCTGGACTCACTGGGCAAGGTTTTCTAGCCAGTGTGATTCAGGAGGTCAAACCAGATGACCACAATGGCTCCTCCTGGAGCTATGAAAATAAGTCAACTCAGGTCCCATCAAAGCCCAGCCTAAGCTCACCTGAAGGATCACACATTTCTCAGCCCATGTGTCAGGTTTATAACAAAACCTCTTCTTATGAGAATTTTGCATAGCTCAGCCCTCTAGCCTTCCACCACCTGGAGTTTTCAACACAACTGGTCAGGACATGGGGTTTCATTTTACAGAAAATGTTCACAAAACTGAAACTTTTCAGCCAAAACCCAAAATATTTCTATTTGGAAATGCTGCTGCAGATGCCTTATGGAAGCCAGCTGCCTCATTCTCCCAGTCTCAAAAATCACCATAAACATTCCTAGATTTTATCTAAGTGCTTTTCATCAGCATGTCTCAAAGTGCTTTACAAATGAGGGCAATATCCTACTCCCATTTTACAGATGGGGAAACTGAGGCACAGGAAGGGGCCCAAGGTCACCCAGCAGGCTAGTGAAAAAGACTAAAATAGAACCCGGGACTCCAAAGTCAAAGTCCACAGTTTTCTATAGGCCAGGCTTCCTAGGCAGACTTCATATCCCATGATGCATCACAGTCTCCCCTCTTGAAGAGAAAAAGTAGTGCATAATGGGAATCCCTGGATATGGTGCATTATGAGAGATGTAGACCCATAGAGGTTCCTAAAGAAGAATGGGTACAAGAGGCATTAGAACTACAACTCCCATGAGACACTAGGACAGTATTACCAAATCAAACTGCTCTAGGAATTGTTTTGGGGAAGTTCTCTGGAGGGAGGTCAGACTGGATCGCAATGGTACATTCTGGCCTTGGAATCTATGAAATATTTCAGCTTTCAGGATATTGGTTTTTCAAAAATAACAACAAAAATTCAAAATTTCCCAAGGAAAGCAGCCACTTCTTATGAAGATTTTTTTCTATCAAAAAAAAAATCAAAAAACAATTTAGAGGGAACATTTGTGACCAGCCTTAGTTTCCAGTCCCACTCTGGAGTGGGCCAAGTCATCGGTCCTCAATCACAGAAATGCTACAAGGGATGATTAGTTCATTGCCCTGAAGTCACTTAGGCAGCATCTCTGGCTGAGACTCTTTGCACTTTGTAGGGGGAAAGGAAAGTTACAAATGTTGGGTATCCGTCATGCCTCCAGGTGCCAGGAAAGCCACAGAATGTCAGAAAGCTCTCACCTCCCACAGTCTCCAGACATCGTCAAAGGATTTGAAGACTCGCTGGAAGAAGAGGCAAAACCAGGGGAACAGCGACTGCACAACTCTGCCCTTCCCTTCTAGAGGATGAGAAAAGCAAGCTCAGGTCAGGGACCGAGACACACCTTACCATCCAGTCTGTGTAGGTGTAAATCAGAAAGTCTCATATTGGGACTCTCTTTTCAGTTGCTTTATTTGCTGCAATACATGTTAGGTTGCCACCTTTAAAAGTTGGTTCTTCAGAGCAAACATCCTGTTGCAACGCCTGGACATTGCATCACCATGTTGCCAGATCTCATCATCATCAGGCAATGCAGCATCAGCACATAGTGACATTGTCACAGAATGGGATGCTGTTACATTGCCGTGCAATGTCAAGGCATTATCATGGCAACTCCATGCTATGTCATAACAAGAGGATATTGCACAGGCCCCAAAAGATACCGAGACTCTGACGGCCCATCCCCGTGACTTGTAGAATGTGTAATATTCAATATTGGAACTCTCCCATGAAAACTGGGATGTGTTGGCAACCTTAATCATTCTCAAGCCTCCTAGTTAAATCTATGTAATGTCCCAGGGAGTGCCACGGAGGTACAGTGTAGGACCTAGAGGGGAAGGAAGAGCTTGGATTTTCCACCATGGTGACATCAATAGATCCCTAAGGAAGCCAGGTCTGGCCTTTCTAGTCTAAGGAAAGGACAGCTTAGTGCAGGAAAGGAGCCTTAAAAGATAAACTCCTGTCAGGGATGGTCTTGGTTTACTTGGTTCTGCCATAGCACAGGGGGCTTGACTTGATGACTTTGCATGGTCCCTTCCATCCCCACAGCTCAGTGATTCTATGGAATGCCAGAGGACCACTCCCCCTACCCATCCATGTGAAATTCACAAGATAGTGATAGAGAAAGACAGAAAAAGTGGATGGGGAGGGTGGAGATTCACCATCCTGCTCCAATGCCAGGAAACCCAGGATGTGGGACCCCTGCTTAGGGCCTCAGCCTCCATGCACACAAAATATGGCAGACCTAGGTAAAACCTGTCACTGTGCAAATGGGTCCTTTGTTTTGCTTCCAACGCCTGGAAATTATCTGAGCTCCAGTAGCATTTGCTTTGTTGTTTTCTGGGTGGGGAGGTAGAGTAGCAGGACTTACCCAAGTGCTTTGCAAAGACGGGATCCATAAATGCTATCACGGCTTTCAGCATTATCAGATTTTTCCCGACCCCAATGTTCACAACACAGCTGTGCTCCTGGAAGAGACAATTCAGGAAGGCTTGAAGGACAGGAAGAGATCAGATGGCCCAGGTTGGCTATAGCCTCCTGTTAAATCCATGAAGCCAAATTCATCCTTCTCATAACTCCATTGGCCTTACCCCAGGAATGAATCTGGCCAGGGTTTACACTACCAAGATCTATGTGAAACAAGCCCCTGCATGAGTCACCAACTGGGTTTCAAACTGGGACCTTCTGAATTGTATTATAGATCGCTATGCTTAAACAAAAGGTACACTCCCAGTAGCTGGTAGCAGCAGTGGACCAGCCACTAGACACAAACTCAGTGCACACTAAAAGAAAAGGAGTACTTGTGGCACCTTAGAGACTAACAAATTTATTTGAGCATAAGCTTTCGTGAGCTACAGCTCACTTCATCGGATGCATTCAGTGGAAAATACAATGGGGAGATTTATATACACAGAGAACATGAAACAATGGGTGTTATGATACACACTGTAAGGAGTGTGATCACTTACGATGAGCTATTACCAGCAGGAGGAGGGGGGGAGGAAGAAAACCTTTTGTAGTTGTAATCAAGGTGGGCCATTTCAGCAGTTGACAAGATCATCTGAGGAACAGTGGGGTGGAGGAGGGTGGGGGGAAATAACATGGGGAAATAGTTTTACTTTGTGTAATGACCCATCCACTCCCAGTCTCTATTCAAGCCTAAGTTAACAGTATCCAGTTTGCAAATTAATTCCAATTCAGCTGGACTCATGGAAAAGAAGTCCTTGAGGAATTCCACCATGATTTCAACAATTTGTATCCCACCATCAACCTCAGCCTGGACCAGTCCACACAAGAGATCCACTTCCTGGACACTACGGTGCTAATAAGCGATGGTCACATAAACCCCACCCTATACCAGAAACCTACTGACCGCTATTCCTACCTACAGGCCTCCAGCTTTCACCCAGATCACACCACACGATCCATTGTCTACAGCCAAGCTCTACGATACAACCACATTTGCTCCAAACCCCTCAGACAGAGGCAAACACCTATAAGATCTCTATCAAGCATTCTTACAACTACAATACCCACCTGCTGAAGTGAAGAAACAGATTGACAGAGCCAGAAGAGTACCCAGAAGTCACCTACTATGGGACAGGCCCAACAAAGAAAATAACAGAACGCCACTAGCCATCACCTTCAGCCCCCAACTAAAACCTCTCCAACGCATCATCAAGGATCTACAACCTATCCTGAAGGACGACCCATCACTCTCACAGATCTTGGGAGACAGGCCAGTCCTTCCTTACAGACAGCCCCCCAATCTGAAGCAAATACTCACCAGCAACCACACACCACACAACAGAACCACTAACCCACGAACCTATCCTTGCAACAAAGCCTGTTGCCAACTGTGTCCACATATCTATTCAGGGGACACCATCATAGGGCCTAATCACATCAGCCACACTATCAGAGGCTCATTCACCTGCGCATCTACCAATGTGATATATGCCATCATGTGCCAGCAATTCCCCTCTGCCATGTACATTGGTCAAACCAGACAGTCTCTACGTAAAAGAATGAATGGACACAAATCAGACGTCAAGAATTATAACATTCAAACACCAGTCGGAGAACACTTCAATCTCTCCGGTCACTCGATTACAGACTGAGGGTGGCTATCCTTCAACAAAAAAACTTCAAAAACAGACTCCAACGAGAGACTGCTGAATTGGAATTAATTTGCAAACTGGATACAATTAATTTAGGCTTGAATAGAGACTGGGAATGGATGAGTCATTACACAAAGTAAAACTATTTCCCCATGTTTTTCTCCCCCCCACCCCACCCCCCACTGTTCCTCAGATGTTCTTGTTAACTGCTGGAAATGGCCTACCTTGCTTGTCACCATGAAAGGTTTTCCTCCTTTCACCCCCCCTGCTGCTGGTGATGGCTCATCTTAAGTGATCACTCTCGTTACAGTGTGTATGATAAAACCCATTGTTTCATGTTCTCTGTGTGTGTATATAAATCTCCCCACTGTATTTTCCACTGAATGCATCCGATGAAGTGAGCTGTAGCTCACAAAAGCTTATGCTCAAATATATTTGTTAGTCTCTAAGGTGCCACAAATACTCCTTTTCTTTTTGCAAATACAGACTAACACAGCTGCTACTCTGAAATCAGTGCACACTGTTGCTTATGTTTCTCTGTTTCTGTAAGCATGTACTAATATGTCTAGAGTTAAACATACATTAGGTATAACCTCTGCTTGCATGATGCTCATAGACACCTGGCCTGTGTGGTGTCCAAGATGGTCTGTCTTTCTGAGACAGCTAGGGGGCACTGCCTCTAGTTTGCCAACTTGGAGGGATGCAATGCCCTGGGAAGCATGGTGAGAAGTCAAGGTGAGGATGTCTTACTGGACGTTTGTTTGCAGTTTTCCTGGGGTGGTTTTATCCAAGAATGTGCAAAACTACAAAACCCAGGAGCCTCTTTACTTCAGTTCTGGTGAGTTTGGTCTATTGGGTTATTAGGAGCTAGGAAAGAGTCGACTCCCCTCCTACGCCTCATTCTGACTGATGGGGATGTTTTGCCAAATTGCTGTTCCAGGTCTTCTGGTGATGTAACCACCTCCCTAACTATCCGGCTTCCACCAGCAGCCTGGGCATGTCCTGCAAGGCTGGCTCTATCTCCCTCCTCAGTGTGGCTTGGCAGGCGGGGCATGGGTCAAGTCATGCCATTTGTCATACAGGGGGTGGAGCAGGGTGGCTGGGAAGAAAAGTTGAGTTGGGTGACTTATCACTGGCGAAGTGTGGGCAGGCTTGCAAACCAGGAGGGAGTCAGGCTGGCCCTCTTCTCTCTGGGGTGTCTGCCACAGCTGGGTGTGGGTGGTCAGGTCAGGCAGATTGCCTCCAGGGAGCATTGCTGCATGCTGATCAACTGGATGGCCCAGTGAGGGCACAAAGCCGGGGCCCTACAAACCCTCTGACCTACTGTTTTCTGGAGGAAGAAGTGAAACAGCCAGTAGACCTCATGTTCCTTCTCCACCAGCAATTGGAATAGCAGGAGCATCTCGTGGAACCCCTGCTGGTACTCTGCCAGGAGAGAGAACACACAGACACACTCAGATGTGCAAACAGACTACTGCAGCAGTCCAGAAACATGCTATGAAACAGCATGCCCCTGGGGATTAGGTTAACATGCTCATGGAAGCTCTCCTCCCACTCAATAATGGGGATTTGTGGACGGAGCTCACCAAGACAATGAAAGGCCCCATGCTCTTAAGTGAAGGAGGGGCAATAAATTCCGGAAATGAACAGGTCAGAAGGGACTGAAACACAGGCATGGGGTACAGGTCACAGGGTCTAACCCAGGGGCTCACTGCCCTGTCACATGGGCAGTAGTGGAGATCAAAGTCCTTTATTTATCCATAGTTTGGGTAGTGCCATTGCTAGCCCCTCCCCTACTCCATCCCTGGGTCGCAGCTCTGGCTGGTAGGGGTCTCTGGGAGGGGTCTGGCTGGGAGTGGGGACAGGGGAGTTCAGTTCCAGTGACTCATGTGAGCCTTCGCCTCTTTGTGAGACAGCCTGCATGAGTGCACAATGCACAGTTCCCTAACACCCTGAGAGATTTGCCCTTGCACAGAATAAGAAAAGGTGCTTTTGACACAGCTTGTGGGAGCTTAGTTGGTCCCTGAGGGACAGGGACCACACAAGCGGGGTGGGGGGCGCTGTGTTCTGTTTCACCAGGTCCTTGTAATGTGCCCATAACTGTGGTGTCTGGGCATGTTCCGGGAGTGCATTCTGTGGCATGGCTGGCATGTCACCAGTTGGTTTGGGAGAGTCTGGGAGGAGGGATTTTGGCTATGCTTGAACAGGAAACCTGAAAGTGATACAGACATGTCTCTTTCACTACCACCCAGCCCCCTAGTCACCCCACTTCCCATGATTTCCCTGGCCCAATTGCCACCTCCTATTCTTCTACACGTCATTTCCCCCCTGCCATTCTGCACACCTCTCGCCTATCCTGCCGTCTCGCTCAGTGGAAAGCACCAGCATGTCCCTCTTTCAGAAATGAGCCTCAGTAGGGTGACCATATTTCCTAAAGAGAAAACGGGACACCGGCAGCTGCTCACCAGAAGCTCCCCCCCCATGCTATTGCCAGAAGCTGGAACCCTACAGAGGGGGCCTCGCATGCTGGAATTCTACACTGCTTCCTCCCACAAGCCCTATCTCCCCCCTGCGGGATGCTGATATCTCCGCTTGCCCCCTCAGCACTGCACCCCACTTTTGTGACAAAAGAGGGCATTTGACCAATTTGCTTTTGCCAACTGATCAAGTCAGCAAGAGCAAACAGGACAAATACCCACCTTTCAAATAAAAAGTTGGGACAGTTGGGACAGGGCTTAAAAAAGGGACTGTCCCAGCCCAAATGGGACGTATGGCCTCAGTGACATCATAAGGATCCTTTGTTGATGCCCAGGTGTGCTGCTGCCCCAACACTCACCAGCCTCCAGGTTGCATACATAACTTAGCAGAAGGATCTTCTCCAGCCGTTTCTTGTCCACAATGGCATAGCCTTGTGAATCTCGGAGGTACAGTCTCTGCAGGTCAGAATCTGTTGTGGAAGAAAGAGACTTGTTTCCCTTATGGGAGGAAGGTGCCTGGAGCAAACTGCATCACTGGTTCAGATCATGCAGCCCTCCTGAGGAGAAGGGGAACTTACAGACTCCTAAAAGTGTGAATTGGGAGCGCTTTGTTCAAGGTGAGCCTTAAGTAGGCTTGACTGTTATAAAAAGCCAGTCAGCTGCGAACCAGCTGAGCGGCGAACAGCAGAGAGGCTAACAGAGGGAGTTTGCCTGGGATCTGTCTGAGAGGAGGTACGCTAAGGCCTGCATTAGGGAGGCTGTGTTGGTGAGTATCTGAGTGTCTGTTGTAGGGACAGTTTGACAGTTTGACCGTCTGCTTGATTGGTTGTTTGTTTGAAAAGTGTGAATTGGGAGTGCTTTGTTCCATGTGAGCCTTGAGTGGACCTGACTTATAAAAAGCCAGTCAGCTGCGAACCAGCTGAGCGGCGAACAGCAGAGAGGCTAACAGAGGGAGTTTGCCTGGGGAGAACCCACTGAGGCTTACATCTTGTCAGCTTCTCTGAGTAGTTACTACAACTCCTGAGGAAGCTCGTAGAAGGAAGGTAATATGGATGGGGAGTGTTCAGCTGTTGTGACCTGCACTGGATGTGCCATGTTTGTCTTTCTTCCACAGGACAGAAGCGACTTTGTCTGTACAAAGTGCAAGCTGGTCTCCATATTGGAAGAGAAGGTTGAAGGTCTGAAGAAACAAATATCGACCCTGCGTTGCATAAGTGAAACTGAAGATTTCCTGGACAGACGTCAGGATATGCTTCTATAGACAATGTTCTGAAGATTCAGAGGAGGCTGCCCAGTGGGGAGAGGAGGACAGTGAAGAAATTTGGCAGCATGTGACCTCCAGTGGAAGAAAGGGGAGCGTCCATGTACCAGCAACACAGATAGAGGTAAGCAATCATTTTCATGTTCTCTCCACAGATACTAATGCGGAGAGTGGACTAGATGATACATCTGAGGGAAGGGAACAGAAGGAGATTCCACCAATTGGAAGGCATGAGATGCCCTGTCCTAGGGATGGGGGTTCCACGACCACCGCTCTCAAGAGAAGGAGGCGGGTGGCGATGGTCGGGGACTCTCTCCTCAGGGGGACTGAGTCATCTATCTGACACCCCAACCGGGGAAACCGAGAAGTCTTCTGCTTGTCAGGAGATAGGATTCACAATGTGACGGAGAGCCTGCCGAGACTCATCAAGTCCTCGGATCACTACCCCTTCCTGGATGGTGTTCCAAGAAGGAGGAGTGCTACGCAGAGACGGGCTCCACCTAATGAAAAGAGGGAAGAGCATCTTTGCAAGCAGGTTGGCTAACCTAGTGAGGAGGGCTTTAAACAACAGTAGTTCCCTTAACCCACCCAGCAATATTGTTAATCTATCCAACTATACTCTTAGCCCAGCAGAAGATCTGTCCTATCTCGGAGCCTCTCCTTCTGTTCCTCTACCACCACGATACAGTTCTGTGGTGACCTAGAATCCTATTTTCGATGCCTCTGACTCAAGGAATATTTCCAACACACCTTTGAACAACATACTAACTCACAGAGAGCTTCCTACCAAGACTACAAAAAGAAGGATTCTGGGTGGACTCCTCCTGAAGGTCGAAACAACAGACTGGACTTCCACATAGAGTGTTTCCGCCGACGTGCATGGGCTGAAATTGTGGAAAAGCAGCATCTCTTGCCCCATAGCCTCAGCCGCAGAACACAATGCCATCCACAGCCTCAGAAACACCATCCTAGCCACTATGGATGTAGAAGCCCTCTACACCAACATTCCACACAAAGATGGACTACAAGCCGTCAGGAACAGTATCCCCGATACTGTCACGGCTAACCTGGTGGCAGAACTTTGTGACTTTGTCCTGACCCATAACTATTTCACATTTGGTGACAATGTATACCTTCAAATCAGCGGCACTGCGATGGGTACCCGCATGGCCCCACAGTATGCCAACATTTTTATGGCTGACTTAGAACAACGCTTCCTCAGCTCTCGTCCCCTAATGCCCCTACTCTACTTGCGCTACATTGATGACATCTTCATCATCTGGACCCATGGAAAAGAAGCTCTTGAGGAATTCCACCATGATTTCAACAATTTCCATCCCACCATCAACCTCAGCCTGGACCAGTCCACACAAGAGATCCACTTCCTGGACACTACGGTGCTAATAAGCGATGGTCACATAAACACCACCCTATATCGGAAACCTACTGACCGCTATTCCTACCTACATGCCTCTAGCTTTCATCCAGATCATACCACTCGATCCATTGTCTACAGCCAAGCGCTACGATATAACCGCATTTGCTCCAACCCCTCAGACAGAGACAAACACCTACAAGATCTCTATCATGCATTCCTACAACTACAATACCCACCTGCTGAAGTGAAGAAACAGATTGACAGAGCCAGAAGAGTACCCAGAAGTCACCTACTACAGGACAGGCCCAACAAAGAAAACAACAGAACGCCACTAGCCATCACCTTCAGCCCCCAACTAAAACCTCTCCAACGCATCATCAAGGATCTACAACCTATCCTGAAGGACGAGCCATCGCTCTCTCAGATCTTGGGAGATAGACCAGTCCTTGCTTACAGACAGCCCCCCAATCTGAAGCAAATACTCACCAGCAACCACACACCACACAACAGAACCACTAACCCAGGAACCTATCCTTGCAACAAAGCCCGTTGCCAACTCTGTCCACATATCTATTCAGGGGATACCATCATAGGGCCTAATCACATCAGCCACACTATCAGAGGCTCGTTCACCTGCGCATCTACCAATGTGATATATGCCATCATGTGCCAGCAATGCCCCTCTGCCATGTACATTGGCCAAACTGGACAGTCTCTACGTAAAAGAATGAATGGACACAAATCAGACATCAAGAATTATAACATTCAAAAACCAGTTGGAGAACACTTCAATCTCTCCGGTCACTCGATCACAGACCTAAGAGTGGCTATACTTCAACAAAAAAGCTTCAAAAACAGACTCCAACGAGAGACTGCTGAATTGGAATTAATTTGCAAACTGGATACAATTAACTTAGGCTTGAATAGAGACTGGGAATGGATGAGTCATTACACAAAGTAAAACTATTTCCCCATGGTATTTCTCCCCCCCACCCCACCCCCCACCGTTCCTCTGATATTCTTGTTAACTGCTGGAATTAGCCTACCTGCTTGTCACCATGGAAGGTTTTCCTCCTTTCCCCCCCCTGCTGTGGGTGATGGCTTATCTTAAGTGATCACTCTCCTTACAGTGTGTATGATAAACCCATTGTTTCATGTTCTCTGTGTGTGTGTATATAAATCTCTCCTGTTTTTTCCACCAAATGCATCCGATGAAGTGAGCTGTAGCTCACGAAAGCTTATGCTCTAATAAATTTGTTAGTCTCTAAGGTGCCACAAGTACTCCTTTTCTTTTTGCGAATACAGACTAACACGGCTGCTACTCAGAAACAACTCTGACATTATAATCAAAAAGGCTGACAAAGGAGGTGCTGTCGTCATCATGAATAGGTCTGAATATGAACAAGAGGCTGCTAGGGAGCTCTCCAACAACACTTTCTAAAAGCCATTACCCTCTGATCCGACTGAGGGTTACCAAAAGAAACTACAGCATTTGCTCAAGAAACTCCCTTAAAAAGCACAAGAACAAATCCGCACAGACACACCCCTGGAACCCCGACCTGGGGTATTCTATCTGCTGCACAAGATCCATAAACCTGGAAATCCTGGATGCCCCATCATCTCAGGCATTGGCATCCTGACAGCAGGATTGTCTGGCTATGTAGACTCCCTCCTCAGGCCCTACATTACCAGCACTCCCAGCTATCTTCAAGACACCACTGACTTCCTGAGAAAACTACAATCCTTTGGTGATCTTCCTAAAAACACCATCCTAGCCACTATGGATGTAGAAGCCCTCTACACCAACATTCCACACAAAGATGGACTACAAGCCGTCAGGAACAGTATCCCCGATAATGTCACAGCTAACCTAGTGGCAGAACTTTGTGACTTTGTCCTCACCCATAACTATTTCACATTTGGGGACAATGTATACCTTCAAATCAGCGGCACTGCGATGGGTGCCCGCATGGCCCCACAGTATGCCAATATTTTTATGGCTGACTTAGAACGATGCTTCCTCAGCTCTCGTCCCCTAATGGTCCTACTCTACTTGTGCTACATTGATGACATCTTCATCATCTGGACCCATGGAAAAGAAGCCCTTGAGGAATTCCACCATGATTTCAAAATTTGTATCCCACCATCAACCTCAGCCTGGACCAGTCCACACAAGAGATCCACTTTCTGGGCACTACAGTGCTAATAAATGATGGTCACATAAACACCACCCTATACCGGAACTCTACTGACCGCTATTCCTATCTACTTGCCTCTAGCTATCATCCAGACCACAACACATGATCCATTGTCTACAGCCAAGCTCTATGATACACCCGCATTTGCTCCGACCCCTCAGACAGAGACAAACACCTACAAGATCTCTATCAAGCATTCTTACAACTATAATATCCACCTGCTGAAGTGAAGAAACAGATTGACAGAGCCAGAAGAGTACCCAGAAGTCACCTACTACGGGACAGGCCCAACAAAGAAAATAACAGAACGCCACTAGCCATCACCTTCAGCCCCCAACTAAAACCTCTCCAACGCATCATCAAGGATCTACAACCTATCCTGAAGGACAGCCCATCACTCTCACAGATCTTGGGAGACAGGCCAGTCCTTCCTTACAGACAGCCCCCCAACCTGAAGCAAATACTCACCAGCAACCACACACCACACAACAGAACCACTAACCCACAAACCTATCTTTGCAACAAAGCCCGTTGCCAACTGTGTCCACATATCTATTCAGGGGATACCATCATAGGGCCTAATCACATCAGCCACACTATCAGAGGCTCGTTCACCTGTGCTTCTACCAATGTGATATATTCCATCATGTGCCAGCAATGCCCCTCTGCCATGTACATTGGTCAAACTGGACAGTCTCTACATTAAAGAATAAATGGACACAAATCAGACGTCAAGAATTATAACATTCAAAAACCAGTTGGAGAACACTTCAGTCTCTCTGGTCACTCGATTACAGACCTAAAAGTGGCAAAACTTCAACAAAAAAACTTCAAAAACAGACTCCAATGAGAGACTGCTGAATTGGAATTAATTTGCAAACTGGATACAATTAACTTAGGCTTGAATAGAGACTGGGAGTGGATGAGTCATTACACAAAGTAAAACTATTTCCCCATGTTATTCCCACCCCTCCACCTCCTACTGTTCCTCAGATGTTCTTGTCAACTGCTGGAAATGGCCCACCTTGATTACAACTACAAAAGGGTTTCTTCCTCCCCCACCTCCTGCTGGTAATAGCGCATCTTAAGTGATCACTCTTCTTACAGTGTGTGCGATAACACCCATTGTTTCATGTTCTCTATGTATATAAATCTCCCCACTGTATTTTCCACTGAATGCATCCAATGAAGTGAGCTATAGCTCACAAAAGCTTATGCTCAAATAAATTTGTTAGTCTCTAAGGTGCCACAAGTACTCCTTTTCTTTTAGTGATACCTAGTGCATCATAGCAATAATATTCCTGGCTGCACCTGGAGGTCTGCCTCCAGATAAAGTTATGTCCAATACTGCTTAACTGATGAGATGGAAAATGATCATGCTCCAAGCTAAGCTGACCTCTCCTGAGTAAGGCTTGTGCTCAGGTAGAAGAATGAAATGAAACTACAGGTGTCCTTAGGCTTCTGAAAGGCAAACAGATCACAGTACTTGAGCCATTTGAGTCAGAATCTCCAGTGAAGATCACTGGAGCTTAGGGAGATCCATGTGACAAGGGGCTAGCGACCTGGCAAATCACATTGACTCATCTATCTGCTGCCTCCCTGCTCCGTTACCCCTAGAAACACCCAGCTCAACCCTGTGACAACTTACTGATGAAGCTGCAGACCTGCATGAAGTCCCTGTGCTCTGTCTCTAGTAACGGTTGGATCTTGTCATACATGTTGCACAAGGCCCCGTAACTTTTCCTGAAAGAATGCAGGAGGTAGCTATTGAGAATATGCTGCAAGAATGGAGCATAACTCATAAGGGCTTTGTTAAGAGTTTTGTACCATCAGTGCCTGGTAAATGAAGATTCACAGTAAATGAAGGAAATCAGGGGGGTAGGAAAGAGCAGTTGATCTGTTTTATTTAGAAATTGCCACCAGTTTTGCAACTAGGTTGCCAAAAATGAGCAATTTTACCAAGATTTTAATTTTGGTTGTCTAGGTAATATTGCAACAAACTGGCATGTGCGCGTGCATCTCTACCCTCTGCAAACCTCATATTGGTAATGTCCAACTTCATATTGGTAATGCTGACAGCATTGTGTAGGTCATTGGCAGTGGAGATTCAACGTGTGACCTGTGGATCTTAATATATGAGCCCTACATCCTGAGGTAAAAGAGCTGTCTCTTCTAGACACTACTGTGGCAGGCTCATCAATCACCAGCTGACCTAGCCACCACAAGAGCGGGACAGAGTGCATAGTTTACACATCCTAAGCCCTGTACTGCTAACAACTGATAGAGATTCTCCATTAGCTCAAGAGATAAAAGGCTGTGCTTTAGGAGCAAGAAGATCTGGGGCCTTATGCTCAGCTGGTATCTAGCAGCATAGTGTGCGGAAAGTCAGTCTTTTACATTGTAGATTGTTGGTCAGGAATAGTCTTTTATCTACATTTGTACAGCCACCCAGCAGAAAGGGATGATAGCACTATATACATATTTTTACACTGATGATAAATTGGCTGCTGGACTCTCTGTCAGCCGTCACTGTGAAGTTCCTAGGTGCTCTGGCGTGCACCCTAGCAACCTGGGTGGAAGGCCAGGGTTCTCCATGTAGCAGTTACAGTTTGACAGGGAAAAGGGAAGGCTCAAGAAAATGTTGCAAAATAGAAATTCTAAAAGTAACTGCAGCATTCAGGGGTGTTAGGCCTGAAGTTGGGTTACCATAGGAAGCCAAGCCACTAGCCCCTCCCCACCTTCTTAGAATATAGAATATCAGGATTGGAAGGCACCTCAGGAGGTCATCTAGTCCAACCCCTTGCTCAAAGCAGGATCTAATCCCCAACTAAATCATCCCAGCCAGGGCTCTGTCAAGCCTGACCTTAAAAACCTCTAAGGAAGGAGATTCCACCATCTCCCTAGGTTACACATTCCAGTGCTTCACCACCCTCCTAGTGAAAATTTTTTTCCTAATATCAAACCTAAACTTCTCCTACTGCAACTTGAGACCATTACTCCTTGTTCTATCATTTGCTACCACTGAGAACAGTCTAGAACCCTCCTCTTTGGAACCCCCTTTCAGGTAGTTGAAAGCAGCTATCAAATCCCCCCTCATTCTTCTCTTCTACAGGCTAAATAATCCCAGTTCCCTCAGCTTCTCCTCATAAGTCAACTGCTCCAGCCCCCTAATCATTATTGTTGTCCTTTGCTGGACTCTTTCCAGTTTTTCCACATCCTTCTTGTAGTGTGGGGCCCAAAACTGGACACAGTACCCCAGATGAGGCCTCACCAGTACCGAATAGAGGGCAGACCTGAGGCTGGAAGGGAAGAAACCAAAAGAGAAGCTCAGCACAGTTGCTATGGGATCACACCTTGGGGCTGATACCTGTGGACAATAGGGGTCCTGAGTTTCATCTCCAGGGGCCCCATGCACAGAGAGAATGCAGTCACCAGATTAAGAACCTGTTTTAATTAAATCTGTTCTACCGCATTCAAAGCTGATGTAAGTGTGGCCCATCAATATCTGCAAAGCCACCATCTTACCCTGTTAAATCCCTATATGGAACCCACCGTGATGATTAGCCTTCATCGGGGTACATTCAGTTGGCAAGTGGCAAGCTGGGACAGATGGGTTTCTGCTCAACTATATGATATCTTTCTCCTAACCCATTCACCCTGGAGTGTCTGTCTTCTCTCCCTGTGGTGCGCTGTCTGACGTGTGGACTGTGAGCTCTCTTCTTTGCTTCCTGTCTGCAGAGCTCCCAGCATAGTGGGGCCTTGATCTTTGTTTGGGGTTCACAAGATTCTACCATAATCTGCATCATCATCATCATCAAATCTTCAGGGATGCCTGTGAAACCACCAGCTGCATCTGCGTCCTTGTGGAGCCCGATATAGAAGGACACTGCAAACAGATAAATCCATACCTCCTCATACTGTCAACGGTCAGCCTCTCATCATGTGAACTCCTCCAGGAATAGTAGCCAGTGAGAAACTTCCATGCCTCTGATCTCACTGCTGGATCCAGACCCTGAAAGGGATTGCAAGGTGAATACAGGGGGCTTTTATTGGCACAAAGGACAGTTAAGGGGGATGGGGAGGGGGATGGGATAAACGGCTTTGGTATACAAGCAAAAATCTTGGGTAAGTTGTCACTGATCATTCTTACTGAAAATGGTGGTGTAAAACTCAAAAGTTTCTTGGTTTTTACTCTCATTTCTTTCATCAACAAAACTGAAACATTTTCACAGGAAATTTCAAAAAAAATCCTTTTTAAAATTTCCCAAGACAAATAATTGGCATTTTCCAATTAGCTCTAGCCATAACTAGGGCTGTCAAGCAATTTTAAAAAGTTAATCGTGATTAATTGCATGATTAATTGCACTGTTAAACAATAATAGAATACCATTTATTTAAATACTTTTAGATGTTTTTCTACATTTTCAAATATATTGAATTCAATTACAACACAGAATACAAAGTGTACAGTGCTCACTTTATATTTATTTTTGTTACAAATATTTGCACTGTAAAAATAAAAGAAATAGTATTTTTCAATTCACTTAATACAAGTACTGTAGTGCAATCTCTTTATCATGAAAGTTGAACTTAAAAATGTAGAATTATGTACAAAAAATAACTGAATTCAAAATAAAACAATGTAAAACTTTAGAGCCTCCGAGTACACTCAGTCCTACTTTAGCCAATCACTCAGACAAACAAGTTTTGTAACAATTTGCAGGAGATAATGCTGCCCGCTTTTTGTTTACAATGTCACCTGAAAGTGAGAACAGGCATTCACATGGCACTGTTGTAGCTGGCATCGCAAGATATTTATGTGCCAGATGCACTAAAGATTCATATATCCCTTCATGCTTCAACCACCATTCCAGAGGACATGCGTCCATGCTGATGACAAGTTCTGCTTGATAATGATCCAAAGCAGAGTGGATTGATGAATGTTAATTTTCATCATCTGAGTCAGATGTCACCAGCTGAAGGTTGATTTTCATTTTTGGTGATTTGGGTTCTGTAGTTTCTGCATTGGAGTGTTGCTCTTTTAACTCTTCTGAAAGCATGCTCCACCCCTCATCCCTCTCAGATTGTGGATGGCACTTCAGATTCTTAAACCTTGGGTTGAGCGCTGCAGGTATTTTTAGAAATCTCACATTGGTACCTTCTTTGCATTTTGGCAAATCTGCTGTGAAAGTGTTCTTAAAACGAATGTATGCTGGGTCATCATCCGAGACTACTTTTACATGAAATATATGGCAGAATGCAGGTAAAACAGAATAGGAGGCATACAATTATTTCCCAAGGAGTTAAGTCACAAATTTAATTAATGCATTTTTTTAATGAGCATTATTAGCATGGAATCATGCCCTCTGGAATGGTGGCATGAAGGGGTATACGAATATTTAGCATATCTGGCCTGTAAATACCTTGCAACACTGGCTTCAAAAATGCCAGGTGAACATCTGTTTTCACTTTCAGGTGACATTGTAAATAAGAATCAGGCAGCAGTATCTCCCGTAAATGTAAACAAACTTGTTTGTCTTAGCGACTGGCTGAAAAAGAAGTAGGACTGAGTAGGACTAGGCTCTTAAGTTTTATATTGTTTTGTTTTTGAGTTCAGTTATGTAACAAAAAAAATCTACATTTGTAAGTTACACTTTCATGATAAAGAGATCACACTACAGTACTTGTATGAGGTGAATTTAAAAATACTATTTCTTTTGTTTATCATTTTTACAGTGCAAATATTTGTAATAAAAATAATAATATAACATGAGGCATATACACTTTGTATTCTGTGCTGTAATAGAAATCAATATATTTGAAAATGTAGAAAAACATCCAAAAATATTTAATAAATTTCAATTGGTATTCTATTTTTTTAACAGTGGAATTAATTGTGATTAATTTTTTAAATCACAATTAAGTTTTTTGAGTTAATTGCATGAGTTAACTGTGACTAATTGACAGACTTAGCTGTAACCCTTCTCTGGGCACAGCATAGCCAGGAGCTCAGAGCACTGCAATGGTGATCTTTGAGTCCCAAAGTGAGATCTTGCAGCACAGGCACAAGGAGAACAAAATACAAAATATGCAGACATCAGATTTTGTGCAAGTTAACTGAGGTCAGTGGAGTTGTGCAAGGGAGGATAGTGTCTGCAGGAGCCAGCACAAAAGCTAACTACCTGCATTTAAGGCTGAGCACTAAGATTTCTCACTACTGGCAAAGCCAAAAGGGAACCAGGACATTGTCACAGTTCTCTGAAAAGCTGTCCGGAGTCAGCTCAGATTTCCATGACTGCTTTCATGAAAATTAAAAGCTATTTTTAGTGCTTTTTTTTAAAAAAAAAAGTTATTTTGTAATAAAATACGCTCTCTCTCACTAGGCAAAAGTGAGTCATTTGTAAACAAACTCCAAAATGCAAAAGCCAAATAAGCATAATGGCTGTATTGGAGTGGGCCAGAAATTCCTGTGCTTTACTGGGAAACCAGTGAAAAAATAATATTTTTCACAGTGATTTTTTTGTCCAGTTATGCACAAACTTGAAATGATCAATGCGTTTCTTTTAAAAAATGCTTGGCTTCCAAATCATCATAGCAACCTCAGCATGTGGTACCTCTAAGGTCTGATGGCCAGTGAGGTCACCAACCCTTCAGGTGGATTAGCTGTCCTGAAATGAGCCTTAATCCCTTTATAGAGTTTGGCATTGCTGAAATAACACCAGATCCTTCCTTGTGAAGGAGAAGGTTCGTGCCTCCCCCTGGAGGATGCTCCTTGCTTAGGGAGAAGCATGGCTGGCAAAGAGCCAGTGTAGCTGCTCCTACATGATCCTTCCCTGCACCAGCTGCAGAGGCTGTGGCCTGGGGAAAAGGTATGTGGAAGGGGCATTGCATTGGCAGCAGACTGCTCTCTCTTACACTGGTGGAAGGGTCCAGCCTGACTCCAGTATGGCTTCAGGACTATGGGAGGATACAGAAGTTTTGACGCCACCTTTGTGCCCAGCCTGAGTGTTTCTTTGCTGCAACCGGAGACCCTGCCTCAGGTCTGGGGCATACAAGGCCCACCATGCATAGTCCTCCCTGCTGACTGTCGTATTTCAGAGCAGACCCTGCTCACCCTGTCCAGGATGTTGGATGAAATAAAATCCCAAGATTTCACCAGGTAGCCACTCTCATCAAAATACCCTTCCCACTCGGCCTTGTCGATAGGCACCTTTTTCATCCCCTGGAGACAGAAAGAGAGCTCAGAATTAACTCAAATCAAGAATTAGGTAAGCACACGGGTCTCATTTGTCCTTAAAAATCTCTGAAAGCCAGGGAGATATCGACTCCAGGTCCCTCCTGCTGTGGATGTTAAAAACTCAGGGAAAATTCCAGAATTGGTACCCAGCATCCTGGTCAAATTATCCCTTAGGCGATTTCACTGTACTTACCTCATTCCCTGTGTACTTCAGCTGAAAAGTTATTATCCTTCATGTCCTGGCCTAAATTGTTACGTACTGTTGCTCTGTGCTGTTAAAGAGTTGCTATGTTTCACCCCAGATGTGGCTGCACTTTAGTAGCAGGTAAAGTGACTGTAAAGCTCGTCTCATCAAAAATTTATAAAGTCTTCTGACTGCCTTCAGGATGAGAGTCTGTTACAGCCCCCAGCTACATAGCCTTAGCTCCAGCTGTAGCCATTTATGCTTTTAGTTCTGGAGGTCCCTGGTTCAATCCCCAGCGTGTTAGCTTTAAACTCATGTTTTGAGATCAAGAGGTAAGGGGTTCCATATAGAGAATATTAGTGATGAAAGTACATTCTATCTCAATTCTTCCATGGTCCCCCTTATAATAGCTTTGTGATCTCTATTTTCAAGACAGGAAACTGATGCATAGAGAGTCCAAATGTCTTGATGATACAGGAAGTCGAGGGCAAAGCAAGCAGTTGTTTGTCTCAGGGTGAGACAAACATTGCTCTGGAGGAAGCCCCTTGACTTTATATGTCTTTATTAAACTACCTTTATTAGAGGCACTGTAACAATGCTGGTTCTGGAGGGAGCCAACTGAGAGTGCCAGTTCAGGACAAATTGCTTCAAGCAGGGCAGTTAGAGCCCAAGGCTGGGGTTTTTCCGTCTCTAAGACAAACCAAACCAGCCAAACAGAGCAGACTTTGGTCTTACCCCACTGGCTAACCACAAGTCACACAAGCAATTCCCTTATACGCTCAGCCTACCTTGCTTGTCACCATGAAAGGTTTTCCTCCTTTCCCCCCCCTGCTGCTAGTGATGGCTTATCTTAAGTGATCACTCTCCTTACAGTGTGTATGATAAACCCATTGTTTCATGTTCTCTGTGTGTGTGTATATAAATCTCTCCTCTGTTTTTTCCACCAAATGCATCCGATGAAGTGAGCTGTAGCTCACGAAAGCTTATGCTCTAATAAATTTGTTAGTCTCTAAGGTGCCACAAGTACTCCTTTTCTTTTTCCAGTTTCCCAGTATCTCCACCAGTGCCACTCATTATGGGGATGAATGGTTATGAAAACCAATACCCCAGTAAAAGAAAAAAGGATCCCCTGATCCCAAAGGACCAAGCCTCAGACCCAGGCCAATATATAAATCAGATCTTACTCACAAATCACACTGTTGCCAATCCTTTAGAATTGAAAATCTAAAGGTTTATTCATAAAAGGAAGAAGATATAGATGAGAGCTAGAATTGGTTAAATGGAATCAATTACACACAGTAATGGCAAAGTTCTTGGTTCATTCAGGCTTGTAGCAGTGATGGAATAAACTGCAGGTTCAAATCAAGTCTCTGGAGTACATCCACAGCTGGGGTGGATCTTTCAGTCCTTGGTTCAAAGCTTCAGTGTAGCAAACTTCATCCAGAGGTATGAAGCAGGATTGAAGATAAGATGGAGATGAAGCATCAGCCTTTTATAGTCTTTTCCAAGTGTAAGAACACCTCTTTGTTCTTACTATGCAAAATTACAGCGAAAAGGAGTTTGGAGTCACATGGGCAAGTCCCTGAATACTTTGCTGAGTCACAAGGTGTATCTGCCTTCTCTCAATGGGTCACTTGTATAGCTGATGGTCCTTAATGGGCCATCAAGCAGGCTAGGTAGAGCTGACACCCACTTGTCTGGGTTGTCCCTCAGAAGCAAAGCACAAGTTTGAAATACAGCCAGTATAGAGCTAATACTTATATCTTTAAATACAAAAATGATACATACATACAGATAACATAATCATAACCAGCAAACCATAACCTTGTCTTGGACACCTTATTTGACCCCCTTTCTACAAGTTTTGGTGCCACCACAGGGCCTTGGTTGCAATAATGTTCTATACGGTCCCAGTTCATGTCAATAATGTCACAGGCACCGTGGCTGGTTTTCTGGGGCTTGCTCCAACTGCCACTGAGGTCAAAGGGAATCTTTCCATTGATCTTCCTGGGCTGTGGATTTATGGTCTGGGATGGAAGTCCACTTGAATAGGGAAGAATTCACTTACCAGCAGGGATGTGAGAGATTTGATTAGTGAGACGCTCACATGTGGGGAGATGGTTTCCATAGCCCTTTCCAGCTGCCCTTGGCAATTCCTACCAGAGCCCTGCAAGACAGATGAGCATATGAAACCAAACCAAACAAGTTGGGGGTTTCGTAGCACGTTTTTTTAAGTGTATGGTTTTTTTTAAAAAAGGTTGTCCTGTCTCTGCCCACTCCAAGAGTCCTGTAGAGGTGGTGCTTCCTGTCTCAGGAACAGAAACAGACTGAGCTGGTTGCTGATAGTTACCATGATGTCATAGGAATATGAGGTCACTCATCACAAAGGGTTTCTACAAAGGACATTCTATAACAGCTTGTCAAGACGGATTCCCCACTCTGGCACTTCAAGTGCAGAAGGTAGGGGACCACAAGGATTTTAAAAATTAATACTGGCCACTCCAGGCTTGTATTAAACTCCCAAGGTTACAGCTTCTCTCTGACCTTGGATGGGTAGATGCTGCCACCACCCAAGTGCAGAAAACCCTTTTGAAACTAGAAAGGCGCACTTGGGAATTCCTTCCTATGAGGTACCCTCAAGCCCTTTCACCCCATCTCTGGGGAAGAGCTGAGAAAGAAAAACAAAGAAAATCAGCTGTTGCCACCAGCTAATTAAACAACATGTGCACAAACGTCTTAGGACAACAAAAATCCAATACTGTTCTTAGGTTCTTAAGTCCATCAACGGCTATTAGCCAGGATGGGCAGGAATGGTGTTCCTAGTCTCTGTTTGCCAGAAGCTGGGAATGAGCGACACGGGATCGATCACTTGATGATTACCTGTTCTGTTCATTCCCTCTGGGGCACCTGGCACTGGCCACTGTCGGAAAACAGAATACTGGGCTAGATGGACCTTTGATTTGACCTAGTAGGGCCATTCTTATGTTCTTAAAAAAGGTAAATTTTATTAAAAACAAACAGAAAGGAATTACATCTGGAACTTAGGCTTTTGCTAGATTTAAAAAACCCACTTACAAAATTAAAACATCAAGAATAACCTTCTTGAGGTCCAGCTTAAAGGTTACAAGTAAAACAAAAAGCATTTGGGGTTAGCACAGAGGAGTCCACAAGCCAATAAGAAATAATCAGAAATAACCATAATCATATCTTCCTAGACATTTCCTAATTTACTTACATTTCTGGGATTTCAGATAAGCAATCTTTAGGTATGATCTAATGGTTTTTCATACCTGGCTTTCAGCTTCTCATAGCATAACTGTTCCCTTTTCCCCTCTTTCCTCAAGAACTACAACACACAGACAAAGGGAAGTTTTTTCCCAATTTTAAAAAGTTCTAGCCCTCCCATTGGCTCTTTTGGTCAGGTGCCCACTCCCTTCCTTTTACCTGTGGGCTTGTTAACCTTTACAAGTAAAGCAAGTAGAGAACAGCTACTAACAGGGTTTTATAGATAATTGGCTGGGTGGGTGTCCATAAAACGGAGCTACTCCCACCCTTCATGTATCACAGAGCTCATCTCTAGACACTGGCTCAGATCTTACCCCAGCCAAGGATTTAGTGGTGACTAACTTTATCATCCTCTGTTGGGTTGCTGATGTCCTGTTTACAATGGATCGGGTCAGTCTTGGGCCATATTCCATCTATAATGTGATTATGAGGCTGTGTGAACTGCAGCAGAATTGTTCTTCTTGAATTTACTGCACAGTTGGGTTCGAGGCTCTCTGTTAAAAAAATAAACCTGAATCAACCTTAAATTTAGAAAGAAAAAAATTGAGTCTCTCCACACTTATGGTTACAAAACTTACTTACCAAAGGTGAAAGGAACAGAAACCCTTGCAGTGATGTTTTCCTGAGTCTGCAGGAAGCCTGAACCTGATCTCAAAGGTGCAAACTGCCCTATCATTGGGGTATTAACAGACCTGCTGGGGATATTTTAAAGGACAAAGCTCGACTGTGGATCATCTGGGCAGGAACACAGTTGTTACAGGAGGTAGGCCTTTTCCCATGAATATTTTATGAGGGTGGTAAGTATCATTACCCTCCTTTGACAGATGGGAAAACGGAGGCATAGAAAGATGAGGTGAGGCAGGAGTCACTGGCTGAAGCTCTCTGGCCTGTGTCACCTGTGGGTAAGATTAGATGATCATAATCATTCCTTCTGGCCTTTGAATCTAAGGTATGTCTACACTGCACGCTTCTTTCGGTGGCATGTAGAGTACCAACCCAGCTAGTAATACCTAGTGTGGGTATCAATAGCCATGTAGATGGTGAGTCATGACTTAGGCAAGCAGAGTAAAGACACTC
This sequence comes from Dermochelys coriacea, assembly GCF_009764565.3. Classification (NCBI taxonomy): domain Eukaryota; kingdom Metazoa; phylum Chordata; order Testudines; family Dermochelyidae; genus Dermochelys; species Dermochelys coriacea. The sequence goes on from NC_050077.1 coordinate 40,595,408, forward strand.
CTGAAGACTGGGGGTATGTATCCTGCATGGATCTCTACTTTTCCAAGCCATGTCTCCCTGTCTACATACTATTTTTAGTGACCAGGGAGCTTTGCGAACAGGGGCCGCTAACAGGGAGTTTCAAGAGGGAGTTTGGAAGGGGGCAAGGTACACTTGCCATTCTTTAAAACTTTTACACTAAACTGTAATCAAAACTTCTTGATTTAAACAAAAACCCTATCATTAACCTAGGTAACTGCAGGAGAAAATGCAGGCAGAAGCCCAGCAGCAGAGTGGGGGCTATCCTGTTTATTGCACTCAGTGTAGCATGTATGATTACCCACCCTGTGGGTGGGTGGCATATGTATGCATTCGGTGCAAGGAGCTCCTGGTCCTCAGAGACCGTGTACAGGCTTTGGAGGCCAGGGTGATGAAACTGGAGGAGCTAAGGGAGGCAAAGAGATATGTTGATGAGGCTTTCCGGGGCACTGTAGATTTGTCCCGCCACTGCACTCTTAAGGAGGATGAAAGGCCCAGAGAAGGAGAGTAGTCAATGGGAACAGAGGGAAACCTTCCGATAGTTGGGATCCTTCTTCCAGATGAATGTTGGGGTATCCTCTCATGGGTTACCTCTCCGGGGGAAGGAACTCCAGTCATTAGGAAAAGACAGGTGTTAGTAATGGGAGATTCAATCATTAGAAACATAGATAGCTGGGTTTGTGATGACCGGGAGAACCGTACGGTGACTTGCCTGCCTGGTGTGAAGGTTGCAGATCTCTCGAGGCATCTAGATAGACTTATGTGTAGTGCTGGGGAGGAGCCAGTAGTCGTGGTACATGTAGGTACCAATGACATAGGGAAGGGTAGGAGAGACATCCTGGAGGCCCAATTTAGGCTGGTAGGAAAGAGACTGAAATCCAGGACTTCTATGGTGGCAGTCTCAGAAATGCTACCAGTTCCATGTGCAGGGCCAGGTAAGCAGGCAGAGCTTCAGAGTCTCAATGCGTGGATGAGACGATGGTGTAGAGAGATGGGGTCTAGATTTATTAGGAACTGGGGAAACTTTTGGGATGGGGGGGAGTTTGGCTAGCTGTTCTGCTAAACAACCAGTGGGGCCCCTAGACGATTGAGATACAAAAGGAGCACTTAAAGATGATAGTCATTGCAGAGTAACTAAATGAATTCTTCACTTCAGTCTTCACGGCTGAGGATATTAGGGAGATTCCCAAACCTGAGCCATCTTTTGTAGGTGACAAATCTGAGGAATTGTCACAGATTGAAGTGACACTAAAGTAGGTTTTGGAATAAATTGAGAAAATTAACAGTAACAAGTCACCGGGACCAGATGGCATTCACCAAAGAGTTCTGAAAGAACTCAAATGTGAAATTGCGGAACTATTAACTATGGTTTGTAACCTGTCCTTTAAATCAGCTACTGTACCCAATGACTGGAAGATAGCTAATGTAACGCTAATATTTAAAAAGGGCTCCAGAGGTGATCCTGGCAATTACAGACCAGTAAGTCTAACATCAGTACCGGGCAAATTAGTTGAAACAATAATAAAGAATAAAATTGTCAGACACATAGAAGAACATAAATTGTTGTGCAAAAGTCAACATGGTTTCTGTAAAGGGAGATCATGTCTTACTAATCTATTAGAGTTCTTTGAGGGGGTCAACAAACATGTGGACAAGGGGGATCCAGTGGACATAGAGTACTTAGATTTCCAGAAAGCCTTTGACAAGGTTTTAGATTCATAGATACTAAGGTCAGAAGGGACCATTCTGATCATCTAGTCCGACCTCCTGCACAGCGCAGGCCACAGAATCTCACCCACCCACTCCTATGAAAAATCTCACCTATGTCTGAGCTATTGAAGTCCTTAAATCATGGTTTAAAGACTTCAAGGAACAGAGAAGCCTCCCTCAAGTCAACCATGCCCCATGCTACAAAGGAAGGTGAAAAACTTCCAGGGCCTCTCCAATCTGCCCTGGAGGAAAATTCCTTCCCGACCCCAAATATGGCAATCAGCTAAACCCTGAGCATATGGGCAAGATTCACCAGCCAGATACTACAGAAAATTCTTTCCTGGGTAACTCAGATCCCATCCATCTAATATCCCATCTCAGGGGATTAGTCCTATTTACCCTGAATATTTAAAGATCAATTACTTATCAAAATCCCATTATCCCATCATACCATCTCCATAAACTTATCGAGTAGAAACTTAAAACCAGATAGATCTTTTGCCCCCACTGCTTCCCTTGGAAGGCTATTCCAAAACTTCACTCCTCTGATGGTTAAAAACCTTCATCTGATTTCAAGTCTAAACTTCCTGGTGGCCAGTTTATACCCATTTGTTCTTGTGTCCACATTGGTGCTGAGCTTAAATAATTCCTCTCCCTCTCCTGTATTTATCTCTCTGATATATTTATAGAGAGCAATCATATCTCCCCTCAACCTTCTTTTAGTTAGGCTAAACAAGCCAAGCTCCTTAAGTCTCCTTTCATAAAAGGCTCTTATGTAAATTAAGTTGTCATGGGATAAGAGGGAAGATCCTTTCATGGATTGAGAACTGGTTAAAAGACAGAGATCAAAGGGTAGGAATAAATGATACATTTTCAGAATGGAGAGGGGTAACTAGTGGTTTTCCCCAAGGGTCAGTCCTAGGATCAATCCTATTCAACCTATTCATAAATGATCTGGAGAAAGGGGTAAACAGAGAGGTGACAAAGTTTGCAGGTGATACGAAACTGCTCAAGATAGTTAAGACCAAAGCAGACTGTGAAGAACTTCAAAAAAATCTCACAAAACTAAGTGATTGGGCAACAAAATGGCAAATGAAATTTAATGTGGATAAATGTAAAGTAATGCACATTGGAAAAAATAACCCCAACTATACGTACAATATGATGGGGGCTAATTTAGCTACAACTAATCAGGAGAAAGATCTTGGAGTCATCATGGATAATTCTCTGAAGATGTCCACCACATTGTGCAGCAGCAGTCAAAAAAGCAAAGGGGATGTTAGGAATCATTAAAAAAGGGATAGAGAATAAGACAGAGAATATCTTATTGCTCTTATATAAATCCATGGTACGCCCACATCTTGAATACTGCATACAGATGCAGTCCCCTCATCTCAAAAAAGATATACTGGCATTAGAAAAGGTTCAGAAAAGGGCAATTAAAATGATTAGGGGTTTGGAACGGGTCCCATATGAGGAGAGATCATAGAATCATAGAATCATAGAATATCAGGGTTGGAAGGGACCCCAGAAGGTCATCTAGTCCAACCCCCTGCTCAAAGCAGGACCAAGTCCCAGTTAAATCATCCTAGCCAGGGCTTTGTCAAGCCTGACCTTAAAAACCTCTAAGGAAGGAGATTCTACCACCTCCCTAGGTAACGCATTCCAGTGTTTCACCACCCTCTTAGTGAAAAAGTTTTTCCTAATATCCAATCTAAACCTCCCCCATTGCAACTTGAGACCATTACTCCTCGTTCTGTCATCTGCTACCATTGAGAACAGTCTAGAGCCATCCTCTTTGAAACCCCCTTTCAGGTAGTTGAAAGCAGCTATCAAATCCCCCCTCATTCTTCTCTTCTGCAGACTAAACAATCCCAGCTCCCTCAGCCTCTCCTCATAAGTCATGTGCTCTAGACCCCTAATCATTTTTGTTGCCCTTCGCTGTACTCTTTCCAATTTATCCACATCCTTCTTGTAGTGTGGGGCCCAAAACTGGACACAGTACTCCAGATGAGGCCTCACCAGTGTCGAATAGAGGGGAACGATCACGTCCCTCGATCTGCTCGCTATGCCCCTACTTATACATCCCAAAATGCCATTGGCCTTCTTGGCAACAAGGGCACACTGCTGACTCATATCCAGCTTCTCGTCCACTGTCACCCCTAGGTCCTTTTCCGCAGAACTGCTGCCGAGCCATTCGGTCCCTAGTCTGTAGCGGTGCATTGGATTCTTCCATCCTAAGTGCAGGACCCTGCACTTATCCTTATTGAACCTCATTAGATTTCTTTTGGCCCAATCTTCCAATTTGTCTAGGTCCTTCTGTATCCTATCCCTCCCCTCCAGCGTATCTACCACTCCTCCCAGTTTAGTATCATCCGCGAATTTGCTGAGAGTGCAATCCACACCATCCTCCAGATCATTTATGAAGATATTGAACAAAACGGGCCCCAGGACCGACCCCTGGGGCACTCCACTTGACACCGGCTGCCAACTAGACATGGAGCCATTGATCACTACCCGTTGAGCCCGACAATCTAGCCAGCTTTCTACCCACCTTATAGTGCATTCATCCAGCCCATACTTCCTTAACTTGCTGACAAGAATGCTGTGGGAGACCGTGTCAAAAGCTTTGCTAAAGTCAAGAAACAATACATCCACTGCTTTCCCTTCATCCACAGAACCAGTAATCTCATCATAAAAGGCGATTAGATTAGTCAGGCATGACCTTCCCTTGGTGAATCCATGCTGACTGTTCCTGATCACTTTCCTCTCCTCTAAGTGCTTCAGGATTGATTCTTTGAGGACCTGCTCCATGATTTTTCCAGGGACTGAGGTGAGGCTGACCGGCCTGTAGTTCCCAGGATCCTCCTTCTTCCCTTTTTTAAAGATGGGCACTACATTAGCCTTTTTCCAGTCATCCGGGACTTCCCCCGTTCGCCACGAGTTTTCAAAGATAATGGCCAAGGGCTCTGCAATCACAGCCGCCAATTCCCTCAGCACTCTCGGATGCAATTCGTCCGGCCCCATGGACTTGTGCACGTCCAGTTTTTCTAAATAGTCCCTAACCACCTCTATCTCTACAGAGGGCTGGCCATCTCTTCCCCATTTTGTGATGCCCAGCACAGCAGTCTGGGAGCTGACCTTGTTAGTGAAAACAGAGGCAAAAAAAGCATTGAGTACATTAGCTTTTTCCACATCCTCTGTCACTAGCTTGCCTCCCTCATTCAGTAAGGGGCCCACACTTTCCTTGGCTTTCTTCTTGTTGCCAACATACCTGAAGAAACCCTTCTTGTTACTCTTGACATCTCTTGCTAGCTGCAGCTCCAGGTGCGATTTGGCCCTCCTGATATCTTTCCTACATGCCCGAGCAATATTTTTATACTCTTCCCTGGTCATATGTCCAACCTTCCACTTCTTGTAAGCTTCTTTTTTATGTTTAAGATCCGCTAGGATTTCACCATTAAGCCAAGCTGGTCGCCTGCCATATTTACTATTCTTTCGACTCATCGGGATGGTTTGTCCCTGTAACCTCAACAGGGATTCCTTGAAATACAGCCAGCTCTCCTGGACTCCCTTCCCTTTCATGTTAGTCCCCCAGGGGATCCTGGCCATCTGTTCCCTGAGGGAGTCAAAGTCTGCTTTCCTGAAGTCCAGGGTCCGTATCCTGCTGCTTACCTTTCTTCCCTGCGTCAGGATCCTGAACTCAACCAACTCATGGTCACTGCCTCCCAGATTCCCATCCACTTTTGCTTCCCCCACTAATTCTACCCGGTTTGTGAGCAGCAGGTCAAGAAAAGCGCTCCCCCTAGTTGGCTCCCCTAGCACTTGCACCAGGAAATTGTCCCCTACGCTTTCCAAAAACTTCCTGGATTGTCTATGCACCGCTGTATTGCTCTCCCAGCAGATATCAGGAAAATTAAAGTCACCCATGAGAATCAGGGCATGCGATCTAGTAGCTTCCGTGAGTTGCCGGAAGAAAGCCTCATCCACCTCATCCCCCTGGTCCGGTGGTCTATAGCAGACTCCCACCATGACATCACTCTTGTTGCACACACTTCTAAACTTAATCCAGAGACACTCAGGTTTTTCCACAGTTTCGTACCGGAGCTCTGAGCAGTCATACTGCTCCCTTACATACAGTGCTACTCCCCCACCTTTTCTGCCCTGCCTGTCCTTCCTGAACAGTTTATAACCATCCATGACTGTACTCCAGTCATGTGAGTTATCCCACCAAGTCTCTGTTATTCCAATCACGTCATAATTCCTTGACATCACCAGGACCTCCAGTTCTCCCTGCTTGTTTCCAAGGCTTTGTGCATTTGTATATAAGCACTTGAGATAACCTGTTGATCGCCCCTCATTCCCAGTATGAGGCAGGAGCCCTCCCCTCACAGACATTCCTGCCTGTGCTTCCTCCCGGTATCCCGCTTTCCCACTTACCTCAGGGCTTTGGTCTCCTTCCCCCGGTGAACCTAGTTTAAAGCCCTCCTCACTAGGTTAGCCAGCCTGCTGGCAAAGATGTTCTTCCCTCTCTTCGTAAGATGGAGCCCGTCTCTGCCCAGCACTCCTCCTTCATGGAACACCATCCCATGGTCAAAGAATCCAAAGCCTTCTCTCCGACACCACCTGCGTAGCCATTCGTTGACCTCCACGATTCGACGGTCCCTACCCAGGCCTTTTCCTTCCACGGGGAGGATGGATGAGAACACCACTTGTGCCTCCAACTCCTTTATCCTTCTTCCCAGAGCCACGTAGTCCGCAGTGATCCGCTCAAGGTCATTCTTGGCAGTATCATTGGTGCCCACGTGGAGAAGCAGGAAGGGGTAGCGATCCAAGGGCTTGATGAGTCTCGGCAGTCTCTCCGTCACGTCACGAATCTTAGCCCCTGGCAAGCAGCAGACTTCTCGGTTTTCCCGGTCAGGGCGGCAGATAGATGACTCAGTCCCCCGGAGGAGAGAGTCCCCGACCACCACCACCCGCCTTCTCCTCTTGGGAGTGGTGGTCGTGGAACCCCCAACCTCAGGACATCGCATCTCATGCCTCCCAACCAGCGGAGTCTCCTTCTGCTTTCTCCCCCCAGACATATCATCTGGTCCATTCTCCGCATTGGTACCTGTGGAGAGAACATGAAAGCGGTTAGTTACCTGTGTCTGTGTTACTGGAACCCGGACATTCCGCTTACCTCTTCTGGAGGTCACATGTTGCCAAGCTTCTTCACTGGCCTCTTGGCTCCTCTGTGCAACCTGCTCTATATCTTTAGAGCTTTGTGCCCCTAGAAGGCTATCCTGAGTTTGGTCATTAAACTGAGATTAAAGAGGCTAGGACTTTCTGGCTTGGAAAAGAGGAGACTAAGGGGGGATATGAAAGAGGTATATAAAATCATGAGTGATGTGAAGAAAGTGAATAAGGAAAAGTTATTTTCTTGTTCCCATAATGTAAGAACTAGGGGCCACCAAATTAAATTAATAGATAGCAGGTTTAAAACAAATAAAAGGAAGTTCTTCTTCACTCAACACACAGTTAACCTGTTGAATTCCTTGCCTGAGGAGGTTGTGAAGGCTAGGACTATAACAGGGTTTAAAAGAGAACTGGATAAATTTTTGGAGGTTAAGTCCATTAACGGCTATTAGCCAGGATGGGTAAGGAATGGTGTCCCTAGCCTCTGTTTGTCAGAGGGTGGAGATGGATGGCAGGAGAGAGATCACTAGATCATTACCTGTTAGGTTCACTCCCTCTGGGGCACCTGGCATTGGCCACTGTCGGTAGACAGGATACTGGGCTGGATGGACCTTTGGTCTGACCCAGTATGGCCATTCTTATGTTCTTAGCAGTGTAGTGTCTCGCTACTGCCCCACTGCTAGAGTCTGACACAGGGAAAGACTCTGGTAGCAGAGAAAGGCTCTGCCAGCTCCCTACTGCCAGAGCCTGTCCCCACTACCTCCCCCTGGCCAGAGCCTTTCATTGACATGTGTTGCTACCCACCACAAGTGTGGACACAGCCTGCTTTTCACTGTGGCGTGTAGCTACCCTAGGGATACCACTCGTCTGGTTGACCCAGACAATCCTCTTTTGGGGTGGTTTGTCCCCTGTCTGGCTCTGGGACAAAACTGGACTTGATTTTGTCTGATATTGCCTGGGGGACACCATTTTTAATAGCGTGCCACTCCTCCCCCTTTCAGCATGACCTCAAAAGTACTGTTCGTGTGAGGTCACACCTACAGGGGTGGAACAGTGCACTCTTACAGATGGCTCCTCCCCCCCCCAAGCAATGTAACTTTGCAGGCACAGTGCATGTGAGGTCACACAGCAGAGTCACACCAGCAGAGGTGGGCCCACAGCATTCCCTGAAGTACTGGAATGTCTGGTATTGTGGGAACACGTGAGTGTCCACCGTAAGCTACCCCTTGCCTACATACCTCCAGCACTAGTGAGGAGAGTAGACATAGCCTATGGATGGATCAATAATTGTCTCCCTTGTAGCTAGTCCAAACAGAGGAGCAGAGGACTGTATGGGGCATGAGTCCAGCTGACCCTTCTCACCCCTAGAGGCCATCCCTCCAGAGGAGAACTGAGAAATGTGCATCTTGGGGGCAGGAGAATAGTAGGAGAGAAAGGGAAGCTATCTCTTCCCTCCCCTTCAGCTGTCAGATGAAATATCTGAGCCAGATCCTCAGCTGGTGTAAATCAGCACAGCTCTACTGACTTATGCAGAGTGGAGCTGAGTTGCACCAGCTGCTGCTCCGGCCCCCTGCATCTCCAGAGATGCCAGAGCGAGTTACAAAAGGGTTGAGAGAGAGTGAAATGAAGAGGAAAAGAGATGAGCAAGATCCCTGCAAACTCTGGGGATGACTAATGGAGAAGGAGAGCTTAGTTAATTATGTGTTGTGAAACAGAGCTGCTCCTAAATGAATTTTTAATGAAAAAAATGATGCACTTTCCCAGCTATTTCACAAAGAAAAGTGAAGCTGGGGAGATGGCTCCCAAAACTGTGACTTCTGAGCATTGCTGGGCTGCACACACACCACAAAGTGACGGGCCAAACTTTCTGCTAATATAACTCTCTTGACTTGAGTGGAGCTAGTTCTAGCAGACAACTGAGCTTCATATTGACTACAATGGAGCTAGGCCAATCTACTCGCTGATGATCTGACCCTTAAAGTAAAGCCTGGGAGATGTGAACTTATGTCTCCACAATGGAAGAGACAGTCCCTGAGAACTGAAACAAGCGCCATTTGTCATAGAAGGGTCAGTTGCAGGTTGAGTTGAGTTTTCCATTTAAAGCAGGGATACAACTCAGTTAAATCATCATCCTGGCAAATCCCAAAAGATGTAGCCTCCTTGCAGATCTAGCACCACCAGGATCCATCTATAGCTAGGTCCTTAAGGAAGTCTGGATGTTCAGTCAACCTCCACCACTGGCAATCTTATCATGCCACTGAAGCTTTTGGTGCCCATATGATTTCCGGCTATGAAGTGACATTCTCTGATCTTCCATCCTAATAAAATATACATATCAAGAAAGCTGTCTAAAACAAGTAATGATGATGGAGGTGGTTGCTGGATTAGGCTATGAATATCTTCATTGCTCATTTCATCCTGCCACTTAATATGGAGCAGTTGACAAAGGCCCCGAGCATTGAAAACATCAATCCAGTGCTCATTATCCTTCCTCAGTGCCCATGTTTCACTGCTGAGCCACAGAGTTGGTAAAACTGGAGTTCTCTTGATCCACAGGTTCATAGTATGCTTGATGCCCTCATGTCTTCACAGAGAGCACTGAACATAGAATCATAGAACTGGAAAGGACTTCAAGAGATCATCTAGTCCAAATCCCTGCACTCAAGGTGGGACTAAGTATTATCTAGACCAGGGTTGGGCAAACTACGGTCTGCAGGCTGGATCCGACCTGTCAGGGCTTTGGAACCGGCCTGCAGGACTGCCACCCCCATGGCACTGTGGGCCCCGCACTACTCCCGGAAGTGGCCAGCACCATGTCCTTGCAGCCCCTGGGGGTGGGGGGCAAAGGGCTCCGCACACTGCCCTTACCTGCAGGCACACCACCCCACAGCTCCCATTGGCCGGGAATGGGGAACCGCGCCCAGTGGGAGCTGCGGGTGGTGGTGCGTGCAGGCGAGGGCAGTGCGCGGAGCCCTCTGCCCCCCTTCACCAGGGGCCACAGGAATGTGGTGCCAGCCGCTTCCAGGAGCTGCATGGCGCGAGGCCAGGGCATGCAGGGAGCCGGCCTTAGCCCTGCTGCATGCCGCTGCCACCCGGAGTTGCTCCAGGTAAGTAACGCCGGGCCAGAGCCCCCACCCCTCCTACACCTCGCACCCCAACATCCTGCCACACTCCTCCTGCACTCCAACCCCCTGCCCTGAGCTCCCAATCCCCTGCCCCGAACCCCCTCATACACCCCGCATCCCTCCTGCACATTAATCCCTTCCTGCACACCGCACCCCCCCACACACACCGCACTCCCTCCCACACCCCAATCCCCTGCCCCAGCCTTATATTCATGGCCCTACATGCAATTTCCCCACCCAGATGTGGCCCTCAGGCCAAAAAGTTTACCCACCCCGATCATCCATGTGAGATCATCCCTGACAGGTGTTTGTCCAACCTGCTCTTAAAAATCCCCAATGATGGAGATTCTACAACCTCCCTAGGCAATTTATTACAGTACTTAACCACTCTGATAGTTAGGAATTTTTTCCTAATGTCCAACCTAAACTGCCCTGGCTGCAATTTAAGTCCATTGATTCTTGTCCTATCCTCAGAGGTTAAGAACAACAATTTATCTCCCTCCTCCTTGTAACAATATTTTATGTACTTGAAACATGCCAGCAGCTGCTACTATATGAGGATATACAGCTTTCGAACTTCATTCAGTGCCATCTGCGATGCTTCCCAAGTATTTGACAACTCAGTAACACTGCCCCACAAAGTGACAATCTTCCTTAGCTTATACTGGGGGGTCTATCTGCTGAAGGCAAGCGATGACACAAACTGAAAGCAGCCATCACTTCCACAACCCATCTACACAAGAGTAGGCTCTGGCATTCCTCACTCTTGACAGGAATCTCCTGAAATAGATTTGACCCTTGCAACCTCAATAGAAGAGTTGGATTGCACTGGTGACTAGAGCTCTGTCTACAGTATAGCTTTTCCAGTAAGAGGTGTGAAGAGATGGGAACCCTAACTGATATAGCTGTTTCAGAGTAGCAGCCGTGTTAGTCTGTATTAGCAAAAAGAAAAGGAGTACTTGTGGCACCTTAGAGACTAACAAATTTATTAGAGCATAAGCTGTAGCTCACGAAAGCTTATGCTCTAATAAATTTGTTAGTCTCTAAGGTGCCACAAGTACTCCTTGATATAGCTGTGCATGCAAAAGCCCCCTAGTTTAGACACTGCTTATAGCAGCAAAACTGCACTGGGATAAATGATTCCAGCAAAAGCACCATTTAGCTATTATCAGCTGCAGTCACACTAGGAGTGCTTCACGGGATAGTACACCTGTGTAGCTATACTGGGAAGTGCTCCTAATGTAGTCCTAGCCTAGGACTTTCCAGCTACCTTATCATCAAGTTGCATCCCCCCTGCCTTGAAAAAATAAGCTCCAGTCACGTTAGATTTAAATAAGGTTCAGTCACATTAGCCACATAGTGTGATGTACCATGTCACCATTCCAGCAAGGCAAGTAGGAGGAATGGAGGAGAGATGAGAACAGTGCTATGTCTGGGCTGGATTTTGATAACCTTACACATATTGATTACCTCTTCTTTCACAGGAAGTCCATAGAATTTCTTATGAAGCATGAGGGTATGAGAATCTGGCCCTCCATGAAATTATTTACTGGCATTGTGGTAACACCTAGGAGCCATAGTCATAGACAGGGAGCCCACTGTGCTGGGCACCACACAGCCACAGAACAAAAAGTCAGACCATGTCCCAAAGAGCTGAAAAATAAAGGATACACCAGATGCTTCTCATCTGAAAAAACAGGATACGAAAAGACTGCAAGTCAGTGAGGGTGAAATATGCCACTATGCATTACCCCATCACTCTGGCTATCACTGTCTCATCCCACTGACCTCTAATTAATCAGTGTGATGATGGTGGTTGGAAATCAATGGTGCCAGAACTAGCGGAGGGGCTACATAATGGATTCTATCCAGCCAAACTCAGAGACTTCTCCCACAAGGTGCTGGTGTCTCTGAAGAAAGTCTAATATGGGGACAGACCAGTTAGAAGCTAAGAGTCCATAGTTGCCATCTCTTGTGATTTTATCACAGCTCTTGCAATATTTGGTGTTTTTCTTTAAGGTCCTGATTTTGGAGTCATGTGCTTAGGTGGGACAAATTGAAGCAACGCTCCCCCAATATGTAGAACTGAACTGTGGAAAATCCCAGGGCTTTGTTTGGACTAGGAAACATAACCATTTTTAAACCTGGTTTCTAACCATCAAGCTAGGTGACCTGACACAGATCATGGCTAACCGACCATAGTACACAAGCATACCTGACCGAGATGATGGCTGCCTGACCATGGTATACAAGCACATCTCAGGTGCAGAAAGGCACCAACTAGCTGTGGTTAAACCCTAGGCCTGGAAGGCATAACCCATCACTAGCTAGCATACAGAGCATGACCTTTCCTTATTCAGCATAATGCCATTAAGTGGTTCACTAGACATTGAGTTGGCTGGATCATCGAGTGAACAAGGGACTAGACGACAAATTAGGAGATCTGGGGTCTGTTCCAGGCTTTGACGGTGACCCTGGCCATGCACTCCACCTCTCTGAGCCTCTATATTCTTTGTCTCTCATGTCTATTACTGTTAGCATTTCTGGGTCAGGGCTGTCTCTCATTAGAATCTGCATCACCAGGAACAATAGGGCCCTGATCTCAAATGAATTTCCTGGTGAAGATACGGGTCTTGTGGAAAAGAAAGAGTGCCAGAGAAAAAAAAAGCGAGGAAGCACTTTGCAACCCTTTGTCCTCGTCTTTCTAATAAAGCTGTCATTGTTATAAAGGTTGATCTATGACAAGTGCAATCTCTCAGGCAGCTCGGTGAAATACTCCTAGGGAGATTTCCCCATCCATTCCCTGTGCCTGACATCTACACAGACCTAACAGGACCCATTTGCCTTCTGTCAAACAGCACGGCTCTTCAACAATCATGATGCAATCCGAACTAGCCCCTTAATCATCGCTGGTCTTTTGCTTCCCTGCATGAACTGCCAGAGCAATCATGGAGGGAGGGTGCCTGGCTTCAGAGCTGATATGTCTATTTTGCAGATATCATTTTTGGCCAAGTTAAAACAAAATAAAAATCAACAGATGGTGAATATAGGTAATCGTATGCTTGAAAGGGGCTATATTTTATTTACAGAGCATAAAGGAAAGTAGCATCACCTTGCCTACTTGAAATCAAAGATTTATTGGCAAGTGTTTGCATGGCTCATCAGCAGTGGAATGGAACAGTACTGTGATGAATTTATGGTAATACAGTCACTGTTCTCTCCCCCTTTCACAAACACATGTAAATAAATCTAGCATTTCCAGCAAGATTATGATACATTCAATGTATATGATGCTAGCCTTTTCAGAAGCATTTTTTGTTTGAGATCTCGAAGCACTTTACCCATACAGAGTAAGACCTTCAGCTGGTGTAAATCAGTGTAGTTTCATCCACTTCAATGGAGCAATGCTGGTGTACACCAGCTGAAGGTCTGGCCTACCATGTTACATCACATCCATGGAAGGTAAGAAAGTACCATTGGTTTCCTTTAACCCAGTGGTCCCCAAATTGTGGTGCTCTCCCCATCTAGTGCCCCAACTCTGTCTGTTAGAGATATTTGCTACTAGAAGTCACTGATGGGCCACATGCCATTGTAGGCCGTCCCACAGGTAGGTAGTTTTTGCATCTACTGTTCCCCTTGGAAGGCTGTTCCAGAACTTCACTCCAGTGATGGTTAGATGAATAAGAAAAGACATGATCGAAGTATGCAAAATAATGAATGGAACAAAGAAGGTAAATTAGGTGCTGCTACTCACACTTTCTCATAGTACAATTTCTAATATACTTGTCTAACAAAACCATTATTTCCAACAAGAAAATGCTTTCTTGCAAAAAAATAATCCAAGGAGCTCTAATTCTGAATATTTCTTCTTGCATGTTGATCAAAATGTCTTCAAGATTATTCACTAATGAGTAAGGCTAAGATTTTGTCATGGATATTTTTAGTAAAAGTCATGGACAGGTCACGGACAATAAAGAAAAATTCACAGAAGCCCATGATTTTGCTAAAAATATCCATGATAAAATGGGAAGGGACTGGGCAGTTGTGGGGTGTCTGGGAGCTCTAGGGGCCCCCGCCACCTGTAAGGGTTCAGAGCTCCAGAGTCCCCCTGCTGCCCGCAGTGGCACGGAGCTGCTGGGTTCCCCAGCTGCTGCGCAGCCCCCTGCCCTGCCACGACAGCAAGAGTTGCAGGGTACACCTGCTGCCCATGGCAACTCAGAGCTTGGGGATCCTGCTGCCTCATGTGGTGGGGGTATCTCACAGCTCCCTGCTACTGTTGGAGGCAGTGGGACACTGAAGCTCCCAGCTGCGGGGCTGAAATCATGGAGGTCTTTGGAAGTCATGGATTTCATGAGTTCCGCGACCACTTTGACAAAACCGTAGCCTTACTAATGACCCATTTTTAAGCCTGTGAATTGTTGGCAAATATTTTCCTTTGATTAATCATAAGTACAGATGTTAATATCCTTTAAAAGGTTAACTGGTTCAGTTATTAAAATTATATCATTTAAGTGGTTAACCGATTAAAGGGATAAGGTCTGGGGTCGCTCCCGCCAGTGCATGGCTGGGATCACTCTGGCCGTCCGGGGCTGGGGTCGGGGTTGCTCTGGACAGCTGATACGGCTGGGGCGAGGGTCAGCTAGCCAGCCCAGGGTTGGGGGCTAATGGTTAGGGTGGGTTAACCGGTAAGACTAATGCTTACTGGTTAACTGTTTAATATTTTACATCCCTAATCATAAGGGTTTGGATTTTCATAACTTCATTATCATTAATAGAAGTTAGTCTCACAGCCCTGCTGGGATGTAGGGAAGTGTTAATCCCCGTTTTACAAAGTGGGAGCTAAGGCACAGGGTAGATGAAGGGCGAGATTTTTAATGATATTTTGTTACTTGACTCCCATTGAAATCAATGGGCATTAAGTGCCTAAAGATCTTTAAAATTCTTCTGCTAATGTAACCCACATACCTCCTGGGTGTGGTGTTCTGTCACATCTGGGTGAGGGGGGGGAGAGAGAGAGGCTCATGCACTAAGTTCCAGAGGTCCCAGGTTTCAGCCCGCCCGCCCGCCCGCCAACAACCGGGGTCTGTCAGCATTACACTAAGAGTATGTCTACACTGCAAGTGAAGGTGAGCTGCTCAGTCCTGGCAGACAGGTTTGCACTAGCATGGCTGGAGCTCGTGTACTAAAACTAGCAGTGTGGACATTGCAGCTCAGGCTGAGGCTCATGATTTCGAGCCCAGGAGGTCAGGATAGCTTGAGAGCCTGCGCCACACATCTACACTGCTAGTGTTAAGTGCATTAGCTTGCACCACAGTAGCATGAGTCTGTGTATATGGACTGGGAGGCTCGCTCTTAGCTGCAACATTGACATACTGTCTACAGCTTGTCCAGGACTGTGTAAAATATCTGTAGCTTAGCTGGGACTTGAACCAATGTCTCCTGAGTCCCAGTCTGGAACTAGATTATTCTTTATCCCTCCAAAGGAATTTCAGCTCCAAATAAGTGGCCAGATTTTCAAATGAGCAGAGCAAATTGGGTGCAGAGATCTTTGAAAATCTGGCCATGAGCCTCACTAAGGGAGCTACTGGGTGCTCAGCAATATTGAAACTCTGGCCCTTATTTAAGTGATTAAACAACAGCTGAGTCCTTGAAAATCTAATCTGATACTCATTTGAAAATCTGATCTCTAATGTCACCCCACTTCTAGAATGGAGAATTATCTTTTATAATAGCAAAAACAGTGAATATTCTTGGTCATAAACAAGTGGGCAGGGGACTAGACTCAATGACCCAAGAGGTCCCTTCCAGTCCTATGTTCCTATAGGTACCCTTGTGATTTGTGTGTTTGCATGAGGAATGGCTATTCCCTGAATGTCCAGATGAACAAAAATGTGTTAGTGTAAATGCTCCCAAACAGCAACTAATGTAGATGCACAAATGTTGACAAATCAATCAGTGGTAGAACTCGGCAAAACATTTTTGACAAATTGTTTTTCATCTAAAAATGCATTTTGGGAGCCCTGAAACTACTGTCAATTTTGAATTGAATTTGATGAATGCTTTTGGTTAAAAAAATTTCAAACGAGTCAAAGCGTTTCATTTAGCCTTTTTTTTTTCAAAATGGTGTTTTTATTTCAAATTTGGCTAATTAAAAACAAAAAGGTGAAAACACCTGAAATGGCTGAATTGAAACAAAAATCTCAAAAAAATCATTTTGAATCAACTAGAAATATGTCAGTCTTTTCAAAATGCAATTTTTTTGTTTTCTGATTCAATGAAAATTTTCAAAAAATGTGTTTTAATTCAAATTGAACTGCAAATATTAGCAGATGCTGTTTTCCAAGTTCCAATAAGAACACAAAGTATGTCATTTTTGAGGACTCTCCACTTGACCACAATATTATTTTCTTTTATATGTCCAATAAATTTTAAGAAACATTTTATTGAGTCATTTCCCCATCAACAACCAAGTCAATTTGCTTTTGTCCTTAAAAGAAACCAAAGTAAAATCCATATTTTATGTCAGTGCAGTAAAAATTAAATTAACAGTCATCCGTCAAACTTGTCTAGCCCATGCAACAGTGGGAATAATTGGGACACAAGGGATATAGAAATATGGTGCTAAATTCAGCCCTTTTACCAGTAGGTCATATTATTATTGACCTCAACATCTTCTAGTGCCCCCACGGCTGAATTTGATGATAGAATATACTTAAATACAAACCTGATCCAATGTCCATTGAAGCCAATGGAAAGACTCCCATTCATTTCAATGCGCTTTGGATCTGGCTTAGTGAGTTGTTTGCATGTGCTAGTTGAGTGATTCTCAAGATGGAGGTTGCAAACAAGTGTCAGAGTATGGCCACCACACTGCCCTTCCCATACTGCTGACTGGTAGGGGACAGTGTCTATATCCCAGATAGATGTGGAGTTAGGGTGACCACCTTTTCAAAAGGCAAAAGCAGAATACATGCAGGAGCCTATCCCCTCCATGGCTCTGCTCCTGCTCCTCCTCTTCCCCCAAGTCTCCGCTCCCTGTACTGCCTCTTCCCCTGGGGAGCCCCGGACCCTCCTTCTGCCCTGGGCAGGGTAGCGGGGAGTCCAAGAGTAGCCCCTGACCCATGTCCCCAACCTCCAGGGTGTGCTGCCCAGGGCAGGTGGAGAGTCTGGGGCTCCCCAGAGCAGCGTGGTCTTCCTGCGCAGCAATTACCATGGCCTGGCTCTGGCTTCTGGCCTGTCCAGGGGGCAGGGTCTCAGGGGGAAGAGGAGTTATGGGGATGGGGCCTTGTGGTGAAGGGGGACTAAGGCCCACCTCAGCCCCTGCACCAGGAAGAGGCTGATGCTACCCCTGAGCCTTGGCCGGGTGCAGAGCAACGCAGCCGGGAATCCGGGACAAATGCTGTCCCAAAGTCATTCAGCCCAGGACTGGTACTTGAACTCTGCATTTCGGGACTGTCATGCCCAATTCGGGACAGGTGGTCACCCTATGTAGAGTACGAGGAGTGGACCCGGAGAAAGAAAGTCATGTTTCAGGAGGGACCTACTTTGGTGTGACACCGTGAGATCGGAGTCAGGAATGCAAATACAGGCCAAGCTGCTATCTCTGAAAGTATAGAATACAAGTATGTATCACTGGCCAGTCAGCATACTTAATAAATATCTCTCTCCTACAACTCTGCCTGCGTTATACATCACTTATTACTAATGAGAGAAATGGAGGGGGAGCCCGGGGGGGGGGGCTTGGTATGGAAAAGTGGTCAAGAAAATGGCTGAGAACTAGAGTTGGGTGAAATTTTTTGGATGTAATTTCTTTCCACCTAAAAATGAAGATTTTGGTTGACCAAAATATTTTGTAAATTTCTGTCAAATTATCCACATTATTTTGTCTGGAAACCTCCCCCTCCCAGGCAATTTTTTTTTTAAGTTTCATTTTGATGTTTTCAAAGCAAAACACTGTAATTTTCCAGTTTGAAATGACTTCTCATTTCTAATTTGATTTCATTTTTAAATTTTTAAGGTTAAAAAAACCCCTTGAAAACAAATGTTTCATTTGACCCCAAGTCAATTTTTTCCAACTCTTTTGGTTTGCCAAAATTTCACAAAATTGTTGTTTCAGTCAACCCAAACTCCCCCGCCTCTAGTTTGGCCAGCAAATCAGAACACTGCTTATTCAAGCAACTCTACTGAGAATCAGTAGTTTAGGCCTTGTCCACATGAAAAAACCTACACTGGTTGAACTTAAAATGGTTTTTAAACTGATATAGTTAAACCTGTCCAAACTCATGTGTAAATACTCTGATTTTGGATTAAGAGAGCCTTATTTGAGGTGAATTTAATACTGCTTCCAACTGACTGAAGCAAAATGAAGAAAACCAAACTCAAACCAAAATCAAAGCATCCACACAGGGATTAGCACTAGTGTCAGAGTTGTTTCACCACTCTGAACTCTAGGGTACAGATGTGGGGACCCGCATGAAAGACCCCCTAAGCTTATTCTTACCAGCTTAGGTTAAAAACTTCCCCAAGGTACAAACTTTGCCTTGTCCTTGAACAGTTTGCTGCCACCACTAAGCATTTTAAACAAAGAACAAGGAAAGAGACCACTTGGAGATGTCTTCCCCCAGACTATCCCCCCAAGCCCTACACACACCCTTTTCTGGGGAGGCTTGAGAATAATATTCTAACCAATTGGTTACAAAATCATCAAAGACCCAAACTCCTGGATCTTGGAACAATGGAAAAATCAGTCAGGTTCTTACAAGAGGATTTTATTAAAAAAAAAAAGAAAAGTAAAAATCATCTCTGTAAAATCAGGATGGAAAATACTTTACAGGGTATTCAGATTCAAAACACAGAGGATTCCCCCTCTGGGCAAAACCTTAAAGTTACAGAAAACAGGAATAAACCTCCCTCTTAACACAGGGAAAATTCACATAAAACAAAAAATAAACTAATCCGCCTTGCCTGGCTTACCTATACTGGTTGCAATATGGGAGACTTGGATTAGGATAGGTTGGAGAAGATGGATTTCTGTCTGGCCTCTCTCAGGCCCAAGAGAGAACAACCTCATTAACAAAAAGAACAGGAATACTTGTGGCACCTTAGAGACTAACAAATTTATTTGAGCATAAGCTTTCGTGAGCTACAGCTCACTTCATTGGATGCATCCAATGAAGTGAGCTGTAGCTCACAAAAGCTTATACTCAAATAAATTTGTTTGTCTCTAAGGTGCCAAAAGTACTCCTTTTCTTTTTGCGGATACAGACTAACACTGCTGCTACTCTGAAACCTGTCATGTAAACAAAGAGCACAAAACAAAAGCCTTCCCCCCACAAGATTTGAAAGTATCTTGTCCCCTTATTGGTCCTTTGGCTCAGGTGCCAGCCAGGTTACCTGAGCTTCTTAACCCTTTACAGGTAACAGGATGTTGCCTCTGGCCAGGAGGGATTTTATAACACTGTATACAGAAAGGTGGTTACCCTTCCCTTTATATTTATGACAACAAGTTTAACTATATTGGTCTAAATTCACACCTTAGCTTATATTGGGGCATCTTTGCCATGCAAACAAGCCCCCAGTCCTTTGTATTTGCAACCTGACAACGTGTGCATGCATAGAATCATAGAATCATAGAATATCAGGGTTGGAAGGGACCCCAGAAGGTCATCTAGTCCAACCCCCTGCTCAAAGCAGGACCAAGTCCCAGTTAAATCATCCCAGCTAGGGCTTTGTCAAGCCTGACCTTAAAAACCTCTAAGGAAGGAGATTCTACCACCTCCCTAGGTAACGCATTCCAGTGTTTCACCACCCTCTTAGTGAAAAAGTTTTTCCTAATATCCAATCTAAACCTCCCCCATTGCAACTTGAGACCATTACTCCTCGTTCTGTCATCTGCTACCATTGAGAACAGTCTAGAGCCATCCTCTTTGAAACCCCCTTTCAGGTAGTTGAAAGCAGCTATCAAATCCCCCCTCATTCTTCTCTTCTCCAGACTAAACAATCCCAGCTCCCTCAGCCTCTCCTCATAAGTCATGTGCTCTAGACCCCTAATCATTTTCGTTGCCCTTCGTTGTACTCTTTCCAATTTATCCACATCCTTCCTGTAGTGTGGGGCCCAAAACTGGACACAGTACTCCAGATGAGGCCTCACCAGTGTCGAATAGAGGGGAACGATCACGTCCCTCGATCTGCTCGCTATGCCCCTACTTATACAACCCAAAATGCCATTGGCCTTCTTGGCAACAAGGGCACACTGCTGACTCATATCCAGCTTCTCGTCCACTGTCACCCCTAGGTCCTTTTCCGCAGAACTGCTGCCGAGCCATTCGGTCCCTAGTCTGTAGCGGTGCATTGGATTCTTCCATCCTAAGTGCAGGACCCTGCATTTATCCTTATTGAACCTCATTAGATTTCTTTTGGCCCAATCCTCCAATTTGTCTAGGTCCTTCTGTATCCTATCCCTCCCCTCCAGCGTATCTACCACTCCTCCCAGTTTAGTATCATCCGCAAATTTGCTGAGAGTGCAATCCACACCATCCTCCAGATCATTTATGAAGATATTGAACAAAACGGGCCCCAGGACCGACCCCTGGGGCACTCCACTTGACACCGGCTGCCAACTAGACATGGAGCCATTGATCACTACCCGTTGAGCCCGACAATCTAGCCAGCTTTCTACCCACCTTATAGTGCATTCATCCAGCCCATACTTCCTTAACTTGCTGACAAGAATGCTGTGGGAGACAGTGTCAAAAGCTTTGCTAAAGTCAAGAAACAATACATCCACTGCTTTCCCTTCATCCACAGAACCAGTAATCTCATCATAAAAGGCGATTAGATTAGTCAGGCATGACCTTCCCTTGGTGAATCCATGCTGACTGTTCCTGATCACTTTCCTCTCCTCTAAGTGCTTCAGGATTGATTCTTTGAGGACCTGCTCCATGATTTTTCCAGGGACTGAGGTGAGGCTGACCGGCCTGTAGTTCCCAGGATCCTCCTTCTTCCCTTTTTTAAAGATGGGCACTACATTAGCCTTTTTCCAGTCATCCGGGACTTCCCCCGTTCGCCACGAGTTTTCAAAGATAATGGCCAAGGGCTCTGCAATCACAGCCGCCAATTCCTTCAGCACTCTCGGATGCAATTCGTCCGGCCCCATGGACTTGTGCACGTCCAGCTTTTCTAAATAGTCCCTAACCACCTCTATCTCTACAGAGGGCTGGCCATCTCTTCCCCATTTTGTGTTGCCCAGCACAGCAGTCTGGGAGCTGACCTTGTTAGTGAAAACAGAGGCAAAAAAAGCATTGAGTACATTAGCTTTTTCCACATCCTCTGTCACTAGCTTGCCTCCCTCATTCAGTAAGGGGCCCACACTTTCCTTGGCTTTCTTCTTGTTGCCAACATACCTGAAGAAACCCTTCTTGTTACTCTTGACATCTCTTGCTAGCTGCAGCTCCAGGTGCGATTTGGCCCTCCTGATATCTTTCCTACATGCCCGAGCAATATTTTTATACTCTTCCCTGGTCATATGTCCAAGCTTCCACTTCTTGTAAGCTTCTTTTTTATGTTTAAGATCCGCTAGGATTTCACCATTAAGCCAAGCTGGTCGCCTGCCATATTTACTATTCTTTCGACTCATCGGGATGGTTTGTCCCTGTAACCTCAACAGGGATTCCTTGAAATACAGCCAGCTCTCCTGGACTCCCTTCCCTTTCATGTTAGTCCCCCAGGGGATCCTGGCCATCTGTTCCCTGAGGGAGTCAAAGTCTGCTTTCCTGAAGTCCAGGGTCCGTATCCTGCTGCTTACCTTTCTTCCCTGCGTCAGGATCCTGAACTCAACCAACTCATGGTCACTGCCTCCCAGATTCCCATCCACTTTTGCTTCCCCCACTAATTCTACCCGGTTTGTGAGCAGCAGGTCAAGAAAAGCGCTCCCCCTAGTTGGCTCCCCTAGCACTTGCACCAGGAAATTGTCCCCTACGCTTTCCAAAAACTTCCTGGATTGTCTATGCACCGCTGTATTGCTCTCCCAGCAGATATCAGGAAAATTAAAGTCACCCATGAGAATCAGGGCATGCGATCTAGTAGCTTCCGTGAGTTGCCGGAAGAAAGCCTCATCCACCTCATCCCCCTGGTCCGGTGGTCTATAGCAGACTCCCACCATGACATCACTCTTGTTGCACACACTTCTAAACTTAATCCAGAGACACTCAGGTTTTTCCACAGTTTCGTACCGGAGCTCTGAGCAGTCATACTGCTCCCTTACATACAGTGCTACTCCCCCACCTTTTCTGCCCTGCCTGTCCTTCCTGAACAGTTTATAACCATCCATGACTGTACTCCAGTCATGTGAGTTATCCCACCAAGTCTCTGTTATTCCAATCACGTCATAATTCCTTGACATCACCAGGACCTCCAGTTCTCCCTGCTTGTTTCCAAGGCTTTGTGCATTTGTATATAAGCACTTGAGATAACCTGTTGATCGCCCCTCATTCCCAGTATGAGGCAGGAGCCCTCCCCTCACAGACCTTCCTGCCTGTGCTTCCTCCCGGTATCCCGCTTTCCCACTTACCTCAGGGCTTTGGTCTCCTTCCCCCGGTGAACCTAGTTTAAAGCCCTCCTCACTAGGTTAGCCAGCCTGCTGGCAAAGATGTTCTTCCCTCTCTTCGTAAGATGGAGCCCGTCTCTGCCCAGCACTCCTCCTTCATGGAACACCATCCCATGGTCAAAGAATCCAAAGCCTTCTCTCCGACACCACCTGCGTAGCCATTCGTTGACCTCCACGATTCGACGGTCCCTACCCAGGCCTTTTCCTTCCACGGGGAGGATGGACGAGAACACCACTTGCGCCTCCAACTCCTTGCATCTAGCATGCATGCATGTGTGTCGGAGTGCTAACAAAATGGTCATGTTGGTGTTAAAACTTTATTGTAGGGCTGATTCTTCCCTGTCTCTAACACTAAAGAAGGAAGGAAGGATTAGGTTAAGGATATCTGGATTTGGGGGTATGGCCCTGTAGCGGGGCAGTCACCCTGCTCCGGCTCAGAAAGGGTTAAAAGCCAGCCCTTGGAGAGGGTTGGGGCTGAGACCCAATAAGAAAAGGCTGGGAGGCAGCCAATCAGGGCTAGGCTGGGCCCTATAAAAAGGCTGTGAGCCAGGAACTGGGTCAGTCTCTCTTGCTTTGGAGAGAGATAGACCTAGCTGCCTGAAGGAGCAAAGAGTACCGTGGACAGAGCAGTGCTGGGGAGCTCAGGCCTGGCGACCTCCTAGGCTGCAGCCTGACAAGAAGGCCTAGAGAGGTACTAGGTTACAGAGAAAGGCAACAAGTCCAAACCCCCCTTGCCAGTGATGAGTGGCCATTACACTGCAGTGTGCCCCAGTGAACAGGGGCTAGATGATGACTGGCAGTAGCCACTGAGGCAAGGTGGGCTTAAAGGTTTGGGGGTTCCCCTGGGAGGGAGACCCAGACTGTTGGTTACTGCTGGGGGATAACCCTGAGGTAAAGGAGCACTGGGGTCCAGGAGGGACATGGGGGCCCTAAGGCAGGTGAGACACCATCCTGCAGAGGGTGCTCTGGGCTAGACTGGAGCTAATTCCCTAGATGACCAGCAGGAGGCACCGCACCAGTGAGTCTTGCTTCGCTGCAGGCCCCATATATAGCTGAACCCTGAAAGTTTAAACTGTGTCAAGATTTTTTCAGACTCAATCCCCTGCTGCTGAGGCTGCTGAGGTTTTGCTCGCTGTGGAATATGCATGGGAAGCAAGTTCTTTAAACATTTAATGTGCCACATCAGCAGCAGCAGGGATGGTGGAAAAGTTAAAATTCTGGAACAGCCTAATTTTCAGTCTTTTTTGAGACAAAGCTTCATTAATCTTTCATATTTTTCTCTCAGCCTTGTCACCAATTTGTTCTGATGTGATCAGCAAACGTGCTAACATAAAAGGTGGGGAGGGGAAAATTTAGTGAAGTTGAAAATAATGCACTGAGGCTTGGTCATAAGATCATCGAAGACAGATGCATCCATCTCAAAAGTCCCAATCCTGCAATCCACTAGCACCCTGTGCCCATGTTGAATTCTGGTGTGTGCTAGCTGACCCAATTGCAGCACAGGGGCCATAGAGAACAAATATGCTCCCAAGTTTGTTTGTGCAATTGCTGTTCCCAATCAATCTTATCACCCATTTCCCATTGTTCTAGCCTCTTCAAACTATACATACTGAAAGATAGGTTTCAGAGTAGCAGCCCTGTTAGTCTGTATTCGCAAAAAGAAAAGGAGTACTTGTGGCACCTTAGAGACTAACAAATTTATTTGAGCATAAGCTTTTGTGAGCTACAGCACACTTCATCAGATGCATTTGATGGAAAATACAGTGGGGAGATTTATATACACACACAGAGAACATGAAACAATGGGTTTTATCATACACACTGTAAGGAGAGTGATCACTTAAAATGAGCCATCACCAGCAGCGGGGGGGGGGGGGGGGGAAAGGAGGAAAACCTTTCATGGTGACAAGCAAGGTAGGCTATTTCCAGCAGTTAACAAGAATATCTGAGGAACAGTGGGGGGTGGGGGGGGGAGAAATAACATGGGGAAATAGTTTTACTTTGTGTAATGACTCATCCATTCCCAGTCTCTATTCAAGCCTAAGTTAATTGTATCCAGTTTGCAAATTAATTCCAATTCAGCAGTCTCTTGTTGGAGTCTGTTTTTGAAGTTTTTTTGTTGAAGGATAGCCACCCTCAGGTCTGTAATGGAGCGACCGGAGAGATTGAAGTGTTCTCCGACTGGTTTTTGAATGTTATAATTCTTGACGTCTGATTTGTGTCCATTTATTCTTTTATGTAGAGACTGTCCAGTTTGACCAATGTACATGGCAGAGGGGCATTGCTGGCACATATCACATTGGTAGATGCGCAGATGAACGAGCCTCTGATAGTGTGGCTGATGTGATTAGGCCCTATGATGGTGTCCCCTGAATAGATATGTGGACACAGTTGGCAACGGGCTTTGTTGCAAGGATAGGTTCGTGGGTTAGTGGTTCTGTTGTGTGGTGTGTGGTTGCTGGTGAGTATTTGCTTCAGATTGGGGGGCTGTCTGTAAGCAAGGACTGGCCTGTCTCCCAAGATCTGTGAGAGTGATGGGTCGTCCTTCAGGATAGGTTGTAGATCCTTGATGATGCGTTGGAGAGGTTTTAGTTGGGGGCTGAAGGTGATGGCTAGTGGCGTTCTGTTACTTTCTTTGTTGGGCCTGTCCTGTAGTAGGTAACTTCTGGGTACTCTTCTGGCTCTGTCAATCTGTTTCTTCACTTCAGCAGGTGGGTATTGTAGTTGTAGGAATGCATGATAGAGATCTTGTAGGTGTTTGTCTCTGTCTGAGGGGTTGGAGCAAATGCGGTTATATCATAGAGCTTGGCTGTAGACAATGGATCGTGTTGTATGATCTGGATGAAAGCTAGAGGCATGTAGGTAGGAATAGTGGTCAGTAGGTTTCCAATATAGGGTGGTGTTTATGTGACCATCACGTATTAGCACCGTAGTGTCCAGGAAGTGGATCTCTTGTGTGGACTGGTCCAGGCTGAGGTTGATGGTGGGATGGAAATTGTTGAAATCATGGTGGAATTCCTCAAGGGCTTCTTTTCCATGGGTCCAGATGATGAAGATGTCATCAATGTAGCGCAGGTAGAGTAGGGGCATTAGGGGACGAGAACTGAGGAAGCATTGTTCTAAGTCATCCATAAAAATGTTGGCATACTGTGGGGCCATGCGGGTACCCATCGCAGTGCCACTGATTTGAAGGTATACATTGTCCCCAAATGTGAAATAGTTATGGGTGAGGACAAAGTCACAAAGTTCATCCACCAGGTTAGCCGTGACATTATCGGGGATACTGTTCCTGACAGCTTGTAGTCCATCCTTGTGTGGAATGTTGGTGTAAAGGGCTTCTACATCCATAGTGGCTAGGATGGTGTTTTTAGGAAGATCACCAATGGACTGTAGTTTCCTCAGGAAGTCAGTGGTGTCTTGAAGATAGCTGGGAGTGCTGGTAACGTAGGGCCTGAGGAGGGAGTCTACATAGCCAGACAATCCTTCTATCAGGGTGCCAATGCCTGAGATGATGTGGTGTCCAGGATTTCCAGGTTTATGGATCTTGGGTAGCAGATAGAATACCCAAGGTTGGGGTTCTAGGGATGTCTTTGCGGATTTGTTCTTGTGCTTTTTCAGGGAGTTTCTTGAGCAAATGCTGTAGTTTCTTTTGGTAACTCTCAGTGGGATCAGAGGGTAATGGCTTGTAGAAAGTGGTGTTGGAGAGCTGCCTAGTAGCCTCTTGTTCATACTCCGACCTATTCATGATGATGACAGCACCTCCTTTGTCAGCCTTTTTGATTATGATGTCAGAGTTGTTTCTGAGGCTGTGGATGGCATTGTGTTCTGCGGCTGAGGCTATGAGGCAAGAGATGCTGCTTTTCCACAATTTCAGCCCATGCACGTCTGTGGAAGCACTCTATGTAGAAGTCCAGTCTGCTGTTTCGACCTTCAGGAGGAGTCCACCCAGAATCCTTCTTTTTGTAGTGTTGGTAGGAAGGTCTCTGTGGGTTAATATGTTGGTCAGAGGTGTGTTGGAAATATTCCTTGAGTCGGAGACGTCGAAAATAGGATTCTAGGTCACCACAGAACTGTATCATTTTTGTGGGGGTGGAGGGGCAAAAGGAGTGGCCCCAAGATAGGACAGATTCTTCTGCTGGGTTAAAAATATAGTTGGATAGATTAACAATATTGCTGGGTGGGTTACGGGAACCACTGTTGTGGCCTCTTGTGGCATGTAGTAGTTGAGATAGTTTAGTGTCTTTTTTCTTTTGTAGAGAAACAAAGTGAGTGTTGTAAATGGCTTGTCTAGTTTTTGTAAAGTCCAGCCACAAAGAAGTTTGTGTGGAAGGTTGTTTCTTTATGAGAGTATCCAGTTTTGAGAGCTCATTCTTAATCTTTCCCTGTTTGCTGCAGAGGATGTTGATCAGGTGGTTCCGCAGTTTCTTTGAGAGTGTGTGGCACAAGCTGTCAGCATAGTCTGTGTGGTATGTAGATTGTAATGGATTTTTTAGCTTCAGTCCTTTCGGTATGATGTCCATCTGTTTGCATTTGGAGAGGAAGATGATGTCTGTCTGTATCTGTACGAGCTTTTTCATGAAGCTGATAGATTTCTACTCTATACGGCTAAATTCAGTTCCTTGCATAATGACAGGTTTCAGAGTAGCAGCCGTGTTAGTCCTCACCCATAACTATTTCACATCTGGGGACAATGTATACCTTCAAATACGCGGCACTGCGATGGGTGCCCGCATAGCCCCACAGTATGCTGACATTTTTATGGCTTATTTAGAACAACGCTTCCTCAGCTCTCGTCCCCTAATGCCCCTGCTCTACTTGCGCTACATTGATGACATCTTCATCATCTGGTCCCATTGAAAAGAAGCCCTTGAAGAATTCCACCATGATTTCAACAATTTCCATCCCACCATCAACCTCAGCCTGGACCAGTCCACACAAGAGATCCACTTCCTGGACACTACGGTGCTAATAAGCGACGGTCACATAAACACCACCCTATATCGGAAACCTACTGACCGCTATTCCTACCTACATGCCTCTAGCTTTCATCCAGATCATACCACACGATCCATTGTCTACAGCCAAGCTCTACGATATAACCGCATTTGCTCCAACCCCTCAGACAGAGACAAACACCTACAAGATCTCTATCATGCATTCCTACAACTACAATACCCACCTGCTGAAGTGAAGAAACAGATTGACAGAGCCAGAAGAGTACCCAGAAGTTACCTACTACAGGACAGGCCCAACAAAGAAAATAACAGAATGCCACTAGCCATCACCTTCAGCCCCCAACTAAAACCTCTCCAATGCATCATCAAGGATCTACAACCTATCCTGAAGGACGACCCATCACTCTCACAGATCTTGGGAGACAGGCCAGTCCTTGCTTACAGACAGCCCCCCAACCTGAAGCAAATACTCACCAGCAACCACACACCACACAACAGAACCACTAACCCACGAACCTATCCTTGCAACAAAGCCCGTTGCCAGCTCTGTCCACATATCTATTCCGGGGACACCATCATAGGGCCTAATCACATCAGCCACACTATCAGAGGCTCAGGTTTCAGAGTAGCAGCCGTGTTAGTCTGTATTCGCAAAAAGAAAAGGAGTACTTGTGGCACCTTAGAGACTCTAAGTCACAAGTACTCCTTTTCTTTTATTAGAGGTTCCCTCACCTGCGCATCTACCAATGTGATATGTCAGCAATGCCCCTCTGCCATGTACATTGGTCAAACTGGACAGTCTCTATGTAAAAGAATAAATGGACACAAATCAGACGTCAAGAATTATAACATTCAAAAACCAGTCGGAGAACACTTCAATCTCTCCGGTCGCTCCATTACAGACCTGAGGGTGGCTATCCTTCAACAAAAAAACTTCAAAAACAGACTCCAACAAGAGACTGCTGAATTGGAATTAATTTGCAAACTGGATACAATTAACTTAGGCTTGAATAGAGACTGGGAATGGATGAGTCATTACACTATAACACTATTTCCCCATGTTATTTGTCCCCCCCCACCCCACCCCACACATTTCCTCAGATGTTCTTGTTAACTGCTGGAAATGGCCTACCTTGCTTGTCACCGTGAAAGGTTTTCCTCCTTCCCCCCCGCCCACTGCTGGTGATGGCTCATATTAAGTGATCACTGTCCTTACAGTGTGTATGATAAAACCCATTGTTTCATGTTCTCTGTGTGTGTATATAAATCTCCCCTCTGTATTTTCCACCAAATGCATCCGATGAAGTGAATTATAGCTCACAAAAGCTTATGCTCAAATAAATTTGTTAGTCTCTAAGGTACCACAAGTACTCCTTTTCTTTATACTGAAAGATGATACTGTAGGATCTTTTTTCACAGGCATTGAACTTCTTAAATACTGGCAACATACATGCTTCAATCTTCTACTATGTTACTGACTTTCACTACATGCACTTTGCAGTCATAAATTAATAGATTCCAAGGCCTGAAGGTACCATTCTGATTACCTAGTCTGACACAGGCCATAAAACTGCCCCAAAATAATGCCTAGAACATCTCTCCTATGAAAACATCCCATCTTGATTACAAAGTTAGCAGTGATGAAGAATCCACCACATCCCTAGGTAAATTGTTCCAATGGTTAATTTATACTCACTCTTAAAAAATTATGCCTCATTTCTAATTTGAATTTGTCTAGCTTCAGCTTCCAGACCCTGCATCGTTATTCCTTTCTCTGCTAGACTGAAGAGCCTTTACTAAATATTTTTTCCAAAGTAGTTATGTATAAACTGTGCTCAAGTCACCCCTTCACCTTCTCTTTGAGCTAAATCAATTGAGCTCTTTAAGTCTATCACTCTAAGACAGGTTTTCAATCCTTTGATCATTCTTATGGCTCTTCTCTGGACCCTCTCCAATTTATCAACATCCTTCTTGAATTGTGAACACCAGAACCAGACACAGTTTTCCAGCAGTGGTTGCACCAGTGCAAAATAAAAAAGGTAAAATAAACTCTGCTCTTACTCCAGATTCCTCTGTTTATGCATCCCAGGATCGCATTAGCCAATTTGGCCACAGCGTCGCATTGGGAGCTCATGTTCAGCTTATTATCCACCATGACCCCAAATCTTTTTCTGAGTCACTGCTTCCCAGGATAGAGTCCTCCATCCTGTGAGCAAGACCTACATTCTTTGTTCCTCTCTCTCTCTCTGTCTCCACACCCCCCCACACACATATATTTATATTTAGCT
Source organism: Dermochelys coriacea (assembly GCF_009764565.3). NCBI lineage: Eukaryota > Metazoa > Chordata > Testudines > Dermochelyidae > Dermochelys > Dermochelys coriacea. The sequence continues at coordinate 40,625,286 of NC_050077.1, forward strand.
GTATTAAAACACATATTGTTTGCTTTCACCCAGTTTACTAAGCGATCCAGATCATTTGTATCAGTGACCTGTCATCTTAATTATTTACCATCCCCCTAATCGTTGTGTTGTCTGCAAGCCTTGTCAGTGATTTTGTTTTCTTCAGGTAATTCATAAAAAATGTTCAATAGCATTGGGCCAACAACCAATATCTGCAGCACCCCACTAGAAACACACTTGCTTGATAATGAGTCGTCACGTACAACTACATTTTGAGACCTCTCAGTTAGTCAGCTTTTAATCCATTTTATGCATGACATGTTAATTTTGTATCATTCTAGTTTTTTAATCAAAATGTCATGCAGTATCAGGTCAGATGCCTTACAAAAGTGTAAATATATGACATTAACACTATTAGCTTTATAAACCAAATATAGTTTCATTTAACAAAATGATATCATGTTAGTTTGACAGGGTCTCTTTTTTCCACAAACCCACATTGATTTGCATTCTTTATATTACCCTCCTTTAATTCTTTATTAATCAAGTCCCATATCAGCCACTCCATTACCTTTCCTGGGATTGATGTCAGACTGAAGGATTGGCTACACTTAGGGTGACCAAACAGCAAGTGTGAAAAATCAGGACAGGGGCTGGGGTGTAGTAGGAGCCTATATAAGAAAAAGCCCAAAATATCGGGACTGTCCCTATAAAATTGGGATATCTGGTCACCCTAGCTACACTTGAAATGCGACAGTATAGACACTACCTATGTTGAGGGGTGGGGTTCTCCTTTCAGCCGAGGTAATCCTCGGAAGCAATTTTGATGCACTTAGAGGAGAGGAAAGTGATCAAGAACAGTCAGCATGGATTCACTGAGGGCAAGGCATGCCTGACTAACCTAATTGCCTTCTATGATGAGATAAATGGCTCTGTGGATGAGGGGAAAGCAGTGGAAGTTAAAAGCCAGTCAGCTGCGAACCAGCTGAGTGGCGAACAGCAGAGAGGCTAACTGGGAGTTTGCCTGGGGAGAGCCCACTGAGGCTTATATCTTGCCGCTTCTCTGAGTAGTTACTACAACTTCTGAGGAAGCTTGTAGAAGGAAGGTAATTGTGGGAACATGGTGTATTTGTGAGCTAGTTAAGAATATTTATGAACTAGTTAAGGTTGCGGTGAACCTTTAATGAACTATTGAGAAAGAGATACAGGCTGGAACGTGACCCAGGCAAACTGGCAACACCAGACCTTGTTGACAACAGATAGCGGACAGCTGTGCTCCAATCAAGAGGAAGGACGCACGTGCATAGCCCGTGCTGAGGCTGCTCGACCAACGAGATGTCTCCGTGATCGGGTGATGGACTTTGGAGGGGGTTGAAAATATTATGTAAAAGGAGTGTATAAAAGCAATGAGAAAATAACAGATAAAAATCTTAGCTACCAACCATATTGGCTGTTGTGCTTTGTCCGACTCGCATGAAACCCCACAAATGGTGACCCCAACGTGATCCCTTCTGAAAAAGCGAGGGTTCTAGCCACGGCAGGAGGCACCGGCTTTTCAGCTCCTGGGCGTCCGAGAGTGACGCAAGTGCGCACAGGTGAGCGGCTTTAAGTAGCAATGGGTACCACTGTATCAGCCGAAGAGAAAACCGTGCATGAATTTTTACTTCGTATCATAGAGAAACAGGGCGAGAAAGTAACTGCAGAATCCTTGTCTCATCTGCTGAAATGGGGACAGAGGAGAGGGTTTCTGAAGAGGCCAAACCATGCTTTTGATGGACAAGTGTGGGAGCGATTGGGACAGGATCTTTGGGACTCTGTTGCCCATGGGAATAAGGAGGCTGTGTCCCTTAGCCAGACCTGGCGCAAGGTTAAGAAAGCTATAGCGGCCCTTGCAGCTGAGGCGGAGGTGCAAGCAACGGTTTCTGAGATGTTCCGCCCCAAACCTAAGGATGATCCCCCACAGGTTCTTCCTGTGGGGGCTCGAGACTTTTTCGGTGCCCCCGAGACCGTAATTCCTGTGGCTCCCTCCGCGCCCGTCCCGGCGCCGGACCCAAGTACTGTTCCGCTCCCACCAGATGATGTGCCTATGGATGCCACCGAGCATGTCGACCGTTCTTGGGTTAGAGATATGCCTACATATGATCCCCACCCTGTCGTTTCAGATACGCTTCAGTGGGATCCGGGGCAGTCAGTGCCCTTTGCAAATACTTCTCCCGCTGTTGTTCCCCAACATGCCTCCCAGCCTGCCTATCCCGATCTTACTAAATTGACTAAATCCGACGCGTTTCTGCAGGAGATGCGCCAGCAGGGCCAGCAGCTGACTGACATGCTTCGGCAGTTGGCCCTTATGGCAGGCGATCCGCCTCCTGGCCCTTCTCAAGTGGCGAAAGTATTAGGGATTCGGGGTGGTTCGCCCCCACCCCCGGTCTACTCCTCTGATGAGGAGAAGGAATCCCCTGAGTTCCCAGGGCATAAGAGGGGAAAGGGCCCCCCAAATCCGGCACGACGCTTGCACGGGGTGATAATGGATGTGATTATCGAGGGGGAGTTTTTCCCTTCGGCGTACCCAATAGTGCTTGAGTCGCTCGTGCTTTACCCTGTTACTACGGACGCTAACGGGCGCCGAAGGTAGGCCCCCCTTGATTGGAAATTGATTAGAGAGGCACAGAAATCCGTTATGGCGTATGGCTTAGATAATCATTATGTCCAATCTCTAATTGAGCAAGTGTTCACTAGTCAAGTTATGTGTCCTTATGACGCGCAAAAATTTGCAGATATGTTGTTGACCCCGACCCAGCGCCTGTTATGGAAGGATAGCTGGCATCGCAGGGCTGAGGTGGCGATTATTCATAATATGGATCAGCCGGACGACAGCCCCTTACGGGCGGTCACCCTAGATGTTTTGATGGGAACTGGGGAATATACCAACCCTCAACTCCAGGCCCGCCTTGACCCTGGTGTCCTGCAGCAGGCGCAGGGTCTGGCATTGGCGGCGTTTAAGGAGGTACCCCAGATGGGGAAACCTTCCCCTCCTTATGCAAAAATTGTTCAGAGCGCGTCGGAGCCGTATTCTGCCTTTTTGGACCGCCTTCGGCAGGCCTTAGAAAGATCCCCTAACTTAACGGAGGAAGCCAGAACGGCGGTGGGAATGGATTTAGCAACGCAGAATGCTAACCCTACTTGCCATCGCATTTTGGCCTCATTGCCAAAAACAGCCTCCTTAATGGAAATGATTGAGGCATGTAACCGTGCCACGGTGGTTGAGGAGGCGGAAAAGGCTACTATTCATGTGCAGGCCCAAGCAATAGCCTTAGCCGTCTCTCTTAAACCACTCATTAGCCGAGCCCCTGGGGCCCGCGGGCCCGTTCGGACCTCAGGTTCGTGTTTTGCCTGCGGGCGCCCCGGCCATATGAAGCGAGATTGTCCCAACAGAAACGACAGGGGTGGGCAACGGGTTGTGCCTTCCGTCTCTTCTCACCCATTTGCTGGCACATGCAATCGCTGTGATAAGTTTGGGCATCGTGCTTCGGAATGCCATTCTCGCTATAAGAAGGATGGAACCCCCCTACCGGGAAACGGACAGATGAGCGCTCAACGGAGGGGTGCGCGGATACAAATGCCTCCCCTTTGTCCGGCTGTTTGGAACACCTCACAGGAGCCACCGCCGGCGGTGCCAGAGTGGACCTGGCCTTCGCCGTCGACACCTCCATAGATGATGAGCAAGTGCATGTTCTACCGTCCACAGCCACGGGACCCTTGGGATATGGACTAAGTGCCCTGATAATTGGTCGCTCCTCCGCCTCCCGACAGGGTATTTTTGTTCTTCCGGGCCTTGTCGATGCAGATTATACCGGCCCGATAAAAATTATGGTGCGTGTTTTTTGTCCTCCTGTCCTCATTTCAGCAGGCACTCGTATCGCACAATTAATCCCTTTTCAGAGCGCAGTTCCCCATACTAATCCAGTTCGTCGAGGCTCTGGTGGTTTTGGGTCTACTGGAATTCCCGAGATCGCTTTTGCAATGAGAATAACTGCCAGCAAACCGCTTCGAGCCGTATGTTATAAGGGCCCCGACGGACACTTGCTTTATCATGATGCCCTTTTAGACACCGGGGCCGATGTTACTGTTCTCCCACTCCAATCATGGCCTTCAAATTGGCCCCTGCAAGAACTTAACACCCCCGTGCGTGGCATCGGGGGAACTCAGAACACCCGTATTAGTACCGAATTTATTGCTGTTACTAACACTCAAAACCCCTCTACTGTTGCGTGGGTACGCCCATATGTTATTGCTACTTCTGTTTGGCTCCTAGGCTGGGATTGTTTGAACCAATGGGGCGTCACGCTACAAAATGAACCCCTTTTTGCTTAGCAGCCACTGATGGGCGACCGACCCCTCGACTCGAATGGTTGACCGACTCTCCTGTGTGGGTTGCACAGTGGCCGCTTACAACAGAAAAGCTCGCCCATTGTAAAAGACTTGTAAATGAACAGTTATTGGCGGGTCATTTGGAGCCTTCCACTAGTCCCTGGAACACTCCTATTTTTACCATTCCCAAAAAATCTGGACAATGGCGCCTATTACAGGACCTCCGTGCGGTCAACGCTGTTATGAAAGATATGGGTGCCTTGCAGCCTGGGCTGCCAATCCCTACCATGATCCCCCGCGATTGGCCCCTTCTTATTGTCGATTTGAAAGATTGCTTTTTTACTATTCCCCTGCATCTGATGGACCGCGAGAAATTCGCCTTTTCGGTCCCGTCACTGAATAAAGCTGAGCCCGCTGATCACTTTCAGTGGACCGTACTCCCACAGGGCATGAAAAATTCTCCTACCATTTGCCAGCTTTTTGTGGCCTGGGCCATTGCTCCCCTTCGCCACGCGCACCCTCGCTGGATTATTTACCATTATATGGATGATCTCCTATTTGCTGGTATTGATTTGTGTCCCGATACAGTTATTCAAGAAATTCGATCCACCCTCCAGGTGGCTGACCTTGTAGTTGCCCCTGATAAAATTCAGCAGAGTTTCCCTTTTCAATACTTGGGCATGGAAATTACTGATGCTGTTGTGTGGCCCCAAAAGCTTACCTTTCATACTGATATCCACTCCCTTTACGATGTACAGCGTTTGCTCGGAGATCTCCAGTGGGTCCGCTCTATATGCGGTATTACTAATGATGATTTGCAACCCCTCTTTAGTCTGCTTCAAGGCGGACAAACTCCTACCGATCCCCGTTCCCTTTCTCCGGCTCATATTGTGGCCCTTCAAAAATCGCAGATAAGGTTGCGCGTCAATATACTGGCCGTATTGCTCCTGATCTCCCCTTTTGTATTGCCCTACTCTCCCACGATGCCTCCCTGGAGGCTCTTTTATTTCAGTGGGACCCCAGTCTCTCTGATCCTCTTATTGTGATAGAATGGATCTTCCCGCCCTCGCGTTACTCCTGTACAATTACGACTCGTGTCGATGCTATTGCCCGGCTTCTCATAAGTGCTCGAGATCGCTTGGTGTCCCTCGCGGGTTGTGACCCTTTTATTATTTATCTCCCCTATGATTCCCGCACCCTTACTCGTTTACTTGCGGAATCTTTGCCTTTTGTGTTGGCCCTCTTAAATTACGCTGGCCGTCTGGACAATCATTACCCCCCGCACTGTCTTTTTTCTGCTCCCCTTCCGTTGGAACGTCTGCCGCTTCTTTCTCTGGCGCCTCTCTTGGCCTTACGGTCTTTACTGACGCCAGTGGCCGCGTTGCCCGTGCCGGCCTTTCTTGGCATAGTGCTGACCGCTGGTGCCATGAGGCCGTTGTAGCGGAAGGTTCTGTCCAAGTTCTCGAATTTTGTGCCGTTATTCGTGCTTTTGAAAAATGGCCTACCACACTTCTTAATATTGTTACTGATTCCCTGTATGTTGTTGGGGTGGTATGCCGGATGGAACATGCCTTTCTTCGCCGCATTCCTAATCCTGTCCTCTGGCGTGCCTTTTTACGATTATGGCACCTCCTTAATGCTCGTTTGGTCCCCTATTTTATTATGCATATCTGTAGCCATTCTGGTCTTCCTGGGCTCCTCGTGGAGTGTAATGTGCGAGCCGATGCGTTTGTTAATCCCCCACAATTATATGCTCAGCTTCCTAACTCCTTTGCTCAGGCTTGCCTTTCCCATGACTTTTTTCACCAATCTGCACGCGCTCTTGTGCGTCAGTTTCGATTACCTCTTGCAGACACCCGTGCGATTGTTGCCTCTTGTTCAGATTGTCAGAGGCATTCTCTACCCCTTTCTTTTGGTGTTAATCCTCGCAGTCTTGCCTCCCTCCAACTATGGCAGACCGACATTACTATTTTCCCTGAGTTTGGCCGCTGTCGCTCCGTTCATGTGTCTATTGACACTTTTTCCGGCTATGTCTGGGCTACTGCCCTTTCGTCAACCAGCACTCGCGATGTTATTCGTCACTGGCAAAGTTGCTTTGCCGCTATGGGCTTTCCGACCACTATTAAAACGGATAATGGTGCTGGTTATATATCTTGCTGCACGGCTCGTTTCCTCGCTCGTTGGTGTGTGTCCCATATCACCGGGGTTCCTGGTAATTCTACGGGTCAAGCTATTATTGAACGTACTCATGCTTCGCTTAAATCTTTATTACTTAAACAAAAAGGGGGAGTAACCCCTGACCCACATCCAGATGCACTTGAGCATACCCCGCAGGCCCGTCTGTTAAAGGCATTATATGTTTTAAATTGGTTACAGCCTGGCCAACATGACACACCCCCCGCGTTCCGGCTCCTCTTTGGGTTGACCCGGGACGAACAAATCGCCCGGCCCCAAATGCGCTGGTTTGACTATCGCCAACAGATGTGGAAAGGGCCGGTGGAATTGTTAACCTGGGGAAGGGGATATGCTTGTGTTTCTACTGATGCAGGTCCCCGGTGGATCCCGGCCAAGTGGGTACGTCCGTGGCTACAGCAACCTCGCTCGCCCTTGAACCCGGCGCCTGGAGAATAAGATCCCGCGCTTGGAGAAGAAGCATCAGAGGAGGTTCTGCTTGCGGCCATATCCTGTTTATTTCCAGAATGAGGATGTGGGTTGCCAAAATTGTTATAGTATTATTGCATGGGTTGCAAGGGGGGCTCCTTGTACCCCTACGCGTGCGAATGACATATAACCTATGGGAACGTCTAGCATTGATAGCCAATGTCACACACTTTTGTTTGTCTGATTCTGTGGCAGCCGGGGAACTACTGGGCACTTGTCTTGTGCCCATATGTCATCATCCCAAAGAAATTGGCAATCACACCATGCTTGCATCTTATGCCAATTTGTCTTCACAGTATTCGAACATGTCAAATTGGGGCCCCGCCAATTATTCCTTGCCCCCTGGGGCCCTATCTTTACATACCCCGTATCCAGCCGGGGCGAATAATGTAACGTGTGCGCGAGTGGTTAATTGCACACGCGCAAAAGTACCCATGGACTGCCAAACCGTAAGTGCCCCCTTTTTGAATTGTACTAATGCGGTTAATGTCTCTTTTAATTATGGGCATATTATTTTTCCGTCTGATTGGTTTTTTACCTGCGGCGCACGGACTTTCAGTTATATTCCTGCTAATTTAAGTCATAATACCTTATGCTGCCTTAGCTGAATGACCCTTTTGTTGCCTGGAAAGAATCAGCAGCGAAGTCGGCGGAGTGCGACCCTGCAAGATACGTGTTCAGCCGATGTTAGCTTATATAGTCACTCGGAATATCTGGCCTTAATGAACGCCATTGCAGGCATTCCTGGTTTTTCAACTTATTACACAGTACAAACTTTGAATGCATTAGCTTGCTTTGCTGTTAAGGCGTTTAATGCTACATCACAGGCAATTGCTCTTTTAAATATGGAACAGCAGGAATTGAGAGATGCCATTTTAGATAATCGAGCTGCGATTGATTTCTTATTGCTTAAGCATCATATGGGGTGTGACTCTTTTAAACATATGTGTTGCTTTAACCTTACGGATAATAGCCGATCATTGAGGAGCGCCTGGATGAGTTGACTTCTCTCACTGAGCACATCCGTCAAGATACCGGTTTTGCGGGATTTTGGGACTGGCTTACAGGGTGGTTGCCTTCTTTGGGGTGGCTTCGGCAATTATTTGGAATTATAGTTTTTGTATGTATTGGTCTTATTTGCCTTTGTTGCTGTCTGCAATGTCTCCCCTCCTTGTTTGATATATTCCGTAAAATGCATCGCTCCGCCCCCGTTAGGTCACCCCTGTTAATGAACGAAAATTGGATGGAACTATGCAAGTGACTGGCGGTCCGTGTATCATGTAATAAAAAGGGGGGAGATGTGGGAACATGGTGTATTTGTGAGCTAGTTAAGAATATTTATGAGCTAGTTAAGGTTGCGGTGAACCTTTAATGAACTATTGAGAAAGAGATACAGGCTGGAACGTGACCCAGGCAAACTGGCAACACCAGACCTTATTGACAACAGATAGTGGACAGCTGTGCTCCAATCAAGAGGAAGGACGCACGTGCATAGCCCGTGCTGAGGCTGCTCGACCAACGAGATGTCTCCGTGATCGGGTGATGGACTTTGGAGGGGGTTGAAAATATTATGTAAAAGGAGTGTATAAAAGCAATGAGAAAATAACAAACGGCTTAGCTACCAACCATATTGGCTGTTGTGCTTTGTCCGGCTCGCATGAAACCCCACAGGTAATATGGATGGGGAGTGTTCAGCTGTTGTGACCTGCACTGTATGTACCATGTTTGCCTTTCTTCCACAGGACAGAAGCGACTTTGTCTGTACAAACTGCAAGCTGGTCTCCATATGGAAGAGCAGGTTCAAGGTCTGCAGAAACAAGTATCGACCCTGTGTTGCACAAGTGAGACTGAAGATTTCCTGGACAGATGTCAGGATATGCTTCTATGGACACAACGTTCTGAAGATTCAGAGGAGGCTGTGCAGTGGGGACAGGAGGACAGTGAAGAAATTTGGCAGCATGTGACCTCCAGAAGAAGAAAGGGGAGCATCCATGTACCAGCAACGCAGATACAGATAAGTAACCATTTTCATGTTTTCTCCACAGGTACTAATGCGGAGAGTGGGCTAGATGATACATCTGAGGGAAGGGAACAGAAGGAGACTCCGCCGATTGGAAGGCATGCACTGTCCTAGGGATGGGGTTTCCACAGACAAAGCTCCCAAGAGAAGGAGGCGGGTGGTGGTGGTCAGGGACTCTCTCCTCAGGGGGACTGAGTCATTTATCTGACACCCCAACTGGGAAAACCAAGAAGTCTGCTCCTTGCCAGGAGCTCGGATTCACAATGTGACGGAGAGACTGCCGAGACTAATCAAGCCCTCGTATCGCTACCCCTTCCCGGATGGTGTTCCAAGAAGCAGGAGTGCTAGGCAGAGACGGGCTCCACCTAACGAAGGGAGGGAAGAGCATCTTTGCAAGCAGGTTGGCTAACCTAATGAGGAGGGCTTTAAACTAGATTCACCAGGGAAAGGAGACAAAGCCCTGAGTTAGTGGGAACGTGGGATACCAGGAAGAAGCACGAGCAGAGAACGCGAAAGGGGAGGGCTCATGCCTCATACTAAGAAAGCAGGACAAACAGCAAGTTATCTCAAGTGCCTATACACAAATGCAAGAAGCCTGGGAAACAAGCAGGGAGAACTGGAAGTCTTGGCACAGTCAAGGAATTATGATGTGATTGGAATAACAGAGACTTGGTGGGATAACTCACATGGCTGGAGTACTGTCATAGATGGATATAAACTGTTCGGAAGGACAGGCAGGGCAGAAAAGGTGGGGGAGTTGCATTGTATGTAAGGGAGCAGTATGACTGCTCAGAACTCTGGTAAGAAACTGCAGAAAAACCTAAGAATCTCTGGATTAAGTTTAGAAGTGTGAGCAACAAGGGTGATGTCATGATGGGAGTCTGCTATAGACCACTGGACCAGGGGGATAAGGTGAGCGAGGCTTTCTTCCTGCAACTAACGGAAGTTACTAGATCTCAGGCCTGGTTCTCATGGGAGACTTTAATAATCCTGATATCTGCTGGGAGAGCAATACATCGGTGCACGGACAATCCAGGAAGTTTTTGGAAAGAGTAGGGGACAATTTCCTGGTCCAAGTGCTGGAGGAACCAACTAGGGACAGAGCTCTTCTTGACCTGCTACTCACAAACCGGGAAGAATTAGTAGGGGAAGCAGAAGTGGATGGGAACCTGGGAGGCAGTGACCATGAGATGGTCGAGTTCAGGATCCTGACACAGGGAAGAAAGGAGAGCAGCAGAATACGGACCCTGGACTTCAGAAAAGCAGACTTTGACAACTTCAGGGAACTGATGGTCAGGATCCCCTGGGAGAATAACATGAGGAGGAAAGATTTTGGAGTAGTAGTCTGTATCCGCAAAAAGAAAAGGAGGACTTGTGGCACCTTAGAGACTAACAAATTTATTTGAGTATAAGCTTTTGTGAGCTACAGCTTACTTTATCGGATGCATTCAGTGGAAAATACAGTGCGGAGATCTATATACACAGAGAACCTCTGCTATTCCTCAGACGTTCTTGTCAATGGCTGGAAATGGCCCACCTTGATTATTGCTACAAAAGGTTTTTCTCTCCCGCACTCCTGCTGGTAATAGCTCCCCTTACCTGATCATTCTCGTTACAGTGTGTATGGTAACACCCATTGTTTCATGTTCTCTGTGTATATAAATTTCCCCACTGTATTTTCCACTGAATGCATCCAATGAAGTGATCTGTAGCTCACGAAAGCTTATGCTCAAATAAATTTGTTAGTCTCTAAGGTGGCACAAGTCCTCCTTTTCTTTTTATGAGGGGAAAGGAGTCCAGGAGAGCTGGCTGTAATTTAAAGAATCCTTATTGAGGTTACAGGGTCAAACCATCCCTAAGTGTAGAAAGAATAGTAAATATGGCAGGTGACCAGTTTGGCTCAACGATGAAATCCTTGCTGATCTTAAACACAAAAAAGAAGGTTACAAGAAGTGGAAGATTGGACAAATGACCAGGGAAGAGTATAAAAATATTGCTCGGGCATGCAGGAATGAAATCAGGAATGCCAAATCACATCTGGAGTTGCAGCTAGCAAGAGATGTGAAGAGTAACAAGAAGGGTTTCTTCAGGTATGTTAGCAACAAGAAGAAAATCAAGGAAAGTGTGCGCCCCTTACTGAATGAGGGAGGCAACCTAATGACAGAGGATGTGGAAAAAGCTAATGTACTCAATGATTTTTTTTGCCTCTGTCCCAGACTACTGCACTGGGCAGCACAGCATGGGGAGGAGGTGACCAGCCCTCTGTGGAGAAAGAAGTGGTTCGGGACTATTTGGAAAAGCTGGAGGAGCACAAGTCCATAGGGCTGGATATGCTGCATCCAAGAGTGCTAAAGGAGTTGGCGGATGTGATTGCAGAGCCATTGGCCATTATCTTTGAAAACATGGCGATCGGGAGAGGTCCCAGATGACTGGAAAAAGGCTAATGTAGTGCCCATACAAGATGGGCACTAAAAGACACTATACCGTTGGCAGAAATATTACACTGAAAACACTGTAGATACTACATAACATAGTCTCTAGTCCAGACAGGTGGTCATCTGGGTCTGACCGGCAGTCTCTCTAGTCCCTGTTCCAGTGCAATGTCTTGTTGTATTGGTACTATGGTGAAGTGATCCAATGTAGACTGGGTGTTGGCATAATCTCCTCTTGGTGCATAGGCAGGTGCAAGATAAGAAGCATTCCATACCCACCCATCAGAAAGTCAATAGGTGTAAGGTCCCTTCTTCTCTATGATTTTAAGAGGAGCTGTGGATTTATGGTCCCCTTTGTGTAAAATTCCAGGTTTTTGTATTCTAATGAAGGAACCACACTGAAACTTTGGTTCCTTAGCACCCCACCGCTTGTCTGTGAAAGCCTTATACTTTGCTTGGTTCTGTTCAACTGTTTTTCTCACATCATTCTCATTTGGGGCACCAGGTTGTGCCTTTAACAATCCAGTAATGTTCAGTTTAGTATTCATCTGTTTCCTATGCAGTAACTGCGGGTGATCTTTGCATTGTGGCACGTCGTGTAGCCTGGTATGCTTGGAAGAAATCAGTAGTGAAGGGTATCCACAATTGCCCTTCCAGTTTAGCTGTTTGCAAACTCTCTTTCAAACTTCTGTTAAATGGTTCGATTTCCCCATTGGCTTGAGGGTAATAGAGGGATGACTGTCTGTGTAAAAGGTTCCTCTGTGCTATAAAAGTTTCAAACTCCAGGGAAGTAAATTGACTACCATTATCTGAAACCAGTTCTTTGAGGTTACCTTCCCTGCTAAAAACTGAAGAGAAGAACTTAATTACTGTAGCAGGAGAGATTTACAATGTAAACACTACCTCAGGCCATTTACTGAAATAGTCTATTAAAGTGATGGCATAATGGCAGTCAATTGGAGCAGTATTAAAGGGTCCTGCAATGTCAATCGCCACTTTTTTCTATGCAGATTCAGGAAGAGGAACAGGCTGTAATGGAGGGGTACTTGTCACTGCTGTCTTATCATGAATTTGGCAAGTGACACAGGATTTTATGAGTGTTTCAGTTTGAGAGTCCATCCCTGGCCACCAATACAGATCCTGTAGTCATTGTTCGGACACTTCCTTGATGAGTATCGTGTGCCAGATGTATGAGTTTTAACTGTAATTCTTCTTGCACAAGGAGCCGGTGTGTACCTCATAGCACACAGCCATCAAACAAAGTTCATCCCAAACTCTAAAATAAGGCAGCAAAACTGGGTCAAAGTTTTTAGAGTGACTGGGTCATCTCTTTGTCAGAAATTCCCATAGTTTTTGTTGAATTGGACACGCTGAACAAGCAGCTTGAAATTGTTCTCTTGTAACTGCAGTGAGTGCTTGTAATAAGCGCAACCACTACATCCACATCCTCCGGTGACCCATCTGGTAAAGGCAAAGGCAGGAGAGAAAGGCAATCAGCAACCACATTTTGGTTTCAGGCTTATATTCCAGTTCATAATTGAAAGAGAGTAGTCTTGCAGACCATCGGGCAATACGGTATCCTGCTCTTCCCAGTCCTTTCGTGGTGAGCAACGTTGTCAAAGGGCTGTGGTCTGTGCACAACTTGAATGTGCGGCCCCACAGGTAAGTTCTCCATTTTTCAGGAGCCCAGACACAAGCAATTGCTTCTTTTTCAACTGTAGAATATTTTCTCTCAACATTACTTAGTGTCCTTGAAGCAAATGCAACAGTCCTCTCTGTGTTGTCCTCATGCAGTTGTGTGAGAACAGCCCCAAGTCCATAATCAGAAGCATCAGTAGTTACAATTATGGGCAATGAAGGACTGAATAGTGGAAGTACTGGACTATATACAATCAAGTCTTTCACCATTTCGAAACTAGCTTGTGCACCTGTTGTCCACACTAAGGTTGAACTTCTCCGTAGTAATTCCCATAACAGTTCAATGACAGAAGCATAATTGGGAATGAATTTTGCATACCAGGAGGTAAGACCCAAGAAGGAATGTAAGATTTGCAAATCTGTTAGAGGAGCATTTGAAATTGCCAGGATATGATCTGGATCAGGTTTTAGTCCAGCCTGTGAAATTGTATGTCCCAGAAAGAAGAGTCTAAATTTGCATTTGGACCTCTTGATGTGCTGATGCAGTTTAGTACAGACTGCAGGTTATTGTCATGCTCCTCAGAAGTATTTCCAAACACGATAATATCATCCAGATAGCACTGAACTCCATGTTGATTCTTCAGAATCAACGACATCATTTTTTGAAAGGCAGTTGCAAGACCGTATGGAACTCATTTAAAATGAAATAGTCCCTCATGTATAATAAATGGTGTGAGGTCTCTATCTTCATGCAACATAACCTGGTGGTATGCACTCTGCAAATCAAGAGCAGAAAACATTTTTGCTCCACGGAGTTCTGCAAATACTACTTCTATGTGAGGAAGAGGATGGCTGTCAATCACAATAGCTTTATTTGGCTCCCTTAAGTCCACACAAAGGCGAATGTCTCCACCCTTCTTCTGCATCACTACTATAGGTGAAACCCATTCTGAGGAGTCTATCTCTTCAATAATGTCCTTTTGAACAAGTTTTCTAAGTTCCTCTGAAACAGCTTCCCTGACTGAAAATGGTAAGCGCCGTAACTTCTGTCATACAGGCTTCGCATTATTCCGCATTTTAACTTTATGCAGAAACCCATAAGCACAGCCGAGTTTCTCCTCAACCTGGTGTTGGGTCCCAGCTGAAACTGGTGTGTGTACCGGAAGAGTGCTTTGCTGAGGAAGATCAATTCGTCCATTAACTACCCTGAGATTTAAAGCAGCCAATAAATCTCTGCCAAGAATAGGAGTGCCGTTGTGGACAATGTAGAACTCTGCAGTTACATAGCAATCATCAAAAGTAACTATTACTGACAGCCAGCCATGTACTGGAATATGGTTTTTCAAATAGCACACCAAGTGAAGTTTGGGTCCAGTAAGAGGCACATATTTAAAGTAATGCAGGTAGTATAGATACTGCTGAGCCAGTGTCCAACATTAGCTGAATAGAGTGTGATTTGCCTGAGGGTATGGCAGAAACGTTTACAGTGCACTTTATCTGTTCTGGAATATGTGCAGTAGTGATTTTGTCTATGCTCAGCACAGTAACATCTGGTATTGTAACTGCATGCACCTGTTGATTGAACTGGCTACTGAGACATACTTTAGCAAAATGTCCAATCTTTTTGCAATGATTGCACTTAGCTACTTTTGCTGGACATCCTGTGTAGCTTGCAAGGTGTTGTGGGGATCCACAGTGAAAACACGCTTTTACTGTACTTCGAATTTGTCGATTTGGTGGTTTTTCATTAGTTTTCCTCTTGCAATTGTGTCTGCGGTGGTAGTGAACTTTTTTGCAAAGGAGTCACAGCCTGGACTGTGCCTCCTGTATCCATGCTCATTATTTTGGCTTCAGCTGTAGCTGACTCAATCTGAGTAGCAATGGTTATTGCTTTTTCTAGTGTGAATTGTGGTTCTAGAAGTAAGTGTTCTCTTACATGAAGCATGGTGGTTTTCTCAATGAGCTGGTCTCTGAT
The DNA here is from genome assembly GCF_009764565.3 of Dermochelys coriacea. Classification (NCBI taxonomy): domain Eukaryota; kingdom Metazoa; phylum Chordata; order Testudines; family Dermochelyidae; genus Dermochelys; species Dermochelys coriacea. The sequence goes on from NC_050077.1 coordinate 40,640,359, forward strand.
CATCTCATCTGCCATATTCCCAAAGTCACAAATTACAATCAGACTCCTCAGGGAAGCAATATACTGAATTATAGTTTCCCCTGGTTTCTGCTCACACTGGCAAAATCTGTAGCGATTAGCTACTACATTCACTTTTGGCACAAAAAAATTCTTTAATGAACTGAGTGCAGTCTCATATTTATCATCTGCAAGGGGAAAAGTGTAAAATATATGCTGCCCTTCTGCTCCAAGGCAGTGGATTAGCAGAGCATGCTTTCTTACTTCAGAAATCTCTGTAGCACTGATTGCAAGCAGATAAGTCTCAAACATATGGATCCAGGTAGTAAAAGCAATTGGATGCTCACCTGGGCTTTGCAGAAAGGGTGCAGGTGGGTTCGAGGCAGAAGATCTGTCCTAGTCACCAAATCTTGTACTAACCAGGCAAGGAACTAACAAGCTCAGGACTTTATTTTCAAAGTGGAAACCTCTTTACCAAGCTGCTGCTGCACCCTCTGTAGCTTTCTCCCAGCTTCTCAACTCCCCCCCCCCACTTCTCGTTTCCTGCCCTTTCAGACTCCCAACAGCCAGTGCTCCCAATTCTAATAATTACAAGCAACATCTAAACACTACAAACATGCATATTCACACTAGTTCTAAGAGTCAAACTCACCCAATCAGGGGATGGAAAACACAGCATGTAACCTACATGCAACATTCACACTAAATGAGACAGGTTAAATTTAGAAACTCGTAACTAATTGTTTTGCAACTAATTTACAGAGCAGGATTTAGTTGCAGATGCTATTCAGTGACTTGTTTAGAGTAATGAGCACATGTAAGAAAAATCCATCTCTCCATGGGCAATTTATGAACGGGGGTGAAAAAAGGATAAATTAACTGAATAAATTATGAGAGCTGGTCAGGAATTTTAGTCAGAAAATGCTGATTTGTCAAAACTGAAACTTTCATCAGAAAAGTTTCACAGCTCCAGGAAGGAATTTCCAGTCAAAACCAGAGGGAGGGAGATAGATTCATGACAGAATAGCCAATAGCCCGGTGGCTATGGTAATCCTTCTTTTGTATGGCAATAGCAATATTTTCAAGTTGATAGAAAGGTTTGAAATCCGTCTGAGGGCTTCAGGAGATACCTGTGCTATACCTCCTGGAAATTAACAAAATGGAACTCTTGCTCACAATATTTTCAATGATTTGGAGGTCTCAGCATTCGGATTATGGTAAATCCTTCATTCTCCATTTGTGCATCAGGTTTGCGTATCTTCTATGTGATGTCCTGATACTCTTAATAGTCATCCTCCTGTCTTCGGCAGAGCATGAGACCAGGGGTTGGGTGGTAGCATCATCTATGATGTGCTTGTTGTTTAGATCACAGCCGGCCCATTGCATCTGCCATGTCTCTTCTGGACTGAAGTTGGATGACAGAAGAACTTCTCCAGTCACCCACAATGGTCAGAACTTAGCATCTGTGATTTGGAAGAGTGATTCAAGTACCTGCTCCACCTGATGTGCAGAAGGGACTTGAACCTGGGTCTCCCACATCAGTCCCCTAACCACTGGGCTATTGGGTAGTATGGAGAGAGCTCTCAATGCTTTCAAAGGTCTCAGTTTTGTCCTAATATAGAACAAAACCAAATGCCGAAATCTCAATGACATTTGCAGAGTAGAATTCTTATTTTCTGGCCAGCCCTACAAATGGTTTGTGAAAACATTCTTCCAGCTCTAGTTGTAGTTTTTAAAGTTGATATGAAAGTGAACAATGATCTTGTCCAGCTCATAAGCCCCTCAGCACTAATGACAGAGAGCTCATTCACAGCTGACCTCCAAGCAAGCTCCATGTTTACAGCAGAACCATCCCCACCCCTGTTCCCAGACACACACGTTTGGACCCAGAAGGGGCTTGCTTATGGACTGAAACTGGGGACTCAGCTACCTGATTAAGATCAATAAGAAGGAGACATGATGAAAACATTCAAAATAGTGAAGGTAGCTCAGGAATGACTAGTCATCCTTATTATTAATACCAGAATAAGAAGACAGTCAAGGAAATGGAAAGGTAGTAAATTCAAAACTGATCAAAGGAAATACTTCATCATCCAGTGCATGGGTAGCTGTGGATCACCTTGTGTAAAGGTATCATCAAGGCTAGGAGCTTTGCAGGTTTCCTAAAGGGATTACCTGTTCATCTGGATGACCGGAATACCCAGAATTAGAATAGTAAATACGACAAAAACAAACAAGAGCTTTTGAAGGGATCTTTTAGGGCACAGTAAAATCGCTAGTGATGGACATAAACTGAATATCCAGCCAGAACTCTTTAAAGAGCTAGCTAGAGATTGATAGGGTGATGCTCAGTCTGCAAGGAAGTTAGCCTCTTTGGGATTTGCCATGAAGATGATGAACCCACAACTGCACACTGCAGGGTTTCTTGCACCTGCCTCTGAGCATCTGGGGTTGGCCTCTGTCAGTCATAGGGCATTGGATAAAGTTGACCAAAGGTCTGATCAAATCCTATGTTCCTCGGCACATGATCAGGTATCCATTTGTCTATACAAAATGGGTACATCATCAACAGTCAGTGTATGTATGTGACATTTTGGGCCCATACTGGGACACTGTGTTTGAAAACACACCCTTGCCGATAGCAGCACAGGCCAGAAATAAAACCCAGGCCTGCTGAGTTCCAGGCGCTCGCCACTGGACCACACTGCCTTTCCCAATACAGCTTAAGTATTGTTTACTTTAACTCAACTCTCCATGGGTTTTGTTGTTGTTGTTCTTGCTTACCATAATTGTAAATTTCACTCATCTCAATAGGTTGAGAATGAATTCAGTTTGGAAACTTACTACCTAGCATCGGGGTAACTAAATATTTAATCATTTCATCCATTTATAGGGCTGTGCAGTTAACCTTTACAAACCATTACACTTGAAATGAAGAATCACCCTCAGCCAGCCAGACCCAAAGGATCTGGCCAAGGGCAATCTGATAGCTCTTAGAAAAGGTGAGTGCCAAGGGAAACACAAAAAGAGGGGTAACATAAAAACCAAGTGAAAAACCCAAGAACTGTATTCTGCTCCACATAATACAGACAGCTTCAGCGGCACAGGAGCTAGCAAACAGAGCTCTAAACAGGGGAGTTTGAGTGGGAGTTTGAAAAGGGAGTTTGGATTGTGGTGCTTGTTTGGGGTTTGCTTTTGCTGGGGGAGGTTCTTTTTGGTGTGGCTTGTGTTTCCCAGATTAACAGGATTTAGGTGGGAAGGAGATGACAGATACAGAGGCAGCTGTGGGAGTGACTCCTGTGGTGAAAGACACATTGAGGATGACTGGATGTGGAAGCTGTGGTATGTACATGATCCTGGAGGGGGGAACCGGTAAGAGTTTTTTCTGCATGAAATGCCGTCTGATAGAGCTGATGGAGGAAAAGATCCGAGGTTTGGAGATGCAGGTGGAAAGTCTGGTTGAGTTTAGGAAGGGGTTTGAGCAGATGATGGAGCAAAGATATGAGGTATCTGAAGGGAAAAGCTCAGACTCACAGATGGAACCAGGGCTGGGGAATTTTGAGGAGAGACTGAATGAGGAAAGTGGTCAGTGGAAACATGTGACTCAAAGAACTAGGCAGAGAAAAAGACGGGCTAGTGAAGGAGAAATAGAGCTTAGGAACAGGTTTGCAGAGTTGGAAAATGAAGAAGGGGCTCAGCAGGTACTTGTTGAAAGTGGAAGGGTAAGGAAGAAGAGAAGAGAGGCTAGTCCTATAGAAAAAGGGGAAGAGTCAAGGGAGACTACACCAAATATGAGCCCCAGGAGGATACAGGATGGGTTGAAGAAGATTGTAAGGGAAAATAGGAATGGAAAGAACTTGGAGCCAGAGGGAACAGGGGAGAGACTGGAGAATAGCACTGTCACCAGGAAGAGGCAGGTCTATGTGATCGGGGACTCTTTATTGAGAAGAATAGACAGGCCTGTAACTAGAGCTGATCCTGAGAATAGAAGGGTGTGCTGTCTTCCGGGTGCTAAGATACGGGATGTAGACCTGAGGTTGAAAAGGATCCTAAAGGGAGCGGGAAAGAATCCCCTAATTATCCTTCATGTGGGAACAAATGATACGGCTAGATTCTCGCTGGAAAGAATTAAGGGAGACTATGCTAGGCTGGGGAAGACGCTTAAGGAAATTGAGGCTCAGGTGATCTTTAGCGGGATCCTTCCTGTTCCTAGAGAAGGGCAACAAAGGTCTGACAAGATTATGACTGTCAACAGATGGCTTAGGCAGTGGTACTATAAGGAGGGCTTTGGGATGTATGGCCACTGGGAGGCATTCACGGACAGAGGTCAGTTCTCTCGGGATGGACTTCATCTGAGTAGGGAAGGAAATAGACTTCTAGGATCGAGGCTGGCACAACTGATAAAGAGAGCTTTAAACTAGGAATTGGGGGGAGATGGATGGGAGATGTCCAGAAAATCTCCACGCCAGATTTTAGCATTGAGAGGGAAGAAGATGAAGTAAGAATGGATACAGCCGTGGGTAGGAGAATGTATATAAGGAGTGAGGGCGGTGTGGATACTAGTCTAATAGGTTATACTGGATGTAGAATGACTGTGCCTAATAGGGTACAAAATGTGAGCGAGGCCAAACAGCAAAAATTAAGATGTTTATACACCAATGCGAGGAGTCTAGGTAACAAAGTGGAGGAACTAGAGCTACTGGTGCAGGAAGTGAAACCAGATATTATAGGGATAACAGAAACATGGTGGAATAGTAGTCATGACTGGACTACAGGTATTGAAGGGTATGTGCTCTTTAGGAAAGACAGAAACAAAGGTAAAGGGGGTGGAGTAGCATTGTATATCAATGATGAGGTAGAATGTAAAGAAATAAGAAGTGATGCAATGGATAAGACAGAGTCTGTCTGGGCAAAAATTACATTGGGGAAGAAAACTAGTAAAGCCTCTCCTACGATAGTGCTTGGTGTGCTATAGACCTCCGGGATCTAATTTGGATATGGATAAAGCCCTTTTTAATGTCTTTAATAAAGTAAATACTAATGGAAACTGCATGATCATGGGAGACTTTAACTTCCCAGATATAGACTGGAGGACCAGTGCTAGTAATAATAATAGGGCTCAGATTTTCCTAGATGCGATAGCTGATGGATTCCTTCATCAAGTAGTTGCTGAACCGACTAGAGGGGATGCCATTTTAGATTTAATTTTGCTGAGTAGCGAGGACCTCATAGAAGAAATGGTTGTAGGGGACAATCTTGGCTCAAGTGATCATGAGCTAATTCAGTTCAAACTAAATGGAAGGATTAACAAAAATAAATCTGCAACTAGGGTTTTTGATTTCAAAAGGGCTGACTTTCAAAAATTAAGGAAATTAGTTAGGGAAATGGATTGGACTGAAGAACTTATGGATCTAAAGGTAGAGGAGGCCTGGGATTACTTTAAATCAAAACTGCAGAAGCTATCGGAAGCCTGTATCCCAAGAAAGGGGAAAAAATTCATAGGAATGAGTTGTAGACCAAGCTGGATGAGCAAGCATCTTAGAGAGGTGATTAAGAAGAAGCAGAAAGCATACAGGGAGTGGAAGATGGGAGGGATCAGCAAGGAAAGCTACCTAATTGAGGTCAGAACATTTAGGGATCAAGTGAGACAGGCTAAAAGTCGAGTAGAGTTGGACCTTGCAAAGGGAATTAAAACCAATAGTAAAAGGTTATAGCCATATAAATAAGAAGAAAACTAAGAAGGAAGAAGTGGGGCCGCTTAACACTGAGGATGGAATGGAGGTTAAAGATAATCTAGGCATGGCCCAATATCTAAACAAATACTTTGCCTCAGTCTTTAATAAGGCTAAAGAGGATCTTGGGGATAATGGTAGCATGACAAATGGGAAGGAGGATATAGAGGTAGATATTACCATATCAGAGGTAGAAGCGAAACTGAAACAGCTTAATGGGACTAAATCGGGGGGCCCAGATAATCTTCATCCAAGAATATTAAAGGAATTGGCACCTGAAATTGCAAGCCCATTAGCAAGAATTTTTAATGAATCTGTAAACTCAGGAATAGTACCGAATGATTGGAGAATTGCTAATATAGTTCCTATTTTTAAGAAAGGAAAAAAAAGTGATCCAGGTAACTACAGGCCAGTTAGTTTGACATCTGTAGTATGCAAGGTCCTGGAAAAAAAATTTTGAAGGAGAAATTAGTTAAGGACATTGAAGTCAATGGTAAATGGGACAAAATACAACATGGTTTTACAAAAGGTAGATCGTGCCAAACCAACCTAATCTCCTTTTTTGAAAAAGTAACAGATTTTTGAGATAAAGGAAATGCAGTGCATCTAATTTACCTAGATTTCAGTAAGGCATTTGATACCGTGCCACATGGGGAATAATTAGTTAAATTGGAGAAGATGGGGATCAATATGAACATCAAAAGGTGGATAAAGAATTGGTTAAAGGGGAGACTGCAACGGGTCCTACTGAAAGGCGAACTGTCAGGATGGAGGGAGGTTACCAGTGGAGTTCCTCAGGGATCGGTTTTGGGACCAATCTTATTTAATCTTTTTATTACTGACCTTGGCACAAAAAGTGGGAGTATGCTAATAAAGTTTGCAGATGATACAAAGCTGGGAGGTATTGCCAATTCAGAGAAGGATCGGGATATTATACAGGAGGATCTGGATTACCTTGTAAACTGGAGTAATAGTAATAGGATGAAATTTAATAGTGAGAAGTGTAAGGTTATGCATTTAGGGATTAATAACAAGAATTTTAGCTATAAGTTGGGGACGCATCAATTAGAAGTAACGGAAGAGGAGAAGGACCTTGGAGTATTGGTTGATCATAGGATGACTATGAGCTGCCAATGTGATATGGCTGTGAAAAAAGCTAATGCGGTTTTGGGATGCATCAGGAGAGGCATTTCCAGTAGGGATAAGGAGGTTTTAGTACCGTTATACAAGGCACTGGTGAGACCTCACCTAGAATACTGTGTGCAGTTCTGGTCTCCCATGTTTAAAAAGGATGAATTCAAACTGGAGCAGGTACAGAGAAGGACTACTAGGATGATCCGAGGAATGGAAAACTTGCCTTATGAAAGGAGACTTAAGGAGCTTGGCTTGTTTAGCCTAACTAAAAGAAGGTTGAGGGGAGATATGATTGCTCTCTATAAATATATGAGAGGGATAAATACAGGAGAGGGAGAGGAATTATTTCAGCTCAGCACCAATGTGGACACAAGAACAAATGGGTATAAACTGGCCACCAGGAAGTTTAGACTTGAAATCAGACGAAGGTTTTTAACCATCAGAGGAGTGAAGTTTTGGAATAGCCTTCCAAGGGAAGCAGTGGGGGCAAAAGATCTATCTGGCTTTAAGATTCTACTCGATAAGTTTATGGAGGAGATGGTATGATGGGATAATGGGATTTTGGTAAGTAATTGATCTTTAAATATTCAGGGTAAATAGGCCAAATCCCCTGAGATGGGATATTAGATGGATGGGATCTGAGTTACTATAGAAAATTCTTTCCTGGGTATCTGGCTGGTGAATCTTGCCCATATGCTCAGGGTTTAGCTGATTGCCATATTTGGGGTCGGGAAGGAATTTTCCTCCAGGGCAGATTGGAGAGGCCCTGGAGGTTTTTCGCCTTCCTCTGTAGCATGGGGCATGGTTGACTTGAGGGAGGCTTCTCTGCTCCTTGAAGTCTTTGAACCATGATTTAAGGACTTCAATAGCTCAGACATAGGTGAGGTTTTTCATAGGAGTGGGTGGGTGAGATTCTGTGGCCTGCGCTGTGCAGGAGGTCGGACTAGATGATTAGAATGGTCCCTTCTGACCTTAGTATCTATGAATCTATGAATCTATAATGGACCAAATCCACTGCTGGGGCATAGCTATACTGAAGTCAGCAGAGCTATGACTGACTTATACCATCTGAGGATCTGATCTATTGCTGGGAGAATGGTGTAAAGAAGTAATTCAGGAAAGAACTGCAGGGCTGGATTCCCTGGTGGTGCTCTAACAGCTTTATGCCTGTCTGGTAATGTGTAACAGGTGCAAACACGGCTGCAGTTGGGTTTATGGCCACTTTGCAGTATTGGGAAGATGAAATACAAACAGATTGTATCCAGGAGTCCGGTCCTGAATTTACAACAACAACACAAGAGAGGTGGAGAGTAATTGTGGAATGTAACTATGGAAGGAAAGTCAAACCATTTAAAATATGACCAAAGGAAATGCCTTTTCACACACCCCATATTGTTAACCTGTGGCACTTACTGGTGCAGGTCACCGAAGCCCTGCATTTTCTACCTTTCAAGTAAGAAAAGATGAAACAACCTCACCAGTTTAGATCAAGCTAAGAAGAGCTGCTGATCTTTATGCTTCAGGTCATAACCTGGCCACTGGCTAGGGTCAGGAGGGAATTTAACCCTCTATGAATATTGGGCTATCGTGCCTCAGTGGGTCACAACTGAGAATACCAAATTCAGGACAAACTGCTGAGAAATAGGGTAGACACATCCCAAAACTGGTGGTTATTCTTCCATAAGATATACGAAACCAGTAACAAAAGCAAACTCTCTCACCACACTGTCTAACAAGTCAGAAATACAGCTTCCTTAGGTATTCCAGTCCTTATTTCAACATCCTGACACTAGACTTTAGTTTTAAATAACCACTTATCATAATGTCATCAAAGAGTGCTTCTGATTCTAAAGGACCAGCCACACACCCAGGTCAATATATAACTCAGGTCTCATCCAATAATCATGCTGTTGCCAATCCTTTAGTTTCTAATATCTAAAGGATTATTTGTAAGAAAAAAGAAAAAGATGAGAGTATAAACTAGTTAAAGGAATCAAATACATACAATAATTGGAAAGTTCTTGGACCAGGCTTATAGCAGTGATGGAATAAACTGCTGGCTTGTTAAGTCTCTGGTTGCTTCCAAAAAATTGGAAGCTCCTCAGTTCCTTGTGTTAGAATGCTCCCATTAGTGTAAGTCCATATACCAGAGATCAGAGTAGGAAAGAGGCAAAATGGTGATGCTTCCAGGATCTTTTATAGCTTCTGCCATGTGGAGGGAACTTCATTGTTCCAAGAAAGCCCTCAGCACAGTTTGTGGAAAAGTACAGTTACAAGATGGAGTCCAGTGTCACGTGAGCTGGTCATATGCCCTTTCATGCTTCGATGAGACAGAGCAGCCATTACCCATATTCTGGCTGGAATGTCCAGAGGAAATTCCATCCGGTGGGGATAAGCTTCTTCCATGGCCCATTGTGTTCACTGATAGGCCATCAACTTGAATAGTCCATTCACAATATGCTGTCTAGACTGGATGTAAACTGCCTTGTGGGTGTTACCACAGGAGAAAATACATTTGAAATACAGGTATGTAGTCAATATTCATAACTTCAGATACAAAAATGATACATTCAAACACATAGAATAATCATATTCAACAAATCATAACTTTTCCATTGATACCTTACATGACATACTTTGTACAAGATTTGTTGCAACTATATAACAGTGGTAGCAACAATAATTTAAATGGTCATATTTTAATCAGATAACTTCACATCTTGTCTTCACTGAGAATGTGTTTCATTTCCACCAGCTGATGGCCAGTCAAATGACTTCCAAGGCTCACCAATTAAACAGCATCATTTGCCAATGATTGTCAGATTGCAGTACATGGGGCTGCCACATTGTATCCTGATACACAGAACTGTGCTGTCAGGAAGGGGTGGGCTTCGCACTTGAGCTGGCTCCATTCTGTTCCCCACCAATGTGCCTCAGCTCTCATATAGATTTCACCAGCACAAGCCTGCGTGTGGACAGGGAGAGTGGTGACTTTTATCGGGGGAGCTAAAGCTGGTTCCAAGCAAGGATGGGTGATCACAGATCTGCTTATTTGCAAGAAGGGCTCACACTGATACAGATACATGAGGAACTGGACTCTAATTGTAGAAATAGGGCAAATTCCTGAAGAAGGCAAGATCTTACCCACTGAGATGTGTTATGGAATGTCTTCCTTATCCTCGGCCATTAGCCACTTTTGGAAGCAGAATATTGGACAATATGAGGCTAACTAGGATGACAGGGTCAGGCCAGATGGCTACAGGAGAGTGATAGAAGGTAGATATATTAGCCCCAGATTAAGCAGCTCCCTTTTCCCTGAGTAAGATAATGGTCTGTTCCAGAACAATCAGGAAGTTGCTGGAACCAATTATGGCAGTCAGACTAATTAGGACACCTGACGGCCATTAAGAAGCTGCTAGAATCAATTAGGACAAGCAGGCTAATCAGGGCACCTGGTTTTAAAAAGACCTCACTTCAGTTAGTGAGGTGCGTGTCTGGAGCTGGGAGCAAGAGGCACACAAGGAACTGAGAGTGAGAAGGCATACAGCTGGAGGACAGAGGAGTACAAGCGTTACCAGACATCAGGAGGAAGGTCCTGGGGTGAGGATAAAGAAGGTGTTGGGAGAAGGCCCTGGAGAAGTAGCCCAGGAAGTTGTAGCTGTCATGCAGCTCTTACAGGAGACACTGTAGACAGCTTTCAGAGTAGCAGCCGTGTTAGTCTGTATTCGCAAAAAGAAAAGGAGTACTTGTGGCACCTTAGAGACTAACAAATTTATTAGAGCATAAGCTTTCGTGAGCTACAGCTCACTTCATCGGATGCATTTGGTGGAAAAAACAGAGGAGAGATTTATATACACACACAGAGAACATGAAACAATGGGTTTATCATACACATTGTAAGGAGAGTGATCACTTAAGATAAGCCATCACCAGCAGCAGGGGGGGGAAAGGAGGAAAACCTTTCATGGTGACAAGCAAGGTAGGCTAATTCCAGCAGTTAATAAGAATATCAGAGGAACAGTGGGGGGTGGGTGTAGACAGCTGTAATCCACAGGGCCCTGGGCTGGAACTTGGTAGAGTAGAGGGTGGGCCCGGTTTCCCCCATCCCCTCAACTCCCTATTGGATAAAAGAGAAGTTGACCTGGACTGTGAGTCCCACCAGAGGGGAAGGTCTCTGGTCTGTCCCCCGACCCACTAGGTGGGTCATCGGAGACTGCAGGGACTGTTCTCCTTTTCCCCATGCTGACCAGCGCTGAGGTTAACTGAGTGAACGGCAGGTTTGAGCCACTGGCAAAAGTGGCCAAACTGAGGGCTGCTGTGAATCTCTGAGGTGAGCAAATCCACCAATAAGCGCAGGACTCACCAAGGCAGAGGAGGAACTTTGTCACACTACCTCTTAAAGGTTGTCTCAAGGTCACACTCCACTTACTTCATAGGTTTCAGAGTAGCAGCCGTGTTAGTCTGTATTTGCAAAAAGAAAAGGAGTACTTGTGGCACCTTAGAGACTAACAAATTTATTAGAGCATAAGCTTTCGTGAGCTATGCATCCGATGAAGTGAGCTGTAGCTCACGAAAGCTTATGCTCTAATAAATTTGTTAGTCTCTAAGGTGCCACAAGTACTCCTTTTCTTTTCACTTACTTCATAGTTTGTTCCCTGCATAACAGCAGTCCTGCCACCGGTCCTGGTGTATGCCAACTAGTTCTCTCTCTTAGCAAGTCCACCCCCTTCTAAGAGGGGCAGAGCAGGGGTTGTAAAAACAGTCCAAACTAATAAAAATGTTTCAAGGCCCACCGGGGGCCAGGCCCCCTTCTCACACCAAGGTGGGGATGCAGTCTTTCAGGCTCCGCAGGCAGTCGCAGCTCCCCTATGGTAAAAGGCCCTCTGTTATTCCTGGGGATTTCAACATCAGAAACAAACTAGCCCATCTTCTGTTCTCAGATGCTTCAGGTTGGTGGTATTCTTCAGCAAGCAATAAAGCTGTTCCAAGTTGTTCCCCAGCAAGTAACACATCCAAACTGGAAATAAGCTGTACATTTTTAAGGGTGCGAATAATTAATTATTGGAAAAACTTCCCAGGGGTCATGGTGGATTCTCCAATTGTGGCAATTTTTAAATCAAGATTGGATGTTTTTCTAAAAGATAGGTTCTCAGGATTATTTTGGGGCAGGTCTCTTGTCTCTGCTATACAGGAGGCTAGACTAGATGATCACAGAGGTCCCTTCTGGCCTTGGGATCTATGGATACAGGAATCTCTCCAGACTGTGTCCAGGCCACTTTTCTCATTTGCTGACACTTTCGCTGGACTCTTTTCTTTTTCCTTGTCAAAAAGCTTTTTTCAAACCAGAAACATGAATTTCTCATATCAGGTCCTCCGGCATTAGTGGCACTGGAAAGCTTTTAAGCAGTGAAGCAACCAATGAGAGCTGGGGCTCTCGGGAGGAGCTCTAATGAGCTCCTTTTCCCCTGACATCAGCAATCTATTTTTCGAAACAGCCCCAGGCAGCCTGCATCCAGTCTTAGCACAGAGCTGAACAGACCAATAGGCCACCACTGCAGTGTCAACCCATGATGTCAAATAGCAGGGTGATCCTCAGAACTGCCAGTGCTGGCCATCCTGGCAGAGTAGGTAGCACGGCAGATCAGAGCGGACTCTGTGAGAACACCATTGTCTGGAACTCACCAACATGGTCACTGGTTAGAACTTTTCCTCTCACTTTCTTGATAGAGTTCTCTGACCCAAATAGCAGCCCCACCCTCTCAGCAAAGTACTCTGTGTGTGTGTGCGCGCGTGCATGTGCATGCATGCACACATACTAGGATGCATTCAGTAAATAAGCTATCAAGATCACACATTTCCAGCAACCTCACTGGTGAGAACTGATGGGTGTGAGGAGCGCCCTCACCACCTAGTGACTCAAAAGGCATCTCAGGGAAGAGTGGAGATTTTCCACTCCCACAACGATTCCAGCATCACAGCTAATCACTTCATGCATTTCTTTTCCATTAGGCAGAATTACTGAACATTAAATCGTGTGGCAAAGTGCGGAGAAGCAGATGGCTTAGCAGTGGTTGAGTGCCCCTGCTAGTCGTATACATTCTAGTAATGGAAGGGAAGGAAGCAGGGGAATGGTCTAATTAGAGGACCCACTGAAATAGTGGTGCCAATGTAGAAGTCATGTAATTGTATGGAGATGTATGAAACGGCTTGGCAGGGAGGGCATTCAGTGCTGGGGAAAGATGCCAAGACAGAGAGCCCTGGAAAATGAAGGTGCTATTTATCCACACAGTCTAGACAGAGGAAGGATGGTTCAGTGGCTGCGATACTACTCCAGAGACTTTGCTTCAATTCCTAGCTATGCCATACACTTCCTGTATGACTCTGGGCAAGTCACTTTGCAGTTAGACACCTGCACCTGGCCGGTGCCTGCTGACTTGGGCTCACAGGGCTTTGGCTGCAGAACTGTTTAATTGCAGTGTAGACTTCTGAACTCGGGGTGGAGCTCTAGGAACCTGCAAGGTGGGAGAGTCCCAGTGCTTGTGCTGGAGCCCGATCCCGGTAGATTTCACTGCAATTAAATAGCTCCACGCTCCACAAGCCTGAGTCAGCTGTCATGGGCCAGCCACTGGGTTTTAGTTGCAATGTAGACATAGCCATAGTCTCTCTGTGACCATAAACACAGACAGTGCAAATTTCCCAGCTAACAGTCCTCAACCCTGACCTTCAGGGAATACCCTATACAGATGAGAAGGGAGTTCAATCTTCAGGGTCTTCCCACCTGCTCAGACAGCCTGGATTGGCAAGTCAGACACTCCTGTCCTGTTCAGGAGAGATATTTGTGTAATTACGCTATAGCTATACTTCCTCATACACGTATTTAGCCCAGAACACGAACACTAACAACACTCTTCCATTCTATTCCAGTTGTTGAGGCCTGATCTAATCAACATTCATAGAAGTCAATGGGCTTTGGGTTGAGTTTTTATATCTCCCCCCTGCCCCATCTCCAAATAACTGTGGAATCTGAGCACCTATCATTGTTGTAACTGCATCAGTGTTATACTGGCCTTAGGTGAGTTTTGCCTTCCTTCTGTAGCATCAGATGCTGTCTGTAGCGTTCTCTGATCCTGTATGGTAAATGCTACATTGAGGTGAGGACAAAATCTATGAATGATTGTCACATTCTCAGATGCTTTGGTGATGAAAGTGCTTTATGTACCTATATGATGGCACTGCCCTAACCCCACTGAATGGGCAGGCAGAGGTAGTTAAATACACTCCCTTCCCATCACAATAAATGGTGCTATTGTGTTTAGAGATGCCAGACTATGGGCAGATGTCCACTTGAAGCTGAAGGTGTGATTCCCAGCTGGAGGAGTCATACCCATGATAGCTCTTCTGGAGACAGAGTGCTAAAAGTAGGGTATAGCCACCACAGCCCGCAGCTAGCTGCTGCCACGTTGTTTTTAGCATTCCAAAGCTAGTATGGGTATGTCTCCCTGAGCTGGGAATCACACCTCTGGCTTGAAGTGTAGGCACACCCTTCATCTTTCTTAGGCCTTGTCTACACTACAGAGTTTTGTCGACAAAAGTTATGTCAACACTCAAAAAGCGCTATAATAAAAATCAGTATTGCGTGTTCACACTCCCTCCCTCTGTCAGCAGAGCGCATCCACTCTTGGGGCACTAGCATCGACAGAGTGAGCCGTGCAGTGTGGATACCTATCCCACACTTCAGAGCGATAACTTCTGCTGCTAGATCTTGTGGAAATGTGGAGTGGATCATGGTACATCTTGGGACCAGGCTCAATGTCTCCTGATGCATTGCTCATTGTCCCAGCATTCCATGGGCTTCCAGTTTTCCTTCACAGCATTTTTCAATGGCCCTTCTTTGCTTTACACACCAGCATCCTTGTGAGAAGGGATGGATTCTGCACTTCTCTCCTATGCTCTGATAACTGTCATTAAGACATCCTAGATGGCAGTGCAGTTAATCGTGAAGTTTCTAACTGCAGATGCTCCCAGTTGCCTGACATGCTGTATGATATGGATAGGAGCAACTTTAGATTGCTTTTGGCATTCACAGAACAGCTGCAGAGGGTGGACCATTGCTTGTGAAACAAGTACTGAATGGTGGGATTGTATCATCATGCAGGTGTGGGCAGTGGCTACAGAACTTTCAGATGCAGAAAGCCACCTTCCTGAAACTGTGTGCAGAGCTCACCTCAGCACTGCATCGCTAGGCTACCAGAATGAGAGCTGCCTTATTGGTAGAGAAGTATGTGGCAATCGTGGTGTGGAAGCTGGCAACTCCAGACTGCTACCAGTTGGTCACGAAACAATTTGGAATCAGGAAGTTGACCACTGGAGCTGCGTTAATGCGAGTGTGCAGAGCAATTAATTGCATTCTGCTACAAAGGACCATGACTCTGGGAAATGTGCTTGAAATAGTGGATGGCTTTGCAGAAATGGGTTTCCCTAACTGTGGAAGGGCAATATATGGCACTGTAGAGAGATTAGCTGGGGCTTGTCTCTCTCTGGGGCAGCAGGGACCCCCACCACCCCACTAAGTTTGGGATGAGGCCTAGCAGGGAATTAGTCCGGCCACAGGAGTATTCCTCCATGGCCTTTGTGAGGGCATAAATAAACACAGTTAGTCGTGAACCCAGGCCCTTGGTCAGGGCGGGCAAGTGTGAGTCAGGTGCTCAGGCCCTCAGGCAGGGGTTGAGCAATAGCAGTATATAAACAGTGAGCCCAGGCCCTAGGTCTGAATGCCTAGGAGAGGGAGAGCCTGCCACCCGCGAGTTGGGTGGCAGGGTGGGATGCAGGCCCTCCCACTCCACTGCATCCCCGCCCAGGGCCCTAGTGGCAGTAGAAGACCTGCTGCTGTGTCAGTGGGAATCCTGGCCGCAACACACTGACATGGGTTCTGCAGTGTTGCAGCCAGACTAGGGTCGGCTGTCCCTGGGCTACTTCCAGACTCCCGCTCTTGAGGTAGTGGGGTCAGGGTGGTGTCCTCAGGGGGGTCCAGCATCATAGATTCCTTGGGATCACTGATGCCGGGCAGGCTCTGCAACTCCTCCAGGTAGCTGGCCTGGGGAAGGCCCGGCCTGCCCTTGGGTTTGCTGCAGGTCGTTGGGCTTCCCAACTGGGAGGTAGGCCGGAGGCATCTGGTCTCCCTAGCAGCTGCCCTCCCAGTGAGCACTGGGTCAGGCCTTTATACTTCCTTTGCCATGCCTGACCCTCTGGGGGGTGGGCTTAGAGCTCCCTGGCTCTTCCCACTCTGGTGTCCAGAGGGGCTCGTCTCTCTCTGGGGCGGCAGCGACCCACACTGCCTCAACATAGACACACATATTCCAATTTTGGCACCAGACCACCTTGCAACAGAGTACATCAATAGGAAGGGGTACTTATCCATGGTGTTGCAGGAGCTTGTGGATCACTGTGGGCATTTCACTGACATCAACATGGGGTGGTCTGGAAAGGTGCATGATGCACACCTTCAAGAACACTGGCCTGTAATGAAATCTGCAAATGGGGACTTTCTTTCCAGACCAGAAGATTACAGTGGGAGATGTTGAAATGCCCATAGTGATCCTGGGAGACCCAGTGTACCCCTTACAGCCATGGCTCATGAAACCTTACACGAGAAACCTGGACAGCAGTAAAGAGCAGTTGACAACAGGCTGAGTAGGTGCTGGATGATAGTGGAATGTGGCAGATTAAAGGCACCTTGGCCATCCCTTTATGGCAGGTTAGACCTCAATGAGGATAATATTCCCATGGTCATAGCTGTGCGTTGTATGTTGCATAATCTTTGTGAAGCTAAGGGTGAAAGGTTTTTCCAGGGCTGGAGTGTTGAGGCAGACCGCTTGGCTGCTGATTTTGAGCAGCCAGATACCAGGGCTATCAGAGGGGCCCAGAGGGGGTCAATTTGAATCTGGGAGGCTTTGATGCAACACTTTGAAAATGAGAACCCCAATAATGTATATCTCTGTGATTGGAGTTTCAGTGTTACATTATATGTAGTTTTCCTAGGAAGCAATGGTGACATTTGGTGCCTTACATTCCAGTAATGATTAAACTGCCTATGAGTGTATTGGTAGTGCCTGCTATCTCAATTCATAGGAAACAAATAAAGATGAGTTACCATTCAAAAATTTGCTTTTTTGCACAAGAAACAACACACACACAAAGATGCTTGATGGGAAAGGAGGTACAAGGGAACAGCCTTTCAGAGCTGTGTGTATGTCCAGCTATCATTCTGAAAGTTGTCTGTGGGAGTGGAGTGAAGGAGAAACTGAGAAGTCACGGAGAGCGGAAAGTACTGTGTGGGTGGAGATTGCGGGGTGTGATGTAAGGTAAGTGGGGAAGGGAATACTGAGGTAAGTGGGGAAATGGGATACCAGGAGGAAGCACAAGCAGGAAAGTGCAAGAGTGGAGGACTCCTGCCTCATATTGAGAAAGCAGGACAATCAGTGAGTTATCTTAAGTGCCTATACACAAATGCAAGAAGCCTGGGAAACAAGCAGAGAGAACTGGAAGTCCTGGCACAGTCAAGGAATTATGATGTGATTGGAATAACAGAGACTTGGTGGGATAACTCACATGACAGGTGCACTGTCATGGATGGATATAAACAGTTCAGGAAGGACAGGCAGGGCAGAAAAGGGGGGGGGGATTGCATTGTATGTAAGAGTTGCATTGTATGACTGCTCAGAGCTCCGGTATGAAACTGCAGAAAAACCTGAAAGTCTCTGGATTAGGTTTAGAAGTGTGAGCAAAAAGGATGATGTCATGGTGGAGTCTGCTATAGACCACCAGATCAGGGGGATGAGGTGGACGAGGCTTTCTTCCAGCAACTAACAGAATTTAATAGATCACAGGCCCTGGTCTCTTGGGGGACTTCAATCACCCTGATATCTGCTAAAAGAAAAGGAGTACTTGTGGCACCTTAGAGACTAACAAATTTATTAGAGCATAAGCTTTCGTGAGCTACAGCTCACGAAAGCTTATGCTCTAATAAATTTGTTAGTCGCTAAGGTGCCACAAGTACTCCTTTTCTTTTTGCGAATACAGACTAACACGGCTGCTACTCTGAAACCTCTGATATCTGCTGGGAGAGCAATACAGCAGTGCAAAGACAATCCAGGAAGTTTTTGGAAAGTGTAGGGGACAATTTCCTGGTGCAAGTGCTGGAGGAACCAGCTAAGGGCAGAGCTCTTCTTGACTAGCTGCTCACAAACCAGGAAGAATTAGTAGGGGAAGCAAAAGTGGATGGGAACCTGGGAGGCAGTGACCATGAGATGGTTGAGTTCAGGATCCTGACACAAGGAAGAAAGGAGAGCAGCAGAATAAAGACCCTGGACTTCAGAAAAGTAGATTTTGACTCCCTCAGGGAACTGACGGGCAGGACCCTCTGGAAGAATAGCATGAGAGGAAAGGTTTCTGAGTGGTAGCCATGTTAGTGTGTATCAGCAAAAAGAAAAGGAGTACTTGTGGCACCTTAGAGACTAACAAATTTATTTGAGCATAATTTGTTAGTCTCTAAGGTGGCACAAGTACTCCTCTTTTTTTTTATGAGGGGGAAAGGAGTCCAGGAGATCTGGTTGTATTTTAAAGAATCCTTATTGAAGTTGCAGGAACAAACCATCCCTATGTGTAGAAAAAATAGTAAATATGGCAGGCGACCAGCTTGGCTTAACAGTGAAATCCTTGCTGCTCTTAAACACAAAAAAGAAGCTTACAAGAAGTGGAAGATTGGACAAATCACCACAGAAGAGTATAAAAATATTGTTCAGGCATGCAGAAGTGAAATCAGAAAGGCCAAATCACACCTGGAGTTGCAGCTAGCAAGAGATGTTAAGAGTAACAAGAAGGGTTTCTTCAGGTATGTTAGCAACAAGAAGAAGGTCAAGGAAAGTATGGGTCCCTTACTGAATGAGGGGGGCAACCTAGCGACAGAGGATGTGGAAAAGCTAATATACTCAATGCTTTTTTTTCCTCTATCTTCACAAAGAAGGTCAGTTCCCAGACTGCTGCACTGGGCAGCACAGCATGGGGAGAAGGTGACCAGCACTCTGTGGAGAAACAAGTAGTTCAGGACTATTTAGAAAAGCTGGATGAGCACAAGTCCATGGGGTGGACTGCATCTGAGGGTGCTAAAGGAGTTGGCGGATGTGATTGCAGAACCATTGGCCATTGTCTTTGAAAACTCATGGCGATCGGGAGAGGTCCCAGATGACTGGAAAAAGGCTAATGTAGTGCCCACCTTTAAAAAACAGAAGAAGGAGGATCTGGGGAACTACGGGCCAGTCAGCCTCACCTCAGTCCCTGGAAAAATCATGGAGCAGGTCTTCAAGGAATCAATTTTGAGGCACTTAAAGGAGAGGAAGTGATTGCTATGGTGGGATAACTGACTCTGCGGATGAGGGGAAAGCAGTGACTTTCGATATGGTATCCCAAAGTAGTCTTGCCAGCAAGTTAAAAAGTATGGGCCGGATGAATGGACTATAAGGTGGATAGAAAGCTAGCTAGATCGTCGGGCTCAACGGTAATAATCAATGACTCCATATTTAGTTGGCAGACGGTATCAAGCAGAGTGCCCCAAGAGTCGGTCCTGGGGCTGTTTTTTTCAATATCTTCATTAATGATCTGGAGGATGGCGTGGACTGCACCCTCAGCAAGTTTGCAGATGACACTAAACTGGGAGCAGTGATAGAGATGGGGTTGGACTAGATGACTTTCTGAGGTCCCTTCCAACCCTGATATTCTATTATTCTACAATTCTATGTTTTCTGATTAAAATGACAATATAGATCATTGTTGCAACCACCGTTATATATTTGCAGCAAATATTGTATAAAAGTTCGAGTAAGATGTCTATGAAAAGGTTATAATTTGCTGGTTATGATTATGCTATCTGTATGCATGTATCATTTTTGTATTTAAAGTTATAAGTATTGGCTCTATACCTGGATTTCAAATGTTTGCTCCTGGGGTAACGCCCACAAAGTAATCAGCCAGATATACCATGTAAAATATCTGCAAAAATGTCATAATTTGTCTGATATGATAGTCTTGTTTATAGGGTTGTATCACCTTTGTATTATGAGTTATAGATATATATGTTTGTCTGTATTTCAAACTTGTGCTATGCTTCTGGGTGACAGCCCCGGACAGTTTTGGCATCAGCACTGCCTAGCCTGCTTGATGGCCCATTAAGGACCATCAGCTATACAATTGACCCATTGAGAGAAGGTAGATACACCTTATGACTCAGCCAGGCATGCAGGGACATGCCTATGGAGAGAACTCTAAGGCTTCCAAACCATGTGCTGGGCAGCTTGTGTTTGAAACAAAGGAAGCACAAGCCTCATGGCAAGAGACTATAAAAGGCAGCTGCATCTTCTCCATTTTGTCTTCAGTCCTGCTTCTTACATCTGGAGGAATTTTGCTACAAGCTAAAGCTCTGAACAATGGATTGAATGACCCATCCAAGCTGTGGATGTATCCCAGAGATTTGATTTAAGCCAGCAGTTTATTGCATCACTGCTACAAGCCTGAACCAAGAACTTTTGCCATTACTGTATGTCATTGATGCCTTTAACTAATTTTAACTGTCACCTTTCTTTATTTTTATAAATAAACCTTTAGATTTTAGTTAATAAGAATTGGCTGTAGTGTGTATTTGGGTAGGATCTGAAACATTCATTAACCTGGGAGGTAATGTGTCTGATCCTTTGGGATTGATAGAACCTTTTCTTTTATCTGATGAAATAAGGTTTAGAGAAATTTTCATTATATTTGATGTAGGTACCTGGATGGTGGCCTGAGGCTGGATCACTTTAAGGGAACTGTGTTGTTTAGACTTCTGAGTAACCAGTAAGGTAATAAAGAAGTTGTTTTATGCTGGCTTGCTGAATCTAAGCATTAGAATATCCATCAGTTTATGGGGATTGTCTGCCCCATTCTTTGCAGTTCACCCTAATTGAGTGACCACAGCTGAGTCCCCAAGAGCACCCTGGTCACAGGGGGGCATGGAAAAGAGTTCTGAATATGCTGCAGGGGATGGTGGGCACATATCTGCTCAGTCTGCAACATTATTAAGGACTTCAGCATCTGCATTTGCTCCTCCATGACTTTAATCACCTGTGCAGTAGCACTCTTAAGAAACTTTTGATTTTCTTTTTGTCCTGTCTTTCAGCTTCCCTCCACTCCTTGTGTTTCCTTTTCTCTGCATTGGAGAAGTGTAGTACCTCCAGCAACATGTCTTCTTTGTTCCATCTTGGGCGATTTCTTATCTGGTGGAGACCCTCGGCTGGTGTGTGGGTGTTCCTGAAGGCCACATCTGCCGAAGCAGAAGGAATACACAGAATCATGATTAAGTTCATGCATAGCATTGAAACATTTCAGTGAAATACACCTTTAACATAACTATTATTTTCTCACTGACCTCAGCAAGCACATATCTCTGAGAATGCTCAAAGTATGGTTAGTGTTGGCTGTGTGGAGGGCGCTCTACATGGGGGAAAAAAAACACTCTGCAAGGGTTGCAATGCAGCCGATTAGGGAAAAAATTCTAAAATTCTCCCACACTTTTCCACAGGCAGGGGCCATTGTAGCAGATATTTCACTGCTGAGGGTAAGCATGGAAGCGAGGGTACATACTCTACATGCTTGTGGCTTCCACCCTGGTCCCTATGCTGCTTGCCTGTGTGCCTCTTTGGTCCCTGCACAAGTGATTGCCAAATGGCACAGGAAAGTTTCCTACAATGGGGGAAGGAACAAAGCTGCTCTGCCAAGGAATCTTTGGCAGAGGATTACCGAGTACCTCCAGGAAACTTTCCTAAAGATCTCTCTGGAGGATTCCTGTGAGATCTTGGCATGCATCAACACTCTGTTCCACCATACTGATTAGCTACACAGGGAAATGTCCAGTGCACAGAAATATGGCCAGCCTGCCAGATTTCTGTACCCTGAACCCACCTTCGCACTACACAAACCACAGCCAGTTACCAGGAGTCTCCTCTCCTGCTTCTTGATCGCTGGAGAGCAACTGCTGAGACTGGCTAGATGCCTCCATAGTGGTGAACAGTTCCTGGCTGCCTGCCCCACCAGGCGACCCTACCGGGAGCTCCACATTGTCATTTAACTCTAACTCTTCATCAATGACTTTGTCCTCCAGGTTAGGTCCTCTTTCCGTCGCCTCCAGGCCTGCCAAAGTATCCAAGGGGCTCTTGGTGATGGAAGTGGGGTCGCCACTGAGAATAACGTCCAGCTTCTTGTAGAACTGGCAGGTCTTAAGTGCAGCACCGGAGCATTGGTTTGCCTCCCTTGCCTTATGATACTCCTGCCTTAGCTCTTTTATCTTCCCTCTGCATTCCAGGATGAACTGATCATAGCCCTTTTCGCACAAGCCTCAAGAAATCTGCCCACAGGTATCAAAATTCTTATGGCATAAGTGCAGCTGAGATTGCATGACCTCCTCTCCCCATATACGGAGCAGATTTAACAGTTCTGCAGTGGTCCAAGCAGGAAAGCGTTTTGTACAATACCCCGCCATGGTCACCTGGGAAGATGTGAAGAGACCTCTCCACTCTGAGCAAACAGGAAATGTAATTTCAAAAATTCCTGGGACTTTTAAGGGGGAGGGGCAGATGGTTGTTTCATAGAATCATAGAATATTAGGGTTGGAACAGACCTCAGGAGGTCATCTAGTCCAACCCCCTGCTCAAAGCAGGGCCAACACTAACTAAATCATCACAGCCAAGACTTTGTCAAACCAAGCCTTAAAAATCTCTATGGATGGAGATTCCACCACCTCCCTAGGTAACCCATTCCAGTGCTTCACCACCTTCCTTGTGAAATAGTGTTTCCTAATATCTAACCTAGACCTCCCCCACTGCAACTTTAGAACATTACTCCTTGTTCTGTCATCTGCCACCACTGAGAACAGCCTAGTTCCATCCTCTTTGGAACCCCTCTTCAGGTAATTGAAGATTGCTATCAAATCCCCCCTCACTCTTCTCTTCTGCAGACTAAATAAGCCCAGTTCCCACAGCCTCTCCTCATAAACCATGTTCTCCAGCTCCCTAATCATTTTCATTGCCCTCTGCTGGACTCTCTCCAATTTGTCCACATTCCTTCTGTAGTGGGGGGCCTGAAACTGAATGCTGTACTCCAGGTGTGGCCTCACCAGTGCCAAATAGAGGGGAATAATCACTGCACTCAATGTTCTACTGGCAATGTTCCTACTAATACAGCCCAATATGCCATTGGCCTTCTTGGCAACAAGGGCACACTGCTGACTCATATCTGGCTTCTCTTCCACTGTAATCCCCAGGTCCTTTTCTGCAGAACAGCTGCTCAGCCAGTCAGTCCCCAGGCTGTAGCGGTGCATGGGATTCTTCCCTCCTAAGTGCAGCACTCTGCACTTGTCTTTGTGGAACCTCATCAGATTTCTTTTGGCTAAATCCTCCAATTTGTCTAGGTCCCTCTGGACCCTATCCCTACCCTCCATTGTATCTACCTCTCCCCCCAGTTTAGTGTCATCTGCGAACTTGCTGAGGATGCAATTAATCCCATCATCCAGATAATTAATAAAGATGTTTAACAAAACCGGCCCCAGGACCGCCCGCTGGGGCACTCTGCTTGATACCGGCTGCCAACTGGATATGGAGCCGTTGATCACTACCCATTGAGCCTGACAATCTAGCCAGCTTTCTATCGACCTTATAGTCCATTCATCCAATCCATACTTTAACTTGCTGGCAAGAATACTGTGGGAGACCATATCAGAAGCTTTGCTAAAGTCAAGTTTACCTGGTTGCAGGGCAGTGGAGTTCAAACTGCTGACCAGAACAGTCAGGATTGGTATTGTGGGATACCTCCTGGAGGCCAATTAAAGTGATAAAATCACTGGCACTTTGTCGACAAAAATTTTGTGCAAAAAGCTTTATGTCTCTCTTGGGGTGGTTTTATTTTATTGCCAAATCAGGGCATTTTTGCCACCAAAAGTCACATCTCAGTATGTATGCATCCACTGTTTTGTTGACAAAAGTTGCCTTTTATTGACAAAACTTTGTAGTGTAAAGAAGACCTTAAGGAACTAGTTTTACACATGCCCAAGGGAATAGAGGCAGCAAGACAAGAGAAAAAGCAGCTTCCAAAGCATTCTTCAGTGCGAGAGCAAGTGGTGAAATGGCTAGTTTTTCATTTCCTTTCATACCTGCACATACCTGAAAGCGACAGTGCTGGATTTGTCTTTTGTCTGTCTTTTTAAAATTCACCAGAGCAAGGAAACAAATACGTAGCTCTGTCATCTCTTCCCTTGGAGCTTTGCAGGAATATGGATGGGCATGTTCTGAACTTCACCTTCATCTTTTCCTTCAATCAATCTTTCAGTCAGATCAGAGCAGTGTACCCAGCCTTGGTGACAGCCACAGTGTCCTCTTCCATTGTTGGGCCCTGTGGATTGTCAGATTGATAGGATGCAGGTCTAGGAACAACCTCCCCTTCTGCTGCAAATAAAGGTTGTGGCTGAGATTTCTTAAACAGCCCATGTGATGCGGACACTCTTCTCATTCATTTTAATGGGAACTGAGCATCTTTGAATACCTCAGCCTGTGTCTTTTTCACCCCTTGTCCTGCTTGATAGGATATGAGGTAATTCACCATGTTTGTATTTCTTCCCTCTTTTGCTGTGATAAATAAAAAGGGTATAGCTCCCTTTTATGGACATCCAGCCAGCCAGTAGCTATGAAATCCCTCTTAGTAGCTGTTCTCTAATTGCTCTACCTGTAAAGGTTAAAAAGTCTCACTGCTATGCATAGGTAAAAGGAAGTGAGTGGGCACCTGGCCAAAAGAGCCAGTGAGAAGGCTAGAACTTTTTAAAAGTGAAACAGAGACTCCACTTTTGTCTGTCTGTGATTGTTCTCTCGGAGAGAAGGGACAGAGCAGACATGCTGTAAGAGCTTGGGCCAGGTATGAAAAAAATCATCAGTATTGTGGTGGAAAATTGACCATGCGTTAAGTTTGAATCAGAACCTGCCTGAGGCAACCTTTATTCAAGCATATGTATAAAGGGAGAGTCAGCCATAGCTGCTCTGCCCTTCTTAAACTTTAACCATCTTATAAAGGTTAAAACTACAGACAAATTATACATACTTCCATATTAATTACCTTATTTGAAATATATTGCAAAATCAATACTGGTCCAAAGCAAAAACAAGCATCTCCCCCTATAGGCCCCTCCTGTTACTCACTATCTGTTCTTTTGCAGTCAGCGACCTTTCTAACACAACTGTTGTGGTTATATATTTCATAAGCTTGACTATTGAAAATTTGTTCTGTCTGGGGACTTTTCCATCCTGCCCCTTCATGCCCCTTATGCACAGAAAACCACTGTTCCATTTTGGGGACTTCCCACGGTGACTTCTCCTACCGCTTGACACACATAAGCAAGCAGGATCTCAGTTGACCAAGCTTGACCAAAGTCAGCGCCTTGACCTGAGTTTTATGTCCTGTTAATTTTCCCCTCACAGTATCATACCTAGAAACTACTCATTTAAAAATCCCAGATATGTAAGTAGATTGGGAAATGTCTAGGAAGACGCGATTAGGTTTATTACTTTTGTTTCATTATGGCTTCTGGACTCCTCTGTGCTAACCCAAGTGCTTTTATTTTGCTTGTAACCTTTAAGATGGACTTCAAGAAAGCTATTCTTGATGCTTAATCCTTGTAGGCTTTTTGGTTTTTTAATCTAGCAAAAGCCTAAATTCCCAGATGTATTTTCTTTCTTATTAATAAAATATACTTTTTTTAGTAATGGAATTGGATTTTTGTGTCTTAAGAGGTTTGATCACATGTTTAATTAGCTGGTGGCAACAGCTGATTTCCTTTCCCCCCCCACCCCCTTCTCAGCTCTTCTCTGGATGGGGTGGGTGAAAGGTCTTAAGGGTACCCCACAGGAAGGAATTCCCAAGTGCACCTTCCTGGTCTCTCAAAGGGGTTCTGCACTTGGGTGGTGGCAGCGTCTACCAATCCAAGGTCAGAGAAAAGCTATAACCTTGGAAGTTTAATACAAGCCTGGAGTGGCAAGTATTAATTTTAAAGGTCCTTTGCGGGCCCTCATCTTCTGCACTCGAAGTGCCAGAGTGGGGAATCAGCCTTGACATTTGCCCTCACCCCTACCCTTCATCTCATGGGGACACCTCACAGAAACAGATTTAGGAATGGGAATGGCAATCCCAGTGGTCAGGCTGGTTGAAAGCAGACCAGGAAAAACACTGGGTCTATATTGCAAGGGGCAGTCTTGTGCTGGTTGGGGATAGGTTGCAACCTGTAGAAATGGACCACATTTTAAACTGACCTACATGCTGTGTATATTCACCCAGGTTATAAATAGGCTTGGAAGAATTAGATTTTTATCAGTAAACATCCACTTCACTACACATACACAAAGCAACAAAAACTATTTCCATCAGTAATAATTGAAATGTACATCTCGGCATAGTAAGAAAACCGCTGCCTGAGAACTTACTAGAGCTTGATTTAAGGGTATTTACTTTGTATATTTGGACATGTGACCATGACAATTTGTGTTGGAATGGTTTATAAAAAAAACTAACTTTTTGAGTCTCAATGCCTACTGTCAAGTAATTACAGCCTGACCCCAGCCAGGTAACTCCTCCAAAGTGGGGGTGCTCCTCCTCCCCTTCTGCCCTGCTCCACTGCCATCTGCATCTGCCATGGCTCCTGCCCCTACCCTGCTCCCCACCCATGGAGTCACCCCTGGCCAACCTTGGGACCTGGAGCCTGTAGGGGTCAGGGGCAATGGGGGAGGGGAACTTGGGGTGGAGGGGGTCAAGAACAATGGGGCGGGGAGAGAGCCCACAGGGATATGGGGCTCCAAAATAGAAATTCACCCAGGGTGCCATTTTCCCTAAGGCCAGCCCTGTCCACTACCCTTAAGGGCAGACTACCCCATTACACTATTTTTCAGTGAGCGTGACATGTCCCCTTCTCACTGCCCAACCCACAGAGGATGAGAGCCTCTTGCAGTTCCTAGCTAGAGGGTAGGGGGCTAGTCCTATAGCATGAGGAGTTTTAACTGCTGCCTAGAGCTGCTGCTGCTGTGGAGTCTGCTGTCTGGAGCTGCTGGAGCCCGAGGAGGAGAAGAAGAGGACCATCGCAAAAAGAAAAGGAGTACTTGCGGCACCTTCATGAAGAGGACCATCTGCCAGTGGGGGAACACGTAGAGACTTTGCAGACCACTGTGGAGGGGGCCTAAGACTGAGTAATTTTCAAACTGTGCTCTTGTGGTGGGGGTCTTGACTGTGTTGCCAGGGACACAGGGAGTGAGGCGTGGAGCTGCCCCCCAATCCATCTGTGTGTCCCCCCAACCCCCACCACTACTAGCACCACCACTGCCCCCTCCACCATCCCCACTGGCTGTATACCATCTGCCTCAGCTCCTGCCTCTGGACTAAGCTGCTTGCTTGGCTTGCCATGCCCTATTTCCACCCTTTGGGCCAGAAGCAGCAGCCAGCTAAAAAAGACTTGTGCAAGTGCACACGGGCACATGTGCCCCCCCCGGACTGCCTACCCCCCAGCTTTGCCCTTTACTACCTGCCCCATTTGCCACTTGCATTGCCTCCTCTTTTGCTCCAGCCCCCCTTACTAGCTTCAGTTTTTTTGCCTGCCCCGCCCATTTCCTTCTGCAGCCTTTGTTTGTTTGCCCCGCCCCAGCCTCTGAAGCTAGCCCCTTGGTTTCCCTGTTCTACCCCAGACAGCTTAGCCCCTCGCTCCGTGTGCCCATGCCCCCTCCCATGAGCTTGTACAATTCCCCATTTTAGTTGCAACCCTTTTCACTGCACCCTCAATGTTGTTGAATCCCCCCCCCCCGTAGTGCACCAAGAGGAGCCGGAATTTCCACCTTGTGTCGGTGACTGACCCCTAACCCCTGATTGCCCCCCGTCCAGCCCACCCCTTTTGGCGCCCTCCTCCCCTGCCTGCAGCCTAGCGGGGAGGAGTGGTCGACCTGCTTCCCCTCTCCCCTCCTCCTTTTGATGTCCTCCCTTTCCTCCTTGCTCATGATGGCGGGGGATGAGACGGGTGAGACCCCTCCAGCAGCCCGAGCTCCCCCTCCCCCGCCTACCCCTCCGTCACCCCCCCAAGCTTCTACCTCCGCTGCCAAACCATCTGCCATCGCCCCCGCTGGGGCACCAGCAGCGATGGGCACGGGGGTGACCTCCACTGCTGCCACGTCTCTCACCCCCTCAGATTTGGGGGGAGTCCCCCCAGCCGGCGGGAAGGGCCAGGGGAAGAAGAAGGGGAAGGGCCCCGCTAAAAAGACCAGGCCCTCCATGGCAGGGGCTGCCCCCAATGCCCCGGCCCCATCTCCAGCTGGGGCGCCCCTCCCCGCTGTTCCCTCCACCAGCTCTGCAGGTGTCCCTCCCCCGGCCCCCAGAGCATACGCCCAGGTGGCGGCAGCTCCCGCGCCTGCCGCTACATCACTTCTCTAGCCCACCGCCTCCACTACCATCTATAGCGTCCGGGGCCCCTTTCCCACCATGACCAGGAAGCACGGCGTCCGTTGCCTCCTGGTGCCCGCCTCACCCCACGTGGAGACCTATGTGCGGGCGTTGGCGAGGGTGGTGGAGCCCACGGCCATTGTGGCGGCCTCCAAAATGTATGGCAAGATCGTCTTCTCCTTAGCATCGGAGGCCGCCGCCCAGGAGGCGGTGGAGAAGGGCCTGGCAGTTGGGGGTGTGTTCGTCCCCTAAGAGCCGCTAGAGCACCTGGGCGTCCGCCTGGTCCTGACCTCCGTCCCTCCCTTTCTCCCCAATGCCGCCCTGTTACCCGCCCTTTCTACCTTGGGAAAGCCCATCTCTGTCATCAGCCCTCTCCCGTTGGGCTGCAAAGACCCCGCCCTCCGTCACGTCCTCTCGTTCCGCCGGCAAGTGCAGCTTCAACTGCCGCCAGCGGCGCGCGACGGAGAGGCACTCGAGGGGTCCTTCCTAGTCCCCTATCAGGGGACCTATTATAGAGTGCATTATTCCACGGGGGAGGCCCGGTGCTACCTCTGCCGGGCGATGGGGCACGTCCGAAGGGACTGCCCCCTGGCCCGGGAAGGCGGGGTATCCAGGACCCCCGAGCCCTGGCAGGGCACCGGCCCCGTCATCGCCGACGCCCCTGGCTGCCCGGCGCCCGAAACCGCCCCTCCTCCTTCCCAGTCCACCATTGCTCCCACTCAGGCCCAAGGGGCACCTCCCCCACTATGCCTAGATGAGCGGTAGAACCGCGCCCCCGCTGTTTGCAATCTGGCGGGGCCTGTGGAGGAGGGTGCGGCAGGGACACCGCCAAGCATGGGAGAGGGCCCGCCCCAAGGGGAATCTTCTCTCCCTTGTGCTGCCCCACCGTTACCCCCTCGAGTCCCTGAGCCATCGCCTCTGCCCCCTGACACAACCCCTGCTAGCCAGCCCCCAGATGATGCCATGGAGGGCTGGGCCCTAGTCCAGGGAAAGCGGGGCAAGCGGAAGGCTCGAGCTCCGCTCCTCCCATCTGACGCGGAGGCCCCCCGGAAGACCAAGAAGGGGGGCACCGATGCCGAGCCTTCCGCTCTACCCATGGGTGTGTTCCATCCACCAGAGCCAGCTGGGGAAGACGTGGCAGCACTGGGAGGCAGTATCTCCCCTCCACGGGAGTCCCTCCACTCCAAGACCCCCGAGGCACCATCTGAAACCCCAGTGTGCCCCGAAGTAACCGTCGCGTCAGGTGCCGGCGGGGAGAATCCCGGGGTAGTGGAAAACAATTTCCCATCTATATATGAGGAGATTGAGGCCCTGCGTCTGATCCCGGTCACCCAGGGGGAGGACGATCCTATGCAGAGGCCTCAATCTGGGCGACTTCACTCCAGCCCCCCTTTCCCCATATTCCCTCCCCCTAATCGTTGCTTCTGCTCCACCTCCGAGGAGCCCCTGGACTCCTCCATCAACCAGGCTGCAGAGGGCACCCCGTTGAGAGCCGCCGAGCCAGTTGAGGCGATGGCAGTGCCACGCGGCTGGAACCTGAGCCACCAGGGGCACCCCTCGCTGGTGAGGAGCATTCGACCTCCTTTCCGGGAGAGGGCCCTACAGAAGAGAGTCCACCTCCTAATGCCGTGGCTGCCAAATCCACCAGAGAGCTTGCACCCGGCATCACTGAGACCCCTCTCCCCGCCCAGACTCTTACTTCTACCCCTGCCCCTGCCCTTATCCCGTCCACCTCCCGAGATGTTATTGCCACCCCGGGACTGTCTCCTTCCCCTTTCCAACAGATGACTCCCAGGGAGCGGCCTTTGTGTTTACCTGTTCCGACCTACCAGGGGCTGCTATCCTCCCTCCGCCGCCCCCTATCGCCCCAGCATTCATGTCAACCCATCAGGAGCCCCGTCTGGGTTCTGCACCCTGTCTGCCCGTCTCGCTGGGCTACGGGGCTGTACCAAGGGCCCCGTCGGGGAGTAACCAGATCATAACCCCAGTCCCCCATGCACTGCGAGAGGAGTTGCGGGAGTTTCTAGAAGACGTCCGTGGCTCCCGCAACAAAGTCCAGCTTGCTCTCCAGCGATGGAGGGACTTTATCAAATCCTCCGGGCCGCAAGGGCTCTTATGCGGGAGGGTAAAAGGACTGGGAGGCAGGGCGCCGTGGCCTACCAGCGGGTCCGCCTCTTCCGTGACTCCTTACTCACCTACAGGGTGGGTCACGGACTGCTGCTCGCCCGCCCACTTCTCGGATCCCAATAAGACTACTTTTCTATAGCCATCTGGCCTTGCCCCATAACAGTTAGCAATTCTCCAATCATACAGTACAACCCCTGAGTTTACAGATTCATTAAAAATTCTTGCTAATCAGCTTGCAATTTCATGTGCCAATTCCTTTAGTATTCTTGGATGAAGATTATCTGGGCCCCCTGATTTAGTCCCATTAAGCTGTTCGAGTTTTGCTTCTACCTCAGATATGGTAATATCTACCTCCATATCCTCATTCCCATTTGTCATGCTACCATTATCCCTAAGATCCTCTTTAGCCTCATTAAACACTGAGGCAAAGTATTTGTTTAGGTATTGGGCCATGCCTAGATTATCCTTGACCTCCACTCCATCCTCAGTGTTTAGTGGTCCCACCTATTCTTTCTTTGTTTTCTTCTTATTTGTATGGCTATAGAACCTTTTTCTATTAGTTTTAATTCCCTTTGCAAGGTCCAACTTGACTTTTAGCCTCTCTCACTTTATTCCTACATGTTCTGACCTCAGTAAGGTAGTTTTCCTTGCTGATCCCTCCCATCTTCCACTCCCTGTATGCTTTCTGCTTTTTCTTAATCACCTCTCTGAGATGCTTGCTCAGCTTGGTCTACAACTCCTGCCTATGAAGTTTTTCCCCTTTCTTGAGATGCAGGCTTCCGATAGCTTCTGCAGCTTTGATTTAAAATAATCCCAGGCCTCCTCTGCCTTTAGATCCATAAGTTTTTCAGTCCAATCCACTACCCTAACTAGTTTCCTTAATTTTTGAAAGTCAGCCCTTTTGAAATCAAAAACCCTAGTTGCGGATTTATTTTTATTAATCCTTCCATTCAGTTTGAACTGAATTACCTCATGATCACTTGAACCAAGATTGTTCCCTACAACCATTTCTTATATGAGGTCCTCACTACTCACCATAACCAAATCTAAAATGGCATCCCCTTTAGTTGGTTCAGCAACTACTTGATGAAGAAATCCATCAACTATCACATCTAGGAAAATCTGAACCCTATTATTATTACTAGCACTCATCCGCCAGTCTACATCTGGGAACTTAAAGTCTCGCATGATCATGCAGTTTCCATTAGTATTAACTTCATTAAAAACATTAGAGAGGGCTCTATCCATATCCAAATTAGATCCCGGGAGTCTATAGCACACCCCAAGCACTATCCCAGGGGAGGCTCTTGTAGTTTTCTTCCCCAATATATTTTTTGCCCAGACGGACTCTGTCTTATCCATTCCATTGCTTCTTATTTCTTTACAGTCTACCTCGTCATTGATATACAATGCTACTCCACCACCTTTGTCTTTATTTCTGTCTTTTCTAAACAGCACATACCCTTTAATACCTGTTCTCCAGTCATGACTACTATTCCACCATGTTTCTGTTATCCCTATAATATCTGGTTTCACTTCCTGCACCAGTAGCTCTAGTTCCTCCATTTTGTTACCTAGGCTCCTCACATTGGTGTACAAACATCTTAATTTTTGCTGTTTGGCCTTGCTCACATTCTGTACCCTATGAGGCACGGTCATTGTACAGCCAGTATAATCTATTAGGATGGTATCCACATTGCCCTTTCTCCTTATATACATTCTCCTACCCATGGCTGTATCCTTTCTTACTTCATTTTCTTCCCTCTCAATGCTAAATTCTGGCATGGAGATTGCCTGGACATCTCCCAACCATCTCCCCCTAATTCCTAGTTCAAAGCTCTCTTAATCAGTTGTGCCCGCCTCCATCCTAGAAGTCTATTTCCCTCCCTACTGAGATGAAGTCCATCCCGAGAGAACTGTCCTCTGTCCATGAATGCCTCCCAGTGGCCATACATCCCAAAGCCCTCCTTATAGCACCACTGCCTAAGCCATCTGTTGACAGTCATAATCTTGTCACACCTTTGTTGCCTTTCTCTAGGAACAGGCAGAATCCCACTAAAGATCACCTGAGCCTCAATTTCCTTAAGCGTCTTCCCCAGCCTAGCATAGTCTCCCTTAATACTTTCCAGCAAGAATCTAGCTGTATCATTTGTTCCCACATGAAGGAAATTAGGGGATTCTTTCCTGCTCCCTTTAGGATCCTTTTCACCTCAGGTCTACATCCCGTATCTTAGCACTCGGAAGACAGCACACCCTTCTATTCTCTGGATCAGCTCTGGTTACAGGCCTGTCTATTCTTCTCAGTAAAGAGTCCCCGATCACATAGAC
Organism: Dermochelys coriacea; assembly: GCF_009764565.3. Taxonomy (NCBI): domain Eukaryota; kingdom Metazoa; phylum Chordata; order Testudines; family Dermochelyidae; genus Dermochelys; species Dermochelys coriacea. The sequence continues at coordinate 40,673,214 of NC_050077.1, forward strand.
CTGCCTTTTCCTGGTGACGGTGCTATTCTGCAGTCTATCCCCTGTCTCCTCTGGGTGCAAGTTCTTTCCATTCCTATTCTCCCTTTTAATCCTCTTCAACCTATCCTGTATCCTCCTAGGGCTCATATTTGATGTAGTCTCCATTGACTCTCTCTTTTCCTATAGGACTAGCAGCTCTTCTCTTCTTCCTTGCCCTTCCACCTTCAGTGACTACCTGCTGAGCCCCTTCTTCATTTTCCAACTCTGCAAACCTGTTCTTGAGCTCTGTTTCTCCTTCACTAGCTCATCTTTTCCTCTGCCTGTCTCTTTTAGTCACATGCTTCCATTGACCACTTTCTTCACTCAGTCTCCCCTCAGAATTCCTCAGTCCTGCTTCCATCTGTGAGTCTGAGTTTTTCCCTTCGGATACCTCATGTCTTTGCTCCCTAATCTGCTCAAACCCCTTTCTAAACTCAACCAGACTTTCCACCTGCATCTCCAAACCTCGGATCTTTTCTTCCATCACCTCTATCAGATGGCATTTCATGCAGACAAAACTCTTACCAGATACCCCCTCCAGGATCCTGTACATACCACAGCTTCCACATCCAGTCATCTTCATTGTGTCTTCCACTACATGAGTCACTCCCACTGCTGCGTCTGTATCTGTCATCGCCTTCCCACCTAAATCCTGTTAGTCTGGGAAACACAAATCACACCACAATGCACAGCAAAAACAAACCCCAAACAAGCACCACAATACAAACTCCCCTTACAAACTCCCACTGAAACTCCTCTGTTTGCTAGCTCCTGTGCTACTACAGCTGTCTGTGCCACTGCCTGGCTCGCTGGCTACCTTTATAGGACCCCTAGTCAGAGAAGCACCGCCCACTAATCAGGGCTCAGCTTCTCTCCCAGCAGAAAGCCCCTACAAGCCTCTACATATACAAATAATACTAATACAAAACCAAATATAAATACCTTCTCCTCCAACAGAATTCCCACTGAAACTCCCCTGTTTACAGGGGATTCTGGGACTCCATCATGGTCACCTCTGCTGATGAGCTCTGCACTTACCTGCAGCTTGCCACGCTGGCCAAACAGGAAATGAAATTCAAAAGTTCGCAGGCCTTTTCCTGTCTACCAGTGCATCTGAGTTGAGAATGCTGTCCAGAGCGGTCACAATGGAGCACTCTGGGATAGCTCCCAGAGGCCAATACTGTCTAATTGCGTCCACAGTACCCCAAATTCGACCCGGCAAGGCTGATTTCAGCAGTGATCCCCTTGTCAGGGGTGGATTAAAGAAATCGATTTTAAGAGCCCTTTAAGTTGAAAAAAAGGGCTTCATCGTGTGGACAGGTGCAGGGTTAAATCGATTTAACACTGCTAAATTCGACCAACTCCTAGTGTAGACCAGGACTTAGAAAGATCACCGCTGTAACACTGTGAATAATCACCAGGAGGCGCTACTGCAGATGAAAATTTAGTTCTGTTTATCTGAATGCATGGGAGTTAGATCTTGGAGAAATCCTTATTGCCAATTTCAGGCACTTTGAGTAGTTTAACTCTGCTTTACACTTCCTCTCTTTCTCTGTCTCTCTGATTTGTTTTTTTTTTTTAGGCGTAGACGTTGCCTCAGGCCTATAATTGCAGAAACAAACAAAAAAAAAGCACCAATATATTATATCCTCTGTATTCTGGGCCTCTGGGAACAATGGAAGCACAGGTTGTTTTCACTCAAGGAATCCAACCCAGGTTTTGCATCAGACCCAGGTCATAGTGCTGGGAGATGTGTGGTGAGTTTTAGTCAGTTCAAGACAGGCCACTGTCTAACCTGGATGAATTTTTATTTTATCTTAATGGGTTCCTCATGTTAGTCTAAAACTCCTGATGATCTGGGTCATGGCAATGAATAACTTGTTCTTCTGATTCCCAGAGAATGCTGTCTTGAGTGCACAGGAAATAATTCATGGCAGGCTTGGAAGAGAGTATGGCTAGGGTTTGTGATGGGGTGGATAAGAATCCATACGAGGCCTCACAAGGTCCCTGTGCCCCCTTAGAACATGGCTTCCCTGTCACTTAAAGTTAAAGCCTAAATAGCTTTGAGCCATAATGGCATATGTGTTGGAACTTCAGTTAGCCAATCAGATTGCTTCATCAGTCCTTCCTGTTCATTAGAATTTATTTTGATTGGCTTCTGCAACCAACCCATATCACACCAGTCCTGCCATGATCTGCTGCAGCTGAAGAAGAAAGATAAAGCCTTGTATTCTTTTAGTTGAAGAAAGAAAATGGATTAGAAGAGCAATAAAAATGGGGGTACTGGAACTGGCCAGCTAAAATTAATGCCTCTCAGCTATGTGTCAAGCCATCAGGTCTCCCAGACACTGACAAAAATGCCCTGAGTTTGGCTCATTACTGCTTAAAACAGTAAAAAAAAATTACAGATCAAAGGGGGATTCTACCTGCACCTGGTTTTTATTTTGAGAACTGGTAAAAGTTGTTGGATGGACAGTCCTGGGGAACACATCCACTGACCAGAGATGGATCATAACATGCTCCCTCCGTACACTACCCCACCAGCCCACCTCAGCATCCTTCTGAAGAGGTCACCTCCTTGGGGAGAGGACAACTCAGCCTCCATGGCCCTATTGGCCACTGGTCTCCCTGCTGAGACATTCAACCGTAGTGCTGGTTATGTGTTTTTGATGGCTAATGGCACTGGAAAGAGGTCCTGCTGCAGCTCCTACTCTAAGCACCTTCACTGTTGTTTGGAGAACAACACAATCAAACTGGAACCACATGCCAAACCCAGCAAGACAGCTCCCCTAAATAACTTGGGGAGTAAAATATTCCCCACCCAAATTCCCTAGCCCTCAGAACCACCATCACCAGGCTCCACCCTCTTCTGCTGCCTTGCAGCTTGCCCTGATGATCAACAGGGTCAGGCTAGATCAACCCAAGTGCAGATGGTTTTTCCATGGCTGGGGCACCTTATGGAGAATGTTCTCCCACCAGGCTCTTCTCTGTTAAATCAACCATTTCTCCTGGTCACAGCTGTGACAGCATCACATGGGGAGAGAGATGAATCTCAGGTAGGTAGTGTGACATTTTACTCTATATGTTTATGGAAATATGCTTATGAGTATAAATATAATGTAACTGGAATACGCTTTATGCAAAAGGTCTCCTGTAAGCTGTCATTACAAAGCTTATAATCTACTGAGTGTGTCATCCTATTTGTATACATATATCATTCTTGTATCTGAAGCTAGAAATATGAAGTATTACTCCGAAGTACTATAGCAACTATGCAAAATGTGGGCCATTAATGGTGGCTTGGAATCTTGATGTCTCCCATTAACCAGGACAATTGGTTGTAAATGGCTCTGTTTACTTGTAAGCCTTTCTGTATACATGTGTGTTCCAGCCAGTGGGTAATGAAGTCTCACAGGACATGTGAACATGTCACATGATACTCGAATCCATCTTAAACCTGGTGTTTTTCCATTTAGAAGGAAGGGTGGGAACCCAGAAAGAAACAAAAGATCCCTGCCTTGTGCCAAAGATATAAAAGAGGGTGGAACTGAACAAAGGGCACTGCCAGTCATGAGAAATCCCCTAGTTACCAACTGAGCTAGAACTAACAAGAACTGTACCAGGGGAAAGGATTGGGCAGAGACTAGGAGGGAGTCTAATCTGTGAAAGAAGTTTATTGGAACATCTCCAAGGGTAAGATTTACCCGTATTCAATTAGACTTAGACTTAGACTTGCATGTTTTGTTTTATTTTGCTTGGTAACTTACTATGTTATGTCTGTTATTACTTGAAACTACTTAAATCCTACTTTCTATACTTAATCAAATCACTTTTGTTTATTAGTAAACCCAGAGTAAGTGATTAATACCCGGGGGAGCAACAGCTGTGCATATCTCTCTATCAGTGTTATAGAGAGTGGATAATTTATGATCTTACCCTGTATAAGCTTTATACAGAGTAAAACGGATTTATTTGGGGTTTGGATCCCATTGGAAGCTGGGTGTCTGGGTGCTGGAGATAGGTGACTTGCTGAGAAGTTTTTGTTAAATTCTGCAGCTTTGGGAGCATGGACCAGACCTTGGTCTGTGTTGCAGCAGACTAGCGTGTCTGGCTCAACGAGGAAGGGTTCTGGAGTCCCAAGCTGGCAGTGAAAAATGGGCTCAGAGGTAATTCCAGCATGTCAGGTGACAGCCTCAAGGGGGTCTCTGTGACCAAACCTGTCACAGGTACGTCCTAGGTCATTTAGGATGGTGTAGGTCAAACCCAGCACCTTAAATTCCATCTGGAAACTAACTATGCAACTCATGGAGATCCAACATCACATGCTCCTAGTAGAACACACACTGACCACATGGACTGCCACCTTCCCCATCAGCTCAGATCTCTAGGTTAATCTGAGGTGTGGCCCCATGCCTGGTGGTGGTTTGGCTGACACTAACACCTGCCTGTCAAGCACTGCACTGGGACCTGCAATTCTTTTCACACATACCACTGCAGAGCCAGCAGATGATAATGCTGCCATCCTAGGCTACATTCAGATGCAGGTCCCAAGTGTTAAAAGGCCTTGCAGCATACTGCCAATCCCCCCAAGCCTCCTGCTCCTCAAACTAGGACCTGAAATTGGGATTTGAGGAGTGGAAAATGAGCCTCAATGTCTTTGTTGTCGAACAAACTGTGGAAAGTTCACATGACTGTGCTGAGGCACTGAAAGTTGGAGGAATGATGGTCTTATGGTTAAGGCACTGGAGTGGGACTCAGGAGATTTGCATTCAATTCAGGCCAGTGCTATAGATTCCCTGGGTAAATCTCTGGATCTTTCTAGGCCTGACTTCCCCTTCTTTAAAATGGAGATGATGATACCTCCTTTGTCTGTCTCATCTGTTTGGATTGTAAGCTCTTTGTAGGGGGACTAGATTCTGTTCTCTTTGCACAGCACCTAGCACAATGGGGCTGTCATCTTGGTTGCAGTCTGCAGGCTCTACTGCAATAGAAATCATAATAACAGAGACCAGCTAAAGTATCTGGTGCAGTGTTATGCATGATATTGCTGCAGCCGTCAGTTGTTGCAGTGAAAGACGGTCCCATAAAGATGAGCTACTAGGTAAAGCCATGCATGGAAACGATCAACATTGCTAATAGTCTTTTTAAAAATACAAAACTCTTCCAAATCCTAAAAGCAATTTCATTTAGGGTGTTGGACAAGAGGCTGGGGTTCGTCCAAAGGGATGAAACATCCTCTGCTTTTTATCCAAGGGATCTGGTCAGAGAGAGTGGAGTATAATGAAGAAATTAATGGGCTTGCTTCAGAACTACCTATGAGAGAGATGGGGGAGGGCTGAAGAGCCTCTTCCGCACATGGAAAGGGAGAAGAGAGGATGCACAGGCCTCGGACAATTTTGGAAGCAAGATTATTATTATTTGTTTTAGCTAATCTCCAGGAACCCTGGGCATGGCCCCAGAGCCCATTGTGCCCGGTGCTAGGAGCTGAGCGAATAACTGGGGTTTTGGTTCATGGCCAAACCAAAAAAAAAAAAAAAGCTATCTGTTTCAAACTGGAATTGAATGTTTTTGGTTTTTCTCACTGAAACTAACCAACAAATGACCCCCCATTGACATTTCCAAATGAGCTAGTTCAACTTTTTCAAACATTTTCCTAATTTTTTATTCTGCTAAAACTATTTGCCAAATTTACTAATAGTTTCAGTTGCCCCCAGTCTGTGTTTTCCAGCAAATTTACTGGCTGTACCCCTTAAGAGATCATTGCAACCAGGGTCTGCTAGAA